>NC_140587.1:102025542-103485542 GCF_964204655.1 Triturus cristatus
CATTTAGTTTTAGTGAGGAACACCTACTTTGCATGTCATTACCGATAAATATCGCTGACAAACAAAGTTGCATAAAAAACGGACGCTATTGCCAGTAAACTGTCGCTAACAGCTGTTAGCGACAGCTTGCTAATAGGGCGATAAATATATATCGCCGCTTTAGCGGCAAAAAGTGCAGCTAAAGCGGCAATATTGCCCTTGATAATATGCCCCAAAATGTGTACAGTGACTGTGTTACCGAATGTGGTCTTTTTAAACCATACTGCTTATGTTTTGAAAAGATCTAAGCAATGGGCACTGAAACAGGTCCCTTCCGGGCCCTGTAGTCATGGCCTTACCTTTTCATGCAAAAGCACTCACTAATTCCAGAATGAGTGTAAAAGGAAAAAGGTAACCATGTTGTTCCTGCTTACATTTGACATGCTTTACTTAATCTTGCATTCCCTATGAGTGTTTGCTTTTTCTAGGATGTTAATTTTTTTTAGGCAGCATATTGCTCTTGTCTAGTGTGTAATTAGAATTGAGTCACATCCAGGTGTTTATAGCGGGTCAGTGCAATGCAAGTTTCTCTAAGTGGGGCAGTATGGTGTTCAGTGGGGGAGAGGATGTGGCGCTATGGTCAGAGCTGCTGAAGTGGAACTGGTGAACCAGGTTCAGCCTTAATGGCCAGGCTCCCAGACCACTCTCCTGAGGGAGCACATTCCTGTGCTACACCTTAGGGTCAGACTGATTTGCATATGGCCATGTCTGAACTGGGGTGGCAGAGTGGGCTAAAGAACGGTGATGGATCAAACCCAGATCTGTTGACTGGGTGTGAGTGTTTGATTGGTTCTGAAGCTCCGTCCATCACCACCCCCTTTTGTACCGCTTTGTTCGCAAGGGTCAGACTGATTTGCATATGGCCATGTCTGAACTGGGGTGGCAGAGTGGGCTAAAGAACGGTGATGGATCAAACCCAGATCTGTTGACTGGGTGTGAGTGTTTGATTGGTTCTGAAGCTCCGTCCATCACCACCCCCTTTTGTACCGCTTTGTTAGCCATAAGTTGGCAGGATATGCTCAGACGTGAGTCCCTTGCTCACTTTGCCACTGGATTCAAGCAAGCCTGGCTGAAGACGGCTGAAATGCCAGAAACCGGTCCTAGGAAGCTTGTTTCCGGTCCAGGGAAGGCATGGCTTGGCAGTTCGGGCTGAACTGTTCCCATGAGGCACAGGGTCAGACTGATTTGCATATGGCCATGTCTGAACTGGGGTGGCAGAGTGGGCTAAAGAACGGTGATGGATCAAACCCAGAACTGTTGACTGGGTGTGAGTGTTTGATTGGTTCTGAAGCTCCGTCCATCACCACCCCCTTTTGTACACCTTAGAAGGCGCCGCAAGATCTTAAAAGCCCTGGTGTCTTAGCACCAGCAGGTGGACCCTATCGGTGCCAAGTGAGGATTAACCTTGAAGGCCTGTTCACCACTATCCATGAAGTTCACCTCCAGTCTTGGGGACAGACCTATGAAGCAACAAACCATAGAGTGAGCAGGGTGGCTCTAGGGCAGTGCGACCAAACCGGGCACTAACTTCAGGTGGGGGCGTCATGTTTGTAAGTATAATATGGTTTTAAAAGCACTTGCTGCCTCCTTCCTGGCCTCCAACATTTTTGTGCAACAATAAAAATGTCTTGATAATTCCAGTGACTAATGTTCTTAGTAGAGAGAGATGGTGTTTTGTCTAGTGGAAGGTTTGACTCATGAAAAGAAATAGCAGAGGTGTAATGTGCATGCTGCTAAGAACATGTGCCATGCAGATCACAAAGTGCACATAATGTGAATAGGTCAGTGGGTCACTGCTTTTGTCAGAAAGACCTTATTGTTAATTGCAGTTAATAAGTTAAAATCCTAACATAGAACAGTGAGCTATTAACTGTCATTTAAGAGCTGCATGCAAACTCCAAGGTATAAATTAGAGTGTTATGTTTTTTCCCCAGTCTTCGATTATCCTAATGTTGCAAAAAAAGGGTTCATTTGGGTAGAAATCAATTCTGATTATTAAAGAGAACCCCCAACCATGGTATTATGTTTTTAATTCTGAGTTTGTGTTTCTGCAGACCAATCACTATTAAACTATGCTACCTACTAGTATGGTTGTCATGTGACTCCTACACTTTGTAGTCCTTTGTCTTATGTAACATTCCTACACAGTGATTTACACAAATATGAATGATTGTCTCTGTGTAATATGTGTGATGTAAAGTGCTCTGACACCCTACACTGGTATTAGTGGTGCTGTACATTTTCTGATACTTTATTATTTTGAAATTTGTACACATGCTAACAGTCTCTGCAAAGATTATTCCTTATTAGTACTAGTGGAATATACAACTGCAGCAATGAGAAAGGTGACCAGTCAACCTTTGCAAAGGGCCCTCCACTTCACAGCAGCACAAGTCACATTTCTTAGCAACTTTTGATGTGTTTGAGCTATAAACAATTTACTAGTTAAAATCGTCAGATTATGCAGCAGATGAAGTATTATGTGGCAAATATGTCAAAGCCATAGTTATGTGGAAAACATTTGCAAACTAGGATATTTTGCCATTCATGTTTGAACTGCTCTTGTGGAAAAAGGGAGGAGAAGTGCTAATGACAGAAACTCCATGTCTGGGAGACAAATGGCTTGCGATTCCACTTTTAAGGATATTTGAGACATTCTGTGATTGGAAACGTATCCCACTTTGTGAATGTATTTTAATGTCAATAACACATATTTAACCTAAAATAAACATGTGTATATATTGGTTAAATTAAATAATGTAATAAGCTGTAACCGGTTAGTGAAATGGGAAACGAATACAAAAAATTGGGATATTTTGCTCTTTCTGCCACACCTCTCACTCCACCCACTGACCCAATCCATTGGTTATTCCCGCCCTCTGATTCTCCTCCCACAGTTTCCCTATTTTTTTCCCACCACTTCGACTACTGCCTGGCACTAACATGCATTAGAGACAACTGTGGGCTTTTACCACTGGGTCTCTTAGAGAATGACACCTCAGGTCCATACACCGGGGCTACACAGCACGTTTCTGGGTTCTCCGCACAACGTGTTTGCTATTTGACGCCAGACTTCTGCAGCTTGTGTTGAGGAAATTAAACATCCCCTTGTGCTTGTATAAAACATAGCTGCCAAATGGCATTGGCACCCTGTCGTGTCCATTCGTAGCTTTTATCCAGCAACACTTTGCATGCTGGAATGTTTAACCCCTTACTTAGATGGTCACAGCACAACTCCCAGAATGCAAGGCGCTATTGGCTTAAAATCCACGCCTGGCTGGCGGTGTCACTCGTGACGATAGAGCCATTTAGAGGCAATGGTAACTCTGTAATTTAGCAGGCGTGTCTATACTCTTAGTAAATTGTAAATACCGCCAGTGTTGACACACTGAGGTCTGAGGCCTCTGTTTGTTATGAAGTAACATGGTGGTTCAGGTCAGTCCTTGTGAGGGAAGCTGCTGAACTTGTTTTTACCATGCACTATGAAAGTATTTTCACCTTGATGCAAGAAGAAAGTTGGATTGTTTTACAAAACATGCTTGATTTTTGTATATTGCTGGACTGGTGATTGCTTTATTTTGCACTTTGAAAGTATTTGCACTTTTTCTTTTGCTTTACCAACTACAGTTTGAATAGATTGTCATTAGGTACTTGGTGATATGATATATTTAGCATTGTTTACACTACAGAAATGATAAATTAGAACAAACATCTGCATCAATGTTCTGAAGCATCCAGTTTTCTTCCTCAACCTTGTTTGCCTGCCTGTTTTGCAGTGCTTACTAACAAAGACATTATGATTAAAATTGCTTCCTCAGTTCACATTATTATCATGCACAACCCTTGACAGTCGCTATTCTCTTGACTTTCGCAGGATACTGAGTTATAGTTTGTGTACTTCTCATGTTTATTGTCAGTCGAGTTTTTATGGAATTGCAGGTTTGGGTTGGTCTTTCAAAGTTTCAAGGTATTGTCAATTCTATTTCAGACCCTTCATAGTTGTTCTTTGTTCTTCAGCCAAAGGCAGTTCCCGAGACAATAGGATCACTCCTTGGCATTGTTCTGATTGCTGCCTCAGTTAAATAATCCGTTTTTGACAGTATTGATACAAATGGCTTAGTTTGCATGTTAAGAGTGTTTCCCACTTTCTCATTGGAACTTAGAGAAAGACAATATAGAGGCATTTCATTTAAATGTTGGAGGTTTAAAATCAAAATATGCTAGATTTCTGGGCGGTAGGGCAAAGTGGTAGATGGTGGGCCATGCCGCCGGGGGAGGAGGGCCCCCTCCATGTGCTTTGCAGGGGGGCCCCCTCAAGTTTCGTTACGCCACTGACTATATAAAACTGCAAATACACAAAAAATAAGTGTTTAACACACTTCTGTCATTGGGCTGCATGTGGGCTACATCTGGGTGATATTTGTGCTGCATTTGGGCTCTTTTGTCTCTGGTGGCCATCTTGGGAGATTTATTTGTTATGAAGTTTCCTCATTTACTGCAGTCTCAGTAGGAAATGCTTTCAGTTTTTTACTTTGATTCCATCAAGAAGGTATTCAGATATGTCACACATTTGCCATAAATTCTGAATGTTAGCACTCTAGTTGCTCATTAGATCACTGTAGTAAAGCTACTGCTCACCACGGAAGTCTGCTGCTGGTATTAAAAGTGCATGTTTCAGTCTGCATATCAGAATTTTTTTATGAAATAGAAGAGGATTTGAGAAGTCACTCAAAATGTGCCCTAATTTTTTTTTCTTCAGCACTAATCATAATTTCTATGGCAAAATCAACCCCCTCATTGTGTTCCTTTTTAAATTAAATGTTTTAAGTGTTACCACTTTATTCCAATCAAGATGGCTTCAGGTGTGCCATACTTTTGTCATAAGTAAGACAGTAAGCACTCTAGTTGTTCTTAAGAACACTCTGGGACATTCTGTCATTGGGCTATACTTGGGCTACATCTGGGTGATATTTGGGCTACATTTGGGCTCTTTTGTCTCTGGTGGCCATTTTGGGAGATTTATTTGTTATGAAGTTTCCTAATTTCCTCATTTACTGCAGTCTCCTCAGTAGGAAATACTTTCAGTTTTTTACTTTGATTCCATCAAGAAGGCATTCAGATGTATCACACATTTGCCATAAATTCTGAATGTTAGCACTCTAGTTGCTTATTAGATCACTGTAGTAAAGCTACTGCTCACCAGGGAAGTCTGCTGCTGGTATTGAAAGTGCATGTTTCAGTCTGCATGTCAGAATTTTTTTATGAAATAGAAGAGGATTTGAGAAGTCACTCAAAATGTGCCCTAATTTTTCTTTCTGCAGCACTAATCATACTTTCTATGGCAAAATGAACCCCCTCATGTTGTTCCTTTTTAAATTAAATGTTTTAAGAGTTACCACTTTATTCCAATCAAGATGGCTTCAGGTGTGCAATACGTTTGTCATAAGTAGGACTGTTAGCGCTCTAGTTGTTCTTTAGAACACTCTGGGAAGCTGCAGTAGAACACAAAGGAATCAACTAACAGTCTCTGCCCTTGTTGGATGTACATGTTTTACTGAGAATGTCAGACTTCATTCTCACATGACTGAGAAAGATAATGTGAATTTACAGAAAATATGCTCTCAGTTTAGCTTATAGATCACCTTCCAAACCTCTGTGGGAAAAGCATGAGAAAATAGTTTTCTCTCAAACATGATTCATGATATCACAGCAGAAGGCTTTTTCACATGGTAAAATCACCTTAGAACACACCACAATTCCTAAAATGAGTATGGTACCATCAACAAATGATTTATAATGTAACTAAAGTCTTAAAACCTTCTATTAACTGCAATGCTTTTTAATTAGGTGCTATCATGTATATTGGTCCCAAGATGGCTGCCAACTCTTCTTGGATGAAGTACTGACAGCCAATCAGATCTCACGATGAGATGTGTGGTTAGGCTCCGCCCAGATATCACTAACTTTTTTACCCTAATTTTCTCTGGAACTACTGAACAGATTTACACCATTTAAGCAAAAGGCACGAGTCTGAACTGAGGACTACCTCTTTGCCAAATTTGGTGTAATTCCGTTCAGCAGTTCGGGCTGTAGCTGCGTCAACAGGTCCTATGGGAAAATGCATAGGGAAAACGTGTTTTGGGACCCCCCTTTTTTCTCGGCCCCTGCTTGACGAATCACCGTGAAATTTTCAGGATAAGAGCGGACCGGAGCTGGCCAAAAGTTTGGAAAATTTTGCGAAGATTCATCAATCGGCGCCAACATTATTCCAAATAGAATGTTGCGGATTTCCTATGGAAAATAGGTCCTAACTATAACTACCTTCTGGCGACCGCCAGTAGGGGTCCCTGGGCATTGGTGGGAATATTCAGTGCTTATGACTATTGATGAGGATCCCCTGGAAGAGAACACATGACACCTTTGTGGTAAATATTTAAATTACCTGTACTATTTTTATGCGGTAAAGTCTAGTAAGAATAACTCAGTCAAAATAAGAGGCAGAATCCGTGGTATTAGAGGTTCTGAAAAGGGCTTTATTCCTTACAAAGGAATCATAGTTCGAACTAGGCAATCTTATTCCATCACCACGAGGGTTCAGGAAGGGATAGGCAATACATTATTGACAAGTAACAATATATATATGAAAAGCATTGCATTAAGACAGATGCAGGAGGCGTAACAGCTGATAATACAGATAAGAATACACATACGTAATGAAAATGGGCGTAATAACAGGCGTATACTAGAAACGTCATTTAAAATGATGTCACAAGTGGGTGGATCCATAAGAGAATCCTGCAGTGTCAGCAGAAATGTTTGGCAGAGATGCGCGCGCAGCCGCATGACGTGTAATTGACGTGCAACTAGAGGGTGAAGGGGAATTGACATTTAGCTCTACATGTGGAGACAAAAGTCTGGGGGGTCAGGTCAACCTAATCCCAAATCGTATCTAATACCTTTGTTTAAGGAACTGTGTTATCCAAAAGGAAAGGTTTCTCGGACGGAATCGATTCTATACTGACTGTTAGTGCATGTACAAGCGTCTATGTGTCTACATGAGATGCGAGGGGGCAGGAATCTTCCATGGTAACAGGGGCTATGAATTACTTGCATAAAGACAGCGAGGCCAAGCTCTTTGCTCGGTAGCTGGAAGGATGTTTACCTAAACTACTAGACAGGAATGCATTGGATGAGGAGCGGAGCAGATAACTTGAAGGCTGAATACAGTTTTTTGGCAGGCAACAGGCCGCGTCAGGCACCGTTGGCCGCGCAGGGAGTAGGACAAAGTTCATGGATACGGATGCAGGTCCAAGCTGGAGCATTTCAGAGGCAGAAGCAGAAAAAGGCTTGTTGGCAGAATTCAGGGCCTACTCGCCTGAACTGTAAAATGTGAAAAGTGAACCATATAAAGTCGGTGGCCAATCATACTTAGGAATGGAATATTCAACCCATTCATGGCGGATCTGAAAGAGGACATGTTGACGTTGGACGCACATGTATTTGCGTCTTCATAGCTGGAACTGGAGGGAACATACATGTACTTGTAGCATGTACATGGAGCCGTTGGGGTCTAAGATAGGGGACACAATTAACCATAAAAATTCATATTTCCTCACCTTGATGCACAGGAACTTAAAGAACAAGATACAGTAGCTACCTTGATGGATGGCACTGTTAATTACTTTGAGGATAATACTTGGTCAGTGCAATCAGATAACGCTTCTGAAACACATAAAGCAGTCCACAATTAGCCAAAAGAAGAAAGCAGTAATGATGAAACTGTAAATCCTAGAAAAGAAGATTACTGAGGTAAAAAAAGATTGTGAAACTCGCTGAAGTGGGCTCCTGGATAGTGAATGCGATTAGCATGGAAAACTGAAAACGAAGCCACAAGGTTGTGAGGACGCATTGTCTAAACATGCAAAGAAAGATCAATCGGGTGGGGGACAAAGCAGATTGATTCCTGGCATTTTGCCAATTCCTAGAGAAGAGGAAGCAAAATGGATTGGAGAAATTACTGGTGGGGAGGGAAAATGTGTTTAACAGAATGATAAGAATATGCTTATTAATATTAACGGTTGTATTCCACTAAAGAAATGCAGCAGGTGGTGAGGTGACAGAACACAATGTTATTTACCTTTGATAAAGATTTTTCTGGTGGATACTCTTGTGCCTGCAAATTCCTTACTGTGTGAACATCCCCTGAGGCCAGTCTGGATCCAGAAACCTTTCTGCAATAGCTCATCCACACCGGCAGAGGGTGCTGACTCCACAATACCGTCAGCATATGAACACCTGGTAACATCACCTGAAGTATAAGGTGTCCAACTTGAGTTTCAATGGCAGTTTCCTGTCCTTATTTCCTGCAAAGCACACGGACGAGAAAATTAAAAATGTGTACATTTGCAAACACACTACTGCATTGTGACCACACTAAACGTTTAGTAGATATATGACAGGGAGATGGGTAGGGTAGGTGAGAAATCTAGTGGTAGAATATCCTCAGAAGTTAAGTTTTTGTTCTGATGGATATTCAACCTGTAGATTCCTCACCTTGTGGACAGACAGAGTACTTAGCAGAGGTACTTGAAGAATACTCAGATTAAAAGGTCTTATAGAACAAAACAGGCAAAATTACCGTTTAGTCAAATCTCTTTAGCCCTGATTATCTCCAGTAGCAAAACTCCTCTTGCCAATGCAGGGGATGAGATATCGCTCTAGTAGTATGTCTATTCTAGGTGGTTATTTATACACTAACAAAGAACAAATGTTAATGCATAAAACAATCCTCCTACATAATGTCCATTCTTTAACTGATCTATCTTTTCTCTTACCTATGTAGTCCATGAAAAACTGGCAGTTAATGCAGAAAGTCTTTTGCTAGGTCTTTGTAAAAACTAAACGCTCTTTTTGGATCCACGCTTTGGAGTCTCTCTTCCTCCTTGGAAGGGTGTGGAAGTGAGTAAAAACAAGGACTGAGTTATAGACTTACCTAGGTGAAATTGTATGCTAAAGAGGCAAAAGAAATGCTGCAGGAGTTTCGACTCTGAAAGTGCTCCAAGGTCTGGTAAGCAGACCTTAGTGCCAGTGCTCTGACCCTCAAAAGTGTATGTTAAATTGGTTTATAGCGAATTGGAATGTAAACTTACTTATAAATCCCAAGTATATGGTACCAAGAGTACCCAGGGCCTGTAAGTTAGAGTGTCCCTCATAGGTTGCAGCCACCCTGAGTGTGACACATTAAAGCGTGTCTTCCAGCCTGCCATTGCAGCCTGGTAAAGCAGTTTTAAACTGTAAGTGGACGTTGCCATTTATACTAAAGGCAAATGCCATACCTCCCATTTTAACATATATAAGTCACTCCTCAGGTAGGCCTATTGAGTCTTAAGGCAGGGTGTGGTATTTTATAAAAAGTAGGGCACATATTTGTGTTTGTCTTAACCATAAAATTACCAAATTGTCATTTTTACTGTGGAAAGGTTAGTAGTCCTATTGGTGACTACAGGGTACACGCTGGCAACTCAGATGTGCATGGAATTATCAAAGTTGGTAGTTCAAGATATAAAAATAATTGTTACATTAAACCTAACTTGATGCCCAAGTCGAATTTAATGTTACTTTTGAATCAATGCAACTTTGAAAAAGTTGCCACTGTTGCCCAAATTTTCCAGTGCCCATTCGAAGATGCTGTCTAAAAGACAAGCTTTCTGTCCTCCTTGCTACCAATTTCCTCTCACCGAGAAAAGGGTTCGGCAATCCTGGGAGTGGGAAGAATACTGCACTCTTGGATAGCTAGATGCAACAGATTGCAGGAACCTGGCATAAGGCAGGAGGAGATATGTTAGCTCATAGGCTAGTAGTCACTGCATTCCCCAGGTTAAAGTATGGGCATAAACGTGGCCTCCCTGGAACCAAACCTCAGATCAAGTTGGAGAGACGACCAAAGAAGGACTGCCCTACTATTTCCTGAACCTGGCAAAGAGTGCTGTCCAAATACTGGACAGCCCTTGCTGCCAAGGAAAAGTGGTCTTGAGCCCCAGATGGATGAGGTGAACTCCAAGAGTCAGTCAGCAGACTTCCTGTTGCAGCTCTAGGGCCACAAAGGCTGAAGAAGCCACGTTGACAAAGTTGGTAGCCACAACTGCTTGATCGTTCTATACCGTCAAAGCGCAGCCCAGGAGATTGAACTTCGACTCTCAAAAGTTGCACCCAAGTGTGCTGGACCCAGAAGGGTCATCAAAGTGTAGTTTAGTTGCCCAAGACAAACACTAAATGCAGTTAAAGAGAACTGCAGGTTTCACTGTGACTGGAGACCAGTGGCAACTGGTTTTTGGCTACACTTCGTGGGACATCAACACCTGTGGCCAAAGTGACCCACCGTTTTTGTGGACTTAGGGGTGGCCCTAGGAAGACTGGATCAGCATCTACATCATCCTACAATAGGACCACTCCATTGAAGTCTATAGGAGTTCCCACATAGAGCCTGAACTGGGCTAGAGACTGCTATAATTGCAAGGTAACTGTACTGCTAAGTCTTCATGGCCTCCTTGACTCGCTTTCTGTTGTTGTTGGTTGCCCAAAGCAGATCAGAGTATCCAAACACAATGTGGGGAAGAATCCTGTGAACCCCCCCCGCCCACATACTCACCTGTCAGACCCCAGGGTCCGCTCTTCCGTTGTGTCTCGACGCCCAAGCACCTGTGGAGGAAAAATAAGTGTAGTGAGTGCAGGCTGGACCTACCAAAGGCAGGAAACAGTGACGATGGACTACTCTGTCTCTGCACGTGGTGGCGGTGTCCCGACTGCTGCAACCCAATCCATGGACGGAGAAGGAGGGGACAAAAACGCAGAAGAGGCCGAAAGAGAGCAGAGGAACCGAGAGGATTTCAAACAGGGAGAAGGACCTACTGTGACGCATGAAGACTAGACTGGAGAAAACAGACGTCGGGAGGACGTTGCCATGGACTTTGATGAGTCCCCTGAGACATGACCGAAGAGTGGTGGACGCCACCTGAGGACATTGTTTGGCCCGACACAACTCAGGAGAGTTGCCGTGTTGCAAGCGAGTGACTCGGAGAAGGGAGCGGGATAACATAGGAAAGGCAGGCAAGGTGTTCATAGCGTTAGCCTATTCTCCTTCATTATTTCCCTTAAAACAGACGCATATATTGGACAATGAGGAGCATGTTGTTATTGGTGTGGGGTGCACAAATGTTTTTCTGTTTCTTGTTAACACGGTTGTCTAGCGCCAGTCCGGGGTATCCTTAGTGCTTTTCAGGAGTATCCTGTCACTCTGCAAAACAGTTCATGCTCTAGGTGATAGTGAAAACTCTGAATTGTTATTTTTTTAAAGAGCACCAGAGAGATATCACTAGAAGAGAAGAGCCTATCGAACCAAAGAAACAACCTATGCAAAGAAATAATTACCAGTTTGATTCTCTAATAATCAATAAACCACCACAATTCAGAAACCTACTCAGGTTCTGCGTCCCTATATCTGCCCATTCCTCCTACAGAACTTTACAAAAGTTTTCCAAGTAACCGCTAACTGTGGTAGTTGCCAGTGCTTGTTTGGATTTTGACTGAATACAAGTGATTTACCATTTGTTAAAAAAATATATATTTCCTGAACCCTCAGTTAACCGACTTCCTGTTGTAGCTCCAGGCCCACAAAAGGGAAAGAAACCGAGTTGACAAAGTTGGTAGCCACAACTGCTTGATCGTTACATACAGTCAAAGCACAGCTCGGAGATTGAACCTCGATGCTCAAAAGTAGCACCCAAATCAGCTGGAGCCGGAAGAGTCATCAAAGTGTAGTTTGGTCGCCCAAGGCAGACACTAGCTGCAGTTAAAGGAAACCGCTAGTTTCAATGTGACCGGAGACCAGTGGCATCTGGTTTTTGGCTGGACTTCACCTGGGCTTCGAGGGACATCAACCCCTGTGGTCAAAGTGACCCATTGTGTTTGTGGACTGAAGGGTGGTCTCTGGAAGACCCCTGTTAACCAGATCAGCATCTACAGCATCCTCCATCCTTGCATCAGGACCACTCCATAGAAGTCTATAGGAGCTTGTACATAGTGCCTGCAATTGGACTGAAGACTGCTACGATTGGAAAGTAAGTGTCCTGCTAAGTCTTACTGGCCCCCTTGACTCTCCTGCTGGAGTTAGTCAACCAAAGCAGGTCAGAGTAGCCAAATACAACTTTACAAATGTTTTCCAAATAACCACTAATGATTGTAGTTGCCAATGCTTGTTTGGATTTTTAATAATAACCAGTGATTTATGGTTTGTAAACAAAAATTATATTTTCTGAACCCTTTAGTTTGGTTTCTTTGTTTTGGAGTCAAAAAATTATTTAAAATTAAATCTCTTTTTATAACTTGGTGTTGGATTTCCTTTGTTGTTGTGTTGATTTATTTTTCAATCTTTTTGGTACTTAAATGCTCTCAATTGTTCCTGTGTTAAAGCCTGGCTGTGCGAAGCCACAGCTAGCCAGGGTTGAGCAAATCTTTTACAAAGCCTGACTGAACCCAAGACAGCGTTGTTAGTATACTACACGGTGAGGTTGCACAACCACACCATATAATAAAGTGCATTTCTTCACAGTTGAGATGTAGAACATGTCCCTCCGACTGAGAAAGAAGATCCGCACACAGGAGGGGACACAGAGGGGGCTGCAGGAGGTCTGCATACCAGCACTGTGAGGATTATTTGGGCTCAGTCTTAGCAAATCTTCCTCAGAACTCGACAGCAAATCAAACCACAGATGATGCCAGCAAAACACTCATACTTACACCTGATTCCAGGCACCATTTCTGAGTGCACAGATGATAGGGGAGAGTTGCAGTTCGGACTGTGTGGAGGTATTGGATGAGAAGTTTAAAATTCAGAAACAAGCTCCAAACATAAGAGGCAAACATGAATATCCATAAACAGGTTTTGTTACAGAAACACTTGAAAATAGACTCAGTTACACATGCAGCCACCATTTCCTTTGTTAAATTGCCTGGATCTTAAAATGATGTGGTTACCTAGAGAAAGGTTTTAGTGTTCTCAGAATTTCTGAGCAAATAATTCATATTCTAGCAAAGAGTGCCAAGGTCTAGGCATCAGAGCAGAGGAATAGCTTTCGACTGCCAAATGTTTTTTTATTTTTGTATTATAATTAAAAAAATAGATTGGACTCTACTGTTTATATAAACAAATAGAGAGCACACATAGCTGACAATATGGTACCGATATTTAAAATTAGGAACAGTTAACACATTTGTAAGAAATTGCTCCAGTGTCAAGGTTGTTTCACTTCTGCGTACAGAGAAGTCAAAGCTTTGATCATCCAAAAGAATCAGATAGATTTCACAGTAAAGAAAGGTCAAAGAAAGCATGTATTTGTTATCATGGAGGTATCTTTTTTTCATTGATTTTTAGTCATATAAATCCATAACATAAAACAAAACATCATTGTAGTTAATACAACCTTACATGAAGCACATGTTTACTGTGTTGCGGGATAACATATAGAGATGTTTCATCAATATGACCCCATTACCCTACTTCAGTAGAATTACCACCCCACTCAGCATGTCCCATCATCCACTGTTGCATTAGACTTCGACAGCAAATATCTTACAAGTGGACCCCAAATGTCTTTTGGACGTGAGGACCTAGGTAGTTCTTTCGCAAAGATTCCCAGTTGTTCTTTGCGCTATACCATGTCATTTATCCAGCATTGTATTTTTGGAGCACGCTTGCTTCCCTAACTCATAGCTATACGTCTCTTGGCGAGTAATGGGGCTACGGCTGAAAATCTACGATTGGGTGGCTTTAAAGACTTAACTAGGCCCAATAAACAGATTTGTGGAGTATTGGGGACAACAATTGACAACATAATTCCCACAGCATCTGTTACTTTGGTCCAAAACTGATTCACCAATGGGCAAAGCCCATGCCACATGCACAAAGTCAGCCCTCATGTACCTACACCGTACACATTTTGCATCTTCCTGCAGTCCATATTTATGTAGTTGCATAGATGTATAATATACTTGTTGATGTGTAGGTTAAAATTTGGGGTTATCATATTTGTAAGTGTGCAGCAAAAGTGCCAGTCATCTGTAGATAAAGGCATGTCAAGTGGGGCTGGAACCCATATCTTTTTAATTTTAAGCCGCAATATATAGTTTGCACCCACGTGTAGGGCTTTTTAACAATACTTGTAGCGTATGAAGTACTGGAGGTTCCTGAGGAAAGGAGGAATACATAGTTTTGATGGCCATTCGCAGAGGCAAATAATTAAAAAGCAGCAGTGGAGATTGAGTTGTGTCTGAGAAGAGATCCGGGGGATTAAAGAATGATCCTGCCCGGAACATATCACCCATAGTTCGCAAGCCAACATGCGCTTTTGGTTCCTGTTTAACTGATATATCTGGATTGTACAGAAGAGGGCTGGCAGGGCATAGAGTGAAGTTTTGTGAGCACGTTGCCCCAAATTGCGCCATGCAATAATTGTGCTCTGAACCAAATTAATCTCAGAGTTGGGGATACCTAACCTTCTTTGTGGTATAAGAGCGGGTAACGGAATAGGGTGTGCATCATCCAATTCTATAGCAGTGTGGGGTTTATATATTCGTAGGGTGATGCCAGTAATCCTCAAAATGTGCATGGGCTCAGAGATAATACAAATATAGATCCAGAGCTCCAAACCCCCCTTGGACGTACGGTAATGTGAGCACTTCCATCGGATCCTTGGTTGCCGTTCAGCCCACGTCCAGTTATCATATGGGAGTGTAGAGTTGTAAAAAAATGTTGTGGTGGAGTAATAGGAATGTTAATGAATAGGTACAAAAAACGTCGGAGTACAATCATTTTTTGGATCGCTATTCGATCAGGTAAGGACAGCGGCAACCAAATCCATCTGGCTACTTCGTCTTCTAGTTTAGATATTGCCCTTCTGTAATTCTCTCAGATCACCAGCTCTGGGTCTTTGTGAATCCTGATACCCAAATATTTAACGGGGTCTGTCCGCCAGACAGAGGAAAAGTCTAATGAGAGCTGTTGTGTACATGGTGTTAAAGGAATAACAACTGATTTAGACCAGTTTATACTTAACCGCGGCGCGAATTCTGCCACGGTGCGGGGATTTGAAAGTGTGGGCGGGGCGCGTCGGCCAACGGACATACGCAGCACTAGCCAGGTAGTGCTCGCGACAGCCGTTGGCCGACAGAAGCAGCGAACAGGTTAAGCCTGCATATAGCTCAAAACAAATCTTTTCCCTCATCAAAGATGCCAAATGTTCTGCAGGGTTTCGCGCATACAGGACCATGTTGTCTGCATAAAGGGATCTGCTGATGGGTCACAATCTAAAACGCAGTGCTGAGTCAGCATATACTATACTAGACTCAATTATTCTATTGCCACTGGAATCCATTTTTGTTCTGTCTAGATAATCATCAGTATGCCGCAGTGCACTAATAAATGATGTCCCGTCCTTTGTGGGCTATCTTCTGGGCTATCTTCTAAGTTATAGAGTGTGTGTCACAATGAAGGCTTTACCAAATGTTTGTATCAAGAGCACCTACATATTTGCTTGACCATACCTCTTCTTCTTTTCAGGTAGCTCCTGACACCAACAGGTATTGAGTCTGGACGTAATACGTAGATTGACTAAAAACTGAACCTAAATTGGGTGATGAATGTAGATAGTTTTTTCCATATAGGTCCTGAAGAATCGCGAGTATAACCACTCTAAGCGAGAAACATATTGACCAACTATTGTAAATTACATGCCACTTTCCTTAAGTTATGTCTCCTGAACGTGTGGGAGGATACGGACCTTACCCCAGCAGAGCAGGAGTGGGCGGAGTTGGGTTGGGCCCTAGCTAAGAGAAACATTGCCCAGAAATGGGGGGTGGCTGCTTTGCCGTCCTTGAGCGCCTGGGCCAAAGATATGGATTTCTCGATGGTGGCGGAGGAAACGGTTTATAAGGGTAGAGGGTGCCCCCAAAAATGGGACCGTAAATGGGGACGGTGGAATAAATATCGGGGGGATATTTGTATATCTCCCACGGTGGAACTCCGGCGTGAGAGACAGGCTCTAATGGATAATTTGGGAACAGAGGGAATGTCCGGAGCCCTGGGAGACACTTAAACATGCACTATGGGAATCTGAGCCCCTGGGACTTGGGCGAGTCGGTGGGTTGTCTGTATGGCGCTCTATGTTGGGTCGGTCCCTGAGCGACATTACCCTTGATGTGATGTTGATTTTGTCTGGTGCCCTTACATATACCTTGTATACTTACAGTCTGTGCTGGGGTCGTGACTGCTGTAACTGCTGCAGAGTTAATGTTAATAAAAAGTTTATTAAAAAAAATAAAAAAAAATTACATGCCACTTCAATAGGAGACATTACACTCATATAAGTGCCATGTATACACGTTTTTAAATTAAGGTAGGAGGCCATCAGAATAAAATTTACTTTCACCCGGCACCCCTCACCTTGTTTTAATCTCACCACTTTATATCTACATTTACTAGGCCCCACACCCGCACTTCATCTATACGACAGTCGGATTGAAGATCTCCGCTAAAGTGCCCCTTTTTAGGGAGCCCGTCGGGCATTGCACCGCCGGCCCGACGAGGAGCAGCCCAAATGATGAAGCATGACACCTGCAAGGGTGTGTGAGGGCATTTAAATCCGACATATGGATTTTCCATAAGGTCTATAAGGTGCATTTTATTCACCTCAGCCTTCGCTTTGATATCATTCTATTTTTGAGGAACTATAGGAACATCCTTTGTCATTACTATCTTCTGGGGAAGCAGAAAGATTGTAAAGAAACAGCAAACAGTAAATATAAAAGCAAGGGTGCCAATACGCGCCCCTGTTTTAATCTGTTAGAAGTTTTGAAGATTTAATCTATGAAAAATTTACCCATGATTTTCGACTAGTTAGTAACAGCCTTATTACAGGTTCTGGTGAGTCCTACTGCCTGATTTTCCCTGTACCTCTGGTTCCTTGTTGTCTGGTTTCTTACTTATTTTTCCATCAATAGAGCTGGGTGTACTTGGTACTGGGGGGTTGGTGGATTAACATCATAGTCCCTTCACACTGAGTTGCGACAGGAGGTTTGTGCAGGACAGGTACACAATTAGGATCTAGGTTTGAAAGCTGTGCTGGGTAAGGCCATGCTCAGAGAGGCCTGGATTAGGAGCTGGCGGACCAAGTTGGGCATGGCGAGGTCTGATTAGAGATACAACTGTGCCAGGTTGAGCTGGGGTGGAATGTAATTCATTGTAATGACCACTACATCAGCAGGCTCTGCATGAACATAGGCAAGTATAAAAAAATAAAAAGGGTTGTGCTTAATGTAATTAAAATTAAATACAAATAATATAGCAAGTTAACTTATTTGGTGTAAAAAATAAATGTTTTACATATTTACAACTGCATTAAAAAGTGCCCCCAAAAATGTATACATATTAAAAAATGGTTACTATCTAAACTTTGAACTCATTTCAATTAATTTAAAATAGAAAGATAACATCACATTTTTTAAATCTAATAATTCATAGCATTAATAGAAGCGAATAATAGGGAGTTGGGGTGTTCCCCACATAAAATAGAATATGAAAATGAAGAAATATATTGAGCAATATAATAAAAATGAAATTTAAAGCATTAAATAAGGGTAAATATGATAAGTTGAAAATATATTTACAACTGCTTTAAAAAAAGAGAATTTGGTGCCCTAAAAAACAATAATAATATTATAAAATACGAACATTCACGAAAATGTTTAGGGTAACAAATTCAAATCAATAAGGCAAAATACCAAGTATTGGCAAAGCCAATTGTAGGAGGCTGGCTTACTATATGGTGCATACTTATTTAAATGAAGCACCTTGCAGTAATCCAGGCAACCCATATGGTGATTTTAGTGGTCTTTTATAACCATAGAAAGCTCTCCAAGTGGTAGCTGTGGAGAGCAGCCATCGGGCTTATCTTGAAGGAGTGTAAAGCACGTTGTTTTACCAACTTTAATCAATGGTGCAAGTTAAATTAAAAAGAATTACACAGTGTTTTTATGAAAATAAGTCTATATTACACAACACAATCACTAACACATTGGTATAGCTCCCACCTTTAGATATCAACACAATACGCAAGAATACTTTGAAATAAATCAGGTAAGCAGCACAAATATACACTGGTCTCCAGGGGGAGACCAAACTATATATTAGGAAAGTGGAATGTGAACTGCAAAGGAGAACGGAACTTGGACCAGAAGTCTCAGATGAGCTGGGGACATAAGGAACCACCCAAGGTAAGTACCTACGAAACCCCACGGAGGCTGTGTGCAGAGTGGAAACACAGCCGTATGCCCAATTGAAGTAAATAGAGAAGTTGCAGTTGCAGTTTTAAAGAAGAAGGACCGTTATGGAGGACCCTGAAGAAACCCTTTGGAAGACAGGAGGTTGGACAGCCACCCCACCCGTGGTTGCCCGAGGAACCAGGTTACCTGCACCAGGGAAGCCGGGTGCATAGGGGTGAAGTGACATTGGAACCTGCTGTAGACGACAATGGGAGACTTCAAAGAAGACGCCACTGGAGAAGACTGTGAAGGAGTCCGGTGGAATCCAAGGGTGGATTTGTGTAGTGAAGAGCCTGCAAGCAGAAGGGACAGAGTCTATGCCACTCATGACTAAGAGGCACGGAAGCACAATGCTCACCGATGTCAAGAGGTTCAGAAGAGACAACGGTGACCTTGTTTCTGTAGCTGTGAGGACCAGGCAACGCTGAGGAAGACCAGGAGCCGTATATGAGCTGTCTCACGTTGAATGTCGGTGTCTAGGTGGTCGGTGTCTGGTGGGAGCACCAACAAGCCTTGGTAGCCGCAACTGCCGTGGAGAACAAAAAGGAGCAAACATTGGGACCAGCAAGATCCAAGGGACTCACCAAATGCAGGAGAGTCAGAGCAGGCCTCGAGCAAGCAGGGGGGCCCACCAAAGCAGAAGACCCTCGAGAGGACCCAGAGGTCGGAGGCACAGCAATTGCAAGAGGGCCTAAAGCATCTCACAAAAGTCAGAGGCCCACGATGCAGGAGATGCGGGAAGGACTCTGTTCTTCAGGAAGTGAGGTGCTGGAGGCTGGAACTTCTTGCAGCCCGAAGATCTCTGGAGTGCAGAGCCAACAAGCTTTGGCAATGGCAAGTCGAAGAGGTGCACAGGGGTTTGGTCCCAGCAGCCCCGACAAGCGATATTGTCCTCCAAATTGCAGGGAAGACAGGTGAAGCCTCTAGGGAGCCACAAAACCACCACCTGTGTTGCTGAGCCTCGGATGTCCGTGGGACATCAGAAAC
This sequence comes from Triturus cristatus, assembly GCF_964204655.1. NCBI lineage: Eukaryota > Metazoa > Chordata > Amphibia > Caudata > Salamandridae > Triturus > Triturus cristatus. Next base: position 102,044,941 of record NC_140587.1, read on the forward strand.
AGCAGACCGGTCAGCTTAGTTGAGGTACCTGCAGATGGAGGGGAGTGACTCCTTCACTCCAAGGGAGATTTCATCGGATTCTCTTGATGCCCACAGGTCTTTTGGAGAACCAGGATGAAGCACAGACACAGACGATGCAGAAGACTTGAAGAACAGCGAGACCAGGAGCAGCAGGAGTCTTTGTTGGTGGAATCTCGGTTCCAGTTGAAGTCCAAGTATCCAGATGATTGAAGAGTGATGTAGTTTTAGGGTTGAGTCTAGTCCCACGACAAATCTAAGGACCCACCCACAGGGGAGCCCTTAAGTACCCTAGGGAAAGGGTTGAACGACTTGGGGTAGGATAACCCCCTGTTCTTTGTCCCGTAGTTGCCACAGTGGGAACCAAGGGTTCCTCGACTGGCTCAAACCGTAGTATGCAAGAAGGGCACCAAATGTACCCTTCAAAGTAGTCTGGTGGTGCTGGCAAGCATCCCAACCCCAGCCCAATACACCAAGTCCTGTCTGGGAGGTGGTCACACCTCCCTGTGACAGGAAACCTATTGTTCTTCCTTCCCCTTCTTGAGCTCAACTCAGCAGCAGGAGGGCAGAATTGTGTATGTGGTCGGCAGCAGCACTAGCTTGCTGGCAGAACCTGAAAACTGCTACCGGGAGTATGGGGGGTCCTGTAAGGAGCCACCATTACATGGGATCATACTTCCAGAATCAGAATCTGTGTTGGGGTATGATTCCAACATGTTTGATACCAAACATGACCAGGTTCGGTGCAGCCATTATATAGTTAGACATAACGTAATGGCTGATGTCCACTATATATCTTAAAATGGCTGACCGCACTTACAAAACCTGGTGAATCGACTCTGGGGTTTGTAGGGGTATCATGCTCATGCAGGGGCACGCTCACACTCGTAAGCAAGCACCCTGCCCACACTGAAGAGCCTGCCATAGGTTGACTTATAGGGTTTAAGTGCAATGATCTCAGATATAAGGAAACTTATTTCTGTCATGAGAGGTGCAAATGCCAACTCACACAGGCTGCAATAGCAGGCATGTAGTCACAGTTTAAGTGGACTCCCATTGGGGGCATAATACATGCTGCCCATGGAAGACCCCTTGTGTACCTATTCCCTGGGTACCTTAGTACCATATATACTAGATGTATTAGGGTACACCAGTAGCCAATTGTGGAGGTACACAAAGTACTTACCAAGCCAATTTAGGGGAGAAAGCACAGATGCTGGTGTCCTGGTTAGCAGGAACCCAGCAGACTAACCCAAAAACACACTGACACCAGGCAGAAACTTAGGGTGACCATGAAAGCAGGTCCTACTTTACTACACCAACATTGTCACTATTTTAAAGAACAGATTTGCATGCCTTTGAAGTTTTTTGTTTTTTTTGGGAAAACTTTTTATTGAAGAAGTTCTCATTCCAACACAGTCACTCGCCTACAACCCTGGGGCCGGCAGCATGGCATTGAACAATAGTATACACAGCTAGTGAGCCAACAACCCAGATGGCAGGCAGCGTTCAGGAACCACAAATATCAAGAGATCATATGGTCATAGTGTTCTTGGTGCGCCATGAAACATCAAACATAAATCATACATAGCTTACAGTGGTCAATGAATGACAAAAGCCATGGAAAGCATTCAAAGGTCAGTTACATGTACTAGTGCCGATAGGGTGGGATACCCTTCATGCCAACTGGTACCAAACCAAACTGCCCTCCCTTTCAACATACCCTACGCCCTGGGAGTCAAGACACCTCTTTGGCGAGGCACCGCACAGTGTAATCTGTAAGCGCAAAGTCAAGTGACAGATGTGTGGTTATTGTCATCAGGTGCAGTGGGGGCTACGCCACCAGGGTCCGCGTCTCTGGTAAGCAAATATGTTGTATATAACCCCCAGAAGTTCTTGGGTCTACTCCAGGGGGGAAGCAATTCACTGAAATTCTCTGTTTGTGTACTGCAATAAAGCATGTCGTGCGACCATTGTGTCAGTGTAGGAGTAGGACCCCTCAACCAGCACATTGCAACCCTTCATTTCGCCATGAGGAGACCCATGTCCACCAGTCTGCGGACTGCCTTAGGCAACTTCTTAGAATACCCCAAAAGGGCCAGAGCCGGGTGTGGAGTGAGCTCTGTGTCAACAATTTTCCTCAATTCCAGAAAGATCGATTCCCAGTATTTATATACCCCCGGACAATGCCACGCTAGATGAATAAAATCTGCTGTTTGTGCATGGCATCTGTCACAAGCTGGGTTTCCCTCAAACAGTACCTATATAATCTCTCTGGGGTGTAGTACACTCTATTCACATATTTGAAGTGGATCAGCCTGTGTTTGCCATGTTATGATATACGTTGTGTGCTAGTACAACAATAGGTCCACATAGAATCATCTATAGTGAGTTGTAAATCTCGTTGCCAGGCCAGCCTGGCTTTAGTATAATGATTTGCTTGATGAGACATAGCTAATTTGTGTATGTTAGAGACCAGCTTGCGAGGCGACTTAGTTTTAAGGATATTGGACAATTCCAGCAACTCGGAGGGTTCCTGTGGCTCAGCTCCCAGCACGTCACGCAGAGCCCTCCTCACTCTGTGAAACTGAAACCTTTCCAGCTGAGTGTTAGCTACTGCCGAGCCCTCCCCTTCCTCCCTAGTTCTAACCGTGCCATCCCGAAATAGATCTCCCGCCGTTAGTATGTTCAATGTTTGCAACGCACGAATAACCCCTTTATCCCTACATGGGGCCAACCAAAGGGTCCACTCAATAGGCATAACCGGAGAGTACAGCAGTGCCCCCGCCTGTAGTTGCAGTAAATAATGCCAAGTATGGCGTGTCGAGTTAATGGAGTCCAGGATCCCCGTCCTGCGATCTGTGGGTTCAAATATCGTGGCTGGGAGGGGGAGCGGATCAGCGAAGAGTTTTTCCATGCGGAGAAACAGAATGTCTGGCGAGCCATGTATCCAATAATAAGCTTGAGCTCCTGGCGCCGCTCTGTAATACAAATTTAAATCTGGCACACCCAACCCCCCCTTATGATATGGTAGAGTAAGTATCTGCCATCGCACCCTCGCCTGTTTGCCCGCCCAGGCCAGTTTTATTAATATTTTATTGACTCTGTGAAAAAAGGAAACAGGTAGAACAATGGGGATATTTGTGAATAGGAACAGAAATCGGGGAAGAATCACCATCTTCATGATGGAGACTCTACCAAATAGCGATAACGGTAACCTGATCCAGGCTTCTACGTCATCCTCCAGTCTATTGACTGCAGTGCCATAGTTTTCCCTAAACACAATCTCCGAATCGGTATGTAGATGTATGCCCAGGTAATGAATCGCATCAGTGGACCAGTGTAGTGGGAAATCCGGTTCAAAACGCTGTGTAACTGGGGTGAGTGGGAAAATTATGGACTTGGACCAATTGACTCGCAAGCCCGACAGCGCCCTAAAGTGTACAACCTCCCTGAGGACAGAGGAGAGATTGCTTTCTGGACCTCGAACATACAACAACGTGTCATCCGCGTAGGTGGACACTATAATCTTATAAGTTGGGAAACAGAAACCTTTATGACTATGGTATTCCCTTAATGCGGACGCTAGCGGCTCTGCGACCAGGGCGTATAAAATGGGGGTCAGCGGGCAGCCCTGTCTCGTCCCTCTGGATACGGCAATAGAATCTGTCACCAAGTTACCCATTTTTAGTCGCACTGAGGGTGAATCGTACAGTGTCCCAATCACTTGGAGAAAGACTGAGCCCAGTCCAATCCTAGACAAAACTTGACACATGAAGGGCCACTCGACAGAATTGAAGGCCTTCTCCATGTTGAGGAAGACCGCAACAGCTTTAGAGTCCTGCCTAACATGTTGGATGGTTCCAGACACAGTAAGGAGGTTGTAGGTAAGGTTCCTGTCTGGAATGAACCCTGCCTGCTCAGGAGCTACTAATACCGGTGCCGGGGGGGCAAGACGATTAGCAAGTATCTTAGCAAATAACTTGGTGTCTACATTGAGCAAAGAGAGTGGGCGATAAGACCCACACTCATCTGGCGGCTTACCTGGTTTAGGGATGGCGACGATCACCGCTTCTCTCATCGTTGGTGGCATTGTGCCGGATTCGCACGTGTCATCAAAAAGCGTTGAGAGGTGTGGGAGTAGTAAATCGGAAAAAGGTCTTATAGAAGCCAACGGTTAGGCCGTCCGCCCCTGGGCCGCTAGATGCTTTCATTCCTGACAGGGCCAGTAAAATTTTGTCTTTTTCTATGGGTCGCATAAGAAACTCACGGTAGGTGTTTGTAAGAAATGGCAATTTGATATGCTCAAAATAGTCAAGGATTTCCTCCTCCGTACCGGAAGACCGGGAAGTGTATAATTCCTCGTAAAATTGTTTAAACCTATCTGCTATATCCGCTTCTTCGGATAACGACTCACCCTCCGCCGATTTAAGCTCAGTAATCAGCATTCTGCCGCGCTTAGCCTTCAGTACCTGCGCCAGTACAGAGCCAGGCCTGTCACCCTCCCCATAGGCTCGCGCTGTGGCATATTTGCCTAAATGTTTAAGTTCGCTGTCCGCGGCAGCCTGATATTTTCCCAACAGAACTTTTATTTCTCGCGATATTTCCTCGTCGTTACACGCTAATTGACATTTTTTCAAAGCGCCCAAATTCGTTTCCATATCGGCTAGTCTCTGACGGATAGAGCGGAGAACCCCCGAGTGCTTGGCCATGGCCACGCCTCGAATGTAAACTTTGAATACTTCCCATACGACCTGATAACTATCCACAGACCCCACATTAATGGTGAAAAACGTTTCTATAGCTTCAGCTAATTCTTCTTTAAAGAGAGGGTCTAACAATGAATAAGGGGGAAATTGCCAAGTAAATGGTGGAATAATCTTCCTAGGCGTGGCAAGAACCAGCAGAAGAGGAGAATGATCCGATAGAGTACGAGGAAGTACCATGCACTCCCGAGTGTGTACAATGAGCGATGAAGCGGCTAACCAGTAGTCTATATGAGCATGCAAATTGAAATAAGCAGAGTAGTGCGTGTAACCTCCTTTGTCTGGGTGTCGTGTACGCCAAACGTCGCACAGATCCATGCACACCATTGCACTCTCAAGTGCTCTAGCCTGCTGCAATGGGTCACCTCATCGGGCCCCCGTACCTGTCCAAATGTGGGTTTCTGACCAGATTAAAGTCCCCACTCCAGAGGAACTGTGCTTCCGGGTACCTACTTACAGCGCCTGCTAGTGTTGTGAAAAGCTCTGGGCAATCATAGTTAGGGCCATAGACATTCACTATAATTAAGTCAACGCCCCTCCCATGGCATCTAGAAATCATGAAGCGGACACTCTTGTCTGAGTCTAATTGGACCATTAAGTAGGCTGATCTAGGATTAACCCAGGTCAGGACCCCTCTTGCGTGTGTGGTGAAACCTGAGATGTTTATGTTATCTAACAGTCCTCTACAGCGTAGTAATGCGCTATTCAGTGGGAGGCGCGTCTCCTTAATTAGGGCTATATCAATATTCTGCCTATTCAAGTAGTTCAACACCTTACCTAATTTACGGTGGTCGTTAAGCCCCCGGACATTCCACGTGAGCGCGCGGAATCTAGCGTCTTCGGCACATTAGCATCACTGGGTCCCGCCAACGTATGTAGCAGTGCCTATAATGTATCCTGACCTATGCAGCTTATAATTAGTATGCACACCATGTAGTGACCAACATAAAACATTAAACAACCAATACAACAATACTGTTCCCTCTTCCCATCCTCCCCCCACCCACGACAGACCAGGCCCAACTTGGTCGCGAAGCATCCCCCAGAACATGCAATCCATCTCCCACCACCCCCCCAGTCAAAGATTACCACCCTAGTGTGATGCACTCGTGGGCGGATGTTGCTCTTCTTACATGGAAAAACAATGCAAACATTAAACAGCCCCGCCCCCCACACATCGTCCCAAACAGAAATACAGCATCACAATCCCAATGGCTACAGGCCACGACAATCGTACAGAACAAATATAGCGATTTCCCCACTAGGTCCTGGACCAAATGCCCCAAGAGTCCTGTACGGCCCACATTAAGAGTTCCAGAGTAGTCTCTATGTAGCCCACTCCTAAGCGCCTCACCAAATATTCTTCCCAGTCGGTTATGAACAACTTGTCGGGTGTCCCCCCTATCCGAAATCTGTGATAATTCTCGAGCTAAACCAATAGTGTCCCCTGTCCAGATAGTTGTGAACAGGCTGCCAGGGGCCGCAAGTAGTAGTACCCAGAGCACCTACAAGTCCACCCCCCTCTCATTTTCAAACCCCAAGGCCATACTTATAATTAAGCAGCAGTCCGCCACAGTTAGTCTTGGTCCTCCAGGGAACCACCAGCCACCTCGTCGAGCAGTTGCCGTTCCGGACTGTGGCGTTGTTCTTTGGACCAGCCCTTTAGAGCCTTTTGCAATGACTTTGGAACCGTAAAGATGTGGGAACAGCCCTGCCTGTTGACCCGAAGTTTATCAGGATACAACATGGCGTAGTCTATGCCCAGATCACGCAGCTATTTTTTCATAGGGACAAACTATTGGCACGCCTCCTGCACACGGATAGTGAAGTCCGGAAATAGCGATATCGCGGATCCTTTGTAGGCCAATGACTGCTTGTCCCTCGCCAATCTCAGGGCTGTGTCTCTGTCACGATAATTGAGCAGTTTTGCGATAATCTGTCGCGGTGGTGCCCCCGGGGGCGGGCGAGGCCCCAGGGAGTGATGCGCTTTCTCCACCACAAACATAGTGGAGAAGACCCCTTCTCCCAACACCGTGACCAACAGCCTCTCAATAAATTGTCTCATGTTACCAGTCGGGGTGGACTCCGGAAGGCCAGTGATTCTGAGGTTACAGCGGCGAGAACGCGCTTCCAAGTCCTCTGTTTTATCTTGAAGGACACGCAGGACTCTCCCAAGCTGCTTATGATCAGTATCAAGCGTGGTGTGTGCTTCCTCCACCTCAGTAAGCCTCCGCTCTGACATGTCCAATCGATCAGCGTGTTTGTCGAAGCGCTCAACCATTCTATCCATCCTGTAGGAGAGAGTGCCCATTTTCGTACCCAGGGAGGTGATGCCGCTCTGCAGGCTCTTCTCCATGGCCAAAAGCATGCACCGGATGTCAGGGCTGGGGTCTTCAGTCGCGGGGGCCTGCATCCAAGCAGCCTCATCCGTAGAGGCATCATGTGATTTCTACCGCTTCTGCTCGAAAGAGAGTTTGGGCTGCACTCTATCTACTCTGCCCATTATCGCTATCAGAAGGCCCCTCAGGCAGGACTCTGTCACTCTGCAGCACTGGAGCCCAGAACACAATACGACAGGAATGACCGTGAGGCACTCCAACCCTCAACGGTATCTGGTCGTCTTAATGGGCAGTACCCCCAAGCAGAGTGGCACTGAAGACTTTCTCCCAAATGTCGGCCCACGACGGCAGACTCACCCACCAGATCACAGGACAACGTGCTAATGTGTTGCGTCCAGGTTTGCGCGCCCAGTGCAGGTCTCAAATACCAGCGGGCATGTACACCGCCGCACCTTGGGCGTCACCCAATTTCACCACTCAGTCCTGTGCAACACCGCAGGGGCTCCACGCTGCGCCCCACAGGAGACCCAACACAAAGCAAGATTACCACTGCAAAGGGTAGAACAACAGGTCTGCCTTGTTGACACTCCAAATTGCATGCGCCTCTCAGTTCCGAGCCCACCGTGTGTGTACAGGCCGCGCCAGGGGGCTCAGCAGACCCAGGGACCCCCGCGTCGCCTTGGTCCCGTGGCGGCTAATGCTCCAGTCTGCACTCTCCTGCTGACATATATGCCGCCCCGATCTCCCCCAATCCAGGCTCGGGGATCCGGGGCCTACAAGGCGGGCAACTTCAGGGCTACGTAGCTTCATCGTTCCCGGTCATAGAAGAACCGGAGTGCAACCTTTGCGTTCCCAGCATGTTCCGAAAAGCAAGCCTCGCCAGTACGCTCGTTATTAGAAAGCAATGCTGTCGGATATCTGCCAGATGTTAGGACGATGTTACGGAGCTACAGGCTCAAGCGGCCATCTTGGTCGCGAGCAGGCTCCGCTCCCCGTCTTTAAAGAGTTGTAATTGACACTATACTGATGCAGTCCATAGTAACTAAGGCCATTACTAGCTGTCTCTAGAGCCATGCACAAAGACAGACTTAAGTACCTTAAGCCATCACTAGAATTTCCTTGGGCGAGGCACTGGGAAGGAAGCATTACCTTTAGCAGTTACTAGAGGTCCACTGAGTCAGACACAAGGGCAGGATGCAGTAGCTTAGGCCATTTCCAGCTGTCTCTTGAGACAGACTCATGCCCATTCTGTAGCGCCTTTAGCTGTTTCTTGATTCTCCCTGAGCCCGACACAAAGACTAGCTGTTAGCAGGGGCCCCTTCAAATGAAGGCTGCAGTACTTTCGTTACAAGAGGACCCCTGAGTCAATCAAAAGGCTTTTATGTAGAACACTGCACCATCCTCCTATGCGGTTACTGGAGATCCTTAGAGTGAAAGTATAAGACCTTATCCACTACATTGCAGGTGATTCTCTACTAGAGATTCTTTTAGACAGACACACATGCTTGCTGTATCAGGCTGAAGAACTTTAAGCAATTATTAGAAGTTCCACAGTCTTTCACCGCCGAGAAAACTGACACAAATGCCAAATGAACAATAATACATAGACACATGATACACCAGCTGTCTAGTCTGCTTGTCATATTTATTGGGATTTGTTGTTCTAGACCTGCCTATTAATTTTAACACTGTAGTTTATTACTAAGGTTTGTAACATTGTAAAACTTAAAATATCCAGTTACGGGGGGCGTGGCCTAGTGAGCCATCATGGCGGACGTGTGCTAGGAGAGCCCCGGTCCACCACCATGCCTGAATTGAACCTGGCAGGCGTTGTGAACCAAGGACTATCGCTTTTGCCGAGTCTTGGGGCCCGGAGCAGCTGGTATCATTGCTGGGTACGGGGGACCTGAGACGGAGGCCGCGCAACCAGGGGGGCTGCCGAGGCCGATAGCAGACGGGCTGCCTGGGTGGTGCTGGCCCTTCCGGTGCCACGGAGTTCCGGAGCCACTTGTGCAGTGACGGACATCTGGGGCCTGCTGGGTGCCTGCTGGGCACAGACTGAGCCTCCCCCCCCCGCCGGTGCAAGTGCGGTGAGTGCACGGTGCGGCGACCGCATCGGGCCGCGTGGGTGTGCGCGGCCAGACCGGGGGCCTTCCGCTGCCACCCTCAATCTACATCGGACCAGCTACGAAGGCTCCCCTGAGCTGGAAGCCCTGCTTACTGCATATTCTCCCCGTGGCGGAAGAGGCCCACATCGGCGGTCGTACCGGGCCTACTAGAGTGTCGTGACAGCGCTCCCTGGCGGCCGCGACGTGCCCCCTGCCACCCCCCCGTGAACAGTATGTAACTAATCAGCGGCTGTGTCGGGCCGCGTGGAGGGTGTACTCGGTCTCCTCTGCATGGAGCGAGACTCCTGGGATCTGTAGGTGCCTGGTGGGGGGCCTAGGAGTCCTGCCTATACATTGATATCTGGGAGGCCAGACGCTTGGAGCCGCCTTCACGTCGAAGTCGCGCTTGCCACTCTGCTGGTGGAGCTGGAGTTGGGTACAGTCTTGAGCTTCCCGGTGGGAGGCTGAACGCAGCAGATATCTCCTCCACTTGGTGGGCTCAACACGGCGGTCGATCGGGCCGTGTGGGCTCGACACCAGGGTCCAGTCAAAGACTGCAAAGCCACCATTTCTACGTTGTATGCAGGTCCCTGAGGAGCCGTGGTGTGACTGTGTGTGCCCCATCCCCCGGTGCACTTGGCTGGACGCGGCGCCTAGAGTAGACTATTTGACTGTGCAAGGGCCCGGTGAGTGGTGTGCGGCTCCTCCGGGGCCCTTGGTGTGTGGAGTTCAGGCGCTCCCCCTTCATCTTGCTTTAGAACCCATCCCAGGATCGGCAGTGAGGCCGTGCCAGCAGAAGAGAGCCCCTCGATAGACGCTGGACTTGGGCGTTGGGGTCCTGGCCAAAGTGTTCGGACTGTGGCATACTACCTCCCCCCGATGGCATGTTGGGGCCCCATAATATCCAGAGTTTGAAGTACAAGGGGCGGGCACGACGCCCCCTAACCCGCAGGGAGGCCTTGGATTGACCTTGACGAGGGATCGGCCGGGTGGTGGATCCTCAAAGCAGAGTACAATGGACAAATTCACGGGCCCCGGGGCCTCTGCCATGGCGTTGGGGGGGACACCTGGCGATGTGCCCGATAATGCAGACCTCCTTGCAGCCATCACCCAGTCGTGAGACGCCCTAGATGCCAAGATAGGAGAGGTTGGCTCAGACATCATGCTGCTGCGTCAAGATCTACACAATGCGGTAGCATGGATCACGGAGACTGAGACAAGGGTCTCTGGGGTGGAAGATGTGGTAGAGACTCTGCAGAAGCGAGTGGCCTCCCTGGAGACAATTCAACGTGGGCTGGCGTCCTGGGTGGAGGATGCGGAGGGAAGGGCCCGCCGCAATAATCTTCGGCTTCTTGGATTTCTGGAGGGATGCGAGGAGGGTGGTATGGAGCAGTTCCTCACCCAGTGGCTTGGGAGTTGGCCCCCTCCGGGGTCATTGTCCAAGTGTTTCGTGGTGGAGGGCGCTCACAGGGCGCTGACTCAGAAGCCCCCGCCTGGTGCTCACCCGAGACCTGTCATTGCGAAAATACTAAGCTACCACGACCGTGGCATTATCCTGACACAAGCTAGGGCCAAGGAACCACTGTTGTTTGACAATGCCCGCATCCTCATATTCCCGGACTATACTAAGATGGTCCAACAACCCAGGCAGTCTTTTATGGCAGCAAAGGCCCGGCTTCGAGAGCTCAAACTCCTCTATGCCCTATTATACCCGGCCAGACTGCGGGTGGTCTATCGCCCTCGCACTGATTCTTGATTCTCCGGAGGAGGTCTTCCACTGGACGGACGAGACGGTGCGTCTTCACCCACACACACCGCCCCGGAGAGACTCTGACTCCTCATCGAGCGAGATGGTCCGGAAACAACCGATACTAAAGGGGAAATCCAGGTCCAGGCGCAGGTCCCAGTCATGTAGCACTTCATCCCGAGCTGCGTCGGCCCAGCAGCTGCCTATTACATCAGACTAACTTGTTTGGGGGGGGGGGGGGGGTTTGTAGTTTGTACTTCCATAGTTCCTTGATATGTTTGCCTTGACCGGGGTAGCACAATTGAGGGCCGATATCCCTGCAACACGTTAGTTGGTAGGGAAAGGGCCAGCTGACAATGGGCTGTATGTTGGGGATCCATTGGCGGGCGGGGGGACCTCCTGCTGTGGTCTCCCGTGCGCCGCCACAGATACTTCATCGTTTATGAGGTATAGGGTGGGGGGGGGTGCTGGGGGGCTGTTTGGGGGTGGAGGGGGTTCTGTTGTTTGATCGCACTGGCCTACGCTGCATCAGAGGCATCTTATCCGGACCACGTATTCGTGCCTGGTACGCATCCATTCCTCGACCTTTTTCATGGCTGGGCCCCTTAAACTAATGAGTTGGAATGTCAGGGGGGCGTTGGATAAAATTAAGTGGGGCACAATATTGAAGCAGGCGAAGCGAGCACATGCAGATGTTCTCATGCTGCAGGAGACACATCTTATTGGGTCTAAGGCGTTATGTTTTCAACGATGTGGGTACATACATGTCTTTCACTCCGGGTTTGTAAGGGGATCCCGGGGGGTTGCGATACTGATCCATAGACGGGTCCCATACACACACATAAAGACTTGGAGAGATATGTAGGGTAGATATCTCTTCCTGCAGGGGCGGATAGGGACGGAATCCATAGTTTTGGGATGTGTTTATGCCCCTCCCCCCCTTTCTTGGAGCTTGGTGGAAAAGCTTATGACACTATTGACAGACATGCCTGATGGGTTAACTGCTGTGGGCGGAGACTGGAACGATGTGCTAGACATGGCTGGGGATCGCTGGAGGCCCGGGGGCCCGCCGGATGCCTGTAGGACTACTAAGCTACACTCAATGGTGGCGCGCCTGGATTGGGTGGACCCTTAGCGTCGCTTACTTGGGACGGCACAGGGCTATACATACTTGTCGGCTGTGCATGGCTCCTTCTCCCGCCTTGATTACATCTTTGTTCCCCGTGCCATGGATAGCAGGGTGGTCGCCGCGGGTATTCTTCCACGTGGTCTTTCAGACCAATCACCGATTACTCTTACAATGCATGTGGGTAGAGCGCCGCAGCAATTTCGGTGGCATCTCTCGGCGTGGAACCTCCAGAGAGATGACTATAGAGAACATATGGCGGAAGCCATCGACCAATTCTTGTCATCTAATGTTGGGACAGTAGAGGGGTGGACTGCCTCTGGAAGGCGATGAAGCCCACGCTTCAGGGTGTGGATATCTCATATTGCGCAGCGGCCCGCAGACTGCATAGGGAGTCCCTCGTTCAGGTGGAGGCAAAGCTATTGGAATTGGAATCTAGCAGCAGGGATAGCTCCATTCGACAGGCTCGCCGCCAACTCCTGTTGACACAGCAAGAATATGCCGATACTCTGTTAGACGAGGCCCGACATGCGTGGCTGGCGACCCGCAGTAGGATCTACCAGTGAGGGGATAAGTCCTGCAAATTACTGCATAGGTTGTGTCAGAGGTCGCTATATTCTCAGTCGCTCCCGGGCATTCTGGGCCCAGATGGGTCCGCCCTCTCGGACCCCTCCGTGAAAGCCGAAAGCTTTGCTATATATTATGCAGACCTTTATGCCCCTAGGGAATACCTCCCGGCAGCGGTAGTCGGTCGCTTCCTTGATGATTTGCCATCCAGGACCATCTCCAATGATGTTTCATCGAGGAGCTGGATCTCCCGCTCACAGAGGAGGAGCTGGGTGCGGCATTGGGTGAGATGCAGCCCGGGAAGGCCCCCGGGCATAATGGCTTCCCTTGTGAATTATTTAAACGCTATTTTCTGCAATTGGGGCCTCATCTCTGTAGAGTGGTTGAGGAGGCCAGGGAGCGGGGATGACTCCCTCGCGATTGGAGACACACGGAGATCGTAGTGTTTCATAAGCTCGGAAGACCACCGGACCAACATGCGTCGTATCGCCCCTTATCTCTTCTTAATGTGGAGGCCAAGGTGCTGGCCAAGGCTCTGGCCAATCGTCTTCGTGCTTCGTATTACATCTTTGGTTCATCCCGATCAGGCCGGGTTCATGCCTCAGCGGGCGACCCGCCACAATATTCGACGCGCCCACGTGGCAGTGGCAACAATCCAGTGGTTGGGGGAGCGGGCCGCGCTATTGCTTGCAGACATGGATAGGGCCTTTGATTCCCTCAGCTGGGTGTATTTATTTGCTCTCCTCCGTAGGTTACATTTTGGACCGCGCTTCCTGTCCTATCTAACTCTCCTATATACAGACCAGACTACGTCTGACCGGGTGGCGGGCTTTGTCTCATCCACGTTCTCTATTGGGCGGGGCACTAGGCAGGGTTGTCCGCTGCCCCCCTATTTGTTCGCTCTAGCGATGGAACCCTTAGCGTCCTGGGTACGGAATTAATGCCCAAGTGTCTGGTCTGGAGTGGGCGACGGGCCTGTCGGATCGCATTGCTTTGTATGCGGACGATGTCCTCTTCTTTCTCACGAATATCGATAGGACGGGACCGCACCTTCTGCGCATTATGCACATTTTTGGGGAGACCTCGGGTCTATATATGAACCCTCGCAAATCTACTCTATGGGGGGAGGGGCGGGTGCCGGTTCCTGGGCCCCCTCTGTTCAGGTGGCCTCTGGGGGATTGAAGTACGTAGGAGTGTTCATATCGGATTCATCACTCATCCCATGGGAAAGGAATCTAGTCCCTGTATGGGATCGCGTGCGCGAAGATCTTAAAGTCTGGTCCCACATGCCCCTATCAATATATGGTCGGTCGGCCATCTTTAAGATGGTGTCGCTTCCCCGCCTTGTCAGTTGGGGTTTAGAAGTAACATCGGCACTGTTGAGCAGTGCCTCCACCTCAACTTGATCATTGGCAAATATAACATACCCAAAAAACACCTATATATTTAGCCTTTATGGATCTTACCTCGGCCTTTGACTTCGTCAACAGGTCACGGCTCTGGAACATCCTTTTAAATTACGGTCTGGACGAGCCCCTTGTACATTTTTTAGCCTACCTGCATAAAGACCTTCGAGCCTGGGTGCGCATTAGCAGGGATGGTGAGGTATCTAAAGACATTGAAGTCGGGAGAGGGGTTAGGCAGGGGTGTGTCCTGGCCCCTCTCCTATTTATCCTCTATATCAATGACCTGAACAAATCACTAGTAAAACTTACCCACGATGTCCTCTATATAAATGGCAACAAAATCCCCGCCCTGTTATATGCGGATGACGCGGTGTTAATGGGCCGCACCCCGAAAGCTCTCCGCATTTTGGCCCGGGGTTTTGTTGACTTTATAACCTGTTTGGACTTATGCACCAATTTAAAAAAATCTTTTTTAAGGGCGTGTGGATCGAAGAAGTATTTTAATTCATCAATTGTTTTAGATTCAAACAGTTTACAAAGCACTCGCACTTTCCCTTATTTAGGATTGGTTTTTGCATCAAACGGTCTGTTGGCTGACCATGTGGCCTACTGTGGGAGAAAGTTTTTCAATTCCACCAATATTATACTCGGTCTGCCTAAGCCTAGGAATACAGCGGTTGTATCTGCTACTGTTAAGATTTTCAAACTCCAATGTATTCCAATCGCTGCTTATGGCGCCGAAGTAAGGGGATTTACTAATAGTGGTAGCATCCAGGAAGAAGAAAACCGATTCTGCCGCACAATCCTGGGCGCCCCCATTTCTTCCACACAGTATGCTTGCCACTGCAAACTTAATTTGCCATACATTGAAGACTATATTAAAGCCCGTCCCTCATTATTCTGGCTTCGAGTCTGGAAATCCAGCGGCCCAACTTACTAGGGAGATTATATCCGATTGTCTAACATGTGATAAGGGGATGGAAATACCTTGGCTGGCCGCTGTTTACAAATGTTTAATCAGTGTGAACCATGAGCAGTTATTTCTAAACCCTTTAGACCTTGGAATCATCAGTAAAAAAATCTCTTGAAATGGCTTTATATGCATCTTACAGGAATGCTAGACATGATAAAGAGTCTAAGAAATCGTCTGTTGACAGATACATGCGCATTGAGAATATTTCCCACGTCCCGTCTGGCTACCTTCTAAAAACCTATTAGCCGTTGGGAAAGGGGTCTACTTTTCGGCTTAAGGATTGACACTATGAAATGTATGCTTTGTTTTCCAATGGAATATGATTTTAACCTTGCTCATCTCCCTTGTCCCTGCAATAGCCAACATAATCAATCTATGCTGCATTTTTTATTCTTCTGTGGCTATTATCTGATACTTACTAAAAGGTTTTTGATACCCTATTTTAAGGAAAGACTTGTGATTGATTATAAGGCAGCTTATGGGAAGGTTATTGCTTTGGAAGATGATGAGCTAATTTTTCAGGTGGGCTCTTTCCTGAAAGCGGCTGTGCGTACTCGTAAGTCTATGTGCCCCCCGTGAATTTTGCTCAATTCACTTGTCTTTTTAATTATTAATTTTAAACTCTTGGTATTTTAACACTCTGATGAATTGTTCCTCTTTATTATGCTTTCTTTTTTGCACATTGTACTACCAGAGGGTCCGTTTTTAATTGGAATCTTTTAATGTCCCCCCTGTCGGTGGTTAATTCTTATTGTATATGTTGTTGCCTGTCTGTACTGTTATAGATATATATTTGTATCCGAATAAAGATATTGAAATGAAATATTGAAATTAAATGAGAAGGGGTTGTGGCAGAATCTGGGTCAGACTATTTGCAAAAAAATATGCAAAAAGTTTACATTTGGATCAGAGTGAGGCAATCTATGCTATAGAGTGTAAGAATTACACTATACATAGATGTGCATTAGGAGTTTGGTGGGCTAAGTGGTGCAAGGAGTGTGGATTGAGATATGTGTGGAGCAGGTTGGGTTGAGTTAGGATTTGGCCGTGGGCTAATTAATCTGAGACCTGAGAGGGTCAGTGGTGCAGGCCAGAACTGGATTAGGAACTGGGAGGTGAATGTCGAGTGCTGGATTATGAGTTGAGTAGAGCAGAGAGGGGTCTGTGAGGGGCCTGAATTTGGACCAGAGCAGAGAAGGGCAGGTTGATAAATGTTACAATCTGGGTGGACAGAAAAAGAGCTGGGCGGTGCATGACAGGGGCAGGATCTGGGACCTTGTGCTGGTTCAGTACTGGATATGGTTGAGGGCTGGAATAGGAATGTGGGCAGGGAAGGGTTGGATTAGAATCCTGGTGGGGCAGGTGGTGCAGGACATTAATTGGCCGAGGGCTGGATTGGGAAGGACTAGTGAAAGTTCAGATCAGGGTACCGAATTGGCATCTGGGTGGCAAAAATAAGCTTTACGGACTCTTCGTGGGCTGGGCGGAGGCAGTTCCGGATTACCAGATAGGCAAAGCATGCACCATCCTATTGGCCCCACTACTTTTAAGGGGCCTGCGACAACGGATCAAAATAATATAGGTTTGATCTTGAAAGAAAATTGCAATCAAGCTTTCTTAAATATTGTTTCCAAAAGATAGAAAACACTGTAATGTACCCATTAACAATTTAAAGTACATAAACCAGAGACATCAAATTCACATAACCGTTTGTCTCTTAAAAGCTTATCGTCCGGCATCTATCCTTTTTAGGAGGGAAATGGGAGCATTGGGCATTAGGAAATAATTTGCGAGGGTGGGCGGAACTTCGACTGCCTAGGGGCCTCATGGGTTTATTCCGACACTGGGTGTAGGCTGGGACCCAGTGTGTGTTCGACTGGGCTGGATGTTTATGCTGGGTTGGGATCTAGGCGGGACTCTGCGGGCTGGGCTGTCACGGCCCCTCACTGTGCACGTGCACAGAGAGCCTGGGTAGAGGCAGGTAACGCTCGCCCGCAGTGGTAGTCCTAGAGGTGAAAGTGTGGAAGAGGAGGGGAACGAGCAGCATCGCTACGAGTTTTCAAGAGAGGTAAGGTCCTCAACTATTTAACCCTGTCCAGTGAGGGACTGTGGGTCCCATTTCCACTTTGAGTGACAGTCGGTCACGCACTATGAGCTCCGTCACTCTGCTGCTGATCCCACCCACACCTCCAGTTTCGATTCTCAGCGCGCGCCTCGCTCTGTGACGCAGTTGTTTGATACCTCCCGGGGCGCGAAAACCCCGTGACTCGTCCCGCTGGCTCGCGACGGATGCCGTCTGTGTACGAAGTGAAAGCAGCGCGCTGTAGCGTGGGAGCGCGAGACCCGGGTTCAAGGGGCGGGGCAGCGCGCGGCCACCTCCGTGTCTCGAGAGCTGCGCAGACTGCAAAAGCTGGAGCGTCCGTCTGCGAGAGTGAGTGCCCCGGTAAGAACGCGCGTAGTGGACCACTGTGAAGAGTGAGTGCACTCCGCCGTGGTGCGAGTGCACTAGCAGGAGTGCGTCAAGTGTCAGTGAGTGCGTGCTAGAATTGATGACCAGGCGTCCTGTAACTTTATGTTCACATAAATACAGCCATGTCACGATTTTTGGAAGAGGGTCGGGTGAGCAAGCGCATTATTCCATGTTGTGCAGCCTCACGTTTACATCTGCCTTCTTACCAGGCCAGGGATAAGCACCTAACTTGTTTAGGGCCGCCTACTTGTGCTGCTTCACTTCTTCACCCAGCAGGATGTAACGAGGAATGAATTGCATCTTACGGGCCCATATACCCAAGGCCTGGACCACCAGCAGCCTGCACATGGAATCCATCACTACTGGGTGGTACTGGGACAAAAATATGCCCGTGCACCAAATTAAAAGTGGCCCACATTAGCGGAGCATATAGTTAAAAATTTATAATATATGCGGAATATAAAGTAAAAACCAGCCCTTTGGGCGGCACTGCCTGATTGTCCTATAGGTCAGTCCGACCCTGTACTACAGCATGGGTCGGGTGTTATTTAATTTAAATCCAATTTGAGAGATATATATAGAACTATTTCAAATTTGATTCTTTATAGCTCTCCTCATCCCAGTGCAGGGTGTCCGAGTGCATTCATCACACACGGAGACAATAAATCACACCAGTGTGTACATCAATGTACAGGAACTGCCACATTAGACAAAGAGGGTTATAAGGTGTGGTATTCACATATCATCTTTAATGATGGGTATTGTATGTTAATAGTGCATGGGCAGAAGAGATACAATGTCAGAATTTAAAATGGAACTCCATGTTTGAGATTGTTTGTAAGAATAAGACTTTATTACTTTACAATGAATTTCTTTTTTAGCAACCTTAGAATAACAGTTTGGGGAAAAAAATGTTTCTAAACCCATGCCTTGTAGTTTGCATGCAGCTCTTTGATGCTTACTGTGCTATATTATGATTGCAATTTATGAACTGCAAGTAACAAAAAGATAACTGTTTGAAGCAGTAACACTTACCTGTCTAGATAAAATACAAAACTCTGATCTTCACGTTACTCCGTGTGCTTTGCAGCAGGTACAGTAACTCTCTATGCTACTTAATGAATCAAAACTGGGACTAGACCAAGGGTCTCCAATGAGTAGCTCGGGAGCTACTGGTAGCTCACCAGTATCTTCAAAGTAGGTGAAGTCAAGCCCAGTATCAAATTCAGAGAGTAGGTGCCAATTAAAGAAGGCAGCACTGTACCTCTCAATACCCTTAGCGTGACAGCCAGCCAAACCTGTGGCAGTAACTTATACTAACACTCAAACACACACTGTGTCGGCCTGTAAGGACTGCCACATGAAAGTCTGTATCCAATCTCAATATAACTAAGCCACAAGGAGATTGACCATGGTTTAGGCTCTGCTTTGTCAGTCACAACGTGTGTGAACAGTGGACCATAAAATGAATGTGGCAGTAGTAGCCTGAGCAGTAATCCCTGTTGACCCACTGTTGGAAGTGGGAGTCCTTATCCCTCACTGCTGCCACCAAATGCTGGAGGCGGGAGTCCCCCGACCCCTCGTTTCAACGTTAGGCTAAGTAAGGACACTGTCTGAGATAGCCCTGCTCAACCCCCTTAGTAGATTGGCACTAGCAGCCAGGCTTATCTCCAAGGCACGAGTGTACAGTATGTGCAACCACACTCACAGTAACCCACTGATGTCACCACAAATAGACTCCACACAAGTTTTTATAAAATGAGTAATCTTTATATAAGAAGTTATACGATATGACCACACAATACAAAATCAACATGTAAGAATGGGTAGTATTCTTTCCGGTGTGTTGGTAGGTTCTAATCCCAACCACCGCTTCTAACCAACAGTTAAGCCCACTTCTAACCGTTTCCAAAAGGTTAGGCAAGTCGTAGTGCTAGAATCACACACGTTCCAAAGGAAGAAATACTGCAATGCGTTATGATATTCTCTTGTACTATGCAACGGAGAAACAATGCCATACGTAGCGCCACAGTCATGTACTTTGCAATAGAAGGAATAATGCAATGCGTATCACTACCAGCATGCCCTGTACCAGGAAGAAACAAAAGCAATGCGCCACGCTACAATGATGTATTGTGCAATGAAGAAATAATGCACTGCGCCATGTTATAATCGGGTATTGCGCAATGAAGAAATAATGCAATGCGCCACGTTACAATCGTACTCTGCAAGGGAAAAATAACGTAGGGCGTAGCGCACAAGCATGTAGTTCGTCAGGCACAAATGAGGTCAGGCGTCATACGACAGTTCGATAGTTCGTTAGCAGCAATAATGCAAAGTGTAATGCAACAATTTAGGTGCTCCGTTAACAGTGCCCCCAATATGGATCTATGATTACACAAAAGTATTGCTTCTGACTCCGGCCCCAGTACTGCCCCTCCTTGGTTCAGCACGGGCCGAGATCTGAGCCGAAGCAACAGGCTCGCGCAGCTGACAGAATCGAGAGGCCGAGAGAGTGTCCCTTTGGGCCTGCATCCCCACCCCAGGTGGTGATCCACGTTACCTGGGGGGGCGTGACCCCACTCTTCTTTCCTACTTCAGCGACTTGGGCCTTGATCCAGAACTCCGTCACGGGGTATGGCGAGCTCGGGCCAGCGGCTCAGCTGCTCTGAGGCTGCCAGTCCAGGCAGCTGTTATTTCACTCCGAGGGCCCGATGACTTGGCCCTACCTTCTGGCCGTCTCAGTGGACACCGAGACCCGCCCCTGTGCGTCCGAGTCTCACTTCTTCTTTCGGTGCACACAGCGTCCAGGCCAGGGGCGTAACACAAGCCCCCGCAGCCCCCGCAGTGCGGGGGGGCCCCGAGCAGCAGGGGGCCCCTCAGCACACAATACTTAGGTTTGAGAGCTCCGGATTAAATCCGGAGCGAGCGGGGCCCCCTCAACTGCTCATATAGAAGCATTGCACTCACTGTTCATTCAGGGCTGCAGTCACGGGGGAGCCTACAGTGGCCAGGACCCTCTTAATGTGGTTGTGGCCCCCTGAAACAGGTTAAGTTTTCCATTATTTGAAAAACAGGACTTGGGCTGGCTCCCCTGACACCCCCTCCCTCCCCCCATAAGTTATCTAAACACGCAATTACAGTGTTGAAGCGGGCTTTTTGTTTCGCTTTTCCGGATTCCTTGAGCTGGTTCGACTACGCATGCCTAACGTGTGTGCTTGCGCTGGGAAAGTGAAAGCATTGTGCACACCCCTCTTGAGTGCCTCAGTGAATGTGGAGAGCTGGCATACCGGCATGTGGAGAAGACGTAGTGTTCTACTGTGTATCTTGTGCTTGAATTACAAGCACAGGTTGGCCCAGTGAATGATGATTATTAGAACGAAAGCCCCAAATGCAGAGCACTGCCTCAGCAACCAAGTTTTGGACAAAGAACGAGACAGTGAGTTAGTTTCTTTTTATTGTTAAAAAGGTTAAGCAGAGCTCGCTGTGGAATGGGATAAGGGGCCTGCAAGTAAGGGAAGATTTCCTCTGCTCAGTGGGCCAGCAGGTCCTTTCTTCTGCAGACGTGTTTGTGTAATGTAGTTTGTAATCACTTTGCCATTTTTTAGAACTTTAGATTTTTCCTGTTTCATGATAGAAATTGTGTGTTCCCTTGTTTAGGCGATATATTGTTGGTCATCTTTTTAGTATTTAGTGTGTATCCTTGACTTGGGATGGTGGCACTTTGTTTGTGTGGCCGGAGTTCATTTGGGTGCTGGATGAAACCTGCAAACTGATAGTAGAGCACCAGCCATGCAGTTACTAAAATTAAAAGCTTGTCTATCAGGTCAAAATTATTTTGTTTGAAGAAAGTGATCAGCTTACCTTTTGGAGAATTCTGATTATTATCTTAAAATTATAAACATGTATTAGCAAAATTCCTGATTTTTTATGAATTGTAAACCTGATGTTTTGTCACAAAATGAATACGTGTCTGTGTGCACACACAAACACACAGAAACACATATTTGTGGAATAATCAACAGTGCTGTCTGCAGCTCTGCTTTCTTTTGCTTGACATTGACAAATTTGTGTATTTTGTAATTTCCTTACTATGCATTTTCAAATGAGAATTCCAGTTATAACATGTGACTTGGAATCTATCTAGAAGGAGCAGGAAGGCAAAGTGTCAGGAAGTAGGAATGCACAAGGGAAGAATGTTGCCAAGTGAAAATCCATTTACTGAACTGTCTGTATTATGTTTTGCATTTTAAATCTTAGAGTAATTGTGCTGAAAAAACACCACTTCATCAACAATTCCTTAAAATATTTTGGAGTGGGTGAAGCCGGAATATCACTTGGGTGGGTCAGCCTTCTATGGCACACTAGGAAAGTAGTGGACTATTATAGGAGTCCACTATCAGAACCCGTTTTGTTTTTCCATGTATTTGAGAATAATGTTGTGAAAACTCCATTTGGACTAATGTTTTCTAACCTTTCTGCGTGGGACAACATCTTCATGTACTCCAGTGGAAGTTAGCCTTGCTTGCTTGCCCAGTCGGTCCAATTCAGGGTTGATATTTACTTCCAAACACTTTAAAAAAAATCACCAGCCAACACTGATTAGAAGTGATCCCCCAAATACTCTGGATGGCATTGGATTCACTTGCTCTGTGCAGTGTACGGCTGGTATAAGACATTTTACTGGGGATGGTTTTAATTCCTAGTCTGGCCCTGCCTTCAGATGCTAGGGACTGCCGAGTGGCCAGGTCATGGTGCGATGGTATGCTTGTCAAGTCAGCTAGGGGTGCAGGTAGGCAGGAAGCTTCCTTTAGACAGGAAAGAAAACTGACCAGAGTGAGAGGTGGAAGCTGAGTGCAAAGCAAGTGCCTGCCTAGACATGCACCAACTCACCTCTACAGACAGGGTTATCATCTATAATCAGTAGAGAGGCTGCCCATGCTCCATGCCCATGCCCAAGATGGAGCTGTGCACATAAATCTGCTGTTTGGGCGTCATCAGCTTACTTTCTTCCCCTGCAGCCACTGCAATGTGTTGCGCAGTGCAGGATGGTGATGCTGCAGCAAATGCAGTAAGCTTTCAGTGCAACTGATGCACCATGCACTACCACCTACCAGTGTCTTCTGACTCAATCTTGAAGCTTGTTTAAGCCAGTGTCATCCACCTGCAGAGATGCAAGTGTTACCCACGTGTGGGTCCACATGCTGACAGCTATCATCATCCCTGACCAGAGTGTCTTTGCTCTGCACCGTTATTACACCATGTGCAGCCAACAGTGACAGACACAGGTTTACCCTCTCTGCTTCTCAGCCATGCAGGTCAACAGCATAGCAGGACCTACCCAAGGGCCTATAGTCAAACAACTCACAAAGCCTGACCACCACCGCCTAACGAAGGGGCCGCTGTAACCCAAGGCTGCCCTTCCTGCATGCAGTTGAGTTCATACATCTGAGACATGAGTTGGAATGACTGTTACTCTCCAGTACATGCAAGGAGGACTGGATACCACCATGTAATAAGAGATGTGACCCAGTAACTGCTGCCCACAGCCAGACTAGTTAAAGCTGCGAGTAAATACCGGTGAATTAATTCCTCACTATTTTCCTACTACATTTGGCCTCTTTTTGGTTCTCATAATCCAGCTATGGTCTGCTTTATTCCCTATCCCTTTCCTGATGCTACATTGGATTTAACCTACCACTAAGTTTTTCAAGCTAGCCAATTAACATGATTCTGCTGTTTGTGTGTGTTACGAAGAACTGCATTCTTGAAATGATAGACCCTTTAAAGACATCGAGTGCTAGGCAGTGCCTAATTTATGCAGTGACATACAGCACTCATTTTAGGGCAGTGGGGCTTATATTTCATTACAAGAATTTAACCAAGAAGAAATAAGAAGGTCGAAAAAGAGCATAGAGCTGCATGAGAAAGATTGGCAACACTGCCAAAGGGACAGGCCAGGAATAAACAAGGACCTCTAAGAGTGAGACAGAGAAAAGATGGATGATGTGGTGGAAGAATGAAGCATTAGGTGGAATCAACATGAAGCATCATTGGTATTTAGCATTCAGCAGCACTGGCTGTAGGCTCCAAGGAAACAGTCTGTTCACTGCACTTATTTCCTTATAAATTAAACACTTCTGATAAGGGAAGACTAAATGAGCTTGAAACCTTCTCACATAATTTGTCCAATTTCATGTATGGAGACCCTGCTTTTAATAGTTAATAACCAGTGGAACACACAATGCACTCAGTGCTTCTGTAGAGTGCATATATTTCCTGTTTGGCACATACATGATGTTTCGTTGTTGACATTTGTGTAGCACACAGTCTGCCATTATCAAGGTCTTTCAGCACTTTCATTCATTCAGCATGCCCTGCACACATTGCTTGCTGCTGTGGAACAGTGATGCCCATATATTTGAAGAATAAAGATAGAAATGTAAATTTTTGTTCCATTTAGTAACATTTTTAATGGGGGATAATCCGAATACCCCGACCATCCCTCGAGGATATGGGCTCATATTAGCAGCAATGTTATGCAGATATATGAGCTCCTGTGCCTTAGGTATCATTGGCTGGTACCTACCATAAAGGTCTCTGCTTTCTTTGGTATTGAAAGCCGAACAGGACCCTACACCACCTGCTGCTTCCTATGGTGGGTTGGGTGTTCAACTTGCACTTTTTACACCCAATTAGTAAGGGGGGAAGTGAATCAGGGTAAGGGAAGAAGAGAAAAAGGTTACAAATAATTTGAGAATATCTTGGGAGAGGGTGAACATAAGGGGAGAAAAAAGTGAAGAATAAGTGAGAGAACCACAAGGAGAAACAAATGAAGGGGAGATGGATATAAAGAAACATGTATAAAGTAACATCAATCAATCATATTGTATTGTATTTAAGCAGATAATACATGTATTGACCTTTCTTAAGCCACCTAAAGTTTTCCAAGATCTTTCATGAGTTTGAATAGCTAGCTGGGCTAACTCAGCCTTTTATCCTTTTCAGGTTTATAAACTGACTACAATTAATTGAATAATAATAATGTGTGTAATTTACAACCATTTGAACGTGTAAAACTTTTGTACTATCTGCTATTTAAAAGCCAAGTTAATATTACAATTCAGTATTAAGAAGTTTTGGGCTGGAATCACCCTGCTTGTAAGTTATGATACTGTAATGTAAAGGGGCATGGCTAGGCTCATTTTGTAAAATATTCTCAGATGGAGAGCCTCCTTTCCTAGTACATTCCTGGGGAACATTGAGCCTGCTTTATCTCCCACACTCTGTGCAATATGAGGCAAGAGTATTTACACCACCCACTATGAAAGGTCAGCAGTGTGAGAAAGTGAATTATTAATTGGGGGTGCATGATAGTCCACCACAAGTAATGAAGTCACTAACTTGTTAGGTCTCGTCAAAGGTTTCAGTAATGTAATCTTGAGCTCAGTCCCTGGTAGCTATGGTTCAGAGCAGACAGGCTCAACTTAGAGAAATTGTGTAAAGCATTTAGAAGCACCAAAACAGTTTAAAAGTCGAAAACAAAAAAGGATAAATCCCACAATCCAATTTATAAAAATAGGAAAATAATAATAAGCAAAATTACAAAAATCCAATAACATAGATATGAATTTTCAATGATCTAAGTGAAAGTCGAGACAAAAGGGCAAAGAACCAATGTTCACGGTAGACGGGTACCTAGGTGCAATTTGTGGCCAAGCACGATGGAGAGCGTGTAAGATATAACAAGCAGATTGTCCCTACTAGAGCCTGGAAGAAGAGAAGATCAAAAAAGTTCCAATCTGAAAAAAGACTTTGTCATTTTTCTGAGGAAAAACTCTCCTCTGTGCAGGACAAACCTGAAACTCAATGTGATGCTGTGGAACAGCCAGAAGGATACCCTTTGCAGTCGATATCCTTGAAGCTCTGAAGCAAAACTTATTAAAAGTTCACAATCTTCTTTTGGTGCCCAAAAAACCACAGAAGTACACTTCTAAGGCTCACAGGACCTCAGCTGGAGCACTTAGAGAGTCTCAGAGTACCAGGCAGAGGTGATGAATACAGGCCCCAGCTAGGCCCGCAGGACACAAGGGTTCGCTCTCCTGTAATGGAATCTATAAGGAAGTTGGCACGGAAACTGCAAAGTACAAAGACAGCATTTATTAACCCTTAAGGGTGGTCCTACAATCCACACAACACTCTTCAGTATTGCATAGAGTAGCACAAAGAACCTTCGTACATGGTCCCCTTTTATACACAACAGAGGGGCTCATAAGTGGGTGGATACAACATGAGGCCGAAGAACATTACCATTTATGGTCATTTTCGATACTGAATCAATATGTGGGCGGAGCTAACGCACTCCTTGAGCCCGCGAAAACATGGTCAAGCAAGGCTAACTGATAACAGATGTGGTCAGGTCTGGGCATGTGCCAGAGCTGACCACATCTGTGGTCAGCTCTGGCACATGCCAGAGCTATTTATAGACTGTTACTAGGCAGATTGCAAGAGCAACTAACACAGAGGTTGGACTCTTCTCGTGGGGAACACGTGAAAGCATGACAATACAAAATGGAGTCCAAGCTTCGGTCAACATAACAGAGAAAACACGATCTATAAAAGGGGAATTAATGTCTTTAGTAAATGCTTAATCACATCGTTGTTTCAATTTACAACAGACGACCCTTTCAGCATTTACTGAAGACATCCGGTTTGTTAGGATAATCATCATATATGTCAATTGTCATCATTTCTTCAACTTCTTTAGCTAAACGTTTTTGGTGGTTAACATCGGCAATAGCTTTCTTATCAGGGATACAGAATGATACACATAATGAGCAGAGCAAGGGACCACATTGAACGCAGATACAGCACGAAAACAGAACCGCCACAATAATGCAGAGACCAGTTAGAACCTTCCATCCCCAGGCAGTAATTAACGCCCAAAACCATCCAGAAAAGGACCAAGTGCCGTTTTCTGTATGGATCTCAGCTGCAATTTTGTGCAGTTTATTGATGGCATTATAAACTGATGGCGTATGATCAGGGATAAACACACAACAGCTACTTCCAATAATTTTACATGCTCCTCCTCTGTCAGCTAGCATAACGTCTAATACCATACGATTCTGCAATGCAACAATTCTAGTAATCTGCAATTCCTCCGTAAGATTCCCAAGAGCAGCAGCAGTCTGATTTGTCACAGCTTCTACCACTCTTGTTAACCTTCGGATCTTCCTACTGTTCAGGGCAGCTCCAACAAAGAAAAACAGTCCTAAGTTAAAATCAATATACTGTTGCAGACTGGTATCAGTCTGATCTACATCATCAATTGATAAAGTACGTTTATACCTATTTACAGTCACATTATTCAATAATTTCAGATCCTTATGATAAGATGCGGGTGCTAGGAATACAGGAGGTAATAGAAATGATACATAGCATACCCCAGACCACCCAGCCGGCAGACGGTAATAACCTTTATTTCCACACACAAAGTACGTATTATGGGAGGCTAAGAAGGTACTATTGTTCAACCCATCAATATTCAAAACAGTAATGCAATCACTGACACCAACAGGGATGAAACCCACACTCTGGACACACAGGTCCGCTTGAGCTTGTGCTACTTGAATCACAAATTTGTCTTTTCCCACAGTGTCTCTTGTGTTCGTAAAGATGTAGGGAATGGATTCATTGTCTGGTCGGTACTCTTCCCACTCCCAAATTGTCCCATTCGCTTGTGGATACCCATTTTTGTCTTGATGGCATTCTTTATTAAGTCTAAAAAGCAATCGTCCCACTGTCGGTTTCCGAGTGGCAAAAAGCAAAGTATACCATGCTCTACAAGAGCCATTATGAGAGAAAGGAAGTGGTATAAATGGCGTTCCTCCTTTCTTCTGATGAGCTGGCATCATCCCACATATCCAACAGTTCGTAGCATTCGTAGCAACGTGGGTATGATGCAGCATCTGGATGAAAGTGTTATTCAAGTAAGATTGTCGATGCTTCAACTCTTGATACGGTAATGTATAAAAGTAGTGCTCCTCAGGCACCGGAGTTGTCAACACAAGAATCTTCCGAGCGGGAGTTACATCCTCCACGAACCATGTGGTTATCCCAACAATGGCTATTGTCAACATGAACCCTAATGCACAAAGGATTTTCTTTTTCTCCATATCAAAACAAAAATAAAACCCAATATCTTCCTGAAACTAAAAGTCTGTCAGAACTCTTCCCCTTGGGCAGCGGTTGATTTCTTCACCAGCGGGCCAAGACGGGTGTCGCTACACTAATGCAGGGCTGATCCCCCCCCCCTTGCCTCATCGGCTCTCCGTTTCACTAACCCAAGGGCCGTTCTGACAGTATGTCCCGGTACTGGAAAACTCACTTCCTTGGTCGAAGATGATATCGCCTTCCTCCAGGAGTCGCGTGGTCCGGAAAGAGCTCCTCAGTGGCATTTGGCTCCGCAGCACGGCCTGTCTCTGCAGCCAAAATTTCTCGTTGATCGGTCAGCACGGCAGGTTCCACCAATCCGGGCGGCACCTTCCTACAGTGCAGAGAGTGGATCCAATTCTTTCGGTTGGAGACTCGCACAGCCGTCCTCGTTGCGAGGAGGACCTGCTCAGGGCCCACCCATCTCGGCTCCAAACTGTTCGTTCTGTCGAAGACTTTCACCATGACATGGTCACCGGGCCGGAGACCATGTCCTTCGCCGGTAGACCGATCAGGGAGCGCCTCTCGGACCTGTTGATGGATAGAAACCAAGTTATCCGTTAACTGTGCCAGATAATCGCTCATCATTACACAAGGTACATCATACACAGCCTTAGGTCTGGGTGGACCCCAAATATTCATTGGGCGTCCAAAAACAATCTCATATGGCGTAAGGCCAGTTCGAGAGTGCGGTACTGATCTAATTGACAATAACGCCAGTGGCAGAGCGTCTGGCCAAGTCAAAGACGTCGAAGCTTGAATTTTGGCGATCTTAAGCTTCAGTGTACCATTATACTTCTCAACTAGGCCTGCAGACTGAGGGTGAAACACGGCGTGGAACTTCTGAGTGATGCCTAGGCCCTTCAAGACGTACTTTATAACATCCGCTACAAAGTGAGGGCCATTATCACTCCACAGAAGTCTACAGACGCCATACCGAGGGAAGAACTCTTTCAGCAGCATCTTCGCAGTATTGTCTTTCGTAGGGTACGCTTCAACCTATTTGCTGAAAGCGCAGACCACTACTAGAACATACTTCAGATTATTACAGCGCTCCAATTGGATATAATCCATCTGCAGAACCTCAAAAGGTGCAGTGGGTGTCACAAACCCTCCTGCTGGAGTTCGAGTACCCTTTCCTGGGTTATACCTCAGGCAAATCATACAGGTCTGCACCACCCTCTTTGCTGTGCTAGCAATCTCTGGATGCTCCCAGACTTGGGTAAGCAATTTCACAATTGCGGAAGCTCCAACATGTGCTAGCCCATGTGCCATCTGAACCATAGGTTGTACAAAGGCCGTGGGTAATTTCCATCTATCCATCTGCTTATTTCTCCAGCAACCCTCGTCATCCAGTTCTCCCTCGCTAGCCCATTGTTCCCGCTCTTTGTCAGAAGCGGTCCTTTGCATTTCTCACACTTCCTCCTTCGCATCATGCCATCTCTCCACCTGTGACTTCACTACATACATGGCAGTAGTACCGGGCTGCATCGCAGTCTCCCGTGCTACTCGATCCGCTAACGCATTCCCTTCTCCAACTTTATCAACCACTTTCCTATGGGCGCTACACTTAACGATGGCAATTTTCTTTGGGTATGTCAATGCAGTTAAAAGGTTATGAACTAACTCTCCATGCATTATCTGTACTCCATGTGACGTTAAAAACCCTCTCTCCTTCCAGAGTAGGCCGAAGTCATGCGCTACTCCGAAGGCATAGCGGCTATCTGTATAAACATTCACACACAGTCCTGTACTGAGCTCACATGCTCGTGTTAATGCTATCAGTTCCGCTGCTTGAGCTGATTTCTGTGGTATGCGTGCTGTCTCCACTATCGTTTGTAATGTGGTAATTGCATATGCTGCTGAAGTCGTACCATCTGGTAGCTTCAGACAGGATCCATCCACCCACAGTTCTCCATCTACATCTGGAAAGGGCGTATCCTGGAGATCAATACGACCCTTTGTTTGTTCCTCAGTCACGAGAATACAATCATGCGCTTTCCGCGCCTCAGGCTGGGTTTCGGGGTATGGCAACAATGTTGCCGGGTTTAACGTTACGCACCTTTTCAACGTAATATGAGGAGCCAAAAGTGTCAACTCATATCCCGTTAAACGGGCACTGGTCAAATGCTGCGTCTTTGTTTGATTAAGCAGGGCATCAACAGCATGGGGGACTAATACCAACAGCTTATGAGATAACACAATTCCCTCGCTTTGGCGTATTGACACAGCTGTCGCCGCAACCGAGCGAAAACACCCTGGTAATGCTCGGGCGACAGGATCAAGTACAGCCGAAAAATATGCACAAGGGCTCTGCTTATCGCCGTGCATCTGCACTAAAACTGACAATGCACATCCATCTTTCTCATGCACATACAACGAAAAGGGTTTTGCATAATCAGGGGTCCCTAACACTGGTGCTGAACAAAGGGCCTGTCGTAGTTGCTGAAAAGCAGTATCACACTCATCTGACCAAGGGATTGGGATAGGCGTGTCCTTTGTCAAAAGGGCTAACAATGGCTTAGCTATGTGCGAAAACCCCAATATCCACTGTCTACAAAAAGAAACAAGGCCCAAAAATGCACGCACATCCTTCTGTGTGGACGGTCTCGGTGTATCCAAAATTACTTGGATACGATCCGGTGTGAGTGCACGTCCCTCCTTAGACAAAAGGTGACCCAAATAAGTCACCTTTGGTCTACAGAATTGCAATTTCTTCCTAGATACCTTATGATTGTGGGACGCTAAAAAAGAAAGTAAGGATAACGTACTTTTTTCACACAACTCCAGAGTGTCAGCCGCCAGCAAGATGTCATCAACATATTGAATGAGGGCGACCCCCTCGAGCAGAATAAAGGAATCCAATTGTCGTTTCAAAGCCTGACTATAAATGCTAGGGCTTTCTGTATAGCCCTGGGGAATCCTACAGAAACGATAAGATCTATTATTTAATGTAAACCCAAAAAGATATCGGCTATCAGGGTGAATGGGAATGGAAAAGAAGGCATTTTTCAAATCAATCACTGAGAACATGGTCGCCGTAGGCGGGACCAAGGTAAGCAATGTCGTGATATCAGAAACCACTGGGTATTGAGGTATCACGATCTTGTTCACTTCTCTCAAATCAATTATGAATCGATAAACTCTGGCATCCGTATCCTTTTTCAGTATGGGAAGAATCGGACTGTTACAAATATTATAGGGGACTTCCTCCACTACCCCTACCGCTATCAAATCCTGCACTATCTGTGTGAGAGCCTCCTCCCCCTCCTGGGAAATACGGTACTGTGGGAGGCGTGGTAACACCGCCCCCTCCTGGACGCTAATGTGGACCGGTGGAATCACCATTTGTCCTACATCAGTATCCGAAGTCGCCCACAAAGCACGAGGGAGGGTAGATAACAGCGCATCCTCTGACATCGTACACATCCGTTCAGATCGGGGGTAATTGTCATTCAATATTACCCGCACACCAGCAGGGGAGCAGCGGATCGTAGCCCTAAAATGCTTTAACATATCAAGACCCATAATGTTGTCCGGTGTGTACGGGGCAAGCAGAAACGGACAAGGTGCAGAAAAAGAATCAACCTTAAACATGAGGGGCTGTCAAAGAGGGCTTCGGGAGAGTGTACCGTCAAACCCTACCGATGTGACCATTAAGCCGGATGGGGGAGCCCCCGGAACCAATTGCTTAGATAGCGCACTACGTGTCGCTCCAGTATCCACTAGGAACTGATCAGTAGAGCCCAAAACCTCAGCCGATACATAAGGGCCCTTCTGATCGACTGGCACCTCAACTGATTCTAACCCCCATCCAACGCATTCCTATGCATGCTGAGAGTCATGGTACCCCGACCGGTCAATCCCTGAAGCTTGATACTGATGCTGGCGATCGAAAACATTTGATCTATCTCGGTGCTGCCCAGCAGAGTCAAAACGAGCCTGTTCGTTAGAATTCCCTCGGAAGTTGGAGAAACCCCCTCTACCTCGCGGGCCACCGGGGTATGCCCCTGACGCGATGCATGCAACACCGGGCAGTCCCTAGCCCAATGACCCGATTGCTTACAATACGCACATTGATTCCTATTCAAATCAGACCGGCCCGAGGGAGGACCATAAGATCCTCCCCTACCTTTATTACTACCCCGTCGAGGCGGGCCATAGACTTGTGCCAACATCACCTTTGTTTTCAAATCTTTCGATTTCTTTTCCTCCTGGCCCTTCGCTTCTTGCTCCTGACGCTCATAATACTGAGCGATAGTCAGGAGGGCCGTCGGTGTAGCGGAAGACCAAGAACTTTCACTCGCTTTTAGACGGGCCGCAACTGCCGGCAGCAGATTAGCCACATATTTATCCGCGAAAAGGTGGCGTCCCGTATCGTCGGTAAGCGACTGTCCACTAAAATCGTGAAACGTCTCCTCAAAGCGCGTAAAGAAGTCCGCAACTGACTCGTCAACTTTCTGTTTACATGCAGCTAACATATTCCAGTCAATCTTTTTAGGGGGGATAATTGTCTTCAACTTAGCCACAATAGCAGCAGGGAGATCTAAAATATTCTGGGGCGGTTTCTGCGCAGGCTTCCTCTCCCTATCCTCATCTTCCAGTTCAGACCATCGAGCCTTAAAAGTGGCAACATCATCTACCTTTCGCACAGATCGCCACATATCTGGTGGTAGAATAAGCCCAAAGAACAAATCTATATCTGCTAAAGTCATAACGCAAGAATTCAAGGCCCCCTCGACTTCTTCATAGAAGGCCGCTGGATTCTTGCGGGGGTCGGGCAGCGCATTCTTCAATGCCATAACATCAGCCCTATGCCATGGAGTGTAAACCCAATTATACACGAAATATCCCTTAGCATCGGCGGAGGTAATGTCCGAGCTAGTCCCCGCTCCTTTAGGAGGAACATACAAAGGCGCCGCCTCTCGCATTGGTTTAACATGCACTATGTCATCCTTATCTGACTGGGAGGTGGATGAGTGGCCCTCTGTTGTGCACGAATCCGACTGCTTCTCCTCCCCTGCTCGCTGGCGCGCTTTCTCTTTAAAGACCAGCACCTCGTCCCGCAAGGCGAACAGCCGCCGAGCCGTATCTGGAGCCTTAGAAAAAGAGAAAACACCATTACGCAATGCTTTAGCATCCGATGACACTTCGTCGGGCTCAAAAACACCAGAACGTTTCCGGAAAGCATCAATCACTTCCTCCGCAAAATGACCCAGAAAATACAATTTATCTCTCTCCTGCCACGGCCCCCAAGTATGGAATAATTCCTCTATGGATATCTTGCCGTTAAGTGCACGGAAGGAAATTTGCCGAAGCTCAGCCATTTGCTCGGCTGATAACATGGACCGCGTATCTACCTTACCCGTACCCGGGACAGAATCTTGCGGCCTCGGAGCAGATGCGCCGACATAAGGGGGCGGAGAGCGATCTAGTAAATAAAAATCATCATCAAGATTATTAAGGACAGGATAAAGTGGCTGCCGAACAGCGTATTGTCCCGAAACTTGTAGCCTACGCTCCTTCTCTTGCCTGTCCGTCTGCTCTCTGTCCTCCCGACGCTTCGCTTCCTGTGCTCGCACATGATCATTCTTCCGTTGTTCTTTATCAAACAGCGCTTTCTCACGCTTCTCTCGCTCACGCACCTCCTTCACCCACAACCGCACACACTCAAACATATCCTGACGAGCACGCCGCTTACACATACACTGTTCCACATACTCAATCTTACGTATATCAAACGATCCATACAAAGGCCATCGCAACTCAGGATCTTTTTTTGTATATTTCCTCCATACTGTGCTGTACATTATGGAAGAAAGACCATGCTTCACATACATATCCCTATTAGGAGTCCCCTCTGGGGGAGCTGGAGCAGATTCCTCGAGGTTCAACCGGTTCCCAAAACAGCAACACTACTTACGGAGTGCGCTGAAAACAGGCATGCTCAGAAATAATGCAAAATATGCAATATTATAGAAAAATGGCACTTAATCGTTGCGCCGTTCAAAGTTACACAGCTCCGGAGAAATCTCTCCACATTACCTGCCTATATGTGTTGCAACGCATATATTCACAAAGACAAATACAAAATATGACTAGTCATCACAAATCAAACTCAAATAGCCAGATCAGGCTTCAAAAACTCGGAGCAAGTACCGTACACCGGTTCTTACCAATCAAGAGTCCAGATTCCAACTGCCAAGCTCCACAATCGCCCAAACGGCTTTCACGGCAAGACCGACAGAAGAGGTCTCAGTCGAGGACCGGCGCCACCCAGACGGTCAGCTCGGAAGGGAAGGAAGAAAAACCTTGGGATGCCAGGGCTAAGGCGCCGCTGGCAGTGATCACGTCCCCGGCCCAATTCCTCACCTTCGTCGCGACCAGTCCTTCGAGCATCCGAGTCGCCGATGAGCCCCACGTGACGGGCGCCAATTGATGAATACAGGCCCCAGCTAGGCCCGCAGGACACAAGGGTTCGCTCTCCTGTAATGGAATCTATAAGGAAGTTGGCACGGAAACTGCAAAGCACAAAGACAGCATTTATTAACCCTTAAGGGTGGTCCTACAATCCACACAACACTCTTCAGTATTGCATAGAGTAGCACAAAGAACCTTCGTACATGGTCCCCTTTTATACACAACAGAGGGGCTCATAAGTGGGTGGATACAACATGAGGCCGAAGAACATTACCATTTATGGTCATTTTCGATACTGAATCAATATGTGGGCGGAGCTAACGCACTCCTTGAGCCCGCGAAAACATGGTCAAGCAAGGCTAACTGATAACAGATGTGGTCAGGTCTGGGCATGTGCCAGATGGACAAAGGAGCTATTTATAGACTGTTACTAGGCAGATTGCAAGAGCAACTAACACAGAGGTTGGACTCTTCTCGTGGGGAACACGTGAAAGCATGACAATACAAAATGGAGTCCAAGCTTCGGTCAACATAACAGAGAAAACACGATCTATAAAAGGGGAATTAATGTCTTTAGTAAATGCTTAATCACATCGTTGTTTCAATTTACAACAGAGGGCCTCATCAAAGTCTGGCACAGGTCCGGTGCCATTGGTCACCGGAATTCTTCTCAGGAATGCCCCCTTTAACCTTTTCTGTTCCTGGACCCAGCCAGGGAATCAGCCCTATGATCCTTGAGATCGACTGGTAGGAGGTCCAACCCTCTCAGGTCCTTCTCACAGATCACACATGCCAAGTGCAGCAAATTTGGTCCATCTGAAATTCTTTTGCAAGTCCAGCAGTGTTCTGAGGAAGGCTGGGCAAAGGTCCAGCTTTGTAGGGTTCACCAGCCTGTCTGAGTGTGTGTGTGACACCCCAAGACATACGTAGTTCCTCTCTGACCAATGCAGTAAAGCCTCCTAAGCCCCTGCCTACCTACGTTTGCAGTCATTTCTGTTTGCTTTACTGCAAACGGGCCCAAAATGCAATGTGTCAGGGCAAATCCAAAATGGTGTCTTAGACTACTCTAAACTTGGCCCTGAGGCTGGGATGTGAGTGGGGAGTGTACTATGGCAATCAAAGTGCCCACCCGCATCTACCATGAAAATCCAGTTTGAGGCAGGCACTGTACCCACAACCAACCCAGAGACAAAACTCTGGTAGGGCATAAGCTAAGCCCTACAGCAACCAAACAAAGGATACAAAGGAAATACCTTGACATCCTGCTCTCTCCCTGTCCAGTGTGCCCAAAATATTGCATGTGGCTCAAAAGATCTGTTAAGCTGGAATTGACAATTTGGTGTAATCATGATGCCCACAGATCCACCTGGCATATTCAGTTGAGCTCTGAGGTGTCATCTATGCCCATTCAGGTCAGTCTACTGCTTGTTTATTGGAGGCATTTTACACCTTTCCCAGGCTTGAGCACAGGCTTTGGCTTATGCAAATTAGTCTTCTGACAGTTAAGGCAGGTAAAAGAAAACTTTCTAAAAGTTACCTTCCCTATTTATTAAAATACTGACTTCGCCATTGGGTTTTTAATAACTATTAAAATAGTTGTTTACTTTGTTTGTAGCTTGTTCCATTCTAGAGATAGCAGTATTAGTATTTTGATCTTTACTATGGTTTTCTACGTAGTACAGCTAGACCTGCCACAGTGAAATAGTTGTTAGTCCTTGTAACTTTTAGGAGATGGTAATGTTTATTTTCTACATGTCCTTCTTTTAAATGCTATGCACCTTTCCTTGTGGGCTACAATGCTATCATAATTAAAAAAGAGGTTTCTATTTATCAAAAAAGCTATTTTATTAGGTCTCATTGCAGGTTTTACATTGCAGCAGTCTGGCAACTGCAGTAGGCCTAAAACTATGCATAATATGTGCTGCAGTCAACAGGTGACATTCAACTTCCAATGCCGTAGGTATATTCCCACACGTTGTACTATGACCTTATAGACATAAAAAGGTTCAATAAACCAATCAGGCTTAGCCAATTTCAACATGTTGTGAGGGTCAGAGCACATACACTGGGCACAGAACCGAAATGCCACAGTGTGCAGAGTCTTATAACCCACAATACATTTCAGGAAACAATGGGGGTAACCATACAAAAAGGGCAATTTTTTCACATCCATTATCACTTTTCTAGCATTTTGGATTAAAACATTTTCTGTTTTCAGTACCATCCTTAAACTACCGCTCTCTGTTGAATCTTTATTCCAACTATTTAGAAGATCGTTATATCGAGTGCACCGGGTTTGTTTATCAGTTTGGTATGCACTTCTTACAAAGAAAGAGGAATGAGGAAAGCTAAAAAGTGAGAACATACAAATAGTAGTTCTGTTTGTGGCTATTTTGGAGCAGGCCATAGGCCTTGCATTTTTATATTTGTGCAGCGGGTGATCTATTGGGTACTGATCGGGCTCTAATTTATTGATGAGTAACACCTTTTTTCGGAATAATAATGATAGTTGTGGAAAGGCACAGATTTCTGTTGCTGTTTGTGGACTGGAAATGATTGTTCCTACTGGCTTTTTTACAGACATTTTGGTCACTGAGCGTCAGTGGGTAGCTGGCACTAATGTGAACTACATCCAAACATTTCATTTGTTGAACTCAGGGCTTGCTATTAAACCATAACCAGTGTGTATTGACGCTTTTTGACAAAATTGCTTACAATACTCAATTTGACTTATATTTTACTCTTAGATTCCTTGAAGTACATGCTAACTGAAACCCCGAACCTATGAAGTTATGTTTTCATTTAGAGTTTTCATCAGTGTTACTTACACTTTGCACTTATAAATGTGCCTTAAATATTCTCAAATAACATTTTGGGGATTCTGCAACTGTAAAGCTGTCTTTGAATTCATCCCAAATTCATTTGAACTAATTTGACTGCTCCAATGAGCTTTGTAATGTTTTATATGCCAGTAAGTATGACATAAGTCTATTCCAACTCCCATGCAAAGTTGACTTCAAATTCTGGTTAATTGTACTCCAGTGTACTAGTCCAACATGCTATATGTGCAACACCAGAAATTCCTGTTCCAACAGATTCCATGGCGAATATCGTATCCCTCATGTAAAGATGTGTTTACAATAAGTGCAGTTTTGACTAACATACTTTAAAATGCAATATTTGTCTCCAACTTTAACCTCTTGGGCTAACGGCATAAAAAGAATAATTTGGTTTACCACCCACATCACCAATTGCACTGCATTTTTTCGCAAGCTACCACATCCAACTTGTCCCTACTCCACCCGAGAACATTTCCTTGTCAGTTCTGGGGGGCGTGCCCCCAAAGTATACACTCCTGGCTAAAGCCCTGTGTTTATTTGGCTGCATACTCTGAGAATAATTTGATAAAATGGCCATCATGGTCCTAGAACTATATGCTTCAGGTGCTCCTTGCGACTTCAGCCTAGAGCGAAGCATAAAAATAGCTCGGCCCAAGAGAGTGACGTTGAAGGGAAATTTAATTTTCATAGTTAAGTGTTCACAAAAGGAAATGGTTTTAACCCATGCCATGCTAGCGTAAGCTACAAACCAAATAAAGGGTCCTTGTCATGTGCATGTTCTGTAAAGTATGTTGCGAGTCTGATTTTGCGAAGTATTTTTGTGGCAAAGAAGGAAAAGAAGAAATTAACTACATTTTCTGTAACTTTAGGTCTAAGCAGTGCTTTTGTGTGAGAACAAAAGTAATGCATCTAAGCGGCTAGGGGGCATTAAGTAGTTGGGGTACACCAGGTAGCCAACGGGCATGGCTAACGGTTGGGCATGTAATGGAATTTAAAAGTTTTTCTATGAGTGTATGCTCTTTCTTACTGCTTGTGAAAGACTTGTGAACCTAGAGTAAGTCGTCTTTTTGGCCTTGAGTGTTCAAAATGACCAATTTAATATTTGTTTACCCTCCTCTGCACAGGGGCTCACTTGCGCAGTAAACCTCGTTTCTCTGCCTGCAGCCATCTTCATTCATCATTACCAGCCTCCTTTATAAATCATTCATTCACCCGTTCCTCGGTGGCCCCAACTGAGTTGTTTACCAGGTACAAAATAAAAGAAACATACAGCGAATCTGAAACGAAGATTCGCCAACAAAAGAATCGATGAGAAAAATGGCATAAACGTAACACACCAGAAGAGAATGTAAAAATATCCTTGTGGAGATGGTGAATGGCAGGTTTATTGGATAGCTGAACCTAGTTCTAAGGAAGACCACGATTCAGCGGATGTCAGGTGAATCCTTTGCTTATGTGGAAGTATGTTAAATATTTGGTACACTAATACACCAGGGGCCATGTCACGTGCATTGCCTGCTAACTTCTGATCTGATGAAAGAGCACATTTGGACTAGCATTTGCACCAATCAAACTGTGCAAAATGACATTTACCT
Source organism: Triturus cristatus (assembly GCF_964204655.1). Classification (NCBI taxonomy): domain Eukaryota; kingdom Metazoa; phylum Chordata; class Amphibia; order Caudata; family Salamandridae; genus Triturus; species Triturus cristatus. The sequence continues at coordinate 102,083,531 of NC_140587.1, forward strand.
TGAGCAATCCCTGCAAATGTGACATAAACACAGTGCGAAAATAGCACTTTCACTGAGTCAGCTGTGTGATTGCTTGCACCTGAGGGTGCTTGTGTATTGTGCTATCTAATTTTTGCCATCATTTCACAGATATGAAGGTTCGCTGCCTCTGCCACATGCCTTCAAACCATCAGACCCTCCTGTTACAGGAGATAATTGGCACAAGTCTTCTGGCAACTGCCTTAACATAACTATATTGTGCTGCTCACTAGCAGAATTCCAGACTGTTGTGGCTTTGTGGTGACAACAGTGGTACTCCTTTTAATGCAGGTGACTGCTGTCCCCATACCCAAGCATTGACAGTACTAATGATTGGTGGCAGATGATTCCAGTCTTAGAGTACAGTCTTTTTTATCTTTTTAGCTGAACCTACCTTAGTTTGGGGTGTTGTCTTCTAGCTACATTTGTGAAGAAGGTCATTATTAGAACCCACACTCTGCCTGAGTGCAAGTTAGTGCTTTCCTACATGTGAGGAGGCCATTCAATATAATGGGGTTGCCCTGTGTCCCTCAGAACCTGCGTTTACAGTTATAAACGCGTAGTTTATACATATCGGGAGGGACAGTGACGTAACAATAGCCCCCCCAGAGTTCCAGGAGGCCCACTCTGGCACTATGCACGGGCAGGCCTGAGAGCTCCTCACTGGTTCTGGATCCTGGGGGGCCCCCCTCCACTCACTTTGCAGGGGGGCCCCCGCAAGTTTCGTTACGCCACTGGTCCAGGCGCTCCTCGCCAATGCCCTGGCCTGCACCACGATGCGCACCCTGGGCGTCCGAGTCTCACCTCTTCCGGTGCACACAAAGACCAGGCGCTCCTTACCAATGCCTTGGCCTGCACCACGGCACCTCTCCATTATAATCTTACAGGAAACTAGGCTAACAAACACAACACCCAGCCTCCCCCATTCGGTCCTATAGGAAGGATGGCCTTTCAGCAATGAAAAACGAAATGAAGTGTTTTTCGCTGTCAGGACATAACTCGCCTTAGTATATGTCCTGCCTTTTACCTACACTGCACCCTGCCCAGGGATTACCCGTGACCTACCACAGGGGTGCCCAATGTGTATGCAAAAAGGAAAGTCAGGCCTGACAAGTGGTTGCACTTGTCAGGACAACATGCTAACTTAGGAAACTGCGCGCAGGCCCTGCGCTGCAGGCCTCAGTTCCCTTGTTTGTGCGCCTTTGCTTTACTAGCCCTGGCACACACAGTGCACATCACTAGGGACTTTACTAGTAAGGCAAACATACCAATCATGGCCAACCAATTACCATTACATTTTACATAGGGAACACTTGTACTTTGACACTGATCAGCAGTGGCAAAGTACCCAAAGCATCTATTTTGGCACTCTGTCAGCAAAACGGTCTAGGGGGAAAGCAAAAAGTTTAGGGAACTTTAGCAATAACGGCCAAGTCCTACACCCACCAAAGCTTGGGACTGCAGGAGTCAGAGTGAAAATGTGTCACTTGGGTGCATGATCAGCTCAAGACCTAAGGAGTACAGGGTATGATCCAGACTTGAGAAAATTAAGACACTCATCAGCATTTATGTGCATTCATAATAAACACTATTGGTTCCTGAAAGCTACGCTTGGTGTCAAGGACCTCCAAATCTGTGTGCTAGACCCCATCCTAAGGGTGTTATCTCTAACACAATTGTGCCCATTCCTGGTATAATAGTGCCGATGGCATAATAATGGTCATCCTTGACTATTTGAGGTATTTTTTGCTCTAGTTGTGGTATACTGGCAGCCATAATTTACAAACTAAGAGCATGCCTGGTCTACATTTACCTATTCCTCGCATAATAATGGTCATCAATGATATATGGTCTCTGCCCTGAGCCTTGTGGTTTCCAGCCTTGGCACAATTGTGACCCTAGTATAATGGTGGGCATTACTGGCATAATACAGGCATACGTGGTGCTGTGATGGCATATGGCTGTAATACCTGGATATTCAAAGTAGTCTGTCCATATGAGGCATTTGTACATGGTAAATGACAAGCTGATGTTTTGAAGCTGTGCGCTTCCTAAAATCTGAAAACCGATATTTTAAAGGCAGTTTTGGTTTTCAAAAATGGGGTTCTTCTAGAAAAATTGAGTTTGCCCACAGTGGAAAGTGGTATTTTATAGAAAATTGTGCATTTTCAGATACTGATGAATGATAATTCAATATGAGCTGGGGAGACCTACTGCTTTACTTATGTCCTTTGTGCCATAGGGCATGTCATGATTTGAATGTTACTTCATAAGTCAGGTGGAGGTATTTTATATTGCTGAACTTTTTCTCTGGCATTTCTGCTGATAACTGCACCTGGAATACTCGGGTGATAGTTACTGATAATCCTGCTTAGGGTGGTCATAGTGTGTCACTATTTTACAGTTATAAAATTTGCAAGTAGCTCAGAAGATTTTCTTTAAATAGAAGTAGCTTCCACTTCAGAAAAGCTTGGGGATCCCTGAACTAGGCAATACACAGATCTCTCCAGGAAGTGCATTATCCATGAGAGGTATATTGCTGTTGTGATTATCCCCTGGAAGTTGCTGGCCACATAAAGATCTCTGTATCAGCTGCCTTAACCTGCTATGCCTCTTCGTGACCAATTAAGTCAGAACAGCTTTACAATCAATTTTGTCCTTGTTGCCAATTTCTTTGTGGCACAGCTTAAAAAAAATTAATGTATAAGTTGACTCAAATTCTGTTTCATGACTCTGCCCCCTGTGACTCCACCCCCTTTCTGCTGCACACATTTGCTCCCAATTTATGCGTTCCCAGAGTAAATTATTTCCATTTCCAAGAAGCGGGAAGAGAGGGTCACAGCTTGGGTGAGAGGTTTAATGTAACTGGGGGAGCACATCCCAAGAGGCAGGGCACATAATTCAGGGAAGGGACATTGCACAGGCAATGATGTCCGTGGAGGGCAAAGGTTCATGGATGGGTACAAAGGACGGTGGAAAAAAAATCAATTTTTCAGTATTCAATATTTAGGAGTTCAATCCTTTATTAAGGTTCTTGAAACCCAGCACTACAATTCTGAGCTCCTGTGTCCTCCACCGCTTCCTTCCAAATCCCCCATGGCATTCTATTCTGGCAAGAACATTGTCTGTGGAACGTTTCTCAAATGATATAAGCTGATATCAAGACCACATAACCCCTTCCATGAGAATGCAATAAGGATACTTGTAAACATGCTTTTATTGTTTTTTTCAGAAAATGACCATCGTAGACTGGCAAGGGTTGACAGCAAGAGGGTAGCAACCCACACATACCTAATGATTTATTGTTATGAGCATACAGCTACTGATATTAACGTTACAAGTACGCCAGTGTTGGCAACATGTTTGAGTATCACCATAGCAAAACATTCTGTAATTTAATCCTAACTCACCCTTCTCTTCTATTCCACCCGGAGAGTCATTCACTAAGGCAGCCTCATTGGGGTTATTCACCTTACTCGAAGCTAATATAACAAGCATTGGCATAGCCAATAGGTCTCGCGTTTGGGACCTTATAAGTGTTTAGCCATGCAACAGCTGCATAACTAAATACTTATAAGATCCCAAAAGCGAGACCTATTGGCTATGCAAGCGGCCGCGAAAGTGAAAGTGACCCCGATCGCGATCAAACATCAAAGCGGCCGTGAAAGTAATCGCGGTAAAGCGCGCGCCTGCGTACATGCACTGTAGCTCTAGGCTGGCCTGGTAGCACTTTTTGGTGCCCTCTCAATAAGTCTCGCCAGACGTCGGGCGCGACCTAAAAATGGAGTGCTATATGGGGGTAAGGGTAATACCGTTTGCTACTGTAATAGCCCTTCCAACACCTCACCCAGTGGGAGCACCGGGGAGGAACCAGTTTTCAGTCCATTTCTTAGGCTAGTGTTCATCAGGGCATGAGAAAATAAAAGGGTGGGAGGATAAAACTGGGGTCGCCCAGAGCAGTTTAGCGTCTAAGGAGGCCTTTCATCATCGTCTCCGTAACGCTTCAAGTCCAGTATCCGTGTCCCAGCATGTCTCTCTAGGCTGCTTCCCCAGGTCCTGTTGCTCTTCCCTATGCAGGGCTTTGCCCTGCTTCGGACTAGTGAAGTGCATCTTCCCTCCATGCCTCCCTAGTCTGGAAACCTGCAGACTTCCAAAGCATTGTTATACTGCGTTTGGCTAGCAGCAGTAGAAGATTGGTGACTATTGTTGTTACTTTAGCAGGTCTGGAGTAGGTACCTAACATACAGTGCTCAATGGTAGTCAACAGCAGCCTACCTGTGACTGCTGCAATCACAGTCTGTATGGTACTCCAGTATTCTTGAATGACCGGGCTGCTCCAGATGATGTTACAAAAGTCTGTGTGGGTACAAACGCCTAACACAGTCGGGACGAGCCGCTGGATATAGTTGCCCAATTTTTTGAGGTGTGAGATATGCTTTAGGGAGAATATTTAGTTGAATAAATCTGCATTTGGTGTTTTTGGAGACTTTTTCTGGGTACTCTAGTGCTTTCTTCCATTCCTTATCAATATATATGTGCCCCACCTTTATAATTAATTTAACCAAGTACGAGAATCACTTTAACTCTGACGCGTTTTGATGGTATTATCTTGACTTAAGACCATCTTTATCAAGACTTAAGATATTACTCTCTAGCGATATATCTATAATTTTAAAAACCTACAATTATTAAACATAGCACATAAACCTAAAACATTATTTATATAGTTCTATACAGTGAAAGGAAAAACAAACATTCATGACATTCGCAACAAGATTAATCTGTTATAAGGTTTACATTTTTACCTAAATGTTCCAAATATCACTAACTGTTTAGGACATCACTGCTTTAACAATCCAATTTGATTCCCTCTGTAGTTCTCACAGTGAGACATCAACACACTCATTCATTCACTCTGTCACACCCAATTGGCAGAACACTGTAGAGGAGCAAGCCACTAAGCTCATACAGAAGTGGACTATACCTCACCGTTATAATTATTTTAACAAAGTACGAGAATCACTTTAACTCTGACGTTTCTTGTAAGGGGATTCCAGTCACTTCTTCTAAAACAGGAAATTATCATTATAAATCTGAGTGGAAACCAGAAAAAGTATCTAAGAATCCGCGTATTACATATTATGGTAGGATCTTCAATCAATACAGTATTCAAAAATAAATTTGTATTAATCCTATCTCACCTTTCATATAAGGTGTTGCGAATGTCATGAATGTTTGTTTTTCCTTTCACTGTATATAACTATATAAATAATGTTTTAGGTTTATGTGCTATGTGTAATAATTGTATGTTTTTAAATTATAGATATATCGCTAGATAGTAATATCTTAAGTCTTGATAAAGATGGTCTTAAGTCAAGATAATACCATCGAAACGCGTCGACGCCGTAGCCTCATAATCGGTGCAGAGAAGGCTGTTACACTAGATATCAATTTTCCTCTGTATATCAGTTCCCATCCCCCAACGCCATTTTACAGATATGGTTTTTTAATGACAAAGTGTATTGTCTTTTTATACTCTCTTCTTTATTTCCTTTGTTATCCAATCTGTTTGTCAATTTATGTTTTTTTTTGTATTATCTAGAAGTATATGAATTCTGCATGATCAAATGTTCTCTTGTTTTTAACTTGTTAAATTTGTCTTAAATGTTTTTACTAAATTGATATGTAATATTTTCATTACTATTTGTGTGTTGGCACACTGCTTTTTCAATTGTAATTGTGTGTCCCTTCAGTTGAATCCGTGTGATAGAGGTGTCTGAATGAATAAGGTTTTTTATTATTGTGACCAAAGGACACATTGCTGCTTTTTTCTATTTTTATAGTTCGCAAACTCTGTTTATGAAACATGCAATTCTGTAGGTGACAGAGGACAATCCATCTGTAGTCAACAGTTTAGTGACCGGCTTATGATCACATTTAATTAAAACTTCCAAATCCTGTGCAAAGTACCGGAAATGTTCGAGACTCCTATACAATGGCAATAGTCTACTTCTCTACCATAGAATAACATTCTTCCGCTGGCAACAAAGCTCTTGATGCTTAAGGTACAGTTACTACTTTTCTTTCTGATCTGTTTGAGATAAAAGCTTCTCCAATCCCTTTGCAGTTTATGTCCGTAGTTAAAAAGTTGAAATGCAGTCACATATTGGGCAAACCCCTGTGACACTTTTTTTTTTGTTTTGTTTAAAAACAATTTTGTTTATACATTTTCAGTTACATAACATCACAACAAACATTGCCATCAATATCAACATATCATCACAGTACATTAGCAACATTAGGCCACAGAGAGAAAATTAATTTGTACAACATCTAATTTCTATTCAAGGATCATTTAGAGAGACAGCATGCTTTACAACTTGTCCTGCACTGTTAGCAGGTATTTGATGAAAGGGCTCCATATATCTTTTGGCCGAGATGCACGAGGAAGTTCCTCGGCATGACATTCAAATTTATCACGGCAATATGCCATGTCTTTTAGCCAGTGTCGGTTTTTTGGAGACATTTTAGTTTTTTTTACCCCAGTGCATTGAAACCCTCCTCTATGCCTACAACAGCGCTATGGCTGTCAATTTGCGATTAGTAGGTTGTATAGATCTAACAAGACCTAGTAGACCAATTGTAAGGAGTGCACTCCACTTTCTCCTTCACTATTCCTGTGAGTGTATGTGTCACATTTTCCCAATGTAGGAGGACTATTGGACAGCCCCATGCCAGGTGCAAAAATTCTGCGGCTGGTGCCCCACATCGAACACAGTTCGCCGCCTTTCAGAGACCAAAATTACATCGCTGAACCGGGGTATAGTACATTTGGTGTAGATATTTAATGTGGATAATTCTCAGGTTACAGTTTGATATTAGTTTGCCTGTCAATGTACAGCAGAAATCCCAGTCCTCTACACTGAGCAAAGCAGCAAGCGACTTGTCTTGCTGTCTCATTAGGATCGGTCGTCTATCCGCTTGGGATGCATTGTACAATCTTCTGATTAAATGCCTACTCCTTTTTGAAGCTCTGTTGGAATCTGTGGGTTTTAACTTTGGAAAGCTGCTCGGAGTCTGTTTTAAGTAAACATTAGCATTGGGGATGCGCTACTATTGTGGTGTAGGTCAGAAAAGGTTGTGCATCTCCAAGTGTTTTCAGTCCCGCCGCCCCCAGAATGGCCAGCGATCCGGGTTCCTTCGTCACGGAGATCACCGGATGTTGCTCAAGCAGCAGTGCCGGTGCTTAAAGGAGCTCTGCCCGCACCCTCTGCCACAGTATCTTCCATTCTTACGTAGTACAGTGTATTAAATTAATTAAATTCTGTGGGATACTAGTGTGGTGTTTTGGATCATAGCTGTGAGAGGAACGAGATAGGCGCTGTCACTTTCTATTGCCACATGTGGAATATATTTTGGTGGATAGTGCCAGTGATGGACAAAGTGCCCCTTCGCACAAAGATAATATAATTGCAGGTCTGGGGCTCCAAAGCCTCCCTGACTATATGGAATTGTCCGCGTATACCAGCCTATCCTAGGCTGCTTACCTGTCCACGCCAACTTTATAGTGAACGTAACGTTTGAAAGAAAGTCTGCGTCAGTAGTATAGGGATATTCATAAACAAATGCAGAAATTTCTGCAACGTTATCACTTTCAGAAGTTCTATTCTGTCTGCTAGAGATAGCGGGAGCATAGACCACCGCAACACCTGATGCTCAAGCCTTGAGATGGCTCGTCCATAATTATAATATATGACTAAGTTTGAATCCCTATGCACCCATATCCACAGGTGCTTGACAGGGTCTTCACCCCACTTGAGAGGGTATTCAATCACATGCGGCGCAGTGACCTGTGTTAAGGGAAAGATTGTCAATTTCGACCAGTTAATGCCCAGTCCTGAGTGCCATTCATATCTTAGATATTCTCTTATAAGGGGCTCTAAGTTGGGGCCAGGGTCCCTCACATGTCACCATGTCGTCTGTGTACAACGATAAGCCAATGGTCGCTGGAAATCTCAGCGCTGCATTTGCATGATGCTGTCACAATATACACACCAGTTGCTCCAATGCTATTGCAAATAGAAGAGGTGACAGAGGAAAATCGGGAAGGTCATTCATCCTTACTCTAGCCATAGGTGCAGTGTATAGTAGTTGTATCCAGCGCGAAAAGACTTGTGGAACTCCCATTCGATGCAGTATCCCAAACATGTATTGTCATTGGATAGAATCGAACGCCTTTGCAGCTGGGAGCGTGGGTCCCAACTGATGGAGCACCGCGAACAATGTACACAAATTATGTGTCATGTACTGTGCCAGCATAACACCAGATTTATCCGGGAGGACCATGTTTGGTAGCAGGAGTCTGAGTCGCGTATCTAGTATTTTGGCAAGTATCTTGGCATCTCTGTTTGAGGGATAGCGGTCTATATGACTCACATCTCTGCGGAGGTTCATCAAGTTTTAATAACATAATTATAAGGGCTTCCCGGAGTGTTGATGGGAGACTCCGTTTTTGATAGGCTTCTAGATCCATTGCATGCAGGTGTGGTGCCAATAAATTGACATTCTTTATAGAACTCCCCTAGCAGTCCATTGCTCCCAGTTGCCTTGCTGCCAGGCAGCCTACTTATAGCCGTCTTTACTTCTTCTTTTGTAATCTGCTGCACCAAGAATTCTCTGACTCTGAGAAAGCCAAGCTAAAGCAATATCCTCAAGGTAGCTTGCTGCTTCTGCCTCACCTGCAGTCAGCGTACATGCGCTCATAGAAATTTACAAAGGCTCCAAGGATGCCTGGAGCATGATGACACGCCATGCCGTCCTCCATTGCAACCTCAACTATATGTGACCGTGCCTGGGGTTCTTTAATTTTGGTGGCGAATGTGCAGCCTGGTCTGTCACCTTGCCATTAACTTTAGCATTCTACCGCCTTGACATATGTTGGACTTCCTGCTCAACCGTGTCATTGTATTCAGTGACCTCACGTATCCCCGCTAACAGGGCAGGGCTCAGGTTAATTTCATATTTCTTCTCTCGTTCCATAAGTGAGGATTCTGTGCTCTTGAGGTGGGAGCGTTTGGATTTTAAAACCCCATCATGAAGACCTACACATACACCCCTAATGATCACTTTGAATGCCTCCCATATAATATTGGAGCCCTGCACTGAGCCCACAGTGTTTTCACAGTATTCAACTGTTGCCAGCTTCACGCTTTCTTTAAAAATCTGATCTAGTAGGGATGTCGCTTGTTATCTCCACTGAAATTGGAGCGGAGCTTGTGTACGAATACTGACCACTAAAAGAACCGGTGCATGATCAGATGTTTTAGGTAGGTGCTTTATAGAGTTAGTCAGTGGGTTCACTTCTCTCGTCACCAACCAATAATCTGATCTTGACCAGGAGTTATGAACAGTTTGAATGGTAGGTACCCTTGCTACCCTCAGGATTCATCAGTCTCCAAAGGTCGATGAGTCCGAGCTCCCGCATGCTCTGACTTATTAACTTTGTAGCCTGTTTACTAGCCTGACCTGTCGTGGTCGAGCAGTCCTTGTGTGGATCTAAAGAAGTGTTTAAATCTCAACCCCAGCAAATAGCTCATAATGGCAGTGTATGTTGTCGATTCCAAATATGCGTATAACTTTTTGGCTCGTCTGTATTAGGCCCATACACATTAACAATAGTAATCAAGGTGCCGCATACGCGACCCTGCATTTTTATATATCTTCCCTGATTATCAGTCTCTGAGTGTGTCAAAGTGAAAGGCACACCTTTTCTGATTAGAACCATTACCCCGCGTGAGATCTTTTGGAACACCGTATGGTGCTTTCAGGATCAGTCCTTAACCGTTTTAACCACCTATTTCCATACCAGTTCCCAGAGTCAAGGTTAATCACTCACTAATGCAGACCACGCCGGTCACATTAGGGGTCCCACATGGCTCCTCACTCTCCCGCTTTCTTTAACCTGTTCATGGAAACTCTTACAGAAATCTTGTGTTCATCCAACATCCTATATCACATGTACGCTGATGATACCCAACTAGACCTATACGTCTCTGCCCCAGAAGACATCAGTTCCCTCAGAGCAACCCTTCAGGAAACTCAAAATTGCCTAGCATCCAATTACTTTAAACTTAATAATCCAAAAACTGAATTCCTGTTAATCGTCCCACCTAACCAGTCACCTGCCATTGAAGACTGGCTGAAATATCTAACTGCCCTCAACTGGATCCCACAAGTCATTGACTCTGCACGATCTTTGGGATTAACTCTTGACTGCAACCTGAACATGCAGAAACACATCAGTGCCACCACCAAAGGAGCGAATCACCAAATGAGCATTCTTAGAAATGTAAACCCCCTCCCCCCCCCCCCCCCCCCCCCCCCACGACTTCATGCTCTAGTGATTCTTGTGGAAGCGTAACCCTCTCTGGACTGGCCAGATCCAGAGCTTCGCTCAACTCTGCTGCTAGGCTCATCACCTGCTCAAAAAGAAATAACTGCATCACCCCTGATCTAAAATCTCTCAACTGGCTCCCTTTCGAAGCATGAATCCAGCTAAAAATTGCTTGCATGGTGCACAAAGCCCTCTACTTCAATACCCCCAGATATCTTTCTCAGAAACTAGAACTCTCTGGTGGTTCGCGATCATACAGAAGCTCCAACTCTTTACTTCTGAAACCTCAGAGATTCCAAAAAAAGAAAACATAACAGATCTTTCTCCAGGATTGTCCCAACAATTGGGAACTTCTTGCTCCCTGAAATCAGATTGAATCCATCAACTGTATCCTTCAAGAAAGAAGTCAAAGCACTCCTGAACAGATTTCTTCCTTGACCCTGCAGTTATCTTGACTATTATAATTCTGTTCTTATAGTTTTATCTCCTCTCCTCTCTGAACAATGTAAAGCTTACCCTTCCTCTCTGGTCACTACTTTATCTTGTGTTTTTCCCCTGAATGAGATATTATTGTTCTTGTTGCACCGCTACTTGTACACCTGTAAAGCTCTTTGATACCCGCAAGGGTCATGTTCGCGCTATATAAAACTATCAAAATAAACAAATACCTTGAATATGACGAGGCCACCTTCATCCCAGTCCATCTAGCTGTTGCATGCTCAGCGTGTTGCGTAAGGTGCGTTTCTTGTAGCAACGCAACTTACATTTTGTGTCGGTCTAAATACGCTAGTACTTGTCTCGTTTTCTTGGGGTTGTTTAGGCCCCTGACATTGCACATAACCCAGGATATGCAGCCTGCATTTGACTCTAGTGTGATGCTACTTTCACATTTAACCAACATCAGTTAGCAATATTGCATCAATGTGTCTGTGACAATTAAATAGTCTTGGCAATCATTCTGCATCATGGCATAACAGTTTTGAAACACAAACTCCCATCCCACCCACTTCAGCATCCCAATCATGCCAAAGTCATCCCCATTTGAAATTGTAAACTCAAAAATAACATGGCGAACATAACTACAACTTGCATGCTAGCACTAAAAGCATAAATTGTGAACATCCGGGGTACTCCATCTGAGGGCCGCTAGTGGCCAGTGCCCCTTCACAGGGTGGAGGCGGTCAGGGCTTAATTTCAAGGACCCCAGTGTGACCCACTGGCTGAGTGGCATTTCATTCTATGTAATCATAATGCGAACCATTGCACCATCATATACTATTATTCACAATTGACAGATCGTTACAATCTGCAATATCAGTCTTAGGGCACTCGTTGCTATATAGCGCATTTCCTGCGACATTCGTGAGCGCTACACCCCAACAGCTATTTTGTAATCAACCTTGTAACTCGTCATCGCCGGTAGCTCACTGAGGGCATGTAACGAGTATTCTGAGACCAACAGAACCCACCGTTCATACTTCTAGATTGTACTGTCATCATTGTCAGGATCTTGGTGAATCTTGTCCGAACGATCCAACATATTGATAAAGGACATGCCCTTATGTTGAATTCTCATTCGAGCCGGGTACAACATGGCGTATTGCATGTTCATTGTCTGTAGGTTTTTTTTCACTTGTAGGAACTCTCGCTGCACTGCTTGAACCGCTACTGTAAAGTCAGGATACAGCGCCTCCTCATTTCTCTGATATGATGTGGTGCCCGCTTCACTTGCCAGTCGTAGTGCTGTATCCCGATAGTTCAGCAGCTTGGGCAATTATGGGCTGCAGAGGCAAGCCCCAGGGATCTGTCTGGCCGCGAGCGACCTATGGGCACATTCAATAATTAACACTGCAGAAAAATGCTCTGTACCAAACATCTCCCCGAGCCTAGTTTCAATGTCATGTTCCAACCTGCCAATATTTGTGGACTTTGTCTGTACTAGGTCCGCGGCTTGCCTCTGAACCTGTGTGGAAAGCCTCATGGTCATGGCAAATGGAAGGAACGCATACGCCTGTTTCTTGCTCCAATCCTGGACAAATGCATTGGTGGCCACCGTATTGGAGTCCGGCTACCAACTGCAATAGCTCTGCTGTTGAAGGTCCAGCCGAGAGGCGAAGAGGTCGATGAAGAATGGGCCCCAGCGTTCCTGGAGAGCCCAAAAGACTCCCGGATGAAATTGCTAGAGGCTGGAACCGTGCCAATGACGTGAATGTCAGTCCGCTACGCGATCTTGTTGTACAGGCAATACAACCATAGGGGACAAGCCAGATCGGAGAGGGTCTTCGGCTTGGTGCCTCCCAGATGCTGCTGACATAGAAAACCGCAGCAACATTGTCCATCTTTAGGAGAACGCAGCACTGAGCTGTTTCCTTGGTCCAGCATTTCTTCTTTTTTTTTAAATCTCTTGATTGAGTTTGAAAATGAGACAATGAAAACAGCACACATGTCGCCTCGCAGGGCGCCTGAATCAAGAAAGATAAAACAATCCCAAGTGATAGGTGTATGCCTGAGGTATGTGCTTTACAGTATAGAACTAAACATCCCCCTTCGGTCAAATCACAAGTTTGTCTGGGCGTTACACGTACAGCAATCAAAGTAGCATATAAAGTTCAGTATAAGGTGAAGTAACATCAGTGGTGGTGTAAGTCAGCAAATATTGCCTAAGTGGCTCCTAAATATCTTTAGGCCTAGATGTAGTAGGCAGCTCCTCTGCATAGAGTGCAAGAGTTTCTTTACAGTATACTAAATCTGTAATCCAGTCTTTTATCTGAGGGCTTGGCCGACCCTCCCAAGTCATAGCAACACACCTTTTGGCCAGCAAAAGAGCAATACGCACATATCTGCCTATCTCTCCTTTTAATTGCGGTAAGTAGCAAAGCAAACATGTGACTGGTTTGCATTGTATCTCAGCGCCTGTCATTTTATGTATATGACTGAGTATCTCTTTCCAATATGTAAACACTGCAGCGCTGTTCCACGCAAGGTGACAAGTCTGCGTTGCCGTGTCAAAACCTCCTACACTGTGCCGAATCACGAAGTCCTATTTTGTACAATTTAAGGGGAGTATGGTACACTTGATGAAGAAATTTCAGATGAATAATTCGTAAATTTCCATTGGGCGAAAGTTTCCCAGTCAGGGTGCATATTTGTTCCCAGTCCTTCACTGTTAATGGGGTTTCTAATGTGAAATTCCAACGCTCTAGGCTGCGATCTGCCCCCTTCAGCGCTTCCTCCTGAATAGATTTATAAAGCTTAGTGATTAATTTCTTCTTTGTGGGAGCCACAAGCAGCAACTGCAGAGAAAGAAGAGTCGGTGGTTCGGCCGGGAATGTTGGATAATGACATTTTAAAGCTCGCCTTAGGCGATGTGTAGTGTATATAAATAACGGCGCGGGATTAGTGATGAAATCTAACTCAGTGTCTATCGTGCATGTACCCTCTGAATATAAATCTTGCATGTGCGTTATTCCTACATCTTTTAAAGCCCTAATTGGACCAGTCTCCTGCATTACATACAACGCTGCATGCCCAGCCAGCGGCAGCGCAGGCGCGTATATAGGAAGCTTTCCAGCTATCCGACCAATCGCCTGCCACGCACCCACTGTCCCATCTATTGGATTAATCTCTTGTTTAGGTGTACCCCTGTCAACATGAGTAAGTATTCCCGACAGTGGTATGGGATGTGCATCCCCGTCTTCCGCCACTATATGCGGGGTGATGTCATGTGGCCTGAACCAATAATGGGCGTATTGAGCCTGCGCACATAGATAATAAAGATAAAGATCGGGTGCCCCAAATCCCCCTCTGACATACGGAAGCGTTGGTTGCCCAACTGATTCTCACCTGTTTCCCTCCCCATAGTAGTTTTAAAAGTTGTGTCTTGACCATAGCAAAGAAATGCCTGGCTAAACGAATTGGAATGTTACAGAACAAATACAAAAAACGGGGTAAAACTACCATTTTAACCACTGCAACCCGATCTGCCAAAGATAAAAGGAGATGTATCCACTTTTCCACCTGCTCTTCCAAATGATGCAGTGCTCTACTGTAGTTCTCTTTTATAACTGTCTCTGGATCTCAATGCACAAATATTTGATAGGTTCAGCCGTCCAAATCAAAGGATATTCTACGGGGGGGGAGGACACGTGCACAATGTTAATGGAATAATCACTGATTTTTCCCAATTGATCGTAAGTCCAGAAAAAACGCTAAACCTAATGCACTGTCACAGCACCGGTGAAAGGTGGATTTGCGGCTCCTGTATAAAAAGGACCATATCATCTGCGTACATAGAAATCCCAACCGGTCTCTGATTGAAATTAAGCGCTTTCTGTCTATGACGCTGACGGAGTATACAGGCGAGCGTCTCGAGCATGAGAGCATACAGGAGAGGCGATAGTGGGCATCCCTGCCTGGTGCTTCGGTCTACTCGGAGAGGATCTGACGTAAGGCCACGTATTCTTACTCTCGCCGATGTGTCAGTATAAAGTATTTGCAACCAGCGTAATAAAACATTGGGAAGACCCATTCTCCTGAGAATATGGAACATATACCCCCATTCGATGGAGTTGAAGGCCTTTGCGGCATCAAGCATGACTGCCGCAGCTTGGAGATCAGGATTTAAAATGTGATACATGACAAATATCGTGCAGAGGTTATTGGAGGTGGAACGCCCTGGCACGAAACCAGATTGGTCCGGTAACACCATGACCGGAAGCCACGGTTGCAGTCTGGTGGCCAATATTTTTGCCAATATTTTTGCATCAAGGTTTATTAATTACAAGGGGCGATACGATTCGCACAGTGTCGGATCTTTACCTTTTTTTTAGAGGAGTGATAATAAGCGCCTGTCTGAGAGAAGGCGTCAGGATCCCTGATTCATGAGCTTCCGTATATACCTCTAATAGATATGGGGTGATGATGTCTGCATATTGTTTATAAAATTCTGAAGTGAGCCCGTCGGGGCCAGGGGCCTTATTAGGCAGGGATTTAATTGCCTCCTTAATATAGGACTCCCCTAAGGGCTGGCCAAGATATTCACGATGGCCGTCCGCAAGCCCCACACAAGCAACTTCCTCCAGATATTCAGACAGAGCAACTTCATCACATGTGCCTCGAGAGGCATATAGCTCGCCGTAAAAGATCCTAAACTGTTCCACGATATCCCGAGGTTGGTAGTGCTCCTCCCCATTTCCATCCACTATCTTATGAATATGATGATGGTTAGCTCTAAATCGTAGCGTCTCGGCAAGCTTCCTACCAGGGCGCCCAGCCTCACCATAAGCTCTGGCCACAGTGGTGCCGCGACTTTTATTGTATCTCTGTGTCTGCCAACTCATCATACTCTTTTAATAAAGCGTGAAGTCTGTCGAGGGGAGTAGTCGCCGGATCTGAGCTATATTGCGTTTCAATTTCACTCCACTGTGTTTCAAGCTTCTTCAACTGACCCCTGAGATCCCTCAAGATCCCCGAAGTGGTGCTTATACAAACCCCGCGGATCGTGACCTTGAATGCCTTCCACAAAATAGCCGGTCTATCTACTGTCCCTACATTCAACTCAAAATATTGCTTGATTGCCTGCCTTATAGTGTCTTCATATAAAGGATCAAGTAATTCCTCAGCTCTAAATCTCCAGGTGAAAGGAAAGTGCATGTTAGTCGGTATTTGGACTTCTAGCATTATTGGGTTATGATCTGAAAGCGTGCGAGGCAAATTATACTCATTTGTTACCCATCCATTAGCTTCTTCATTCAATAGCCAATAGTCTAACCTGGACCAGCTGTGATACCCACTCTATCTGTTGCATTGCGTAGCCCCCACGCATCAACCAAGCCCATTTCTGCCATAGCATCTCACACACTGCGCAATTTTGATTGTGCGCGCCCCGTGAGGGTTGGACTTATCTAGGCTCGGATTGAGGTGTGTATTAAAGTCGCATCCCCACAGTGTTGCCGCATCCGGCCACGTTCGGAGCACTCCCAGCAATTGTACAAAGGTATGCGGCTCATCCACCACTGGACCATATACATTAATGAGTGTAATCAGTGTGTTACCCAACTTGTCCTGCACTAGTGCCCAACAGCCTTCGCTGTCAGTCTGCGTCCGTTTTGGGGAAAACGGTATGCCTTTCTTTATCAGAATAAGAACACCCCTGTCGTATGTAGAAAATGAAGATGCTGCCCTGTACCCTGCCCACTTGTGTGCAATATTGTTCAGTCTCAGCTTGGATAAATGCGTTTCTTGCAGTAGGGCAATATGAATTTTGTGCCTATCGAGGAACGCTAATACTTGTCTGACTTTTTTAGGAGTATTTAGCCCACGAATATTCCATGTTATACAGTTGTACCTCTCACCCATCGAGATAACAACCCCAATCTTATGCAATAACCTTCTCCCTCCCCCCGCCCACTTTGGCAACCCCAATTCGCCAAAGACAGTCCCTACGGTAACTTCCCCACCCAACAGAAAACTTCGGACTCCCAACTCAAGATGGGGTATTCCCATAGAGGGGGATCGTAGTGACGCACATCTCTCTCCCTTGCTAGAGGGAGAGGGCCGCCACTGGTTGTACAGCCGCTGCTAGAACCCTCCCGTGCCCGGAGAGGACATATAGACCTTAACTCCATCCAAATTCAAAGAGTAGTCAAATATTCTTCTCCCTGCAGTAGTGATCTGAGTCAACATTATAACCTTCTGCCCAGTAGTGCATAGTATACTACAGTGAGTGCTACTTCAGCATTTCCTAATGCATTCTAACCACAGCACCGAGACCGTCCTCATCGCAGCCACTGACGACATCCGAGCCCTGCTCGACAACGGGGAAACAGCTGCCCTCATCCTCCTGGATCTCTCCGCAGCGTTCGACACTGTCTGCCACCGCACCCTAGTTCAACGCCTCAGCAACATCGGAATCCGAGAGAAGGCTCTGGAGTGGATCATCTCGTTCCTCGCCGGAAGAACCCCTAGAGTCCGCCTCCCCCCGTTCAGATCCGAGGCCACCGAAGTTATCTGCGGCGTACCACAAGGATCATCACTCAGCCCCACCCTCTTCAACATCTACATGAGCCCCCTCGCGACCATCGCACGCCAACACAACCTCACCATCATCTCCTACGCCAACGACACTCAGCTGATCCTCTCCCTCACCAACGACCCAGCCACCGCCAGAACCAACCTACACGATGGGTTGAAAGAAGTAGCCGAGTGGATGAGGACCAGCCGCCTGAAGCTCAACTCAGACAAGACGGAAGTCCTCATCCTGGGACCATCTTCCTCCGCCTGGGATGACTCCTGGTGGCCCCCTGCCCTGGGCAGCGCTCCCAAACCTACGGACCACGCACGCAACCTGGGCTTCATCCTGGACTCCTCCCTCTTGATGACCAGACAAGTAAACGCCGTTTCGTCCTCGTGCTTCAACATCCTGCGTATGCTCCGGAAGATCTTCCGATGGAACCCCACCGAAACCAGGAAGACGGTCACACAGGCACTCGTCACCAGTCGACTGGACTACGGAAACACCCTCTACACCGGAACCACAGCCAAACTTCAGAAGAGACTCCAACGCATCCAGAACGCCTCCGCACGACTCATCCTGGACATCCCCCGCCACAACCACATTTCCGGACACCTGAGAGACCTGCACTGGCTCCCCGTCAACAAGAGAAACAAGTTCCGTCTCCTCACCCACGCACACAAGGCCCTCCACGACCTGGGACCCAGGTACCTCAAAAACCGCCTGACCTTCTACACTCCCACCCGCCAGCTTCGTTCGACCAACCACACCCTCGCCGCCGTGCTACGCATCCGTAGAGCCACCATGGGAGGAAGATCCTTCTCCTACCTGGCAGCCAAGACTTGGAACTCCCTCCCCATCCACCTCCGTCAGACCCAAGACCACCTCTCCTTCAGGAAGCAACTCAAGACCTGGCTGTTCGAGCAGTAGCAGACCCCACTCCCCCAAGCGCCTTGAGACCCTCCGGGTGAGTAGCGCGCTATACAAATTTTTTGATTGATTGATTCTTGATGAAAGCTAATCTTTCGTCTGCAACCACTTGCTTTAGACAATACTCATATGCACTAGCACAAACGTCCTCGTCTCCACAATCTACTTATTGGTGTTGCGTAGCTCGGGTACCAATAGTTCCCAATAGGTAAACATGCAACTACTTACACCCCCCCCCAAACCTGCAAACAAGGATAAGAGAAAAAACAGAGCACAAATATGCAACATTACTAATCAATATCTGAGGTGTGGCCTGGTACTTGTTTCTTGCGCCTCAGAGTCTTTGCATAGTCTATAGCCAGTTTCGGATTGTTGAAGATCTTCGCCGCGTTATCAACTCCAATTTGCAGGCGAGCAGGAAACAGCATTGCATATGGCACCTGTTCCTGCAACAACACTTTCTTTACACCCTGGAACTCTTTTCTCGCGGCTTGGACCGGAGCTGTAAAGTCTGGATAAAACGAAAGCTCATTCCCTTGGTAATGTATCTTCCCTTTCTGGCGGGCCATACGCAGTACTGTATCTCTAAAATTTAGAAGACGCGCAATAATGAGCCGAGGTGGAGCGCCCGGAGGCGGACGCGCCGCCAAAGATCTGTGAGCGCGCTCCACCACCAGCATATTTGAAAGAGTGTCTGGCCCACATACTTCCCGAAGGAGAGCTTCGATGTATTCTTCTAGCCGCCCAACATTTTTTGACTCCGGCAGTCCCAGAAAGCCTACGTTATTGCGTCTCAAACGCGCTTCATTATCCTCGTTCTTGTCTTTGATGAGCGCTAGTATCTTCGATGTCCATAGTTTTAGCAGCCATTTTCTGTAAACCATCTTCAGTATCCGAAATCCTTTGTTCAGCTGCTCCCAGCCATGCCACCTGCTTGTCTATTTTAGCTGATATATTGTCCATGCGGCCATTAAGCGCCTCAATCTTACCGTCTATGGACTGCAAGCTGGTCTGAATCGCCGCCAAGGTCTTCTCTAACGCTGTGGGGATCTGCTCAGCCGTGTCCAATTCCGAGTCCGATGCAGCATTTTGCGCTGATTTGCCGGACTTGCGCGACTCAAAGTTTAGTCGAGATTGGTTCTTGTCGGGCTTTCCATTGTGCCTAGTGTAGCAGCCCGCTGAGGCAGTAAACTCACAAAGTAAATACAGAAGTTCAGGTCAAAATGTATGTAACGCCACCAATTCACCAAGCACAATTCACTACAGCAGCGTGTTTCACAGCTGATCCTCTAAACCTGAAGCGCCGCTGTGTTTGACTGTTCCGCACGTAAGTATCAGGTTTATTATGGGTGGTCAAGTACTGAAAGGACTCTGCACGCTTCCATAATCGCCTTTGACGGAGGCGTTCCCGCAACAGTTCCTCACAGCCAGGCCCTCACGTGAAACCTGTCCCCACCCAGGCGCACAATCTGCTACAACTCGCCTGCCGGGAAGCTCGCCGCCTTACTCTTAGCAGCTGCTAATGACACCAGTAGATCTCCCCATTGATGTTCCCGACTCTTGATGTCCACCTTGCTATTCGTGGCGAGTCTGATGTTAACAAAGCCCTGAGGGGTGCATTCAAAAAGGTCAGGGGCCAACTAGTGTTCTGCAGACACTGGAGTTTAGTGATGAACGGCCCAGATCGCACCACGAGGCCTCAAATATACCACATCGCAGCCATTGAGCCCTGATATGCACTTTAGGAGCGGGGGAGAACAAGCCAATTAAATGTCCTGAGGGTGGTCGCGCTGTCTCTCCACCATGAAGGGCAGCCCAATTATTTCACTGAATGCTCCGCTGCCAAACGCCGGCGGCCGATTACCACTGCGCGGCCCCGCGTCTCTTCCAGCCGGGCGCTTGCGTGCGACCCACCCCCAGAGGTCGGATCAAGAAGCATCCGCCGGCCCCCGTACCTCTTGGCGTTCACTTGTGCTCCGTAGCGGAGTGATGACACAGTCCTGGCTACGTCGCCGGAGGTCTCTCCGCACCCAAAAAAGAATGAAAGGCGGGTCCCGCAGAGCATCAGACGTTCAGCATGCCTCGTCTCGCAGTCACCACTGTACCCGTCTTCGGTCCGCCGCCATTTTCTATGTGCACAGACTCCAGAGTTTGCCGCGAACCGAAGCGGTGGGGCAGCTTCGCCCAGCAAAGATCCCAGCAGATGATGGCTCTAGATGCGGACCATCTTTTCCTCAACACTGGGCGCGCGGAAGGCCACAGCAACACAGGATTATACAATGATAAAAGCGGCGACCGGCAGAGCTGCACTACTGTGCTGCCATCTTGCCGCGTGCCAGACCACGCCCCCTCTTGGTCCAGCATTTCTCTGCGAAAGACCTCACCATCAGCTCTAGACAGTTGCTGTTTAAACGTTGTTTCTCTGCGGACCATCGTCCTCCTGTGGAAAACTCCCCACAGCGGGCACCCCAACCGGAGCCGCTGGCATCTGATTCTATCACCAAATCGGGATGGGACCCGAAGATCGCACGGCTATTCCAAGCCTCCATGTGCGCAATCCACCACTGTAAGTCCTCTCGAGCCTATTCCGAGAGGGAAAAAGAATAGGAATAGCGGAGGCCCTGATTGGGTATCTTCAGCCATTGCTGAGCCCTGTAATGTAAGGGTCCTGGAAAGATTGCCTGGATTGATGAAAAGAGCCCCACAATCCGAGCCAATTGATGAAGGGTGATGACGGACCTGGACAGCACTCTCTGCAACTAGTGTTTGATCTTGCTCAGTTTGCGAGATGGAAGGCTGACGGTGGCTGCGACGAGTCCACTACAAAGCCCAAAATCTGAGTTGACTTATCCGGGACCAAGGAGGATTTCTCATCGTTGATTGCGAACCCCAGAGATTCCAGAAGTGTAATCGCCGCCTGTAAGAGATGGGACAGACGTGAAGGGCATTGGTCCATGATCCAAATATCTTCTAGATATATGATCATCCTGAAGCCCTGGGCCTGAAGGTGCTCGATAACTGGCCTCATCACTTTGGTGAAGCACCACGGAGTGGAGGACAGTCCAAAAGGAAGGGAAGTGAACTTGTAAACCTGAGAATTCCATAGAATCTGGAGGCATCGCCTATGAGGAGGGAAGATCGGGACCCTGAGATACGCTTCTCTGAAATCCAGAAGAACCATTCAGTCGTTGATGAGAAGGAAGTCCCGGAGAAGATGGATGCCTTCCATATTGAAGTGGTGGTAAACCAACCACTCGTTGAGATCCCTGAAATTTATCACAGGACGATGACCCCCGTCCCTCTTTACCAGGAACAAGTTGCTGAGAAAACCGTGAGGATGCAAGCGTCCACCTATCTAGGGTTACAGAACTGGGTCTCCCTTTTTTACATAGGGCTTCAGTTTATACCTTTAGCTTTAGACTTTCTATGGTTTTTATAAACAAATCATGAACAAAATATGTATTGGAAACTGTATTCGTATAAGCTGTATTAGGCGTTGGTTTAATTGTTTTTTAAAATTAATTCTGTAAATATGTTTCTCTTTTTATTCGAAAATGCAGTGCTTTTATGATGTTTTAATATCGAATAAAGCTTATACTACTACTACTACGTAGGACTTGTCTATTGCCCCTTTTGCCAGCAATTGCTGCACCTCTGTCTCTACCAGCTCCACCTGAACCGAGGAGAAAAGCCCAACGGTTCGGACGCATCTGTTGAACTGGGGAATCCGTGAACTCAAAGTGAACCCTTTGATAGTCTGTAACGCCCATGCATCTGAAGTAATCCTCTACCAGTTGTAAGAAAATTCTCCCAATCTGCCCGCAAGGCGAATCCCTGTGGGATCCTGAACGCTTCCCTTGATTTGCGCCATAGGAGCCATTGCCCCTGCCTTTCACCCCTCTTCTTCGAGATAGGTTCTGGGGGTGTAGAAGTTGCCAAAACAGGCGGAATCCTGCCAGTTTCCTCTGCAGTTGTCGTTACCTCTCTGAGGGGCTTGGTAACCAGTGCGGCTGCCTGAGGGCCCCCTACCATGACCGGCATAAACCCAGGGCGTGAAAAGTCGCTTAATCGAAGACTGGGCTTTGTCGAGGAAGGTATAAGTATTTGCAAATTTTCCCAGCTTGTTGATGAATGGATCCCTGAACAAGTTGCCATCGGCCACGGTGCCCGCCTTTGAGGTGGAAAGCTCCCCAGCTTAGGGTCTATCTTTATCAGAAGCGAGTGGCGACGCTCAGTGGCTATCTCAAAGTTGGTGTACCCCAACAGGATAATTGCCCGCTGTGCCCAACTAGAAAGGACCTCAGGGGAAATCGGGGACCCTGATGCCTTTCATGCTCCACCATGTCCAGAATTTTTTTACAACGTTCCTGCGACATTCAAGAGCTTGTCAGTACCCTTCTTTGGTTCCTTGACAAATTTGGCCAAGAAGGTGACCATCTTAGGGTCAATCTCTGAGGTCTGAGCAACTTTCCCCTCCAGCGTGGGTCTAAGGCACTCCGGGCGCAAACAATCTGCACCTTCTTGTCCAAGGGCTTTCTTAGCCTACCTGCTATATGAGGCCACCTTTAGAGCCGTGACCCATTCCGCCGATCTGGGATGAACCAGATAATCGCGTTCCAATATGCCCGAAGACGTCGAATGGGGGGATGGCCGACCCCGCATCATTGTGCCCACAGGGGTCAGACTTTGCCGGAGGTCTCCATGGTCTGCCGGTATCTCCATCCCTATCCAAAGTGTTGGGGTTGTCCCCCTCATTCAAAGGTGCTGGGGTAGAGGGTTCGGGCCTGCCATAGAATTCATACCATCCTTTTTTAAAGAAAAGATAATAATTTATTGACATTTTCAAGAAAAGGTCATTTTACAACAGAACAGGCCAGCATAATATTGAATCTGTACAAGAGTTGAAATAGTCACAGTCCATATAGTGCAGAATACAACTGCAGCAATTCACGCCCCAACTGCCCACCTCCATGGAAATAAATACATATCTGTTGGACCTGGCCCATCTGGCAGGTCCGCCCCTGAAGTTTTTATGCTATATGTAACCTGGGGATGGTGATTCCCCCTCTGAGTGAGTGTGAGGAGAGAGCGACCTCCCCTTCCATAGGAATACATGGGGAATGGATGAGTCCTCAGTAGTTCCCGGTGCGTAGGGTGTGCAGGGTCAAGTCTGGTATGGATGAACTCGGGAGGTTGAATGCTGCGCAACGGTATATGAGGTATGAGTGTGTCTAGTGCAGAAGTCCCTCTTTTGGAAGTTGGCATATTTGTGGAATATGTGCCTGGCGTATGATTGGCCGGGGCTGGCTGGTGAGCCTGGCTCCCAGGATCTGGGAGGGTCTGCCCGGTGGTGAATGGAGTGTTTAGCATACTGATGTGAGGGGAGGAGTGAGCCTGGGTCTGCTTGTGGATTGACCGTCTGGTTTGAGTGTCATGAATGAGGCTGGGTTTTCCCCAGACACTGCTGGCTCCACCCCCTGGGGTGCGGCTGATGTTCCTAGCCTGGCCAGTGTAAAGAATCCCCCATAACCAGTTCCAGCTGGTTCTCCCCCTGCCTGCCCCTTCAGCCCAAGAATGTGTGTATAAAAAGGGTGCTGGGACACCCTGGACTTGTTCTTGTTCTCCAACTTGAATCTACCCGGAGCTGCTGCTGCTGGGGCTCAGGGGTGGCGTGCCTCCCTGGGCCCTGCCCTACTCCTGGACTAAGGATGGCCCCTTCCCCTCTTTGGCGCTGTTGGGCCCCCCTGAGGTCCTGGACTACCGACGGACTTTGGTAGCCTGCATCTAGCGCTGGGGGAGCGCTGTCCCTTCTGCCCAGCGCCTGGAAGCGCTGCTCCCTGCCCCTGCCGCTTTGGGGTCCTTCACTCCTGCACCAGCGCTGGTAGCGCTACATTCAACGAGCCGGTGCCCACCCGGCGTCTACCCCGTGCTCCCAGTGTTCGATACCCCCAGCGAGTGCCTACCTCGCTTTATTCCCTGCCCGTGTGCCTTACGAGGGAGCCCCACTCCTCGTCGATTTCTCCCCGAGTTCACCGCCGCCGCCCGGGACCCTAGTGACGTCATCCCCGGGCCGCGCTGGTATTGGCTGCCGGCCCGGGATTCCCCACTGGCGTCATCCCCCAGGCCGCGCCGTGATTGGCTGCCGGCCCGGGAGAAGGAGGAGAGGCCGGCCGAAGGAAAACGACGTAGCAGGAGCGGCGGGAGCTCACTCCGCGCCCCTGCGATACCCCCGTGAAGCTGCTGACCTTCCCCGGGGCTCCCGAGAGAGAGAGAGCCCCGGAGCACAAGGAGAAGGCTGGCGCAGCGAAGGAGACCGGCGCACCAAAACCGGTGAGTGCTGCTGCGAGCCCCAGGGAGGAGGGGCGTCGGGACACGTTGTCGGTGTCCGCCCCCCCCCTCGAGTGAATCTCCGGTTGTGCCCGAGGCCCAGGAGGCATCCCACGAAGCCCAGTCCCCCGAGAGGGACTCCGCGTGCCCCCCCAATGGTCTGAGCCCTGCGAGGCTCCACCTGTGGCATTGCCCCCAGAGCCCAAGAGGCTCCACCGTATCATTGCCCCCAGAGCCCGAGTGGCTCCACCCGCTGGCACCCTTTTCCCCAGGGCCGGTAAGGCTCCCACGGGGTCCCTCAGTGGCCCAGCACTTAGTGGGCCACTGCTACGTTTAGCTTTGCCCCGGGCTCCCTGCCATGAACATCGAGACACTTGGGCACCTTGCCCCAGAAAGGCCCGCTGGCCTGTGGATTGCCATGGACCAGGTCTAATGTGATCCCTACACGTATTCTGTGTTGCACCTCTACGGGTGCTCCTGTTGTTGTGTACCTTGTCCTATTTCCCCCCCCCCTGAATACCAGATGTCCCCTGTGCGATTCCTGGCCGTGGTCCCTTGGCCCGGTGCTGTACCTCCTTCCCCGAAGCCCCTACCCGTGCCCCTGGCACCTTGTACGATGTGTGTTCCTATGTGTCCTGCTTAATACAGAATCTATTTTTCATATATATACTTGGTGTGGAGTTCCTTTGTGGGAGGCCCGGGAGGTTGCTGTTGGGGGGTGCGTGCGCAAATGCTTCACATGTCCTCCGAGATAGGCCTGGCTGCCCGCGCCGCGTTACCTAGAGGGCGAGCAGGGGTCGACCTTTCATAGGAGTGGTGGTCTCTGACTGGCTGTGGCGCAAGCCCTGGCCGGCCGGGGGTCCCATTTCCTACACTGGTGTCAGAAGTGGGATACGGACTTGTGTTTGCGCAGTACCCCAATGATAACTGGCCTCCCTGCAAAACTCTGTATTGTACATGGTCGCAAAGAAAGGAGATTATTGTTTTAAGAGGTTACGTAAATGTCCGCTCTGTGAAAGATGTGTTCGAGTCAGGTGTCCCCCCCCGTACCCCGCTGAATATGGTTTAGGCGTCAGGTGTCGCCCTGGCTGAATTTACGTTACCGCGCTGAATGTGTTGGAGGCATCATGTGTTCCGTGCACCGCTGAATGTGTCTGATGCGTCAGGGTCCTTCCTTACCCCGCTGAATGTGTTGGAGGCATCATGTGTTCCGTGCACCGCTGAATGTGTCTGATGCGTCAGGTGTCCCCCCCCGTACCCCGCTGAATATGGTTTAGGCGTCAGGTGTCGCCCTGGCTGAATTTACGTTAAGTTGTATCCTGGACAAGGAAGACCTGCTGGCTCGGCCGCGGCTTGCCTTGGGGAGAGCTGAACCTTGAGACCTGCTGGCGCTGCCGCGGCTCGTTTTGTGAAAGTTATGGTAGTTGTATCCCGGACAAGGAAGACCTGCTGGCTCGGCCGCGGCTTGCCTTGGGGAGAGCTGAACCTTGAGACCTGCTGGCTCTGCCGCGGCTCGTTTTGTGAAAGTTATGGTAGTTGTATCCCGGACAAGGAAGACCTGCTGGCTCGGCCGCGGCTTGCCTTGGGGAGAGCTGAACCTTGAGACCTGCTGGCGCTGCCGCGGCTCGTTTTGTGAAAGTTATGGTAGTTGTATCCCGGACAAGGAAGACCTGCTGGCTCGGCCGCGGCTTGCCTTGGGGAGAGCTGAACCTTGAGACCGGCTAGTGCTGCCGCGGCTCGTTTTATTGAATTTATGTTAAGTTGTATCCTGGACAAGGAAGACCGCTGGCGCTGCCGCGGCTTACCTTGGGGAGAGCTGAACGCTTAGTTCCCAGGTGGAAGACCAGTGGAGGGAGGAAGTTCCAAAACTGATAGGAAGGTGTGTTCTGAGGGTGTTCCTCCTGGGAGGACGCGGAACCTCAGAAGTAGAGGTAGGGTGGGGCATTCTTGCCCGTGACCTCTGGCAAGCCTGAGGGTGCGGACCCTAGGTGGAAGGAACAGTGGTAGGCGTGGCTACCCTGAGAAAGGGAGTGGAGAAGGGCTATTGTGGGCCCGGGGTTACCACCCCCCACTCCGGATTAGCAGGGACCAGTGGTATCTGGGGAGCCCAGGGCCTGGTCCTAGTCACAGACAACTAAGGCGTACCAGTAGGGTAGCCTGGTTAGGCCTATGTCTTTATTGTTTTTCATTTTTTTCACATTTTTAGCCTGTGTGTGTCTATCGGTCCAGGTAGGCGTTGAACTGGAGGGTGGCTCGGTAGCGCGGGCCACGTCCATGTTCTATCGCCCTGCAAGCAGGGAAGTCCATCACGGTAGTGATTGGTCTACCCTGCCTTTGGGCTGGGAGGGGCGTGTGTTGGACCTGGCCCATCTGGCAGGTCCGCCCCTGAAGTTTTTATGCTATATGTAACCTGGGGATGGTGATTCCCCCTCTGAGTGAGTGTGAGGAGAGAGCGACCTCCCCTTCCATAGGAATACATGGGGAATGGATGAGTCCTCAGTAGTTCCCGGTGCGTAGGGTGTGCAGGGTCAAGTCTGGTATGGATGAACTCGGGAGGTTGAATGCTGCGCAACGGTATATGAGGTATGAGTGTGTCTAGTGCAGAAGTCCCTCTTTTGGAAGTTGGCATATTTGTGGAATATGTGCCTGGCGTATGATTGGCCGGGGCTGGCTGGTGAGCCTGGCTCCCAGGATCTGGGAGGGTCTGCCCGGTGGTGAATGGAGTGTTTAGCATACTGATGTGAGGGGAGGAGTGAGCCTGGGTCTGCTTGTGGATTGACCGTCTGGTTTGAGTGTCATGAATGAGGCTGGGTTTTCCCCAGACACTGCTGGCTCCACCCCCTGGGGTGCGGCTGATGTTCCTAGCCTGGCCAGTGTAAAGAATCCCCCATAACCAGTTCCAGCTGGTTCTCCCCCTGCCTGCCCCTTCAGCCCAAGAATGTGTGTATAAAAAGGGTGCTGGGACACCCTGGACTTGTTCTTGTTCTCCAACTTGAATCTACCCGGAGCTGCTGCTGCTGGGGCTCAGGGGTGGCGTGCCTCCCTGGGCCCTGCCCTACTCCTGGACTAAGGATGGCCCCTTCCCCTCTTTGGCGCTGTTGGGCCCCCCTGAGGTCCTGGACTACCGACGGACTTTGGTAGCCTGCATCTAGCGATGGGGGAGCGCTGTCCCTTCTGCCCAGCGCCTGGAAGCGCTGCTCCCTGCCCCTGCCGCTTTGGGGTCCTTCACTCCTGCACCAGCACTGGTAGCGCTACATTCAACGAGCCGGTGCCCACCCGGCGTCTACCCCGTGCTCCCAGTGTTCGATACCCCCAGCGAGTGCCTACCTCGCTTTATTCCCTGCCCGTGTGCCTTACGAGGGAGCCCCACTCCTCGTCGATTTCTCCCCGAGTTCACCGCCGCCGCCCGGGACCCTAGTGACGTCATCCCCGGGCCGCGCTGGTATTGGCTGCCGGCCCGGGATTCCCCACTGGCGTCATCCCCCAGGCCGCGCCGTGATTGGCTGCCGGCCCGGGAGAAGGAGGAGAGGCCGGCCGAAGGAAAACGACGTAGCAGGAGCGGCGGGAGCTCACTCCGCGCCCCTGCGATACCCCCGTGAAGCTGCTGACCTTCCCCGGGGCTCCCGAGAGAGAGAGAGCCCCGGAGCACAAGGAGAAGGCTGGCGCAGCGAAGGAGACCGGCGCACCAAAACCGGTGAGTGCTGCTGCGAGCCCCAGGGCGGAGGGGCGTCGGGACACGTTGTCGGTGTCCGCCCCCCCCCTCGAGTGAATCTCCGGTTGTGCCCGAGGCCCAGGAGGCCTCCCACGAAGCCCAGTCCCCCGAGAGGGACTCCGCGTGCCCCCCCAATGGTCTGAGCCCTGCGAGGCTCCACCTGTGGCATTGCCCCCAGAGCCCAAGAGGCTCCACCGTATCATTGCCCCCAGAGCCCGAGTGGCTCCACCCGCTGGCACCCTTTTCCCCAGGGCCGGTAAGGCTCCCACGGGGTCCCTCAGTGGCCCAGCACTTAGTGGGCCACTGCTACGTTTAGCTTTGCCCCGGGCTCCCTGCCATGAACATCGAGACACTTGGGCACCTTGCCCCAGAAAGGCCCGCTGGCCTGTGGATTGCCATGGACCAGGTCTAATGTGATCCCTACACGTATTCTGTGTTGCACCTCTACGGGTGCTCCTGTTGTTGTGTACCTTGTCCTATTTCCCCCCCCCCTGAATACCAGATGTCCCCTGTGCGATTCCTGGCCGTGGTCCCTTGGCCCGGTGCTGTACCTCCTTCCCCGAA
Source organism: Triturus cristatus (assembly GCF_964204655.1). NCBI lineage: Eukaryota > Metazoa > Chordata > Amphibia > Caudata > Salamandridae > Triturus > Triturus cristatus. Next base: position 102,112,487 of record NC_140587.1, read on the forward strand.
GCCCCTACCCGTGCCCCTGGCACCTTGTACGATGTGTGTTCCTATGTGTCCTGCTTAATACAGAATCTATTTTTCATATATATACTTGGTGTGGAGTTCCTTTGTGGGAGGCCCGGGAGGTTGTTGTTGGTGGGTGCGTGCGCAAATGCTTCACATGTCCTCCGAGATAGGCCTGGCTGCCCGCGCCGCGTTACCTAGAGGGCGAGCAGGGGTCGACCTTTCATAGGAGTGGTGGTCTCTGACTGGCTGTGGCGCAAGCCCTGGCCGGCCGGGGGTCCCATTTCCTACAATATCCATCACATATCCAAATACTTGTAAGAATCAGCAAGGAAAAATCCAACAAATTAAATGCACATGGTATAATACCGCATAGAGGGCCTAGGACATCACTGACAGTCTAATCTGATAGACTACTAGCCACAGATTCCTTCATGTAGAATTATCCCCAGGCGTGAGACTGGATCCGGAAAACTTTCTTGCCCAGCATCCCTGCGCGCCGAGGGGGGGGACGACGACGACAACCTCACAAGACTCCGCCCAGGCGCCGTCCGCGCACGTGACGTCAGCGAGGTCACGCAAGTCCCACCCCGGCATGCCTACGTCAGTTTTTTCCTTTTCCGCGTGAAACACGGATCCGGTTTGTGCTCTTGGGCCTGTTTAGGCCTTTCCCTTACGCTATTGCTGCGTGTGTGGTGACAGTGTGCGAATGCCTTCGGGCTTTAAAACTTGCTTGTCGTGTGGCCGCCTCATGTCGGCGACGGATCCTCACCCCATCTGTATGTGGTGTTTGGGGGAGCACCACGACTCCACTGATTGTGAGGCGTGCCAGCAGATGAAGCCGACGTCACGGCGGGAGCGCCGGATGAAACTTCTGTCAGCTTGTGTGTCCAGGTCGGCGTCGGCGCCTCATCCGGCCCCTGCAGAGGGTTCTCGGGGCCGCGGCTTTCCTCGCCGACTTCGATCTTCTAGGTCGCAAGAGCGCCACTCACCTATTGGTAAGTGTCGCAGTATGTCCCCGAGGGTCGGGTTCTGGCCGGTCGGGGGCGTGGGCTCTCCGTGGGTGGTGCTGTGGAAATTTAGCTTGCGAACTGAACATTATCTGCGCCATCTTGTGTCTCCCCAGCGCGACACACAGGAAGGCGCACAGCAGCCATTTTAGGCACCCTGGTCTCTCCCTGCTCATTGCCGATCATCAGCGCGTCCCCCTGGCGCTGCAAGCATTTCCCCGCGCGCCGGCCACCCCCCCCGCTCTCTCATACACGGGCCATAAACCCTCTCCTTCTGCGCGACCCTGCCATGGAACCACATCCCACGCCTGACCGACATCCCATACATGGTCATGCATCTCTTTGATAACCCCCTTCCTCTGCGCCCCATTGTCCGAACCGATCCCAGGCCATCACCTAGCCCTGCGGATACAGTTTATTGCCCCTACTGTAAGGGAAACACCCCACATCAAAGGATTACAGTAGATCAAGGCCCCCCACCCCCTGAGACCCGACCGGTCGCACACACACCCGGGAATTGGCGGAATGTCCAGCTGTGTGATAGCCATCTCCTACTGTGGGTGGGGTGGGGACTTCCACTGTAGATATGTGTGGGAACGAGCTCGAAGTGGGGATTCCGAGGATGTTCTTTCATGTATCAAAACAATCTCAAGAATGTGCCATGTATGATAAACCTGCAATAAAGTCATAAACCTGTGTATAAGAGGCCAGGCCTCAGAGATGCAGTTAGAGCACCTCGTGACGATACCTTGCTGTCTGATCTGATGTGTTCCACTCCGACGGAATAAAACTTTGTTTCCTGCCTTCCAGTCTCCGGCGCCTGCCTCTTTATTGGTTTAGCATCGAATGGTATAAGAGGCGATTACCGCCGGGCAATACTTGAAAGGTTATCGACTACAACTGCCGCTACCATTTAACAATTGGCGTCCCAAGCGTGGGGCCCATCAGCGACACGTGGATCCAGTGGGAGAGGTCCCGACGACTGCAACGATCGGGAGAGCTCCTGCCCGATAGACCCTCGTCTGGCAGCCGATCATCCGAACTTCACTGGTTCCGAGCAGACCTCTCTCGAGTGATCTACGGTCCTGACTGGGAACCATCAGGAGTGCCGCGGCAAATACGGAGAGTAGAGGACCATCGGGCGCTGGAGGCGGAAGACGGGAAACTGTCCACACGGTCCGGGTAAGGTCGTGAAACACGACAAATTGCGAAACGATTGATTGATTGATTGAAAAATACTAGTATTGCTTATTGATTGTTCTCTTTGAGATATTCGCTGTCTACAAACGGGGAGGAGTAGAAATACTCTCTCTCTCTCTCTCTCTCTCCCTTTGCAGATAATGAAGGGTAGGTAACGCAGACTTTTGTCCCCATTGTAACCCGTCGTGCCTATCTTTATCTCCCCACTGATTGATTGTCCGAACATTGATTGTTTTGAAGAATAGTGCTCTTTGAGATATTCTCTGTTTGCAAATAACGTAGAATAGAAATATTCTGTCTAGTCTTTGCAAATAGTGAAGGGTAGGTAACGCAGACTTTTGTCCCCATTGTAACCCGTCGTGCCTATTTTTATCTCCCCATTGATTGATTGATTGTCCGAACACTAGTTGTTCGATATTGGTTCTTTGGAGGTATTCTCTGCTTACAAATAACGAGGAATAGAGATATTCTGTCTAGTCTTTGCAAGCAGTGAAAAGATAGGTAGTGCTGACTTTTGTCCCCGTTGTAACCCGTCATGCCTATCTCCTCCCCACTGATTGGTAGTTGGTTCTGCCCGGACCGCTTATTAGAGGTGGACCATCCGGCTCCACTGGAAGGCACCCCTAATAAGGACATGTTCACTAAATATGGACTAGTCGCCGTAGCTTATAGCAAGCTATGGCATAAATATACAAGGAAGGACCCCGAGAGTCAGTGGCCACTGATGGGATCCTTCGACGACCATAAAATAGAAATGCTAGAAATAGCTCTGCGTAGTAATAAAACAACGCCTACTATGCTTGACAGTATCGGCATGTGGCGCAAAGAAGCAACACAACGGAAAAAGAGGGAGGAAGTAAAAGCAGAAAAGGAATTACGAAAGGCAGCTCACCTTGCCGCTAGAAAGTTAGAAGAAGAAATAAAGGAGAGAAGGGAAACTAAACTAAGACAGGAGCCCGAAACATCAGGCCAGTACCCTGTTAGGACCCCCTCTATGCTCTACCGTGAGCTGTCTTCTAAGCAACGAACGAATGACGAATTACTATTAGGTCCCCCGATCATTTACATGCCCCCTCCATACGCACCCTCCCAATCGGTAGTGCAACACCCACAACCCCCAAACGCAAGCGAAAGCAGTACAGGGGCCTCGGTCCTCACGGCCTCCGCGCCGGCCGAGCCTCTTGTACTAAACACAACGTTGGCAATAACTTTGGATGACCCTGAGATGAGAAAGAAAGATTCCACTGAATCGACTAACAAAGGATGAACGAGCAGGAATCCACGAGATAGTAGGGACACTGGTGGAGCGAAACGAAAGTGAGGAGTATATAACAGACGTGTATAACTCGTATGCCGACAACCGCAGACGACACTTTGTCGTACGACTTTGTTATCACGCCCTGAATACATATGAGGATAGGTACCACGATAAAGGTCCCGAAGGCTTAGCGGCCCTATATAGGAAGGTAGACATTGGGGAAGAAGGAGAGGGCGTTGTGACGCACCTCTTCACTCGTACACTCGAGGTCTATCGGCACCTCAAAGAGCACAGACAGACAGCCAAAGCAGAAACCCCCATAGCGACTAAGCCCCAGGCAGGAAGGGCTGATACCATGATGCCCATCAAAGAGGCCGCCCCCTACTGGGTCCCCCCACGAGGTCAGGGAACACATGACGACATCAACCACCAAGATGCGAAGGGAAGGGTTGTATACAATTGGGTCTACCAGCCATGGGACCGACAAGACATTTTGACCTTAGAAAAACCCTACCCGACTTAAGAAAGAACCCGACTGCCTTCTACACCGAACTAGGTACAGCCTTAGGTTCAACAATAATGACCTTAGCAGATATCGACTTGTTCTTCGGGTTATGTCTGCCGGCTGATGTGTGGAAGCAAATCCGGAAAGTTGACCACGCTGAGCCGTTCGGATATACCTGGGTACAACTCGATACCATAGATAAACAGCGAGAACCGGGACAGAAACCCCCGAAAGCCATATTGGAGCTCCCGGACAAGATTGTACAGAAGTTGAAGACTCTAATCCCAGAAAGAAAGGTAGACTGGTCGATAGTGACGGCTTGTCGCCAGAAACCCCAGGAGGATGTGTCTGAATACTTCTCTCGATTCGAGACCGTGTTTTCCGATTATAGTGGCCAGGACATGACCACCGCAACCGGACATCACCTCTTTGTCCAGAATTATGTGAAGGGCCTGTCACAAGAAGTCTCCCAGAAGCTACAGACCAGCGAGAGTAGTTGGGCAGCCTCAAAACCCGCAGCAATCCTCCAGATGGCCCAATACTAAGAAAACCAAAAGAACGAGAACGATAGGGCGTCAGAGAGGAAGAAAAAGGAACTGAAGGAGAGGGTAATGATAGCACAGTTGCAAGGGGTGACCATAGGAAGGGAACCCCCAAAAGGGAATTACCAACCAACCGCCCCTAGAAAGCTACCCCCTAGAGACCATACACCTGCACCCTACAACGGACGGAGAGACTTAGATGGGAACCAATGTGCGTTCTGTAGAGGGTTCGGACACTGGAAATCCCAGTGCCCGGACCTTCTGGAATTGAACAAAAATAGGGACCCCAGAGACACAGCATATGACCCCAGAAATAGAGGACAGGGACGAGGGTACACAAACGACGCCATCAACGACAGGCCAGGCAGACCAAACACCTTTGATCGCCCCCGACAAAACCAGTGTCAGCAGTCCGACTACGAAAGCAGCCATGACTTCGCATAGGACCGCCAGGGGCAAGGGAGGGATCCAGTCGAACTCCGTGTTGACCAGCAAGGTCCTTACGTCACTGCTAAGGTCCTGGGCACAAAGTCTCCATTCCTGGTAGATACTGGGGCGACACGTAGTGCGTTATCTAAACGACTGATTCCTAGGGCACCTTTGTCTGGCTCACACATAACCTCAATAGGCTTCGATGGAACGCCCTCCACTAACCCCTTATCAGCACCAATCTCCTTTGACTTAGAAGATAACGCCACTGACACGACCTTTCTGCTCTCCTCCAACACCCCCGATGCTATTATGGGACTCGATTTGCTAAAACATTTCCGAGCTACCATCAGATGTTCCCCAGACGGAGTTCGAGTCATCCTGCACGATAACCCAGATCTGTTCAGACCTTGTCACTCACGACGTATGCTCTCTATAACTGATGCTGACCTGTCCCTACTCGACACGTTACCCTCACATCTATGGGCTAAAACCGACTCAGATGTAGGACGCATGGTGATCGACCCAGTACACATAACCGTCCGACCGGACGCAGTGCTACCAAAGCTTCCACAGTATCGAATATCGCCCGAAGGTGAGAAGGCATTGGTGGAAATCATCCAGTCCCTAGTCAATGCAGGAGTAGTAGAAGAAGTAGTCAGTAATGTTTGCAACAGCCCTATCCTACCCATTGTAAAGAAGCAAGGCGAGGGAGATGAGAAAGCATATCGCTTCATTGTTGACTTACGAGAAGTTAACAAAGTAGTCATGCCTCAGTACCCCGTGGTCTCAGACATCACCACCATCCTCACCCTAATTCCGTCCACTGCCACCACCTTTACTGTTATTGATCTCAAGAACGCATTTTTCTCTATCCCCATCCACCCAGACAGCCGCTACCTGTTCGGCTTCACTTTGAAAGCCCGGTCGTACAGATTCTGTAGGGCACCCCAAGGCTACACTGAGAGTCCCAGCATTTATAGCCAAGCCCTCAAGAGACAACTAGATACAGTCCAATTACCCGATGGAGTGGTGTTAATACAGTACGTCGATGACATCCTTTTGGCGGCCGACACCACCCCACTTGCTGTCACGGCCACCCTTCACCTCCTCCACTTCCTCGCGGAGAACGGCCACAAGGTCTCCAGGAAGAAGTTACAGTTCTGCCAGCCCCAAGTGACATACCTAGGCCACCTCCTATCCAAGGATGGGAGGAAACTTACCCCTGACCGAATTCAGACCATCCTAGAAACCCCTGTTCCCAAAACTCAGAAGCAAGTGCGGTCTCTAGTAGGCCTCACCTCCTTTTGTCGACAATGGTTGCCAAACTTCAGTCTTATTGTAAAACCTCTGCTTTCCCTGTTGGCTAAAGATGTCCCCTTCCCCCTCCCCTGGACACCCGAATGCCAATCCTCCTTCAAAGAATTACGAGACGCCCTCTGCTCGGCCCCAGTCCTAGGAACCCCAGACTACACTAAACCTTTCTCCCTCTACACCCACGAAAGGGAGGGATGTGCGTTGTCTGTCCTAACCCAGTCCATAGGCCCTAAACAACGCCCTTGTGCCTACTTCTCTGCCACTCTTGACCCTGTAGCCAGAGCATTACCCGCCTGCCTTCGAGCAGTAGCCGCCGCTGCTGTCTCTATCCGGCAAAGTGAGGGGGATCGTGCTCTCGAACCCCCTCACTGTATTGGTACCCCATGCGGTTGACACCCTCCTGAACCAGACCAAGACTCAACACCTGACTAGCGCACGACTGACTGGCTATGAACTGACTCTGCTTGCACCCCACATCACATTGAAACGATGCACCACTCTGAATCCAGCCACTCTACTACCTCTCCCTGACACTGACCCCAATGCGCCCCCCATACATGACTGCGTGACTCTCACCGACGAACAGACCAAGAGTAGGGTTGACCTTCGAGATACTGCCTTCCCGGACCCTGACGGAGAACTATGGGTGGATGGCTCATGCATCAAGCTCCCCGATGGCACCACTTCCGCTGCCTATGCAGTCACCACAGCCCGAACAGTTGTTGAGACAGCCCGCATCACACAGCGATCCGCACAGGCGGCTGAACTGATTGCTCTCACACGAGCATGCATCCTGGCAGCAGGGACAACCGCAAACATTTACACAGACAGCCAATATGCCTTTGGGGTAGTTCACCACTTTGGGCTCCTTTGGAAGGAGAGGGGATTCCTGACTTCCCATGGCACACCCATCCTGCATGGAGATCTAGTCTCTGCCCTGACCGAAGCAGTCCTCCTCCCCACACGGCTGGCTGTGATCAAATGCCAGGCACACAAGAAAGTGACAGACATTATAGGACAGGGAAATGCACTAGCTGACATTACTGCCCGAACCACAGCCGAGAATAGGTCCACGACCCGTATGTACGTAACCAGGTCACAAACTGAGAAATGGAAGGATGCTAGGGAAACGATTAGGGACATCCAATTAGCCAGCTCACCACACAAATTAACTGAATGGGCCCGGGTGGGATTGAAGGACGATGACGGTTGCTGGCGAACTAAAGACTCGAACAAATGGTTGCTACCTGACTCATACTTGATCCCCATGCTGACCATGGCACACTCCCCCGCACACATAGGGTCTGCTCCCATGATCGAACTCATCTCCAAAGTCTGGCACAACGACAAAATCTCAGACTCGGCCAAACGTCTGGTCCAACAATGCCTGGTCTGCCTCCAACACAACCCTGGGAAAGGAACTGCTGTACCCCGGGGAGGGTTTGGGGTTCCCAATCACCCCTTTGAAGTCCTACAAATGGACTACGTCCAGTTAGAAAGGTGCCAAGGTTTGAAGTACGTACTTGTCGTTGTGTGTGCCTTCAGCAAGTGGGTGGAAGCCTACCCAACCCACGACAACACCGCTATGACTACCGCAAAAGTACTACTGAAAGAATTCTTCCCCCGATACGGCCTTTGTCGAATTTTGTGGAGCGACAACGGCCCCCACTTTGTAGCCGAGGTTATCCAACTCATCTTAAAGGGGCTAGGTGTAAAACAGAAGTTCCATGCGGTCTTCCATCCCCAATCTGCAGGCTTGGTTGAGCAACATAATGCCACATTGAAGCTTAAGATAGCAAAAATAGTTGCCACTACAGGACTGAAATGGCCAGACGCTCTCCCGCTAGCATTGCTATCAATGCGTTCCACCCCCACCAAACACCACTTAACCCCCTACGAGGTCGTCTTCGGGCGGCCCATGAACCTTTGGACTGCACCGAAACCAACATCCATCCACGACGTCCCGGACGTCCTCATGTCTGACTATTTGTACAACCTAACTAAAACGTTGTCTGTTATCCATCAGCAGGTGCTGCAAGCCATCCCCGACGTTTCCAGAGGCCCCGGGCACGACATCCAACCGGGTGACGTTGTCTTAGTGCGTAACTTCCAGCGCACCAAGAGTCTGGAGCCCCGGTGGACGGGCCCTCTGCAAGTCCTGATCACCACCCGAACAGCTCTTCGAGTGGAGGGGAAGCGCAATTGGCTGCATGCACACCACTGCAAGAAGGTATCATCGACCCTGACGACCACGGACAACATCACCGCCCAAGAGGAGCTACTGGACAAAGACCGACCATCCCTGAGCCACTGCCCAGATACAGAGACACTTGAATTAACGAAATATCCCGATCCTACTGTCCCATCCAAAGAAGGGTATAACCTACGACGAAAGGAGGGAACTTCGGCTAAGCAGACCACAAACTAAGTTGAAATCTCAAGAGCGGTTGCCTAGCCACCTCAAAGGCCACCAGGAGAGAAACTAAACAAAGTCTGTGGTTCTGCCCGCTACCGAGTCCCTTGAAGGTGATGGAAGCATCCGACATGAAGATGATGGAAGCAACCGGACGTCTGAAGATCCACTACAAAAACCCAAAGACTAACAGAATGCACAGCTCAAAGACTATTGCACTTTTCATTACCCTTCTCTTTTGCCTTCTCCTCATGGTCACCTTCTGGATCATGGAGGAGAGCGCACCCGCTCATAAGACATTGCTGACCACCGTTCAACCTATCACCATGAAAGAACACCATCTGATCTCACTTTCACCCCAACTCCGAGAAAGGCGTAAGGAGTTCTGGAATAACTCTTTTGTGCAGTTGCTCCACCAACACAATCTTGCCGCCAATGCCACTAATTGCTGGATCTGTGGATTGCTACCACATGCCACTGGACACTCTATCCCTTTCATCCCTTCACCTTTTTCTGTCCATGGTTCCTGCCTCGCCTGGCTAATCCTCCTGCAAGAAAGCTACAAGGACAATGCCACTTCCGGCAGAACTGTGTCACACTTCTACCATGGGTTCTGGCTGAACAAAACTGGAAGAACTTCTGCCCCCTTCTGTCCTCTGAGATCAAACACTTCCTTTCACATGGACATCCCTGCCAAAGAACGAGTTGAAATGCAGGTGTTCAACAACCCAGCCAGACCCACCTTCTCTTACCTCCGGAAACGAACAGCCGCCACCCTAACAGTGGCCCTATCCGTCATCAACATCACTGGATTTGTGTGCCTCGAAGGCCTGGGGGCGCAGCTGGTGGGCCACAGTTCCTGCCTCATCACCCGAACATTGGACTCAGTTGATCCACCCTCCTTTGGTGCCTCCCCGAATATGTACTTCGTCTGTGGTACTAAGGCCTACACCTGGCTTCCGAAAGGTTGGGGAGGCACCTGCTACATCGCCTTTGTCCTTCCTCCGACATATGTGGCTCCAGCAAACCATCACCGACAGAGACGTGCCAAAGACATTGCGCAAGCCGACTCCACCGAAGCACAGTTCATGGACGCAGTAAAGGGTCTTGTTCCACTCTGGGGTCCAATGGCAAACAGCCGTGCCATCCGCCACTTAACCCAGGCAGTCGAAACGGCGATGAACATTACGGCTGGCATCCTCGCCAACAACACCGCCGAGCTTCAGGCCGTGCACCTGGTGGCTCTTCAGAACCGCCTCGTTCTAGATGTGGTTCTGGCTGATCGTGGAGGAGCATGCTGCGTCATTGGGTCCAGCTGTTGTACCTACGTACCAGATAACTCACCCTCAGTCTACAAAGCAATTGAACACATCCACAGACTTTCCGCAGAGGTTCATCAGGAGCAAGAAGAATGGTCACTGGGAAGTTGGTTTTGGGACACTATTAGAAGTTGGGGATGGAGGTTGTTTTCATTTATCCTAATACCAATTGTGATACTATGTGGATGTTGCTTGGAGATTCAGTGTCTGCCACCTTTATGTTCGCTTTTTATGAACTGCATCTGCCCTAAGACTTTGAACTTTGAAGCGGAGCGAATGAAAGCTTTGTATGAGATGGAAGTTCGTAGTATTATGGGGATAGACCCGAACTAACCAAGCTGGCGAGATATGTTAAAAGGGAGGGCTGTGGAAATTTAGCTTGCGAACTGAACATTATCTGCGCCATCTTGTCTCTCCCCAGCGCGACACACAGGAAAGCGCACGGCAGCCATTTTAGGCACCCTGGTCTCTCCCTGCTCATTGCCGATCACCAGCGCGTCCCCCTGGCGCTGCAAGCATTTCCCCGCGCGCCGGCCACCCCCCGCTCTCTCATACACGGGCCATAAACCCTCTCCTTCTGCGCGACCCTGCCATGGAACCACATCCCACGCCTGACCGACATCCCATACATGGTTATGCATCTCTTTGATAACCCCCTTCCTCTGCGCCCCATTGTCCGAACCGATCCCAGGCCATCACCTAGCCCTGCGGATACAGTTTATTGCCCCTACTGTAAGGGAAACACCCCACATCAAAGGATTACAGTAGATCAAGGCCCCCCACCCCCTGAGACCCGACCGGTCGCACACACACCCGGGAATTGGCGGAATGTCCAGCTGTGTGATAGCCATCTCCTACTGTGGGTGGGGTGGGGACTTCCACTGTAGATATGTGTGGGAACGAGCTCGAAGTGGGGATTCCGAGGATGTTCTTTCATGTATCAAAACAATCCCAAGAATGTGCCATGTATGATAAACCTGCAATAAAGTCATAAACCTGTGTATAAGAGGCCAGGCCTCAGAGATGCAGTTAGAGCACCTCGTGACGATACCTTGCTGTCTGATCTGATGTGTTCCACTCCGACGGAATAAAACTTTGTTTCCTGCCTTCCAGTCTCCGGCGCCTGCCTCTTTATTGGTTTAGCATCGAATGGTATAAGAGGCGATTACCGCCGGGCAATACTTGAAAGGTTATCGACTACAACTGCCGCTACCATTTAACAGTGCGGCCCGCGTGTCGTCCCCTTAGCCGCCGTTTCCCGGCGTGGGGGCATCCAGAGCCCAGATGGAGACACATGCGGCGGCTTTGCAGGCCTCGCTGGCTTCTCCTCCTCCTTCCCCCTCACGGGACGTCAGCGGATCCCTTGCAGTGTGCGGGCCCTCCGCGGCGTCGCCGGCGCCGAGTGGTTCGGATCCAGGCTCGGAGGATGTGGTGCCGTTGGGGTGCGGCCCTTCGGGGGTCCCTCCTTCGGACCACGGCGCCTCTCCTTCGCCGCAAACTCCCCGCGGCAGTCCCTGTGGTGTCGCCGGGGCTCGGGGCAGACCCCCGAGCCCCCCTCGGTCCTCGGTACATGCGGCGTCCTTGTCCGAGGCCTAGGTAGCGCCCCTACGGCGCCGGCAGCTATTGGCCCTGGTGGCGCCGCAGGGGTCGGCAGAGGGCCCATCTCGCACTGTCACGAGTCGCAGCTGGCGGGGGACTCCTCGTCCTTCCCCGGGCCCTTCTCGTCCCTCCACGCAGGCGGCTGCCTGGTCGGAGGTCAGGTCGGTGCCGTTCCGGCGCCGCCCCTTCGCCACCCCGACTCTGGTCCAGCTCCGATCTCCTGCGCCGTGTGCTGTGTCGGAGGTCGCCTCGGCGTCTCCTCCGGCGCCGATCGCCGACGGTGGCCTACCTCGGGCTTCGGACTCTACGGCGCCGAACCGATGTCGGGTTGTTGACTCGTCTTCGGACGCCTCCTCTTCTCCAGAGGTTCGGCGGTTGCTGGTGTCATCCTCGCTGGAGACGGGCCGCCGTGTTGTGGCCTTTTCCCCGACGTCGTCGAAAGGCGGCTCCTCGCCGTCCCCACGACCGCGATCTTCGCCGGAGGAGCCACAGGTCCCCCACTCCTCGGTCTCTCTTCCTTCTGTCCGGCCTTGGCCCTTCCTTCCTCCGGTTGGCTTGGGGGATGGCCGCCTTAGTTTGCAGCCGTCGCCTAACGAGGAGCTCTTTCCCCTCCGTGGTGCCCCACGGAGGCAGGTGCGGTTTTCGCCCGCGCTGTTTCCACGGCTGTGGGAATTTTGCATATGGGTGATCCAGGTGCCAATTTCCCCGCGATCATCTTTTGGAGGTTCTCCACTAGGGCTCTGGTGGTAGGAAACACTTGCTTCCCTTCGAGGGTTTGCTCCATTCTTCTCTCTTGGGGACGCCCTGCTACGGGGGAACCGGTGCCCCAGCACCTTCTGCACCGCCACCATCCGGCACCGCGTGATCCGGTGTGCCTTTCTCTTCACCCTTCGACCAGAGACCTCCTTTTGCAGTCTGCCTTTCCTGCTTTGCCGCTGCTGCTGTTGTCTCCCCCTTCACGAGAGGCACGCTGGCTGGACTCCTGGGGGCGCAATATCTTTGCCTCGACCAGTGCGGCTCTGCGGGCCCTTAACACTCTGTGTTTTGGCTAGGGCCACTTCTTGTTTGTGGGACTCGGTGGAGTCCCTTATGTCTGCCGCTTCTCAGGAGGATTCCTGTGTGGACTTGAGACACCATGTCTTAGATGGTCGGGAGTTGGTGGCGTTTATCCTTCGCTCCGCTCTGGACATCTCGGAGGTGCTGGGTCATGCCATGGCTTCTTCGGTGGCCCTTCGTCGTCCTGCCTGGGTTCGAGACTGGTGGACCTTCCCTTCGTTGGTGTTCTTTTGTTCCATGCCCCTGCGGACTCGGCCATCCAGAGGTTTTTCGTCCTCCTCCTCCTCAGTGACCTGCGGTTGCAATGGTTCTTGGAGCTGTCGCCCCGGTTGTCTGGCTGAGGTTGTGGTTCTGTTGGCTGCTGGCCAGTCCCTTTTTGATTGTGTGTTTTTACTTTGGGTTTCCCACACCATGTTGGGCCTGCGATTGGGTCTTCTCTGTTTCCCATCTGGCTGCTTGATAAGCCTCCGGTGGGGTTTTCTTTTGCCGCGTTTCTTTTGGTTGTCCTTTGTTGCGGAAGTTTCTTCCTAAGAGGTTCCCATGTCTTGAGACGTGACATCCCCCATGTGGGGCAGGGTTGGCTGTTATATAGCCTTTGTATGTGCTGGCGAGTTGTGGTCACCTGCGGGCTTCTGCTCTTCGTGGTGTTATGGTATGTTGCGGATGCAACCTTCTTCTTGTTCGCCTTTTTGCGTGAGTATTGGTTCTATGGTGTTCCTGGCGTTTGGAGGAGCTTGCCAGTGCCGCCTTCTTGAGGATTTAGTTGGGCTGTTATCCGGCCTTCTCTGCTGCTGCCAGTGGGCCTTGCACTCTGTTCTACCTCTTCTCCCTGCAGGGGGGGATGGTCCCTGACCTTTGGACCCTCTGGCGGGCGCAGTTTGTCCCTGCAGCGTATTGGACGCTTCTTTGTGGGTGACCTTTGGTTCCCCTTTTCGGCTTCCGCCTGCTTCTTGCTGCCGGCGCCATCCTGTCTGGGTTTGCCTTTGCTCCGCCTCTTCTCCTTGGAATCTCTAGGTTGCTCTTCTCCTTCGGTATCCTTTTTTGGCCTTGGGCGGAGGTTTTCTTGCCTCACGTGGGCGAGGGGTGTTTGGCCTCTTTGCGCAATGCCTTGTTTCCTCTGCAGAGTAAACACAGACAATCTTCTTCTTCTTCATTTCCCCTTGCCAGGGGGACGGGGCTCCTCGCCCGGTGTGGGACACGGCCCCCGTGCGGGCCTCTTTTCGGCCGAGGTGGGTGAGGTTCTCTCGCAGACCCTCCTACCCCTTGGTATGGCTAGGGTATCTATTCTACTTGAAGGAATCTGCGGCTAGTAGTCTCTATCAGATGTACGAGTTACTTACCTTCGGTAACGATCTATCTGATAGAGACGATTCTAGCCGCAAATTCCTTCACGGCCCGCCCTTCCTCCCCATTCTGCGAGTGCTTGTGATTTGGTCTTTGCACTCACTTCCCTGTGGGGGGCGGTGTCTTCTATGAGTATGTTCTTTCCCTCTTTCTATCAGGCTGACCCTTTTTCCTCCCTGTAGTCACATGGGATGTTAGGTTGTTGGTACTTCTGGCTCTTTGCGATCCTTGAGGTTGGGGGCTTTTGGCTGTGCCTCTGCCCTTGTTCCTGATGGGGTTTGTCATACTCTGTGATAGGGATGTCTTCGAGTTTTGTCGTTCCCTGTGTGTCCCCGACTGGTTTCCCTTCCTTGTCTTAGGTTGGGATTGTAGTCCTGTTGTATGTTATTGTGACCTTTTTACATATGTCCCTCGTCTTTGGGGGGGGTTGTCTCTGTCCTCGCAGAGTTGCTGCTCTGTCCTTTATTCTTTCCCTGCCTTTGGGTACTGCAGTGCCGGGCACTGCTCTTTGTGGTGGTGTTCCTCACCAGGCCTTTTTGGCTCTTTCGCACACTGTTCCTATACTCTCACAGTTTTGTCTACTAGCTCCGCGTTGTGGCGCGGAAAAGTTCTCCGAAGAAAACTGACGTTGGCGCACCGGGGTGCGACTTATGTGACCTCGCTGATGTCCCGCGCGCGGACGAAGCCTGGGCGGAGTCGCTTGATGTCGTCAACCCGGCGCGCAGGGATGCTGGGCAAGAAGGTTTTCCGGATCCAGTCTCACGCCTGGGGATAATTCTACATGAAGGAATCTGTGGCTAGAATAGTCTCTACCAGATACATCGTTACCAAAGGTAAGTAACTCGTACATTAGTCCCAATTATCCAGAATTTTAGGAGGAAAAGGAACTTCAACAGCAGGTGGAAGTCCACATCCCGTCATATCAATGCCTCAGTCTGAGTCCCGCTCGTCCACTCTCCCCCAGTAACCTCCTGTTGTCTCTGAGCTCAGGTCAGGAATGGCTCCCAAATGTCTCGAGGCCTAGAAGTAGGGGGCATAAGTTCCCAGATGTGTTTAGCTGTGTGTGACCATAGGTAACATCAGTGATCCATCCCTTAACGGAGGGCACCCTTCTCCTGCCCCAGTGGACTGCAACCTGCCTTTTAGCCAACAGCAAGAGATGCGCATGCAATTTACGCAGCTTGGGCGGTGTATCCTTAATATATCCTAATAGGCCTAGGGTGGGACACGGGACATCTGAAGCGCCAAGAATTTGATTCACTGAGGTAAAAATGAGGGACCACAAGTCAGCAAGTTTAGGGCAGTCTCATGCTACATGCAAAAACGAGGAGGGAGAGTATCTGCAGCGCCAGCAGCTGTTATCCTCCCTGAGTCCCATGCGATATAGACTCACAGGTGTTCTATAAAATCTATGCAAATATTTAAAGTGAATTAAGCGAAGCTTGTAGTTAGGGGAGAGCTCTGTAAGCTGCCTACAGCAGATATCCTACTGGGCTTCAGTCAACGGAGTAGGGAGTTCGCTGTTCCAGTTCTGCAGGGATTTAGGTGTCACCAACGGGGGCAGTGTTTTGCCTGTGTGTGTGTGTGTGTACAGCCGTGTAATGAGTTTACGAGGAGATGGGGATTTCAACAAGTTTTCCAGTACGGGCAGGGGGGGAGGGGCCAGTGGAAACCCTCCCAGAGGGCGCGGCAAGCCGCACGCAGCTTATGATAAAGGAATAACTTGGCAAATGGCACTGCGTGTCCCTCATCCGCCTCCGGGGGGGGGGGGGGGGGCTGGAACGAGCCTTCTGGATACAGGTTGGCGAAAGTGTGGAGTTGCATCTTTTGTTCCAGTGTCTCACTGACACCATCCCGGATGCAAGGCAGCATTGGATTCTGTGCTAGAGGAATGAAGGGAGCATATAACACCGGGATGTCCGCCTCTGGGAGGAGGAAGCGGGACGATCGTTTCACGATAACGAGTGGGGCAGAGCGATAGAGTTCCCCAAAAAAGTTTCCAGGAAAGCTCGGTTCAAGAATATACAATTTCATATCCTACATAGGGCATACCTAACGCCTGCGCGCCGTCAACGTTTTTTCCCCGACACGACCTTCCTTTGCCCTCGCTGTCAGGCAGGAGACGCAGCCTTCTCACACATGTTCTGGACCTGCCCGGGCATTCAGACCTACTGGTCATTTATCCACACGACGCTCAGGGATCTCACCGGACTGCCCCATCTAACTACTTGGGAGGGCTGTGCACTCGGTATTCTGGGAGGGAGGAAACGACACAAAATACCAATGCGCTTTGTTTTCCTAGCACACCTACTGGCCAAACGCTGTATAGCCATGCACTGGCGGGCCCCATCACGTCCCCCGATCGCGGCATGGGTGGGGGCGGTTCTCAAATGGGCGGCGGCCGAGGAAGATGCAATCAGGGAGGAGGAAGCCAAAGATATACGTAAGGTCCAAATTTCCCTAGAATGGGCGCTCCTGCTGCACCAATTTAGGCAGTCCCAAACTCCAGAGGCCCCAGTCATTGACTTACATGCCCCCAGCACCACACCACCTCGCACCGCACAGGCTCCCGAGATAGGAGACCCCCCTCCACAACCCTCCGCGATCCCCTCGGATGCATCGGGTCTAGCTCCCCCCAGTGGGAACGCTCCACAGCAATCCATATCAGCCCGCACACATACTCCCTCCTAGGTGAATAGTAGCTGCATGACGGAGTAGGCAATAACGGACTCATAGTATACGCCTCACTCCAACGCTAAGCACCCCATTGCACCCCCCAGTTCAGTTCTCCCCCCTAGTTTTTCTTTCACTGGCACGGACCTGCTATACAGCAGACCACACTCACACCAACCACGATGTAAATGTAATCTTGCACTCAATAATGGTCTATCCCGCTACGTATATGTTGCAGCCATTTATGTGAAACGCGATAAATGTAAGTTTATATAACTAAATGCCAATAAAAAGAATTTTCAAAAAAAAAAAACACCGGGATGTCCGCTCTCTTACGCTGCTCGTCCCTTGCCCAACGTAGTGTCCCAGTGGTGTCTATATCTCCGCGGGGGCGACTGGTAAATCGACACCTTTAGCGGGACATGAGCCATAGTGGCAGTCTCAACTGCCACATGAGGCTGGAAGGGCGTCTGATGTACCCAGTAGTGCAAGAATTGAGCCTGGGCACATAAAGCAAAAGATGCATGTCCGGGGCTCCCAGACCACCCTGCCTCAACGGGAGTGTCAACAAATCCCAGGACGTTCTAGCCTGTCTACGCGCCCACACCAGGGAGATCAGCTGCGACTTCAAGGTATTAAAAAAGTGCTGTTAGTGGGATCGGTATGTTAAATAGGTATAAGAACTTCGGAAGGACGACCATTTTAGCCAATGCTATCTTCCCAGCCAGAGACAATGGTAACCCAGACCATATTTTAACCTTCTCCTCCAACCAGGTTACCGCCCTCCCGTAATTCAGATTCCACATCTCCAGGGTATCCAGACATATCCATACCCCCAAGTATTTAATAGCCTCTGCCTCCCATCTCAGAGGGTACTCAGATGTCACCAGAGGTGTACCATCTGTCAGTGGAAGTATCACCGACTTGGCCTAGTTGATGAAGATGCCCGCCAGACCTCCAAACCGAATAAATTCCCTCAAAATGGGGTCCAAGTTCTCCTCTGGATTGGCGACGTTAAGAGTAACATCGTCTGCATAGAGGGAAATTAGGAGGCTCTGGGAGATGAACCTTATGCCTCGGGCTGTGTGATGTTGCCGTATGTGGGCAGCCAAGGGCTCCATCGCAATCACGAAGAGCAGAGGAGAGAGGGGGCACCCCTGCCTGGTGCCACGCGAAATAGAAAAGGGGTCTGAAAGTAATCCATTTACCCTGATCCGAGCGCTGTGTAGGGTGTATAACAGTTTAATGCGGTTAATGAGGAGCGGGCTAAATCCCATGCGATCCAAAATTCCAAACAGATATGGCCATTCGAGTGTATAAAACGCCTTGGTGGCGTCTAAGAATACAGCTGCGGCTCGTATGTCTGGGTGTAAATAATGCAGCACCGAGAATATAGTTCGCAAATTGTGAGAAGTGGACCTCCCGGGAATGAATCCCGACTGGTCGGGGAGTGCAATAATGGGAAGCATGGGCTGCAATCTGTTTGTAATCAGCTTAGCTAGGATTTTAACATCCACATTTATCATTGATAATGGCCGGTATGAATCTAACTCCATTTCCAGCTTCCCAGGTTTTAAAAGGGTAATGATGATCGCTTCCCAAATGGACTGAGGTAACACTCCAACCTCCAGGGCCTCCTCATACACTGCCAACAGCCGAGGTGCTAGCTCCTCCACATTGGTTTTATAAAAGGACATGGTCAGGCCATCAGGCCCAGGGGCCTTATCTAGCGGTAAACTCTTTATAACCTGGGCTACATCTGCCACAGTGAACGGGAGGTCCATATACTCTATGGGTTTGATTGAACCAGACCAGTGCCTAAGAGTCCAGGAACGTTTGCAGCCCCTTGGGACATGTCTCTTGGGTAGTAGTATACAAGTGAGAGTAGAATGTGGAGAACGCGTCTAGAATTTCAGCCTGTCCCCTGACAATGGCACTTTGGGAGGTGTGTATTTCGTGAATTAATGCAGTCGACCGAGAGGGTCGGATCATACCAGCTAAAGTGCGACCTGGTCTGTCACCTTCCCCATACCGCCGTGCCTCCGCGTATTTCCCCAAGAACTTAACTTCATGCTGAACCTCCTCAGCGAAGTCCAGTAATTTGGATTTCAGGGGCTCGTTTGTAGAATAATATTGCTCCTCCAGTTCCTTTATCTGAGTTTCCAGTGCGGCAAGCGTACCGCGGATAGCTTTTAACACACCCGCCTGCCGGGCAATACACTGACCCCTGATAACTACTTTGAATGCCTCCCAGAGTGTGGCCTCAGTAGTCACCGAGCCCATATTGCGGGTGAAATAATCAGAAATATCCAAATGTATTTCCTTCCTGAAGGCGGTATCAAGTAGAGCATACGGCGGGAGGTGCCAGGAAACAGCATGGGGGAGCGACCGTTTCAATAACCATGGGGCGTGGTCTGATAGGAAGCGCAGCAAATGCAAATTGTCAGAGGTTCAAGCAGCGACATCGCGGGACACTAGCCAAAAGTCCAAGCGGGACCAAGCACCGTGATGATCAGAAATACAAGTGCCCTCTCTAACTAAGGGGTGTCTCCTACGCTATATGTCTAGTAATTCCCCATCCGAGACGATGGCGTTTAAGGCGGCGCTAGTAGCAGTCCCCTCCCCACAGTATGGTACTGCAACCTGTTTCACTAATCTTAGTCCAGACATCCTGGAAGAAGTTGGGGGAGTCCACATTTGGACCATATACCGCTGCAATAACCAAAGGAACCCCCCCCAGCACACCCTGTACGAGGATATATCTCCCTTCGGTATCTCCATATTCCCCCCCCCCCCACCGCCAATCCACTCCCTTCCTAACCAGCACGGCCACACCATGGGCATAGTTGGAGTAAATAGAAGAGTACACACTCCCCCACCTGTTATGTTGCAGCCTCTGAGATGGTGTGACATTTAAGTGCTTTTCCTACAATAGACACACATTTATGTTATGTCTGAATAAGTAAGCATGTACAAGTCTAGATTTCCTACTGTCATTCAGCCCTCTGATGTTCCACGTAAGACAATTTAGTGTTGTATCGTGATGTCGTGCACAATACCCTGACGGATGTGGCTTAAGCAGTGGGGGCTCGACCGCTTCCAATTATAGACTATACATTCCAACCAACAAGATTGCAATCATACTGGCAACAAACTATAAAACATTCCCTACCCACCACCCACTTCAACCCCCCAATCAGGTTGTAGAAAACCCACCCATAACAAACTGAGACACAAACAACCACAGAGTGGTGAAGGGAACCTTCCCATGAGGGCGCAGCGGCAAACCTCCCCGTTTGCACAGGGTGGCCGGGAGCACCGTGGAGAGTGTTACAGGTCTATACACTAAATCGTAGAGAACGGTGACACACTGTGGAACCCGGACCCCATATCAACAAAGCGTACAGCACCTCCCCAATACGGTAACATAGCAGTACAATCACTCAGTCGAAGATGCAATACGATACCCATGTCAGTCATTATCACTAAGTTGGCCAACCGCAGACATCTCGGCTTCCCGAGTTTCTTTACTTTTGTTCCCTCAGACATGTTTGGCAAATTTCATTGCAGACTTTGCATCAGTGAAGAAGTGAGATGTGCCATCATACGAGACCTTAAGCTTGGCTGGGTATAGTAGGGAATAAGGGATCTGTGCCTGCAGAAGGATACGTTTAGCAGGGAGGAATTCTCGGCGTGCCGCCTGTACAGCTGGGGTGAAATCCAGGTAGAACGAAATGGTGTTGCGTTTGTGTGAGATCTGACCCCTCTCTAGCCAGTCGTAAGATGAGATCCCTAGCTTGATAATTCAATAGCTTTGCCAGGATGGGTCGAGGCGTTGCCCCAACTGGAGGTTTCGGCCCCAAGGACCTGTGTGCCCTCTCCACCACGAAAACAGAGCGATTTTTAAAATTATTATTTAAGTGCTTCATGGCTCGCTTTTCTGCACACTTTACTGCACCCACAGTTTATTAGAGTACTTAACTTGAAACTGGTAATAGTTGATAACATTACAAAGTCCTTGAGGAGAAAAAAAAAAGAAGCAAGATTCATTCGGAACTAGCAGCACAGAAGTTAAACTTATCAGTAAACTAGGAGTAGACCTGGTATAGAAAATTGTCAAGAATGTGTCACGGAGACGTAGGGAACATGTCATAAGGATGTGACAATGGACCACACCACAACTGGACAATGAGACAATCTGCGCTGATTTGAGGACACTATTAAGAAAGTGTGGCACATAAGACAATAGTTTTGGAAGTACAGCGTTCTAGCCTAAAATTTTAATTGTATTGGGTGAGCTATGCAAATCTTTTTCAGAGAGCGTTTCTCTTAGGTTACGAATGACTGCACTCTATGAATTTGCATTTTGGATAATGCTTTTCTTGTTGGGGAGGTTCCTATGATTTTAAATGAAACAGTTACAATATTACTGCATATTATTAATAAGCCTCCTATTCCAATAGAAATGTTCTCGCACCAGACAATAAAAAGTGTTTATGCACTTTTTGTTTGTCAGAATGCATGTAAGCTATAGTAATGTATAACCACTTATATTACAATTAAACTGACAGTTCTTATGAACGTCCGCCATCAATGAAAAAATGTCATCGATAAATCGCATCCTTGATCAGGTGTTGTAAATAGTTTTTAAAATTCTAAAAAGAGAACCTCAACGTTTCTATCCACCAATCGTGATTAAAGTATAGTTCAGTTCTTTTTTTACATAGGCAGTCATTCACTTTTTCAGGGTAGGCGATTATAAAAATGATTTTTGTTGGTTTCTAGTCATGGGGGTGACATATTCAATGGTTGTAAATAGGGTGCGAGGAGGGTAGACAGTCTGGCTAATGATTTTTATCTGTATTTTGTTTGGCTACTGTTCAGTTGTGTACTTTATTGATCGGATGGAGTTTCTGTTTTTATTTTTTGTAGACGTGAAAAGAATCGGTCCTCAGTGAAGTCACGTTTTGTAACTGGTGTACAATATGGACCCCGCACTAAGGGATGTGACTCATGGCGCGTACCTTCCTGGAGGGTGTGTGATTATTTATTCAGTTTCATAAATAACAAAAAAAGTGCACAACACATGCATGCCGCCATTTCTGGGATTGTATAATCAAACATTACAGCCTGACATGTGGTATCTCTTTAAATCACTCCGAGTACATATACATTCTGAAGCTACCCTGGGTAACATTATAGCATAGTAGTACAGAATTCGGAGTTTAATGTATAATCCTGAGCAGTGACCGTATTGTAAGCAGTGAAAGCACACAGCAACTCAAGCTGATAAAACAGCTGCATATTAATTAATGTGTTAATGGCTGATACATGGTTTCTCTTCTCAGTCCATCACATAGTACATATATAGCCTTAAGCCATCCATGTCTACTCGCATACATCTTTTAGAGGGTGTAATGTCATGGTGCAAAAGCACACATGGAGGCCCTTATGTGCTTCAGGTTGTGTAAGAATATTCTATAAGGTTCTACACTAATTACAAGCTGATCTAGTCTTGAATAGGACCTTTTCCCCAACATAATCGTAACTCATGTCTTTGCAAAAATGTGCAGTTGTAGCCCTTGCCTGTTACCTTGTTTGTCCAACCCGTATAGGCCATAGATTCATGCAATTAGAAGGCCTACTACTAGGAAAGACTGCACGATCAAAAGGGTGAGGATGGGTGAAACCAGTAGTGAGTGAAGTGAGTTTGATCACGCAGTAAAGTATGAAGTTAAGGATTCAACCGCTCAATCAGTGATTTTTAGAGCATGGCTACTCACCTCTGAGGGTCTCAAGGCGCTGAAGGGGTGGGGGTGGGGGCTGCTGATCCGTTTAGGTGTGGAGGTTCAGTCGAAGAGCTAGGTCTTGAGGTCCTTTCTGAACTGTGTCAACAACGGGGATTGCCTCAGGTGGAGGGTCAGGGTGGTCCAGGTCTTGGCGGTGAGGTAGGAGAAGAATCCTCTTCCAGTACTGGTTTTGTGGATCTGTGGGGCGGAGGCCAGGGCTAGTTGGCCGAAGCGAAGTTGTCCGGCGGGTGTGTGGAAGGTGAGGAGGTGGTTCAGATATTCTGGTCTTGCGTCCTGGAAAGCTTTGTAGGCATGTGTGAGGAGCTTGAGGGTGATTCTCGTTGATAGGGAGCCAGTGGAGTTGTCGGAGGTGTTGTGTCAAGTGGTTGCTGCAGTGGATGTTGAAGACCAGTCTGGCTGCAGCATTTTGGACGTTCTGTAGTTTCCTGAGCTGTTTCTGGGTGATGCTGGCATAGAGTGTGTTGCCGTAGTCCAGTCTACTGGTGATGTGTGTTTGGGGAGCTATCTGAAGGTCTTTCGAAGTAAGCGGAGCATGTGGAAACAGGATGAGGATACTGCGTTGATGTGGTGCATTGAGAGCAAGGAATTCAGTATGATGCCAAGGTTGCGTGCATGGTCCGTAGGGGAAGGGGGTTCCTAGTGTGGCAGGCCACCTGAAGTTGTCCCAGGCTGAGAGGGTGGGTCCCAGGATGAATACTTTGGTTTTGTCCGAGTTGAGTTTGAGGCAGCTATCCGGCATCCAGGTTGCGATTGTCTTCATTCTGTTGTGAAAGTTGGTTCTGGTGGTTGTGGGTTCCATGGTGAGAGAGAGGATCAGCTGGGTGTCATAAGCATAGGAGACTGTGTTTAGTCCGTAGCTTCTGACGATGGCACGAGGGGGGGGGGGGGTCATGGAGATGTTGAAGAGGTTGGGGCTCTGATCTCTGAGAGGAACGGATTGTAGTCTGACTTGCTGTGTTCAGCCGGTCAGGAAGGAGTGGATCCAGTCAAATGCCTTGTCCTGGATGCCAGCATCGTGGAGTCTCATGATTGGGGTGCGGTGGGAGACATTGTCGAATGTGGCCGAGTTGTCCACTAGGATGAGGGCTGCGGTTTGTCCCCGGTCGAGGAGGGAGCGGATGTTGTCGGTGGCGGCGAGGAGTGCGGTCTCGGTGCTGTGGTTGCTTCAGAAGTCCAGGACGTGGTTCTCTTCGATGATGGGCATTGGTGGCCTTCTCGATGACCTTGGCTGGCAAAGGAAGGAGGGAGATGAGTCTGAAGTTCTTGAGGTTTGTCGAGTCGGTGGACGGTTTCTTTAACAGGGGGCTGATCTCAGTGTGTTTCCAGTCTGGGTAGGTGGCGGTTTCGATGGAGCACTTAATGGTGTGGCGAAGCTGGGGGGCGATGGATGCGTCTGCTCTGTGGAAGAGGTGGGACGGGCACAAATCGGATGGGGCTCCTGAGTGGATGCGTGTCGTTGTCTTGAGTCGTCTGTGGTGAACGGAGTTCAGTTGAGCACTATCTGTTGGGTTGTGGCATAGTTGCGTGTGGTGGTGGTGGGCATGGTGGCGGGGGGCTTGCGTGTCGAAGTCATCACAGATCTGCCTGATCTTCTGGTGGAAGGAGTTGCCAAGTTTGTTGCAGAGGTCTTGGGAGGGTGGGACGTCTGTGGTCTCGTTGGTGGACCTGGCGAACTCCTTAATGATGGCGAAGAGTTTGGTGTGTTGGGGTTTATTCTGTCTTGGAAGCCGTTCTCTTTGTGGTTTTGAGGAGTAGGTGGTGTGCGTTGATGGCAGATTTTAAGGTTGCATGGGTTTCTTTTGTGGCTTTGTTCCATCTGCGCCGGGGGGCGATTAGGGCTGTGGTGTACGGTGGGCGTGGGGGAGGAGAGATGCACACAGTGGTGGTCGGTCTAGAGGAGCTCAGAGGACCGAGAGAGAAAACGGAGGATCAGACACCAAACCG
Source organism: Triturus cristatus (assembly GCF_964204655.1). Taxonomy (NCBI): domain Eukaryota; kingdom Metazoa; phylum Chordata; class Amphibia; order Caudata; family Salamandridae; genus Triturus; species Triturus cristatus. Next base: position 102,136,903 of record NC_140587.1, read on the forward strand.
TGGAGAGCCCCTCGTGATCAGGGTAGGAAGAGGATACCGCTCTGTCCGGGAAACTGAGGAGTGATCATTGAGATATGAATTGGGGGTTAATCATAGAAGGTCCAGTATTTCAATACTGTGCAAGGCATGCATACGGTCACTTGACTGCATGCAAGTCCGTTGGGAAGAATAACAGTTTAACAGTGAGGTATTGTGGGCTCCCATGACTAATGCAAAACTCAAGCCTTTTAGAAGGCGATCGCTGGTTCAGAAAGCCTAACCTTTCAGCTATTAGGCGATCATATATATATATATTTTTTTTAAGAAGTGTCTGGCACAAAAGTGAATATCAACACCATCTCCTCAAATACTAACTCAGCTGGGTCCTCTTGGGGATGAGCCTCCGCCTAAATTCTAGTAGATAGTACATAGGTCCAGAAAGGAAATAGAAGACCTAATTGGAGGGATAGTGATTGAGGAAAGATCAAGTGAAGTGTGCATGAGAACAGTATTGAAAAACTATGCATACCATCTTTGGGTCTGACTCTGATCCCATAGATACCTTGTCAATTGTGCACCATGATATGGATGACAGCAGTGAGGCAGCAAACCAACCTCCCCTGCCTTTGGATACAGCTGCCGTTCACTGAAGAATGCAAGTGACCTTGACACGTCACCAGAGACTGAGATGGAGTTTTCTACAGGGCCTCTCCTTCGCAATGTGGCTTTCTTCCTGTCACTGAGTCACAAGACGCCAGAGGTTCTTGCACTCACAATACCTATGGTGGAGGGACACTAACTTGTTGACGGAAGTCCTGCATCCATCCGTAGAAGCATCTGAAGGGGTGTTACCTTCTGTGAGGCACTTGCACCCAGGGATATCAGCCTAGGAAAAAAGCACTTTCGCCCTGGTGGTCAGTATGTTGGTGCAAAGGAGGTGCAGGACTTCTGTGAGGGACTTCCCGCTCCTTTCTGTCCATCCGTCCCAGAGAGCATGATGATGCAGGCTTCATGTTGTCTAAAACAGATTTCTGGTCCGTTTCCAAAAGCCACAGCAGATAAGAAAGCTAAGAAACTTGAAGCTGGTGGGAAGAACGTTTTCACAGGGGGTAGCCTAGTCCTAAAATCTACATGGCTACTGTGGAGATACCCCCACAACTTGTGGGATATGGCCCATACAGTTCATCACATACCGGATTACGTCAAGGAGCATATTTCCGCAGTGGTAAGGGACGTTCAGTTTGTGGTCAGGCTCATTATTAAGGCTGGTCTCGACACAGTCAACTCTGGTGCTAAGGCTAAGGGGTCTTCAGTGGATTTTCAGTTGACCTGCCTGGTTGAGATCTTCAAGGCGTACAAATGCTGTCCAGGGGACCCTGATATTCTCCCTTTTGATAGTGTTAATTTGTTTGGGAACAAGGCAGACGCTGCTTTAGAGAGGTTCTCTTGCCAGTACATGAGGTTTTGTGGCTTATTAGGGATGTAACTTCCAGCAGCCCTAGATAAAACCAGGAGAAGCTTCAAAACCCTCTGTTCAAACATAGCATCAGGCAGAGGCAAATGTTGTGGCACCCAACAACCGTCGCCCACAACAACAAAAAAGCAGCTCTAGTTTACCATTGGCAGAGTATGTGAGAGGGTGTATGTCCTCCTTTCTACAGACCTTGAAGGCCATAACTTTGATCCAGTGTGTATTTCCAATTGTATGATAGGGTAATGTCATTTCCTTCCATCAGGCCCCTCCCAGATCACTTCACCAAAGTTCCTTCAGACTGAAGGCCATCTATGCATACTGCAGCATCATCTGGCAGCCCTGCTGCAAAAAGGAGCATGGGAGATGGTGCTGAAGCAGGACATTGGGCAGAGGTGCTAGTCAGGGTATGTTGTGGTTTCCCAGAAAGACAGCAGCTTTTGTCTGACTTCCAGGTCTTGAGCCTTGTCTTCTTCAAGAAAAAGTTAAAGATGCACTTGTTTTTTAATAAACTTTTTTAATTTTCGAAAAACATCATATAAAATGAGGCAGCAGTCGACAATAAGCAATGTGAGAAGGTATACATATGCATTGTAATATAAAAATACGACGGTCAAATTCCAGGGAAAATGGAACTGTGCCCGTGCTGGGGGAATCTTACACATCATGCGCACACCGTACTCCCTCCAGGGCAGAAATGAAGGAATGGATCAAACCTGCCTCTGTTCTGGTTTCCCCATTACTCCCCCCCCCCCCCCCCCCCACATTCGCTTGTGTCATCACTATCAACCGACACCATATCAGAATCTGGTTCCAGTAGTGTAGCACAGAGATCTGGCGGAGTGGAAAGATTATTCATCGACCGTTCATCACACCTACTTAGTTGCATGTGGGTTTCCTCTGCTAAAGTCCACTCCATCTCATCCCTATGCCATTGTGCAATCTCAGGGGCTCTTTGTCCCATCCATGTGATAGCTACCCTTCATCTGGCTAAGACTAAAATACTAATTGTAAGAATTTGATATCTTCTTCACTTTTGGTCGCTTAATGTAGCCCAGCAGGCAGCACTGCGGGGTGAGAGACGCACTTCGACGAGTGACCCTATGAACATCTGCAACCTCCTGTATCGGATGGCACTGACAAGCTAAAAGTAAAAAATCTGCATTGTCTACACCACAGCAGGGGTAACTGCTGGATTGGGTCTGAGACATGCGATGGAGATCCGTGGTTTGAGATATGTCCTGTGAAGGTAATTGTAATGTATTAATTGAAAGCGAACATTACATTATACCTTATGTGTGAGCTACTTAACCTGTGTCCAGTCCGCACTCCGTAAGGGAGCATCCAGAACCATGTCCCAGGCTGTTCGGGCCTGCGGCGGGGCCCACACTGCATTAGCCCTCCTATATTTGTGCAGCAGTGCAATCAAGTGGTGACTGGATCTACAGGATAATAGGGCTTCCTGGGTTGGTGCGGGTGCTGCGAGAGAATAACACCAGCTCGCCTTGGCAATTTCAGGCTGGCTGGCATAATGTAAACAAGCATTGGCATAGCCAATAGGTCTCGCCTTTGGGACCTTATAAGTGTTTAACCATGCAACAGTTCCATAACTAAACACTTATAAGGTCCCTAAAGCTAGGCCTATTGGCTATGCCAATGCTTGTTTTAACTGCTGCTATCTATTGAAGCCTCACAGAGAACATCAGAGCGGCCGGGGGGCCGCGAAAGTGATCGCGATCAAACATCAAAGCAGCCGCAAAAGTGAAAGTAATCGCGGTAAAGCGCGCACCCGCGCACATGCACTGTAGGTCTAGGCTGGCCTGGTAGCACTTTTTGGAGCCCTCACAAAATGTCTCGCCAGACCAGAGCATGCGCTGAGTCAGGCGAGACCTAAAAATGGCCAGGCCCGAGGGCAAAGTCTTGTAATGCCACATTTAGGGAGATAAAGGTCTCATCTGGGTTTTAGTCCCTCAAGTCCATCCTGCCAGGCTCTAAAGGACATATTGGCCATCATCTGCCTGACCGGCTTCAATGTCCAGATTCTAAGTTCCCTATGGAACGGGGCTCACTTCAAGATTACCGGAAAGAATCTGTGCCACAGTGTTGCAGTCTAAATATGTACGGGAATTCCGCCAAGGGCCCTCGTCCCTCCATTAGCATGTCCGGTAACGGCTTCACTGCAACCCTACTGGACAATAGGCTTTTTTCCAGTTATCGTCCGGGTCCAGCCGGCTGGCCGCATGCTGAAGGTGCTAATACAAATAGAAATGCTGGACTTCAGACCCTCGTCCTCATACCACCTGGTAATTGCCACTCGAGCCACCCTCCTGTGTCGGCCTTCCCACAGCAGTGAGATAAGAATTGAATCCAACTGCTTGAAGACCCTAGATAGTCTTTTGTAGGAAGCTAGGTTTCTGTTGCCGTAACCCCCCACATTTTCCCAGATTTTCTGATGCACTTTGACTTGATGTACCCTGGGTCCCTGCCAATCAGGTTCCCAGGACCTGTGTTCTTTCCCAAAACTATACATTTGAACCACAAATTGGCCCCTCTCTGGCCACATGTAAGTCCCTTTTAAAAAGTACCATGGGCACTGTGACCAGGGAAGGCCTCTAAGGGCTGCAGCACATGTTGTGCCACCCTTAGAGGTCCTGTACCTTAACACACACACACTTCCATTTCAGGCTGCGTGTTTTGGTGCAGATAAAAGTGAGGAGCTGACATGGCACACATTCCTGTGTGCCATGCCTGCAACCCACTGCCTTTGGTATCGGTAAGACACCCCTCTAGCTGGGTGCACTATACCACGGTGAGGGTACAGTGGAATGCGCACTGTACCCCTACAGTGTCTAAGTCCATTCTTAGACATTGTAAGTGCAGTAAAGCCGTAAAGATTATATGGTCTGGGTGTTTCATTACGAACTCCACAGCAACATATGGCTTTACTGAATTCTGAGAAGTTTGGTAGCAAACATCGCAGCATAATAAACCCACACTGATGCCAGTGTGGGATTTATTCTACAATGCACTCAGAGCGCATCTTAGAAATGCCCCCTGAAAAACGACTAGCCTCTGGTGGGTTCCCTGCATGGTGCACACCAGCCTGCCACCATAAGACATGTTTCTGGACCCATGGGGTGGGAGCCTTTGCTCCCTGAGCCCAGAAACAAAGCCTTTTCTAGGTGGAGATGTTCACACCTCCCCCAGGCCAGGATGAGCAGTCTGTAGTAGGGGAGCTTCAAAGGCCTTTCCGCCTTTGTAATGCGGCCCCCAGCCTCTCCTGCTATTAGGAGCAGGCCCCCTTCCTGTCTCCCCTCCTTTTTGTCTGGAAAAATAAGCACAGCCCAGAAGGTGTGCCCAATTCTGCCAACTCCACCCCTCAGGTGGGGGAGGCAAGATGAAGCCCACTCTTCAATGCCCGCCATCTTGCAAATGGCAGACACTCTCCAATCAGGATTTGGGATTCAGCCCACTTCCCCACGTGGGGTGAGGACACCAAGGGTGTAGTCATCCTAAGGTCAGTAGCCCATTGGCTACGTACTTCGAGACCCCTAAAATGCCTCCTAAATACAGTATTTAGCGGGCAGCCCTGAACCTAGAAGGCAGATTCCTGCAACTTACGCAGTAGAAAGACGAAAGAAGACGCCCAGCAGAGGAGACTGCAGAGAAGAACTGACTTGGCCCCAACCCTACTGGCCCGTCTGCAGTTTTCAGAGGTCCTGCGCCAAAAGTCGCCTTGTCCTGCAGCCAGCAACCTCCAGACCCCCTGGGACGACTGAATGCCTTCCCCAAAGACCAGATCTCCTCTGAACAGCAGCTCTGTTCAAAAAAACCAGCAAAGAAAGCCTCAGAGCCTGCTGCGGAACCACTGGTCCCAGCGTGGTCCCCTAGGGCTTCAGAGTCTGAGTCCACCGTGGGTTGACCCCTCCAGGACTCCCTGTTGTCACCTGCAGCCTCTGCACGAGACAACCCTCCCGCACCCTCTGACTGCGAGTGGCCCAATAAGGTGCAATCTGACCTCAAGACACCCCTGCATCCAGCTGCCTTGCGCCCTGGAGAAGGGAACCCGAGGTGCACCTACATCCTCGAGACCTCCAACTTACTTGCCCAGCCGTTGGTTCCTCCTGAAAGACTTTCTGGAACGAGCCTGCAGCCAAAGCCCAAAACCGGCAATCCCTATTAAAAACAGGGCACCCAACGCCAAAACAGCCCCTACACCCAGCCGCCGCTGTGGGTGCACCTTGTGTGCCAACTCAGATCACCCTTTGCCTTGAGCTTAAGTCCAGGAGCTTTCCTCCCACAACCTTGTGGCCTGTTCGTGAGCAGCCACCAACCGGAGGCCCCCTATCCCCCTTTGGGTAACTTTGGGCCTCAGCACTCTGCACCCGGCCACCCTAGTGCTGCTGATGGTGCTTTTGAGAGTATATCCTCGACCCTGGGGGAACCCTGATTCTAACCCCAGAATACCAACGCCAAAATCTACGTACTTACAGATAAACAGATAAGTGTTTTCTCCCATAGAACTACATTGACTGCTTTTCTGTGAAAAAACTTCAAGAACCCTAAGAAACTGCATATGTGTAAAAACTGAATTACTTACCTTTTGTCTAGGAAATGTCCCAGTGTGATTTCTAGGCATATCACACTGATTAGCAAAAGTAACTTTAAAAGTAATCCAAGAAGTAACATACACAGTAATCTACAAAGTAACTGAAAAGTAATTTATTTTCACTGTTGACTTACCTGTAATCAACCAACTGCATTTTATCCTGCATTCAATTGTGATTCACTGATTAAATCTTGCAAATAATTATTCACTTACCTGTACCAGGCCTGGCTTCGTTCTAAAAATAAAAATACAACTTAATAATATTTGATACAAACAAAATTGGTCTGAGTGCAGTCTTTGAGTGTGTAACATCATTTCTTGCCTGAGTGTGTACCATAAATGCTTAACACTAGTCTCTGATAAAGCCTTACATCCCTTTTGTCGACACTCTTGCTTGTTCGCATATGTGTAGGCATCGCAACATGGTTTGGGGAGACCCAGGAAAGCTATGTTTGGTGCATATGGAACGGCCCTGCTCATACATTTAATAGCTTGCTTCCAGTATATAAGGGAAATTTTCAGTAATAATGGGGGCTGTACTGGAGTGCGCGTCTGTGGGTGTAATAGTGTATGCAATACCCCAAGCTACAGTCTGCAGAGTGTGTAGGCTATTTCATGTAAGTTGTGGCGTGCTAACCAATAGGACAGCTTTTGCAATTGGGTCGCTGAGCAGTAGGATCTTAAGTCCAATGCTCCCAACCCCCCTTTATCCATCAGCAGTTGCAGTTTGGTTAAGCCTACAAGTCTACGTCCGGTACCCCTTATCAGTAAGCCTGGGCAAAGCACTACGCTACGCTTGCGTAGTTTGCGCTACTTCACACTACGTGAATTGCAAGTAGCACAGTGCAAACACGCGTAGCGTAGTGCAGCGGTCATTTTTTGCTTGCTCGCGGTCCTCAACGTCAAGTTGGCGACCGCGAGCAAGCAAAATGACATCCCGGCGAGACGTTTTCCTCGTTCGCGATCAGCAACATCAAGTTGCCAATCGCGAGCGTGGAAAATAAACCTCCCGGTGTGATCCTCAACGCGGGGAGGTCAGGTTTCTCATTGCGATTGGTCGCTTATGCTCGCGATGAGATACTACCAGTCCGCGTTGAGAAAGCTGCAGCTCGAGTAAAAATCTACTTGAGCGGCAGAAAACTACAGCTCGCACTGTGCAAGATGCCGTTTTCAATGATTGCACAGCGCGGGCAAGCATCCGGCACTGTGCAATCATTGAAACCGGCATCTGGCACAGTGCGAACAAGGTACTACGCAGTTAGCGATGTGCTACGCGTAGCTCGCGTAGTGCACTTTGCATAGCTACGCGTAGCGCTACTTCGCGAACTACGCCCAGGGTTACTTATCAGTTCTGTTAACAACATGTTCAGAGTTTTGAAATATGATGCAGGTACAACTACTGGTAGGGTGGTGGTGCCAATTGAGCTGCAAAATACATCTTTGTTTACCGATACTGAAGTCTCACAGACAATGTAGAAGGCTAGGTTACATTGTGAGGCAATATCTCTCTCAGTAGCAGTAACTTAGCTCCTAATCAGGAGAGAGCTGTCTAACCTAGATAACTGCACTTGCCCTCCGGCCAGCAGCTTGGCACGAGATGGCAGCCTTTCTTCAGGTCTGATATGCTAAGAAAAAAAAACCATGCTTGAATCAAGTGACAAATCAGTAAAACTACCAAACCAGTGTAGTCAAATGAAAACGTTTTGTGTGTTGAAAATATGCACAAGCAACAAAAAATATATCCGTCAATTCAAACATGAAGAAGAATTTCCTGGTTGCTTCAGACTCGCTTACGCTTGGACAGTGAAATGTCTAGCCATAGCCAAGAATATCTGTGTCCGCTCAAGCCTCAAGCTTGTACCCAGGTGCCACTCACATATGCCCGAGGTGTGCTGAAGTTAATGCTGATTTCTATCAAACGGAGTAGGTATGCCTGGTCATAGGGGTGTACTGGGAGGCAGTAACAACACACGTAACTGTAACAGTGGGCTGACAGATAGAAATGGAGACCACAAATTGATTATTAGGCTTGACAAAATGCACAAAACCTACCAAAATGATGCATGCACAGACTCTTAGACCACGTCCTTGCACTAACCAAAAGGCACAAAGCAATGAACTGGATAGCCCTCCCCCCACCCCCCCTCCCTTTACTTGAGACCTTGCTTAAAGACCTAAAAAGAGAACTGGATGCTGAGTTTGAGCCACTAAATAAGAGCACACACGGAGCCGCAAGGGTTACACAGCCATTGTATTGGGAGGAGTATCTGAAGGCAGTAGCTGCTCCTTAGCTCGCACTGGACGAGATGTGTCACTTATGCAGCGCATATGGGCCCTGAATTGACCGTACTCTAACACATCCTAGGTCATTACATCCCCAGACTCTCACACGTCTCACCTACCTCCCGCTCCTCCCCAATGAACCACTCCCGTAGCGAGCGACATGGACGATTCCTAATTTGCTTCCCGCTTATTTGGTAACTCAAGGAATTTCTTCACCGGCATGTTTATTTTTCTATTACCGGTTATGTTTGTCACTTTATGAACCTCCTCAGTTTTTTCCACTCTTTGGGTATTTGTCCCAATATTTTGCGGTGTTGTGTGGGCTGGAACAAACTGATGTTGCCTCTGTGCTGAATGTCTGTATTGTAATATGTTTTCTTGTTTTCCTAAATTAGAAACCATTCTGACCACAAATATTTCAGTGTGTTGCAACCTAGTGACATGAGCTGCCTGTTGAGTGAGTGGTGTATGAGGCATCACAGTAGTGTGGTCTGGCCAAATTACAGATGGATACTGCGCTCAGTCGCGCTTCTCTAGAGAGAACATTAAACCATTTTCTCAATACTTTCAACAAACCAAATCAAGTGTTGACAACTGAGTTGACAAATGAGGCTGATCAGAGACAGAGTTTCTATTTGACCAGCGGTGGGACCTCCATTTTTCAGTATTGAGCTTTAAGTTGTAACTCACCCAATGCTGCACGGGCTGTCACTCAATTATGCAGCTTAGTGGCCAAACGAGTCGCTTGGTGGCCCAAATGCATCCCAGGGTGGGTGTCATTAATGCAGGAGAAAGCACAACACCCTAATGAGCAAATGACCTGCAACAATTGTATCGTGTCAAGGTTAATAACGTTGAGAACAGGCATGAGCCCTGAGGTACTCCACATGAGATCAAAATGTTGCTGGTATAAGTGACTGGAAATGTGTTATCAAGGAGTAGCTAAACCCGCTCCAAATTATTTTTCTGCAGTAAGTGGTCCAAGGGTAAAACCCCGAATCCATCATCTTTATCCAGGATGTCCCTCATTTCGTCTGTCATAGTGACTATTTTTCAGTGCCTCTACGTGGACAGAAGCACATCTCCTAATCGTTTAGAAGATTTCTTAGTTTGAGAAATTCTGGTAACCGAGCAGCTAGTAGTTTCTCAAGAATCTTGCAGATTGCCAGCAGCAGATTAATATTTTTTTTTGTACATCTGAGGCATTCACGTTTCTTGAAATGTAACTGGGTAGATATGTTCTCCCTTCTGTTCAATACACACTGTGGTTCTACAAAACTCCATGACGGAGAAAGATGAAAGGTGAATGCCGTGTCGAGATGCATACACACAAGTCTTAGCTGGACAGCGAATAGCCTCCCCGACCAGTAGATTGCAGCAGGTGTCCTACTGGTCTGTTAAATACCAAACTTGCCGGCTGACCGTTTGCACAGCATTTGAGGATCCCTGGTGTCTTCTGATGATCATCCTCTCATGTTTACAGAAGTCAGAATGGTGATGCAGCTAGTCTTTGCAGGCCGCGGTTGCATGTATTCCTGTTCCTTGGCTACTGACTATTGAAGGTGAACTCTTGACAGCTGGTGTTAAAGCATGACCTTTTTGCTCTTTGACCTGGATTTTTTTTAAATCAGTTCCCCATAGGTTTTACTTGCATCCCACATGGTAACTGTGGACGCATGGCCTTTGGGCGCAGTCGATCTGAGAGTTTCTCCCTGTTCAGCCAAGCCCGGGACATATGTTACTTATGTTCCAGGTGGGAGCCTTCCAGCTCCGATAGTTCTGTGGCTGCTTGCACTCCTGGCCTCCAGCATACTTCTTGTTCTGTGTGCCCTGTGGCACACGCTGTCTCTTCACTGGCTCCTGTATTTTCAGTTGGCAAAACACTGGAGGATTCTTTTGGACAAAATTCTTATTCCTTTAGATGTGTAGGGACCTACAGCGGTGGCTAGTACTGGACCATCTGACTTGTGGGAAACCATTTAGCCCCACCTGCCTTTTCTCTCAGTTGGTGGGATTCTGGTGCTCTAGCAGGGGTACTTTGGTTGCCATAAAATAATTCTTCTCCTATGACCTCAGAGGGTTCAGGTCCTCATGGGCAACAGAACTTCTATGTGGTACAGAAGCATACAGGACTGTGTGGGCCTTCAGCCCCTATGGTTGGATTGCATGCATTTATGGTGCTGGGCTATGACTTACGATAACTTGCTGCCTGTGAGCCATCTTGCATGTTCTTTGAGTGTGACCGTGGATGATCAGAGCAAGTGTCCTATTGCTGATCAAGAATGGCATTTCCATCTGGAGCTAGTTTGGTTGATCTTTGCCCAAGGAGCCTCCCTCAGGTGGACCTGCTCGCAGGGCCATGTGCTGGTGATCCTGATTGCCCTTGACTGGTCACAGAAGATGTGGTGTTTGGAGTTGATCTTCCTCTCCGTTGGCGAGTATTGACTCCACCAATTTTTTGGGTGGTCGAGTGTGTTTTGCCCACCACAGACCTATTATTGGATTCCACGTTGAGGATGTATTACATGTCTGCCACATTACTGAGCATTAGCCTTATCAGTAGGTGCACCATTGTAAAGGAGGTAGCCTCCCACCCCTCATCACTGCGCCTCTTCCATGGATAACTAGTCCTTTACAAGAGGGCAGTAGTCCCTGGCGTTTCATCATCCGCCATTACTTATGGTTAATGAAAATCATCCCGAACTACTAATAATATTAGTGATGTACTAGTGACCACAGCGGACAGGATTATATCAGAGCCCAGCACATGCAAGGTCACCGGCAGTGAACACCTCTGTGTATCATTCAGGGGTGACCGCAGTAATGTAGAAGAGTTTGTCTATTTAGAATGCCTTTAGATGAGTAATAAATACATTGACTGTCTAGCTCAAAATGTTCCTAACGCAAAGGGAATATATACTAGTAGTAAGTACCCCAGTGCTACATTACTTATCACTCAAATATCATCTTCTAGTATATTTTGGAAATGTAAACATTAGCTTGGGAGTTATGAAAATACACACATTTTCGTCTAACATGCACACTTTTGAAGGTTGGTGTACATATATTAATTCAGCCAAGCAAAACTTCAAAATGAGTAGGCTGGGTTGCACACAGCAGAGCTACTCACAGGGGGTGGGGGGCTACCAGTGGTTCACGAGCTATCCATTTTAGAAGCCTGAAGGGTTGTAGTTTGGCTGGAGAGCTGTGTCGAGAAAGTCGCTTTATTTTGCCTTGTTCCTGTATGCATGAGGAGGATGTGAGGTGCAAAGTTGAGCAGGTCGAGCCTCGAAATATAAACCGGAAGTTGCAATGAAAAGTGAGTCTGGAGCTGTCCCTGGTTTGCCAAAGTTGATAGCAGAGCGGGGTAGGCGCGCAATATTACTGGCTGAGACGCCGCCGCTGCGCCTGCGCCGCTCCAGCGTGATTAAACGTGCCATGGCGCAGTGATGTAACCGGACTCTGTTCTCCCGTTTCAGGTGCCGCTTTAGATGTTAGAAAGATGGCCGAGGACGTGGACATGAACAGCAACGAGACGGCCAAATTCCACCTGCGCAGGATCGGGCGCCAACCTTCCGTCGAGGGAGCGGCCACTTACATCCAGTGGGTACCTCTCCGGAGTCTGTGCTTTTAACCTACGTGTAAAGCTTGCTGCAAGTGTGCAGTGGAGCTTGAAACCTGCTGCAGGGTGGGTGGCAGAGCAGGGGGGATGCGAAGGAGGACGCTTGAGCAGTGGTCGAAGTGGGGGGGGGGAAACAGTAGGGGACCTGTAGGTGGAGAATCAGAGGGCGGGAATAACCCGTGGACTGGGTCAGAGGTGTGGCCAGAAAGAGCAAAACACCCCCGTTTTTAGTATGCGTTTGATATTTCACTGACCAGTTACAACTTATTACATTATTTAATTCAACCAAGGGATACACATGTTTATTAAAGGTTGAATATGAGTTATTGACATTTAAATGTATTCACAAAGAGGGATACGTTTCCAATCACAGAATGTCCCAAAACATTTAAAAGTGGAAGTACAAGCCATTTGCTTCCGAGCCATGCAGTTTCTGTCTTAAGCACTTCTCCTCCCTTCTTCCACAAGAGCAGTTCAAACCCGAATGACAAAATATCCCAGTTTGCAAATGTTTTCCACCTAATTATGACTCTGCCGTATTTGCCACATAACACATCATCTGCTGCATAATCTGATGATTTTAACTAATAAATTGTAGCTCAAATGGATCAAAAGTTACTAATAAATGTGATTTGTGTTGGTGCGAAGTTGAGGGCCCTTTGCAAAGGTTGACTGGTCACCTCTCTCACTGCTGCATTTGACTGTTAAACTGGTACTAATGAGGCAAAATATTTTCAGAGACTTTCAGTATGTATAAAAATGTCAAAATAATAAAGTATCAGAAAATATACCGCATTACGCTGCAGCCTTTGTGTGCTGCATAATTTAGTCAAAACTGTGGCATCATTTTGTTCTCTCTTGCTGCATAGTTCTACTGGCCCCAAAGCAGGCAGCACATGTTAAAAGTGCTTGTGCATGGAGCAGAGATGCCGTAAAGTTTGCAAACTTAGTTTGGTGTGCTTGCAAATCCTGCATTGCCAATCCCTGGTGAGTTGCACTAGTACTGCTGAAACAAGGCCAATTGAGGTACCAATGGGTGAGGCGGACTGACTTAAAGGGTTTTGTGACCTCAGTGACAGAGTCACTGTCACTCTGGAGTGTGTTTCTTCGTAAAACCTGCCTGCAAGACTGAAGGTGATCTTCAGAATGGATTGTGATGGACAGACCTTCAAGGTTAACCCACACTTGCCACTGGTATGGTCCACCTGCTGGTGATAAGACACCATAGCTTCTACAGTCTAGCTGGGCCTTCTAAGGTCAAGCATGGGAATGTGCTCCCTCAGGAGAGTGGTTTGATGGAGTGGTCATAAAGGCTGAACTTGGTTCCCCAGTTGCAAATTCGGCTGCTCTAGCCATAGTGCCACATCTTCTCCCCCACTAAACACCATACTGTCCCACTGAGAGAAACTAGTACTGCCTTCAGCTATAACCCAATTTGCGCTATAAACACCTGGATGCAACTCAAATCAAATTATGCACTAGACGAGTAATATACTGCCTGAAAAAAAAAGTAATAACATCTTGGAAAAAGCAATTACAAATGGGGAATGCAAGATTAAGTATAGCATGTGAAATGTAAGCAGGAACAACGTGGTGTTAACAGGATGCAACGAGGAGAAATGCTTTATTTCTCCTTGTTTTTGCTGTTTTTATGTGTGCTGCATTGTGCTGGCTTTTTTGGAGGTGTTCTCACAGTGGCTTATACTGCAGGAGACATGAGTCTTACGAGCAGGCGAAGGTAACAGAAAGGCAGGACATACAGAGAAGAATAGTGACCCTGCCGGTAAGCAGGACTTCTGCCATTACCAACCCCTCAGCTCCCAGATGTTTTTAGGTCTCGGTTAGCGTAGGCAGCGCTTGCGCAGTCTCGCTCGCGAGATTTAATGTTTTTAGGTATGGGGCTTGAACCCGCCCCTCTTCTCCATTGGCTGGCTTCCTAAACGGAGGCCAGCCATTGGAGGAGAGGGGCGTCTGTCCATTTAAACCCCGTCTTTTTCGGATTCGGGGGTGTGTTTTTTAAAACTTTTTTTTTCTCTTCTGGAATGTAAACATTCCAGCCAATAGCAAGAGGAGAGAAAGAAAAACACGCCCCCGAATCCGAAAATGCTACTGCATTTCTCTGAGGCATTTCTGCTTGACCTCGGAGAAAGGCGGTTTTGTTCATGGCGTCATGAACATCACCCTAACTCAAAACATAAGCGAACGAGGCTCCTTCTTGCTAAGGTCTACAGCGGTGGATGCCTGACTTTGCTGTGAGATTCCGGGACAGGCCACCAAGCTCCAGAGCTTCATGTTCACTTTTCTTTAGTGCTCGGCGCTTGATGATGTTTGCCTTAGTTATTGTTAGCCACTTGGAGGAGCGCAGAGAAGACCAGGCGTGTGCTTCCTCCCCGGCCGGCCAAGTCACTGGTGCAGCTTCCCTTTTATGCAGAATAACACCACGACCGATAAAACGTGCATTTGGGCTCAAAATGCATGCTTGCGTGTTGCACGGACTGCACTGCTCACCTCGAAGTCACTCCATACAGAGTCCTGGTTGCACATGTCCCACGCCATCCAGTCCCCGAATGACGGCTGCATGGCGTTCAATCTCCAGTGCACGGATCCACCAGGCGCCCGGCACGCACTCCTGCAGGAAAGCGGCCCCTCACTGAGGCCGAGCGGCGAGCTCCTGCTCCTGTTCTTTTACTGCAGCATGTCTCTGCTCACACCCCCGTAACCTCGCGCCTCCACCGCAGCTTTTTCCGTCTCTCCCTCCCCAGTTGCCCCCTGCACACACTCCTCCCCTCGCTCCACCACTCCAGCCCTCCATAACCCCTCCATAACCCCCTCCCTGGCTGGCCGCCTCCTTGCTCAATCTGCCTGCCTGGGCTCCTGTGTGTGTGTGTATTTCCTAGTGTGTCTGAGTTTGTGTGAGTGTATTTCTTAGTGTGTGTGGTTGTGTGCGTTAGTTACACGTGCAAGTAGCATGGCCTATGAGACGTTCAGGACATTGTAGGCAGCTGCCTTGTGGCGACCACTCGTGGCCACAAAGTGCCCGAGATGTCAAGAAATGGCCTGAGGTGTCCTTGCGTAGGGCCCCGAGCACCCTTGGGCCCCATCTCCTCTCGCATCTTTCTTCAGACGAGTGGCAGATGCGCGTGCACGGGTGTCGGGGGAGCGTGCACGTACGTGCGAGCCTGCATCCTGCGAGAGCTCCCTACACTAACACGTCTGTCGGTGTGACCTGAAGGCCAGCCTTTCAGCCTTCCGAGGGCGATGAAATGAGTCCCTGTGAGTTGGTTAGCAGTGCCTCCATACTGTTTGCACCACGTCCAGCAGTGTACGAGCCCACCTAGCCGCTTGAAGTCAGCACAGTAGGCACTATGTTAAATAGGGAGTCTCTGAGATGAGGGGGTGCTCCCACCTGCTGCGGTCCCCTCGAGTGAAGAAGGGCTTCGGGCAAAGAGAACTTTATTGTTGTTATTTCCTCACTACAACGAATCCACGTTTCCATCTAGTTCACGTTACGGTGCGAATGTGTACTTTTTAAACCCCAAAAGCATACTTTCACTGGATAGTTACAAAGCTCAAGTTGTGAAATGCTCCCTCTTTTAATCTGGGGCCCCTTGTTCCGGGGCTCGGTGCGCATGAGCACGTGCGCGTGATCCAGCGCAGAGTGCAAAATCACTCTTCGCTGCCACGGACTAAATGATTTCACACACACAATCTATACATTCGCTGGTGGGGCCCATAACACCAACGCACACTTACCATCAGTCCGTGCGAGAGGCGACTTATCCTTCTAAGCGCTGGATAAATGAGGGAGGAAGATACCACTTTATCCTAATAAGCAACACACCTATAAACCCTTCTTATACTCATTAGGCCCTAGACTTCCACATTTGGTATTATCCTCCCAAAGACCGGGATGGATCTGCTAGTTGCGGTTTAATGAGATACTAATTCCCTAATCAACCCTTACATTAACACATTTCAAAGAATAAACAACCCGACTCATTTCTGGAGTTATTCAAATTTATATTAATATTGCAGATTAAATCATTTATTTGATCAAGTTGCCATTCATATTTACCTATTCTGGCTAAAGTCGTCCTCTATGTCAAATCTGGCAGTCTCGCATATCTATGCCCATCAATTTAGCAGGTAAAGTTCATCAGGAATTTGGGCATTAATTCAGTCCGTTAGAGAATTGGGCTAACAGCTGTCCTGCAGTGTCACCGTCTTCTCCGTCAGCATATCATCAGGAAATCAAAGGAGCGACCGTCGAATCTCTAAGTCTAAGGCTAAACACCTCTCTATTCTACTAGAATTTATAGTAAAAATGATGATAAAAGTAACAAAATTTGAACATCCGAGTTCGGTGATTGGACAATCGGGGATCATCCTCTCTGTTCCCATAAGGTTTAGTCCATGATGTCAGCATACTTGCTGGTTCTGGTTCTTTTTTAAAGACTTTTGTTGTAATGTTGGCACCACTCCCAGTGGCCTTGGTAAGTACATCTTGACTGGGGTCAGGACGGGGCCATTGTTGCTCATCTTTTAGCGCAGGCGCACTTCACCCAAGCCTGGTTCAGCATCGGCAGTCGGGTTAGGCACCACAGGCAGCCATCCTTTGGCAGGCCAAAATGGACAACTTAAGCAAAGAAACACAAAACGTAATTAATACATAGAAATTACTAATTAAATGTTATTCCCTCGCTAATACCCATATGTGTATGTATTTATCTAGCATAAGCAACACTCATTGCGGATTATACTTATAAAATAAATCACAAATCACAATTACATCACTAAAGCAACACATATCATGCAACGTTCTAATGACCTATCATTAGTATGCGTACATAATTTAGTTCACGTCATTAATTAGGCCATGCAGATGCAAATCCCACGTGTATTTTGGTCATTAATAAGGTTGGTTAGTTTTTTTTTGCAAAAACAATTTTTATTGCATTACTCAATTACAATTGTCATCCACAATGTTCATCATAGCAGTGGCCGTCTCCCGCTTATAGAAACCGTTGCAGAGCACAATCTAAGCCACTCCCAACTACCAATGCGCTGTCCCCTAACACCCCCCTAAACAAATGCGCCCCCCCCCACCCACATGTCAGTGTACCATACTGGCAGGTACCAGGATAAGTCTCTCTTGTAAGTAGCCGTGTTAGTGGCCGCGGGCTACTCACCACCCCCATAGACAGGTTTAAAGCAGAGAGGAAAAAAAAAAAGCCCTCCCGCCCTCATGAGCACGCCAGCAAGTGCCTCTCCCCCTCTAAGTTTCCGCCGGTTCCAGTGCTTCAATGTCCTCCTCCCCTTCTGTTCCCCACCCCTGGAGGTCAACCACTAGTGCTTCCCATGCACGTGCCATGGCCAGCGCCTTTTCATCGTTTCCCCGTAGCGCAAGCTGCAGCCGGAGCGGGCCCTCGCTACCCGCCCATTTGGTGAAGGTCGCTCTCCACCTCGCGAAGCTGGGACCAGTCCTCGACTTCCAGTGTAGAGTAATTTCCCTTTTGGCCACCACCAGCCCCAGGTCGCAAAACTTACTCGTGGTTTTCGTGCGCGGCGTGTGGGGAAACCAGAGCAGCAGACAAACTCCCATTTCCACCCTCAGTTCCCGCCCTGTCACTTGGGTCAAGCAATCGATGACCTCCCCCCAATAGCAGCCTAACGCGTCACCAAAAACATGTGTTTAAAGTCAGCCCCCTCCTCCCCACAACGAGGGCATTGCGGTGTGGGGCCCCCAAAATACTGAAACAATTTAGCTGGCGTCAAGTATGCCCTATGCAGGGTGAAGTACTGCACCAGTTGAAACCGGGCATTCCGCGTGCTCTTCCAGGCCCGTCTCTGAAGCTTGGGCCACGTCAAATCCGGGATGGGTTTCCCGATGTCTGTTTCCCATTTGACCTTCAACGCAGTCAAAGGGGCTAGATGTACCGTCGCTATTCTCTGATAGAGGCATGTAATGGCCTTGACTGTGCCCGCCGCCATGACCACATATTGACAGCCGGCCGCGGTTCCGAGAGCCCCGCGTTCCAGTGCTTTCGTAGAGCTGCCACCAAGGCCGCGTGGAGTAGATAGTCGCCCCTCGGGATCCCGAAAGAGTCCTGCAGCCCCTGGAACGGCTGAAGCTCTCCATTGAGGTACAGGTCCCCCACCATTTGTATCCCTAGGTCTTCCCAGCGGGCCAGCCCTGACCAGTCCCCGCCGTGGGGGAGGGCTGTGCACATACCCAATGGGATCTCCGGGGCGTAGGGGTGAGCAGTGCCGACCCTTCGCAGGCTTCGGTTCCAACACAGCCGGAGCGTTCGCTCCTCGAGCGTTAGCTGCGACAGCTCGAGTCGCTGTTGGAAAACGATAAAGGAAAGCACGTGCCGCGGGATCATTCTGCCCTGCGGGCCTTCAGGGCCTCTAAATTCCCGAGCCACTGCCTGCGTGAGCCATTGTAGCTGGGCAGCCAAATAATACCACTCGAAGTCGGGTACCGCGAGCCCTCCCTTGGCTCTGGGCCGTCGCAGCGTAGCCAGCGCCACCCGCAGTCTTCCGGCCCCCCAAAGAAAGCCCGTAATCATGGCTGTAAGTTTGCGGAAGAGCGACATCGGCACCCAGATAGGAAGCGTGCGGAAAAAATACAACCGGTGCGGGAGCGCCACCATCTTCAGTAGCGCCACCCGCCCCGCTACCGAGAGTGGGAGAGTGCTCCAGAATCCGATACTGCCCGCCAGGCCCGCGATTGCCCTCCCCACATTTCCCTCCAACAGGTCGTGCTGGGTGCGGTAAATGCGCACTCCCAAATACGGCAGACAGCTACCCTCACAGCGGATTGCCCCCAGAGAAGGGGGGGTCCGCTCCCACTGTGTAATGGGGTATACACAAGTCTTGTCCCAGTTGACCTTCAGGCCCGACAGGCGCCCGAAGTCCTCCAGCAGCTCCTTGGCGCCCTGGAGGGCCCCCTCTGCGTCAGCCAGGAAAAGCAATAGATCGTCCGCGTAGAGGGAAATATAATGGGTTTCCCCCCGCAGTAGCAGCCCAGCATATGCACGTCCCAGTCGAGCATGGGCCGCCAGTGGCTCGACCGCCAGGGCAAACAACAATGGCGATAGCGAGCAGCCCTGCCTCGTTCCCCGCCGTACGGGATAGGGAGCCGATATCGTGGATTAATAAGGTTGGTTCGTTATTTCCACATCACTCCAAACCATTAGTATGATTATAATTAATTAATTAATCTGATTAATGAAACGACATGCAAAATGGGGTGGGTGTAGGAAGGTGGATATCTGACTATGGTTACCCCCAACTTTTTGCCTAGTGTCTAGCTGGTTTTTCGACTTAGTTGGCCTGAGATCCTGCCATTCAGGGTCTCAGGCTGTCTGCTCTCTCTTTAAAATGGACTCCATGTACCCTAGGTACATAATCAATTGGTAAGGATCACCTTATTGGACCCTGTACAGTGTACCCTAGGTACCCAGGGCATAGGTGTACCCTAGGCCTCCCAGGGGCTGCAGCATGTATTATGCCACCCCTGGTCTGGCCTTCCAATCAGACACAACTGGCTGATCACTCAGCTGGGGCAAGGTCGTGTAATCACCCTTTGCTTAGATATAGTATGCCTATATCTACCCTTATATATAGACACATGTGTACCTATCAGTCACTCCTATGGCAGGCCTTAACAATCCTGGAGGCAGAGTGCTTGGTAACATGTGAGATGGTGCTCTAGCATGAGCTGAGCCTGTCTGCAGCTTTCGGAACCTTGTCCTTATAGCTGTTCTATGATATAGCCTACCATATACTCTTAAAGTGCCTTATAATCTTAGACGGTTATGGTAACTATGGTTTGGCTTTATCGAAACATGTCGTGTAAGGTGTCTAACACTGTGGAATAATACCCCCATGCCATTTCTGGACATGAGAATATTATTCCCCCCTTCTAGAGGGATAGACATGTTAAAATCATACTTCAACTGTTAGCCTCTGACCAAAGCCTCAGCATCACAAAATGGATGCTGCTGCCACGACACAAGTCTGACCTCCTGCAGCTGGGAGTGATCCCAGCCAGGGAGGCCTGGACAATAGGTTTCCTGCTTGGGGAGGTGCTAGCACCTCCCCAGACAGCCTTTAGTGTATTGGGGCAGGGTGGGCTGAAAGGAATGAGACATGCCTGGGGCACACAAGGTGTTCCTTGCATAGTCCAGTTCAAACCGGCGCTGGGGCACTCCAGCCCCAGCTCTGGCGCGAAACTGGACAAAGGGAAGTGGGTGTAGCCACCCCCTCCCAGGTCCCACCCATAAGGCGTGACCTAGCAGGTATCCCAGCCCCCCAGATTAGTATAAGAGTGGGAGTTGGGCCTCAAGACTTTAGATTATCCTGAACCTGCAAAACTGAACAGAAACTCTGGACCTTCGACATTCGACGAAAGAAGAAGACTGAAGAATCTCCCTTGTAGCCAAGGAGTGGCTACCCTGTGCAAACAGGCACCATCAAGAGACTACCCTTTGCTTTGCGACCGTTCTACGAGGAACCGACTGCAGAGCCCGACCAGAGCCTTGACTTCCAGACTTCTCCGACCCTCATCCACATCTGCAGCAGAGCTGAGATCCGTGGAGGCGACGAGCGACCGGCTACCTGGAAAAAGTGGCTAGTAACTTACAGCGCAGCTTCTGAGGTACCCTCGAAGTTGTGCACCGGGGATTGAGAAGCCCCAACCCCAAGCACCATCTGCACCGAAGATCAGCCCCCCACACTCCACGAGTCCTGCGTGGGGCCCTTCAGCATTTTCCTGCTTGCCGCGTCTGTCCGGTTGCTTGCCCGCTGGCTAGTGGCCTCTGTGACGACGCACCCTGAAATCTTCTGCGCTGGTTTGGCTCCTCCAGACTGGCTCCCGCTTCTCTGCAAAGAAGAAGCACCCCAGACCTTCCTGGTCTGCACCAGAAGCAAGTCCTTTGTTCTTCGTGGGTTCCGCTTGCCAAGGCTTGGTGAGTCCTAGTCCGACTTCGACGCCGCCGACAGCAAGAGCCTTCGTGGGACAGCTCGCCTCCTGGTCCTGGTCGTCCTCGACGCTTCCTGGTCCTCCTGGCTGCAGCGACAAGCTTCACCTTCACCTGCAACTCTTCACGACATCGCCTGGTTCCTTCCTGGTTCCACGTGGTCACTGGCTAGTGACCTTGACTCTGTCCCTTCTGCTTGCAGGTTTCTTCTCTTCTTGATCCCAGCCTTGGGATCCACCGGACACTCTTCCCTGACTGCCTGTCAGCATCTTTCTTCAGGCATCCATAGGAGTCGACGACGAAAACGACGCATCTTCACCCCTATGCACCCGCAGCCTGTGGGCTAGGTAACTTGGGTACTCCGGTGCTCATCAGGATAGTGACTATCCTAGTGTCTAGTTTTCAAGTCTCAACTTCCTAGCTACTCCGGAAGTGTCCTAAATCTACCGGTTTCTAAACTGTACTATTGCTATTGACTTTTACGCATTACGCGTGAGTGTTTCCACTCTGCACACGAATCCCGTGGGCCTCCCACTTCCTAACTAACGCTAGTGTAGTGTAGCCCCAGCGATTCCCTAGGCCTAGGCCTATTCTATTTCCGTGACAGTGGTTCTTATACCACTTACTTAGTATATGGTTTGCGTGGCCCCTAGGGCCTAACTGTATTACTTACCTGTGTGACTTAATGTATGCATAAATAAGACTGTGTTGTACTTACCTTTAATCTCATAAAGAGTGCTGAGGGTTTGACTAGAATAAATACACTTTATTTTATATATATATCTGTTGTGGTGTCCTTTCATTTGGTATTCAAGGGATTATATATGGTATCACAGCTGGCTTCACATGCCATTCAGAGTTTAGCCTAAGACTGCTCTTGTCCATGCTACCAGTAGGATAGCTGGTCTATAAGGTTGACTTTACAACCAATCACCATAAGGGTATTTGGACTGGTATAAGGTGTACACTAGAACTAGTGACATCATACATCAGGCCAACTTCTCACAGTGGGTATACAAAAATTTGCATAACCCGCTCCAGCATGCGCGTGCTTGTGCTGTTCGTGACCGCCCTTACCCCGGGGGTGACACTGTGTGTTGTTGTTGGCTCGGATGAGGGGTGAGGGCTCCCCGCCTCTTCTGTCCTCCACCCCTTTGGCTCCGGGCCCAGACGCTTGAAGAGCCGCGTCTCAGTCCCGGAGCCCAGTATTAATGCTCGGAACCCACCTGCCTTTAGGAACCCTATGCGGGGTCAAGGGGACCCCTGCACGTGCCTATGGGAACCTTGCACGGGCCTTCATCTACGGCGGGGGCACGGAGCTCAGTGGGCCAATGCATCCACTGGGAATTGAAATCCTGACTGGGCCTCTCAGCCGCTCATCCTTCCGGGCTCTGGGTAGCAATGAAGTTCTATAGCGCTGTGAGGTCCCAGCGCTCTTTATATGGTTTGCACATACACCAATTGGGTAGTAAGTAGCGGCGTGGAACATTTTTATTACGTGTTTGTGAAGTTGCATTTCGGAAGAGTTGACTGTGGCCCTTTTTAGGTCTCGGCTAGTGTAGGTGGCTCTGTGTGGGTGGCTCTGTGTGTGTGGGTGGCTTTGTGTGTGGCTCTGTGTGGGTGCAAATGCAATAGGTCTCGCATTTGAGAAAGATTAAGCTATTGACATTGTAAATAACTATGCTGTTTCTTTAAATGTTTTAAAAACAAAAACATAAACAAAAATAATGTCATGAGCAATGCCAATAGCTCTAACTTTAACAATGCCGAGACCATTGCCTTGTAAATGCTTGTTGGATCCATTTCACAGGGAAAAAAAATAAAGGAAAGAGTGGGTAAGAGCCGTTTTTGAAGTCACGGTTTTCAGCAACAGAGAAGACAGAAAGAGAGGTAATAAGGGGAAGACGTGAGAGAGATGGGGGCAGCTGCCAGCGGCAGAGCGGAAGCGGGCACTGTACTCGTCTTCCCTGGGAAAGAAGGAAGAGAGACAGATTCTCCAGTATTGGGGTGTCTTTCATAGATTCACATGCTTGAATATTCCCCGTCGTCGAAGTGGGAGTCCCACGGTATATAAAAAGCAATAAGTGTAATGTGTGTGTATATATATATATATATATATATATATATACATACATAACCACATAATAGCATATACAAATCCAAATAAACTTTATATATATATAATGCAAAATAACATATCAAGTGAAAATACCATAGGATAGTATTGACACATAGGAAAGCATTGAGAAAAAAGAATCACTTTACTGACATATCCATGTCGTTTTATAGTCCAAACTCTAGCCAATCAGGCGCAAGCACCCTCTAGAACCTTCTCCTCAGAGGCTCAGGCCCTCAGATTTTCTACCGCACGTCGTGTGAAGGGAGTCTCCCTGAGCTCTGCTCAGTCTTTGGTCTGGTTTGAGTTTTTCTCATCATGTCTTCAAGTAAGAAGTCTCTTTTCCGTCCCTGTTCATCTTGTGCGAAGTTAAGGCTTTTTTCTGAGGACCCTCATGAAAAATGTTTTTATTGTCTTTACCCTGACCATAAGGTGGCAAACTAAAATTTGTAGAACTTTCTCTCAAAAGACTTTGAAGGACAGCGAGGGTCGCCTATTATTGTAGCTTCAAAAACTGAAGGATACGGATAACCCCCTTTCTGAGGTGGAAAGTGTCGCCTCTGCTCGAACAGGAGTCTCTTCCAAGCGTAGTAGTGTTCAGGACTTGCCATCTCACTTTCTGAAAAAGAAGAGACTTCATCTTGAGGAAGTGTCTGCAGGCCAAGTCTCTGTTACTACGCCAGCGCCCCCGAGACCTAGCTCTCAAGCGTCTCAGACTCCGTCAGCGCATGTTTCTGGTCAAAAACGCGCAAAACCGTCTACGAGCCCGTCGACGGTCCCTCCGTCGACGAGATCTGCCACTTCATCAACCTCGTCGACGACGGTGTCGAGCAGATTTCCTGCGTCGTCGACGACGACTTCGTCGACGTTTTCACCGTCGACAGTGGTGTGTGTTTCCCTAAAGACTATTTCGTCAACGATTCCACTATCTTCTTCGTCAACGACTAGGAAGCTGGCGCTTCCGTCGACGTCTAAAGCTTTGTCGACGATAATTAAGAAGAAGAAGAAGTCATCGCCACCGGCGCTCACAGCATCGTCGACGACGGCTTTGTCGGCGGCCTCGTCGTCGACGACAGTCTCGTCGGCGCGAGCTTGGTCGACGGCAGCCTCGTCGACAGCGTCGACGGCAGCCTCGTCGACTGCAACTTCGTTGACGATGACCTCGTCGACGGCGACTTCGTCGACGATCACCTCGACGGCGGTGGTGTCAAATTTTGCAACTATGCCTTTGGTGCCAATGTCTGCACCAGGGTCGGTGGACAACTCCTTGCTGCAGAGTCGCCATGCTGTGCTGGACTCTGTCATGATGCCACCGGTCACTCGGCCACCTCATTAGCTATTCCCCTCTGGTGATGAGGAAGTTTTGGATTCTGATGACGATGTTCAGTCCTCTTTTCGGGATGCTCGTAGTCCTTCTGCGCTCCATATTAAATGCCAAGATTTCGAGGAGGATGACTATTCGCAGGACTATTACTGTCAGGAGCAGGAGCAACATCCCCCTGCACAAGTTCCTATGGCGCAGATTCCTTTGTCGCTCATCTCCAACCTTCAATTTATGTTGGGAGATTACAATCGTCGCTTTCCGGCTTCCTCTCATAGTTCTCCACGTGAGACGCCATCTGCCGTTCCGTCTACTCCTGTGTTGCCTACGATACCGACACCATCCGCGCCTGCATTGATTCCCCCTGCAACAGATGAGGTTGTGGATAATCTGGATATGGAGGAGGGAGAGCTTCAAGATGAAGACTCTATGGCGGACTGGGATGACTATCAAATCAATTCGCCCGCATCACCTCCAACATCGCCAGTGAACTCGCCACCTGTCGACATCACAGGTTTCCATCAGCTGATGGAAAGGGCGGCTCAACGTTTTCACCTTCCCATGGTGGTTAGGGAGGAGGACTGCTTTCTGTACGACTTCAAGTCCCAGCCGCAGAAACAGGTACGGGCCGTGCACATTATAGACTTTATCTGGAATGAGGGCATTAAGCTAATGAAAACGCCGAACTCCATCCCGGCAGTGCTCCCGCGACTGGAGAAGAAGTACAAGGCCCCAGACTCTTCTCCAGCTTGCTTAGTGTCTCAGCCTAAGCCAGACTCTGTGATCACCCAGGCGGCACAACGTCGCTCCAAAAATCCATCGTCTCCACTTTCATCACCTCCGGATCGTGACGGCCGCCGCCTGGATGCCATTGGCAAAACGTTTTCGACCATGGCTTCGACAACGGTCCGAGCAGCAAATTCTTTGGCCATCCTCTGTCGTTATGATTGACGAATGTGGTCGGACATGGCAGCTTTGGTTAAGCTTATCCCGGAAGACTCTAGAGCGGACGCTCTAAAGATCCTCCAAGAGGGTGAGAGGGCATCCTCTGAAATCATCGACTGCACCGTCGACATTGCCTCCACGGGTTTTCGTCAATTGGCTGTTTTAAGAAGACAGGGTTGGCTTCGTTCCACCTCGTTCCGTCAGGAGGTCCAGGCCAAGATTCTGGACATGCCGTATGACGGAGAATCTTTGTTCGGCCAGCATGTGGATGACGCTTTGCAAGCCATCAAGAAGGACAAGGAGACGGCTCGCTCCCTCGGCACTCTCCAGTTCCGGAAGCAGCCCTTTCGGGGTGCGCGCGGCCGCGGCACATCCTCTTCCTTTCGTGGGTCTTCTTCCCAGTACCGCTCCTACAACCAAGGACAACGTTATTCCTCACAGCCGCAGCAGTCTTACAGGCAGAAGTCTGGCAAATCTTATAGAGGAAGATCCAATTACAGGGGAAACTCTTCCAAAAAACAATGACTGTGTACATCAAGGGTCCCCTCTCTCCAGTTTTTCCCTTTCCCCAGTTGGAGGACGAATCTCCCAGTTCTTTTCGAATTGGTCCTCAATCACTTCGGACCGTTGGGTTTTGGACATTATTTCAAGGGGCCATGCCCTAGAGTTTGTAAAGGTCCCGCCACACACCTCTCCATCCGGACCTCCTCCCGCTCACCTCAAAGAACTTTTCAACCAAATCCAGATAATGCTCAAAAAAGGGGCCATCGAAGTGATTCCGAATTCACAAAAGGGGTTGGGGTTCTATTCCTGTTTTTTCCTCATACTAAAGAAATCTGGGGAGTGGCACCCCATCCTCGATCTAAGGTCTCAACAAATTTCTCAAGGACCAATCATTCTGCATGCTCACGCTGAAGGACATCCTTCAATTCTTCTCTCAGGGCGATTTCATGACGACAATCGACCTTCAGGATGCTTACTTCCATGTGCCCATAATTCCACGCCACAGGAAATACTTACGTTTTCGTGTAGGTCACAGGGATTTCCAATTCAATGTCCTGCCCTTCGGCCTCTGCTCAGCTCCTCGGGTCTTCACAAAGATCATGGCCCCGGTGGTGGCCCATTTGAGACTAACGGGCATTCAAATATTCCCGTATTTGGACGATTGTCTCATCAAATCTCAGTCCTCCCACCAAGCAGCCCTCGATACTCAGCGCTGTCTCACTCTGTTTCAGTCTCTGGGCTTGTCGATCAACTTGCAAAAGTCTCAGCTCACGCCAGCTCTGTACAAGACCTTTCTCGGCGCTACCATCGATACGAGCAGGGCTATGGCCTTTGCCTCTGCAGAGAGGCAAACACAAATTCGACAGCTCGCAAGCTCCATCGCAGCAAAGCAGTCAGTTTCAGTCCGCATATTAAAGTCCTTTCTGGGGATGGCGTCCTCCTGCATCGCTTTGATCCCACATTGTAGACTGAGGAGTCGTACCATTCAGGAAGAATTGGACAAGCAGTGGTGTCAGGTCACCGGTTCCTTCAACGACCAGCTCGTGGTGACAGCCCGCATGGCTCAGGCGCTGCATTGGTGGACTCGTCCTTCCAACATCGCAGCGGGAACATCTTTTCTGGCGACAGCCCCAGAGCTCGTTCTTACCACGGATGCATCCATGGAAGGATGGGGCGGACATCTTCAAGATTTGTCCGTCAAGGGCAAGTGGACAATGATACAGCGTTCCTGGCACATCAACAGATTGGAGCTGATGGCCATTTTCTTGGCGTTGAAATCCTTTCGCCTCCAGCTCCAGGGGGAGTCAGTCCTCATTCAGACGGACAACACCACCAGCATGCACTACCTGAACAAGCAGGGCGAGACAAGATCTCCGCTGCTTTCCCGACTGGCTCAGAGGTTTTGGAGTTGGGTCATAGTTCATCGGATTACGCTCCTCGCAGTTCACCTGCCCGGCATTTCCAATATTCTAGCGGATGCACTCAGTCGGTCAACGTCATCGACCCACGAGTGGGAATTGCACCAGCCGACTCTAGACTTTGTCTTCGGCCTTTGGGGTCGCCCGACTATCGACCTTTTTGCAACCCCACAGAACAGCAAATGCCAGTCCTAGGCAAGCTGGTTTCCCCACAAAGGGTCGTGTGGAAATGCCCTTTCGATAAATTGGTACAGGATATTTGCGTACGCTTTTCCGTCGATCCCTCTGATTCCTCGAGTGTTGCGGAAGATGCGGCATCAACCGTGCCAGGTGCTCCTCATAGCTCCACGGTGGCCTCTGCAGGCATGGTTCTCGGAGTTGCTCCTCCTCTCCCAATGCGAACCCATCCTTCTTCACCCGAGGCCGGATCTTCTAACAATGAACGACGGGCGGATATGCCATCCGAATCCCAGTTCACTCAGCTTGTCGGCTTGGAACCTGAGCACCTTGAATTTGCTCATTTGAACATTCCACCGGCCTGCAGGGAGGTGTTAGCTAGGGCGAGGGCGCCCTCCACAGTGAAGACTTATAAGGTAAAGTGGAAGCGATTTTGTCTTTGGTGTGCGTCGGTCCACATCCATCCAGTGCACGCCTCCCCAGAACACATTCTGCCGTTCTTCCTGCAGTTAGCGCAGTCTGGACTGTCACACTCTACCTTAAAGGTCTTTCTAGCGGCAATACCTCGCTTTCGGCATGACGGCTCGTCCTCTCTATTCATCTAGAGTAATACAGCAATTTTTCAAGGGTCTCTTCCGAATGTTCCCGCCCATTCGGCGTCCTCCACCCACGTGGCGTCTTAACATCGTATTGGCTCAGCTCATGAAGGCGTCCTTTGAGCCAATCCATTCGGCGGATTTCAAATTCTTAACATGGAAAGTGGCCCTCCTCCTTGCACTGACTTCCTCCCGTAGAGTAAGTGACATTTACGCCTTTACAATACAACCTCCATTTCTTCAGTTCAGATCTGACTGTGTAATTCTCCGCACTAATCCGGCTTTCATGCCTAAAGTACCATCCGATTTTCATCTCAATGAACCAGTAATCTTGAAGACCTTTTTCCCGCATCTGCAGTCTCCAGCGGAACAGAGTCTATACTCTTTGGACTTAAAGAGGTGCCTTAAATTCTACATCAGCAGAACGCAATCCTTTCGCAAGTCGGATCAGCTGTTTGTGGCCTACGGATGCACTTGTAAAGGACAGTCTGTTACCAAGCCCACGATTGCACGTTGGGTTTCTTCAGCAATCTCCTTTTGCCATCAAAGGGCTGGCAAGCCTCTTTCTTCTGGAGTAAGGGCTCATTCTACGAGAGCAAGGTCATCTTCCACTGCCCTGTTCGCTGGTGTACCCATCCATCAGATTTGCCGGGCAGCTACGTGGTCCAGCAGGCACACGTTCACGAAGCACTACTGCCTGGAGTCGATTAATGAAGCGGACACGGCTGTGGGACAAGCAGTTCTACGGAATCTGTTTAAATAAGGTGAGCCTCTGCTACTTCCCTCCTCCTTGGGCATTGTCAATTGCGTATTAAATACATTGTCATTGTATTTCATGTAATGTTAATTCGGCCTTGTCAGCCGGTTCCTGCTTACTGCTCACTATTCTATTCAAGCATGTGAATCTATGAAAGACACCCCAATACTGGGGAAGAACAAATGTTACTTACCTGTAAACTGTGGTTCTCCAGTATTGGTGTCTTTCATAGATTCACATGCGACCCACCCTCCTCCCCTCAGAGGCTCTCTTCTCCTCATTAGACTCTTTGTCACTCTTGTGCTACGAAAATCTGAGGGCCTGAGCCTCTGAGGAGAAGGTTCTAGAGGGTGCTTGCGCCTGATTGGCTAGAGTTTGGACTATAAAACAACAAGGATATGTCAGTAAAGTGATTCTTTTTTCTCAATGCTTTCCTATGTGTCAATACTATCCTATGGTATTTTCACTTGATATGTTATTTTGAATTATATATATAAAGTTTATTTGGATATGTATATGCTATTATGTGGTTATGTATGTGTATATATATATATATATACATTACACTTATTGTTTTTTATATACCGTGGGACTCCCACTTCGACGACGGGGAATATTCAAGCATGTGAATCTATGAAAGACACCAATACTGGAGAACCACAGTTTACAGGTAAGTAACATTTGTTCGTCCTTTTCCATCTCTGCCCACCCCGCCCGTTCTCGAACGGCCACGAAGGGTCGAACCTTATCTAAAGGCTTTCACTATTTTTGCCATGCTGGGACGCATTTCTAAAAACAGAAAACTAGGGGAACGGATTGCATAAAATTAACGAAGTAGGGGCACGCCGTGCCCTTCCGATCCCACCCAAATCGACCACTGCGCTTGAGACACGCAGGAGGTGGAAAGTGCAGTGTCTCGACGCCACCTGACGCTACAGTTTATTATCAGCAGCCCCTTTCTGTGTCGGGGTGCGAGAAATGAGCAGTGGCTAAAGGTGGGCGAACAAACATGTTATTATGGGGGCGGGGCAAGCTGAGGGGGAGAGGTTGGCGAGCGAACAAATTAACAGGGAAAGCCGAGCCTATGGCTGGGTTCTAAAAGCCCATGGACGATCCAGGCCCCTGGAAACATGTGGCACTGAACTGTGCACAGACACCATATAAAAATATGCTAAGGACTTGAAAATTAAAAAAAAGTGACTTTCTATAACCTTCAGAAAAGTTTTCAATTTATTACACAAGTTTTATCAATGTATTTAATAAAAACGACTGTTTGTTTTTTAAACTTATACTTACAAATATTCCTGTCCGCTCAACTCCTGCCATGACAACAAGGCCATTAGTGTATTAAGAGGCAGGTCAGTTGTCATGTGCACCATCTCTGTGGCCTAGATTCTTACATGGAGCAACATTACAGTCTTTTTAAGTCCTACCCAAGAGGGGGGCTTGTATAGCACACAGCCTGAAATATTTCAAAGTGCTTTCAAATGACACAGCAACAGACTGGTATGTGAAGTCTGCCTGAAAAGCACTCCAACTATGCTACACACATAATTATAGCAAAGGCTAAAGGTCTTGGATAACCGAAGACATGAAGAAAAAAAAAGGCAAGTTGATCTGCCGTTGGCTGTCTGGTTTGCGAATGCTTTTTTGCAGTGTGTTTGTAATTCATTAATCCAAATGGATAAGAAATGTTGAAAAGATAGGTTAAAAGATAACCTTGAAAAGCTAAATCGAGTCATATAGATAGGAAGCCAGGCACATAGGCTAATAAATTGATTGATAGATAAGGTTCCATACATAGACAAGATTGCACAGTTAGAGATAGTTGCCTCGATAGATACATAGACGCCTCCTCCGCACGCCTCATCCTCTGTCTCCCTCGCCATATCACCGCCCACCTTGGAGATCTGCACTGGCTCCCGGTCAACAAGAGGATCACCTTCAAACTCCTCACCCACGCTCACAAAGCACTCCACAACATCTGACCAGCATACCTCAATGAACGACTGTCCTTTTACACCCCGAACTGCCAGCTTTGCTCCGCCGACCTCGCCACCGTCCCACGCATCCGCCGAACGACCGCAGGTGGAAGATCCTTCTCCCACCTTGCGGCAAAGACCTGGAACACCCTCCCCGCCCACCTGCGGCAGACCCAGGACCTGCTGACCTTCAGGAGACTCCTCAAGACCTGGCTGTACGACCAGTAGCTGCCTCCCCTCCGGGCCTTGAGACCCTCACGGGTGAGTAGCGCGCTCTACAAATGCTTGATTGATTGATTGACAGGTTTGTAAAGATAGATTAATAGAATTCTATACATAGACAAGGTTGCATAGATAGAGATAGTTGCTTAGGCAAATAAATACATAGACAGGTTTGAAAAGATAAGTAGATGGATAGATACAGACAGTCCGTTAGATAAAAAGGTAGATGGCCAAATTGTGTTTGGTAAGTATTTTTGTACCTCCACGATTGGCTAATAGTCCCTAGCATATGGTACTGAGGTACCCAGGGCACAGGTACACCAGGAGTCTCCCATGGGCTGCAGCATGTATTTAGCCACCCATGAGAGTCCACTTCAACTATGACTACAGGCCTGTCATTGTAATCTGTGTGATTTGGTGCTTCCTTCTACCTGAGGTCTCTACACTTAAAACCTATGCATCACCCCTATGGAAGGCCCGTCAGTCCTGAGGGCAGGATGCTTGATTACAAGTGTGAGGGTGCCCCTGCATGAACAGTATACCCCTACAAAATTTGGAATCGATTCTCCAGGCTTTGTAAGTGCGCTCAGCCATTTTAAGACCTATAGTGGACATCAGTCATTACGAGATGTCTAACTATATAATGGCTGCACCGTACCTGGTCATATTTGGTAACAAATATGTTGAAATTGTACACCAACACCGATTCTGGTGTTGGAGGTATGATCCTATGTACTAGGGGCTCCTTAGAGAAGCCCCCTGTACTCCCAGTAACAGCCTTCAGGGTCTGACAGCAAGCTAGTGCTGCCGCCGACCACAGACGCTGTTCTGCCCTCCTACTGCTGAGCTCGAGCAGGGGAAGGTAGAACAATAGGTTTCCTGTGGGTGGGTCCTCAGATTCGTTATGGAACAAGGCTCACCTCTGAAACTAAGACACTCTTGACCGTCTGGACACTTGGACTTTGTTGGACTTAGACTGGAACCAAGACTGCATCAAGGAAGACTCCTGCTGCTCCTGATCTCACTGTTAAAGTCTTCTGTCTCATCTGTGTCTGTGCTTGGCTCAGGTTTGCCAGAAGACCTGCAGGCATCCAGGACATCCGAGGAAATCTCCCGTGGAGTGAAGGAGTCATTCCCCATCATTTGCAGGCACTGCAACGAAGCTAACTGGTCTGCTGCTCCTGTCGTCCTACTGACTTCTGAGGCTCAGCAACATGGGTGATAGTTCTGTGGCTCTCCAGGGGCCTGACCTGTCTGCCCTGCAATTTGGAGACAGTATCCCTCGTCAGAGCTGCTGGGACTAAACCCCTGCACACCGCATCGCCTTGCTGTTGCCAAGGCTGGTTGGCTCTGCACTCCAGAGATCTTCGGGCTATAAGAAGCTCCAACCTTCCGCACCTCATCCCTTGAAGATCAGCGTATTCACTGCATCACTTGCACCATGGGCCACCATCTTTGGTGAGCTGCCCGAGGTCCTCTTGCGACTCCTGTTCCTTCGGCCTGTGGGTCCTCTCGAGGGTGGTCTTCTGCTTTGGTGGGCTCCCCTGCTTGCTTGGGGCCTGCTTTGACTCTTCTGTACTTGGAAAGTCCCATGGACTGTGCTGATCTCAACGACTGCATCTTTTGCCTCTCCACGACAGTTGCTGCCACCAGACTTGTTGCTGCTCCCGCCGGACATCGACCACCTAGATGCCGACATCTGACGGACATTGTGCTTCCGTGCCTCCTGGTCACCTCTGAGTGGCATAGACTCTGTCCCCTCTGCTTGCAAGTTCTCCTGTTGAAGAATCTGTCCTTGGGTTCCACTGGACAACCTCATAAACCTTTCCATAGACCTTTTTGCCAAAGTTTTCCATTGTCGTCCATGGCAGGTTCCGATGTAGTTTCACCCCTATGCACTTGGCTTCCCTGGTGCAGGTAACCTGGGTTTGAGTCATATGAGCTGCAGATCACACACTGTGCATAGGTCGCCATCTGGTGGTGGGCCCGGATGATTACACTTTGTTGTTGCCCTGGAAGAAGTCTTTGTAGTCACGAGATAGTCGACTCCTCCTATGGACTATAGTGCGCATGGGCATCGTATCCATCTTCAGATTGTTTTTTTTCCGCCATCGGGCTTGGATGTGTGTGTCGTGCTCCCGGTCAGGTTCGTTACCGATCGACCTTTCAACGCGCAATCCATAACCCTATTGTCGGTATTGTTTTCGATCGCGATCCCTCTTTGCGCATCGTTCAAAACCTCTATCTTTCGATTCCGGTTGTCCATGTGGGCCGTTGGGCCCAGCTGCGCCATCAGGCCCTTGGCCGATGGAAAGGACACCTTTCAAAAAGTGCCCTCAATGTGGGCACAAATTCACCCACACTGATCTGCACCAAGTCTGCGCCCTCTGTTTGTCGCCACAACACGAAAGTCGACACTGCCAGGCCTGCACCTCCTTCAAGTCGAAGAAAACCATCAGAGATAGACAGGCTCAAAGGGCACCTCCAGTCGACAACATTGTCCCAGAGACTCCTGATCAACAGGAGTTGGAAGACACCGAGGAACAGTTGGTCATCGATTCTCAAGCCGAAGACCCCGATTCCGAAGATGGTCAGCAGGTCGATGACGAAGCAGACGATGACAGCATTCCACCAGCTCAACGGGTCGTTAGTACAGATGTCGACCCTACTGACCACACTCACCCCTCCATGTCAGACAAGGCTATGGTAACACCTTCACCCTCGGGCCTAGGTGGATGCTATTCTATCACTTCTCTCGCCCCGCCTTCTGGCCCGGCAAAGAAGACTAAACTAAAGCCTTCGGGTGACTCGGGCTCGAGTCAACCTTCCCTCCACTCAGACCACGTTCCGGTTCCGAAACAACTCCCACCGAAGAAAGTTTCGGAACCTAGCCACCCGGAACCGAAAAAATCTTCGGAACCCAAGCAACCCCTACCGAATAAACACTCGGAACCGAAGCAGCCAGAACCGAGAAACATTTCGGACCCAAAGCAACCGGAACAGAAAAACATCCAGATCCTAAAAAACATCCAGAAACTAAACAACCGGCACCAAAAAAATCTTCGGAACCTAAACCTTCCGAACCGAAAAAACATTCTGGTCCCCAACCAAAGAAAGGTTCCGATCAAAAGCAAAAGGAGCTGAAAACACCTCCCAAAGCGACACCACACAAATGCTCGGACCTGAAAAAGTCCGCTCCCACTGCTAATGAAGAGCTTTTTTTTTTTTTTTTTTTTTTAAACGGTTTTTATTAATTTTCATGTTCAAGGCACATATATTTCTGACATAATGATGCATATACATAGAAACCATACCTTTACAGTAGTGAAAAGTATGACACTTGGTTTTATAAAGTCGCAAACATTTCTTTAGACTGGCAACTGTCTTCACATTACATTTCCAGCTCTCCTCCGTTGATGAAGAGCTTTTTAAGCAGGACCCATTCCAAAAGGCTCTTCTACAAAACAGGTCAAATAATACTGCAGCCTAAAAAGAGGAAATTGGCCCCTCCAGCTCCTCAGAAGAAAAATGCCCAGACTTCTCCCATAAGGGACATCTCACCACCTCCATTGGTGCCTGGCCCTGACATTTCTCCTATAAACTCACCATTACCCCAAAACACACCTTTAGATGAGGATGAGGATTTTGGGGACGGAGACAATAAAGAACCATTCGAAGACCCTAGGGATCCTAATTCACCATCACATGACCCCTGGGAAGACTATGAAACACCTGGTGCACCTGATGTGCCTCAAGAGGACATTTATCCCTCTAGACCATCCCTTCCAGACGACACTATAGGATTTTCACAGCTCCTACTCAGGGCTGCTCAGTTTCATCGGGTAGATATGCACACTGACCCCGTAGATGATGACTTTCTTATGGACACAATCACACCTTCGCAAAGGTCCACAGTAACACTACCAATGCTCAAGGGGGTCATCAAACATGCCCCAGAGGTCTTTAAAGATCTAAGGATTGAGAAAAATATAAGCCTGCCCCAATTGACCCAGCTTATATTAAAGGCCAGCTCCCTTTAGACTCAGTGGTTTCTAACGCCCGAAAGAGAGCCAACTCACAAACCTCAGGGGATGCCCCACCCCTTGATAAAGAATCTAAATTATTAGATGCCTCCGGTAAGCGGATGGCATCCCAAGCGGCTAATGTTTGGAGGATTGTCAATTAACAGGCGTTACTGTCAAGGTATAATAGGGCTCATTATGATGAACTGGAGACCCTATTGGAACATCTCCCTGATGAATATAAAACCAGGGCTAACGACCTAATTCAAGAAGGTAAAATCATCACAAACACCTCCATTCGCTGTGCTCTAGATGTTGCAAACACAGCCTCTAGGGCAATAAATACAAGTGTGCTCTTAAGTAGACATGCATGGCTGCATATCTCTAGAATTAAACCAGAGGTGCAAAACACAATTTAAATCAGCCTTTCGATGAATAGCATTTGTTTGGACCCAGTGTCGATACATCTTTAGAAAAGATGAAGAAAGACACTGATACCGCAAAGTCAATGGGAGCCTTGCAAACCCAAACTGTGAGGGGGTCTTTTTGTCGCTCCTCTTACAGAGGCGTGGCCAAGAATTTCCACACTGACAACACCTCCTCTTCATTCAAAACTCCCACCCAGTCCTCACCCAGTAGAGGATATTACAGAGGAGGCTATAGAGGCAATAATACCAAAGGTGGAGGTAGAGGCACCAACACTCGCACTGCCTCCACTTCCAAACAGTGACTTCCCTCCCCTTCCCCAGACCATTCCACTCCGGTCGGGGGGAGTTTATCACAGTTCCTACCTGTCTGGAACTCCATCACAACAGACAGGTGGGTAAAACAAATAATTAATTCAGGTTATTGTCTGGAGCTCACTTCAACTCCTCCACACATACCACCCAGACAGCATCCCATGTCACAATAACATCTGACACTACTGAAGCAGGAGGTCAATGCTCTCCTACAAAAGCATGCAATAGAACCAGTTCCGCTGCAATACAGGGGTTTACTAACTCCATTTCTTCATACCATAGGACGGTTCTATCAGGCCCATTCTAGACTTCAGACCACTAAACCTCTACATTCAATCAGACCATTTTCATATGGTCACTCTGCAACAAGTCCTTCCTTTGTTAACACAAGCCGATTTCCTTACCACTTTAGATCTCAAGGACGCCTACTTCCACATTCTCATTCACCAAGCTCACAGGAAGTATCTTCTGTTCGTGGTGGACGGTCAGCATTACCAGTTCAAAGTCTTCCCATTCGGAGTCACCACAGCCCCCCGATTTTTTACAAAATGCCTCGCAGTAGTAGCGGCGCATTTAAGGAGGCAAAACATTAATGTTTTCCCCTATCGGGACGACTGGCTAATAAAAGCCAAGTCATACCACAAGTGCATACAGAACACTTACCAAACTATTCAGCTCTTACAGCATGCAAGCTCTTCTACAAAGATTCCAACCACAGCACTCATTACCAGCAATAGTGTTCATGCAACTCATGGGAATGATGGCCTCTTGCATCTTTGTAGTACCACATGCAAGACTCCAGATGCGCCCCTTACAGGAATGCTTGGCACTACAATGGAACCAGGCCCAGGCCCAGGGTCAGCTAACAGATCTGGTGGTGGTAGACAGTCGAACACATCGCTCTCTGCAGTGGTGGAACACCAAGAACCTTTCCAAAGGTCGACCGTTCCTGGACCCGCTTCCACAAGTAGTGCTTGTGAGAAGTTGGCCTGATGTATGATGTCACTAGTTCTAGTGTACACCTTATATCAGTCCAAATACCCTTATGGTGATTGGTTGTAAAGTCAACCTTATAGACCAGCTATCCTAGTGGTAGCATGGACAAGAGCAGTCTTAGGCTAAACTCTGAATGGCATGTGAAGCCAGCTGTGATACCATATATAATCCCTTGAATACCAAATGAAAGGACACCACAACAGATATATATATAAAATAAAGTGTATTTATTCTAGTCAAACCCTCAGCACTCTTTATGAGATTAGAGGTAAGTACAACACAGTCTTATTTAAGCATACATTAAGTCACACAGGTAAGTAATACAGTTAGGCCCTAGGGGCCACGCAAACCATATACTAAGTAAGTGGTATAAGAACCACTGTCACGGAAATAGAATAGGCCTAGGCCTAGGGAATCGCTGGGGCTACACTATACTAGCGTTAGTAAGGAAGTGGGAGGCCCACGGGATTCGTGTGCAGAGTGGAAACACTCACGCGTAATGCGTAAAAGTCAATAGCAATAGTACAGTTTAGAAAACGGTAGATTTAGGACACTTCCGGAGTAGCTAGGAAGTTGAGACTTGAAAACTAGACACTAGGATAGTCACTATCCTGATGAGCACCGGAGTACCCAAGTTACCTAGCCCACAGGCTGCGGGTGCATAGGGGTGAAGATGCGTCATTTTCGTCGTCGACTCCTATGGATGCCTGAAGAAAGATGCTGACAGGCAGTCAGTGAAGAGTGTCCGGTGGATCCCAAGGCTGGGATCAAGAAGAGAAGAAACCTGCAAGCAGAAGGGACAGAGTCAAGGTCACTAGCCAGTGACCACGTGGAACCAGGAAGGAACCAGGCGATGTCGTGAAGATTGCAGGTGAAGGTGAAGCTTGTCGCTGCAGCCAGGAGGACCAGGAAGCGTCGAGGACGACCAGGAGGCGAGCTGTCCCACGAAGGCTCTTGCTGTCGGCGGCGTCGAAGTTGGACTAGGACTCACCAAGCCTTGGCAAGCGGAACCCACGAAGAACGAAGGACTTGCTTCTGGTGCAGACCAGGAAGGTCTGGGGTGCTTCTTCCTTGCAGAGAAGCGGGAGCCAGTCTGGAGGAGCCAAACCAGCGCAGAAGATTTCAGGGTGCGTCGCCACAAAGGCCACTAGCCAGCGGGCAAGCAACCGGACAGACGCGGCAAGCAGGAAAATGCTGAAGGGCCCCACGCAGGACTTGTGGAGTGTGGGGGGCTGATCTTCGGTGCAGATGGTGCTTGGGGTTGGGGCTTCTCAATCCCCGGTGCACAACTTCGAGGGTACCTCAGAAGCTGCGCTTTAAGTTACT
The DNA here is from genome assembly GCF_964204655.1 of Triturus cristatus. Lineage (NCBI taxonomy): Eukaryota > Metazoa > Chordata > Amphibia > Caudata > Salamandridae > Triturus > Triturus cristatus. Next base: position 102,174,976 of record NC_140587.1, read on the forward strand.
AGCCACTTTTTCCAGGTAGCCGGTCCCACGTCGCTCGTCGCCTCCACGGATCTCAGCTCTGCTGTAGATGTGGATCAGGGTCGGAGAAGTCTGGAAGTCAAGGCTCTGGTCAGGCTCTGCAGTCGGTTCCTCGTAGAACGTGGGCAAAGCAAAGGGTAGTCTCTTGATGGTGCCTGTTTGCACAGGGTAGCCACTCCTTGGCTACAAGGGAGATTCTTCAGTCTTCTTCTTTCGTCGAATGTCGAAGGTCCAGAGTTTCTGTTCAAGTTTTGCAGGTTCAGGATAATCTAAAGTCTTGAGGCCCAACTCCCACTCTTATACTAATCTGGGGGGCTGGGATACCTGCTAGGTCACGCCTTATGGGTGGGACCTGGGAGGGGGTGGTTACACCCACTTCCCTTTGTCCAGTTTCGCGCCAGAGCTGGGGCTGGAGTGCCCCAGCGCCGGTTTGAACTGGACTATGCAAGGAACACCTTGTGTGCCCCAGGCATGTCTCATTCCTTTCAGCCCACCCTGCCCCAATACACTAAAGGCTGTCTGGGGAGGTGCTAGCACCTCCCCAAGCAGGAAACCTATTGTCCAGGCCTCCCTGGCTGGGATCACTCCCAGCTGCAGGAGGTCAGACTTGTGTCGTGGCAGCAGCATCCATTTTGTGATGCTGAGGCTTTGGTCAGAGGCTAACAGTTGAAGTATGATTTTAACATGTCTTTCCCTCTAGAAGGGGGGAATAATATTCTCATGTCCAGAAATGGCATGGGGGTATTATTCCACAGTGTTAGACACCTTACACGACTTGTTTCGATAAAGCCAAACCATAGTTACCATAACCGTCTAAGATTATAAGGCACTTTAAGAGTATATGGTAGGCTATATCATAGAACAGCTATAAGGACAAGGTTCCGAAAGCTGCAGACAGGCTCAGCTCATGCTAGAGCACCATCTCACATGTTACCAAGCACTCTGCCTCCAGGATTGTTAAGGCCTGCCATAGGAGTGACTGATAGGTACACATGTGTCTATATGTAAGTTTGGTATAGGAATACTACACCTAAGCAAGGGGTGATTACACGACCTTGCCCCAGCTGAGTGATCAGCCAGTTGTGTCAAAATTGAAGGCCAGGCCAGGGGTGGCATAATACATGCTGCAGCCCCTGGTAGGCCTAGGGTACACCTATGCCCTGGGTACCTAGGGTACACTGTACAGGGGCCAATAAGGTGATCCTATCCAAATGGGTTATGCACCTAAAGTACATAGTATTAATTTAGAGAGAGAACAGCAGGGCTGTGGGTCTGATTAGCAGGCCCACAGCCACATCTAAGTCGAAAACCAGTAAAGCAAAAGCAAAAAGTGGGGGTGAACATAGCAAGCAGACCCTACTCTCCTACACAACCCCCCCAAACTTAGGGACATTAAACTAATCTTGACCAGTTGAGTCTTCATGTTCTAAGTGGAAATATCTGGAGAGTCCATCTGCATTGGCATGGTCAGTCCCAGGTCTATGTTCCACTGTGAAGTCCATCCCCTGTAGGGAAATGGACCACCTAAGAAGTTTGGGATTTTCACCCTTCATCTGATTTAGCCACAAGAGGGGCTTATGGTCTGTCTGAATCTTGAAGTGAGTGCCAAACAAGTATGGCCTCAGCTTCTTCAGAGCCCAAACCACAGCAAAGGCCTCCCTCTCAAAAGCTGACCAACGTTTCTCTCTAGGGGTCAGCCTTCTACTTATAAAAGCAATGGGCTGGTCTTGACCATCTACATTCAGTTGTGAAAGAACAGCTCCCACACCTAACTCAGAAGCATCTGTCTGGACAATGAACTCTTTGGAGTAGTCTGGACTTTTCAGAATAGGTGCACTGCACATGGCCTGCTTCAGGTCATCAAATGCTTTTTGACAGCTTACTGTCCACTGAACTTTCTTTGGCATCTTCTTGGAGGTCAAGTCATTAAGTGGTGTCACTATGGACCCATAGTTCTTAAACTTTCTGTAGTACCCAGTCAGGCCCAAGAAAGCTCTGACCTGAGTCTGGGTAGTTGGAGGAGCCCAGTCCTTTATGGTCTGGATCTTGCTCTCCAGTGGTTGAACCTGACCCCCACCAACTAGGTGGCCCAGGTATACAACCTTGCTCTGCCCTATCTGGCACTTAGTGGCCTTGATAGTGAGGCCTGCCTTTTGCAGGGCCTCTAAAACATTCCTCAGGTGGACCAGGTGATCCTCCCAGGTGGAACTAAAGACAGCAATATCATCAAGATAAGCTGCACAATAATCATCCAACCCAGTAAGGACTTGATTCACCAACCTTTGGAAAGTGGCAGGTGCATTCTTCAAACCAAAGGGCATTACCACAAATTGATAATGTCCTCCTGGGGTCGAGAAAGCAGTTTTGGCCTTTGCACTCTCAGCTAGTCTGATTTGCCAGTAGCCTGCTGTTAGGTCAAATGTGCTCAAAAACTTAGCAGCTGCCAGTCTGTCAATGAGCTCATCTGCCCTAGGTATTGGGTGGACATCTGTCCTAGTGACAGCATTGAGACCTCTGTAATCCACGCAAAACCTCATCTCTCTCTTACCATCTTGGGTGTGAGGTTTTGGCACAAGAACTACAGGACTAGCCCAAGGGCTCTCTGAAGGTTCAATGACTCCCAGCTCCAACATCTTTTGTACCTCAACTTTTATGCAGTCCCTGACATGGTCAGGTTGCCTGTAGATTTTACTCTTCACAGGCAGACTGTCACCAGTGTCCACCTCATGGGTGCACCAGTTTGTCTGACTTGGGGTCAGAGAGAACATATGTCTGTAGGATTGCAGAACTTGTCTGCAGTCCTGTTGCTGATGGACAGTGAGGCTGTCAGAAAAGACCACACCATCAACTGAGCCATCATCAGGGTTCTGAGTCAACAGGTCTGGGAGAGGGTCACTCTTCCTCCTGCCCCTCATCTGTAGCCATGAGTAGCCCCATGTCTGCCCTGTCAACATATGCCTTCAATCTGTTGACATGAAGCACCCTGTGGGGGCTTCTGGGAGTCCCAAGGTCCACCAAGTAGGTGACTTCTCCCTTTTTCTCAATAATAGTGTGGGGTCCAGACCATTTGTCTTGGAGTGCTGCTGGGGCCACTGGCTCCAACACCCACACTTTCTGCCCTGGCTGGTAAACAGTCAGTACAGCCTTTTGGTCATGCCAAGCTTTTTGGAGTTCTTGGCTTGCCTCAAGGTTTTTAGAAGCCTTCTTCATATACTCTGCCATCCTGGAGCGGAGACCAAGTACATAATCCACTATGTCTAGTTTGGGTTGTCTGAGAGGTCTCTCCCATCCTTCCTTCACCAAACACAGGGGTCCTCTTACAGGATGCCCAAACAAAAGCTCAAAAGGGCTGTAGCCAACCCCCTTTTGTGGGACCTCTCTGTAAGCAAACCGAAGGCAGGGTAAAAGGATGTCCCATCTTCGCCTAAGCTGGTCTGGTAATCCTTTTATCATTCCCTTTAGGGTCTTGTTGAATCTCTCAACAAGCCCATTGCACTGTGGGTGATAGGGTGTGGTGAACTTATAGTTAACACCACACTCCTTCCACATTGCAGTCAAGTATCCTGACATGAAGTTGGTACCTCTGTCAGAAATGACCTCCTTTGGAAAGCCCACTCTGGAGAATACACCAAGCAGGGCCCTTGCCACAACAGGAGCTGTTGTGGTCCTCAGGGGAATTGCTTCTGGGTACCTGGTGGCATGGTCCACTATCACCAGTATGAATCTGTGCCCAGATGCTGTTTGTGGGTCCATTGGTCCTACAATATCTATGCCCACTCTTTCAAAGGGGACCCCCACCACAGGTAGTGGTATGAGGGGGGCCTTTGTGGTGCCACCTGATTTGCCACTGGCTTGGCAGGTGACACAGGAGCGACAAAACTCCTTAGTATCTTCTGACATATGGGGCCAGTGAAAGTGAGGGACAAGCCTGTCCCAAGTCTTGTTCTGGCCTAAATGTCCTGCAAGGGGAATATCATGGGCCAAGGTTAGAAGGAAGCCTCTGAACTTCAGTGGTATGACCAACCTCCTGGATGCACCAGGCTTGTGGTCTCTAGCCTCTGAATACAGTAGCCCTTCATCCCAATACACTCTATGGGTACCTTGAGCATTCCCTGCAGCCTCAGCAGCAGCCAGCTGTCTGAGGGGTTCAAGAGAGGGGCAGTCTAATTGAGCCTGCCTCAGATCTGCCCTTGAAGGTCCCCCTGTCCCGAGAAACACAACCTGATCAGGTTCAAGTTCTTCTAGGACAGTTCCTTCAGGGCTCTCAGAATCATCCTCCTGGGAGGGCTGATCCACCACCTGAGGCAGGGGGGAAGGCACAGCCTTAACCCTACTGCTCTTTCTCTTGGGTTGTGACTGGTCCATAGTTTCAGGATCCAGCACTTGTTCAGTGGTGCACTTTTTGGCCTGTGACCTGGTCACAGCAAGGACATGTGCATCTATCCCCAGCATTTCTGCATGGGTCCTATACTCCACTTCAGACCAAACTGAAGTTTCAAGATCATTGCCCAGTAAACACTCTACAGGAAGGTCTGAACTAACAACAACTTTCTTGAGGCCAGTTACCCCTCCCCAGGAGAAGTTAACAATAGCCTCACTATGGGAGGTAGTGGCATTGCTAGCGTTGGTCACTAGGTAATTCTCACCTAGTATGATCTGTCCAGGGTCCACAAAAGCAGGTGTCACCATTGTGACACTAGCTCCAGTGTCCCTGTAGGCCTGAGCCATTCTTTGGTTGATAAAAGGTGTCTGTCTGTACTTGCCCAGGTTACTGGGGCCTACAGTAGAGGACAAAGCTAAGTCCCCATCACAGATCAGAACAGCCTGAGTAGGTACTCTGACTAGGCCAGAATCCTCCTCAGTTCCCAGGGTTAACCCTACTATACCCTTTTGCTGGGAACCACCACTTACAGCTGAACTAGGGGGTACAGTTGCCTTAGGGGCAATGGTGGCTGGGGGCTTATCCTTTTTGGTGCACTCACTAAACCAATGTGAGTTGGACTTACAATAGTTGCACCATGGTTTCTTTTGGCCATCTTTCTTTTTATCCTTTTTGGGACCACCCTCCCCCTGAGCCTTTTGGGGGCCTGGTGAAGACTTCTGGTCTTTTTGTTTCTGCTCATTACCCTTCTGGTCTGCCTTTTTCTGATCACTGCCCTGGTTCTGGTTTTTCTGCTTAACTCTAGTCCTGACCCATCTATCTGCCTTCTTTCCCAAATCTTGGGGAGAAGTCAGATCAGAATCAATCAGGTGTTGATGCAATAGCTGGTTTTGACAGTTGTTAAGTATTTGCTCTCTCATGATCAAATTATACAATCCTGTATAGTCCTTAAACTTACTTCCCATTAGCCAGCCTTCCAGAGCCTTAGTGGCACAATCTACAAAGTCCGTCCAGTCCTGAGTCTGTGTCTTCTGGGTATCCCTGAACAACAACCTGTATTGTTCAGTGGTTAGGCCAAACCCATCAATCAGAGCACTCTTCAGGACAGTGTAATTATCTGCATCCTCATCACTAACTGTGAGGAGCTTGTCTCTGCCTTTCTCAGAGAAGGAGAGCCACAAGATAGCTGCCCACTGACTTTGGGGTACCTGCTGTACTTTGCAAGCTCTCTCCAAAGCAGTTATCCATTTGTGGATGTCATCCCCACACTTGTAGGGAGGGACAATCTTGCTCAGGGTTCTATTATCATAGTGCCTGTCTCTATCCTTAGGGATATTGCTGCCACCAGTGGGTTCTGACCCACTCAACTTTTGTTCTCTAGCCAGAGCAAGCTTCTCCTTGGCAAGGGCAAGTTCTTCCCTCTGAATCCTCAGATTAGCTTCCCTCATTCTGGCTTCATGCTCCTTTCTCTCAGGGGAAGTCATTCCCCTGTGAGAGGAAGCATTAGAGATGTTAGAGACATGGGAGTGGATGGATTCCCTTGAAGGGGATCTGTCCCTCCTGCTTCTCTGTGTAAGCCTACTTGGGGGTCTGTAAGGGGGGACCCCATGCAAACTCCCATGTAAGCTTAGGTTAGCCTGGCTAAGTCTTTCTACTTGGCCCTGGCTGTCTACCTCTTCATCTGAAGTCTCCTCTGACTCCTCTGTGGTGGGTAGACCCTCCTCTGTACCTAGGGTACCTGCCTGAGATGCCCTAATAATGTCATACTCCTCTAGGAGTTGTCTTAACTGAAGGAGGGTAGGGTTTGCACCCTGTTTTATTCCTCTGGAGGTACACAAGTGTCTCATCTCCTGGAATGTTAAGGTATCATATCTAGAGGGGGTCTTTTGCAAACCTGATCCTCCTGAGGGAGCATCTACTTGATCTCCTCTCAGAGACATGATCTAGTGAGGGTGTGGTGTGTGCACCTACCTACACTAGTTGTATCTACTAAACCTCTCTAGTAGTTGTAGTCAGGGTGTGTTACTCCCTTCAACCTACAACCACTAAGTCCAGTAGGACTTAAGTATTATAATCTATGTTATATGTACCTAGACAATATCTGTGTGATCTTTCAATTTAGTATCTCAAGATTACAATGGTATTACAACAGCAAGCTCAGATCCCAACCGCTGCTCACCAATGTGAGAAGTTGGCCTGATGTATGATGTCACTAGTTCTAGTGTACACCTTATATCAGTCCAAATACCCTTATGGTGATTGGTTGTAAAGTCAACCTTATAGACCAGCTATCCTAGTGGTAGCATGGACAAGAGCAGTCTTAGGTTAAACTCTGAATGGCATGTGAAGCCAGCTGTGATACCATATATAATCCCTTGAATACCAAATGAAAGGACACCACAACAGATATATATATAAAATAAAGTGTATTTATTCTAGTCAAACCCTCAGCACTCTTTGAGATTAGAGGTAAGTACAACACAGTCTTATTTAAGCATACATTAAGTCACACAGGTAAGTAATACAGTTAGGCCCTAGGGGCCACGCAAACCATATACTAAGTAAGTGGTATAAGAACCACTGTCACGGAAATAGAATAGGCCTAGGCCTAGGGAATCGTTGGGGCTACACTATACTAGCGTTAGTTAGGAAGTGGGAGGCCCACGGGATTCGTGTGCAGAGTGGAAACACTCACGCGTAATGCGTAAAAGTCACTAGCAATAGTACAGTTTAGAAAACGGTAGATTTAGGACACTTCCGGAGTAGCTAGGAAGTTGAGACTGGAAAACTAGACACTAGGATAGTCACTATCCTGATGAGCACCGGAGTACCCAAGTTACCTAGCCCACAGGCTGCGGGTGCATAGGGGTGAAGATGCGTCGGTTTTCGTCGTCGACTCCTATGGATGCCTGAAGAAAGATGCTGAAAGACAAATGTTAGAATATCGTGCACTCCTATTTAATCTCCGAGTGTAGTATAATTTTGACAGGTAGTGGCGTGCTGCTAGAGGAGCGACCCCTAAACCAAGGTCTAAGAAATAATGAGAGTTGCTCTATCCCATCCAGGGTGGTGTCCCTCTATGCGCACAGCATTGTGGGGTAACAAAGTTACCAATTTTCGTACTGGTTAAATCAAAGTTCATTTATTCATGATTAGAAATTCATTGTTCTGTGTAGCAAATTATCACATGTTGTATCAACAACGGTACTGACGGATATCCTCTATGCATTTCGGGTAAAACCCTTCATCAGGAGGAATCCTATAAACAGAAACAAGAGATAATGTAGCGTGTCCTCTCATCGGATTCATTGTTCAACCATTTAACGTTAACTAACAAATTAATGCATTAACGAATGAATACCACAGTATTTGGCCTAGAAGCCTGTGAGGCTAAGTGTGTAAACATATACCATCCAAAATATCAAACATAAAAAAGTGCGCGAAAACATATAAGGAAACGCTGTTAAGAAGAATTGCAAAAACGTGTGAAAGTTGCACCTAAGTTATTCGGTGTTTTTGAATTTACCGCGTGTGAGTCGTGCTGCGAAATAGATGCGGTGATAACGGTGTGTTAAATAAAATACGTGAATGTTAAATAATAATGCGTGCCAAGATCAAGTGAGATAATCCATCGCGTGTGCAAAGTATACTGGAAACAATACAGTGTTAACAACATAAGCCGTGAGATAGAACCACGCACCAATGTCGAGTAAGGTCGTGAATGTTACCTCAGTTCACCCGTTCGAATGAGCGTATCCAAAATGCTCTAATCCGGAAGACCGTTAGTGAGCGTATGGCCATGTTAAGTATATGGATAGTGAACAGAGAAAGAAGACTCTGGTTGTGTCGGCCATCTTAGAGCAGGAAACAATACATAACGTAAATCGATAAACAACAACTCAACTAAAAAAATGCAAACGATTTAGTGCAATGTAACCAAAGGCTAAATATAGGTTGAAATGATAAGTTATAATCACCGATGTAAAGTAAAGGTTGAAAGAATGTGTTTGGGAAAAACAATAAAGTTGTGAAAAATCAAAAAGAAACATGAATGGAGGAAACATATAAACAGAAAGGTTGAAGATAAGTAGAGAAAGGGTAGATGGGAAACAAATAAGGATGATAGCATTTTAAGCACAAAAAAGATTACAATATCAATTGACTGTAATATGTATAAACTGTTAACATTTCCTCAACGATTTTTAACAAATCCCAACTACGCTTGTTACAAAAGGGGTCTTCATTTGTTCCAACTTATTCTAGTAACCCCATGGAAGCAGAAGTAAGTCTATTTAAGTTCATGCGGAAACTCAGACTTAGACACTTTTTTGATAACGTTCTCACTGAACCTCTGACTAAAACAGAAAATACACTGAAAGGTCTTACGTCTAAGAGCACCTCCGTAGCCCCAGTGAGCCACAAGATCCTCGATACCTTTGAGACCTTGGTGAAGCAAGATCTTCAGTCTGTTTTCAAGCATCGTAAACCTAAACATGCGAACTTTACATCAAAGGATAAATCTTTGCTCAAGCAACTAGCTGACAATCCCAATATAATCTTCCTTGATGCTGACAAAGGGGGAGCACTGGTTGCCATGGATACCATACACTACACTCGGAAACTGGATGAACATGTGTTAGACTCTAACACCTACTCAAAACTTGACTATAATCCTACAACGACCATCTTACAAGTTTTACAGAATCTTGTGGATAAAGCAGTCCTATCGGGCACCATCGGTGAGACAGAAAAGAAATTTCTAATCTCTAAATTCCCTAGAAGTCCATCCCTACGGATGTTACCAAAGATCCATAAAAATCTACAGGATCCCCCCATGCGGCCCATCGTTTCAACTAGAGGCTCGCTTCATGAACCAGTTGGTAAATACTTAGACAGACATCTTCAACCTCTCGTGCAGTCGATGTCTACCTATGTTAAAGATACAACAGATTTTCTGAACATTCTTCTCAAGTTTAACATCCCATGGGATATTGATATGTACCTCTGCACGATAGACGTTACTTCCCTCTACACCTCAATTCCCCATGACATGGGGTTAGAAGCTACGGAACATTTTCTTCTACAATCACAGACTTCTCATGATTTACAGGTTTTTCTAATGGAGCTACTACACTTCACGCTTTATCACAGTTATTTCTCTCACAACAACCAGTATTTTCTCCAATTGAATGGAACATCCATGGGAAATTGTGCAGCACCTTGCTACGCTAACCTGTTCATGCACAAATTTGAGTTGGATCACATTTTGCACACCACACCATGGGAGAATCATCTGTTACTGTTTGTTCGCTACATTGATGACATTTTCTTAATTTGGAGAGGTTCGAAAACCACATTGACTGAAGCGATTATGAATCTTAATACCATCAACGATAGACTCAAGTTCACTTCTACCATCAGTGATACACACATAAATTTCCTAGACGTTCACATTTACATCGTGGATCAACATGTCCAAACCACACTTTTCAGGAAAGATACGGACAGAAACAACTTGCTACACTATTCGAGTTTTCACCAACCTTCACTTAAACGACACTTACCATTTCCCCAATTTCTCAGGATAAAGAGAATCATCTCTGAACCTCAACAACTAACCCAACAAACCTTGGAAATGGAACAACGCTTTGTAAAGCGAGGTTATCCATCACAAATACTGACAACAGCCATTGATAAGTCGCTGAATAAACAAAGGGGAACATTGTTGGAAAAACAATCAACTTGATCTTGGCACGCATTATTATTTAACATTCACGTATTTTATTTAACACACCGTTATCACCGCATCTATTTCGCAGCACGACTCACACGCGGTAAATTCAAAAACACCGAATAACTTAGGTGCAACTTTCACACGTTTTTGCAATTCTTCTTAACAGCGTTTCCTTATATGTTTTCGCGCACTTTTTTATGTTTGATATTTTGGATGGTATATGTTTACACACTTAGCCTCACAGGCTTCTAGGCCAAATACTGTGGTATTCATTCGTTAATGCATTAATTTGTTAGTTAACGTTAAATGGTTGAACAATGAATCCGATGAGGGGACACGCTACATTATCTCTTGTTTCTGTTTATAGGATTCCTCCTGATGAAGGGTTTTACCCGAAATGCATAGAGGATATCCGTCAGTACCGTTGTTGATACAACATGTGATAATTTGCTACACAGAACAATGAATTTCTAATCGTGAATAAATGAACTTTGATTTAACCAGTACGAAAATTGGTAACTTTGTTACCCCACAATGCTGTGCGCATAGAGGGACACCACCCTGGATGGGATAGTGCAACTCTCATGAAGAAAGATGCTGACAGGCAGTCAGTGAAGAGTGTCCGGTGGATCCCAAGGCTGGGATCAAGAAGAGAGGAAACCTGCAAGCAGAAGGGACAGAGTCAAGGTCACTAGCCAGTGACCACGTGGAACCAGGAAGGAACCAGGCGATGTCGTGAAGATTGCAGGTGAAGGTGAAGCTTGTCGCTGCAGCCAGGAGGACCAGGAAGCGTCGAGGACGACCAGGACCAGGAGGCGAGCTGTCCCACGAAGGCTCTTGCTGTCGGCGGCGTCGAAGTTGGACTAGGACTCACCAAGCCTTGGCAAGCGGAACCCACGAAGAACGGAGGACTTGCTTCTGGTGCAGACCAGGAAGGTCTGGGGTGCTTCTTCTTTGCAGAGAAGCGGGAGCCAGTCTGGAGGAGCCAAACCAGCGCAGAAGATTTCAGGGTGCGTCGTCGCAGAGGCCACTAGCCAGCGGGCAAGCAACTGGACAGACGCGGCAAGCAGGAAAATGCAGAAGGGCCCCACGCAGGACTCGTGGAGTGTGAGGGGCTGATCTTCGGTGCAGATGGTGCTTGGGGTTGGGGCTTCTCAATCCCCGGTGCACAACTTCGAGGGTGCCTCAGAAGCTGCGCTTTAAGTTACTTGCCACTTTTCCCAGGTAGCCGGTCCCACGTCGCTCGTCGCCTCCACGGATCTCAGCTTTGCTGTGGATGTGGATCAGGGTCGGAGAAGTCTGGAAGTCAAGGCTCTGGTCGGGCTCTGCAGTCGGTTCCTCGTAGAACGTGGGCAAAGCAAAGGGTAGTCTCTTGATGGTGCCTGTTTGCACAGGGTAGCCACTCCTTGGCCACAAGGGAGATTCTTCAGTCTTCTTCTTTCGTCGAATGTAGAAGGTCCAGAGTTTCTGTTCAAGTTGCAGGTTCAGGATAATCTAAAGTCTTGAGGCCCAACTCCCACTCTTATACTAATCTGGGGGGGCTGGGATACCTGCTAGGTCACGCCTTATGGGTGGGACCTGGGAGGGGGGTGGTTACACCCCCTTCCCTTTGTCCAGTTTCGCGCCAGGACTGGGGCTGGAGTGCCCCAGCACCGGTTTGAACTGGACTATGCATGGGACACCTTGTGTGCCCCAGGCATGTCTCATTCCTTTCAGCCCTCCCTGCCCCAATACACTAAAGTCTGTCTGGGGAGGTGCTAGCACCTCCCCAAGCAGGAAACCTATTGTCCAAGCCTCCCTTGCCAGGATCACTCCCAGTAGCAGGGGGTCAGACTCGTGTCTGTGGCAGCAGCATCCATTTTGGGATGCTGAGGCTGTGGTTAGAGTTAAACAGCAAAGTAGGATTTTAACATGTCTCTCCCTCTAGAAGGGAGGAATAATATCCTCATCACCAGAAATGGCATGGGGGTATTATTCCACAGTGTTAGACACCTTACACGACATGTTTTGATAAAGCCAAACCATAGTTACCATAACCGTTTAAGATTATAAGGCCCTTTAAGAGTATATGGTAGGCTATATCATAGAACAGCTATAAGGACATGGGCCCGAAAGCTGCAGACAGGCTCAGCTCATGCTAGAGCACCATCTCACATGTTACCAAGCACTCTGCCTCCAGGATTGTTAAGGCCTGCCATAGGAGTGACTGATAGGTACACATGTGTCTATATATAAGGTTAGATATAGGCATACTATATCTAAGCAAGGGGTGATTACACGACCTTGCCCCAGCTGAGTGATCAGCCAGTTGTGTCTGATTGGAAGGCCAGACCAGGGGTGGCATAATACATGCTGCAGCCCCTGGGAGGCCTAGGGTACACCTATGCCCTGGGTACCTAGGGTACACTGTACAGGGTCCAATAAGGTGATCCTTACCAATTGGGAATGTACCTAGGGTACATGGAGTCCATTTTAAAGAGAGAGCAGACAGCCTGAGACCCTGAATGGCAGGATCTCAGGCCAACTAAGTCGAAAAACCAGCTAGACACTAGGCAAAAAGTTGGGGGTAACCATAGTCAGATATCCACCTTCCTACAGTGCTAACCACAGACGCATCGCTCACCGGCTGAGGAGCCCGTTTATCACACCATACAGTACAAGGCAGGTGGACACCTCAACAAAAGCTACTCTACATCAACCATCTGGAGTTACTAGCCATATTCCTAGCCCTGAAATCCTTCCAAAGTGACATCTCGGGCAAGGCTGTCTTAGTCCGGGCGGACAACATGACAGCCATGTACTATCTACAAAAACAAGGGGGGGACGTACTCCTTGCAGCTAGCGCAGAGCATATGGAGATGGGCTATTCCTTTTCTCCTAGCAGAACATCTACCAGGAGTTCACAGTCAAATTGTGGATCTGTTGAGTCGTCAGAGACGACAAATCCACGAGTGGGAACTGCATCCACAAGTTCTGCAGCCTTCCTTTCAAAGGTGGGGACATCCAGACATAGACCTGTTCGCCACACACTTGAATTCAAAATGCCCAAGCTTCGCCGCCAGGTACCCACACCCAGTGTCCAAAGGCAATGCGATATGGATGAGTTGGTCAGGCATATTTGCATATGCTTTTCCACCTCTCCCACCCATTCCATTAGTGGTACGCAAGATGCAATAGCACTCACTGACGCTCCTCTTAATTGCACCAATTTGGGCAAGACAGCCGTGGTACACCACCCTGCTACAACTCTGTGGTACCACATCAAAAAATACGCCTCTCTCCACACGTCTTAACACAGAACCATGGAGCGATCATGCATCTGGACCCCATGCAGCTGAACTTGGCCATTTGGCTCCTGAGGTCCTAGAATTTGGCTACCTAAACCTCCCGCCTGATTGCATGGATGTCATCAAGGAAGCTAGACGTCCGTACATTTCAAGGTTAGTGCACATGGAACCCATTGACCCGCACACACTGCTCCAATGCCTCACAACCGCCTTGGTGTCCCGGAGGACATAATTTCTGACCCTGCACACTCTCGGTCGGATGGCGCACACAAGCCTAGCCCCCATTACATTGATGTCCTGGAATGTGAATGGCCTATGTGACAAAATAAAGAGAGGGCTCCTATTACAACACCTCAAGAGGCATGCGCCCTCAGTGGTCTTCTTACAAGAAACACACCTGGTGGGGACTACCACCAAAGCGCTCAATAGATGGGGTTTCAAGATGATAGCGCACCCCGAATTCACATCCTGTTCTAGGGGGTTGGGAAGACTGGTTCGAAAAAGTTGCCCACTGGTAGTACGGAGCACTCGGGCAGATGACCAAGGACGCATTGCGGCACTTTCCTGTCAGTGGGAAGGGCAAGCTTACAATCTGGTCTCCGTATATATTCCCCCGGCTATTCACAGTCTCGCCTTCCCAGCCTTGGGTAAATTCCTGCTTTCACTGCCCCTAGGGGAACTGATCATAGGGGGCGATTTCAATGCCGTGCTTGACACGGCATGGGATAGGCTTCCACCAAGACCCCAAGGGACTTCCACCACACACTTGCGAGATTTCTCGGAAGCGCTGGGGCTAGTGGACGTTTGGCCCACACGCCACCCCGCAGTGCATCAATACACATATCACTCAGGAGCCCACAATAGTATGTCCAGGATTAATTGCATCTTCTCGTCTCCAACAAGCCTGGAAAACATTCTGGAAATCACACACCTCCCTAGAGGCATATCTGATCATTCCCCAATATCAGTAAAATACACAACGCACCACACTGGGAGGAGGCGCATTCATTCCATTTACCCAGGATACCGGAAAGTCCCAACCAAAGGGAAAAACCTACACAAAACCACGCAGCACTATTTTCAAGACAACACACACTCTGTGTCCTCTCCCACTACTCTCCGAGAGGCGTCCAAAACAGTCCTGCGCGGACAGGCCATTTAATTGATCACTTCACACAAACGGGACAAGGCCCTTCAGGTACAGGAGCTCGAGAGAGTGGTCGGCCTGGCGGAAAATGCACACACGAGAACCAACCGACGACACGACTCCTAAACTAGCCCTCGCTAGACAGGCCTATAGGGACCACACATGGGAAGACGCCAAGGCCAGAGCTAAGAAAACGCAACACACTATCTATGATGTGGGGGACTAAGCCCGCAAGCTTCTTGCCTGGCTAGATAAAGAGCGCGCAAGACGCTGGGTGGCGTGGTTACGCTTGGCATCGGGGGAGGACATAACAGACCCGCAGGACATAGTCGCAGCCTTTGCACAACACTATGTGCCAGTTTATACTCCCACCACCGTGGAAGAGACCCTGGCCTTTCTTAAAGACATACGTCTGCCAACGTTGGCAGCCCCGGGGATGCACACATTGGATGCGCCACTTACAGCTGATGAAATCGCGGCTGCTATCAAAGAGCTTCAACTAGGTAAGGCACTGGGTCCGAACGGTATCCCCGTGGAGCTTTACAAAAAAGAGGCGGAAACACTGGGGTCCTACTTACTGCAGATGTACGAAGACAGCCTAAAAAAGGGAATACTCCCAAGAGACCAGAGAATAGCAACCCTAGTGACGATCCCGAAACCAGGTAAGCCCCCGGAGGAGTGCACCTCCTACCATCCAATTTCGCTCCTTAATGCAGAAGCAAAAATATTAGCGAAAGCACTGGCGACCAGGCTCCAGCCGCATCTTGCGTCCCTCATACACCCCGACCAATCCGGATTTATGCCCGGCCGCAACACAACAATGAACCTGAGACTGCTTCACGGTGTATTGGCCTGTATGCCGACTATTCAGGAAGAACACTATGGGGCATACCCAAATGACCCTCCCATACCTGGGTATAGAAATATCTAATATATAAACGAAAATGGGCTTAGAGGGATCAATCTCTTATTTATTTATACACAAGAAACAATGAATCGATGTGGTTTTCGAACGTGTGGCAGAAGCAGCGGACTAAAAAACGAGAGATGTTCTCAGCGACCGATTGATGACACTGATGAGACAAATTGGATGAAGAATAAGAGTATCCCGACCACAGTACAACTTAAGCGATTTGCGACATCAGTACACTAAGGTGCAGCAATGAAATATTGACCCGGAGTATCCCGTGCCAGGGACTCGTGAAGATCCAATACAGATAGTTTGTATTCCCCGTCCTGAGGAAGCCAAATAATTGGAGGCTGAAACGCGGACGCGTCGACACACTGATCTATGAGGAGTCCACAGATTGGGTTGATTAAAAAATCAGTATTTTTGGCGCATATACAAATCAGGAAAGGAGTAATACCTCTGACGCCAAGAGGATTACCTCAGAATGTATTACTGTTAACAAGAAGTATACATTATTTGTAGCAAGAGCCAGGGGAATTTATATGTGATGTGTTGTGTATATAAGATATGTATATAGGTTGGATGAAGTTGTATATATAGGTTGTTATGTGATGAATTTGTCTTTATGTATGTCAAATGTATATATTATGTGTATAGTACACTGATGTCTATCGAGAGATTCGCTTCTGAAAAATAATATTTGAAAATTTTTGGATATAAGTAAATATTAACTACCGAGAAAATTCATTTTTTCTTGTGTATAAATAAATAAGAGATTGATCCCTCTAAGCCCATTTTCGTTTATATATTAGACTATTCAGGAAGAGGCGGTTATCCTATCATTAGACGCTTTTGATTAGATGGTTTTTGAGCGGGTGGAATGTCCCTTCTTGTTCGCAGTGCTACAAAAGTTTGGCTTTGGCCCCAAATTTCTTGCCTGGGTCCGGCTCCTATATACACAACCACTGGCACACGTAGTGGTTAATGGTCGAGTATCTGACGACTCCCCCCTGGGGCGCCGGACCTGATAGGGCTGTCCCCTGTCCCCACTTTCATTTGCCCTGGTGCTCGAGCTGCTTGCGGCATGGATCAGAGGGGACCCAGTGATACGAGGACTGCGGTGGACGGAGGGGTGGGAGGACCGCATTTCCCTTTACGGGACGACATCTTGTTGTTATGACTTCCCCCTAGCCGAGCAATCAATTGCTTGTTAGACATCTGTGCATCCTACGGCAGGTTTTCTGGATAAACTATCAATTGGGCAAAGTCGGTCATGTTCGTTCTCCACAGACCCCCGCGTTTGCCCAGGGGAGTAACGATACAACTCGGACAGGATGGGTTTAAGTACCTGGGCATTTACATTACACCAGATCACGCTCAATCCTATGAGTGTAACCTCTTGCCCCCTCTCAGGAGACTCAAAGGCGACATGAAATATTAGCACTCACTACCCTTGACCCTTTTGGGCCGAACGGCCCTGTTCAAAATGATGGCTCTTCCCAGGTTTTTGTACGCCCTCCAAAACACGCCAACCCCTGTCCCCAACTCCTATTTCAAATCCATAGAGGCGGCGGTGCGCCTCCTCCTCTGGGACAATAGACCTCCCCGCATATCAATGTCAAAACTCGCTAGGGGCTGGTACGATGGCGGAATTGCCCTGCCTAATGTACAACTACAGTTCGAGGCATGTGGGCTGCTGAATTCATATCTGTGCATAGATCGCCGCCTAGTGTTGGGTCCGGATGTTTGCACGTTGTTGTCCTGGAAGAGTCTTCGAAGTATCACGAGATAGGTGACTCCTCCCCTGGACCACAGTGCGCATGGGCATCCTCTCCATCCTTAGATTGTTTTTTTCCACCATTGGGTTCGGATGTGCTTATCTTAGCTCAAGTTAGGAAAATTCAGTTTAAGGCCAAAAGGCCTTTAGTTTTCGTCGGTACTGTTCCCGTTCGGTATCGACTACTTTCTTTACTAGTTTAGAACCTTCTTCCAGCCTTTCGGATCCGTTTGGTCCGAACATCGAACTTACATCGACGATGGAATCGAGGACTCTATTCAAACGGTGTCCTTTATGCCACGCAAAATACCCACACATCGACGTCCACCCAGTATGCAACAAATGTCTCTCACCGGATCACGATGAGTCGAAATGTATGGCCTGTGCCCGATTCCGATCGAAGAAGACTCTCCGGAATCGATGGGCGGCGAGATTAGAAGCGCAGCAATCGGCGCCTGCCCCGGCCAACATCTTCAGCACCGAGGACGCAGAGAGCGTGGAAGAAGTAAACTCCAGCCCCGCTTCCGAACACGATTCCCGATCGGAAGACAACGATGAAGTCCTTTTTCAAAGGGAAGAAGTCATCGACGAGGTAGGAGACTACGATGAGGCCTTTGGGGCCGAAGAAGATAGCTCTAGCGAGGAGCCAGGCCCACCCGTCGATACGGAGGCCGTCAAAGTGCGTCATTCTAAGGCTCAGGTCGAGGGATCGCCTCCGGGCCTTACCCGAGATCAATCCCAAAGTTCTTCGGCCCCACCTTCGGTCATTATTAACGAAGACGACTGGATTCCCTTAGACGAAACCGAAACCAATCGTCGCACCAGTTCCACCGAAACCAAAAGTGAAACTGGCGGTAATCTGCTCGAAGGCCTCGAAGCCCTCCACTCCTTCGACGCCAGCAAAGGCCGTCGGCCCCGAACGCAGTAAAAGGGATTTCGGCGCCGAACTCACTGCAGCGGATATCGGCACCGACCCGAAGAAAAAGGTCCTCGGTCCCCCCAAAGCGCCTCGGCCTCTGGCACCGAAGCCGTCGGCCCCGACCACCAAAGTCAAAATGGCCGCTCCATCTGCGTCCACGTAGAAGACAGCGACACACGCCAAGTCATCGACTCCAACGACCGTCGATACCTGTCTTGGGATCGATGACCCCATGGCTCCAAAGCAGTCAACGACTACCTCCACGGTGCCGACCGGCTCCAAAGAGCCTTCTGCGTTCTCAGTGCAGCAAGTCGCGGCGTCGTTGCAACGCATCAGGGAACGGGCAGCCCTCCGATCCACGTCGGGCCCCGACACACACAAGGCTCCGAAGGCACCATCGGCGCCAACCAACATCACTTTTGGCTTGCCGCCGTCCACGGCGCCGAAGATGTTCGAGATCCGAACACGTGTCCGCCAGACACAGTCCCCGTCTACTGGACACACAGATTCTGAGCCTTCACAGCCACAATTCATCGACGCCGACACTGGTAAACTGATGCTCCGCAAGCGGAAGATCACGCCAGAGAGGGGATTGGACTCCTACAGAATACCTCTCAAGCACAAATTGCGAGCGGGGTCGGAACCAGTTCTGTATGAACGCTTACACACCTCCTATCAGGATCCCCAGTCCTTTTCTCCTACGCCTTCAGAGACGGACGCAGTAGAGGACTACATGGGAGATGATACCACCTACCCTGGGGATGTTGATCCTGATGAGCATCTACAGAACCCAGATCAGGCATGGGATGACCCTACAGACCAGGGTACCGCGCCAGACACCCAAGACACGCAGCTTTACAGCGCCAAGACATCTCCCACAGAGGACACTGCTGCCTTCAATGCCCTCATAGAACGAGCTGCCGCCAATCATGGAGTAGAACTCCATTCTGACACTGTTGAAGACTTCTTAGTGGACACTTTCGCCTCCTCCGAAAGAACTGTCAAAACTCTGCCCATGTTAAAAGGAGTTCTCAAACCTGCAAAGGACATTTTCAAAGAAACAACCAGGGCACGGGTGCTAAACCCCAGGATTGAAAAAAAATACAAGCCTGCGCCCGGAGACCCTATGTACATTAGAGGTCAGTTACCTCTGGACTCCATGGTGGTTGCTAACGCTCGCAAACGAGCCCATTCGCAGACAACAGGTGATGCTCCTCCCCCAGACAAGGAGTCCAAAGTGCTGGAGACATCAGGCAAAAGAATTGCAGCGCAAGCAGCAAACATCTGGCGCATTGCCAACACACAGGCACTCCTGGCCCGTTATGATCGTTCACACTACGGCAGCGGAGCTCCTCATCAGAGAGGGACAACTCCTTACCAATGCATCCATCAAGTGCGCCCTGGATGCTGCCGACACAGCAGCAAGGGCAATCAACACCAGCGTCATGTTAAGACGACACGCATGGTTGAGAATCTCAGGATTCAAGCCAGAGATTCAAAACAACATCTTAAATCAGCCAGTCAACCCCGACTTCTTATTCGGCCCTGAAGTTGACACTACCCTCGAAAAAATTAAAAAAGACACTGACACTGCGAAATCAATGGGGGCTCTGCAGACGCAGCAATTTCATAGTGGCTCCTTTCGTCGCCCCGGGAATAGAGGAGCAGCTAGAGGCCAGGGGTCACAGCAACAATACACTAAAGGGGGCACACAGAGTACCTACGATAAAACCAACAGAGGTGGATATCGTGGCTCCAGCACCAAGGGCAGGGGACGTGGTTACGGCAACACCAGGTCCTCCCCCAAAAACAAACAGTGACGCCCTCTCCCTTCCCCCGACCACATAACACCTGTCGGGGGGAGACTCCAGCGGTTCCTGTCCACGTGGAAAACCATCACCACAGACAGGTGGGTCAGGGACATCATCCAGCACGGTTACTGTCTCGAATTAACCTCCACCCAACATACCGCCAAAGCACCGTCCTATGTCCGTAGAGCACTTAGCATTATTGCAGCAGGAAGTGCTAAGTATGCTGCAAAAAGGTGCAATAGAGGTCGTGCCCGTCAACCAGCAGGGGACAGGGGTGTACTCTCTGTACTTCTTAATCCCAAAAAAGGACGGGTCACTCAGACCTATACTAGACCTGAGACCCCTCAACCACTACATTCTCTCAGAGCATTTCCATATGCTCACCCTACAGCAGGTTTTCCCACTGCTCAGCCAGGGAGACTTCCTAGCCACACTGGACCTCAAAGATGCGTACTTCCACATACCCATCCACCACTCACACAGGAAATATCTCAGGTTCACTATTCAGGAACAGCACTATCAATTCAAAGTTCTCCCCTTCGGAGTGACAACAGCACCCAGGGTTTTCACCAAGTGCCTAGCTACAGTGGCTGCACATCTACGGAGACAACACATTCACGTCTACCCTTACCTGGACGACTGGCTTGTTCAGGCAAAGTCGGCCCAGCAATGTGCCAGCCACATGTCCCTCACCATTCACCTTCTTCACAGTCTGGGATTCTCACTAAATTACCCAAAATCACATCTCCAACCCACACACGTACGACAGTACCTGGGCGCGACCATAAACACTCTGGCAGCCACAGCTCAGCCAAATTTAGTGAGGATCAACAGCATGCAACTGCTGATCACAAAGTTCAGACCTCAACACTCCCTTCCAGCGTGAGTGTTCATGCAGTTGATAGGCATGATGGCCTCCTGCATTTTCATAGTCCCGCGCACGAGACTACATATGCGCCCGCTTCAGGAGTGCTTGGCACGTCAATGGAATCAGGCTCACGGGCAATTAAAAGACCTAGTGTTGGTGAGCGGTCGGGCATACAACTCTCTGCATTGGTGGAATCCACAAAACCTTTGCAAGGGCCGACCGTTCCAAGAGCCTGTTCCACAAATAATACTGACAGCGGACGCGTCTCTCCAGGGATGGGGAGCTCATGTACTCAATTACACAGTGCAGGGACTATGGACGACACAGCAAAAGAAGATGCACATCAACCTTCTGGAACTGATGCCAATCTTCCTAGCCATGAAGGCATTCAAAGTACACTTGTGCAACAAAGTCGTGTTGATCCGGACGGACAACATGACTGCCATGTACTACATACAGAAGCAGGGAGGAACACACTCTCCACAGTTGTCTCATCTGGCTCAGAGCATGTGGAAGTGGGCCATTCAGAGGAACATCTTCCTCATGGCGGAACACCTGCCCGGCAAAGACAACCAGATGGCGGATCTGCTCAGCAGACACAGCCACCAGATGCACGAGTGGGAGCTACATCCGTCAGTTCTCCAACCGTACTTCCAACAGTGGGGTCATCCAGAGATAGACCTATTCGCCACAAACGAAAACGCAAAATGGCGAAGCTTTGCCGCCAGGTTCCCATATCCACAGTCGCAGGGCAATGCGATATGGATGAACTGGTCCGGCAGATTTGCGTACGCTTTTCCCCCAGCGCCATTAATACCGCTGGTGGCACGCAAACTGCGACAGCACTCACTGACACTCATCCTAGTTGTTCCCACATGGGCGCGCCAGCCGTGGTACACCACCTTTCTAGAACTTTCCGTGGTGCCGCATCAAAGGCTGCGGATTAAACCCGCACTTTTAACGCAGAACCATGGCGAGATTCAGCACCCAGATCCGCAACAGCTGAACCTGGCAATCTGGCTCCTGAAGTCTTAGAGTTTGGCTACCTAAACCTGCCACCTGACTGTATGGAGATCATCAAGGAGGCCAGGAGACCCACTACCAGGGCTTGCTATGCGGCTAAATGGAAGAGGTTTGTCATTTACTGCAACAACAATGACATTGACCCGCTAGACGCATCCATTCAAAACATCATCTGTTACCTCTTACACCTATACCGATGCAATCTGGCATACACCTCAATATGTATCCATTTAACCGCAATAGCAGCCTATCTCCAAAACAGGCAGCACCTCTCTTTATTCAGAGTGCCTGCCATCAAAGCCTTCTTGGAGGGGCTTAAACGAGTGATTCCCCCAAGACACCCACCAGCACCGGTGTGGAACCTCAACTTGGTCCTCACCAGACTGATGGGTCCACCCTTCGAACCTCTCCACTCATGTGAGATTCAATTCCTCACCTGGAAAGTAGCTTTCCTAGTAGCAATCACTTCGTTAAGAAGAGTTATTGAACTCCAGGCACTAACCATTCAAGAGCCATTCATACAGGTTCACGCAAACAGGGTCGTACTACGTACCAACCCCAAATTCATGCCTAAAGTAATATCGCAGTTCCACATGAATCAAACTATTGAACTGCCTGTTTTCTTTCATAATCCACAAACTTCGCTGAGAGAATGCTCCATACACTAGATGTAAAAAGGGCCCTCATGTACTATATAGACAGAACTAAGGACTTTAGGAAAACAAAACAACTTTTCGTTGCCTTTTCTCCACAACACAAGGGCAACGCCATTTCCAAATCAGGTATAGCCAGATGGATCGTTAAATGTATTCAAATTTGCTATCAAAAAGCTAAACGCACATTAACGATTCCCCCACGAGCCCACTCAACACGAAAGTTAGGGGCGTCCATGGCTTTCCTGGGAAACATTCCTTTACAGGAAATATGTAGAGCAGCCACATGGTCCACTGTACATACATTTACCAAACACTACTGTGTAGATGTACACTCAAAACAGCATGCAGCTGTAGGACAGGCTGTTCTCAAAACTCTTTTTCAGACTGCTGCAGCTGGCACTGGTAGCTGCCGCTAATAGGAGGTACTGCTATATATTCTATGCACAGATATGAATTCAGCAGCCCACATGCCTCGAACTGAATATGCTACTTACCAGTATGCATCTGTTCTTGGCTTGTAGGGCTGCTGACATTCATATCGCCCACCCTCCTCCCCGGCACCTGTAGCAGCTGCAGCTCTCAGAATTACTGTATAGCATGGTCATTACTTACTGTATCTACTCCATCACTGCCACAATGGCGAAAAACAATCTAAGGATGGAGAGGATGCCCATGCGCACTGTGGTCCAGGGGAGGAGTCACCTATCTCGTGATACTTCGAAGACTCTTCCAGGACTACAACGTGCAAACATCCGGACCCAACACTAGGCGGCGATCTATGCACAGATATGAATGTCAGCAGCCCTACATGCCAAGAACAGATGCACACTGGTAAGTAGCATATTCACTATTGGGCCTCTCCACTTATAGTGGTGAACCAATGGCTTCACGCCCCGCAGGAGGAACCGGCCCTACGACTTGACAGACACCTTGGCACGGACAGACTCTTGGGTTCACTCCATAGTAAGGCCAAGATACGCACACTGATCGGCCCCACCGCACACACTTGGGTCACAGCACAGCGAGTGTTCGGCTGGGAGGGAACTCGCACCCAACACACGCTCCTCTGGGAAACCCCAAAACTGGGTGTGCTTCGCAATAGTAAAGGTTTTGCTCGCTGGGACCTTATTCGGATTTCTAGGGTAGGGGACTTGTGGAAGAGGGAAGAGATTGTGACGTTTGTCCAGTTGCGCACAACATACCAAAGGGCAGACTCAGAGCAGTTCCAATATCTGTAAATCAAACACACACTCACCAAAGCCATACCCAGTGGTGACGATCTCCCCGAGTCATCACCACTCGAAGACTGCCTCCTGACACACCACCTCACTAAAAAAGCAATCTCGCTTACATATCATAAACTGGTAAATAATCAGTAAGACCCCACACACACCCTGAGAGAGGTGGCGGGCAGAGTGGGGGGACGAACAGCGCTGGCAGGAGACCTTGGCATCCCCGCAGGAGGTGGCAATTCCGGCCCGTCTACAACTCGTGCAATTGAAAATACTGCACAAAACATACTACACTAGGACAACACTTCACAAGATCGGGCGGGCTGAGACACCTTTGCGTTTGCGGGGGTGTTGGCTCCCGGACACATTTTTCCACACACTATGGGACTGTCCCAACATAGCATAATACTGGGAGACTGTCATGGCTATGATCACAAGGGTCTGCAGAGCAGAAGTCCCCCCAGAACCCCGAAGATGCCTCCTTAATTTGGGAGCCGACTGACCTCAACCACGCAGCGCAGGCATGGGCGACCCTAGGGATCACACTTGCTAAGTGGAATATCGCACAGTGCTGGGGAGCGCATTCTGCCCCCCTGCATCAACATTGGTGTCACAACTTAGATAAGGCAATGGTGGCAGAGAAGGCAGTGTTTATTCACAGAGGTTGTCCCCGAAAGTGGGTGCGGGTGGGGCAAGTGGAATGCATTCCGAGGCAATATTTGCACCCCCCCAGCTGAGGAATCTGACCTAGACCTAAGCGACTAACTCACGCAAACTATCACAGAGTCAATTGAGAAGCCTAGGATCCGAAACTGTAAAACTGGTGTCTGGGAAACTGGGAGACAAACCGTATCTGTACTTTGTACCACCCAATGAGCTACCTTGTAAACTGTACGCTGCGAGATTTGCAAATATCATGTGCTATCAGCAATGTTGTCAATGTATTTCAATAAAAATAAAATAAAAAAGAAGCTAGACGTCCCACTACCAGAGCCTGCTATGCAGCGAAATGGAATAGATTTGTTATCTACTGCAACAATAACCATATCAATCCACTAGATGTTTCCATCCAGCATATTATATGCTATTTACTACATCTTCACAGATGTCATTTTGCATATACATCCATCAAGTTACATTTAGCTGCTATAGCAGCGTACCTTCAAAACAGACAACATCTGTCGCTTTTCAGAGTTCCTGCCATCAAAGCCTTCATGGAAGGCCTCAAAAGAATAATTCCTCCCAGGGTACCACCCTCACCAGTGTGGAATTTAAACATTTTTCTCACTAGACTTATGGGTCCTCCGTTCGAACCACTACACAAACGTGAGCTGCAATTTCTTACATGGAAAGTCGCTTTTCTAGCGGCTATCACATCACTCGGAAGAGTAAGTGAGCTCCAGGCACTACCAATTGAGGAACCATTCTTACAAATACATCAAAATAGAGTGGTTCTAAGAACTAATCCAAAATCCCTACCAAAGGTCATTTCACCTTTCCACCTCAATCAATCTGTTGAGTTGCCAATATTCTTCTCCCAACCTACAACAGTGGCTGAAAGAGTTCTTCATACACTAGACCTTAAAAGAGCTCTTCTCTACTATATTGATGGGACAAAGTCCTTCCGTAAAACAAAACAGCTTTTCGTGTCTTTCTCTCTACCACACAAAGGCAATCCCATTTCAAAAACAGGTATTGCAAGGTGGATTGTAAAATGCATACAAATTTGCTACCACAAAGCAACACTTACTTTATCCATTCCCCCTATGGCTCATTCCTCCCATAAAATAGAGGCATCCATGGCATTTTTAGGAAACATTCAATTAGATGATATCTGCAAAGCAGTTACATGGTCTACACCGCACACATTCACAAAACAGTATTGTGTAGATGTGCAAGCAAAACAACAATCTAGTGTGGGCCAGGCTGTACTCAAAACAATATTTCAGACAACTGCAACAGATACTGATGATTGCCGCTAAGGGAGAGAACTGCTATGCAATCTATTCACAGTGTGCGATCTGCAGCTCATATGCCTCGAACGGAAAATGCTACTTACCAGTAGGCATCTGTTCTTGGCATGTAGAGCTTCAGAGTCACACACGCCCACCCACCTCCCCGGATACCTTTATCTGTTCCAGTATTATCTTACTTAGATATACCATACATGGACATCCTTTTCTGTTCTCACATAACCCCATAATTTCCCTTCATGGCTGTTATGTTGTGTAAGTTAACATTGTCTATGGCACGCTTTGTGTCTTCGCGTTCCATAGAACATGGAACGCGAAGCCGCGAGCGGCTCTTTGGAAAAGGATTAGCCGACGGCCTGCTGACCGGTTGTGCTGCTGTACCTGCCTGCTTTTCCTTGGTAATAAAGATACCGTCTACTTGAATCGTCTATGGACTATAACTTAACAATTGGCGACGAACGGGATATCAACGAACTTTGTACTGTTTGGAAGGAAAAAAAATTACAGGCAGAGTTGACACAACGCATTGGGAAGAGTTCACTCTAATCTTCTACGTGAAGAAACTCATGCCGCCGAGGAGCACAAACCTTCGCATGGGTGAGCGATCTGTTTGTAATTTCACTCACTTTAAATTCTGAATTTACGCTGGGTTGCAACTTACCGTTATTTTGCTTCGAAATTCGACGGCATTTCAAGGTAACCAGCCGACTGTTCTGTGCTCGCGACCTCCTCCTCAAGCTGCGAGTCATTGAAGTGAACCTTGTGCGCGTCACACGTTCTCCTACTGAACGTGATATGTCACATGAAACGTAGCGGCCATCTTGGATTGGGAAGGCCTTCTAAAGTTTAAGAAGAGCGTTTGTCATTACAAGACGCATTTTCAAGTGATTTCTACTTTCAGATTGTCCTTCTTCACTATTTCGGCACATTTTGGTGAATAATTTCAACCTTTATTCGTCAAACCTGCAGTTGAACAGTATTTTATTTTTGTGTGGAACTTTGACTCTGGAAATAAATGTATCCTTTATCTTCTGCTTATGTGGTGAAGAATGGACAGTGTTTGGCTGTAGTTTTCACTGAACAATTCCACTGCAGTTGGGCTGATATTCACGATTTTTTTTTAAACTCTATCCATTTTTGGTAACTGTAGCAACATGAGCCAACAGACATTTTCATTAAGTCATCCTGAAGCTTTTTGGTCTTCTGGTTTAGAACCAACTTTAAAATGGACAGAATGGAAAGAATATTTTCTGAACTATATTGAGACTGTGGATTCGGACGGCAAGATGTCAGCTGATCAGAAAAAACACATTTTGTTACATTCTTTAGGCCCACAAGGACTAAAGTCATACAATCAAATAAATAAACCCATAGTTGGGAGCGGGGATAGCAACGTCTTGTCCAATTTAGATAAATACTATGCTCCTAAAGTGTGTATTGGTATCACCCGATACAAATTCTTCCAAAGGAAACAGAAGAATCCGTTGATGATTATGTAAGCGAGTTAAAAAAATTGGCAACGGATTGTGCGTTTCGTGAATTATTAGAGGATTTAGTACGTGATCAAGTGGTAATGCATGCCAGTAATCCCGCAATTCTGGAACGCCTATGGATAAATGGTGATGCCAGTCTCGATGATATTCTTGCAGTAGTCCGTAAAGCAGAAACATCCAGTAGAGGTGCGAATGCTTTAAAGAATGATAGTGTTGCTAAAGATCTTGTTGCCAAAGTAAATTTCAATGCAAAAAAAAGTTATAACCGTAAAATAAAATCTGATGGATCGAGCAAATACAGATCGTACAGTGAACAGCCTAAATGCTATAGATGTGGAAGTTTGGAGCATTTAGCATTTGCTAAATCTTGTCCCGCGAGAAAGACTAAATGTGGTGCGTGTGGTATATATGGGCATTACACCAAAGCATGTAGAAGGAGAAACAAAGCTGTTAATTGTGTCCAGGTAGATACAGATTCCGAAGGTGATGCAAGCAGTAGTGATGAACAAGTCTCTGAATGTTCTGGAGCTGTAAAGAAAAAACTTCTTCTCAATATTAGGGACAGATGCTTGTTGATTGAAAATAAACCAGAATGTTGGATCCACATAGGGGGAGTGCGTGTGAAAATATACGCTGACTCAGGTTCACCCTATTCCATAGTTAATGAAGAGGTATGGAAAAACTTCATCGATAAGGTTGGTTCAAAACTTTTTCCGTCGGACATTGATCCTGAAGGTTATGGGGGTGAGAAAATCGATATCGGTTTTCGGTGGTTCAAATTCGAATTTAAAAATCGTCAATCCTATGGTAAGTTATATATTTCCAAAAAGGGCCCATCAGTTTTGGGATGAAAAGACCAGGGAAATTTACATATAATTCTTGACCCCAATTCAGTAGAGAAAGTACTGGTAATGGACGAGGGAACAAAGGTTGGTGAAAAACTTAAAAAAAAGCTTCCTTCTGTTTTCAAAAAAAATATTGGTATGTTAAGAGATTTTGAACACAAAATAATTCTCAAAGATAACGCAGTACCAAAAATTCATAAAGTCAGGAGTGTTCCAATTATCCTAAGGAATGATGTTGCTGCAGAATTAGATGGACTAGTCTCTTCAGACATAATTGAACCAATCGAAGCTTCATCTTGGGTTTCTCCCTTGGTCGTTGTTAAACGCAGTAATGGGAAATTGAGGCTGTGTGTTGATTTGCGCCACTTAAATGAAAATATTGTGGTTGATCAATTTCCTTTGCCGAAAATTAATGAAATGTCAGCTTTGGTAGAAGGTGCCAAATGGTTCCCCACAATTGATTTATCAGCCGCGTATCATCAGATTCCACTTTCAAAAAGTAGCAAGAAACTCACTGCCTTTATCACTCCACAAGGATGTTTCCAGTTCAAAAGGATGCCTTTTGGTTTAGCATCTGCTGCGGCCGTTTTTCAACGCCTTATGCATAAATTGTTTGCCAATGTGAAAAATACCAAGTTTTTTCAAGACGATATTCTTATTTTTGGTTAAAAAAAAAAGTAGATCACTATAAAACTTTAGAGACGGTCCTATCGATATTGGAATCTAAAGGTTTGACCATTGAGTATTCTAAATGTACCTTTGCCAGTGATCACGTCACCTATTTGGGCCATGTCATTGATAGTGAAGGAATTGGACCTAAGCCAAATCTAGTTGACGCTATAAAATGTGCGCCTGCTCGTAACTGCAAAGATGATGTCAGATCTTTTATAGGTCTTGCCGAATTTTGCTCAAAGTATATTCCAAACTTTGCTGCTAGAACCTATAACATCAGGCAACTCTTAAAGAACAAAGTTAAATTTGATTGGTCACCTGAGTGTGAACAGGATTTTATAGATATTAAGGATTGTATCACCAAAATTGCGTCCTCGAAGAGTTTTGACCCTGATGCTCAAACTATAATCACAACTGATGCTAGCATAAAATGTTTAGGAGCTGTTCTTGCTCAGATAGATCGCAATGGCACGGAACGCATTGTGGCTTATGCCTCCAGATCCGTGTCACCCGCTGAAAAGAAATACTCAACTATAGAGAAAGAGACTGTTCGAGGCATATGAGCTGCAGATCACACACTTAGGATAAGATCGCCATCTGGTGTTGGGCTTGGATGATTGCAGGTTGTTGTCTTCGGAAGAAGCCTTTTGGTCACGAGATAGGTGACTCCTCCTCTGGACAACAGTGCGCATGGGCATCCTCTCCATCCTCAGGTTGTTTTTTTCCGCCATTGGGTTCGGATGAACTTTTCCACTCCGGCTGAAAACTTCTGAAAATCTAGCTTTCGAAACCAACAACCTTTACAACTCGACATCGAAATCCAATCGTACCGGTTCCGGACACGGCTCATGGAAAGGACACCTTTTAAAAAATGCCCCCAATGTGGAGCAAAGTTCCCCCACAGTGACCACCACGAGGTCTGCAACCTGTGCCTATCGCCGGAACATAACGAATCCAACTGTCCAGCCTGCGCCGCATTCCGTTCCAAGAAAACCATCCGGGACCGAAGAGCTCGACGCCATATCGTGGCCAGACCAGCTCCAGAGCCAGAGGACCTCTTTGCCCAGGATGTCCCGGAAGACGGTTCCGAAGACCTCCAAATCGTATCTGAAGCGGATGATTCTGATGACCTCATCACTCCAGGGCAACGAGTGAGTACCAGTGCCCCTACCCCAACCCCCCCAAAAAAGACATTGGTCAAGACTCCGCCAGCTGGCCCCAATCGCGACCGAAAATCGTCTTCAGAAGCCCCGATCTCGGGCCCGGCTCCGAAGAAATATAAGCCTGCAGGTGGCTCGGGCTCGAGCAAACCACATGTTATTGTGCCCATAATACCTTCGGCACCGAAGCAGGCTCCGAAACCATCGAGCCCGAAATCTCCACCGGCACCAAAACGTTCTTCGGCACCGAAGTCTCCACCGGCACCGAAACGTTCTTCGGCACCGAAACCATCGTCGGTACTGAAAAAAGTCCACAAAGACTCTACCGTTCACCCAAAACATAGATCAGAACCGAAAAAGTCGGCACCAAAGCCACTTTCGGACAATGAAGAACTTTTTCGCCCGGATACCACGCTAAAAAGGATTTATATCAATCCAAAAACCGGACATGTCACCGCTGTGCCATACAAGAAAAGGAAGCTGGACACAACACCTCCACCAGCTCCCATAAAGAAGAAGGACTTTGCCACCTCACCCATTCGTCCTTCCTCTCCTATATCACCTCTCATCCCACCCCCTCTGCCCCCACCTCCTTCTCCTCTACATCTCCTTCACATACACCACCTCCACAGGATGATGATGATGATTTAGGGGGAGGGGGGATCCGGATGACCTTAATGATCCTAATGATCCTTTCACACTCCCGGATACGGCACCTTTAGATGACTGGGCTTACCCTTTACCTGATATTCCTGATCCCACTACATACCCCTCCAAACCCTCCCCTCCTGATGACCACCTAGGGTTTGGACAGCTGATAAACAGGGCCGCGCTTTTCCATGGCGTCACCATGCACTCAGATACACCTGAAGAGGACTTTCTTCTAGACACATTTGAGCAGTCGCAAAAATCAGTTCAGATCTTGCCCATGAATAAGGGAGTCATAAAACACGCCACAGAGGTTTTTAAAGACCCTGTTAGAGCTAGGGTTCTTAAACCCCGAATTGAAAAAAAATATAGACCGGCCCCACAGGATCCCGCGTACATTAAAGCACAGCTCCCTCTAGACTCTTTAGTCGTTTCAAATGCAAGAAAGCGGGCTAACTCCCAAACAGGAGACACACCGCCCCCAGACAAAGAGTCCAAGCTTTTAGAGGCCTCGGGCAAAAGAGTTGCAGCACAAGCTGCTAACCTTTGGCGTATTGCCAACACACAACCCCTATTAGCCCGATATGATAGGGCTCATTATGATAAGCTAGAAGATCTTTTACAACACCTGCCAGATCAGTACAAATCCCAGGCCAATGACCTCATCCAAGAGGGAAAACTCATATATAATGCATCAATCAAATGTGCACTAGATGCAGCGGACACTGCCTCTAGGGCGGTCAACACAAGCATACTACTTAGACGCCACGCATAGCTACGTATTTCAGGCTTTAAGCCGGAAGTACAAACAACAATTTTTGCTCAACCATTCAACCAAGAGCAACTATTTGGACCCGCAGTAGACACTGCACTAGAGAAGATAAAGAAAGATAACGAGACTGCTAAATCAATGGGAGCATTACAGCCTCCACAACCCCGAGGCTCCTTTCGACGCTCCTTTTACAGGGGAGCCTCCAAAAATGTGGGAACAGACACCTCTTCCACTTTCAAAACCTCCGCACAAATATCCCCCAACAGAGGATATTTTAGAGGAGGATATAGGGGAAACAATACCAAGGGCCGAGGATGGGGCAATACCAACACCTGCACCTCTCCAGCCACTAAACAGTGACTTGCCCCCACTCCCCCCAGACCATTCAGCTCCAGTCGGGGGAAGACTCCAACAGTTCCTACCTGTCTGGAATTCCATCACAACAGACAAGTGGGTAAGATAAATTATCCAGTTTGGTTACTGCCTCGAACTCACAAACACCCCCCCACACATACCACCCAAACACCGTCCAATGTCACCACACCATCTTACACTCCTCAAACAGGAAATTCGGTCCTTGCTTCAAAAACACGCAATAGAACCAGTTCCACTCCAACATCAGGGTACAGGAGTATATTCTCTATACTTCCTAATTCCCAAAAAGGACGAGACTTTAAGACCCATACTTGACCTCAGACTACTAAACCAGTATATACACTCAGATCACTTCCATATGATCACTCTCCAACAAGTCCTCCCACTACTTCAACAAGGCGACTTCCTTGCCACATTGGACCTCAAGGACGCATACTTTCACATCCCCATGCATCCCGCTCACAGGAAGGATCTAAGATTTGTGGTAGACGGACAGCACTATCAGTTTACAGTCCTCCCATTCGGAGTAACAACTGCACCCAGGGTATTCATCAAATGCTTAGCAGTAGTGGCAACGCACCTCAGGAGACAACAAATCCAAGTCTTCCCGTATCTCGACGATTGGCTCATAAAAGCCAATACTCTCGACAAATGTGTTCTCCACACTCACCGCACTATTCAAA
The DNA here is from genome assembly GCF_964204655.1 of Triturus cristatus. Lineage (NCBI taxonomy): Eukaryota > Metazoa > Chordata > Amphibia > Caudata > Salamandridae > Triturus > Triturus cristatus. The sequence goes on from NC_140587.1 coordinate 102,207,360, forward strand.
CCCTACACGACTTGGGATTTACCATCAACTATCCCAAATCTCAACTGCAACCCTCCCACATACATCAATATCTGGGAGCCACCATAAATACGTCCAAGGCCATAGCTTATCCCAGCACAGCCAGGATAGCCAGCATACAAAACCTCATCTTAAAATTTCAAACTCGACACTCTCTTCGAGCACGAGTGTTTATGCAACTGTTAGGCATGATGGCGTCATGCATCTCCATCGTGCCCCACGCACGACTTCAAATGGGTCCCTTGCAAGAATGTCTAGCACAACAGTGGAACCAGGCTCACGGGCAACTTACCGATCTGGTGTTGGTGGACAGTCGCTCACTTCGTTCACTGAAATGGTGCAACACCATCAACCTGTCCAAAGGGCGACCGTTCTTAGAGCCTCTTCCACAAGTAGTGCTGACGACCGACGCATCTCTCACAGGGTGGTGAGCCCACCTCCTTCAACACACCACCCAGGGCAGATGGACCACTCAACAAAAACTGCTCCATATCAATCACTTAGAACTTCTAGCGGTGTTCCTAGCACTGAAATCCTTTTAACTACATCTAAAGAACAAAACTGTCCTCATCCGCACAGACAACATGATGACCATGTATTACATACAAAAACAGGGGGGGGGACACATTCTCTCCAACTGTCCCAACTCGCACAGAACATCTGGAGATGGGCAATTCCCCAAAACCTCTACCTGATAGCGGAACACCTTCCAGGGGTTCACAACCAGGTTGCCGATCTCCTAAGTCGTCAGACACAGCAAATCCACGAATGGGAATTACACCCCAAAGTCCTATTCCCATTCTTCCAAAAATGGGGCCAACCAGACATAGACCTGTTCGCCACACACGAAAACGCAAAATGCCCAACCTTCGCCGCCAGGTTTCCACACCCACAGTCGAAGGGCAATGCAATATGGATGAACTGGTCAGGCAGATTTGCGTACGCTTTTCCGCCTCTCCCACTCATTCCATTTGTGGTACGCAAGCTCAAACAACAGTCTCTAAAACTGATCCTAGTAGCTCCCACTTGGGCACGTCAACCCTGGTTCACGACACTTCTGGAACTATCGCTAGTTCCACATCAAAAATTGCGCCTTTCCCCGGCCCTATTAACCCAGAACCATGGAGAAATCAGACACCCAGATCCACAGCAACTGAACTTGCCAATCTGGCTCCTGAAGTCTTAGAGTTCGGATACCTCCACCTCCCACCAGACTGTATGAATATCATGAAAGAAGCTAGAAGACCTACTACTAGGGCGTGTTATGCTGCAAAATGGAAAAAGATTTGCCTTTTACTGCACTAACCATGATATACGTCCACTGGATGCTTCCATCCAAAGCATTATTTGCCATTTACTACACTTGCAAAGATGCAATTTAACGTATTCCTCCATACGTCTACACCTAGCAGCTTTAGCAGCCTACTTACAAAATAGACAACACCTGTCCCTAGTTAAGGTACCAGCCATCAAAGCCTTTATGGAAGGTCTCAAAAGGATTATTCCTCCAAGATTACCACCTTCCCCAGTGTGGAATCTTAATATTGTTCTAACCAGGATCATGGGCCCTCCATTTGAACCTATGCATAAATGCGAACTGCAGTTCCTAACATGGAAAGTGGCTTTCCTTATTGCAATCACATCCCTGCGAAGGGTAAGTGAGATACAAGCCTTAACTCTTGAAGAACCATTCTTACAACTACATCGTAACAAAGTGGTTCTTAGGACAAACCCAAAATTCCTACCTAAAGTCATTTCCCCTTTCCATCTTAACCAATCAGTCGAGCTACCAGTCTTCTTCCCTAATCCAGACTCAGTAGCTGAGAGAGCCCTTCATACCGTAGATGTTAAAAGAGCCTTGCTTTATTACATCGACAGAACCAAACCTTTTCGCAAAACCAAACAGCTGTTTGTTGCTTTCACTCCACCACATAAAGGCAACCCCATTTCAAAATCAGGTATAGCCAGGTGGATAGTTAAATGTATCCAAATATGTTACCAAAAAGCTAAACGCACTCTTACAGTTCCCCCTAGGGCGCACTCTACCCGTAAAATAGGGGCTTCCATGGCATTCTTAGGGAACATTCCCTTAGAAGATATTTGCAAAGCAGCCACATGGTCTACCACACACACCTTCACTAAACATTACTGTGTTGATGTGCAATCCAAACAACAAGCTTCCGTAGGCCAATCTGTCCTAAAAACTCTATTCCAAACTGCTGCAACGGATACAGGTGACCACCGCTAGGGGAGACACTGCTATATAGTCTATCCTAAGTTTGTGATCTGCAGCTCATATGCCTCGAACGGAATATGCTACTTACCAGTATGCATCTGTTCTTGGCATGTAGAGCTGCAGAGGCACACACGCCCACCCGCCTCCCCGGGACCTGTATCTGTTCCAGCATTGTCTTACTTAGACACTACACATGGACATCCTTTCTCTTTCTTCTTATACACTCCATCATTTCCCATCATGGCGAAAAACAATCTGAGGATGGAGTGGATGCCCATGTGCACTGTTGTCCAGAGGAGGAGTCACCTATCTCGTGACCAAAAGGCTTTTTCCGAGACAACAACATCCTGCAATCATCCAAGCCCAACACCAGATGGCGATCTTATCCTAAGTGTGTGGCTCTGCAGCTCTACATGCCAAGAACAGATGCATACTGGTAAGTAGCATATTCCTTAGTGTGTGTTTGGTCTGTGGATTATTTTCGTGCTTTTGTTTGGGGTAAGCAGTTCATTTTGCGCAGTGACCACAGACCTTTACTTAAAGTCTTGACCACTGAAGGAACCATAAACACTTCACCTAGAGTGGCTAGACTAGCAATCAGATTACAGGATTATTGTTACATAATGGAGTATCTTCCTGGAAAAAAAAATTGTATTGCAGACTTTCTTTCGAGAATGCCCAAACAACTAGATGCGTGCGAAGATGAAATCTGGAATTCATTTCAATTTGCTTATGTACAAGATTTGGGGAATTCTGGCATTATGAAAGACAAATGGGAGAGTGAATATTCCAATGATGATGAATTATCACAGGTAAGATTACACCTTGCACAATCTTGGCCAAGGAAAATAGCTAGCGATTACTCTTTAAAACTTTTCTGGGAAGTTAGGTTTGATCTTAGTGTTCAGGATGAAAGCATTTGGCGTGGTGGAAGTCATTCCCCCCAAAAGCTTCGTACATCTATAATAGCGTTGTGTCATGAAGGACATTTTGGTATTGTCCGTTCCAAACGCACTGTCAAGACTTGGTTTTGGTGGCCTGGCATGGATTCTGAAATTGAAGCATTTGTAAGAGAGTGTAAATCCTGTAAAGCCGCGGATAAATCATTGGTCACTTTCAAACCTCCTTTAAGTACCATGACCAGACCCAGTTCACCTTGGGAACATACTGCCATTGATATCATGGGTCCCATTGGTTTGGAGCACAAGTATATTTTGGTATTAATGGATTTATATTCTAGATGGCCTTTTGTCAAAATTGTAAGCAAAGCTGACACCGATACTGTCCTTCATTTTCTTGATCAATCATTTATAATGGAAGGTATTCCTTCCGTCTTATTAAGTGACAATGGTGTTCAATTTTTGTCAACTAAGGCCAAAGAATATTTCAATAAGCTAGGAATTAAACACAAAACTACTTCTTTGTACAACCCGAGTAGTAACGGAATGGTTGAGCGCTTCAACCATGTTATTAAAAATACAATTCAGATGTCGAATAAATGTGATGATTGGGAAACTCAAGTGCTAAAAATGGTTTGGGCTTACAGAGTTTCTATTTGTGATGCCACGGGATATCCGCCTTTTGTCCTTATGCGCGGAAGAAATCCCAGAACCAAATTCACACCTGGTTGGCTATTTAAATCCAATGTTGTACATTGGTCTGAGGATTTAGTAAAAGAAAAAGCTGATGCTGCTCATATCAAGAGTAAAGTGTGGTATGATTCAAGACATGGTACTAAATATGCCAACATTGACATTGGACAATGGGTTAGAGTAAAGAAACCTGGTAAAACTTCTAAAGAAGATAGTAGCTTTTATGAACCTATGCAAATTATTGAAATCATGAATAATGCTGTACGTCTCACTGATGGCAAAGTGTGGAATCTCAAGAGGGTAGTAAAATGTTCTCCACCTTCAATTTCTACTGAGAAAGCTCCTTACTGGTTTGATTTTGATGATTTGTTAGGTAATGACAATTCTGACACTGTCTCAGGTGCAAGTTCTCCTGTGGTCAATGACAACACTGTAACTGTTTCTCCTGTTCCAGATTCACCTGTTTTAGAAACTGAATCAAGTAGTTCAAATGTTACTATGCAAGATGAACTTAATTTGAATTCAAGGTTTTCCAAGCGTGAAAAAAGACCACCTGTCTGGTTAGGGGATTATATTTCTGAAAGTTTCCCTTTGTAATATTTTTTGTTCCTGTATCAATTTAATTTGTGCTATCTCACTCAGTTAATTCTTTTTCAAAAGGAAGGGGATGCCATGTATGCTGTCATTTTTCTTTTTCGTTTCATTTTATTTCTTTGTTGTTCAGGAGGGGATGTGTTATGTTGTGTAAGTTAACATTGTCTATGGCACGCTTGGTGTCTTCGCGTTCCATAGAACATGGAACGCGAAGCCGCGAGCGGCTCTTTGGAAAAGGATTAGCCGACGGCCTGCTGACCGGTTGTGCTGCTGTACCTGCCTGTTTTTCCTTGGTAATAAAGATACCTTCTACTTGAATCGTCTATGAACTATAACTTAACAATGGCGAAAAACAATCTGAAGATGGATTCGATGCCCATGCGCACTATGGTCCATAGAAGGAGTCGCCTATCTCGTGACTACAAAGACTTCTTCCAGAACAACAACAAAGTGTAATCATCCGGGCCCACCACCAGATGGCGACCTATGCACAGTGTGTGACTCTGCAGCACTACATGCCAAGAACAGATGCATACTGGTAATTAGCATTTTCCTTCCTGGGGCACCCACGGGTGGGTGGCTTTTCCGTTCTCCACAGTGCTTCTTCGGGGTCCTTCCTTAAAACTGCAACCGTGACGTCTCCATAGACTTCCATTGGGCCCGTTGCAGAGTTTCCACTCTGCACACTGTTTCCGTGGGTTTCCTAGGTATTTACCTTGGGTAGTTCCTTGTTTTCACATCTGCTCTGAGTCTTCTGGTCCAAGTCCCGCTCTTCCTTGCAGTTTGCATTCCATTTTTTCAGTGCATGGTTTAGTCTTCCCTGGAGAGCAGTGTATATTTGTGCTACTTACCTGATTTCTTTGAAGTATTTTCATGTGTACTAATAAACTTTTATACACACTGTGTGGTTCTTTTTTATCTAATCTACACTGTTGATTAAATGTGGTAAAACAATCTGCTTTACACTTCTTCAAGATAAGCCTGACAACTGCTCTCCACAGCTACCACTTTGAGAGCTTTCTATGATTATCAAAGACAGCTAAAATCACCATAAATGTTGCCTGGATTAATGCAAGGTGCATCACTTAAATAAGTACACCATATACTAAGCCAGGCTCCTACACAGATAGCTAGACAGCTATGGTTGCATGTATACAGGGCAAGTTACTTACCTTCCATAACGCTTTATCTGGTAAAGACCTGATCTAGCCACAGATTCCTTACCTTTGAATTTCCCAGCCATCAGACTGGATATGGCAGATTTTTCTTTGAGCAATACCCTTGAGTGCCGGTAGGTGGTGTCAGTCCTCTTCGTCTGACGGCGTTGTCTTCGCCATTGTGAAGTCTGCGCCACCTATATAGGCACCACCTCGGCGCACTAACATCAGTTACTTTTCACTACTTTCCACGCCAGAAGCCCGGAGCCATGCAGTGCAGACATTGGTGTGTTTTTAAACAACTAGAGCCCTGAAACTGGGTCACAGTGTGGGGAGGATGGGTGGGTCGATAAGGAATCTGCTGCTAGATCATGTCTATCAGATAAGGCGTTGCCGAAGGTAAGTAACTTTTCCATCTGATAGAGACATCTAGCTGCAGATTCTTTACCATTTAATAAATACCCACGCAATACTATCCCTGGAGGAGGGACTGCGGATCAATTTAGACCAGGAAGTCCTGCAGGACAGAGCGGCCAAAAAGGCCGTCCATGCTGACTTGACTGTCCAGGCTGTACTTCTTGGTAAACGTGTGCAGGGATGCCCACGTTGCTGCTCGACAAATGTCGAGGACTGGATCTCCATGTTGCAACAGTAAGAAAAAGGCCCTAGTGCGAAGCACCAACTTATCAGCTAAGATGGTCAGGTAAGGAGACTGGGATGACAGAGCATTCACTTCATTCACCGTGCTGGCAGAATTAATTGCCACTAAAAAAGGCTGTTTTGGATGCTAAGCAGCTGGAGGGGGCAATTGGGCAGAGGTTCGAATGGAGCACACATCAGGAACATTAGAACCAAATTATGGTACCAGTGAGGCATGAAGGGGCAGGAGGGAACATATGTACTAGCCCCTTAAGAAATCTATTTACAATAGGGGATTTAAATAAGGAGGGTTGGTGTTGCACCTCAAGAAGGCAGACAGGGCCAAAAGGTACCCTTTGAGAGTGCCAGGGTTCCCTTTGAGAGTGCCCAGAGCAGAGCCCTGCTGGGCAAGGGTCAAAATAAAAAGTAGAACTTGAGAGAGGAAGCAGAAAGATGATCCGTAGATCTTTCTGTATAATATTTCACAAATTAGTTCCACTGGTAGGTTTACCCTGTGTTGGTGGAGGGCAGCCAGGCCGCCGAAATAACATTGCAAACGTCGGGATGAAGGTTCAATGCCCTCAGCAGCTGCTGCTCAATCTCCAAGTAAGAAGGCGTAGAGTAGACCGGTTCTTGTGGAGAACCCTCCCCTGCTGCTGTGACCGAAGATCCTCCCGAAGGGGCAGCCTGATCGGAGGATTGATTCTCATTGGAGAAGCTCAGGATTCCAGACTCTCAATGCTCAGTCCGAAACTACAAGAATGACGTAGGCCCTGTCGCTCCTGATCTTCTTGTGCACTCTGAGCAATAGGGGTATGAGCAGAAAGGCATATAGAAGGCTTGAGCTCCACTCAAGTCGAAAAGCGTCTTCGAGCAAGAGCCGCCTTGGAAACTCCAGCGCGCAAAACTACTGACCTTGCGCATAGTCGGCGAACAAATCAAACGAAGGTTCTCCCCACTGTTAAGAGACCTTGCATCACCTCCGGATAGACACGCAATTTGTGATCTGCTAGGCATAGATGGCTGAGTTTGTCCGCTCTGGTGTTCAGCGAACCTGCCAGGTGTTGAACCACCAGTGATATGCCCTGCTGTTCCAACCATATCCAGAGACGCAGGGCATCTTGACAAGGGGTCCACGACCCAATCCCGCCCTGTTTAGGGCTTTACCACATGGCGGTGGTGAGGTCAGTGAACACTTGAACCAGTTTTCTCTTGATTGAAAGAAAAAAAATCTTTCAATGGCAAGAGAATTGCTTGGAGCTCGAGCAAGTTGATGTGGAGTTTGGATTCTGCCGGAGACCAGAGTCCTCAGATCTCCACCTCTCCCAGATGACCACCCTAACCTAAGAGTGACACATCTGTCAATACTGTGTGATCTGATTAGGGAAGGGAGAGGGGTCTGCTTCAGACCCAATCACGGTTGGTCAGCCGCCACTGCAGGGCCTGTGCAGTCCTCCGAGATCTGAACCATGTCGGAATGATTCCCCCCATGCTGCACCCACTGGAACTTCTGGCCCCAGTGCAGAGCCTGCATATGCCATTTGGCATGTGTCCCAAGCGGGAGGCAGGAGGCCCAACATCCTCAGAGTCATTCTCATTGAAGTCCAGGATCGAGGCTGAAACGTCAGTATCATAGCCTGCATATCTTGGACTCGCTGCTCGGGAGGATAGGGCCAAAACTCCACCGTGCCCAGAATAGTTCCTATGAAAGGGAGCTTCTGAGGAGGAGTCAGGTGTGACTTTGGTTCGTTGATAGTGAACCCCAGCGAAAGCAGGAGGTTCGCCGAGGTCTGGAGGTGGGAGAAGACCGCCTGGAGCGAGCTGTTCTTCAACAGCCAGTCGTCGAGATAGGAGAAGACTGACACCCCTGGTCTGCGCAGATGACCTGCGACAGCTGCCATCACCTTGGTGAACACACAAGGGTCACTGGTTAGGCCAGTGGAGAGCACCGTGAACTGAAAGTGCTTGTGGCCTACTGTAAACGCAGGACGGTAAAGTGAAAATAGGCATCCTACAAGTCCAATGCTACCATCCAGTCACCTGGGTCCAGGGCAGACAAGACCTGAGCCAAAGTGAGCATCTTGAACTTTTCCTTATGGGGAAAGTAGTTAAGATCTCGCAGATCTAGGATAGGGCGCAGGCCTTTTCCTTCTTCAGGACCAGAAAGTATCTGGAATAACAACTACAGCCTGCTTCTGGCGCAAGAACCCTCTCTATGGCTCCCTTGGCCAAGAGTCATGACTCCCTCCTGAAGCAGTCAGGTGATCCTCCGTCAGCCGATTGTAAGTTGGAGGCCTGGAGGGATGGGTAGACTCGAAGAGGAGGGAGTAGACCCTCCGGACTATCTGAACAACCCACCTGTCCTACGTGATGTTTTGCCAGTGGTTGAGGTGATGGCTGATCCTGTCACCAACTGCCAGCTCATGATCTTGAAGGGCCGGACTAGGAGGGTTTGGAAGCTGAGGCTGTAGGGTGGGTGGTGGACTGTCCCTACCTCTGGCCTCCTGACCCACAGGGTCGGAACGAGGCACGTCAAGTTTGCAGAACTTGCGCTGTCTTGGGTCTGGGATATAGCTAGTGTGGCTGAAAACCCTTTCTGAAGCCCCGAAAGAAGCGAAAGGCAGACAGGGGACGTGTGGCCACTGAGCGGCCCAAGGAGTTGGCCGTAGCCTGTGAGACCTTGAGGCCATGGTCATGTCTGCCTAGTCCCAAGAAAAGCCAGAAGTTCTTAGCCAGGCATGGCGTGGAACAGCCGTCGATGCCCAGCGAGTCGGTCGTATCAAGACCGCAACGAATGGTGAACTTTGCCTCATCTCTACTGTCGGATATCGCTTGGGAGAGGATGGCCCAGGCCTCCTCCGGGACCTGTGGCAACACTTGCACAACTGTTTCCCACAGGGAGTGGGAGTAACGGCCCATTAGGCATGCCGTGTTCGTCGACCGCAATGCAAGGCTGTCAGTAGAAAAATGTGTTACTCCAACTATCCAACTGGTGGCAGCTCCTCCGCTAAGGCTGTATAACAGTGAAATAAAGGAAAAATAAAATGATAATAACATGAGGTTATTATCATTTTATTTGTTCCTGCTGCTTCGTCTCTGCTGGGTGGGCCGGCGAGCCTGCTCTGCTCTCAGAGCAGGGGAGGAGTGGTAGGCAGGCACACTATAAAGTGCGCATGAGTGTTTGGCCGGCTGTCTCTGGCCGGCCATACATTCATGCGCACTTTGCATGTTTTCACCCAGGCTGTATTGCATCCTTGGTGAAGAACATGCCAGGCTCCTACTGCCTGTTCGCGCGCCGATCCACGGTGCTCGGACATCACAACGCTGAATTGCAGCGTTGTGATTGGCTATGGGGAGCCTGGGTGTGCTTCCTTTTCTGGCTGAAGCAGGGACCACGGAGGAAAGACCGAATGGAGCAAGGGACTGCAGAGGAGAAACGCGGTGAGGAACACTGAAAAGGTACGTTTTTCCTTTTTGTAAGAAACTGGCTCTATGTATACTACACCAAAATGAGCTGTAGTGTGTATAGAGTCTTAGTGTCCCTAGAGGTAGGCAGAGGTTAAAGTTAGATAGAACCTTACTCTCTGATTGTGGTAGCTTGGTCGAGCAGTAAGACCGTATCAGAGGACAGTGTTAAGCATTTGATGTACGCACTTAGTCAGCAAATGAATTCACACACTCAAGAACTGAACTCTAGGCCAATTGTTTTTGTATAAAAATATACTGTTTATTTTTAGAACCAAGCCTGGCACAGGTAAGCATTAAATACTTTTCAGTAATAGGTTACTGGATATAAAACAGTTTGAAAATGCAATAGAAATTGTACTTTGTTTGATTTACAGGGGAGCAGTAGTATGCAACACTTAGCAAATAGAGTGCATTGAAATGAATGGGCTTTTACAGTAAATTGCAGGTAAGTTACTTTTCAGGTTACTTTTCTAACTCAGTGCTGGATACCTAGATTCAGCACTGGGACATTTCTGCAAACAGGTGAGTAAACACGTTTTGGTTATTTTTGCCATTTTTAAGGAATATTTTTAGATTTCAAAACTCCACACTTAAAAACGTCGGTGTTCTCCTATGGGAGGAAAACAAGTTAACGGTTCGCAGGTAAGTAAACGGCTGTGGGAGTTAAGGTTCTGGGGTTCGACTTGGGTGTCCCCCAGGGTCAGTGATGCACTGTTGTTGCACCCTCAGCGGCACTAGGGCGGCCTGGTGCAGTGTTGAGGCCCAATGTTATCCAATGAGGGATAGTGGCTCCGGTTGGTGGCTGCTGGAAAGCAGGCCACTGGGTCGTGGGAGCAAAGCTCCTAGGGTTAAGATCAGGACAAATGGGGAAACAAAGTAGCACAAAAGGTGCACCCTCAGCGGCACTGGGGTGCTTGGTGCAGAGAGCTGTTTCAACGTTGGGTGACCTGTTTTCTATGGAGAACCTCCGGTTTGCAAAAGCACTGCAGGCAGGGAGACGAAGGACTTCTGGGTGCGACCACCACTTGGAGAGGTAAGTTGGGAAGTTAAGGGTTGGCTAGGCACCGTCGGTTTGGGCACTCACGGTCGTGGGGTGTCTGGTGCAGGGGTGCCTTTTGGGGTCGGATCTTCTTACCTGCTCCTGTTCGCGGTTAGGGGGGCCTTCTGGATTTCGGCTGCAGGTGTCGGCTGGAGGCAGGCCAGGGGTTGCCGGATCTTGGTTCATGGTCGCCGGGGTGACCTCCTCGTGGTCTTTTTCCACTCGAGCTCAGGCCGAGTTTGGCGGGTGCAGATTGGGCTGGATTCGTGGTCTCTGTCTGGCACCAGAAGCTGCTGTTTGAACAGATACGGTGTTTACGGGAGATGCAATCTTTAGAAGTGAAGGCAGGCAGGTCCCGGTTTCTTGAGGTTTCTGGCTGCAGGACACACAGGGATTTCACAGGAGCAGTTTCGAGGGGAGACAGGCCTGTAGGGCTGGGGCCAAGTCCACCTGTTAGGTCTGCACGGCTATAAGGTCCTTCTTCTTATCTTGTTTTCTTGTCATTTCTGCATCTGCCTTCTTGGTTCAGGGCTGCCCCCTAAATACTGTATTTAGGGGGCGTTTTAGAGGTCTTGAGGTCAATAGCCAATGGGCTACTGACCTTATGGTGACTACACCCTTGGTGGGCTCACCTCACGTGGGGGAGTGAGCACAATCCCTAGTCCTGATTGGGGAGTGCCTACCATCTGCAAGATGGCGAGCACTGGAGAGTGGGCTTCACCTCGCCTCCCCACCTGAGGGGTGGAGTTGGCAGAGGTGGGCACGCCTCCTGGGCTGGCTAGTTTTTCCCTCCTGTCTTCCCGCCAAAAGGGAGGGGAGACAGGAAGGGGGCCTGCTCCTGCTAGCAGGAGAGGCTGGGGGTTGCATTACAAAGGCTGCCAGGCCTCTGAAGCTCCCCTGCCACAGATGGTTCTTCCTGGCCTGGGGGAGGTGGGAACACCTTTGCCCAGGAAAGGCTTTGTTTCTGGGCTCAGGAAGCATAGGCTTCCACCCTCGTGGTCCAGAAAAATATGTCTCGTGGAGGCTGGCTGGTGTGTACCAGTCAGGGAACACACCAGAGGCTAGTCGTTTTTCAGGGGGCATCTCAATGATGCCCTCTGTGTGCATTTTTCATTAAATCTCACACTGGCATCAGTGTGGGTTTAATGTGTTGAGAAGTTTGATACCATAATTCTCAGTTTTCAGGGTAGCCATTATGGTGCTGTGGAGTTCGTAATGACAAGCTCCCAGCACCATATACTCTTAATGGCAGCACTGCACTTACAATGGACTTAGACACTGTAGGGGTTCAGGGCCCATGCACCTGTACCCTAACCACTGGCATAGGGCACTCAGCTAGAGGGGTGAATGATCTATGCCACGGCAGTGGGTTGTAGGCATGGCACACAGAGATGTGTGCCATGTTGACTCTTTACTTTGTTCTGCACCAAAACACGCAGCCTGCAAAGGCAGTGTGTGTGTGTAAAGCTACAGGGCCTCTCAGGGTGGCACAATAAGTGCTGCAGCCCTTAGAGGTCTTCCCTGGTCACAGTGCCCTGGGTACCTGTGGTACCATTTACCAGGGGCTGATCTGTGGCCATGGATGCCAATTGGGTTCGTTTTGGGGAAGAACACAGGCCCTGGGAACCTGATTGGCAGGGACCCAGGGCGCACCAAGAAAAAGTGCATCAGTAGTCTGGCAAAAAGTGGGGGGGTTACTGTAACAGAAACCCACTGTTCGAGGCATATGAGCTGCAGATCACACACTATGCATAGATCGCCATCTGGTGTTTGGCCCGGATGTTTGCACTTGTTTTTGTCTTGGAAAAGTCTTTAGAAGTCACGAGATAGGAGACTCCTTCTTTGGATGATAGTGCGCATGGGCATCGGCTCCATCTCGGATGTGTTTATCGCGCTCCAGTTTGGTGCCGTTACCGACCCAACTTTCGACGCACAATCCTCACCCTTTCTCTGGTATTTTTTCGATCACAATCCCTCGTCGTCGCGCATCTCTTCAATTTCAAAGTCCTCGATTCCGGTCGTCGGCGACGGCCTTCGGGCCTACTTAGGCCATTCTTTCTGGCTCATGGAAAGAACTCCTTTCGAGAAGTGTCCTCAATGTGGGTCGAAATTCCCACACAGATCTTCATGAGGTGTGTAACCTCTGCCTCTCACTGGAGCACGAGGCCAAAGACTGTCCAGCTTGTGCCTCTTTCCGCTCCAAGAAAACCATTCGGGATTGTCGAGCTTGAAGAACAATGGCTCGCTCGTCTGTATCCATTCCCGATGACCTCTTCCAGTAGGGCGTCGATGTGCCAGAACAGGAGTGGGTCGAAGAAGGCCTCCGAAGCCGATGAATCTGACGTCGAGGACATCACTCCTGGGCAGCGGGTCGTAAGTAGTGACGTCGACCCCATCCCCCCTCCCCCCCGCACCGAAAAAGGCTTCGGTAACACCTTCACCTTCGGGCCCAGGGGCACACAGACAATACTTCTCACGCCCCGCCTTCGGGCCCGGCAAAGAAGTCCACAACTAAGCCTTCAGGCCACTCGGGCTCGAGTCAGACTGCCGTCCGTGCTCAAACTCAAACCCTGGCACCGAAAAAGAGAACTTCCTCCATATCAGTACCGACCGCTGCCTCCACATCCACACTCTTGGTACCCAAAACTACCGGCACCGACCCCTCGACTCCGAAGAAGCAGTCGGAACCGAGCAAAAAGACACTACCGAAGACTCAACCTTCGGAACCTCAGAAACCATCGGAACCGAAAAAACAACCGGTTCCGCAAACTCCTGCAGAGAATAAAAAAGCTCACGCTTCAAAGACAAAGGGGTACAAGTCCGCTCCAGAATCCAAGCCTAAGGAACCGTAAAAATCGGCGCCGAAACATCAGCCTCCAACAGTAGAGCTTTTTAAACCAGATTCCACCCAAAAAACTCTTCTAAAAGACCCAAAGACTGGCCAACTGACCCTCAGTTCTAAAATGAGACCAATGGACACGCCACCACCGGCTCCACCACCTAAGAAAAGAGACATTGCGACATCGCCTCTGAGTCCCTTCTCCCCCCCCTCCACCTCCCCACCACACCACTCTCCTACACCATCTCCTCCACCAGTGGACGATGATGACACCTCTGATGACACAGGGGAGGGGGCGGACGACGAACCACTAGGGGACACTAGTGTACCTTATACCCCAGATCCCTGGGACGATTACAGCACGCCAGATGTCCCTAACGTACCACAGGACGACATCTACCCCTCTAGACCTTCCCTTCCAGAGGATACCATAGGTTTCACCCAGCTCGTTCACAGAGCTACACAATACCACTGAGTTGCCTTACATACAGACCCTGTGGAAGAGGATGTCTTAATGGACACTTTTGATACTTCACAAAAGTCCACCTCCGTCCTCCCTATGTTAAAAGGGGTCATCAAACATGCACCTGAGGTGTTAAAAGATCCTGTTATGGCTAGGGTTTAAACCCCAGGATTGAGAAAAAATATAAAGCTGCCCCAGCAGACCCTATTTACATTAAAGGACAGATACCCTTGGACTCCTTAGTGGTCTCCAATGCCAGAAAAAGGGCTAAGTCTCAAACCCCAGACGACGCTCCACCTCCCGACAAGGAGTCAAAACTATTAGATGCCTCTGGTAAACATACGGCGTCGCAAGCGGCTCATATATGGCGCATCGCCAATACTCAAGCTCTGTTAGCCAGATGCAATAGAGCACACTATGATGAGTTAGAGTCCCTATTGCAACACCTCCCTGATAAATATAAAACTAAGGCCAACGACCTCATACAGGAGGGTAAGATCATCAGAAACATCTCTATTAGTTGCGTTCTAGACGTGGCAGACACCGCCTCCAGAGCCATCAACACAAGTGTCCTCCTGCGTAGGCATGCATGGCTACGCATTTCAGGGTTTAAACCGGAGGTCCAGACTTCCATTCTCAAACAACCATTTGACCAGGAGCATCTATTTGGGCCTGCTGTGGATTCATCTCTCAAAGATGAAAAAAGATACAGACACGGCTAAATCAATGGGAGCTTTGCAATCACAAGCTCCCAGACGTCTTTTGTCGCTCCTCTTACAGGGGCACCTCAAGAGGCTACTCCTCTGACAATCCCACCACGTCCTATAAAACTCCCACCCAGGCCACATTCACCAGAGGTTATCAAAGAGGAGGCTACAGAGGCAAGGGTAGAGGCAAGACCAATAATACCTGCTCTGCCTCCACCCCTATCCAATAACTTCCCTCCACTCCCCCCAGACCTTTCCACCCTGGTCGGGGGAAGATTACTACATTTCCTACCTGTCTGGAACAACATCACCACAGACAGGTGGGTTAGGCAAATCGTTCAATCGGGTTACTGTCTAGAACTCACTTGTACCCCCCCAAACATACCACCCAGACAGCGCCCACTGTCACCGGAACATTTATTGCTGCTAAAGCAGGAGGTAACCTTCCTCCTACAAAAACATGCAATAGAACCAGTCCCCCTGCAACAGCAAAACACAGGGATTTACTCCCTGTACTTCCTCATTCCAAAGAAGGACAGTTCTCTAAGACCTAGACCTTAGACCCTTAAACCTGTACCTACACTCAGACCATTTTCACATGGTCACACTTCAACGGGTCCTTCCTCTTCTCTCACAAGGCGATTTCCTTGCCACTCTAGATCTCAAGGACGCCTACTTTCATATTACCATTCACACCTCTCACAGGATATATCTCAGGCTTGTAGAGGACGGTCAACACTACCAATTCAAGGTCCTCCCATTCGGAGTCACCACAGCAGCCAGAGTATTCACCAAGTGTCTGGCGGTAGTTGCGGCTCACCTAAGAAGACAGCACATCCACGCTCATAAAAGCAAAGTCATACCATCAGTGAGTACATCACACTCACGCCACAATCCTGTTACTCCACGACTTAGGGTTTACAGTTAACCACGCAAAGTCTCGCCTACAACCGTCCCACATACAACAGTACCTCGGTGCGACAATAAACACCTCAAAAGCACTTGCATATCCCAGCCCAGCCAGGATAACCAGCTTGTAAAGCCTCATATCCAAATTTCAGCCACAACACTCTCTTCCAGCTCGAGTGTTCATGCAGTTGATAGGGATGATGGTCTCTAGCATATTCATAGTACCTCACGCAAGACTCCAGATGCGTCACCTGCAGAAATGTCTAGCACGTCAGGGAACCAGACTCCAGGTCAGCTGACAGATCTTGTGTTGGTGGACGGTCACACGCACCGCTCTGTGCAGTGGTGGAACACCAAAAACCTTTCCAAAGGGCGACCGTTTGAGCTGGTTCCACAGATTTTGCTAACAGCGGACGCATCGCTCTCCGGCTGGGGAGCTCATTTATTACATCACACCATGCAGGGTAGGTGTCAAGAATTCCTGTCATACGAGGGGAGGAAAACGGTAACCAGCGAAAACGGACTACATCTCCCAGGATGCTTAGCGGTTGAGAGGTTATGTAAACAGGAGAGCTGTTACATAACTCAAGGGAAACACGCCCTTATGTAAACAGGAGAGCTGTTACATAACTCAAGGGAAACACGCCCTTATGTAAACAGGAGAGCTGTTACATAACTCAAGGGAAACACGCCCTTATGTAAACAGGAGAGCTGTTACATAACTCAAGGAAAACACGCCCTATAAAGGGAGGAACCGGGAGGTACAAGGCTGTCGGATATTGTGTTTACACCGACGTACCTGCTTCGTGAAGAGCAGTGTTCCGGAGTGGTGCTCCAGTAAGGCAAGAACGGAGGTAGGTCGAGTCTACCGGTCAACCATTGAGCTTCGCTTTTTGACTCGGCTGAGTCCAAGCGCAGTGGCGCTTTTGCTGGTTGGAGTCGTAACTCCCAGCCCGACCAGAGACACAGGGACTGCCAGCTGTAACGCACACCAGGAGGTGTTTGCCGCGTTACAGACTCGGAAGTCCACAGGATCGATCGAGCGGCTGCTCTCGGTTCAGTCTTCTTGCTTGTGATTGGGGTATCGGTGACGCATCACCAGGAGGTGACTCCGTGTCCCGGTGCAGTCTGAGGAAGAGGTTGAGCGGCTGCTCCCTTCAGGTAGAGACCCCGGCTGGGTGTTTCCCTGACTCCTCGATTCTCCCCAACACTCTTCGTGCCCCTCACAGCCTACCGATTGGCATTGTCGGCCATTTCATTTCTGCCCTCTGTTGGCATACGCCGGGATCGGCGTATATGCAGAGGACGGTTAGGACCATCCGTGCTGTGGGCTGGTAACGTACTTAGCCTGGAGGATTCCAGTGACTATAACTTTTGTTTGTTCTTTGTATTTTATTTGCCTTCATTAAAAGAACTAACCCTTCACAAGTGGTTGCGTCCTCATTGTCGTGTCTGTTAAACGATCCTGAGACGTTCAGGGCGTTACAAAATATCCGACCTTAATAACACTAACTGTCTCCCGGTCGATAACAGACATGGCAACACTTGATGATGTGCTGGCTGCTTTAGCGGCCATGCAAGTTGAAGTGGCTGCCTCTAGGCAAGAAACAGCCGATGTAAAAGCCAGACTGGATGCTATCCAATTGGACCCGCTCACGCCCAGCACCTCCCTCACGAACCAGACCCCTGCGGTAGTAGTGGAAATGCCGGTAGCCATCCCCTTGGCAACACCAGAGAGGTACAGTGGGGATCCTAACACAGTGCAGGTATTCCTCACACAAGTGGCGCTACATTTATCGTGCAAACCAAAGGCGTTCCCCACGAGTCAGGCTCGTGTGGCTTTCCTTATATCCTATTTGGCTGGAAACGCGGCACAATGGGCCGTACCTCTGGTGAGCAGGGACGACCCCCTCTTATGTGATTGGGGTGCTTTTCGCGAGGAATTCCTGAAGGTATTCGACAGAAGGGCTGACTCGTACACGGCGGACCGTGAAATGCTTGAGTTGAGACAGGGTTCCAACGACCTGGTGCAGTATCTCAACGCGTTCCGAAGGCTGGTTGCGGAAACCAAGTGGCCTGTTGCTAAACAGACGGCGCTCTTCCATCAAGGGCTGTGCGATGAGCTCAAGGACGCCGTGGCTCATATTGACCCTCAACCCAAGACATGTGAGGGCCTTATCAACCTGGTATTACGGCTGGAACATAGGCTAAGTGAAAGAAAGTGGGATCATGGGAGAAAAGGAAAATCCCTTCCATCCTATGTGACGGTGGGAAGTCCTGAAACTTCCACCGCATCCAAGGGAGAACCCATGGACATCAGCGCAATACGAGCGAGCCTCACAGCCACGGAGAAAGAGTCACGCCGTAAACAAGGATTGTGCCTATATTGTGGCAAAAAAGGCCACTACGTACGTGAATGCCCTGCCAAACCGAAGACGTCACGTTATCGGGCCAACCGGTCGGTAACAGCCGTGGTGGACATACCGGCGGAAAACTAGAGGACTCCAAGACCAGAGAAGGGGCATCTCGGAGTCACTCATCCATCCCTTCACTTTCCAACTCGGTCACTAAGGGACAACGACACCTGTTTATCACGGTGCACGTGGGAGTGCATGACCAGTGGATACCCGTTGTGGCCATGGTGGATTCAGGGGCCACTGGCATGTTTATGGACCACAACGAGGCATGCAGGCTAGGGCTAGTGCTTCTTCCCAAAGCAGTACCCGAAGACGTCTATGCGGTAGACGGAAGGCGATTGGTGACGGGGCCCATCGGACAGCACACGGGGGTCCTTCCGATGAGATATGGGAGGAACCATTTGGAACAAATCGATTTTAACATCATCCGAGCGCCCCAATATGGCGTCATATTGGGATTGCAGTGGCTACAGAAACACAACCCCTTTGTGGATTGGCCAACACATCGCATCGAAATGACGTCACAGTATTGCATCCTGCATTGTGGAATAAGAACGGAATCCCTTGACGCAGATGAGAGCGGGAGTCAGACGGTGGCTACAGCGGCAGAAAAAGATGTGGCTCTCCCCCAGGCTTATCACAGTTTTGAGGATGTATTTGATGAGGTGAAGGCGGAAGTGCTACCACCACATAGACAGTTTGACTGCCAGATCGACCTGGTGCCAGGGGCCAGCGTTCCCAGCGGCAGGCTGTATGCCCTGACGGAGCCTGAAAACGTGCATCTCCGGGGGTACCTGGATAAACTCCTCAAGCTAGGATTCATCCGCCCGTCCAAGTCTCCGGCCGCCTCGCCACTCTTCTTCATCCCGAAGGCTAATGGGGAGCTGAGAGCCTGTGTGGACTTTAGGGCATTGAATGCGATAACCATAAAGAATCGGTACCCCTTGCCTCTCATCAGTGTACTTCTGGAACAGGTCAAGAAAGCTCGTATCTACACCAAGTTGGATTTGAAAGGGGCATACCATCTGGTGCGCATGAGGGACGGAGACGAGTGGAAGACCGCCTTTAAGACCAGGTTCGGCCTTTTTGAGTACCTCGTCATGCCGTTCGGTCTGTGCAACGCCCCGGCAGCCTTTCAGTACTTTTTGAATGAGATATTCAGAGAGGAGTTGGATATCTACGTGGTCGTATATATCGACGACATCCTCATCTATTCGTCCAGTGTGGAGGAGCACGTACACCACGTCAAAGCTGTGCTCCAAAAGCTGAGGGAAAACATGCTGTTTTGTAAACTCAGCAAGTGTGACTTCCACGTCACATCCGTGGAATTCCTCGGAGTGATGCTGAGTCCAGAGGGACAGGAGATGGCAGAACGAAAGATCAAGGCGGTGAAAGAATGGCCGGTGCCCCAAAGCGTGAAGGACGTCCAAAGTTTCATTGGCTTCGCCAACTTTTACAGGCGGTTTATAGATGGATTTTCAGGAGTGGTGGCCCCAATCACACAGCTACTGAGGAAGTCCAAGGAGTTTGTCTGGTCCCCTGAAGCGAACAAAGCCTTTGAGGCCCTGAAAAGCGCCTTTGGTAAGGCGCCGGTGTTGGCTCACCCCGATCCGGATCTCCCCTACGTGGTGGAAGCGGACGCGTCGGATGTGGCGCTGGGGGCTATCTTGTCCCAACGCAACCACGACACAGGGGTGCTTCATCCCGTTGCGTACATGTCCCGCAAACTCAACGACGCCGAACGCAACTACCATATTGCGGAGAAGGAGCTTCTCGCAATCAAGGACGCCTTCACCGAATGGAGGCATTGGTTGATGGGGGCAAGACATGTGGTATCGGTGTACACGGACCATCGGAACCTACAGTTCATGACGGCCACTAGACACCTTTCTCCCAGGCAGCTGCGGTGGATGATCTTCTTTGCGGGGTTCAACTTCCGCATCACATATCGGCCGGGGACGGAAAACCGGAAGGCGGACGCCCTGTCCCGTCAATCTGCAGTTAAGGAACCATTGCCTGCAACCGAGCGTTCCATCATTTCCCCGAGGATGGTATTGGGGGTTATCCAACCGGATACTTTCCTGAGGGGAATAAAGAGAGGGATCAGGTCATTCGCATGGCGGAGGTGGCTCCTCAGTCACAGAGAATGGCAGCTGAAGGACGGGATACCCCTGAAGGGCAGGTGCCTATTGATACCCACGCCTAGGCTAAGGAAACAAGCATTCATCTGGTGCCATGACTCTCCATGCGCAGGTCATTTGGGCTTTGAAAAAACGGTGGCTAGCATGGGACGGCATTTCTGGTGGCCAACCATGAGAGTGGATGTCAGGAGGTGGGGACAGGAGTGTCCTACGTGTGCTACCATGAAGGCCGACCATGGCCGAACCCAAGGGCTCTTACATCCACTTCCGACCCCGGATAGACCATGGGATAGCATATCACTGGACTTCGTGGTGGGCCTACCGGTAGACCAGGGGATGACGGCAATACTGGTGGTGGTGGATTACTTGACGAAAATGGGGCACTTCATCCCCTGCAAGAGAGTCCCTACGGCCGGGGAATTGGCGTCACTACTCCTAAAGAATGTGGTACGACTGCATGGATTACCTGGGGTGATCGTGTCGGA
This sequence comes from Triturus cristatus, assembly GCF_964204655.1. NCBI lineage: Eukaryota > Metazoa > Chordata > Amphibia > Caudata > Salamandridae > Triturus > Triturus cristatus. Next base: position 102,228,064 of record NC_140587.1, read on the forward strand.
CCGGGGGTCGCAGTTTACTGCGCAATTCTGGAAGACTTGGTGCACTGCGCTGCATGTTAAGACCGCCCTGTCCACCAGCTACCACCCTCAAACGGACGGCCAAACCGAGCGCCTGAACCAAACGCTCAAACAGTATCTGCGATGTTTTGTGGACCAGGGCAGGGAAGAATGGGTCGACTTGCTATGGGTTGCAGAGATAGCCTATAACAACGCCACTCACAGCTCCACACAGTCATCTCCGTTCTATAGCAACTATGGCCAACATCCCAGGTTCTTGCCATTTCTACATCCGTTCAGAGAGGACAGGATTCCCGCCACAGCGGACAGGGTGGCACACATAAAAGACACGTTGATGCGCTCAAGGGCTGTCCTAATAGAGGCCAAGAGAAGATACAAGGCTGCGGCAGATAGGAAGAGAAGGCCCGGGCCACTGTACCGCACTGGAGACTACGTCTGGATATCCACAAGAAACATGAGGTTTCGAAAGAACAGTGTGTTCCATCCCAAGTACATGGGCCCCTATCGAATTACCAAGTGTATGGGTCCCGTGAACGTGAAGGTGTGCTTGCCCCAGTCATTGCGGATACACCCTGTCTTTCATGTATCATTGCTCAAACCAGCACCCTCCAAGCCGTCTGGGACACCTAGGCCGGTATGCGTGGAGTCGGAGGTGGAGTATGAAGTGTCGGGCATACGGGCGTCCAAATGGCGCAGGGGGAAGCTGTGGTACCTGGTTGCGTGGAAAGGCTATGGCCCGGAGGAGCATTCATGGGAACCGGCTGAAGGGGTTCATGCTCCGCGCTTGGTCTCCTTGTTCCATCGGCGTTTTCCTGCCAGCGCTGGACCCGTGGGGAGCCGCTGAGAGGGAGGATGTACTGTCAAGAATTCCTGTCATACGAGGGGAGGAAAACGGTAACCAGCGAAAACGGACTACATCTCCCAGGATGCTTAGCGGTTGAGAGGTTATGTAAACAGGAGAGCTGTTACATAACTCAAGGGAAACACGCCCTTATGTAAACAGGAGAGCTGTTACATAACTCAAGGGAAACACGCCCTTATGTAAACAGGAGAGCTGTTACATAACTCAAGGAAAACACGCCCTATAAAGGGAGGAACCGGGAGGTACAAGGCTGTCGGATATTGTGTTTACACCGACGTACCTGCTTCGTGAAGAGCAGTGTTCCGGAGTGGTGCTCCAGTAAGGCAAGAACGGAGGTAGGTCGAGTCGTTACTCCCTGGGCCGTGTCTTGCCCCATCGTCACCTGTGAAGGACCCGGAAGCTCTACCGGTCAACCATTGAGCTTCGCTTTTTGACTCGGCTGAGTCCAAGCGCAGTGGCGCTTTTGCTGGTTGGAGTCGTAACTCCCAGCCCGACCAGAGACACAGGGACTGCCAGCTGTAACGCACACCAGGAGGTGTTTGCCGCGTTACAGACTCGGAAGTCCACAGGATCGATCGAGCGGCTGCTCTCGGTTCAGTCTTCTTGCTTGTGATTGGGGTATCGGTGACGCATCACCAGGAGGTGACTCCGCGTCCCGGTGCAGTCTGAGGAAGAGGTTGAGCGGCTGCTCCCTTCAGGTAGAGACCCCGTCTGGGTGTTTCCCTGACTCCTCGATTCTCCCCAACACTCTTCGTGCCCCTCACAGCCTACCGATTGGCATTGTCGGCCATTTCATTTCTGCCCTCTGTTGGCATACGCCGGGATCGGCGTATATGCAGAGGACGGTTAGGACCATCCGTGCTGTGGGCTGGTAACGTACTTAGCCTGGAGGATTCCAGTGACTATAACTTTTGTTTGTTCTTTGTATTTTATTTGCCTTCATTAAAAGAACTAACCCTTCACAAGTGGTTGCGTCCTCATTGTCGTGTCTGTTAAACGATCCTGAGACGTTCAGGGCGTTACAGTAGGTGAACGCCTCAACACAAGTTACTCCGCATCAATCACCTGGAGTTACTAGCCATCTTCCTAGCCCTGAAGGCATTCCAGAAACAAATATCAGGCAAAGCTGTCCTAGTTCGCACCGACAATATGACAGCCATGTACAACATAAAGAAACAAGGCGGGACACACTCCCTACAGCTCTCTCAACTAGCGCAAAGCATATGGAGATGGGCTATTTCTCAGAACATTTTTCTCCTAGCCCAACATGTCCCGGAAGTCCAGAACAACATAGCCGATCTGTTAAGTCGTCAGAAGCAACAGATTCACGAGTGGGAACTTCATCCGCAAGTTCTTCAACCATTTTTCCACATGTGGGGGCAACCAGAGATAGATCTCTTCGCCACACACGAAAACGCCAAATACCCAAGCTTTGCCGCCAGATATCCATACCCATTATCCAAAGGAAATGCGATATGGATGAATTGGTCAGACAGATTTGCGTACGCTTTTCCACCTCTTCCACTCATTTCACTGGTGGTGCGCAAACTACAGCAACACTCACTGACTTTCATCCTAGTTGCTCCAACATGGGCCAGACAACCATGGTACACCACATTACTGGAACTATCTGTAGTCCCGCACCAAAAGCTACACCTCTCCCCACGCCTCTTAACCCAGAACCGTGGAGGGATCAGACACCCGGACCCAGCACAGCTAACCTAGTGATCTGGCTCCTGAGGTCTTAGAGTTTGGTTACCGTAACCTTCCCCCTGACTGTATGAACATTATCAAGGAAGCTAGACGCCCCACCACTAGAGCCTGCTATGCAGCCAAGTGGAAACTATTTGTGATATATTGTCACAATAACACCATCAATCCTCTAGATGTCTATTCAACACATCATAGGTTATCTACTGCATCTCCAAAGGTGTAACTTAGCGTACACATCTATTAGGTTACACCTCGCTGCCATAGCAGCTTACTTACAAAGTAGACAACACTTGTCGCTATTCAGGGTACCTGCTATCAAAGCACTTATGGAAGGCCTCAAAAGAATAATTCCTCCCAGGCTACCACCCTCACCTGTGTGGAATTTAAACATAGTTCTCACAAGACTAATGGGCCCTCCTTTTGAACCTCTGCACAAATGTGAGTTACAATTTCTAACATGGAAAGTCGCTTTCCTAATGGCCATCACCTCCCTTAGAAGAGTCAGTGAGCTACAGGCACTGACTATTCAAGAACCTTTTTTACACCTCCATCATAACAAAGTGGTTCTCAGAACCAATCCAAAATTCCTCCCTAAAGTTATTTCTCCCTTCCACCTCAACCAGTCTGTGGAGTTGACATTATTCTTCTCGCAACCACAAACAGTCGCAGAAAGAGCTCTTCACACTCTAGATGTAAAAAGAGCACTGCTTTATTTCATTGAAAGAACAAAACCTTTTCGCAAGACAAAACAACTTTTCGTGTCCTTCTCACCACCACATAAAGGCAACCCAATATCAAAATCTGGTATAGCAAGGTGGATTGTCAAATGCATATAGATTTGCTATCACTAAGCATTATCAGTTCCCCCTAAAGCCCACTCTACCCGAAAGATAGGGGCTTCAATGGCATTTTAAGGAAACATCCCCTTAGATTACATCTGCAAAGAAGTTACATGGTCTACACCACACATATTCACAAAGCACTATTGTGTAGGTGTGCAAACAAAACAGCAAGCTAGTGTGGGCCAGGCTGTACTCAAAACATTATTTCAAACTACTGCAACAGATACCGGTGGTCGTCGCTAGGGAGGGGGACTGCTATACAATCTGTGTGATCTGCAGCTCATATGCCTCGAACGGAAAATGCTACTTACCAGTATGCATCTGTTCTTGGCATGTAGAGCTGCAGATCCACACATGCCCACCCACCTCCCCGGCTACCTTTATCTCTTCGAGTACTATCTTATTTCTATGAGCACTATCATCCAAAGGAGGAGTCGCCTATCTCGTGACTTCCAAAGACTTTTCCCAGACAAAAAAAATTGCAAACATCCGGACCCAACACCAGATGGCGATCTGTGCATAGTGTGTGGATCTGCAGCTCTACATGCCAAGAACAGATGCATACTGGTAAGTAGCATTTTCCTTCCTACACTTTTTTTTTTCTTCTTTTTGTTTTGTATACATGCTTTCCTCCCCCGATCCTCGCCGGTCACCACTGACTTCACTTTTGACTGGGATGGCGATCTGATCCTGCACAGCGGCAGATCTTTGTGCCCCTGTCAGGCATTGGGTGTGGTGCTCGGGCCCAGTGCTCCAGAAGTGAAATCTGGGTATTAAGTTCTTTGCTCTATGCTGCACTACCTGAAAGTTGCAGTGTAAACATGTACAGGTAATTACAGCTCATTGGCCCATGGTGATTAGTTCTCATAGTGCACAGGCACGGTAACCATGTTGTTCTGCTTACATTTCGCACGCTTTACGTGATCTTGCATTACATATCACTGTTTGCTTTTTCCAAGATGTTGTTGACTTTCAATATTACTCAGTGCAGCACCCATTTTACAAGCGCCGCTTTTTATAATGTAGTTGCAGCTTCGGAGTTGCATCTCCCTGTTGCTGTTTATTGCCACGTTACAGCATTCTGCTAGCCCTGCGGGTTTCTGCTTACATTTCACATGCTTAACTTGATCTTGCATTCCCTATAAGTGTTTGCTTTTTCCAGGATGTTGTTACTTTGTTTTCAGGCAACCTATTACTCTTATCTCCTCTCCCTCATAACCTATTTCCCATTGACTCGTTCTCCAGCACCACAAGGTCATACCAATGGCAATAGCACTATGCAAATATGATCACTCCACTGCAAATAAAAAAGCAAAAGTTAAAAAACATTGTCCTTTTCAACGCCAACAGCTCTAATTTTAACAAATGCAAGACCTATTGCATTGCAAATGCTTTTTCTTTCTTACCTTCAGCTTTCTGTTTGCTTGCCTTCTTTCTTTCTTTATTCCTTTTTTTCTTTTTTGCCTTCTTTCCCTCCATCTTTTTTTGCCTTTCATTCTTGCCTGTTCTCCTTCTTTCTTGTCTTCCTCTTTTGTTCTTTCCTTCTTTGAAAGTTTGTTTTTCTTCCCTGCCTTTGACTTTCCTTCATTTTTCTTGTCTTTCTCTCCTTCTTGTCTTCCTATTTTCTGTGTTTAGTGAGAATTACACCACACCCTTTCAGTTCTTCATTAAATGCCCTGTGCTTTAAATGTACTTAATTAACATTTGTATCCCTGTGAAAAAGTAAAGTGTAATACTTTCATGGAGTGTACAGCATTAATAACAAAGCCTTGTCTTGTATACGTGCATCATAGTCAGGCACTGATGATAAAAGCTCAAGTCTAATATTTTGTGTTAAAGCTTCAACAAGATGACTACACTTATTGGAAGGAATCAAGATGTTGTGGATTACTTCATCAGCTGCCCCAGTGCAAGCTGCAAGGACTACATCTCCCGGGTTCATGCCAGAGTCATCCGAATCCCTCCATTAGACACATATAAAATTGTGGACTCCAGTTTGACGGGCGTTTACGTTAATGACATCCGGATTGAAGGTAGTGTCATCAAAAGTGCTTCTGCATAGGTTTAAAGTGCATTTATTGCTCGGGGTGTAAGAAGATGTTATACTTTTCGATGAACAATCCGCAAGGCTTGTTTAGCTTGCCTGCCGCCTGGTTTGCTGGTCAACTATCAGTTTCTTTGCGGAGACTGTATTTTTTAAATTTTTTCCCCCATGCTTCTACAAGAAAACCGCTTGAAACTGTTTGAAACCCTCGATAATTGTTTAGGTGATGTTTTAATCTAGGTCTCCACCCTCAGAATATTCTCCTTCATTGTCTTTCTGCTCGTTGGAACCAATCCATGTAAACCTTTGTGTTCCAAAGACTGCATATGTTGAAGAGATGCACAAAATATCTCAAAAGTTTATGGTGACACTTCCCTTGTGTTTCTTTTGAAAATGAGAACGTGTTTTCAATACAAAACCGTCTTCCTGTGCACCTCAAACTGCACTTCTTGGGCACCTCAAGGAGACTTGGAAAAAGTGTATCTGGTACTATTCAAATTAAATGATTTTACAAGTGCTGCATGGCATCCCAAGTCATTTCAGACTGCCAGAATGCAACATGAAAACAGGAGGGAGAGGAGAGCCAGTTTTCTTGGGTCTTAAACTAAGTTGACTATTCTAGTGTGATTTAAAAAAAAGTTAACAGCCAATTAAACCTCTTCCTTACTGTACTGCATGTGGTAAAACATATTGAGTTAACATACCTGCTACAGAGAATATAGTTCCCTATGACATCCTCTTATAATTTACTGCCACTCGGGAGGTGAAGCCTGATAACCAGAGACAGTTATTGGTTGCTCTTCTTTCTAATGTTTGTATGTCGTGTGATGTGTGGATGCCCAAACAGAAAACACGTATAGACCCATAGGCATCCTCCCTACACCCAGATGCACACACACTTTCTCTTTTTCTCTCTTTCTTGCAGCCAGATGACACAAGCGGGCACATGTAGAGACAAAAGGATATTGATTAAACGGAAGGTATATATGGTGTTATCTACAATGTTGGCTGAATATTTTGATGGCTGTGGGTGTATATAGTAATGGGTGGGTAGATGGATGGTTGCAGCTGCCTTGCTGGAAAGATCCAAGTGTGGATAGACCGATGAATAGTGGGTTGACGGATTATTGCATGGTGGTGGTTTGTGAATATGTGGTTGGTGTCGTGAGTGGATGATTAACATGGGAAATGGTGGATAGTTGCATAAGTGAGGGTAAATGTGTTTTGAGGGATGGATAATCTTAGATGGATAAATAGGGGTGTGGATAGGGGAGTGGATGAGTATTGGGTTTGATGGACAAATAGTTGTTGGCGCATACATATCACTTCCTGCTTGAACACATCCTGTTTCATAAAAATTCCCTTTGCCCATAGCAGTTGTAAGCTTTATTGTTTAATTAAACCATTACAGATAGATTAGCTCCAGAGAAGATAAAACAATCGTCAGATAAAATGCTTAAAACATCTGTATATAAAACATGTGGTAATCATGATAATTGTAAACAGTCTATCAAATTAATTGTAACAGTCTATCAAATCTGTCATTAACTAATAGTTATCGTCATTAATGCCACAACAGTTGGGTCCTTATCTTCGCTGCTTAAAATATATACTTTAACCAATCCGGTCAGTGCAATTCAGGGTTCTTCCACTATCACTCAGTCGCCCGTTCTCATTTGCATTTGCTTTTCTTTACTGGCCATGACCGAGTTCACTGATAGACACTGCCTGAGTATGGGGACACATTTGGCACATCTTGCCAGGGCCCATGGGGCAGAATTGGAGAAGCAAATACTAGAATCTCCCTGGCATGTTCGAACCCCGTAGACAAGACATACCATTGCCTTTTCTGATGTTCCAGGAAAGGACTGCAACACAACAGATGTAACCACGAATCTATTTGAAAGGAACACATTCTGCTTTCTCTCCTTTCACCGAAGCAGGCCCAGGAGGGGTTAAAATCTTTAATTGGCAGGACTAGTGACCCCATGTAGAAGATCTGTCTGTGAGTTTGCGCATTTATAACTTTGTGTAGATATGGTTGCTGAAGCCTGGTTAGGTAGGAGTCATTTAATGCCTGGGCTGCATCCGAGTACCTGAGGAGCTGCAGATGGTCCATCCAGGTCTCTTTTAGTTGCTGATTAATTACCTTTTTCCATGTAGTAAATAGGATGTTTCCACCTGGTAGGGTGAATACTGTCATGGGAGCGAACACAGTGCGTTAAGTACTTGGTCATACCAAGGGTTCCCTGGGTTGGAGAGATGTATTTTAGGTGGGTTTTTGACCCTGATGTATTTTAGGTGGGTTTTTGACCCTGCTGTAGTACTTCAACGTGGCTACTTGACAGTCTGAAGTCTGGTATCCCAGCCTGGCTGACAAAGCGAGGGTGTTGGAAGATTTATTTTGTGTCCTCTACAGTGAACTTGTTCTATGGCTCCATCTAAAGTCCCAGGGTATGCTAAATTGCCTATATAAATTCAAACATAAGGTCCTCATGGTCAATTCAGTCTGAATCACCCCTGTTTGAGGCATCTGTGCTGTAGATACACATGCTTTGCATACTCCTGCCATCTAGTGTTGGGTCTGGATGTTTGCAAGTTGTTTAACTTCTAAGAAGTCTTTCCAGTCACAAGGTAAGGTGACTTCTCCTTTCGGTGATGGTGTGCATGGGCATCGACTTCATTGTTAGATATTTGTTTTCCACCATCTGTTTCTGAGGTGTATTGCTGTGCTCTGGTTCGAAACTGGCCTTCGGGCTCCCCTTAGTGCGCAATTCACTCTGCCCTCGACGATATTGTTTCGTACGCGTTTCCCACTTCTCCGCGTATTGTTTCGATCAACGTTCAAATTCTGTCCTCAGTACCACGCAAAGTATGTACGTACCGACTCACACCTTGTGTGTAACTTGTGTTTGTCTCTGGAGCACAAAGAAGAAGACTGCAACGCTTGCAGTTTGTTTTGGTTGAAGAAAACCCTTAGCGATCGTCTGCCTTCACGTTGAGAAATGCAGCGTCAAAACATCGAAGACACGCCGGATATCTTCGTTGAAGAATCCGGGAAAAAAAGAAATTGGTGCATCAGCGGCGGTGGAGGAGAAAGAGGCCTTCTCCGTGCCGGAGTCGAATTCGAAGCTCAAGATTGACCTCGACGCCGAAGAACTTCCGCAGGGACAGGGTGACGTGAGTACTGAAGACACCTTGTCCCATCAACCCACTCCCAAAAAAACCTTAGGCTTCGGCACCACCTCTCCCTTCTGGTTAAGGTCGGCACAGAGATGACCTTTTTCGATGCCCCTCCTTCCGGCTCTGCTTCAAAACACTCAGTCAAGCCTTCTGGCTCGGGACCGAGTCACCCAAATCCTCTATGGAACCGAAACCCACCGGTTTGAAGTCCATATCCGGTTGTGAGCCAAAATCCTCCTAGCCGAAAAAGAAACCACCTTCAAAGCTGAGATCGTCTATTCCCAAAGGCCATCCCATCTCCGCACCGAAACTGAAAGATGTGCCTTTGTATCCACATTTAGACATTGTTCCTTTAAAATTGGATCCCAAACAAGTGACTTTATATTAACTCAGAAACAAGACATATTCATACCAAGCTGCCTTATAAACATAAGCTTCCTGATGACGAAAGTCATTACAAGATCCCTTTAAAGGAGAAGAATGTTGGTACCAGCTCTTTTCATCCACCACCAGCATCCCCTCCACTTCCTTCTCCGACTTTAAATCCTTTGCACATCACACATCCGGATCCTCCACTATCATCCTGACGGGGACGATATTGATGAGGGGGACATGTAATTACCAGTCGATCCATTGAAGGATTGCACAATTGACCCTGCATTAGACCATCATCCAGACCTTTCCCCTGCCAATCCATCTCCCCCTTAGGACAATGTATCTTATCAGGAACTCCTTGCTAGGGCCGCAGATTACCATGGGGTGGTACTACACAAAGAATCGTTAGAACAGGATTTTTAGTTTGAGACACCAAGATCCACACACTGGTTCACGCAAACACTCCCTATGCTTAAAGGTATGATGAGACTTGCTGACAACATTTGTAAAGATCCTGTGCGTGCACCAATCCCGACTCCTAGAGTCAATAGGAAATATAAACACTCCCCAGCAGATTCGGTATTTATTAATAGCCAGTTACAGCTAGACTCGCTGGCAGTGTCCAATGCTCTTCAGCGAGCTAATTCCCAAACCTCTGGGAACCTCTTCCCCCGGATAAAGAGTCCAAGCTAATAGACGCTTCTGGCAAACGCATAACTGCTCAAGCTGCCAATCACTGGTGCATTGCAAATACACAGCGCCTTTTAGCCAGATATGACAGGGCACACTGGGATGAAAAGGAGCAATTGCTGCGATATCTCCCAGATTAGCATAACGCAAAAGTGTAAGATGTGGTACATGAAGCAAAGCTAATTTCCAATTCTTCAATAAGATCTGCTCTAAATGCTGCTGACACCGCAGCAAGAGAGGTCAACACTAGCGCCCTACTAAAGGCATGCTTGGTTAATTATTTCTGGGTTTAAGCCAGAAATCCAACAATTTATTTTAAATAACACCCTTTGACAAAGAACATCTCTTTGGTCCTGAGTTCGATCAGGTGCTTGTGAAAATAGAAAAGGACACTGAAGTGTCAAAGTCCATGGGAGCGCTCCAGTCTCCTTCAAACAGAGGCTGCTCTCACTGCTCCTTTTGCCGAGCAGGGTCTAAAACCACACCCTCAGACCAGAAGGCTTACTCTTGCAAAGGTAAATACCAGTCCGCTTCCTCCAGAGGCTTTTTAGAGGAGGATATAGAGGAAACCACCTCAAGGGTAAGGGCACCACAACCCGTAGTTCCCCTTCCCATAATAAGCAATGACTTCCCCACGCTTCCTTCCGACCATTCCACACCTGTTGGGGAGGGACTTCACCAGTTTCTCCCCATTTGGCAATCTTTAACAACTGACAAATGGGTGATTGGAATTATCCAACATGGTTATTGCCTAGAGCTTACCGCCAATCCTCCATACATTCCACCTCGCTCTCACAAATTGTCGCCAGACCACTCGTAGTTGCTCGAACAAGAAGTGCAATCTCTCTTACTAAATGGAGCCATAGAACCAGTTCCACTACAGTACCAAGGTTCAGGAGTTTACGCTCTCTACTTTCTGATCCCCAAAAAGGCAGACCTATTCTGGATCTCAGAGAGTTAAATCTATATATACTGTCAGAGCGCTTTCACATGGTAATCCTTAAACAGATACTTCCACTTTTACAGAAGGGAGATTTTATGTCTACTCTAAACTTGAAAGATGCATATTTTCACGTTCCAATTCATCCAGCTCATTGCAAATACCTCAGATTTGTAATAGCAGACAAACATTACCAATTCAAAGTACTCCTGTCTGGACTGAATACTGCTCCCAGAGTATTTTCCCAAATGACTGGCAGCAGTCGCAGCTAATCTCAGGAGACAACATATTCACGTCTTCCCCTACCTAGACCACTGGCTCATCAAAGCCAGCACTTACCAAAACTGTCTACAACACACTCGGACCACAATAGACGTACTTTATCAACAGGGCTTCATGGTCAATGCACTGAAATCTCACCTGCATCCTTCACAGATGCAGTCTTATCTAGGGGCCACTCTGGACACTCTCAAAGCTCCAGCCTCTCCCAATGTAGCCAGAATTCACAACATTCAGTCTATGATACTTCAGTTTCAAGTCAACAAAACGTTACCAGCCTAAGTATTCTTGCAACTGCTGGGAATGATGGTGTCTTGCATCACAACTTTACCATATGCAAGACTCAACATGCGTCCCCTACAAGAGTGCTTAGCACGTCAGTGAAATCAGTCGCAGGCTCAATTTACAGATCTAGTATTGGTAGACGGCCGCACCCATCGCTCTCTGCAGTGGTGAAACCCACAAAAGGTATCCAAAGGGCGGCCTTTCATCGACCCTATTCCACAGATCGTGCTCACAGCAGACGCATCTCTGACAGGGTGGGGTGCCCATCTCCAAGATTACACAACACAAGGTCTGTGGAGTGACAAGCACAAAAGTTTCCACATCAGCTATCTAGAGCTTCTAGCAGTGTTTCTAGCGCTCAAAGCTTTTCAAACTCACCTGATAGGCAATGTTGTCCTAGTCCGGACAGACAACATGACAGTAATGTACTATGTACAAAAACAGGGGGGGCTCTCTCTCCAACTGTCACGCCTCTCTCAAGCCATTTGGAATAGGGCAATCCATCACAGGATTTATCTTCTGGCAGAACACCTTTCAGGGGAAAAAAAATCAGATTTCATCCACATTTGTAAGATTTCGACCTCCTCAGCAGAAACAGGCAGCAAATTTACGAGTGCGAAGCTCTCCTTCAATACTTCCAACAATGGGGTTTCCCACAAATAGACTTGTTCGCCACAATTGACAATGCAAAATGCTAAATCTTCGGCTCCAGTTTGCCACACCTACTCTCAAAAAGCAAAGCTCTATGGATGAACTTGTCAGGGATATTTGACTATGCTTTTCCGCCTCTCCCAATCATTTTGTGTCTAGTTCGGAAGCCCAGTCAAACATCTAGCACCTAATTCTGGTTGCTCCCACATGGGCCTGTCAACCATGGTACAGCACCCTGTTGGAGCTGTCAGTAGTTCCACATTAAATGCTGCGTCTCACCTCCAGGCTCCTCACTCAGAACCATGGAGAAATCAGGCATCCAAATCCCAAAGAACTAAATTTAGCTATCTGGCTCCTGAAGTCATAGTTTGGTTATTTAAATCTACCATCAGTCTGTATGACTCTTCTAAAAGGAGCAAGAAAGCCTATTACCAGAGCTTGTTATGCAGCAAAGTGGAAAACAAAATATTATCTGTTACCTGTTGCACTTACAGCAAACTGGACTGGCTTATACATCTCTTCGTTTGCACCTTGCAGCGCTATCTGCGTATTTGCAAAACAGACCGCATTTATCACTATTCAAAGTACTAGTAATCAAAGCCTTCATGGAAGGCTTAAAAAAGATAATACCACCAAGATTTCCCCATGCACCAGTGTGGAATTTTAACATTGCTCTTACGCAGCTTATGGGTCCGCTTTTTGAACCATTGCAGAATTGTCCTTTACAGTTTCTTTCATGGAAGGTTTCTGTTCAAGGCATATTAGCTGCAGATCTCACACTTGGCATTAGATCGCCACCTGGTGTTGGGCCTGGATGCTTGCACCTTGTTGTTGTCTTGGATAAAGTCTTTATAGTCACAAGATAGGTGACTCCTCCCTTGGACGATAGTGCCCATGGTCATTGACTCCATCCTCAGATTGTTTTTTTCCGCCATTGGGTTCGGATGCAATTTTTGCGCGCCAGTTCGAAACTTTAGTTTCAAACTTTTTGATGCGCAAAACTTTAACAAACTTTTCCGATTTACTAGACACATCGAAATCTCAACGCGCCTTTCATCGGTTCGATTCCACTCGTCGATGCGGGCCGCTGGGCCTATCGACGCCGTAAGGCCTATGGCTCATGGAAAGGACGCCTTTCAAAAAATGCCCCCAGTGTGAGCAAAATTTCCACACAGTGACCATCACAAGGTCTGTAACCTGTGCCTCTCACCAGATCACGACGAGTCCAGCTGCCCAGCCTGCGCCTCCTTTCGATCAAAGAGGACCATTCGAGATAGTCGAGCTTGGCGACATGTCATGGCGCAGAGATCAGCTCCGGAACCGGTGAACATCTTCGACGAAGGCCCAGATGTCCCAGAAGAAGATTACGAAGATCTCCAAATCGTATCAGAGGCAGAAGACTCAGACGACTCCATCACTCCTGGACAATGAGTGAGTACTACTGCCCCTACCCCAACCCCCACACCAAAGCAGAAGGCACCGGTCAAGACTTCGCCTGTTGGCCCCAGTCGCGACCGAAAGCACACTTAAGAAGCCCCGCCTCTGGACCTGGAGCCGAAGAAAAAAGACAAGCCTTCCGGTAGCTCTTGACCGAGCGAACCGCATGTACTAGTCCCACCGGTACCTTCGGCACCGAAGCCAAAAGAACACTTTGCTCTGAACTCGGCTCCGATTCCTTCCACATCCAAAGACAAACCGGCCTCGAACACATCGAAGCCCGTGGATAAGCCGGCGTCGAACACCTCTAAATCTAAGAATCCTGCCACGGCTCCTAAACCAAAGCCCTCGGAACCGAAAACCAAGCATAAGGATTCCACCACGCCTCCAAAGGCCAAAGAGCATAAGACTCAGCAACAGCCTCGCTCGAAACCAAAAAAATTGGCGCCAAAAGCGGTTATCAAGGAGGAGGAACTGTTTCATCCGGATCCTGTTGATCCTAAACAGAAAAAGATCTATATTAACCCTAAAACAGGACATGTCACAGCTGTGCCATGCAAGAAGAGGAATTTGGACACAGCACAAACCCCTCCAGTGCCTGTGAAGGACTGTGCTACATCACCTATGCCTCTTTCTTCTCCTGTCCTTCCATCTAACACCCCTCCTCCCCCAAACCTGTTACACCGCCTCAGCCTGTAACATCTCCACCACATACACCACCTCCAGACGATGATGACGACGACCTAGGGGTGGGTGGTGACCCTAATGACCCGTTCACAGATCCAGATAACCCACCACAAGATGATTGGGATTACAATGATCCAATAGATCCCCCAGACCTCCCAAGCCCCCAACCATACCCAACAAAACCATCTCCTCCAGATGATAATATTGGGTTTGGACAACTCATCAATAGGGCTGCTGCATTTCATGGGGTGCACATGCACTCAGACACACCAGAGGAGGATTTTCTTCTAGACATATTTGAACTATCCCAGAAAACTGTACAAATATTGCCAATGATTAAAGGGGTCATTAAGCATGCTCCTGACATATTTAAAGATCCTGTACTGGCCAGGATTCTTAATCCTAGGATCGATAAAAAATATAGACCTGCCCCTAACGATCCTGCGTACATCAAAGGTCAGCTGCCTCTAGATTCATTAGTAGTGTCCAATGCTAGAAAGCGAGCTAATTCACAAACCTCAGGGGATGCGCCGCCCCCTGATAAAGAATCTAAATTATTAGACGCATTTGGCAAAAGGGTAGCTGCGCAGGCGACCAATCACTGGCGGATAGCCAACATTCAAGCACTGCTGGCCAGATATGATAGGGCCCATTATGACCAGCTGGAAACTCTATTACAGCATTTGCCTGACCAATATAAAACTCAACCAAATAACCTAATCCAAGAGGGCAAACTAATCCCCAACACATCAATTAAATGTGCCGTTGATGCAGCAGACACTGCTGCAAGGTCTATTAATACTAGTATACTGCTCAGAAGACATGTCTGGCTGCGCAAGTCAGGCTTCAAGCAGGAGGTCCAAACAATCATTCTAAATCAGCCGTGCAATCAAAACCAACTTTTTGGGCCGGCTGTGGACACTGCTCTTGAAAAAAGATAGACTGCTAAGTCCATGGGAGTGTTGCAGTCTCCGAAAACGCGTGGCTTCTTTCGTCGCTCCTTTTATAGAGGAGCCTCCAAGAACGTGGGCACAGATAGTTCATCTTCCTTTAAAAACACCACCCAAACATCCGCCAATAGAGGATATTTTAGAGGAGGTTACAGAGGGAACAACGATAAAGGGAGAGGCTGAGGTAACAACAACACTCGTACCTCCCCTGCTGCTAAAGAGTGACTTCCCTCCACTCCCCCCAGACCATTCCACTCCGGTCGGGGGAAGATTAACGCAGTCCCTACCTGTCTGGAACTCCATCACAACAGACAGGTGGGTAAGACAAATGATCTAATATGGTTACTGCCTGGAACTTACAGCTACCCCCCCAAACATACCACCCAGCCAGCGTTCAATGTCCGCAGACCATCTTACACTTTTGAAACAAGAAGTTCTCTCACTGCTTCAAAAGCACGCCATTGAGCCAGTCCCCTTACTACACCAGGGAACAGGAGTTTACTCCCTGTATTTCCTAATCCCCCAAAAGGACGGGACCCTACGGCCAATTCTCGACCTCAGACCCCTCAATCAGTATATACACTCAGGTCATTTTCACATGATCACTCCAACAGGTGCTTCCACTACTACAACAAGGAGACTTCCTTGCCACACTAGATCTCAAGGACGCCTACTTCCACATTCCCATACATCCTGCTCACAGGAAGTATCTAAGGTTCTTACTGAACGGACAACACTATCAGTTCAAAGTCCTTCCATTCGGGGTCACCACTGCTCTAAGAGTGTTTACCAAGTGCCTTGCAGTAGTAGCAGCACACCTACGAAGACAACAGATCCATGTCTTCCCGTATCTGGACGACTGGCTAATAAAAGCCAGATCATTCAACCAGTGTATCCAACTCACTCATCAAACCATCCAAACACTACACAACTTGGGGTTCACAATCAACTATACCAAGTCGCACCTCCAGCCCTCTCATGTACATCAATATCTGAGGGCCACAATAAATACTTCCACGGCTCTAGCGTATCCCAGCCCAGCCAGGATAGCCAGTATACAAGTTCTCATCACCAAATTTCAAATCCAACACTCTCTCCCAGCCAGTGTTCATGCAGCTCATAGGCATGATGGCATCTAGCATTTTCATCGTACCTCACGCAAGACTTCAAATGCGTCCCTTACAGGAATGTCTCGCACATCAATGGAATCAGGCTCAGGGACGACTTACAGATCTGGTGTTGGTGGATAGCCGCACACATCGCTCTCTGCAGTGGAGGAACAAAAAAAACTTGTCCAAAGGGCGGCTGTTCCTCGAGCCTGTTCCACAGATAGTACTAACAGACGCATCACTCACAGAGTGGGGAGCCCATCTCTTTGCTCTCACAACACAGGGCAAATGGACCACTCAACAAAAGGTGCTCCACATCAATCATCTGGAACTACTAGCGATATTCCTAGCTCTGAAATCGTTTCAACTCCATGTACAAAACAAAGCCGTCCTGATCCGAACAGACAACAAGACGGCCATGTATTAAATACAAAAACAGGGAGGAACACATTCTCTACAACTGTCCCAGCTTGCACAGAACATTTGGAGGTGGGCCATCCCACAAAACATATACCTCCTCATAGAACACCTTCCAGGAGTTCTCAATCACATTGCGGATCTGTTAAGTCGACAGACACAATAGATTCACGAATGGGAACTACATCCACAAGTTCTTCTACCTTTTTTCCAGATGTTGGTCCAACCAGACTTAGATCTATTTGCCACACATGAAAACGCAAAATGCCCAACCTTTGCCACCAGGTTTCCACACCCACTGTCCAAGGGCAATGCGATATGGATGAACTGGTCAGGCAGATTTGCGTACACTTTTCCGCCACTCCCATTGATTCCACTAGTGTTATGCATGCTCCGACAACAATCTCTAAAAACGATTCTAGTGGCTCCCACATGGGCGTGCCAACCATGGTTCACAACACTACTGGAACTCTCACTAGTCCCACACCAAAAACTACACCACTCCCCATCACTACTAATGCAGGGGTTCTTACTGGCTCAACTTGGCTCCTGACACCGGACTTCTGCTGTAGCCGTCATCGCCTCTTGCCCTCTGCCCTCTGAAAAAACCTCAGCAACTCGCCGGACCCGCTTCGCGGGTCCCGCAGGGCATAGTAGTCCAGCGGGAGCTGCTGCAGGCAGAAGGGTTGATTCCTCTGTGTGTCACTACTTGGGGCGTGTTGGTGCTGGCAGGGCTGCGAGCACGCTAGCAGGGACTCCATCACCCAGGAGTCCCTGCCTGCCCTATCCGTTTCACCTGGGGCTGCTCTCCCTGCTGGCCCCGCCCCCCCGCCCACGGAGTAAAAACGGGCTGCTGGATTGTCTTCGTGGGGTTCTTACTGGCTCAACTTGGCTCCTGACACCGGACTTCTGCTGTAGCCGTCATCGCCTCTTGCCCTCTGCCCTCTGAAAAAACCTCAGCAACTCGCCGGACCCGCTTCGCGGGTCCCGCAGCGCATATAAGTCCAGCGGGAGCTGCTGCAGGCAGAAGGGCTGATTCCTCTGTGTGTCACTACTTGGGGCGTGTTGGTGCTGGCAGGGCTGCGAGCATGCTAGCAGGGACTCCATCACCCAGGAGTCCCTGCCTGCCCAATCCGTTTCACCTGGGCTGCTCTCCCTGCTGGCCCCGCCACCCCGCCCATAAACATTGACATCTAATACTATTTTAGAAGGTTGCACGCCAGCAGCGCAGGAGCGCGCGGGGCTAAGCCCGGGCAAAGGGCGGGCCGTCTGTGGCCGTCCGAGGACGTTTGAGGACGGGATGGGCCACCCCTCTAAGCTTCGTATCGTGGTAAGAGACTTCTCCCTGTATTGCTACCAAGACCTACAAGACACGGACACTGTACCCCGTTTTCCGCACTTGTAATTTGGTATTTGTATATTTTCTACCATTATGTCATCAGACGTAGGGAAATCACGTACTTTAACAGTTAACACTTCTAAAGGAACAGTAACTGGTACAATAGACCAATTCTTTAAACGTGTAACAACTGTTCTGGAAAAGGAAATTGCGGATAGAGAGAAGCGCCTGTCATTAGACCTGTTAACCGGTAAACGCTCCTCTTTAGGTCAAATTGGGAAAGTACCCTCCCCTGGGGCGATAAATGTGGATCTGGGTAGTGTTAGCACCCACCCCATTGCCGAAAGGGAAGAGATAGATATAGAGATAAACTCCCCAGGTGCGGTCCCCCTCTCCGACCACACAACTAGCTTAAATACATCTGGGTTATCTGACTCACCGAATTTGGTTATATCCTCTCCGCTGACTACAGGGCACCTTGAGAATAGATTAAAAAAAAAAAAAAAAGAAAGAGACGAGGATCTCCTATTATGTCACCTCCGGTTAAAAAGGAGAAAGCAAAATCCTTGGCACAAACTTCGTCATTTATAGGGCCCCTTGAGATAAATAACCCAACTGCAAGCGCTAATACCATAGGGCTGTCTACTGGACAGGACCCCGCGGGTGAATTACTTACCAAAATAGAGACCATGGTCAAGTCCCTCCTACTCCCTCTTCTTGAGAGAACTAGACTAATAAGCTCATATTTGGACGATTTGGGCAAACACATGCAAGGGAATAACTTGGTTCTAACTGAACTACTAAGGTCACAGACCAAAAGCAATATTGCTGACCCTGCTGCCCCTTCTATTCGGCCTTCAGAACAACCATCAACCAGCGGTATCCTTATGAAATCTTATACTGCGCAGGGGAAAAAAGCATTGGCCAAATCATCCAAAGAAACTGCCAATAAAGAAAAAACTAAGCCCCTAGCAAATGGCAAAGAAACAGAAAGGATGACAAAGGTCGGCGATAGGTCTAAAGCTGGAAAGATAGGAGAAGCTGAAAAGAAACTCTCTCCGGTAACAAATAATATACCTGTAGAAGATAGATTGGAGAACGGGAATGGCGAACGGCCACTTCAGCGCCCTAATATACCATCGAGTAGAAGAGTGGATTTACCCCCTGAATCAGCCCCATATACGATTATTATGACTGGGGTACCAGAATTGTCAGAGGGAATTAGGGAGGACCATCATGCCTTAAAAAACAAAACCATTTATTGGTTGAAGCAAAATAGACCTCTTCCCGCGCATATAAATGGGGAAATCCTAATGGTGAGACGTACGACCAAAAGAAAAGAAGGGGGACGTGATAATCATAAATTTCAGGGATCATAGAGCTGTTAGATGTATTGGTGACTGGTATGAAGCCAGAGGGGGGGGACGGTATTTCCACACACTACGTCAATTACTTTTACCCACGAGAACTGACTTCTTACCCAAAACCAAACCCTGTAAAAGAGTTTCATTTAGATTGGAGGGAAGCAGGGTACCAATTTCCCCATCAAAACTCTCGTAATAATCCATTCTACTCTCAGCCTACCAGGGGGTTCCAGAACAATAACCCCCCACTACACCAGAGGTTTAATGTACCCACCTTTAACCATTTTTCGACGCTGTTTGGCTTAGACGAGGTAGGCCTCCTCACTAAAATCAATTATGGCAGATCCTACCACTCTCAAAGAGGATGCTATTCCAAGCGAGAGTGCAGAAAGACAAGAAATGGAAAGCAGTAACCTCTTACTACTACCTAATTTGACACCGGTTAAAGGAGTAGACAATATTACTCTGGGGAATAATCTCTGTAGTAGATCTAAGCATATGGGGGTTGATGGGCAAAGGGCTCTGGAGAATCTACCCGTAGTAGAGGCTGTTAGTATAAATAAAAGTCTAGACCTCAGAAAGGACGATAATAAAGTACAAATTATGTCCTGGAATATAGCGGGTTTACGCACAAAAATTATGAATGGAAGTGCCCTGGACTTTGTTCAAGATTACCACGTGATATGCCTACAGGAGACATGGATTACTACTGAAACGCATCTGATGGGGTATAAAACTTATTTTTCCCCGGCAGTAGCAGGCACTCATGGTAGGGCTAAGGGTGGCCTGATGGTATATATAAAAAACACCATATCCGGGTTAAAAGTAACCGCTCTGAGTTTACAACCTAACTATCAGATATTGAGACTATCGTTTCAGAAAAAGAGGATAATAATCCTGGTAAATATGTACGATAATCTGCTAGAAAGCAATATTTGTGGTGTGGTGGACGAAACACAAAACTACACGACCCACTTTAGTCATTCTGGGGTAGGAGATTTCCTAAATGAAACTCTGTCTGAATTAGGTCTGGTGATATTAAACGAAACTAAAACCCTTTGTGGGCAGTTACAGCCAACTTACCTGGGTAGGGGGTGGGAGACGACGATTGACTACATATTGGTCTCAGCGACCCTTGGTAGCAAGGACCAGAGATTTAGATTATTAATAAACACTTTAAGTGATCACGCCGCTCTGGGCTTTGACTTGGTTGTGGACCAGGGACAATTAACACCACAGCTCTTGATGACCGCCCTTGCCCAGAACAAGATATATTTAAAAAAAATAAATGGCTATGCCATAGGATGGGGAAAGATAGACCCAGTAGACCTGACAAACAAGGTGGTACTCGCGGTATATCCTGCCATAGTGAAGTGCCTAGATATTGACATAGGTGAAGTGGAAGTTTTGCACAATTTCAGTGCAGTTCTGGATAAGGTAAACGATTGTTTAACAAGCATTAAGAAAGGGAAAAAGGGTGGGAAAAAAAGGTGGTTTAACCACGACTGTACTATGGCTCACAAATCCCTAAAAATAGCGTTAACAAAAACTGTAAGAGACCAAGAGGAGATTCGTAGATTAAGAAGGTCCTACCGATTAGCTTGTAAAACAAGAAAACAGAACTGAAAAAAGCACTGTGGGATCAACTACATGCGAGTTCCCAGAATAGAAATAGCGAGCAGTTCTGGAAGGTGGTGAAGACACCCTTCCTGACAGACGCAAGTGACCAGCCAACAGTAGAAGTGGCGATTGAGGGTCTAGCATGGGTAAACCATTTCTCTAAAGTTTTTGGTAAACCATCAGAAGTAGATATAGCAGAGGATAATAATCGGAGCATACAAGGTAATCTATTCCCGATTCCCTTAGATTATGGAATCCATGAAGTCATAAATGCAGTTAAAATGAGCAAATGTGGAAAAGCCCCTGGCCCAGATGGGGTACCAGTTGATTTTTTTAAGTTTAATTTAGACTTGTGGGCCCCAATTTTAAAGAGGGTGTTTGATGCTGCAATGAAGTGTGGGATAATTAAATCCTGGACCCAATCGATTATGGTCCCTATATTTCAGAAGGGAAACGGGGAGGAGGTGACCTGCTATCGGCCAATCTCGCTACTCGACTCGCTGGGAAAAGTACTGGGCAGAGTGGTTCTCCAGCGTCTTCAGGAGTGGGCAGATGACTGTAAGACTCTATCTTATATCCAGTTCGGCTTCCGAGAGGGCTGCGGAACAACCGAGCAAGCACTGAACTTAGCTTTACTGATGGGAAAATACGTGTCAGCAAAGCAGGGAAGGTTATACATGGTCTATGTTGACCTCTCCGCGGCCTTTGACTGCGTCTCCCATTCGAAGCTTTGGTCAGTTCTTACTGACATGGGTATAGATTCAGCCCTTGTAAACCTTCTTCGAGCGCTATATTCTAATGCTTCATCTAGGGTGCGCTTTGGAACGCAGGGCGAATGATCTGAGTCCTTCAAGGTGGAGCGGGGCGTGAGGCAGGGCTGCGTGCTGGCCCCCTTTCTCTTCTCCCTTTACATTAACGGTCTTGAGGTGGAGATGTTGAGGGGGGGTCAGGACGTCCCCCGAGTGAAAAATCGCCTGGTGCCTGCGCTCCTTTACGCGGATGACGCCGTGATCCTGGCACGCACCCCGCGAGAGCTGCAGAAAGCATTGGAAAGATATTCAAGGTTTATGGGTCGTTTGGATCTTAAAATAAATATTTAAAAAACATATGTCATGGTGGCAGGAAAGGGAAAGAAAGGGGGAAGGAGTATTTTTCTTGATAAAGAAAGGCTAGAACTGACTACCCAATACCCATACCTCGGGGTCATGATGGACGAAAAGCTTAACTGGAAAGCGGCCATTGAAGCCCGCAAACATCAACTTCTGCGAGCAATAATCGCCCTTATAAAATTCTCCCAGAAGTTAGGAAAGAGGCCACCAGTAGAGCTGCTCCGTATTTATAAAGCAAAGTGTCATTCCATCGCACTTTACGGGGCGGGGCTGTGGGGACACAAAAACACCAACGCATTACAGGTAGCAGAGAATACATTTATGAGATTCCTCCTGGCGGTACCCAAGCGAGTATCTACCTTTGCCTGCCATGCAGAGCTCGGAATGCCTCACATAGAGGATTTGGCAAAAATCCAACCACTATTGTTGTGGCGCCGTATCTGGACGTCAACAAAAAATTTATTTACAAAAGAGATAGTGGCAGATTGTATGTCCTTGGAACATGTGGGGAAAATAGAGTGGTTGCTATACGTGAAAAATCTCCTTGCAGACCTGGGGTTGGCTAAATATTATTCTAACCCCGAATCAATTGCAGAGATCCCAAAGAAAGACTTAAAAATAAGGGCTCTGAGCCATATGGAAGAACTACGGTTGAGTAAAGAGATAAAAAAACCATCAGTCCAACATTCCTTGGCAGTAACGACCACCCTGGAAATGGAACCATATCTGACATACGTTGAGTCACAATTTGAGCGCTTTTTGTTGGTACAATTTAGATTGAACATTTTCCATAGGCTTGTAGCTTTTCCTAAAAGACATAATTGGGATGAGTGTTTAACGGTGTGCCCTTGCGACGAAATGTCTGAACAATCAACGATGCATACCGGTTTGTTCTGCAAATATTATACTGCACATCGCAAACTATGGCTAATTCCCTTGCTGAGAAGCCTTGGCCTTAGAAGATGCCGTCCTGCTATGCTGCGCTTGCAATTTTTGAATACTGTACTGATCTCTAAATGTGTCAGCACGTTTTTAAAGTGTATCTTTAAACACAGAGCAAATCTTGGATGACGTAAAGTTTGTTAATTCAAGGAGAAGGGTAGTTCCTTTTTAATGTAAAGATAATAAATCTTGTTGTATGCCCGAGAAAGGGAATTTTAAAAGCGATGCTTAAGGAATAATTTTCAGTTTAACATTTTAATGTAATGTATTGTGACAGTCTTTTATGTTTTTTTTTTTTCTTTCCTGAAAACCGCATAAAGATTTACTTTACTGTTACTGTTACTAATGCAGAACCATGGAGAGATAAGGCACCCCGATCCAACTCAACTGAATCTTGCTATCTGGCTCCTGAAGTCCTAGAGTTCGGTTACCTTAACCTTCCACCGGACTGTATGAACATCATTAAAGAGGCCAGGTGCCCTACCACCAGAACTTGCTACGTTGCAAAGTGGAAAAGATTTGCCATTTACTGCACTAACAATCATATCGATCCTCTGGATGCGTCCATTCAGAACATCATTTGCTATTTACTACATTTGCAAAGATGTCATTTGGCATACTCCTCCATACGTCTACATCTAGCAGCACTTGCCGCTTACAAAACAGACAACACTTGTCACTTTTTAGGGTCCCAGCAATTAAAGCCTTTATGGAAGGCCTTATGCGATTCATACCTCCCAGATTACCACCCTCTCCAGTGTGGAATCTCAACATTGTGCTTACTAGGCTCATGGGACCCCCATTTGAACCTCTGCATAAATGTGAACTTCAGTTCCTCACATGGAAAGTAGCTTTCCTTATTGCAATCACCTCTCTCAGAAGGGTAAGTGAGATCCAGTCTTTGACCATACAAGAGCCATTTTTACAAATACATCGTAACAAAGTGGTTCTCAGAACAAACCCAAAATTCCTGCCAAAAGTCATTTCTGCATTTCATCTTAATCAATCTCTGGAGCTACCGGTGTTTTTTCAAAACCCGGACTCCGTAGCAGAGAGGGCTCTTAAAACCTTAGACGTCAAAAGAGCTCTACTCTATTAAATTGACAGGACTACATCCTTTCACAAAACAATTGTTTGTAGCTATCTCTCTACCGCATAAGGGTAATCCCATCTCAAAAGCTGGGATTGCAAGATGGATCGTTAAATGTATCCAAATATGCTACCAAAAATCCAAGCGCACATTGACAATTCCCTCTAGAGCACACTCAACACGAAAACTAGGGGCTTCCATGGCATTCTTAGGAAACAGTCCCCTAGAAGACATTTGTAAGGCAGTGACATGGTCTACAACACACACCTTCACTAAACACTATTGTGTTGACGTGCAAGCCAAGCAACAAGCTTCTGTAGGCCAAGCTGTTCTTAAAACACTTTTTCAAACTACTGCAGATACAGGTGACCACTGCTAGGGGAAATACTGCTGTACAGTCTACGCTAAGTGTGAGATCTGCAGCTCATATGCCTCGAACGGAAAATGCTACTTACCAGTATGCATCTGTTCTTGGCATGTAGAGCTGCAGATCCTCACACGCCCACCCACCTCCCTGGGACCTGTATATGTTTCAGTACTATCTTACTTAGATATACACACATGGACATCTTTCTTTTCTACTAACTCCATCATTTCCCATCATGGCGAAAAACAATCTGAGGATGGAGTAGATGCCCATGCGCACTATCGTCCAAGGGAGGAGTCGCCTATCTCGTGACTACAAAGACTTCTTCCAAGACAACAACAAGATGCAAGCATCCGAGCCCAACACCAGATGGCGATCTAATACGAAGTGTGAGGATCTCCAGCTCTACATGCCAAGAACAGATGCATACCGGTAAGTAGTATTTTCCTTCCTCATTGCCATCACTTCATTGAAGAGAGTTGGTGAGCTACATGCATTAACCTAGGAAGAACCCTAATTTCAGCTCCACAAAGACAGGGTAGTTCTTCTCACCAACCCCAAATTCCTTCCTTTCTGCTTTTCATATAAACCAATCAGTTGAGTTACCTTTTTTTTTCTCCACCGGATTTTGTAGCAGTACAAGCTTTTCAAAAGCTTAATGTGAAAAGAGCCTTATTGTACTGCATAGAGAGGACCAAAGATTTTTGCAAAACAAAACAACTGGTTCGAGGCACATGAGCTGCAGATTACACACTGTGCATAGATTGCCATCTGGTGTTGGGCCCGGATGTTTGCAGTTGTTTTTTCTCTTGGAAAGTCTTTGGAAGTCACGAGGTATGTGACTCCTCCTTTGGATCGTATCGCGCATGGGCTTCGGCTCCATCCTCAGATTGTTTTTTTCCGTCATCGGGCTCGGATGTGATCTTCGTGCTCCGGTTCCGAACAGTTTGCAGTTCTCTAATCGACGCGCAATCCTCACCCCAATTTGCGGTATTGTTTTCGATCGCGATCTCCACACTCTGCGTGGCTCTCATCGACCAAGACCTTCGATTCCAGTCGTCGACGACGGCCTTCGGGCCTACCCAAGCTCCGGTCCTGGCTAATGGAAAGGACTCCCTTCAAGAAGTGCCCTCGATGTGGGTCCAAATTCCCCCACACCACTTCACGAAGTATGCAACCTCTGCCTCTCCCCTGAACACGAGGCTCGAGACTGTCCAGCGTGCAAGTCCTTCCGGTCCAAGAACACTATTCGGACCGAAGGGCACGAAGAACTATGGCACACTCATTGACGGCAATTCCAGACAACATCTTCGGGGAAGGCGTCGACGCTCCAGAAGAACAACACACTGACGAGGGCCTCGTCAGCACCTTCGAAGCCGACAATTCAGATGTGTAGGACATTACTCTGGCACAGAAGGTCGTGAGTACCGCAATCCCCTACCTCCCCACCCACCACACCCTCGACGGCACCGAAAAAGGCTTCGGTCACGCCTTCGCCTCCAGGCCTAGGAACGACCAAGAACACTGCTTCCCACACTGCACCTTCGGGACCGGTAAAGAAGCCTATTAAGCCTTCCGGCGGCTCGGGCTCGAGCCAGCCCACCCTCGGTGCCGAGAAACACTCCTCCGCACCGACGCCAAAAAAGAAAATGGTTGCTTCCTCGGCACCGAGCTCCATACCGAAGCACTCGGCGCCGAAAACCAGCACCAGCTCCTCGGTACCGACACCATCCCCGGAACCGAGCAAAAAACACAAGGCCACCGATACCCATATCTCAAAGCCGAAAACCATCTCAGAACCGAGTAACCAGCCAGCCCTTTCCAAGCCTTATAGTTCCAAATAGCGGACTAGTGCAGACTCTAAAACAAAAAAAAACAACGGCCCGATGCCTTCGGCGCCGATGGACAAGCCACCCTCTGAAGAATTTTTTACACCTGATCCATTGCAAAAGACACTGGTCAAGGACCCTAAAACCAGGCATTTGATGCTCAGCATCAAAAAGAGACAGCTGGACAAGCCTGCCCCAGCTCCACCTCCAAAGAGGAAAGACTTTGCTACCTCCCCTTAGAGAATACCTTCACCACCTCCTCCACCCCCTCCACCTCTCCCTCCTCCTTCTCCCCACCCACCTCATCATTCCCCGACACCCTCTCCGGATTATGATAATGATGTCTATGATGACATAGGGGACGAACCCCATGACCAACCTACAGGGGACCCCACTCCTACAGGCTCCCCAGACACACCAGACCCATGAGACGACTATAACATTCCTGACATTCCTAACGTCCCGCAAGATGATCTCTACCCTTCGAGACCATCCCCACCAGAACACTCATTGGGGGTTCAACCACTTACTCCAAAGGGCTGCACACAATCACGGTGTGGACCTCCATACCGACCCCGTGGAGGAGGACTTCCTTCTCGATACTTTCGACACCACGCATAGGGCCACCTCCATACTGCCCATGCTCAAAGGAGTTATCAAACACGCGCCGGAGGTCTTTAAGACCCGATCAGAGCCAGGGTCATTAACCCTCGCATAGACAAAAAATATAAAGCCGCCCCTACAGATCCCGCCTAAATCAGAGGGCCAGCACCACTAGATTCCCTAGTAGTGTCTACAGCACGAAAGCGAGAAAACTCCCAAGCATCAAACGAGGCACCATCAACTGTCAGAGTCAAAACTCTTGGACGCATCGGGCAAGCGCGCTGCATCCCAAGCTGCATATGACGCATCGCAAATACACAAGCGCTTCTGGCAAGATACGACAGGGCCCATTATGACGAACTAGAAGCCATAATGCAACACCTCCCTGACCAATATAAAAATAGGGCAAATGAGTTAATTCAGGAGGGCAAAACCATCACTAATACTTCCATCCGCTGTGCCCTAGTTGCAGCTGACACCGCCTCCAGGGCCATTAACACCAGCATCCTCCTCCGTTGCCATGCCTGGCTAAGGATTCCGGGTTTTAAACCAGAAGTGCAAGCTTCCATCCTGAACCACTTCTTTGACCAGGAACATCTGTTCGGCCCAAAAGTGGATGAGGCCCTAGAAAAAATGAAAAAAGATACTGATAAGGCGAAGTCTATGGTAGCCTTACAATTGCACCCTCCCAGGCGCTCATTTCGCCGCTCTTCCTTTTCGAAGCACATCCAGAGGCTACTCCTCTGACACCGCTTCCACTTCATATAAAGCCCCTACCCAATCTTTACAAGGGGTTACCAAAGAGGCGGCTACAGAGGCAACAATAATAAAGGCAGAGGCGAAACAAACATCGCCCGCACTGCCTCCGCACCTGCCCAATGACTTCCCTCCACTCCCCCCAGACCATCCCACTCCGGTCGGAGGCAGACTCCACAATTTCCTTCCGGTCTGGAGTACCATCACCTTAGACAAATGGGTAACACAAATAATTCGGTCAGGCTACTGCCTCGAACTAACATCTACCCCCCCAAACATTCAACCCAAGACAACGCCCAATGTCACAGGAACATTTAACACTACTAAAGCAGGAGGTAATCTCCCTCCTACAAAAGAGGGCGATAGAACTAGTTCCTACCAACCAACAAAATATGGGGGTTTACTCCCTATATTTTCTCATACCAAAAAGGGACGACACTCTAAGGCCCATCCTAGACCTCAGGCCCCAAAACAGATACATCACTCAGACCATTTCCGCATGGTCACACTTCAGCAGGTACTTCCACTGCTCTCCCACAACGATTTCCTGACCACTTTAGACCTCAGACGCCTATTTCCACATTCCTGTTCACAACGCACACAGGAAGTTCCTCAGATTTGTAGTGGACAGCCAGCACTATCAATTCAAAGTGCTCCCCTTCGGAGTCACCACAGCACCGCGAGTATTTACCAAGTGCCTGGCAGTAGTGGCGGCACACCTGCGGAGGCAACACATCCATGTCTTCCCATACCTAGACGACTGGCTAATAAAAGCCAGTTCATACAACCAGTGTGTACAACACACGCACGCCACTATCCAGCTACTTCACAAACTGGCCTTCACAGTAAACCACACAAAGTCCCATCTGCAACCGTCCCACGTATAACAATACCTCAGTGCCACCATAGCCACCACAAGAGCGCTAGCCTACCCCAGTCCTGCCAGGATAGCAAGCATTCAAGCTCTACGCGCCAAATTTCAGCCAGAACACTCTCTTCCAGCTCGAGTGTTCATGCAACTTATAGGGATGAGGGCCTCTTGCATATTCATAGTACCTCACGCAAGACTCCAGATGCGTCCTCTCCAAAAGTGCTTAGCGTGCCAATGGAACCAGGCCCAGGGTCAATTGACAGATCTGGTGTTGGTAGACCGTTGTACCCATCGCTCTCTGCAGTGGTGGACCACCAAAAACCTTTCCAAAGGGTGACCGTTCCTGGACCCGGTTCCTCAGATTGTACTGACAGCGGATGCATCGCTCTCCGGCTGGGAAGCTCACCTACTACATCACACCATGCAGGGCAGGTGAACACCTCAACAAAAGTTACTCCACATCAACCATCTGGAGTTACTAGCCATATTTTTAGCCCTAAAATCCTTTCAAACACAAAGCTCAGGCAAGGCAGTTCTAGTCTGCACAGACAACATGACAGCCATGTACTATATACAAAAACAAGGCGGCACACACACTCCGCAGCTCTCTCAGCTAGAGCAGAGCATATGGAGATGGGCCATACCCCAGAAAATCTTTCACCTAGCCCATCATGTCCCAGGAGTCCAAAACACTATGGCAGATCTGCTCAGCAGACAAACACAACAAATCCACGAGTGGGAACTCCACCCACAAGTTCTTCACCCGTACTTTCAAATGTGGGGTCATCCACAGATAGACCTCTTCGCCACCCACGAAAACGCCACATGCCCAAGCTTCACCGCCAGATATCCACACCCATTGTCCAAAGGCAATGCGATATGGATGAACTGGTCAGGCAGATTTGCGTACGCTTTTCCCCCTCTCCCACTCATTCCATTAGTGGTGCGCAAACTACAACAACACTCCCCCACTCTCATACTAGTAGCTCCAACTTGGGCCAGACAACCGTGGTACACCACGCTGCTGGAACTATCTGTAGTACCGCACCAAAAGTTACACCTCACTCCACGCCTCTTAACCCAGAACCATGGAGAGATCAGGTACCCGGACCCAGCTCAGCTCAACCTTGCGATCTGGCTCCTGAAATCCTAGAATTCGGTTATCTAAATCTTCCCCCTGACTGTATGAACGTCATTAGAGAAGCTAGACGACCCACCACTACGCAGCCAAGTGGAAACGTTTTGTGGTTTAATGTCAGAACAATAACTTCAATCCCCTAGACGTGTCCATTCAACACATCATAGGCTATTTACTACACCTACAAAGATGCAATCTAAAAAAACAAGCCACAGTGGTAGGGACAAATTGCGCAGAGAAATGTATATTCGTTCTAAGTGTAAAAATGAACCCTTGCTACTAGGTTAACAATGCGACAACCACTAATGCCGTAATCTCGGTAAACCAAGTCTACCCCAAACATCAACAATTTTTGCAACCGAGCAATAGGGTTCTAAAGTAAAGTCCAAGTAATGGTGATAGTACACAACAAAAAGAATATTTTCCAAATTATTTTCAGTTGTTCAAGTCTTGTCTTTTATTCTTTGACAGAGCTTCTTCGATGTGAGCCCCCTGTCAGCCAACACGTGTTTCGTCCTGACTATATCACGTCATGGACTTCATCAGGGCTATATAAGGTATGATCAAGGGCTTTAACTATTAGGTCCAAAACCTAATGTTGCATTTCATGAGCGGTAGTTTCCAGGAAGTGGACTTAACTCGAATTCTTCACGTTATACAGATGTGTAGTATTCCGCACTATTAATAGATCTTTGTACCTAAAAGTATTCAAACCGGCCTTGTATCGCGACCGCGTTTCTTCCCAGAGGAGAAGTAAATCCTCATCGAGATCATCGTATGTTGGAAATATGGTAGATCTCAGGCCTCTTGGAATTCTTTCCAAGCGTATATATTCTTTGAGTGTAGCTCCATCCCACCATTTACCTATTTCGGTTTTTTTAAGTCTTTCAAGTCTAGTAAATTTTGCTTTTAATCCCTCATTTGTTTTCACATTCCCTTGCGTCACAGCTTTATTGATTGAGATCCCTGCGTGTAAATTTCTGAAAAGTTCCTCAGCTATTTTGTTTCTATCACTTCTAGAGCTCATGTTTGTCAAATTAATTATGCTTAGTGGCACACGTCCCGCAGCAGTCCCAATTATAAGACAAAAAAACAAGCCACAGTGGTAGGGACAAATTGCGCAGAGAAATGTATATTCGTTCTAAGTGTAAAAATGAACCCTTGCTACTAGGTTAACAATGCGACAACCACTAATGCCGTAATCTCGGTAAACCAAGTCTACCCCAAACATCAACAATTTTTGCAACCGAGCAATAGGGTTCTAAAGTAAAGTCCAAGTAATGGTGATAGTACACAACAAAAAGAATATTTTCCAAATTATTTTCAGTTGTTCAAGTCTTGTCTTTTATTCTTTGACAGAGCTTCTTCGATGTGAGCCCCCTGTCAGCCAACACGTGTTTCGTCCTGACTATATCACGTCATGGACTTCATCAGGGCTATATAAGGTATGATCAAGGGCTTTAACTATTAGGTCCAAAACCTAATGTTGCATTTCATGAGCGGTAGTTTCCAGGAAGTGGACTTAACTCGAATTCTTCACGTTATACAGATGTGTAGTATTCCGCACTATTAATAGATCTTTGTACCTAAAAGTATTCAAACCGGCCTTGTATCGCGACCGCGTTTCTTCCCAGAGGAGAAGTAAATCCTCATCGAGATCATCGTATGTTGGAAATATGGTAGATCTCAGGCCTCTTGGAATTCTTTCCAAGCGTATATATTCTTTGAGTGTAGCTCCATCCCACCATTTACCTATTTCGGTTTTTTTAAGTCTTTCAAGTCTAGTAAATTTTGCTTTTAATCCCTCATTTGTTTTCACATTCCCTTGCGTCACAGCTTTATTGATTGAGATCCCTGCGTGTAAATTTCTGAAAAGTTCCTCAGCTATTTTGTTTCTATCACTTCTAGAGCTCATGTTTGTCAAATTAATTATGCTTAGTGGCACACTTCCCGCAGCAGTCCCAATTATAAGACAAAAAAACAAGCCACAGTGGTAGGGACAAATTGCGCAGAGAAATGTATATTCGTTCTAAGTGTAAAAATGAACCCTTGCTACTAGGTTAACAATGCGACAACCACTAATGCCGTAATCTCGGTAAACCAAGTCTACCCCAAACATCAACAATTTTTGCAACCGAGCAATAGGGTTCTAAAGTAAAGTCCAAGTAATGGTGATAGTACACAACAAAAAGAATATTTTCCAAATTATTTTCAGTTGTTCAAGTCTTGTCTTTTATTCTTTGACAGAGCTTCTTCGATGTGAGCCCCCTGTCAGCCAACACGTGTTTCGTCCTGACTATATCACGTCATGGACTTCATCAGGGCTATATAAGGTATGATCAAGGGCTTTAACTATTAGGTCCAAAACCTAATGTTGCATTTCATGAGCGGTAGTTTCCAGGAAGTGGACTTAACTCGAATTCTTCACGTTATACAGATGTGTAGTATTCCGCACTATTAATAGATCTTTGTACCTAAAAGTATTCAAACCGGCCTTGTATCGCGACCGCGTTTCTTCCCAGAGGAGAAGTAAATCCTCATCGAGATCATCGTATGTTGGAAATATGGTAGATCTCAGGCCTCTTGGAATTCTTTCCAAGCGTATATATTCTTTGAGTGTAGCTCCATCCCACCATTTACCTATTTCGGTTTTTTTAAGTCTTTCAAGTCTAGTAAATTTTGCTTTTAATCCCTCATTTGTTTTCACATTCCCTTGCGTCACAGCTTTATTGATTGAGATCCCTGCGTGTAAATTTCTGAAAAGTTCCTCAGCTATTTTGTTTCTATCACTTCTAGAGCTCATGTTTGTCAAATTAATTATGCTTAGTGGCACACTTCCCGCAGCAGTCCCAATTATAAGACAAAAAAACAAGCCACAGTGGTAGGGACAAATTGCGCAGAGAAATGTATATTCGTTCTAAGTGTAAAAATGAACCCTTGCTACTAGGTTAACAATGCGACAACCACTAATGCCGTAATCTCGGTAAACCAAGTCTACCCCAAACATCAACAATTTTTGCAACCGAGCAATAGGGTTCTAAAGTAAAGTCCAAGTAATGGTGATAGTACACACCAAAAAGAATATTTTCCAAATTATTTTCAGTTGTTCAAGTCTTGTCTTTTATTCTTTGACAGAGCTTCTTCGATGTGAGCCCCCTGTCAGCCAACACGTGTTTCGTCCTGACTATATCACGTCATGGACTTCATCAGGGCTATATAAGGTATGATCAAGGGCTTTAACTATTAGGTCCAAAACCTAATGTTGCATTTCATGAGCGGTAGTTTCCAGGAAGTGGACTTAACTCGAATTCTTCACGTTATACAGATGTGTAGTATTCCGCACTATTAATAGATCTTTGTACCTAAAAGTATTCAAACCGGCCTTGTATCGCGACCGCGTTTCTTCCCAGAGGAGAAGTAAATCCTCATCGAGATCATCGTATGTTGGAAATATGGTAGATCTCAGGCCTCTTGGAATTCTTTCCAAGCGTATATATTCTTTGAGTGTAGCTCCATCCCACCATTTACCTATTTCGGTTTTTTTAAGTCTTTCAAGTCTAGTAAATTTTGCTTTTAATCCCTCATTTGTTTTCACATTCCCTTGCGTCACAGCTTTATTGATTGAGATCCCTGCGTGTAAATTTCTGAAAAGTTCCTCAGCTATTTTGTTTCTATCACTTCTAGAGCTCATGTTTGTCAAATTAATTATGCTTAGTGGCACACGTCCCGCAGCAGTCCCAATTATAAGACAAAAAAACAAGCCACAGTGGTAGGGACAAATTGCGCAGAGAAATGTATATTCGTTCTAAGTGTAAAAATGAACCCTTGCTACTAGGTTAACAATGCGACAACCACTAATGCCGTAATCTCGGTAAACCAAGTCTACCCCAAACATCAACAATTTTTGCAACCGAGCAATAGGGTTCTAAAGTAAAGTCCAAGTAATGGTGATAGTACACAACAAAAAGAATATTTTCCAAATTATTTTCAGTTGTTCAAGTCTTGTCTTTTATTCTTTGACAGAGCTTCTTCGATGTGAGCCCCCTGTCAGCCAACACGTGTTTCGTCCTGACTATATCACGTCATGGACTTCATCAGGGCTATATAAGGTATGATCAAGGGCTTTAACTATTAGGTCCAAAACCTAATGTTGCATTTCATGAGCGGTAGTTTCCAGGAAGTGGACTTAACTCGAATTCTTCACGTTATACAGATGTGTAGTATTCCGCACTATTAATAGATCTTTGTACCTAAAAGTATTCAAACCGGCCTTGTATCGCGACCGCGTTTCTTCCCAGAGGAGAAGTAAATCCTCATCGAGATCATCGTATGTTGGAAATATGGTAGATCTCAGGCCTCTTGGAATTCTTTCCAAGCGTATATATTCTTTGAGTGTAGCTCCATCCCACCATTTACCTATTTCGGTTTTTTTAAGTCTTTCAAGTCTAGTAAATTTTGCTTTTAATCCCTCATTTGTTTTCACATTCCCTTGCGTCACAGCTTTATTGATTGAGATCCCTGCGTGTAAATTTCTGAAAAGTTCCTCAGCTATTTTGTTTCTATCACTTCTAGAGCTCATGTTTGTCAAATTAATTATGCTTAGTGGCACACTTCCCGCAGCAGTCCCAATTATAAGACAAAAAAACAAGCCACAGTGGTAGGGACAAATTGCGCAGAGAAATGTATATTCGTTCTAAGTGTAAAAATGAACCCTTGCTACTAGGTTAACAATGCGACAACCACTAATGCCGTAATCTCGGTAAACCAAGTCTACCCCAAACATCAACAATTTTTGCAACCGAGCAATAGGGTTCTAAAGTAAAGTCCAAGTAATGGTGATAGTACACAACAAAAAGAATATTTTCCAAATTATTTTCAGTTGTTCAAGTCTTGTCTTTTATTCTTTGACAGAGCTTCTTCGATGTGAGCCCCCTGTCAGCCAACACGTGTTTCGTCCTGACTATATCACGTCATGGACTTCATCAGGGCTATATAAGGTATGATCAAGGGCTTTAACTATTAGGTCCAAAACCTAATGTTGCATTTCATGAGCGGTAGTTTCCAGGAAGTGGACTTAACTCGAATTCTTCACGTTATACAGATGTGTAGTATTCCGCACTATTAATAGATCTTTGTACCTAAAAGTATTCAAACCGGCCTTGTATCGCGACCGCGTTTCTTCCCAGAGGAGAAGTAAATCCTCATCGAGATCATCGTATGTTGGAAATATGGTAGATCTCAGGCCTCTTGGAATTCTTTCCAAGCGTATATATTCTTTGAGTGTAGCTCCATCCCACCATTTACCTATTTCGGTTTTTTTAAGTCTTTCAAGTCTAGTAAATTTTGCTTTTAATCCCTCATTTGTTTTCACATTCCCTTGCGTCACAGCTTTATTGATTGAGATCCCTGCGTGTAAATTTCTGAAAAGTTCCTCAGCTATTTTGTTTCTATCACTTCTAGAGCTCATGTTTGTCAAATTAATTATGCTTAGTGGCACACTTCCCGCAGCAGTCCCAATTATAAGACAAAAAAACAAGCCACAGTGGTAGGGACAAATTGCGCAGAGAAATGTATATTCGTTCTAAGTGTAAAAATGAACCCTTGCTACTAGGTTAACAATGCGACAACCACTAATGCCGTAATCTCGGTAAACCAAGTCTACCCCAAACATCAACAATTTTTGCAACCGAGCAATAGGGTTCTAAAGTAAAGTCCAAGTAATGGTGATAGTACACAACAAAAAGAATATTTTCCAAATTATTTTCAGTTGTTCAAGTCTTGTCTTTTATTCTTTGACAGAGCTTCTTCGATGTGAGCCCCCTGTCAGCCAACACGTGTTTCGTCCTGACTATATCACGTCATGGACTTCATCAGGGCTATATAAGGTATGATCAAGGGCTTTAACTATTAGGTCCAAAACCTAATGTTGCATTTCATGAGCGGTAGTTTCCAGGAAGTGGACTTAACTCGAATTCTTCACGTTATACAGATGTGTAGTATTCCGCACTATTAATAGATCTTTGTACCTAAAAGTATTCAAACCGGCCTTGTATCGCGACCGCGTTTCTTCCCAGAGGAGAAGTAAATCCTCATCGAGATCATCGTATGTTGGAAATATGGTAGATCTCAGGCCTCTTGGAATTCTTTCCAAGCGTATATATTCTTTGAGTGTAGCTCCATCCCACCATTTACCTATTTCGGTTTTTTTAAGTCTTTCAAGTCTAGTAAATTTTGCTTTTAATCCCTCATTTGTTTTCACATTCCCTTGCGTCACAGCTTTATTGATTGAGATCCCTGCGTGTAAATTTCTGAAAAGTTCCTCAGCTATTTTGTTTCTATCACTTCTAGAGCTCATGTTTGTCAAATTAATTATGCTTAGTGGCACACTTCCCGCAGCAGTCCCAATTATAAGACAAAAAAACAAGCCACAGTGGTAGGGACAAATTGCGCAGAGAAATGTATATTCGTTCTAAGTGTAAAAATGAACCCTTGCTACTAGGTTAACAATGCGACAACCACTAATGCCGTAATCTCGGTAAACCAAGTCTACCCCAAACATCAACAATTTTTGCAACCGAGCAATAGGGTTCTAAAGTAAAGTCCAAGTAATGGTGATAGTACACAACAAAAAGAATATTTTCCAAATTATTTTCAGTTGTTCAAGTCTTGTCTTTTATTCTTTGACAGAGCTTCTTCGATGTGAGCCCCCTGTCAGCCAACACGTGTTTCGTCCTGACTATATCACGTCATGGACTTCATCAGGGCTATATAAGGTATGATCAAGGGCTTTAACTATTAGGTCCAAAACCTAATGTTGCATTTCATGAGCGGTAGTTTCCAGGAAGTGGACTTAACTCGAATTCTTCACGTTATACAGATGTGTAGTATTCCGCACTATTAATAGATCTTTGTACCTAAAAGTATTCAAACCGGCCTTGTATCGCGACCGCGTTTCTTCCCAGAGGAGAAGTAAATCCTCATCGAGATCATCGTATGTTGGAAATATGGTGCAATCTAGCCTACACGTCTATTAGACTGCACCTTGCAGCCATAGCAGCTTATCTACAAAACAGGCAAAATCTATCACTCTTTAGAGTACCTGCACCCTCACCTGTATGGAACCTAAACATCGTTCTCACCAGACGAATGGGACCTCCCTTTGAACTTCTACACAAATGTGAACTTCAATTCCTAACCTGGAAAACTGCTTTTCTTGTAGCCATCACTTCTCTCAGAAGGGTCAGTGAGATACAAGCACTCACCATTCAAGATCCTTTTCTGCAAATGCACCATAACAAGGTTGTTCTCCGTACTAATCCAAAATTCCTCCCTAAAGTCATTTCTCCCTTTCACCTAAACCAATCTGTGGAACTACCCGTATTCTTCTCGCAACCACAGACCGTTGCAGAAAGTGCTCTCCAAACATTAGATGTCAAGCGAGCCTTACTCTACTACATTGAGAGAACACAACCCTTTCGCAAGACCAAACAACTGTTAGTTTCCTTCTCACCACCACATAAAGGCAACCCCATCTCCAAATCTGGGATAGCTAGGTGGATTGTCAAATGCATTCAGATTTGCTACCACAAAGCAAAACAAATGCTATCTGTTCCCCCTAAAGCCCACTCTACACGTAAGATAGGGGCTTCCATGGCATTCTTAGGGAACATCCCTTTAGATGATCTCTGCAAAGCAGCTACATGGTCAACACCTCACACTTTCACTAAACACTATTGTGTAGATGTGCAAACTAAGCAACAGGCTAGTGTGGGCCAGGCTGTACGCACCATTGTTTCAAACCACTGCAACAGATACTGGTGGTCGCCGCTAAGGATGGGTACTGCTTTTAATCTATGCACAGTGTGTAATTTGCAGCTCATATGCCTCGAACGGCAAATGCTACTTACCAGTATGCATTGGTTCTTGGCATGTAGAGCTGCAGATCTACACACGCCCACCCGCCTTCCTGGCTACCTTTATCTGTTCCAGTTTATCTTATTTAGATACAACACACATGGGCATCTTCACTGTTTATTACTACGCTCCATCATTTCCCTGCTGGCGAAAAACAATCTGAGGATGGAGCCGAAGCCCATGCGCAATACGATCCAAAGGAGGAGTCACATACCTCGTGACTTCCAAAGACTTTCCAAGAGGAAAAACAATTGCAAACATCCGGGCCCAACACCAGATGGCGATCTATGCACAGTGTGTAGATTTGCAGCTCTACATGCCCAGAACAGATGCATACTGGTAAGTATCATTTGCCTTTGTTGCATTTGCTCCCCCTCACAAAGGCAATCTCATCTCTAAATCTGGCATTTCAAGATGGATTGTTAAATGCAAACATGCTATGCAGAAGCTTAAACACCTGTTCTAGGCATGTGAGCTGTAGATCACATGCTTTGCATACTCCTGCCATCTAGTGTTGGGTCCGGATGTTTGCAAGTTGCTTATCTTCGAAAAAGTCTTCCCAGCCACCAGGTAAGTGTCTCCTCCTTTCGGTGATACTGCGCATCGGCATCGACTCCATTGTTAGATTTTTTTTTTCCGCCATCGGGTTCGGACGTGTATTGCTGCGCTCTGCTTCGAGACAGTTTCTTCAGGTTCCCCTCGGTGCGCAATCTACTCTACCTGCGTCGGTATTGTTTCAAACGCATATCCCACTTCTCCGCGTATTGTATCCGTCGAGAGAATCCTCTGTTAGAGGCAAATGAGCTGCAGAGGGTACACTATGCATAGATTGCTATCTGGTGTTGGGCTTGCATGTCTGCATGTTGTTTTTGTCTTCGAAGAAGTGTTGCAGTCACGAGACCGGTGACTCCTCCTTCGGTGGACAATGCGCATGGGCATCAGCTCCATCATTAGATTGTTTTTGTCCGCTATCTGGTTCGGATGTGACTTGCTGCTCTCCGGGTTGGTGTCGTTATTGAACACCCTTTCGACGTGCAATCACAGCTAACTGACGGTATTGTCTCGATCGCGTACCTTCGACGCGCACCCGCGACAACTTTCGAATAACTTCGCCGCCTGCGGACTTCGACGCGGGCTGCTGGGCCTACCTGTGCCGGTAGAGACGGACGTCGATGGAACGAACTCCCTTAAAGAAATGTCCACAGTGTGGTGCTAAATTTCCACACTTGGACCTCCATCCTGTCTGCAATATGTGCCTCTCTCCAGAACATCAAGAGGGCAATTGTGAGGCTTTGCTCTCCTTCAAGTCCAAGAAGACTATCCAGGATCGTCTAGCTCGACGCCAAGAGATGTCCCGGGGCACAGGTTGCATTCCGGACATCTTCCATCCTTAGCCTTACGGAAGAACAGGTCCCGGACTCCGAAGCAGATGTCTCCGATGCCGAAGATGACATCATCCCGGCTCAAAGGGATGTGAGTACCGAAACCCCCGCCCCACCCAAGCCCATACCAACGGCTCCGGTGACACCTTCGGGCTCAGGTCCACACCGTTCGAAAACTTCGAGCACCCCGCCTCCGGCACTGAAGGACAAATAAAAGCCTTCCGGCTCAAGCCAACCACCCGGTACCGGAAAGCCATCTTCGGCACCAAAAGCTCAGCCATCCGTGTTGCCGCGCCCTCCGCCGGCACCGGGAAAACGTTTGGCACCGAAATTGGCAAAAGATCCCTCTGCACTGTAACAGCCCGACAAGCCATCGGCACAGAAGCCCCCCGATAAGACACTGGCACTGAAGCAGTCCGATAAAACCCCGGCCCGAAGCACACACAAAAGACTTCGGCACCGAAGCACACAAAAATACCTCGGCACTGAAAACTTCAGAGCCAAGAACATTAAAGTACAAAACTCCTAAACAAACGCCTCCGGAGCCGAAACAACCCGCACCGAAGGCCTCGTACCAGGGAAAGCTTCTGTACCGGACACTGTCCAAAAACAGTTTCCAAGGACAAATCTTCGACGCCTAAGAAGCCTATCGATTCAGAAGAACTTTTCTTTCCCGATCCAAAACAAATTACCATCTTTATTCACCCAAAGGCTGGTCAAATAGTCACCAGGTTACCGACAGAGGAAACCAGAGCATTTGCCACATGCTCTAGTTCCTCCAAAGAAATTACATATAGGTTCGAGGCATGTGGGCTGCTGAATTCATATCTGTGCATAGATCGCCGCCTGGTGTTGGGTCCGGATGATTGCACATTGTTGTCCTGGAAGAGTCTTTGAAGTATCACGAGATAGGTGGCTCCTCCCCTGGACTACAGTGCGCATGGGCATCCTCTCCATCTTCAGATTGTTTTTTTCCGCCATTGGGTTCGGATGTGCTTATCTTAGCTCAAGTTAGGAAAACTTTATGTAAGCCTTTAGATATCGTCGGTATCGTTTGCGTTCGGTATCGATAGATTATTATACTTGTTTTCGAACTTATTCACCTTTATCGGATCGAGTTTCGGTCCGAACATCGATCGAAGCTCGAAGATGGAATCGAGGACTCCCTTCAAGAGATGTCCTCTATGTCACGCAAAATATCCACACGTCGATGTCCATCCGGTGTGTAACAAATGTTTATCCGGATCATGATGAGACCAAATGTATGGCCTGCGCCCGGTTCCGGTCAAAGAAAACCCTTCGGAATCGACGAGCGGCTCGATTGGAGGCCAAGACATCGGCGCCTAACCCGGTTAACATATTCAGTACCGAGGATGAAGAAGCCGAGAGCGTCGAAGAGGTAGAACAATTCGAACACGTTGAAGAGCAGGATGTTCAAGAACAATCGGACCCTGCTTCAGAGCATGACTCCGAATATGACGACGAAGATGAGGAAATCTTCCAGGAAGAAGACGACGTCGTCGACGAGGTTAGGAGACAACGATGAGGCCCTTGGGGCTGAGGAAGATAGCTCAGGCGAGGAGCTAGGCCAATCCGTCGATGCCGAGGGAGATAGTCTTGATAAGGCTCAGGTCGAGGGATCGCCTGCGGGCCTTACCCAACACCGGTCCGATCGTTCTACAGCCCCGCCTGAAGGCCCGACTTCGAACATTTCAAAAGAGCCAAAAATATCGAAAAAGACTGGAATCGATTCCGTGAAATCGAAACCAAAACCTGCACCGGTCAAAATCGAAACCGAAAGTGCAACTGATTCAGGTCGGATCAAAGGCATCGAAACCTTCCAATCCGTCGACACAAAAGAAGGACATCGGAGCCGAAAAACCATGAAAGGACTTCGGGACCGAGAAACCAAAAAAGGACTTCGGCACCGAGAAACACAATAAAGCCCTCGGTCCCGAGAAAACGCAGAGGCCTATAGCACCGAAGGTTGGGGCACCAAAGACCAAGGTCAAGGTGGTCGATCCGACTACACCGAGGAGTGCTGATCAGATCGAAGCCCCGAAGACAGGAAAGAAACCGGAGACCGCGTCGAGGCCTGTATCCAAGGAGCCTGTCGGATCGAAAGCACCGTCGACATTCACGTTAAAACTGGTATCGGAGTCCCTAAAGCGCATCAGGGAACGGAAAAATCTCGAACCGAAAACGGGTCCCGAACCAAAGAAGGTCGCCAAGGCTCACTCGGCGCCGGCACCAATCAAGTTTGGATTGCCACCACCGGGGACACCTAAAATGTTCGAACTTAGGAAGAGTATCGAACAACCAAGAACAGTGTCGACAGAAAGAACAGATGTCGAAGACTCACAGGACCAGTTTATCGACGCAGACACTGGTAGACTGTTGTTCCGCAAGCGGAAAATTGTCCCAGAAAAGTCTTTGGAATCATACAAAATTCCACTGAAAAATAAAATGGCGTCCGGTTCGACACCAGTGCTTCGGGAACCTTGCCAAACATATCATCAGGAACCACAATCCTTTTCTCCCGCACACTCGGAGGCGGATGCAGGAGAGGGCTATAATGAGGATAACACTTATCCTGTAGATATTGACCCTGATGAACAACAGCACGACCAGGATCAAGCATGGGGAGACCCTAATGACCCAGGAGACCCACAAAATGCTCCTGACACTCATATTTATAATATAAAAACATCTCCCACTGAAGATACTGCTGCTTTTAACGCCCTCATTGAAAGAGCGGCTGCCAATCACGGAGTGGAACTTCATTCTGACCCGGTGGAAGAGGATTTCTTGGTGGACACGTTCTCAACATCAGAAAGAACAGTCAAGACTCTACCAATGCTAAAAGGGGTTATTAAACATGCTAAGGACATCTTTAAGGAGACAACCAGAGCACGGGTATTAAACCAGAGAATAGAAAAAAAATACAAACCAGCCCCAGGAGACCCAATGTACATTAAGGGTCAATTGCCGTTGGACTCAATGGTAGTTTCTAATACTCGCAAAAGAGCTAACTCGCAAACTACCGGTGATGCTCCTCCTCCGGACAAAGAGTCCAAAGTGCTAGAAACATCTGGAAAAAGGGTAGCAGCACAAGCAGCAAACATTTGGCGCATTGCCAACACTCTGGCACTCCTGGCCAGATACGACAGGTCACACTACGATACCCTAGAAACACTGATAGAACACCTACCAGATGACTACAAAGATGGAGCGGAGCTCCTCATCAAAGAGGGAAAACTCATTACAAATGCGTCCATCAAATGCGCACTAGATGCAGCTGACACTGCAGCAAGGGCAATCAACACTAGTGTGATGTTGAGGAGGCACGCCTGGTTGAGAATATCAGGTTTCAAACCTGAAATTCAAACTAATATCTTGAACCAACCAGTCAATCCAGACTTTTTATTTGGCCCCGAGGTTGACACTACACTAGAAAAGATGAAAAAGGACACTGAAACTGCAAAATCTATGGGGGCTCTACAGTCGCAGCAGTTTCGGAGTGGCTCCTTTCGTCGCCCCGGGAATAGAGGAGCAGCTAGAGGTCAGGGGTCCCAGCAGCAGTACAGTAAAGGAGGTAGCCAGAGTACCTATAATAAGACCAATAGGGGTGGATATCGTGGATCCAGCAACAAAGGCAGAGGACGAGGAAACAACAACACCAGGTCCTCCGCCAATAACAAACAGTGACGTCTTGTCACTGCCCCCCCCGACCACATAACACCAGTCGGGGGGAGACTCAAACAGTTCCTGCCAGTCTGGAGATCCATCACCACAGACAGGCGGGTCAGAGAAATTGTCCAGTACGGTTATTGTCTGGAATTAACATCCAATCCACCCAACATACCACCAAGACACCGTCCTATGTCCGCAGAGCACTTAACATTATTGCAGCAGGAAGTACTAAGTATGCTGCAGAAAGGAGCCATAGAGCTCGTGCCTGTAGAACAACGTGGGTCAGGGGTGTACTCTCTGTACTTCTTAATCCCAAAAAAGGACGGGTCCCTGAGACCTATACTGGACCTAAGACCTCTCAACCAATACATTCTGTCAGAGCATTTTCATATGCTCACCCTCCAGCAGGTTCTGCCATTACTCAGTCAGGGAGACTTCCTAGCAACACTAGATTTGAAGGATGCGTATTTCCACATACCCATATACCCATCACACAGAAAATATCTCAGGTTCACTATTCAGGATCAACATTATCAGTTCAAAGTCCTTCCTTTCGGAGTAACAACAGCGCCCAGGGTCT
The DNA here is from genome assembly GCF_964204655.1 of Triturus cristatus. Taxonomy (NCBI): domain Eukaryota; kingdom Metazoa; phylum Chordata; class Amphibia; order Caudata; family Salamandridae; genus Triturus; species Triturus cristatus. The sequence continues at coordinate 102,271,143 of NC_140587.1, forward strand.
TTACCAAGTGCCTGGCGACAGTGGCTGCACATCTACGGAGACAGCACATTTACGTCTTCCCTTACCTGGACGACTGGCTTATTCAGGCAAAGTCAGCCCAGCAGTGTGCCAGCCACATATCCCACACCATCCACCTTCTTCACAGTCTGGGATTCTCACTAAATTATCCAAAGTCACATCTTCAACCCGCCCACGTACGGCAGTACCTGGGCGCGACCATAGACACTCTGGCAGCCACATCTCAGCCAAATTTAGTGAGGATCAACAGCATTCAACTGCTGATAAAGAAGTTCAGACCTCAACACTCCCTTCCAGCGCGAGTGTTCATGCAGTTGAAAGGCATGATGGCCTCCTGCATCTTCATAGTCCCGCACGTGCGATTACATATGCGCCCGCTTCAGGAGTGCTTAGCACGTCCGTGGAATCAAGCTCAAGGACGGATAAAAGACCTAGTGTTGGTGAGCGGTCGGGCATACAACTCTCTGCATTGGTGGAATCCACAAAACCTCTGCAAGGGCCGACCGTTCCAAGAGCCTGTTCCACAAATAATACTGACGGCGGACGCGTCTCTCCAGGGATGGGGAGCTCATGTACTCAATTACACAGTGCAGGGACTATGGACGACACAGCAAAAGAAGATGCACATCAACCTTCTGGAACTGATGGCAATCTTCCTGGCAGTGAAGGCATTCAAAGTACACTTCTGCAACAAAGTTGTGTTGATCCGGACGGACAACATGACTGCCATGTACTACATACAGAAGCAGGGAGGAACACACTCTCCACAGTTCTCATCTGGCTCAGAGCATGTGGAAGTGGGCCATTCAGAGAAACATCTTCCTCATGGCGGAACACCTCCCGGGCAAGGACAACCAGATGGCGGATCTGCTCAGCAGACACAGCCACCAAATGCACGAGTGGGAGCTACATCCATCAGTACTCCAACCGTACTTCCAGCAGTGGGGTCATCCAGAGATAGACCGATTCGCCACAAGGGAAAACGCAAAATGCCAAAGCTTTGCCGCCAGGTTCCCCCATCCGCAGTCGCAGGGCAATGCGATATGGATGAACTGGTCAGGCAGATTTGCGTACGCTTTTCCCCCAGCACCATTAATACCGCTAGTGGCACGCAAACTAAGGCAACACTCAATGACACTCATCCTGGTTGCTCCAACGTGGGCACGCCAGCCATGGTACACCATGTTTCTAGAACTTTCCGTGGTGCCGCATCACAGACTGCGGCTAACACCCAGACTTTTAACGCAGAACCATGGCGAAATTCAGCACCCAGATCCGCAACAGCTGAACCTGGCGATCTGGCTCCTGAAGTCTTAGAGTTTGGCTACCTAAACCTGCCACCTGACTGTATGGAGATCATCAAGGAGGCCAGGAGACCCACTACCAGAGCTTGCTATGCGGCTAAATGGAAAAGATTTGTCATTTACTGTAAAAACAATGACATTAATCTGCTGAATGCATCCATTCAGAACATCATCGGTTACCTTATACAGGTGCAATCTATCATACAGCTCCATACGTATACATCTATCCGCAATAGCAGCCTATCTTCAGAACAGGCAGCACCTCTCTTTATTCAGAGTGCCTGCCATCAAATCCTTCTTAGAGGGACTCAAAAGAGTGATTCCTCCAAGACACCCACCGGCACCAGTGTGGAACCTGAATGTGGTCCTCACCAGGTTGATGGGTCCACCTTTTGAACCTCTACATTCATGTGAGATTCAATTCCTCACATGGAAAGTAGCTTTCTTAGTGGCAAGCACGTCATTAAGAAGAGTTAGTGAACTCCAGGCACTAACCATTCAAGAGCCATTCATACAGGTTCACGCAAACAGAGTTGTACTACGTACCAACCCCACATTCATGCCTAAAGTGATATCACAGTTCCACATGAATCAGACTATTGAACTGCCTGTTTTCTTTCCAAATCCAGAAAATGTCGCAGAGAGAATGCTCAATACACTAGATGTAAAGAGGGCCCTCATGTACTATATAGACAGAACAAAGAATTTTAGGAAAACAAAACAACTGTTCGTTGCCTTTTCTCCACAACACAAGGGCAACGCCATTTCCAAAGCAGGGATCGTTACATGTATTCAAATTTGCTATAGAAAAGCTAAACGCACATTAACGATTCCTCCAAGAGCCCACTCAACACGAAAGTTAGGGGCTCCATGGCTTTCCTAGGGAACATTCCTTTAGAAGAAGTATGTAGAGCAGCCACCTGGTCCACTACACACACATTTACCAAACACTACTGTGTAGATGTACACTCAAAACAGCAGGCAGCTGTAGGACAGGCTGTTCTCAAGACCCTTTTTCAGACTGCTGCAGCTGGCACTGGCAGCCGCCGCTAATGGAGGGACTGCTATGTAATCTATGCACAGATATGAATTCAGCAGCCCACATGCCTCGAACCGAATATGCTACTTACCAGTATGCATCTGTTCTTGGCATGTAGGGCTGCTGACATTCATATCGCCCACCCTCCTCTCCGGCGTCTGTGGTGGCTGCAGCACTCAGAATTACTGTATAGCATGGTCATCACTTACTGTATCTACTCCATCACTGCCACAATGGCGAAAAACAATCTAAGGATGGAGAGGATGCCCATGTGCACTGTAGTCCAGGGGAGGAGCCACCTATCTCGTGATACTTCAAAGACTCTTCCAGGACAACAATGTGCAATCATCCGGACCCAACACTAGGCGGCGATCTATGCACAGATATGAATGTCAGCAGCCCTACATGCCAAGAACAGATGCATACTGGTAAGTAGCATATTCGCTACTAATACCTCACCACCACCTTCACCTCCACCACCATTTAACCCTAATTTACTTATTTCGCTAGCACACTCTCCACAACCGGAGGATAGTGATGATTCACATTGGGATGGGCAAGAAGATGAGGATGTAGTGCCATTAGACTCTGAAGATCCTAATGATCCACCACAGGATCCAGACCCATGGCATGATTATAACACTGATCCGGATCTAACCAATGATCCGGATTTCTACCCCTCAAAACCATCTCCGCCAGATGACAATGTGGGTTTTGCCCAGCTCATCAATTGGGCCGCCACATACCATAAGGTCAAACTACATTCAGATCCTGTAGAAGGGGATTTTCTACTGGAGACTTTTGACCAACCACAAAAATCTACTCACGTCTTACCCATGTTACAAGGCCTTCTTAGACACGCTCCTGAGGTGTTCAAAGACCCGGTTAGAGCTAGGGTTCTTAACCCCAGAGTAGATAAGAAATACAAAGCAGCTCCTACTGACCCTATATACATCAAGGGCCATCTTCCCTTAGATTCGCTGGTTGTAGCCAATGCACGCAAGAGGGCAAACTCTCAGGGTCAGGTGACACACCACCTCATGATAAGGAATCTAAATTATTAGATGCGCCAGGTAAACGTATGGCGTCTCAAGCTGCAAACTCATGGAGAATAGCAAACAATCAAGCCCTTCTAGCAAGATACGATAGGGCTCACTATGATGAGCTGGAAAAGCTCATTCAACATCTACCTCAGGAATATAAGGACCAAGCTAGTGACCTTATACAGAAAGGCAAACTGATAACCAATACATCCATCAAATGCGCGCTCGACGCAGCAGACACCGCGTCCCATGCAATAAACACCAGTGTTTTGCTACGCAGACACGCCTTGCTCAGGGTATCTGGATTTAAACAGGAGGTACAAAATACCATCCTAAATCAACCTTTTGATCAGGAGCACCTATTTGGCCCTGCAGTAGACGCATCTTTAGAAAAGATAAAAAAAGAAACTGAGACCGCAAAGTCTATGGGAGCCTTACAGTTACCATCTGCAAGAGGTTCCTCTCATCACTCTTTCTATAGAGCAGGTTCCAAGACAATTACGTCAGAACACCCGTCCTCACCCTATAAAAGCCCTAACCAAAGCTTCTTTTCCAGGGTATACAATAGAGGAGGTTACAGAGGAAACCACAACAAGGGTAGAGGCAGGGGTAACAACACCTGCAACTCTCCCAATAACAAACAGTGACTTCCCTGCGCTTCCCCTCCGATCATCCCACTCCTGCCTGTCTGGAATTCCATCACAACAGACAAGTGGGTAAGACAAATTATCCAGTATGGTTATTGCCTGGAACTCACTTCTTCGCCTCCCAACATTCCTCCAAGACAGCGTCCAATGTCATCAGAACACCTAACGCTCCTCAAACGAGAGGTCCTAGCTATGTTTCAAATACATGCAATAGAGCCGGTTCCTCTTCCTCATCAGGGCACAGGGGTCTATTCCCTCTATTTTCTAATTCCAAAAAAGGACGGCTCTCTCAGGCCAATACTGGACCTCAGACCGCTCAACTTTCACATTCAATCAGCCCACTTCCACATGGTCACTTTACAACAATTGCTTCCACTGCTACAGCAAGGTGACTTTCTCTCCACTCTAGAGCTGAAGGACTCCTATTCCCATTCACACGGCTCACAGGAAATATCTCAGGTTTGTGGTAGATGGTCAACACTATCAGTTCAAGGTTCTCCCATTCGGAGTTACCACAGCGTCCAGAGTTTTCACCAAGTGCCTCGCAGTGGTTGCAGCCCATCTGAGAAGACAACAAATTCATGCCTTCCTTATCTAGACGATTGGCTCATAAAAGCAAGCTCCCACAACAGATGTCTTCAACACACATTCTGTACAATACAAGCCTGGGATTCACAATAAATCTAGGCAAATCCCATCTCCAACCTTCCACAATATAACAATATCTAGGAGCTACCGTAAATACATCCACAGCCCTAGCATATCCCAATCCAGTCAGGATAGGTGCTATACAAACGCTATCTCAAAGATTTCAGCCACAACACTCACTACCAGCAACTAATAGGAATGATGGCCCCCTGCATTTTTCTCGTTCCTCATGCAAGACTGCAAATGCGTCCATTACAAGAGTGTCTAGTCCGTCAGTGGAACCAGGCTCAAGGTCAGCTAACAGATCTGGTGTAGGTGGACGACCGCACCCATCGGTCTCTGCAGTGGTGGACCACAAAAAACCTTTCCAAAGGGCGGTCGTTCCTTGACTGCAGAGTTGTACAGGCCCACCCGCCTCCCCGGATAATTCTATCTGTTCCAGAATTATCTTATTTAGATACATCACTCATGGACATCTTTCTACTTCTTACTACTCCATCTAACCCTTACTGGCAAAAACAATCTAATGGTGGAGCCGATGCCCATGCGCATTGTCCACCGAAGGAGTAGTCACTGGTCTCGTGACTGCAACACTTCTTCGAAGACAAAAACATGCAGACATCCGAGCCCAACACCAGATGGCGACCTATGCATAGTGTACAACTCTGCAGCTCTACATGCCAAGAACAGATGCTTACTGGTAAGTAGCATTTTCCAATTTGAACGATGATGTTCGGGAAGGCCTTCCAGCCTAACTGCATTGGTCCTCCTTGCGGTTGATGGAATGGACTCCATTCAAATTCTGTCCTCGGTGCCATGGAACGTATCCGCGCACCAACTTACACAAAGTGTGCAACTTATGCTTGTCTCCAGAGCACAACGAAGAAGACTGCGACGCGTGCAGATCTTTCCGATCGAAGAAAACGCTCCGTGATCGTCGACGTCGTGAGATGCAGAGTCAAAACGTCGAATACACGCCGGACATCTTCAGTGAAGAATCTGAACAAGAATTTGACACACAAGGGGCAGAGAAAGAACAAGAGGAAATTGCTTCCATCCCAGAATTGGACTCTGTGTCGGAAGAAGAATTGCCACATGGTCAACGTACCGTGAGTACCGAACACCCCTTAACTCAAGATTCAGTTCAGCTGAAACAAAAGGCTTCGGTCCCACCCCCGCCTTCCGGCCACGGTCAGCACCGACAAGATGTTTCTGATGCCCCGCCCTCTGGCTCGGAACCGAAACACATCTCTAAGCCTTCTGGCTCGGGATCAAGTTGGCCAAAGACTTGCACCGAGCCGAAACAGTCAGCTTCGAACCAGAAAAGCGCTTCGGAGTTGAAGCCTCCTTTGGAATCAACCTTCGACACCAAAAAGTGATTCCACCCTGGCACTGAAATCCTCTGTGCCGAAATAAAACTGTGTCTCTGAAGTGGCAGGATCCGAATTTCTATGTCCCAACACCCAAATCAGAACCAAAACAGAAGGAACTCTATATAAATCTTAATAAAGGACATGTTCTTACTAAGTCGCCTCAAAAACCCAAACCTGAATTAGAAGAAGAACCTTTCTTCATTCCTTTCAAGAAAAAGAATTTGGGTACTAACCTTCCTCCATCTCCTCTTTTACCATATTCCTCTAAACCAACCTTGGGTCATATACTAATCACACCAACTAACTCTCCACCACCTCATGATAATCGGGACGTGGGGGACAATATAATGCCTATAGATCCCTGAAAGGATTATCACATAGATTCTCCTACAGATAACGACCCAGATCTTTACCCCACAAAGCCTTCCCCTCCTGACAACAATGTAGGACATATAGAATTACTTGCAAGAGCTGCAGAATATCATGGGGTGCAGTTACACAAGAAATCTTTGGTAGTCTCTAATGCCCGCAAACGGGCCAATTCACAGACTACAGGTGATGCTCCCCCTCCAGACAGAGTCAAAACTTTTAGATCAATACGTGTTACAAGAGAGTTTCACCTATTGCTGTTTAACATCACATGGTTTGTCAATAAGTTATCATATTCACCTGTAATGTCCCTACTGCTTAACGTGAGGAGCGATTAACAGTGGTAGGCTATAAAACAAAATATATAAAGTGGTTATGTCTATTCCGTTCTATGAACCTTAAATGCAATATAACGTGACGAATGCGGAGTCAAGCATGCTCTTCTGAGTCATGGTAAGAGCATCTATTCATTGACATTCCTTAAAGGGTTTAAAGCAATGTTTTCGTAGTAAATGCCTTTGCGCACAATTTTTGTGGATTCAGCTACTACCTAATATATATATATATATATATATATATATATATATATTAGGTAGTAGCTGAATCCACACATACCATAGTACAAACTCCTTGTAGTTATTCTGTTTGTTTCTCTTGAAGAATTTAATGGCTATGTTTTATGCTGTCCTTCCTTGCGATCTTTTTTGTAATAAAACAAAATGTTGGCGGGACCTGCCACGCAACTTTTTACATGGAACAAGTTCAAAACCTGAGTTATTGTTTCTTAACCTTGAAGCTAGCTTCTGTGATCTGGTACGTGTGCAATGAAAGTTCAAGGTGCTCAGTTATTTATGGCTTTGGAATTTTTTTTCAGTCATTCGGTAAAGCTCTCTGCTCTCTAATGTTCAAAGTTCAGAAGAAAACGAAACTGTCCAAAAAGTGTGCGCAAAGGCATTTACTACGAAAACGTTGCTGTAAACCCTTTAAGGAATGTCAATGAATAGATGCTCTTACCATGACTCAGAAGAGCATGCTTGACTCCGCATTCGTCACGTAACTCTCAGTGCCTCTGATCGCTACATGAAAGCCCCGCTATGTTTGTCCGGTCCTCACCGGGATCTCCGCTTCAGGAACAAGCGTCTCTGGAACGGTGAGAGAATAACGAGCAGTTGTACAGAGGCGTGGTCTCTTTTTATAGAGGAGACCTGCCCTGGAAGTCTGCCACGTCTGAGGACGTTCTGGAAGGGGCGTGGCCGCACAGAGATGCTGCTCCGTATCAATGCCTTTAATAGAGCTAAATACACAGTATTATGCAAAACAACAGCAAAGACACTGACAAAACGCACATGACGGTATTTGTAACCAACATATAACCTTATGTTCGAGGCATATGAGCTGCAGATTATACACTGTGCATAGATCGCCATCTGGTGTTGGGCCCGGATGTTTGCAGTTTGTTTTTCCTCTTGGAAAGTCTTTGGAAGTCACAAGGTTGGTGACTCCTCCTTTGGTTCTTATTGCGCATGGGCTTCGGCTCCATCCTCAGATTGTTTTTTTCCGCCATCGGGCTCGGATGTAATACTTCGCGCTCCGGTTCCGAACTTTTCCAGTTCAGCGATCGACGCAAAATCCTTGCTTATCGAGATCCTTCAGATAATAAATCATCTTAATCACCTTCTCTTCGGCACTTCTTCGATTCCGGTCGTCGACGGCGGCCTTTGGGCCTATTCCGGCTCCAGTCTCGGCTGATGGAAAGAACTCCCTTCAAGAAGTGCCCTCGATGTGGGTCCAAATTCCCCCACACCGATCTTCATGAGGTGTGCAACCTCTGCCTCTCCCCTGAACACGGGGCCCGAGACTGTCCCGCCTGCAAGTCTTTTCGATCAAAAAAGACTATTCGAGATCGAAGGGCCAGACGCAACATGGCGCACTCCTTGACCTCCGCTCTAGTCGACATCTTCGGGGACGACGTCGAAGCTCCGGGACAGCAGAACATCGAAGAAGAGGACGACGACCTAGTCAGTGCTTCCGAGGCCGACGACTCAGATGTGGAGGACATCACCCCGGCGCAGAGGGTCGTGAGTACTATACCCCCTCCCACACCCACACCGATACCCAACAAGGCTTCGGTCACGCCTTCGGGCCTAGGCAAGACCAAGGATACTGCTTCTCACACCCCACCTTCGGGCCCGGTAAAGAAGCCTGTTAAGCCTTCCGGCAGCTCGGGCTCGAGCCAGCCTATCATTGGTACCGAAAAACACCCTTCGGCACCGAAGAAAAGATCGGCCTCCACCTCCACACCGAACCCACCACCAAAGCCTTCGGTGTCGAAACCTGCCCTTCCGGTGCCGACCAAACATCACAAGGCCCTCGGCACCGACACTCCCGTGCCGAAGCCTTCTTCGGCACCGACCAAAAATTCAGAGGTCCCAAAGAAGCATGGCTTAGACAAACCTAAAAAGCCGTCGGCCCCGAAAACTTCGGCGCTGACCGTACAACCAGTGTCGCAAGAACTTTTCACACCGGATCCTCTGCAAAAGACACTTACCAAGGATCCAAAAACTGGACATTTGACACTGTCTTCAAAAAAGAGACACTTGGACAAACCAGCTCCACCTCCACCTCCAAAGAGGAAGGACACTGCTACTTCCCCTTTCAGAGTGCCTTCCCCACCTCCTCCACCTCCTCCACCCTCCCCACCTTCTCCACCCCTGCCTCATCATTCTCTAACCTTGTCTCCAGTCCCAGACGATTTAGGAGACCCTTATTATGATCCAGCAGATGTGCCACAAGACCCCACCCCTACTGGATCTCCAGACCCATGGGACGACTATAACAATCCGGACATCCCAGATGTCCCACAGGATGACCTTTACCCATCTAGGCCATCCCCACCAGAAGATTCGTTAGGCTTTCACCACCTACTACAAAGGGTGGCACATTACCACGGGGTGGAGTTACATACTGACCCAGTGGAGGAAGATTTTCTCCTCGACACCTTCGATAATGGACATAGGTCTACTGCCATTCTACCTATGTTAAAGGGAGTAATCAAACATGCACCGGAGGTTTTTAAAGACCCAGTCAGGGCCAGGGTCCTACACCCCCGTATAGAGAAAAAATACAAAGCCGCCCCCACAGACCCTTCATACATTAAAGGCCCTGCACCATTGGATTCCCTAGTGGTATCTACAGCTAGGAAGCGCTCAAATTCTCAGGTGTCAGGCGAAGCACCACCACCTGACAAAGAGTCCAAGCTCCTAGACGCGTCAGGGAAGCGCCCTGCGTCACAAGCCGCCAATATATGGCGTATCGCCAACACGCAAGCGCTATTGGCCAGATACGACAGGCCGCATTATGATGAGTTAGAGACCATCATGCACCATCTCCCTGAAAAATATAGGAATAGGGCTAATGAATTGATCCAAGAGGGAAAGACAATAACTAATACCTCTATACGCTGTGCCCTAGATGCAGCAGATACAGCCTCCAGGGCCATAAACACCAGTGTCCTTCTCCGTCGCCATGCCTGGCTCAGAGTTTCAGGTTTTAAACCTGAGGTACAAGCCTCTATATTGAACCACCCATTCGACCAAGATCATCTATTTGGCCCAAAAGTTGATGAAGCCCTCGAAAAGATGCAAAAAGATACTGACACGGCGAAATCCATGGGAGCCCTACAGTCACACACTCCTAGGCTCTCTTTTCGCCGCTCTTCCTTTCGGGGCACGGGCAGGGGCTACTCCTCGGATAGTGCATCCGCGTCCTACAAATCCCCTCCTCAATCTACCTTCACAAAGGGTTATCAAAGAGGCGGATACAGAGGTAATAATAATAAAGGCAGAGGCAAGACAAATACCGCCCGCTCTGCCACACCACCTACCCAATGACTTTCCCCTGCTCCCCCCAGACCATTCCACTCCGGTCGGGGGCACACTACAACATTCTCTTCACGTCTGGGAGACAATCACCTCAGACAGATGGGTGACCCAAATTATTCATTCAGGGTATTACCTAGAATTAACATCTACCCCCCCCCCAACATTCCACCCAGGCAACGCCCAATGTCTCAAGAACATGCCAAGTTACTAAAAAAGGAGGTACTCTCCCTCCTGCAAAAACAATCCATAGAGCAGGTCCCCATCAATCAACAAAATTTAGGGGTCTACTCCCTGTACTTTCTGATTCCCAAGAGAGACGAGACTCTACGACCTATCCTAGATCTCAGACCTCTAACTAAACACTTGCATACATTCAGACCATTTTCACATGGTAAGCCTTCAACAGGTTCTTCCACTCCTCTCCCAGAACGACTTTCTCACCACAATGGACTTGAAAGACGCATACTTTCACATCCCAGTACACCATGCTCACAGAAAATACCTCAGATTTGTAGTGGATGGGCAACACTACCAGTTCAAGGTGCTCCCGTTCGGGGTAACAACAGCACCAAGGGTATTCACCAAGTGCCTAGCAGTAGTGGCGGCACACCTCAGAAGACAGCACTTTCACGTCTTCCCATATTTGGACGACTGGCTAATAAAAGCCACGTCCTACGACCAATGTGTGCTCCACACCGCCGCTACAATCCACCTACTTCACCAGCTAAGTTTCACGGTGAACCACCAAAAGACACACCTGGTACCATCACACACAAAACAATACCTCGGTGCCACCATAGACACCTCAAAAGCCATAGCCTATCCCAATCCTGACAGGATTGCAAACATACAGGCTCTGCGTAAAAAATTCATACTTCAACACTCTCTCCCAGCAAGAGTGTTTATGCAACTGATAGGGATGATGGCCTCTTGCATTTTCATAGTGCCCCATGCAAGACTACAGATGCGTCCACTCCAAGAGTGTTTAGCGCGCCAGTGGAACCAGGCCCAGGGGCAACTGACAGATCTGGTGTTGGTGGACGGTCGCACCCATCGCTCTCTTCAGTGGTGGAACACCACAAACCTTTCCAAAGGTCGACCGTTCCTGGACCCGGTTCCACAAATAATCCTAACAGACGCATCGCTCTCCGGCTGGGGAGCTCATCTGTTACATCTCACAGTACAGGGCACATGGACGCCGCAACAGAAGTTACTCCACATCAACCATCTGGAGTTACTGGCAATCTTCCTGGCCCTAAAATCCTTCCAGATGCAGATTTCAGACAACATGACTGCCATGTACTACATTCAACAAGCATTTGCAATGCAAAAGGTCTCGCATTTGCAAGAGTTAGAGCTATTGGTATTGTAAATGACAATGTCAAAGGTGACCGTTACTGGCCATCTAGCGCTTGCTGCGCGTACACGCTCCTCTGTTGGCTGCATATAGCGTTTTTAAGCTCCCTTGTTCTTCTATTTGTGTTAGCTTTTATTTCGTTTATCCCTGTTTTTATTGCGGGGTTTCCCTTCCCTGGCCCTTACTTGCACTTTAAATCTGTGGAACACGCACCGCTGTTTCGGCGGGTCCGGGCTCACGGGGCTCCCGCGCGCACTTTGGCCGCCATCTTGGAGCGGGTTGGAACGCTCTTTCTACATCCAGGTGAGCGCTCTAGTGTTCCGCCTGTCACTCCTATATAACATCATTTCCGCAGCGCAGCGGTGACGTGCCTTCACTACACCTGAGTCTCGCCAGAGTCCTGCTCGTCTTCGTCCGTCAGCGACTCGGTGGCGACGGAGCGGCGGGATACTCTGGCCTGACCCGGCGCCCTGTTAGGATGCTTTGTTATTCTTCATCCACCCTTCATACAATGCGGACTTCCTCTCGCTCTTGTCGGACAACATTTCCGGGACGCCATAGGGGGAAACGACGTTGCCCGGGCTGTGGCTGGATGCCAACTTGGGCTCCGGTTGCCGCCCGCCGACCTGATAAGGCCTGTGGTGTCCATTCTTGCCTTTTGCTCAACACCAGATCATTAGGCAGTCATGCTTTGGACATCTATGAGCTGCTGGTCAGGGAAAGTCCTTTATGCCTCTTATTGACCGAAACCTGGTTGGGCGAGGCGTCTAACCCGGACATCGTCGCTGCCATTCCTCCAGCCTATAACATCTTTCGGCAGGATAGGGTCAAGGGTAGGGGAGGGGGAGTTGCGGTGGTGGTGAAGAAGAATGTCTCCTGCTCTCTTCTCCCCTTGAATTCTCTCTCTGGCTCTGAGGCTCTTGCTTTCACGCTTGGTCTGTCCCCGCATCAAGCCTTGAAAGGGCTATTGGTATATAGATCTCCAGGTCCGGTAGGTTCCTTTTTCGAGGACCTGCAAACGATCATGTCCGATTTGGCCCTGTCCTCACAGCACTGTTTGCTGGCGGGTGATTTTAACTTCCATCTGGATGTGGAGGATGACTTAGACGCACTGAGACTGATGGATATCACATCTCCGCTGGGTCTTGTACCTTCTGTCTCGGGGCCTACCCACGATCGGGGTCATACTTTAGATCAAGTGTTCTCTTCGACCCCTCTGGCGGACATCGATGCTGTGCCAGTGCTATGGACAGATCATAGGCTGATTAAGTTTTCCATACCCGGGGATGTTGTCCCACGCAGTAACAATTCTACACAACCTAGTTCGGCCTCCAGGGCATTGCACAAAGTTACGCCTGAGATGCTTGCGCAGACGCTGGTGGACCATCCATGCTCCGTCACGGGTGATCTGGAGCGGGATATTGAGGCTCTGCAGCTCTGGCTGGCTGAAAGGCTGAATGACCTTGCCCCTGCAGTTGTCCCTCGGGCCATGACCAAACGTTTATCTGCGCCTTGGTTTACAGAGGCGCTTCGCCTGTCTCGCTGCCAGTGTAAGGTCGCGGAGAGGACTTGGCGCTCCCATTATGATGGGGAGGCTAAACGAGCCTACAGGGCGGTAGTGAAAGTCTTATCACCGTGACCTCGTGGTAGCGAAGAAGGAATATCTGGCTAGACGGATAGAGGTGTCTATGAACTCCTGTAAAGAGCTCTTCACTGTGGTAAGGGAGTTTATGTCCCTGAGATCCATCGTGCCCCTTTTAGTGTCATCCGATACAGGGGCTTGTGATCTTGCTAGCTTTTTTACTGAGAAAATTAAGGTCATCCAGGCCTCCTTTGCGGAGAGGACTGGCGAGGGGAGGTGTAGCACTGGGGTGGGTCCTGATCTATCGTCCATGCCAGATGTTGTGTTGGAGGAGTTTTCTGCTATCTCCAAGGAAGCTTCCCTATTGCTGCTGACCAATTTGAAATCTGGTTCGCCACTGGACCCCTGCCCGGCCAAATTTTTGGCCAGGATGGCATCAGTAGTGAATCCATTGGTCAACCCTCTCCTTAATGCCTCCTTGAGGGAGGGCAGGGTCCTATGCGCCTGGAAGAGGGCGATGGTGATCCCCCCTCCTAAAGAAGCCTGGATTAGACGCCGAGGTGTTGGCCAATTATAGGCCAATTTCCCTTCTCCCGGCCCTAGCAAAAATCACGGAGAAGCATGTCCATGGCATTCTATCTGGTTTCTTAGAAACCAACCATCTCCTGCATCCATCACAATCTGGTTTCCGTCCCGGTTTAAGTACCGAGACGGCATTGCTGGATGTCTCGGAGGTCATTCGGGAGACATTGGATGCAGGCGGCAAGGCCATGCTTGTCATGCTAGACCTGCCGGCGGCCTTTGACACCGTCCCCCATGAGGCGCTTCTCGCCAGGCTGTATGACATCGGGCTTAGGGGGACGGTGCTTAAATGGTTTACATCTTTCCTCGAGGGCCGCCGCCAAACAGTCTGGGTTTCCCAAAGCACCGCAGAAATGCCGCCATTGGGAGTCGGAGTTCCACAGGGATCTGTGTTGAGCCCGACCCTCTTTAATATCTTTATGGCCCCTCTGGCGGCACTTGTGGAGGCTTTTGGGGCCCAGATTGTATCGTATGAAGATGACACTCAACTGCTCTTCACGTGCAAGAAAGATCAGGCATTTGATGGTGTGGGCATTCGGGGCTGTCTGGGGATGGTCTTTGACTGGTTCCAGCAGAACAGTCTCAAGGCCAACTCCAGTAAGTCAGAGGTCCTTTTCTTTGGTTGCACCGCTGACCCTGAATGGCAGGTCTGGTGGCCTATGGACATGTGTCCTCCGGCTCAGTCCTCTCTGGTCGCCAAAAACCTGGGAGTTAAGCTGGACAACAAGCTTACGCTAAAATCACATATCCTTGGTCTGGTTGGCACCTGTTTTGGCATTTTGAAGATGCTCCGCAAATTTTTACCACTGCTCTCTGAGGAGCATAGGCGGATCATTGTCCAGGCGCTAATAGGCTCGAGACTGGACTATGCCAACGCCCTTTTTTTGGGGCTTCCGGACTACTTGGTCCAGCGCTTGCAGATGGCGCAGAATGCGGCGGCGCGTGCTATTTTTGGCTTCCGTAGGCGAGCGGGGGTCTCTGGGCTACTGCAAGCATTGCACTGGTTACCTGTCCGGAAACGGATTATGTTTAAGACTTTGACTCTTATGCACAAAGCTCTGTTTGGTACAGGGGCTAAGTACCTGCAGCGGAGGTTGACTTTTTATCGCCCCGCCCGCGCTCTACGTTCAGAGGCATTATACCTGGCTTTGGTGCCACGTGTCAAGAAAGCTCGTATTGGTGGGCGTTCTTTTAGCCTGAATGCCCCCCACCTCTGGAATTCAATGCCTCTGGCTCTACGCAGTGCGTCCAATTTGTTTTTGTTCAGGAAGAGCCTTAAGACCTGGCTTTTTAATCTCTAGGTCTTTTACTTGTTCTTTTATGTCTGTGCTGTTTCTATGTAGTTATGTTACTTTCGCTGAGCTGTATGTGCAAAAGCACCGGGACAGTCTATCGGAGTAGCCGAGCGCTATATAAATGCTTTGTAACATAACATAACATAACATTTATATATATGTTTTGTTTTAGAGTGGAGTGGATAAATGTTGCTTGGAGTGGAATTATGTGATATGAATTAGAATTGTTAGTTGTGGAATTTTGTGGGGTGGATTTGTGTGGTGAATAGTGTATTTTTGTAGTGGAATTATGTGACATGGTGAACAGATAGGGGTGAGAGCTGCGAGGAATATATAGAGAGAATATAGGGAGTGTGAGGGAGGGATGATGGGGATAGTGGAATTGTGAGGTTATTGGGGGTAGTGTCAGTGTGATGAGAGGGTCAGTGGCACGTGTTACACAAATATGTATATGTGTTCTCCAGATGACTTTTGTGCATGGTGTGCAGTTAGTCTATGCAGAGCAGACTTAAAATCGTAATTAGAAATCAAAATACTTTGAAACAGCACCCAGTCATATAAGCAGAGTGGACTTTTTATAAGTAGAAATTTGGTGTCACGATAATATAAATGAACAGATAATTTGAGACTTTATGCAAGAAAGAAATGGCAAGCGTATTAAAAAAATTAAAGGTACCTCAACCACGACAGGTCAGGATGAATCGGTACAGAGTAGGTTGTGCAGTTGGGTGAGAGGGAGGGCAGGGGTGAATGAACTTGTGCATGGAGGGAAGAACAAGAAGAAAAATGTAGGACTTGTATTCGGACAAATGTGTCTTATTGGTGTATCTATCAGAGAGCATCTCTTCCAATTGTGCAAGCAAACGCACGCAGTCAAGGTAAACATTCACATCGGCCACCGGGCTCAGCTATAATCCCATAATCCAAATGTGAAAAACTTACTATGTTATATTAAAGTTAAAGGTCAGTATGAAGGCCAGCATTAGCCATCCTTTAAAGGTAGCCGACTTACTTACGAAAGGCACATGATATGCAGTAAATGCGCCAAAACAGTTACGATACGGAGACAGAAAACACAGTCTCAACCAAACGGCGAGGAATGTAACCCACGTAGTTCCTAAAAAACAGGAAAGCAAAAAACTAAATAAAGTGACATTTGCAGGAATCTAACAAACACCTACCACATTTGAATTTACACATGCGCTTTTTACTTGAGAACCCAAATTAGTGGTCACAAACTGTGAGAGTATCCTGCAAGTCCACCCTTCCAAACAGCATCTAAAAAACACAGGCCTATTTAAGGAACCAGTTAAGGGATTTGGTCAAGCTAATCAACCAATCGCAGGAAGTATGGTGTGGAGTTATGGGAATTGTAGTGCCTCCATACTTTATAAACATGACTGAAATCCTGGGACTAATCAACCAATCGCAGCAACCATGGAAAGGAATTCTAGGGTATGTAATTCCTCAATACTTCGTATACGTAATTCAGACCAAAAAACAAATACATTGTGCGAAATACATGCACCTCCTCTGAAGTGGTAAACAATTTGCTTACGTACCGTTAAGAAAAGCCCTGAAACCAAATTAAATTATATGAAGCACGATTATTGTAGGCATCGTAAACTGCTTTTCAAGGCTAACGGGGAAAACTCGTAGCCCACGCAACGAGGTAGGAGCGCGTAATACAGAAATCATTCGCAAGCATGTTATGCTCATATAGACAGAGGAAATCAAGTTACGGGCAAGCATACCCAACTGTGTCAGCTTAATAAAAAATGCAAAGAGGGCTTAGCCGCAGCCAGGGACACTAACCAGTTCTTCGGAAAGCAGCAAGAACCTGCGAGCGCTGGAACCAGGAAGAACAAGCAAAAGAGAAACAGCTCCACATGCGGGCCGGGGAGAAGACCTGCGAGGGCTGCCCACGCATGCGCGGTACATGTAACTTTTGCGTGTTCTGCAGCTCGTGCCCAGTGGCGGCGTGTGCGGACTTCAACACCGCCGGACTTTTAATTAGTGCTGCGCGGCTCGTGCGGTCCAGGGAGGGGTTCGCCAAACAGTACAGGAAGTCCGGCGGGAGCCCACCCCGCCTTCGTGAATGGTGCATGGTGTGGACAAAGCAGGATTTCAGGCGGGGCTCCTGTGAGCAAAACGGAGCCCCGCGTGTTGATGCAGTGACCGGCAGGAAAAGCAGAGGAGCAGCGCAGAGTCCCAACAAGAGCTGGTAAGTGCTTGGAGTGCGCGTGCGCATTTAAAAAAGAATAATGAAATAGCATGAGGCTGCCTAGGACGTGCGTGTTAACGAAAGTGAAACTGCATGCTGGCTTGCGAGGGAAGGGGGACAGGAGATGTGCACGCCGCATGGCTGTAGGCGCGTACACCAACTCCAATCCGCCGAGACCATGCGCGTGCCCATCTCCTGTCCCACTTCCGAGGCAAGTCAGCAACAATAGATCTCGCTAGCGACAGCGCTTCGCGCTGCGTTCGCCAGGCGAGACCTAAACCCAGGGGGGCACACACTCTCCACAGCTCTCTCAATTAGCACAGAGCATATGGAGATGGGCAATTCCACAGAAAATCTTTCTCCTGGCCCAACACGTCCCAGGAGTCCAAAACACCGTGGCGGATCTGCTCAGCAGACAAACGCAACAGATTCACGAATGGGAACTTCACCCACAGGTTCTTCACCCGTTCTTTCAGAAGTGGGGGCATCCACACATAGACCTATTCGCCACCCACGACAACAAAAAATGCCCAAGCTTCGCCGCCAGATATCCACACCCATTGTCCAAAGGCAATGCGATTTGGATGAACTGGTCAAACAAATTTGCATACGCTTTTCCACCTCTCCCACTAATTCCATTAGTGGTGCGAAAGCTACAACAGCATTCCCTAACACTGATCCTAGTAGCTCCAACATGGGCCAGACAACCGTGGTACACCACACTGCTGGAACTCTCGGTAGTACCACACCAAAAGCTACACCTCTCACCATGCCTCCTAACCCAGAACCATGGAGAGATCAGGCACCCGGACCCAGCTCAGCTCAACCTTGCGATCTGGCTCCTGAGGTGCTAGAATTCGGATACCTTAACCTTCCCCCTGATTGCATGAATATTATCAGGGAAGCTAGACGCCCTACTACTAGGGCATGCTATGCTGCAAAGTGGAAAAGATTTGTTGTTTACTGCCACAACAACACAATCAACCCTCTAAATGTGTCCCTACAGCACATCATATGTTACTTGCTCCATGTACAAAGGTGTAACCTAGCATATACATCCATTCGGTTACACCTCGCAGCAAATGCTGCTTACTTACAGAACAGGCAGCACCTATCACTTTTCAGGGTGCCTGCCATCAAGGCCTTTATGGAAGGCCTATAAAGAGTAATTCCACCCAGAGTACCACCCTCACCTGTCTGGAACTTGAATATAGTTCTCACAAGGCTAATGGGACCCCCTTTCGAACCATTACATAAATGTGAGCTGCAATTTCTCACATGGAAAACAGCATTCCTAGTGGCAATCACTTCCCTTAGAAGGGTTAGTGAAATACAAGCACTCACTATACAGGAACCTTTTCTTCAAATGCATCAGAACAAGGTTGTACTCCGCACCAACTCAAAATTTCTACCCAAAGTCATTTCTCTTTTCCATCTAAACCAGTCGGTAGGATTACCAGTCTTTTTCTCACAACATCAAACCGTTGCGGAACGGGCTTTACACACACTGGATGTTAAAAGGGCCTTACTTTACTACATCCAAAGAACACAACCTTTCAGAAAAACCAAACAGCTATTTGTCTCTTTCTCTCCACCACATAAAGGCAACCCTATTTCTAAATCAGGGATAGCTAGGTGGATTGCAAAATGCATACAGATTTGCTACCACAAAGCAAAACGAATGCTATCTGTTCCCCCTAAAGCCCACTCTACAAGGAAGATAGGAGCTTCTATGGCTTTTCTAGGAAACATACCACTAGATGACATCTGCAAAGCAGCGACATGGTCAACACCGCACACTTTCACAAAACATTACTGTGTAGATGTGCAAACCAAGCAACAAGCTAGTGTGTGCCAGGCTGTACTAAAAACACTGTTCCAAGCAACTGCAACGGATGCCGGTGGTCGCCGCTAGGGTTGATAACTGCTATATAGTCTATGCACAGTGTATAATCTGCAGCTCATATGCCTCGAACGGAATATGCTACTTACCAGTATGCATCTGTTCTTGGCATGTAGAGCTGCAGATCTATACACGCCCACCCGCCTCCCCGGCTACCTGTATCCGTTCCAGTCTATCTTATTTAGATACAACACACATGGGTTTCTTTACTGTTATTACTATGCTCCATCTTTCCCTGCTGGCGAAAAACAATCTGAGGATGGAGCCGAAGCCTATGCGCAATACGAACCAAAGGAGGAGTCCCCAACCTCGTGACTTCCAAAGACTTTCCAAGAGGAAAAACAAACTGCAAACATCCGGGACCAACAACAGATGGCGATCTAGGCACAGTGTATAGATCTGCAGCTCTACATGCCAAGAACAGATGCATACTGGTAAGTAGCATATTCCTTTTTATGGCTATAGGTGGTCATGAAGTTTTTCTCTGTTGAAGGTACGAAGCGTGGCATAATGCTGACAATGCCACCAGTAACATGCAGGAGTATAGTGCATCTTGCCATATCGCTTTTTGCCACAGTGCCCATGCGCACGGGCGCAACCACCAAGATTGTCAATGATGAATCTGCTCATAGTGGCAGTGCCCCTAGAGCCGCGGCCCATAGTCATGACACCTTGGTTGACCACCCTGTTAGAGCTCTCAGTAGTTCCACACCAGAAGCTGCATCCCAACTCCAGTCTCCTCACTCAGAGACATGGAGAAATCAGGCATCTAAATCCCAAAGAACTCAAACTAACGATTTGGCTCCTGAAGTCATAGTTTGGTTATTTACATATCACCGGACTGTATGAACATCCTAAAGGAGGCTAGGAGACCTACTACTAGGGCGTGTTATGCAGTGAAGTGAAAACGTTTTGTTATATACTGTAATGATGATAATATCAACCCCCTTGATGCTTCAGTTCAAAACATTGTGTTATGTTTCACACTTGCAGCAATCTGGATTAGTTTATACATCCATTAGATTGCATATAGCAGCAGTAGGGGCATACTTACAAAACAGACAACACGTATCTCTATTTAGAGTACCAGTGGTTAAAGCCTTTATGGAACGACTAAAAAGGGTAATACCACCAAGAGTTGCCTCTCCCCAATGTGGAACTTGAACATAGTCGTTACAAGGTTAATGGGTCCACCTTTTGAACCGATGCACAGGTGTCAATCACAATTCCTCTCATGGAAGGTTGCTTTTCTGATTGCAATCACTTCCCTAGGGAGAGTTTGCGAACTCCAGGCACTAAATATCCAAGAGCCTTTTTTTCAACTTCACAAAGACAAGGTGGTTCTTCGAACCTTTCCCAAATTTCTACCTTAAGTAGTTTCTGCTTTTCACATCAATCAATCTGTTGAGCTACCTGTGTTGTTTCCTCAACCTAGTTCTGTAGCAGAACGAGCTCTACACACACTAGATGTTAGAAGAGCTCGACTATATTATGTAGAAAGAACACAAGATTTTCGTAAAACAAAACAGCTTTTTGTTGCTTTTTCGCCATCACACAAAGGCAATCCCATCTCTAAATCATGCATTGCAAGATGGATCGTGGAATGTATCCAAACATGTTATCTGAAAGCTAAAAGAACCGTGACAATACCCCCTAGAGCGCATTCTACATACAAAATAGGGGCTACTATAGCCTTCTTAGGGAATATTCCCTTATCTGACATCGGTTAGTCAGCAACATGGTCTACACTGCACACATTCACCAAACACTATTGTGTAGATGTGTTAGTGAGGCAACAAGCTAATATAGGCCAGGCAGTACTTAAAACACTTTTCCAAACGACTGCAACAGCTACAGGTTAGCCACCGTTTTGGGACAATATTGCTGTATATGCAAAGCATGTGATCTACATCTCACATGCCTCGAACGGAAAGTGTTACTTACACAGTAAGCATCTGTTCTTGGTATGTATAGCTGTAGATTCCCTTGAGCCCACCCCCTCCCCGGGTACCTATACCTGCTTTAGTTCTTTCTTATTTTATATACATACACATAGACATCTCGATTCTACCTTTACTAACTCCATTCTCACCCTCTGCGAGCAAACAATCTTACAATGGGGTAGATGCCCATGCACACTATCACCAAAAGGAGTGACCACCTTACCTCGTGACTGGAAAGACTTCTATGAAGAAAAACAACTTGCAAACATCTGGACCCAACACTAGATGGCAGGAGTATGCAAAGCATGTGAATCTACAGCTCTACATGCCAAGAATCGACGCTTATGGCCAAGTAACATAATCCTTCTATCCACTTTCGGGTCCCTTTATCGAAGTTATCTTCAAAATATTCTTAGACATTAAAGAACAGGGGGCTCCTTTTTGATTCTCTTAAAGACCACTTCAAGGAAAAGGAGCAAGGTACCAACTACACCTACATAGTAATTTCCAGCCGGTACTCTATTTGGACTATGTTTGCCCTCTTGTCAAATCCTCAAGTCTACCATGACTGGACTGGTGAAGTGCCATCTACAAAGATGTCCCAAGTAAAGGGTCACAACAATTCTGAGAATCCTGACCAAAGAGCAAAACTAATTCAGCCGTGAAACTCTGCCCCAGGCCTAGCTCTTCCATGCTGCTGCACCGTCCTGCTTCCTCCCCATTTTTCTGGGTGCTTTCTTCTGCTTTTGCCTCGTTTTTACTGCTTTTGCCTCGCTCTCCCCTTTTTAGGTGTCGGCCTAGGCAGCGCATGCGCTGTCTCGTCTAGAGATGCTGTATACAGTATGGTGGGGGAAGCTCCGGCCACTTTCCGGCTATCTTTTTGATTGGCCGAAATCGTAAATGCCGCATTCTGATTAATGTTCGGCAAGTTAGCCCCACCTCCTGACGGCCATGACGTCATTTTTGTCCCTCCATGGCTATCGCCCCCTTTACTTTCAAAACAGTTCTGTTCCCCTGCCTCAACCCCGTTCCCTCCCTGGGTCCGTCACTTCTCTGCTCACCACAACCCACCCCCCCCACCCACTCCCGTTCCTGCCTTCTTGCACGACCGCAGTTTTGTTTACAATGCAATAGGGCTCGCATAAATACGAGTCCTATTGCATTTGTAAATGCTTGTCTTCTCCTCTGATTGGCTGAGTGGATTTGCACTCTTTTTTGCCTGACCTGTCCAGTCACTCGTTTAAGTCGTGATTCACACAGCTCTATTACCCGGAAGCGGAAGCAGGGCGGTTGTAATGCAAATGCGCATCCTGCTTTACCAAGGGCAGGCAGGAGCTCGCGGCGTTCTCCATTACCAGGACCTCAATGGCAGCTGCACTTGGGGCGCGCTCTCTGCCACCTGGACTGCGCGGGGTCTGGGGCCTGCAACCGTACTGGGAGGTTCGAGGCATGTGGGCTGCTGAATTCATATCTGTGCATAGATCGCCGCCTAGTGTTGGGTCCGGATGTTTGCACGTTGTTGTCCTGGAAAAGTGTTCGAAGTATCCTGAGATAGGAGACTCCTCCCCTGGACCACAGTGCGCATGGGCATCCTCTCCATCCTCAGATTGTTTTTTTCCGCCATTGGGTTCGGATGTGCTTATCTTGACTCAAGTTAGGAAAACTTTTTTCAGGCCAAAAGGCCTTTAGTTCGCGTCGGTACTGTTCCCATCGGTATCGACAGTTACCTGTTAGTTTACTGAATTCAAGAACAACTTTTTCGCATCATATCCGACCATCAACCCCACATCGACGATGGAATCGAGGACACCATTCAAGCGGTGTCCTGTTTGCAATGCGAAATATCCCCATGTCGACGTCCACCCGGTGTGCAACAAATGCCTTTCACCGGATCACGACGAATCCACATGTATGGCCTGTGCCCGATTCCGATCCAAAAAGACTCTCCGGAATCGACGAGCAGCGAGACTTGAAGCGCAGCAAGCGGCACCGGCCCCGACCAACATCTTCAGCGCCGAGGATGAAGATGTGGAAGGCGTGGAGAACCTACCCTCCAGCCCCGCTTCCGAACACGATTCCGGATTGGAAGACATCGAAGAACAACTCTTTCACAGGGAAGAAGCCGACACCGAGGTAGGAGACTACGATGAGGCCTTAGGGGCCGAAGAAAGTGGCTCCGGTGACGAGCAAGGCCTACCCATACAGACGGAGGATATCCCAGTGCGTCAGTCTATGGCTCCGGTCGAGGGATCGCCTTCGGGCCTTACCCAAGACCTATCCCGCAGTTCTAAGGCCCCGCCCTCTGGCCCGGCCTCGGACATTCAGCGACAGCCATTAGTACCCAAAACGACTGGTTTCCCTTCCTCGAAACCGAAACCAAAAGTCGTATCGGTTCCACAGAAACTGAAACTGACACTGGTCGGATCGAAGCCCACTACACCTTCGACGCCAGCCAAACCCGTCGGCACCGACCGCACCAAACGGGACTTCGGTGCCGAACTCGCAGCAGCCGACGTCGGCGCCGACACACGGAAAAAGGCCATCGGTACCGCCAAACCGCCTCGGCCCCCGGCACCGAAACTATCGGCTCCGGCCACGAAGGTCAAAATGGCCGCTGCGTCGCACACCACTTCGAAAGCAGCACCGAAGGCCCAATCATGGACGCCGTCGACAGCTACTACCTCGACTCGATGAACCCGTGGCCCCAAAGAAGTCCACGCCTGCCTCTACAGAACCGCTCGGCGCCAAAGAACCGTCGGCGTTCCAGGTGCGGCAAGTTGCAGCGTCCTTGCAACGCATCAAAGAAAAGGCAGCCCTCCAGGACACGTCAGGCTCCGAGCCGAAAAAAGCTCAAAAAGCTTCTCCAGCACCACCCAACATCACTTTTGGCCTGCCGCCATCCACGGCGCCCAAACTGTTCGAAATCAGAACACGTGTCACCCAAACTAGGAATACACCTGCCGAACGCTCTCCTACAGAGACGTCACCATCCCACATCATCGATGCCGACACCGGCAGAATTATGCTCCATAAGCGGAGAATATCTTCCGAGCAAGCTTTGGACTCCTACCGGATCCCGCTAAAGAAAAAGCTGCCAGCGGATTCGGAACCAGTTCTTTACGAACGTCTCCATACCTCTTACCCAGATCCACAGTCCTTCTCTCCGACACTCTCCGAAACCGACGTTTTGGAGGACTACATGGGTGACGACGTCCCCTACCCCAGAGAGATGGACCCTGAAGGCCAACAGGACCCTGACCAGGCTTGGGATGACCCTGTAGACCCGGGTGCACCTATGGATACACAGGACACGCAGCTATATGGCGCAAAAACGTCTCCCACAGAGGACACTGCCGCATTCAACGCCCTCATTGAACGTGCTGCGGCCAATCATGGTGTGCAACTCCACTCTGACACAATCGAGGACGATTTTCTAATGGATACTTTCGCATCCTCAGAAAGGAATATCAAAACTCTACCCATGTTGAAAGGTGTCCTCAAACCAGCAAAGGACATTTTCAAAGAACCCACCTGGGCAAGAGTAATAAACCCCAGGATCGACCAGAAATATAGGTCGGCGCCTGGGGACCCTACGTACATTGGAGGCCAGTTGCCTCTGGATTCCATCGTAGTCGCTAATGCTCGCAAACGGGCGCACTCGCAGACAACTGGGGATGCTCCTCCCCCGGACAAAGAGTCCAAGGTGCTAGAGACCTCCGGCAAACGGGTTGCAGCCCAGGCAGCTAACATATGGCGTGTTGCCAATACTCAGGCGCTCCTAGCTCGCTACGATCGCGCACACTATGACACATTAGAAACCTTACTCCAACATCTCCCTGACCAATACAAAGAGGGAGCAGAGATCCTCATCAGGGAGGGACAACTCCTCACGAACGCATCCATTAAGTGTGCACTGGATGCCGCAGATACAGCTGCCAGAGCAATAAACACCTGCGTCATGTTACGACGACACGCCTGGTTATGAATCTCCGGATTCAAACCTGAGGTTCAAAATAACATCCTCAATCAGCCGGTCAACCCCGACTACTTATTCGGACCAGAGGTTGACACCACCCTAGAAAAAATAAAAAAGGACACAGACACTGCAAAGTCCATGGGGGCTCTCCAAACGCAGACCTTTCGGAGTGGCTCCTTTCGTTGCCCCGGAAATAGAGGAGCAGGTAGAGGACAGGGGTCACAGCAAACCTACAACAAGGGCAACACACAAAGCACCTATGATAAAAACACCCGGGGTGGATATCGTGGCTCAAGCACAAAGGGCAGAGGACGCGGATACGGCAATACCAGGTCCTCCCCCAACAACAAACAGTGACGCCCTCTCCCTTCCTCCCGACCACATAACACCTGTCGGGGGAAGGCTACAAAGGTTCCTGTCCACGTGGAACTCCATCACCACAGACAGGTGGGTCAAAGATATTATCAAACACGGTTACTGCCTAGAATTAACCTCCACTCCACCCACAATACCGCCAAAACACCGTCCTATGTCCTCAGAGCACTTAGCGCTATTACAGCAGGAAGTGCTAAGTATGCTGGAAAAAGGCGCAATAGAGGTCGTACCCGTCCACGAGCAAGGTACGGGGGTGTACTCTCTGTACTTCTTAATACCAAAAAAGGACGGGTCACTCAGACCTATACTAGACCTGAGACCCCTTTAACCGCTACATTCTCTCAGAGCATTTCCAGATGCTCACCCTACAACAAGTCCTCCCGCTGCTCAAACAGGGAGACTTCCTGGCCACGCTAGACCTCAAAGATGCGTATTTCCACATACCCATTCACCCCTCACACAGAAAATATCTCAGGTTCACTATTCAAGGGCAGCACTACCAATTCAAGGTTCTTCCCTTCGGCGTGACAACAGCACCCAGAGTTTTCACAAAGTGCCTAGCTACTGTGGCTGCACATTTACGGAGGCAACACATTCACGTCTACCCTTACCTGGACGACAGGCTTGTTCAGGCAAAGTCAGCCCAGCAATGTGCCAGCCACATGTCCCGCACCATTCACCTTCTTCACAGTCTGGGGTTCTCACTAAATTACCCAAAATCACATCTCCAACCCGCACACGTACAACAGTACCTAGGTGCGACCATAGACACCCTGGCAGCCACAGCTCAGCCAAATTTAGTGAGGATCAACAGCATGCAAATGCTGATTTCCAAGTTCAAACCCCAACACTCCCTTCCTGCGCGAGTGTTCATGCAGTTGATAGGCATGATGGCCTCCTGCATTTTCATAGTCCCACATGCGAGACTACATATGCGCCCGCTTCAGGAGTGCTTAGCACGTCAATGGAATCAGACTCACGGGCAACTAAAAGACCTAGTGTTGGTGAGCGGTCGGGCATACAAATCTCTGCATTGGTGGAATCCACAAAACCTTTGCAAGGGCCGACCGTTCCAAGAGCCTGTTCCACAAATAATACTGACAGCGGACGCGTCTCTCCAGGGATGGGGAGCTCATGTACTCAATTACACAGTGCAGGGACTATGGACAATACAACAAAAGAAGATGCACATCAACCTTCTAGAACTGATGGCAATCTTCCTGGCAATGAAAGCATTCAAAGTACACTTGTGCAACAAAGTCGTGTTGATCCGGACGGACAACATGACTGCCATGTACTACATACAGAAGCAGGGAGGAACACACTCTCCACAGTTGTCTCATCTGGCTCAGAGCATGTGGAAGTGGGCCATTCAGAGGAACATGTTCCTCATGGCGGAACACCTCCCCGGCAAGGACAACCAGATGGCGGATCTGCTCAGCAGACACAGCCACCAGATGCACGAGTGGGAGCTACATCCATCAGTACTCCAACCGTACTTCCAGCAGTGGGGTCATCCAGAGATAGACCTATTCGCCACAAGCGAAAACGCAAAATGCCAAAGCTTTGCCGCCAGGTTCCCACATCCGCAGTCGCAGGGCAATGCGATATGGATGAACTGGTCCGGCAGATTTGCGTACGCTTTTCCCCCAGCACCATTGATACCGCTGGTGGCACGCAAACTCAGAAAACACTCACTAACACTCGTCCTGGTTGCTCCAACATGGGCACGCCAACCATGGTACACCACCTTTCTCGAACTTTCCGTGGTGCCGCATCAAAGGCTGCGGATCAAACCCGCGCATTTGACGCAGAACCATGGAGAGATTCAGCACCCAGATCCGCAAAAGCTGAACCTGGCAATCTGGCTCCTGAAGTCCTAGAGTTTGGCTACCTAAACCTGCCACCTGACTGTATGGACATCATTAAGGAAGCTAGAAGACCCACTACCAGAGCTTGCTATGCAGCCAAATGGAAAAGGTTCGTCATTTATTGCAATAACAATAACATTAACCCGCTAGACGCATCCATCCAAAACATAATTTGTTACCTCTTACACCTATACCGATGCAATCTGGCATACACCTCAATACGTGTCCATTTGACCGCAATATCAGCCTATCTCCAGAACAGGCAGCACCTCTCTTTATTCAGAGTGCCGGCCATCAAAGCATTCTTGGAAGGACTCAAACGAGTAATTCCTCCAAGCCACCCACCAGCTCCAATGTGGAACCTCAACTTGGTCCTCACACGCCTGATGGGTCCACCCTTCGAACCTCTACACTCATGCGAGATTCAATTCCTCACCTGGAAAGTAGCTTTCCTAGTTGCGATCACTTCTTTGAGGAGAGTTAGTGAACTCCAGGCACTAACAGTTCAAGAGCCATTCATACAGGTTCACGCCAACAGGGTCGTACTACGTACCAACCCCAAATTCATGCCCAAGGTGATATCGCAGTTCCACATGAATCAAACTATTGAACTGCCTGTTTTCTTTCAAAACCCACAAACTGTCGCAGAAAGAGCACTCCATACACTGGATGTAAAGAGAGCCCTCATGTACTATATAGACAGGACTAAAGTCTTTAGGAAAACAAAACAACTTTTCGTTGCCTTTGCCCCACACCACAAAGGTAACGCCATCTCCAAAGCAGGTATAGCCAGATGGAGCGTTAAATGTATTCAAATTTGCTATCAAAAAGCTAAACGCACATTAACGATTCCCCCACGAGCCCACTCAACACGTAAGTTAGGGGCCTCCATGGCTTTCCTGGGAGACATTCCTTTGTATGATATATGTAGAGCAGCCACCTGGTCCACTACACATACATTTACCAAACACTATTGTGTAGATGTGCAATCAAAACAGCAGGCAGCTGTAGGACAGGCTGTTCTCAAAACTCTTTTTCAGACCGCTGCAGCTGGCACTGGTAGCCGCCGCTAATAGAGGGTACTGCTATATATTCTATGCACAGATATGAATTCAGCAGCCCACATGCCTCGAACTGAATATGCTACTTACCAGTATGCATCTGTTCTTGGCATGTAGGGCTGCTGACATTCATATCGCCCACCCTCCTCCCCGGCGCCTGTAGCAGCTGCAGCTCTCAGAATTACTATAAGCATGGTCATCACTTTCTGTATCTACTCCATCACTGCCACAATGGCGAAAAACAATCTGAGGATGGAGAGGATGCCCATGCGCACTGTGGTCCAGGGGAGGAGTCACCTATCTCAGGATACTTCGAAGACTCTTCCAGGACAACAACGTGCAAACATCCGTACCCAACACTAGGCGGCGATCTATGCACAGATATGAATGTCAGCAGCCCTACATGCCAAGAACAGATGCATACTGGTAAGTAGCATATTCATTTGTACTCAAGTTTCTGCAGACGCACACACCGGAGCAGGGCAAGGTCTGTGGTCCGAGAGGCACCCGCATCTTATACCACTGGCTGACGGACAGCCACCACCGCCGCCGCTCATCGGTGTACCTCCTGTAACGTCACAGGGCCGGACTGAGCAATGAGCAATTTGCCAGGGAAGGGCATGCTGATCCCGAACCCGAATTCTACCGAGGTTCAGCTCTACAGGTCCTCTCCCTACTCACTGTCCTCTCTAGCATGTGTGGAGCTACTGCCCTACCGGTGCAGCGCATCCTAACGCCTCCACCTCCGCTGACCCTCTCTCTGGGCACTATCTTAACCCATGTAACTACCCCGGTTCAGCTCCTCTGGTACCCTCCCTACTCACAGTACCTACCTGATTCAGCATCAGCAGTACTCTTCCTACTCACCATCCTCCTAACTCATTGTACCAACCCCGGTTCAGCTCTCTGCTGATCTCCCTACGCGTCACTTGCATCTACTTCGGTTCAGCTCACGCCAGCGCCTTTATTCCTGCGAGGAGCTGCTGCCACACTCGTAGCACGTAGTGGGGTCGGATCCCCCTGCTCTTTTCCCGACATCTTGAGGAGCTGTGCCCTCCGTGTGAGGAGAGTGCGTGTAACCCCTGCCTGCAGCTACTTCTGCTCATGCCGTGCTGCCCCCTGTGGTCCAGACTCCATCATGCGAGGAGCTGCTGCCATCCTAAGCCCTGAACCAACCGGGGTCAGATCCTCCGGTTCGCTCCCCCCAGGAGGACGGGGCTTCTGACCCCTATATGACTTCCGCTCAGTCTTGTGACAACTCCGGTTGTGCTCCCCGCCAGGTGAGAAGCTACTTCCACCCTCGTACAGGACACCCTAACACCTGTCCTTACCTGGGTCCGATCCCCTGCTCCTTTCCCGACCACTTCAGGAGCTGCACTCACCCTGGGAGGCCAGGGCATAGAACCCCTACAGCTACTTCCGTTCAGCTCAAGCCAGCTCCTCTCCTTACCCAGGGTAGTTCTGCTGCCTTGTTCTGTCACGCCCGCGACCCTTGTACATAACCCAGTCCCGGCACCGGCTCAGCTCCTCTCGGTACCCTGCGAAGCGCTGTCCCTTCCTTCCAGCAGAAAATCCATCCCTGGTGCCCCGGCCAGCTCCTGGGGTGCTATCACCATCCAGGGCGCAGCTGCCCCCTCTTCACCTCAGAGGGTACTGTCTGCAGGGACTCTTCCTCCTCCGTTCTTTTTTTTTGGACAAGCCAGCCCACCTCAATACTCACTGGCTTCCAGCTCTGCGGATTACAATTTCTGACCAAAAAGATGCTTTTCTGAGGTCAGAACTCCATTTATATTAATGGGATACAGTACTTTTGTTATTTTATGGCAGAGAGTGGCTCATTTCAGCGGGAATTGCATAGTATGTAATTCTGTAATGTCTTCGCCTTTTTGCCGCTTTCTGATGTCTGTCAAGGATTTTGTAATGTGTGACCTTCTTCTCGGAAGCCTCGGCGTGTCTTAAAAACATAAGCACGTGAGCTGTGGTCCTGCTCTGCCAAGCGATGATGGTATTGGGTGTGCACTCACCGAGTTTGCCGTGGCATTGTGAGGCCTGTGGCCCCCTCCCGCACATAGCCATGGGCCTCAGAGACTGTTCTGTTCATATGAGAAAAACAACCGGAGGCCACCGTTGACTGCCATTGCCTCCAGAGATCAGGAGCCACCTGGGGCATGTACACAATGGGCCACAAAAACGTACATGGTCTTATCAGACCAGGGCTCTATAGGGCCACAGAGCCATGCTCACTTCTCTCCTCTTCCATTCTCTTCCAGAGCCCCCCTTTGTGCCCCGCTCTTTAGAACGCGCCCTTCATTTTCACCACCCAGTCTCTTCTGCCTTTGTACGGCATACCCTGCCTTCCCCCATCCCCCTTCACTTCCTCTCCCTTATTTGTTGTCCCGTCTCTGTCCTTCACTTTTCCCGTTTCGCTTTTCATTTCTTTCTTTATGCACTGCTTCTCTTCCTTTCTGTTCCCAATGCTAGCTCTGCCGTTTGTTGGTTGTTCTCTTCCGCTCTGCTCTCTGCTGTTCTTGACTGTGCTTCCCTGTTCCCTTCTGCACTGTTCCCTTCTCCCTGTTCTGTTGTGCACTGCTCTGTTCTGCCCTGTTCTATTTTGCAATGTTCTGTTCAGTTATGTACTGCCCTGTTCTGTTGTGCACTGTTCTGTGCTGCCGTGCTCTATTTTGCATGGTTCTGTTCTGCCCTGTTCTGCCCACTTCCATGCTGGCTTTTTCTGTTGGGCGCTGTTCCGTTCAATCTAGTTTTGCGCTGCCCTGTTCTGGCCACTTCTGTGCTGTTTTTTTGTGTTGGGCACTGTTCCCTCCTGCTCCGATGTTCTGCACACTTCTAACTAGTAAGATGAAGAAACTGGGGGGAGGTCTCTCAAAGGGGCACGGCCAATCTAATAAAGGGCGTGGCTTAAAACACGTAAGCTAAACATCTGTGTTTAGCATAGTGTGCCACACTACTGGTATTTTGCTGCTTCTGTCATAGCATCCACATATATGATACAAGTAACATTACACCTACTACAAGCCAGGACTATTGGCTCTGCTAATGCTTTTATTATTGTTCTCCTGTTAGTGCAGTTCTACTCTAATAATGCTGCTCACAATACTGTCCCACTGTTACTTCTGTAATCTTACTCCTATTACTATTCTCCTGGTGAAATTGTATTTGTTCTCCTTATATTACTGTTATTGCTAAACTGCTCAATCTGCTGACGCTGCTATCCTACTAACTTTGCTCATACTGCTGTTCTGCTAACACTACCAGCGATGCTCGAATGTTCAGTGCTATCACTACTCTTTCTCTCCTGCTGTAACTGCTTTACTACTAAAACTGCTGCATTACTATTTTGCTGCTTCTGAAGTCATTGCTAAACTGCTAACTTATTCATCTGATACTAAACACAGTATATTAATATGTTTATAATAGCAACTACACCACTAAACTCATTAATATGCCGAGACCAAGTGGCATTGCCAATGCGTGTTTTCTCCTGCTTTTGTCAACATTTTCACTGCTTTCTCTGCGAAGCAGCTAGCGACTCCATCGCCTTGAGACCCTCACCGGTGATTTGCTTCGGTATATAAATACTGATTGATTAATTGATTGATAAAACAGCCCATCTAAAAGCCCTCCACCAATCAATTTCAAGATCTTACAAGAGGGCCTTTTGGAGGAAAGCTTTAGAAACTGGCATCTGCTTTGCCCTTGCCAGAGCCCTATCCCTGTCGTAAAAGACCTGAAGATTGTTCTCTTGACAAAAGTTATCTGTGTATGGACCACCTCTTCCACCTTCACCCATGCTCCCTGATAGGAACAGGGACTAGCAGAGTAGTGTGCACAGATTGCTGGATAGGTCAGGAGCTACTTGACACTTATCGGCTGAATGTTCCCCACTCAACAGAGCGAACTAAAAGGATCTGAAGAACATTCTGTTGATGGTCATGGAACTGATGGAATAAACCAAGAAACTGGAAACAGCCATGCAAGAACACACACAACATGCATTGGACCTAAGGGCCCTAACGTACAGTAACTACCTGTTTTGTGTACAATTCTTGTATGATCTATTGACCTCAGTAAAGCCATTTGACTACCCCTGGAGCCTGGTTCTTGCTATGAAAAATACCAAAATAACTAAAATAAAAGTTAAACGTGCTTTGATACAGATAGAAGGCAGTGTGCAGTAAAAATCTTTTAAATAGAGGTTGTTCCACACTTGAGTAAATATAATTTTCTTTCCTTCAGGTGAAGTGAATTTGCAAGAAGGTGACACTGTAACGTTTGGTCATCCTCAAAGTGGAAGTATTGAACCGGGAACCAGAGTTCGACAGCCAAAATCAGAATCTTATTTTCTGGTATTGTTTTTGATTTTCTTTATGCAATGTATTATGAAATTTCTAGGCATGCTATAATTCATTACAATTCAGAGTATAGAGGACTCTCACATTTTATGTATGGCATCCCTTAAGCTTTGAGGCACATTCTTCACCTTTAGGGATGATCAACTCCATAGTGTATATAAAACCCCTTCATTGGATTTGTTGCTTCCCCTGCTCTTTACTCTCCCATGCACACATCTCTGTATCTGCTCCCTGAGGTGTTTTCTAATTACAAGCCCCACCACAATAAAATATTTAGGGTCGGATTAAAAATGAGTCGGCCTGTTATCCGACAGGGCGACTGAGTAATTTACTCTGTCGCCTTGGCGGAGGTACAGACAGCCAAATTGTTAAACGTCAGTGGGCCCGGAGGACATTTCAAGCATTGAGAGGAACTGCTGTCAAGGTGGTTTCTGCCAGTGCATTGTTACTTTGCCAGAGGGCTCTGTCAAACATGACGTATTGCAAAATAAAACATTTTTAAAAAAAACATTCTTCTCGAAACTAAAATTCCTGAGCAGAATTTTCTTTTTGAAATTAAAAAAAAGTGCCCTCTATGGCGAGGAGTGCATTGAGCACTTTTCAGTGCCTCTTACCACCGGATTTGTCCTGGCGCTAACTGGCATTGGAAAAAACAGCTGTATGCTGGCCCATTTAAATTAGGTAGGTAGACCTGTAGCCAAATCTCTGGCGGCTTGCCTACATCTAACTATGGTCAGCCAGAATCAAAACTAGATAAGTGGACCATAATGTTGGCAGAGAGGGAACTCCATCGCTGTTGCAATGGAGTTCCCACTCTGCCAACATTCCAATGTGGTAGATGTATTGAGAATACCCTCTGAAGTAAGTGAGGGTAGAACTTTGAATTAATAAAAATGCCATCATATGGCCAAAATAGATTTTCCAGGGAAAAATTTGAGTTTTTCACCACGAGATTCTGATATTTATAAAAGGACAAAACCAAAGGGGATGATGGACGGAGTGTTGAACATTGCAAGCACTCACTCCCAGTCAACTGATCTGGGTTTAATCCATTCTTTTTTTTAAAACATTTTTATTGCAGAGTTGTAAACAAGGCATCCGGTAAGTCAACCTGTACACGCTTGACATCTCAAAATTCAGCTGCCGTCATAACAATGCACACAGCCATTCAGCCCACATCTCGGGGGCCGGGCGGCGTATCAGTACAGTGACTCAGAGTGTCCAGGCGAGCAGCTCACAGTGACGTCAGGTCAACAGCGTAACGTAGTATCTGCTTTTACACCCTACTAACTCCCTCCCCTCAATCGCCGCCAAATGCGGTCAGCCACTCAGTCGGCTGCACCAGGATTATTCTTGTCCACAGCACCGGTCCACCTTAGCTCCCTCCCGGAGGCGCTGCGCCTACCGCCTACCCAACATCACATTATCGGTATGATCTGGGTTTAATCCATCATCATTCTTTATCTCACTCCGCCACCCCAGTTCAGACATGGCCATATGCAAATCAGTCTGACCCTGTGCCTCATGGGAACAGTCCAGCCAGAACTGCCAAGCCATGTCTTCCTTGGACTGGAAACAAGCATCCTGGGACCGGTTTCTGGCTAATCAGCCGTCATCAGCCAGGCTAGCTTGAATCCAGTGGAAAAGTGAGCAAGGGATCCCTACTCACCACGGACACCTGTGACTTCGGTGGCATTTTGGGGTTTGTTGGACAGGGAGCCGCTTTGGTCCACCGCATTTCACATGCGGTCGACCTGCGGTACTCCTGCTTCCACGCTCCTTTAAGCTACCACACAGGGTTCGTGCAGCAGAGGGGTTCATTGTAGCACTATTGCCATGTCTTGCACTTTATGCTTTATGCTAAACATTCCACCAGAACACACGCTGAGTGGAAGACTACATTGCATTTGGCAAACAAGCACCTTAGACTTGTATTTCTTTCTCCTTTTGTTTTTCTCCCCTACATTCGCTTTCTAAGTCATGATCAGGAGGGTAGATCAGACTATTTAGTCACAGCCACTACCTATAGAACTTTAGGGAATGGCACCCCCTGATCATTCAGAGGACTAATGTAACTCCTCCCCTCTTTTCACTACCTTCGTGCACACACATCACTTCCACATCACTTTCCGGTCCTGATGAAACGCCAGGGATCTCTCTGACCAGCGAGGCGTGAAACATGTCGACCTATTAGGTTACCAGGGCACATTACGCTCCATTTGGTAACTCGTGAACCTACGGGTGTTTTTATTCTGTCAAGGGTACCTCTCCATTAAATATCCCTTTTGGTAACCCTTAGACCGTTTTAAAATGCACAGCACGCACAAGATCACTCTTCACCTAGGACTCTTTCCACACACACCCACATGCACCAAACGGCAGTTCTCAAAAAGATCTCCGCTAAAGAGACCCGTCGGGGGACCCGTAGGGCATTGCACCGCCGGCCCGACGAGGAGCAACTGCCCAATGATGAAGCATGACATCCTTCGGGGTGTGTGAGGGCATCAAGAGACGAGACTTGTCTTCCCCCTCTTCTTACTGAGTCCCAGACCTAGCACACTATCTCCTTTCTTTTCCAACTTGTTTCCCCCCCATTCCCTGGAGTGAGTGCTTGACGTTTGGCATCACTCACTCTGGAACAGTGACCCCCCCCCCTCCCCCCCCCCCCCCCCCCTCCCCCCTTGTTGTTTTCATGGTTAGTTTGGAGCATGGGCACTGGACCATTAACTAGCTCCTGGTCCCCCCCTCCCCCTTTTGACGTTGTATGAATAAAAGCTAGCCTTCTATTCTCTAGCGCCTTTCCTCCTTGTCTAATGCCCTATTTAAATTGGTCATAGGAAGAAGAAAGGACAATAAAAAATGTTCTGAAAGCAGAGTGTTGTAATTCTCCTCCATCTCGCGCAGGACTTGTGCACCCTGGAGGCATGGAATCAGACATGTCAGATTCCATGTGTTCTTTTTAAGGTGAACGTTCTTTTTGGAGACAAGTATTCTGAGCTTGAGGTTTACCTTACACTTAATCTGCAGTAGATAATCTGAGCTGTGGTTCCTCAGAGGGGAGTTATGCTCTGACTCTTAACTCCATTGGCTGGTGTTTAGTTACACTGTGAAGTGCTTAGATTGCATCTAGTACATAGCTAAAGCAATATTTGCTTGTAGATTTGCTGTACAATTATTAACTACTGAGTGTCCCATCTTGGCGAGAGTATAAATCAAACATATAAATGTATAGAAGTGTGCAGGTGGAGTAGCTATGGCACTGGTGGAAGAATGCTCTCCTCCCTAGAGCTTCTTTGAGGCCCACTGAGCTCCATCCTATAATAGGTGCCACCATTTCCATCCAGATTCTTTCCCTGGGCTGTACGTAAGGCATGAATTCCTGATGGACCCTAATCCAAGATATAGTTGACTTCTCCCTCCGTGACAACAGGTAGGCAGTGTTGCAAAATCATCCTGTGCCCTGGGCACCCCCATTTTCTTCTGACTGGTACTGGTGGTCACTGACTGTCCCTAGGCTCTTCCTAACCAAGCCCAGGGCCAGTGCTATGCTGAACACACACTAAGAATATAGTCAAAACAACTTCATTCACTAGGGTACACTATGGCCTAGGGTACCCCTATGATTGGCATGACCTCCCCCTATAAGGCCCTAATACATATTAGGGCAGGGGTAAAAGAACTTTTATGTCTCTAGTATATAATACAGCATGACAGTTTAGAGGCCAGCAGCCTTTTATGAGCTTGCATGTGTGCACTGCTGAGTCATGTGGTCCATTTGAAAGCAGCCCTGTGCTTTTACCATGTCATTTGTGCCCAAACTAGACTTTGGAATTTGGGGCACTTCAAAATTATTAAAATAAAATATTTTGGCATATTCAGTACCCCCAGGGTCTCCCCTGGGGGTCCTGGTGGTGGTGGTGGGGGGAGGGTGGTGGTGGTGGGGGGAGTCGGGTACTTATACCGAGGACCCTTAAAACATAGGTTTTATAAGCCCTGAGTTTAGTAAAATTGCACCTTTCACTTCCCACATTGTAGTAAATCGCTTCCTGAAATCATACATATTCAGAACCCCTAAAGGCTCTCCTAGGTGTTCCAGAAGTGGGGGTCCTGTAGATATAGGCAGGGTCCCTATAAAAGATGTTTTATAAGCCCTGGTGTTGCAGAAATTGTCCAGTTAATTTTCCCCATTGCAGATCCCCCGCCAAATAGGTGTTCGAGGCATATGAGCTGCAGATCACACACTGAGGATAAGATCGCCATCTGGTGTTGGGCTCGGATGATTGCAGGTTGTTGTTGTCTTCGGAGAAGCCTTTGGTCACGAGGTTGGTGACTCCTCCCCTGGACAACAGTGCGCATGGGCATCCACTCCATCGGCAGATTGTTTTTTTCCGCCATTGGGTTCGGATGAACTTTTTTCCGCTCCAGCAGAAAACTTCCAGCAATCGATTTAACTCTTTGATCTTCATTCCATCGACGTCGACATCAACTCGGACCGGTTCCGGAAGCGGCTGATGGACAGGACACCCTTCAAAAAATGCCCCCAGTGTGGAGCGAAGTTCCCCCACAGTGACCACCACGAGGTTTGCAACCTCTGCCTGTCGCCGGAACACAACGAGTCCACCTGTCCAGCTTGTTCCGCTTTCCGTTCGAAGAAGACCCTCCGGGACCGAAGAGCTCGACGCCATATTATGGCCAAACCAGCTCCAGAACCGGAGGACATCTTTGCTCAAGATGTTCCCGAAGACGACACCGAAGATCTCGAGATCGTGTCCGAAGCCGACGATTCCGATGACCTCATCACTCCAGGGCAGCGTGTGAGTACCACCCCCCCTGCCCCTGCCCCATCCAAAAAAGCAGTGGTCAAGACTCCGCCAGTTGGGCCCAGTCGCGACCGGAAATCCTCTTCAGAAGCCCCGCCCTCGGGCCCGGCTCCGAAGACATCTAAGCCTGTGGGTGGCTCGGGCTCGAGCAAACCTCACCTAATTGTGCCTTTAACACCCTCGGCACCCAAACACCCATTGTTGGCACCGAAACAGGCTCCAAGACCGAAATCTCCTTCGGCACAGAAACGTTCCTCGGCACCGAAGTCTCCACCGGCACCGAAACGTTCTTCAACATCGATGCCTGAAAGTCCATCGGCACCGAAAACTCATTCGGCACCGAAACCTCAGTCGGCACCGAAACCTCAGTCGGCACCGAAAAATCAGTCGGCACCGAAAAATCAGTCGGCACCGAAAAATCAGTCGGCACCGAAAAATCAGTCGGCACCGAAAAAATCATCGGAGCCGAAAACTGCGTCCCCGCCGAAACAAGCTCATAAAGACGCGAAGCGGACGTCACAGACACCACCTTCGGAGCCAGATGATCTTTTTCGACCAGATCCTACTCAGAAGCGGATCTACATCAATCCTAAAACGGGACATGTGACTGCCATCCCATATAAAAAGCGGAAGCTGGACACTACACCTCCCCCAGCTCCCATACGGAAAAAGGACTGTGCTACTTCACCACTTCGTCCTTCCTCTCCTGTTTTACCTCCTAACCCGTCCCCCCCTCCTCCTCCTGCTTCTCCTTTACCTTTACCTTTACCTTTACCATCTCCCTATCATTCACCTCCTCCACAGGATGATAATGATGACTTAGGGGGAGGGGCGGACCCTGATTTATTTGATGATCCTGCTGACCCAAACGACCCTTTTACGTTCCCAGACCCAGCACCCATGGATGACTGGTCTTATCCTATACCTGACATGCCTGACCCCACTACCTACCCTTCCAAGCCCTCCCCTCCTGATGACCACCTAGGGTACGGCCAACTTATAAATAGGGCAGCAACATTCCACGGCGTTACAATGCACACAGACGCCATTGAAGAGGACTTCCTCCTTGATACCTTTGAGCAGTCACAAAAGACTGTCCACATACTGCCCATGATCAAAGGGGTTATAAAGCATGCTACTGAAGTCTTTAAGGACCCTGTTCGAGCTAGGGTGCTCAACCCACGCATCGAAAAAAAGTACCGACCAGCCCCGCAAGACCCTGCATACATTAAGGCCCAGCTCCCTTTAGACTCCCTAGTCGTATCAAATGCCAGGAAGCGCGCTAACTCTCAGACAACTGGAGAAACGCCTCCCCCAGACAAGGAGTCTAAGCTTTTAGAAGCCTCGGGCAAACGGGTCGCCGCGCAGGCGGCTAACCATTGGCGTATTGCGAATACCCAGGCCCTGTTAGCCAGGTATGATAGAGCGCATTATGACCAACTTGAGGACCTTATGCAGCATCTGCCTGAACCTTTTAAGTCCCAGGCCTCTGACCTCATCCAAGAAGGCAAATTAATATCTAATGCCTCCATTAAATGCGCCTTAGATGCAGCAGACACTGCTTCTAGAGCGGTCAATACTGGCGTCTTACTCAGACGACATGCCTGGCTCCGTATTTCCGGTTTTAAACCGGAGGTTCAAACCGCAATTCTAGCTCAACCTTTCAACCAAGAGCAGCTATTTGGCCCTGCAGTGGATACTGCATTAGAAAAAATGAAAAAGGATAATGAAACTGCCAAGTCTATGGGAGCACTGCAGTCTCACCAGAACCGGGGTTCCTTTCGTCGCTCCTTTTATAGAGGAGGCTCCAAAAACACATCAACTGAGACCACGTCCACCTTTAAAAATTCTGGACAAACATCCCCTAACAGAGGTTACTTCCGGGGAGGTTATAGGGGAAACAATAACAAAGGTCGAGGACGGGGTAATAACAACAACACCCGCACCTCACCAGCCACCAAACAGTGACTTGCCACCACTCCCCCCAGACCATTCCACTCCGGTCGGGGGACGACTCCAACAATTCCTGCCTGTCTGGACTTCCATCACCACAGACAGGTGGGTAAGACAAATTATCCAGTCTGGCTACTGCCTCGAACTCATACAATCCCCCCCAAACATACCGCCCAAACAACGTCCAATGTCCTCGCATCATCTCTCTCTCCTCAAACAAGAAGTTCAATCCCTGTTACAAAAACATGCGATAGAACCAGTTCCCCTTCAACATCAGGGAAAAGGGGTATATTCTCTATACTTCCTCATTCCCAAAAAGGACAAAACACTAAGGCCCATACTGGATCTCAGACTACTAAACCAGTATATACATTCGGATCATTTTCACATGACCACTCTCCAACAAGTCCTCCCACTTTTACAACAGGGAGACTTCCTCGCCACATTAGACCTCAAGGACGCATACTTTCACATCCCTATGCATCCCGCTCACAGAAAATATCTACGATTTGTGGTAGATGGGCAACACTATCAATTTACAGTTCTCCCATTCGGAGTAACAACAGCACCCAGAGTGTTCACCAAGTGCCTAGCAGTCGTGGCAGCGCATCTCAGAAGACAACAGATCCATGTCTTCCCCTATCTGGACGATTGGCTCATAAAAGCCAATACATACCAAAAATGCGTTCTCCACACTCATCGCACGATTCAAACTCTCCACGATTTGGGATTCACTATCAACTACCCCAAATCCCACCTACAACCTTCCCACTTACATCAGTATCTAGGAGCAACCATAGATACATCCAAAGCCATTGCCTATCCCAGCACAGCCAGGATAGCCAGTATACAAAATCTCATCTCTCAATTTCAAACTCATCCATCTCTTCCAGCAAGAGTGTTCATGCAGCTCCTAGGCATGATGGCGTCGTGCATCTCCATAGTCCCACACGCACGACTTCAAATGCGTCCCTTACAAGAATGCTTAGCACAACAGTGGAACCAAGCTCACGGACAACTTACCGATCTGGTGTTGGTGGACAGTCGCTCACTTCGATCACTGAAATGGTGGAACACCATCAACCTGTCCAAAGGGAGACCGTTCTTAGAGCCTCTTCCACAAGTTGTGCTAACTACAGACGCATCTCTCACGGGGTGGGGAGCCCACCTCCTCCACCATACCACTCAGGGCAGATGGACCAGCCAACAAAAACTGCTCCACATCAACCACCTGGAACTCTTAGCAGTGTTCCTAGCACTAAAATCCTTTCAAATTCACCTAAAGAACAAAACTGTCCTCATACGCACAGACAACATGACGACAATGTATTATATACAGAAACAGGGAGGGACACACTCTCTCCAACTGTCCCAACTGGCACAGCAAATCTGGAGATGGGCAATTCCCCAAAACATCTACCTGTTAGCAGAACATCTCCCAGGGATCCACAATCAAGTGGCCGACCTCCTAAGTCGCCACACACAACAGATCCACGAATGGGAACTACACCCCAAAGTTCTACTCCCCTTCTTCCAAAAGTGGGGACAACCAGACATAGACCTGTTCGCCACCGCCGAAAACACAAAATGCCCAACCTTCGCCGCCAGGTTTCCACACCCACAGTCGAAGGGCAATGCCCTATGGATGAACTGGTCAGGCAGATTTGCGTACGCCTTTCCGCCTCTCCCACTAGTTCCATTTGTGGTACGCAAACTGAAACAACAGTCACTAACACTAATACTAGTGGCTCCCACTTGGGCACGTCAACCGTGGTTCACCACACTTCTGGAACTATCTTTAGTTCCACATCAAAAGCTACGCCTCTCCCCGGATCTATTAACCCAGAACCATGGAGAAATCAGACACCCAGATCCTCAAACACTGAACCTAGCGATCTGGCTCCTGAGGTCCTAGAGTTCGGTTACCTCAATCTCCCTCCAGACTGTATGAATATCATAAAGGAAGCCAGACGACCTACTACTAGAGCGTGTTATGCCGCTAAATGGAAACGATTTGCCATCTACTGCGCTAATAATGACATACATCCATTGGATGCTTCCATCCAAAACATCATTTGCTATTTACTACACTTGCAAAGATGCAATCTAGCGTATTCCTCTATACGATTACACCTAGCAGCCTTGGCAGCCTACTTGCAAAATAGGCAACACCTGTCCCTTTTTAAGGTACCAGCCATCAAAGCGTTTATGGAAGGTCTCAAAAGGATTCTTCCCCCAAGATTGCCACCTGCCCCAGTGTGGAATCTCAATGTGGTTCTAACAAGACTCATGGGCCCCCCATTTGAACCTATGCACAAATGTGAATTGCAATTCCTAACATGGAAGGTAGCCTTCCTTATCGCTATCACTTCCCTGCGCAGAGTAAGTGAAATACAAGCCCTTACACTTGAAGAACCTTTCTTACAACTACACCGTAACAAAGTGGTTCTTAGGACAAACCCTAAATTTCTTCCAAAAGTGATTTCCCCTTTCCACCTTAACCAATCAGTAGAACTACCGGTCTTTTTCCCAAATCCAGACTCGGTAGCTGAAAGGGCCCTACATACCTTAGATGTTAAAAGAGCCTTGCTTTATTACATCGACAGAACAAAACCTTTTCGAAAGACAAAACAACTCTTTGTTGCTTTCGCGCCACCACAC
The DNA here is from genome assembly GCF_964204655.1 of Triturus cristatus. NCBI lineage: Eukaryota > Metazoa > Chordata > Amphibia > Caudata > Salamandridae > Triturus > Triturus cristatus. The sequence goes on from NC_140587.1 coordinate 102,313,438, forward strand.
AAAGGCAACCCGATCTCCAAATCAGGAATAGCCAGGTGGATAGTTAAATGCATCCAAATATGCTACCTCAAGGCTAAACGTACACTCACAGTTCCCCCTAGGGCGCACTCCACGCGTAAAATAGGGGCTTCTATGGCCTTCTTAGGCAATATTCCCTTAGAAGACATTTGCAAGGCAGCCACATGGTCTACCACGCATACCTTCACTAAACACTATTGTGTTGACGTGCAGGCCAAACAACAGGCCTCCGTGGGCCAGGCTGTCCTAAAAACTTTATTTCAAACTGCTGCAACGGATACAGGCGACCACCGCTAAGGGGAGCACTGCTGTATAATCTATCCTCAGTGTGTGATCTGCAGCTCATATGCCTCGAACGGAATATGCTACTTACCAGTATGCATCTGTTCTTGGCATGTAGAGCTGCAGAGTCACACACGCCCGCCCGCCTCCCCGGGACCTGTATCTGTTCCAGCATCCGTCTTACTTAGACATTACACATGGACATCCTTTCTTTCTTTTCTATATACTCCATCTTTTCCCAACATGGCGAAAAACAATCTGCCGATGGAGTGGATGCCCATGCGCACTGTTGTCCAGGGGAGGAGTCACCAACCTCGTGACCAAAGGCTTCTCCGAAGACAACAACAACCTGCAATCATCCGAGCCCAACACCAGATGGCGATCTTATCCTCAGTGTGTGACTCTGCAGCTCTACATGCCAAGAACAGATGCATACTGGTAAGTAGCATATTCCTAACATTGCAAGAAGTTATTAATAATTCTTGCCAGGAGAATCAGAAAAATATTATTCAAGAACTTACTAGAATGGTATTGATAACTCCAACAATATACTGTTGTTGAATTTATCCTAGAATGTACAGACAAGACGTTACATGACTTTCTTGTCTGGAAGCCAAAATTCAGCATTCCAGTGATCTGTCCTGATTGGTCAGAGTTGCGTGCTACATAGGAATGCCAGAGAAGGGGGAAGGGTAATAAACAATGATCTTCAATAAAAGGAGGAGACCGGTAGTAGAAGCCAGTTTCATTTACACCCCTACTCTTTGAACCCAGCTAGATGGCAAGCTTAAGGAAGGAATGTGCAGATGCCAGGGGGTGGGAGAATATGGAGATAGCCATCCTGAAGGTTGGTTTAGGCAGCTCTTGCCTCTCTGCTGGAACGTTAGCCAATTTGAATTTTGGAGAAATAGACACCATTGAGCCACACTTTAGAGGAAATGGTCATGCTCTGGGATGTTGTCCTTCACCTCATGGAACAGGATTGCCCTCCTTTGTCATCCCAGAGAACACTGAATAAGTATCTGAGAGGGGCAGTGCCTCTCAGATCTGCTGCTTGAAAGTGTCTATGGTGGTAATTTGATTTGCACCAACCAGGCACTGCAGTCTGACTGACTGCACCTGCTGCTCAATCTGAAACTACAGCCCTGTGGATCAAACCTGCGTCAAAAGGACTAAAAGGTGGACTCCCTGCAAGCTACAGGTTAACAGAGCTCACCTCCAAGAATCCCCATCAATGAGTACTACCAGTGGATTTTGTAAGCATATTATCCAAGTGGATTGTCGGAATTGAAGTCTCAAACTTTCAGGGACCATTTTGGAGCTCCCAGATTCTTTGAATAGGTTTTGAACACTCTGGGACCCTGAAAGGAACTTTAGAAAGAAGTTCCAGAAGTTTGGAGAACTTTGGAGAAAAAACTTCATAAGAGGACTGACTCGACCCGGCCAGCGAAGTCAGCGATCCTTAACCACGAGCTGGCCTCCCCTCCAGGTTCGTTCCACTGAAAAGGTCCGGAGGTCCGTCTTCCAGATTTGACCTGGAGTTGGTCAATACCCAACCGGGTGAACCCTCACCAAATCCAGGCTGATCAAGAGCATGATGGGGCCTTGGGAGAAAAGGCTCCATAAAAAGTTTGAGTCCAAATGAAGAAAAGGTGACCGGGACCAATTGCGAAAGTCAAGCCTCCCACCTTCAACCGCGAGCTGGCCTGGATCTCTGGTTTTTCCCACCGGAAAGCTCCAGAGGTTGGACTTCCACAAGTTTGACTGGGATGTTGTTGCAAGTCAGTGCACCCTCACCAAATCCAGACTGGCTGAGAGTTTCGAGGGACCCAGGGAAGAATAGCTCCAGAAAAGTTTCCAAGTTAGAAGGTAAAAACTTGACTGAGACCTACCGTGAGTGGTAGCTGCGCGGGGCTCTATCGCAGTCGGCCTGAAACTGAAGTTTTCTCAGTCTAGCCTGACCAGATGTCCCAATAGGCACTATAGGTTTCTATGGGCTATATAGTGCTAAATCTTTAAAAAATCACATCTCTGGTTCCCTACATTGGATATTTTATGTTTTGGTGTCATTTTGAAGCTAAAAATATTTCCTATTTTTATAAATTGGTGTTGGAATTTCACTGTGTGTTGTGTCTTAATTATTTACTGAATTGGTGTTTTTAAATGCTTTACATACCTGTATTTGAAGTTAAGCCTGCGTGCTCGCTGCCAAGCTACCAAGGATTGAGTATGGGAATAATTTTCTGAGACCTATTCTGAGCCTTATATTGTGTTAGTGGCCTTATTGCCAGTGTTAGACAGGCATTTACCTCTACTTACAACCCACTTTCCAAAAGGGAGGAATTGCAAAATGTCTGTTTTCTAGCGACTAGCTAGCTTGCTGGAGAAGTTTCTGAGCACAGGGCTCTATCCATGGTCTGAGTCCACCGTTGCGGACCGGGTGACTCGATGTGCTTTGGTGTGGAGTAGTGGTTCCATTACAGTGGAAATGGCCTACCACAGGCCGAGGCAGTTGGAGGGCTGCATGGGCTGCTGAGACCGTTGCAGACAAAAGGATCACAAGGACCAACCATTTGGGGATGGAGGGCCCACACTGCAGCTCTGTACAGCAGCATCTCCTTGATGGTCAGAGGGAGGACGCGGGCCCACACACATCAGTTCGACCCAGCCAGAAAAGCACTGTGAGGTGGCAACCCATTAACCCTTCTGAACAATGATGGAGGCCTGGAGGTATGCTGCATTGTTTGTTGACAGGCATACTTTAGGGGTGCTGCATTACCTAGAGAAGGATGCAGTCATCAGTTTGGACCCTAGAGTGCCACTTTCCTGCTGCACATCTGGCCGCTACAACACTTTAGCCCTTACACCCTGAGGTCTGGTTGTATAGGGTCAGTACACCTTCTCTGTGGAGTCTGCTGAATGAAAACATTTGGACCAGCAACCAGGAAGACGTGAGAACCTCAGTGAACCCTCCTGGTTAAACCATGAAAGCACTCCAGAGTCTTACTCTATCCACATTACCCAATGGCATTCAATAGCTAGTTCTTGCATGTCTGTGATGCCTTACATTCCAACCCCCAAAAATATGCAGGGAGGAATCTGATTATTTTGCCTCCATTGTGACCACTGCAGAACAAGATACTATAGATGTAATTTGAGAGAGTGGGAGGGAGGAGTGTATCCCTGTCGGGGCCCTATGGATCTAACTGGGAGTGACCTTGTATCCTTACGAACTGTAAAAGCTGAATTGAGAGATTAAAGCTAGGACCTGAACTCTGATCCATGGTCAAAATAGATACAGAATTGACTGACTTACTCTACGGGAACAAGACTGGTGGTGGTGGAAATGTAGGTAAATGTATGTCTCGTAAACTCTGCCTTAGTGAAGATGTTACTTGACACACTAAAATAGAAGCAGCTGCAGTGAAGTGCGAAAACTTGGAGAATGCAATCAGATAGGGGATGAGATAGGCTTCAAGGGCCATGAATAGGTGTTTGATCGAATATACATTGACACATTTATGACTCAGACAGAGACAGGAAGGTCACAAGCCCTGAAACCCACTTGTTCGAGGCATATGAGCTGCAGATCACACACTAGCATAGTAGATCGTCATCTGGTGTTGGGCTCGGATGCTTGCACCTTGTTGTTGTCTTGGAAGAAGTCTTTGTAGTCAGGAGATAGGTGACTCCTCCCTCGGACGATAGTGCGCATGGGCATCGACTCCATTGTTCGATTGTTTTTTTCTGCCATTGGGTTCGGATGCAACTTTTCCGCTCCGGTTTAAAACCTCAATTTCAAACTTTTTCGAAGCGCAAAACTTCCATAACAACCATAGAATCACTTTCATCTTCGACCCGACTTCATCGGCTCGATTCCGGACGTCGACGCGGGCTACTGGGCCTATCCACGCCGTAAGGCCTACGGCTCATTGAAAGGACGCCATTTAAAAAATGCCCTCAGTGTGGAGCAAAATTTCCGCACAGTGATCATCACAATGCCTGCAACCTGTGGCTATCACCTGAACACGAGTCCAGCTGTCCAGCCTGCGCATCCTTTCGATCGAAGCAAGACTATTCGAGATCGAAGGGCTCGGCGACACATCGTGGCACAGAGACCAGCTCCGGAACCAGAGGACATCTTTGATGAAGGCCCCGATGTCCCGGATGAAGATTCCGAGGATCTCAATTGTCTCAGAGGCAGAAAACTCAGACGACCTCATCACTCCTGGGCAACGTGAGAGTACTGCTGCCCCTACCCCAACCCCTCCAAAACCAAAGGCAGTGGTCAAGACTTGGCCTGTTGGCCCCAGTCGAGACCGAAAACATCCTTCAGAAGCCCCGCCTCCGGGCTTGGCTCCGAAGAAAAAAGACCAGCCTTCTGGTAGCGCGGGACCGAGCAAACCGCATGTAATTGTCCCGCTGGCACCTTCGGCACCGAAGCCAAAAGAACACTCTGCTCCGAAATCGGCGCTGACGCCTTCCACCTCCAAATTGGCCCCGAAAATGCCAAAGCCCCTAGATAAGCCAGCTTCGAACGTTCCCAAGCCTAAAGATTCAGCTTCGGTTCCGAAACCAACATCCTTGGCACCGAAACAGAAGCCTAAGGACTTTGATACGCCTCCTAAGGCCAAAACCCATAAGGATCAAGCACAGCCTTGCTCGGAAGTGAAAAAAATCGGCACTGAAAGCCGTTACAGAGGAACTAGAACTTTTCATCCAGATGCTATCGATCCAAGGCAGAAAAAGATTTATGTAAACCCAAAAACAGGACATGTCACGGCTATGCCATGTAAAGAACGAAAACTGGACACACCATCTGCTCCAGTTCTGTATTAGGGGATCTCTGTGTATAGTCATAATCTAGTGAATAGTCCCGCCCATGTGCGGGGACCCCGGAGCAATAAAAAATAATCTCTTAAGTTGTCAAGCCATGCAGACCTGCATCTACACTTAAGAGAGAATTTGAAAGACAGATAATGCAGCCTATATCCACAGGCTACACTGTCCAGTACTTCAACTAGAAAATTCCACCAACATCCACAAACAGCACTGCCTGCCCAGCTTTTTCCACAGAGAAAAACCTGCCTCTACCAGCAAAAGCCTCTGGAATGATACAGAGGGAGGAATGGACAGACAAGCCCCATAGGCTGCCATTATGTGGCTCAGAACAGGATACTGTGCCTTTAAGAAAACTTTCCAGAACTTTTCCAGTATCCCAGAATGCACAGCAGGTCCCTTTTACTTTCAGTTCTTTTTACCGGCTCCTGCTAGCAGGACCCTGGAGCATTGAGCTCTCCCTTTTCAAGGGTTGCTTTGGATTTGTTCACTTTTCAAGTGATAGATTTAGTAACTTGTTGCCTTCCTTCTTGTGAGTGCTCTGTGTGGTCAACATGCCTGGCTTGTTTGACAGGTGCCCAGAGTGCGAGAGGAAGAAGGCCAAGTCGGACCCACACAGGGTGTGCATCGTCTGCCTTCCCCAGTCCCATGTCCCGGAGGAGTGTGACATTTGCCGATCCTTACCAGCCAGGACCCTGAAGGAAAGGATGAAGATCAGGCTTCTTGGCCAGGAGGACAGAAGGCTGAGGGCACAAGGTGGGTCAGGAAGGGCTGATTCTGCCCATGCTGAGGCCCCTGGGGGGCTCCCCAGGGGTAGGAAGCCCAGCAAATGTCCCCATTCTCCGTCGACGTCGACTACGGCATCGAGGGGGATGGCTGCAGTCTGCTCACGGTCTCCCCAGGGCTCTGGGGAGAAACGGCATCGACGCTTGCCGTCGAGGGAGCTGAGCAGCCCGCCGTCGACGACATCAGCATCTTCGTCTACGCCGTCGACTTCTCCGAGTCATCGGCGTCGAGACCAGTTCCGGCGTCGGCGCTCGCCGTCGAGGCGAGGTCGCCGTTCGCCATCGGCGAAGAGGAGACGGTCGCCGTCGAGGTGATCCCCGACTTCGAGGACGGGTCCCAGGCGTTCGCCGTCAAAGAGGCGTTCGCCGCCGAGGAGGCGTTCGCCGTCGAGGAGGCGTTCATGGACACCGAGGCAGCGCAGGAGGAGTCCTGATGCCGGCAGTTTCTCGGGGTCACGAGGGGAGAGAACGGAGTCACCGGGCTCAATGTACTCAGTGGTGTATACCCCTCCTAAGCCGAGGTCGCCACCCTGTCCTCCTTTGCCAAGGGAGCCCTCACCGCCGCCTCCTCCACCGCCACCACCGCCGCCTCCTCATCCTCCTCCTCCCCCTCCTCCACCGCATAGCATTCCGCCTCGCACGCCGTCGGGCCCACCGGTGGCCCCGCCACGGTCTGTGTCGTTGCCTCGGTATCCGACGCCACCGAAGAGGACTCCGAAGCGGCCGCAGCCGAGCAGGTCGCACTCCCGCTCCCGCTCCGGACTGAGAGGAAGGTCACGGAGCCGTGGACGGGCATCGTCGACATCTGGGCGACGCCGCAGGTGGCGCAGCGCCAGATCCCGCACCCAATCGTCTGTCAGGGACTACTCTCCGACGCTGTCGGACTTGCCAAGGACAGGAGTATCGCCTGTCGACGATATCGTCGCCTTCCAGGAGGTGCTACTGAGGGGTGCCGCCAAACTAGGGATCACGGTGACGGTGCCAATACCTACGACGTCCGTGATCTTTGAGACGCTGCACCAGAAGCACCTGTCTCGCCCCCTGCTGCCGCTAGTGCCGGGATTGCTGGAGCCCGGTACGGAGTTGTTCGTCACTCCAGCGGTAACGAAATCTGCCCCCTCTAGGCTCCTGAAGAAGTATTGGGTGCCGGAAATTGGACCCGGCCTTTCTGAGGATGGACCCGAAACCGGACTCGGTCATTGTGACGGCAGCAAGGAAGCAGCATGCGACCACGCCTTCCTCGACAGTGCCGCCTGATAAGGATAGCCGTTGGCTAGATTCTGCGGGCAGAAAGGTCTGTGGGACGGTTTCTACCACCATGAAGGCGGCAAGTGCCGGGGCTCTGTTGGGGCGCTACGACCGTGCCCTGTGGGAGTCTCTCCAGCAGTACGCGGAGCTGCTGCCTCGCGACAAGAAGGAGGACTTTCTGGAGACTTTGCGTGAGGGGATGCTGGTGTCGAATCAGATCATCAGTGCGGCGGCTGATGTGTCTCTGTTAGCGGCACATGGCTATTGTCATGGCATCCACCAACGGCGTCACGCTTGGCTCCGCCTTACCTCACTCAAACCAGAGGCACAGCAACGAGTGGCCAACCGGCCTTTCTCGGGGGAGACCCTGTTCGGCAAGCATGCGAACGACGAAATGGCCCGCATGAAGACAGAGGCAGAGACCCTGACGGCTGTCGGGTTGGAGAAGCCTGAAAGGAAAAAGCACCCGTTCCAGAGACAGTTCGGGGCGGCCGGAAGAGGGCGTGGGCAGCCCTCGGGACAGCAGCAACAACAGCAGCAGCAGTTCCGCAAACCCTTCCAGAAGCGCCAGAAGGGTAGAGGAGGCCAGCAGTCCGCTACAGCGTCCAAGGGCCCGGCTGGGTCTCGGCCCTGAGCGGTTACTTCCCCTGCAACCGTTACCCACTCCAGTGGGGGGAAGCGTTCAATTTTTTCTGGCAGAGTGGAGAAAAATTACTCAGGACAAGTGGGTGCTGAATATTGTTTGCAATGGATACAGTCTTCGGTTCATCAGCCCGCCTCCAGCGATTCCGCCGGTCAGCTCACAGTATCAACTGCGAGAGCTCCAGGCGGAGGCAGACATCCTGTTGAGGAAGAAGGCGGTGGAAGACGTACCTCTGTCTCAAAGGGGAAGAGGTCTGTACTCTCGGTTCTTCCTGGTTCGCAAGAAGGACAAGAACGAGTATAGGCCCATTCTGGATTTGCGGCAAGCAAACAAATGGATTCGCAGAGAGAAATTCCGCATGCTATCGTTGCATCAGATTTACCCTCAGCTGCAACGGGGAGATTGGCTCTGTGCCATAGACCTACAGGATGCGTACTTCCATGTGCCCATTGCACGGAAGCACAGGAAGTTCCTGCGGTTCCAAGTCGGCGCCAATCATTATCAATACACAGTACTGCCATTCGGGCTGAAGTCTGCGCCCAGGACCTTCTCGAAGTGCATGGCGGTGGTAGCCGCACACCTGCGGAGGAACAAGGTGTTTGTCTACCCGTACCTGGACGATTGGTTGATCAAGGCCGCCTCCTTCTCGGAAGCACAAGCGCACTTCCAGAAGACATGCGTTCTCTTGAACAAGCTGGGGTTGCACGTCAATATGTCCAAGTCTGTCCCGACTCCGGTCCAGTGCATACAGTACTTGGGGGCCTCCATCAATACGCTGTCAGCAAGCGTGTCTGCTTCGGAGGAGAGACGGTTATCACTCCTTCGGAAGGCTCAGGCTCTTCTGACCGCCCCATCGACGACAGTGAGGAAGATGTCTTCGCTGCTGGGATCGATTGCCTCATGTATCTTCCTCACTCCTCACGCACGGCTGCACATGAGACCACTGCAGGAGTGCTTGGAGGATCAGTGGGATCAGAGGACAGGTTCTTGGGACGACAAGATATGGCTGTCTCTGCATGCTCTTCAGTCGCTGAAGTGGTGGTTGTGAGAAGTTGGCCTGCGGACCCTACTCTCCTACAGTGGTGCTCGGCGGAAAATCTCCTCAAGGGGGTTCCCTTCCACAAGGACATTCCCACGCAGAGGATCGTGACGGATGCGTCTCTCCAAGGCTGGGGAGCGCATTCCGGAGACTTACAGATACAAGGAAAGTGGTCCCCGTTGGAGTCGACGTACCACATCAATTTCTTGGAACTCAGAGCCGTTTACTTGGCATTGAAGGCCTTCCATCCGTCCTTCCAGGCCAACTCACTGCTGGTACAGACGGACAATACAACCACGATGTATTACCTCAACAAGCAGGGGGGTCAAGATCACGCACTAGGTCGCAGGAGGCGCAGTCGATCTGGCACTGGCTTCTGGCGCGAGGACTGACGATCACGGCCACGCATCTGTTCAGGCGGACGCACTGAGCAGAATGATTCAGGAAAACCACGAATGGGTAATAAACGACAAAGTACTAGGGGACGTCTTCGCAAGGTGGGGTACTCCAGACGTAGATCTGTTCGCCACCGCCGAAAACAGCAAATGCCGAGACTTCGCATCCTGGTACTACCAGCGGGGGACGCTGGGGAATGCACTATGGATCGACTGGTCGAACAGCTTTTTGTACGCTTTTCCACCCATTCCCCTGATTCCGGCGGTGCTCATCAAGCTGTCCCAGTCCGGGGCGCGGATGATCCTGATTGCCCCGAAATGGCCCAGACAGTGGTGGTTCACGGACCTGCTTCACCGGTCTCTCTTTCCTCACATACGGCTGCCGTGCAGGCCGGACCTTCTCACGAGGTTCGGGGGGCGGGTAGTGCACCCCAACCTCTCGTCTTTGAGTTTGGCGGCATGGCTCCTGAGATAGTGCAATATGGCCATTTGAATCTACCAGCAGATTGCATGGATATACTGAAGGAGGCTAAGCGACCTTCCACTAGGACGTCCTATGCTTACAAGTGGAAGAGATTCTGCATCTGGTGCAAGTCCAAGAACTTTGACCCGACGACATGTAAGGAAGATGTCATTCTTCCGTACCTTTTGCATTTGGCGCAGTCTGGCCTTAATTTCCATTCCATTGAGGTTCATCTCGCTGCTCTGACTGCTTACAGGAAATGCCCTTCACAGACTTCCTTTTTAGGTCTCGCGAGCCAAAGGCTCGAAGAGACATTTTATATCTGGGCTTTACAAAGTGCTGCCGTGGCCTAAAGCTACAGTGCATGTGCGCGGGCGCGCGCGCCGCGCTTACTTTCACTTTCGCGGCCGCACGGCCGCTTTGATCACGATCACTTTCAATTTCGCGGCCGCAGACCCAGCCTCCTCTGCCAGCACACCCACAACTGGCAACATTACTAGCGCTTGTTTTTCTTTAGGTCTGACCCGAACTGGTGTGGGCGGGAGAAAAACAACAGGGTACTTGGTCAGCAAACTTCGAAGAGCACAGTCGAATACCTTGAGGCGCACCCCGATCGCACCTGCAGTCTGCCAAGGTTTATTGATGCTATGATTTGTCTGCAGCAACTGCAAAAATGGTCTTTTTTAATTTTATTTTCATCATGGATTTTCCCTCCTTTAGAGTCGCACCTCTGCAGGCTGCAAGCACCGCATTCACGCTGCTTCCTTCTTCCAGCCACGGCAGGGGGAGCATATTAGCCCGCTACACCCGCGATCCTTCTTGCACTGCGCCGCCTCAGCTCGCGGAGACCGGGCTCCCCGGGCGGTTCCATCCCTGCAGCCGCGCGCGTTCCTCGCAGGTCGCTCGGGCCTTGCTGCTGGCACTTTGCTGGCACTTTGATCATTTTGAAATCCGCCGCAGTCCAGCTCGGGCGCCCTCACCGCACAGCCAGTCTTCATTTCTTGTTTGATTTCTTCGTTTTGTTATGTTTTTTTGGGGAAAAATATCAGCAACCGCTGACTTCCACACTAGACCCCGGCCGGCAGACCAAGGCTGTGCCGCGCTGGCGTCTCTGGTTTGGCCCCTTCACTGCAGCCTCATGTGCAGCGCCCGCCCAACTCACCGGCCCCGGCCCGCCGATGCAGAGCCCAGCGAGTGCCAGCGCCTCAGTGTCACAGCTCAGGAGGATCAGGCTGCGAAGTACCAGCTCACCGCTCCGCCCGATCAGAGTCTCCTGGGCTGTGTGCCTCCCGGGCCTCACGGTCTCCTAGGCCCGGCGCCGCTCTGTCCAGCTGCACGCCGCACGCTGCTGCACGCCACACACTGCTGCACGCCACACACTGCTGCACGCCGCACACTGCTGCACGCCGCACACTGCTGCACGCCACACACTGCTCCACGCCACACACTGCTCCACGCCTCACACTGCTGCTCGCCACACACTGCTGCACGCCGCACGCCGCACACTGCTGCACGCTGCACACTGCTGCACGCCGCACACTGCTGCACGCCGCACACTGCTGCACTCCGCACACTGCTGCACGCCTCACACTGCTGCACGCCTCACACTGCTGCACGCCTCACACTGCTGCTCGCCGCACGCTGCTGCACGCCGCACGCTGCTGCACGCCTCACACTGCTGCACGCCTCACACTGCTGCACGCCGCACACTGCTGCACGCTGCACACTGCTGCACGCCGCACACTGCTGCACGCCGCACACTGCTGCACGCCGCACACTGCTGCACGCCTCACACTGCTGCACGCCTCACACTGCTGCTCGCCGCACGCTGCTGCACGCCGCACGCTGCTGCACGCCGCACGCTGCTGCACGCCGCACGCTGCTGCACGCCGCACGCCGCACACTGCTGCACGCCGCACACTGCTGCACGCCGCACACTGCTGCACGCCTCACACTGCTGCACGCCTCACACTGCTGCTCGCCGCACGCTGCTGCTCGCCGCACGCTGCTGCACGCCGCACGCTGCTGCACGCCGCACACTGCTGCACGCCACACACTGCTCCACGCCTCACACTGCTGCACTCCACACACTGCTGCACGCCTCACACTGCTGCTCGCCACACACTGCTGCACGCCACACACTGCTGCACGCCACACACTGCTGCACGCCGCACACTGCTGCACGCCACACACTGCTTCACGCCACACACTGCTGCACACCACACACTGCTGCACGCCACACAGTGCCACACGCCACACACTGCTGCATGCCGCTGCACGCCACACACTGCTGCACGCCACACACTGCTCCACGCCTCACACTGCTGCACTCCACACACTGCTGCACGCCTCACACTGCTGCTCGCCACACACTGCTGCACGCCACACACTGCTGCACGCCACACACTGCTGCACTCCACACACTGCTTTTATGCAAGTTTATGATACTGACGTTGTAAATGACAATGCCTTTTATTTGTTTTAAAACCAAAACATAAATAAAAGGCATTGTAATTTTACAATGCCAATAGCTCAAACTCTTATAAATGCGAGACCTATTGCATTGCAAATGCTTGTTTCAGATCCCTGTGATCAAGGATTTTTTGGAAGGCTTGAAGAAGGTGTTACCTCCTGTCAGACTTCCCGCGCCTTCCTGGGAATTGAATGTGGTGCTGTCCAGATTGATGAGGGAGCCTTTTGAACCTATTCACAAGGCTTCGTTGCAGCACCTGTCGTGGAAGGCGGCGTTCCTAGTGGCCATTACATCTGCCCGCAGGGTGAGTGAACTTCAGGCGTTGTGTTGCCATGAACCTTATACGGTATTTCATGCTGCTACGGTTGTTATGCGTACTCACCCTAAATTTCTTCCTAAGGTTATATCTGATTTTCATGTCAACCAGACCATAACTTTACCTACGTTTTTTCAGAATCCCTCTTCTCCAGCGCAAAGGTCTCTACATTCCCTGGACGTTAGGAGGGTGTTGAAGTTTTATCTTGATAAGACCAAAGATATTCGTAGGTCAGACCAATTGTTTATCAATTATGGATCAGTCAGGACCGTTCTTGCTACCTCCAAACAGTCCATCTCTCGGTGGATTGTGTCCTGTATACAATTATGCTACCAAAAGGCTAGTAAGACCTTAGGGGCAAAGCTGCCACAACTGCTTTGCTGCGTAATGTTCCAATTGCAGAAATCTGGAAGGCGGCCACCTTTGCTGAGCATTACTGTCTGGACACGGATGCCAGGGCAGATGCTCAGGTTGGGCAGGCTTCGCTGCGAAATTTGTTCGCACAGTAGTGGTATTATTTTGTAGTATTCTCCACCGCCGTTTTGGTGTGGGGATGGGCTTGCCATTCTATTCACTAGATTATGACTATACACAGAGATCCCCTACTACAGAAGGAGTAGTTTCTTTTCTGTAACTCCAGTTCTGTAGTAGGGGTATCTCTGTTATAGTCATAAGCGCCCGCCCTCCTCCCCGGTGGAGAGATATTTATTCATCTGAAGAATGCTACAGGTCTGGCATGCTAAGCCTTCAAAAAGAACTGAAAGTAAAAGGGACCTGATGTGCATTCTGGGATACTGGAAAAGTTCTGGAAAGTTTTCTTAAAGGCACAGTATCCTGTTCTGAGCCACATAATGGCAGCCTATGGGGCTTGTCTGTCCATTCCTCCCTCTGTATCATTCCAGAGGCTTTTGCTGGTAGAGGCAGGTTTTTCTCTGGAAAAAGCTGGGCAGGCGGTGCTGTTTGTGGATGTTGGTGGAATTTTCTAGTTGAAGTACTGGACAGTGTAGCCTGTGGATATAGGCTGCATTATCTGTCTTTGAAATTCTCTCTTAAGTGTAGATGCAGGTCTGCATGGCTTGACAACTTAAGAGATTATTTTTTATTGCTCCGGGGTCCCCGCACATGGGCGGGACTATTCACTAGATTATGACTATAACAGAGGATACCCCTACTACAGAACTGGAGTTACAGAAAAGAAACTACTCTTTCCTGTACACAAGGACTCTGCCACAACACCTATACCTCCTTCTTCTCCTACACTGCCTTCTAACCCACCTCCTCTACCTACACCACCCTTACCTGTAACTTCTCCACCACATACACCACCTCCAGATGATGATGATGATGACCTGAGGGGGGAGGGGGGGGGGGGGTTGATCCCAATGACCTGTTCACGGGTCCAGATACCTCACCACTATATGATGGGCATTCCCTATCCCAACAGACCTACCAGACCCACAGCTGTATCCATCAAAACCATTTACCCCAGATGATCACCTTGGGTTTCGCCAATTATTAAATAGAGCCGCACTTTATCATGGTGTTACAATGCACTCCGATGCACCAGAGGAAGATTTCCTCTTCGGTACATTTGAACAATCCCAAAAGTCAGTGCAAATATTACCAATGATCAAAGGAGTCATTAAGCATGCCCCTGAGGTATTTTAAGATCCCGTCCGTGCCAGGGTTCTTAACCCTAGAATAGAAAAAAAATATAGGCCTGCCCCTGAAGATCCTACTTACATCAAAGGACAGTTGCCCTTGGATTCTCTAGTCGTTTCCAATGCTAGTAAACGCACCAACTCCCAGACCTCCAGGGATGCGCCACCCCCGGATAAAGAATCCAAATTGCTGGAGCTTCAGGCAAAAGGGTAGCAGCACAAGCAGCTTATCACTGGCGTATTGCCAACACCAAAGCACTCCTGGCACAATATGACAGGGCACATTATGACCAGATAGAAAATAGATTACAGCATCTGCCTGACCAGTATAAAACCCTGGCAAATTACCTTATCCAAGAGGGCAAGCTAATTTCAAATGCGTCGATTAAATGTGCACTTGACGCAGCAGACACTTCCTCTAGATCAATCAACACCAGTGTGCTCCTTAGACGACATGGCTGGCTACGCATCTCAGACTTTAAGCAGGAGGTCCAGACTACCATACTCAGTCAGCCATTCAACCAAGAACAGCTTTTTGGCCCCGCTGTCGACACTGCCCTTGAAAAAATGAAAAAGGACACTTAGACTGCTAAGTCCATGGGAGCGTTAGAGTCTCCACAAACGCGTGGCTCCTTTCGGCGCTCCTTCTACAGAGGAGCCTCCAAAAACATGGGCGCAGACACCTCATCTACATTTAAAGCCACTACACAAACATCTCCCAGTAGAGGATATTTTAGAGGCGGATACAACAAAGTAAGAGGTCGAGGTAATAACACTCGCACCTCCCCCGCCACAAAACAGTGACTTTCCTCCGCTTCCCCCAGACCATTCCACTCCAGTCGGGGGCACACTAACACAGTTCCTACCTGTCTGGAATTCCATCACAACAGACAGGTGGGTAAGAAAAATTATCCAGTATGGTTACTGCCTGGAACTTACAGCTACCCCCCCACACATACCACCCAAACAGCGCCCAATGTCCGCAGACCATCTTAGGCTCCTCAAACAAGAGGTTCTCTCACTGCTTCAAAAGCACGCAATAGAGCCAGTTCCCTTAGAACATCAAGAAAGAGGGGTCTACTCACTGTACTTCCTAATCCCCAAAAAGGACAGGACTCTGAGACCAATACTCGACCTCAGACCCCTAAATCTATATATACACTCAGATCAGTTCCATATGATCACTCTTCAACAAGTGCTCCCACTGCTGCAACAAGGCGATTTCCTTGCCACATTAGATCTCAGACACCAACTTCCACATTCCCATACATCATGCTCACAGGAAGTACTTAAGGTTTGTAGTGGACGGACAACACTACCAGTTCACAGACCTTCGATTCAGAGTGACCACCGCACCCAGAGTATACACAAAATGTCTTGCGGTAGTAGCAGCACATCTCGGAAGACAACAAATTCATGTCTTCCAATATCTAGACTGGCTAATAAAAGCAAAATCATTCGACCAATGTGTTCTACACACTCACAAAGCCATCCAAATGTTACACGACTTGGAGTTCACAATCAACTACCCCAAGTCGCATCTCCAGCCCTCGCATATACACCAATATCTAGGTGCAACAATAAACACCTCCACAGCGCTAGCATATCCCAGTCCAGCCAGTATACAAACCCTTATCACAAAATTTCAAAACCAACACTCTCTTCCAGTCAGAGTATTCATGCAACTCCTAGGCATGATGGCATCTTGCATCTTCAAATGCGTCCCTTACAGGAAAGTCTAGCGCGTCAGTGGAACCAGGCTCAAGGACAACTTGCAGATCTGTTGTTGGTGGACAGCTGCACACATCGCTCTCTACAGTGGTGGAACATAACAAACTGGTTCAAAGGGTGGCCGTTCCTCGAGCCTCTTCCACAGATAGTGCTGACAACAGACTCATCACTCACAGGATGGGGAGCCCATCTCCTCGAACACACAACTTAGGGCAAATGGACCATTCAACAGAAAGTGCTCCATATCAATCACCTAGAACTACTGGCAGTATTCCTAGCACTAAAATCCTTCCAACTACATGTACAGAACAAGGCTGTCCTCATCCGGACGGACAACATGACAGCCATGTATTACATACAAAAACAAGGAGGCACATATTCTCTGCAGCTGTCCCAGCTTGCACCGAACATTTGGAGATGGGCCATTCCTCAGAACATATACCTACTTGCAGAACACCTTCCAGGAGTTCACAATCAGATTGCCGATCTGTTAAGTCGACAGGCACAACAGATTCACGAATCCCCAAGTTCTACTGCCCTTTTTCCAAATATGGTGCCAACCAGACATAGATCTGTTTGCCACACACAAAAACGCAAAATGCCCAACCTTCGCCGCCATGTTTCCGCGCCCGCAGTCAAAAGGCAATGCGATATGGATGAACTGGTCAGGCAGATTTGTGTACGCTTTTTCACCTCTCCCACTCATTCCACTAGTGGTATGCAAGCTCAGGCAGCAGTCTCTCAAACTGATCCTAGTAGCTCCCACATGGGCACGCCAGCCGTGGTTCACACTACTAGAACTCTCACTAGTTCCACACCCAAAACTACGTCTTCCCCGTCCTTAATAACCCAGAACCTTGGAGAGATCAGACATCCAGATCCAAGTCAACTGAATCTGGCGATCTGGCTCCTGAAGTCCTAGAGTTTGGTTACCTTAACCTTCCACCAGACTGCATGAACATTATCAAAGAAGCCAGAAGACCCACAACTCGAGCTTGCTATGCTGCAAAATGGAAAATATTTGCCATTTACTGCACTAACAATGATATACACCCACTGGATGTCTCCGTCCAGAACATCATTTGCTACTTACTACATTTACAAAGATGTAATTTAGCATACTCATCCATACGTTTGCATCTAGCAGCACTCGCAACTTACTTACAAAATCGACAACACTTGTCACTTTTTAGAGTCCCTGCTTCAAAGCTTTCATGGAAGGACTTAAAAGAATTATTCCTCCCAGATTACCACCCTCTCCGGTGTGGAATCTAAACCTTGTTCTTACTACGCTTATGGGACCCCCATTTGAACCTCTACATAAATGCGAACTACAGTTCCTCACATGGATAGTAGCTTTCCTTTTTGCAATCACATCTCTTAGAAGAGTAAGTGAAATCCAGGCTTTAACCATACAAGAACTATTCTTACAACTACATCGTAACAAAGTGGTTCTTAAAACAAATCCAAAATTCCTTCCAAAAGTAATATCTCCTTTTCATCTTAACCAGTCAGTGGAGTTACCAGTGTTCTTTCCAAACCCAGACTCTGTGGCGGAGAGAGCTTTTCACACCTTAGAATGTTAAAAGAGCCCTTCTTTATTATATTGACAGAACTAAATCTTTCCGCAAAACAAAACAATTGTTTGTAGCTTTCTCTCCACCACATAAGGGTAACCCCATCTCCAAATCTGGGATTGCTAGATGGATAGTTAAATGTAATATGCTACCAAAAAGCTAAACGCACATTGACCGTTCCCCCTAGAGAGCCTTCTACACGCAAACTAGGGGCTTCCATGGCATTCTTAGGAAACATTCCCTTAGACATTTGTAAGTCACCCACATGTTCTACAACACACACCTTCACAGAACACTATTGTGTTGATGTACAAGCAAAACAACAAGCTTCTGTGTGTGAGAAGTTGGCCTGATATGTAGTGCTCACTATTCTAGTGATCACTGTGTATCATTCCAAACGACCCTTATTGATGATTGGTTGTAAGTCAACCTTATAGACCAGCTATCCTAGTAGCATGGACAAGAGCAGTCTTTAGGCTAAACTCTAGAGGGCGTGTTAAGCCAGCTGTTTTACCACCACATTTACCCTTTGAACACCACGTGAAAGGACACCACACAAGTTGTTATGAAAATAAAGGATATTTATTTATTTATAACAAGACTACCCTGGCTCTTTATGAGTCAGGGAGCTAAGCACACTACAAAACTCTTAAGGAAATACTGCAAGTTGCACAATTTACACAAATGCCCGAGGGGCATGAAAAACCATATACACTAACAGTGGAATGTGAATGGTTAGAGAGTCTAAAGTTACTGATTCCGGAGAGATCCGATCAGTGGGACTAAACGAACAAGGAGCGGGACACTTGTAGAGCGAACCTGCGATGGAGCACCGAAATGCTCGAGTTACCTAGCCCAGAGGCTGCGGCTGCGTGAGGTTCGGCAAGATGTCGAGAGTCCTCGTTGTAGTCTCAGGAGCCTGAAAGAAGAAGTTGCTGGCAGGCGACCAGTGTCGATATTCGGAAGGATCCAAGCCTGGATCGGTAATGGAGATAACCTGAAAGCAGAGGGGACTCAGTTCTTAATCACTAGCCAGTGATTGAGTTGCCACCAGGAGGGCACCAGAGGTAGTCACCGCGATCAGGTGAGTGGGTGACGCTGGACTCTGCGGTCCCTTGGTGCAGGAGGCGTTGTCGGCGACCAGGCAGAAGGGGCGAACTGTCCCACGAAGGTGTCGGCTGTCGGCGATGCTGGACCCAGGACTGGGGCAACAACCCTTGGCAGAGGCAAACCCACGCGGTGGAGTCAAGATGGCGTCTGGAGTGGACCAGAGGGGTCCGGGGTGCTCCTCTGTTGGAGGGGAGCCAAGGCCAGTCTGGAGCAACCAGACCAGCGACGGAAATGTCGTGGTGCGTCGTTAGGAGGGCCACTAGCCAACAGGCACGTGACCGAACAACACGGTGAGCGGCAAAGAGCAGGAGGGCCCCCACGCTGATCTCGGGGATGCTGGGAGGCTGGTCTTCGGTGCTGGAGCTGCTCAGGGTTGGGGCTTCTCAAACACCAGGAGCACACACTCGAGGGTCCCTCGGTGGTCGTGCTAGGCAAGCGTCGTGCAGGTTTTGATGATGGCCGGTCCTGCAGGTCTCGTCACACCCACGAATCTCAGCTGGGCTGATGATGCAGGTAGAGGTCAGAGATGGCAGGGAATCCGGGTCTCGTCGAGCTGGTCAGTCCGGATCCGGAGGATGGACGTGCAGCAAACCGCAAGCGCTTAGGTGGTGCCTGCTGGTGCAGGGTGGCTACTCCTTAGCCACAAGGGAGAGTCTTCAGAAAAAGTCAAGAGTTCCTTTCGTGGAAAGTAGTTCAAGATTCAGAATAATCCAATTTGGGAAGGGGGCCCGTTCCTACCTTTATTCTAAGAAAAGGGGCTGGCCCGTGACTAGGTCCTGCCTATGGGTGGGACCAGGGGGGGGTGGTTACACCCCTCTCCTTTGTCCGGTCTCTCCCCGGCTCAGAGGCTGGGGTGCCCCTGGAACTGGTTCAAGCCGGCCTATGCACAGTGAGCACCGGGGTGCCACTTGCAGTCCTCTTCCTCTCAGCCTTGCCTACCACAAAACCCTGTCTGGGATGGCGCGGGCACCGCCCCCGACAGGAAACCCTTTGTCCAAGCTCTCCCCGCTGGAAGGACTCCCAGCAGCAGGAGGTCAGACTTGTGTCTGTGGTGGCAGCATCCATTTTGTGATGCTGAGGCTCGAGTCAACTTTAACCGGGGTTCACAGTTACTTGCATGTCGTGTCCCTCTAGAAGGGTGGAATGCTAACCCCGTCGCCAGAATCGGCGATGGGTTAGTATCCCAATTCGTATGACACCATACTCGACATGCTTTGATAATGCGATACCAAAGTTAGCAAATAACCGCGAGGATTATAATGCACTTTAAGAGTATATGGTACGCGTTATCCTGGAACAGCTATTAGGACTTGGTTCCGCAAGCTGCAGACGGGCTCAGCTCATGCCAGAGCACCATCTCACATAATTCCAAGCACTCTGCCTTCAGGATTGATAAGGCCTGCCATAGGAGTGACTGATAGGAATACATGTGTCCATTTTAGGGTCAGATATAGGAATACTATACCTAAAGCAAAGGGTGATTACACCACCTTGCCCCAGCCGTCGTGCAGCCAGTTGTGTCAGATTTGGGTGGCCAGCCAGGGGTGGCATAATACGTGCTGCAGCCCCTGGTAGGCCCTGGGTACACCTAGGCCCTGGATACCTAGGGTATGCTGATACAGGGACTGATAAGGTGGCCCAGTTCCAATTAGTAAATGCACCTAAGGTACATGTGTCACTTTAGAGAGAGAACAGCTAGGCTGTGGGTCTGATTAGCAGGCCCACAGCCGGGAAAAGTCGTAAACCAATGAAGCAAAAAGCAAAAATCTGGGGTGATCATAGGATTGCAGACCCTACTCTCCTACACTGTGGGCCAAGCTGTCCTTGAAACTTTATTTCAAACCACTGCAACCGATACAGGTGACCACTGCTAGGGGAGATACTGCTGTATAGTCTATGCTAGTGTGTGATCTGCAGCTCATATGCCTCGAACGGAATATGCTACTTACCAGTATGCATCTGTTCTTGGCATGTTGAGCTGCAGATACACACCCACCCACCTCCCCGGGGCCTGTATCTGTTCCAGTTCTATCTTACTTAGATATACACACATGGACATCTCTTTCTTCTACTAACTCCATTGTTTCCCAACATGGCGAAAAACAATCTAACGATGGAGTCGATGCCCATGCACACAATCGTCCAAGGGAGGAGTTACCTATCTCCTGACTACAAAGACTTCTTCCAAGACAACAACAAGGTGCAAGCATCCGAGCCCAACACCAGATGGCGATCTACTATGCTAGTGTGTGGATCTCCAGCTCTCATGCCAAGAACAGATGCATACTGGTAAGTAGCATATTCCTTCCCATCCATCAGTGGGCATGGAACAGAGGTTTCCAATCAATTCCAATCAAGCTGAGAAAAGCACAGTTTAGTCAATTCTCATGACTGCCCCTTTGGATTTCCTTCTTTCCTCACCCACTCAGCCTTGCAGTGTGTCCATTGC
Organism: Triturus cristatus; assembly: GCF_964204655.1. Lineage (NCBI taxonomy): Eukaryota > Metazoa > Chordata > Amphibia > Caudata > Salamandridae > Triturus > Triturus cristatus. Next base: position 102,334,467 of record NC_140587.1, read on the forward strand.
AACTGGGTCCATGTTCCCCTTCTTGTATTTCTACATGTCCTCTGTGAGATGGGTGTCTTATAGTATTAGAAACATATATTTACAAATAATAAAATTAAAAAGTATATCATTTTTTGTAATCTTAACAACCCTCAATCCCATACCCACCCAAAACCCAAACCCACCCTAAAAATGCCCCTGCCACCCAAAAACCCATACCCACACACACCCTAAAAATTCTCTTGCCACCCAAAAACCCATACCCACCCAAAACCCTAAAAAAAATCCCTTGGCAGCCAAAAACCCATACCCACCTTGAACCCAAAAAATGCCCTCCCACCCAAAAAGCCGAACACACTGTAAATCCCTTACCGCACTAACCCACCCTAAACCCTAAAAATCCATTACGTCCCCCTTTATTAAAGGCAAGGTATGAGCAAACAGCAATTTCAAAGCTGTCAGAACTACGCATTCCATTACAGCGAAAGTTTTTCACCATGACCTGCCTTTACAAAGCAAAATGTAAGTCTAAAGGTAAGAGTATTGTATGTGTTCGAGGCATGTGGGCTGCTCAATTCATATCTGTGCATAGATCGCCGCCTAGTGTTGGGTCCGGATGTTTGCACGTTGTTGTCCTGGAAGAGTCTTCGAAGTATCCTGAGATAGGTGACTCCTCCCCTGGACCACAGTGCGCATGGGCATCCTCTCCATCCTCAGATTGTTTTTTTCCGCCATTGAGTTCGGATGTGCTTATCTTAGCTCAAGTTAGGAAAATTTAGTTTAAGGCCAAAAGGCCTTTAGTTTTAGTCGGTACTGTTCCCGCTCGGTATCGACAGCTTTCTTGCTTAGTTTAGCAAACTTCTTCAAGTTTTTCGGATCCGTTTAATCCAACCATCGACCTTACATCGACGATGGAATCGAGGACCCCATTCAAACGGTGTCCTGTATGTCACGCCAAATATCCACATATCGACGTCCACCCGGTGTGCAACAAATGCCTCTCGCCGGATCACGACGAATCGAAATGTATTGCCTGTGCCCGATTCCGATCCAAGAAGACTCTCCGGAATCGACGAGCAGCGAGATTAGAAGCGCACCAATCGGCACCGGCCCCGGCCAACATCTTCAGCACCGAGGACGAGGATGTTGAAAGCGTGGAAGACATAAACTCCAGCCCCGCTTCCGAACACGATTCCCGATCGGAAGACGCCGATGAAGCGCTTTTTCACAGGGAAGAAGCCGACGATGAGGTAGGAGACTACGATGAGGCCTTTGGGGCCGAAGAAGATAGCTCTGGTGAAGAGCGGGGCCTACCCGTCGAAACGGAGGCTATCAAAGTGCGTCATTCTACGGCTCCGGTCGAGGGATCGCCTCCGGGCCTTACCCGAGACCAATCCCGCAGTTCTTCGGCCCCGCCTTCGGGCCCGGCCTCGAACATCCAGCAAGAGCCATTATTACCGGAAAAGACTGGTTTCCCTTCAACGAAACTGAAACCAATCGTCGCACCGGTTCCCCAGAAACCGAAAGTGAAGCTAGTAGTGGTCGTCTCGAAGCCCTCGAAGACCTCCACTCCTTCGACGCCGGCACAAACCGTCGGCTCCGAACGCGCTAAAAGGGATTTCGGCGCCGAACTCGCTGCTGCGGACATCGGTACCGACCCGAAAAGGAAGGCCATCGGTACCACAAAGGCGCCTCGGCACCCGGCACTGAAGCAATCTGCCCCGACCACCAAAGTTAAGATGGCCGCTCCATCGGAGTCCACTTCGAAGGCAGCGACACGGGTCAAATCATCGACTCCGTCGACCGCTACTACCTCTCCTCGAATCGATGACTCGGTGGCTCCGAAGCAGCCCACGCCTACCTCAACGGAACCACTCGGCACCAAAGAACTTTCGGCGTTCTCGGTGCGACGAGTTGCGGCGTCATTGCAACGCATTAGAGAACGGGCAGCCCTCCAGTCCACGTCGGGCCCCGACCCGAAAAAGGCTCCGAAGGCACCCTCGGCACCAACCAACATCACTTTTGGTTTGCCGCCGTCCACGGCGCCGAAGATGTTCGAAATCCGAACACGTGTCCGCCAGACAAGGTCCCCATCTACTGGACACTCTCCTACTGAGCCTTCACTGTCCCAATTCATCGACGCCGACACCGGTAGACTCATGCTCCGAAAACGGAAGGTCACGCCAGAGCAGGCCTTGGACTCTTACAGAATCCCTCTAAAGCAGAAACTGCCAGCAGAGTCGGAACCGGTTCTATATGAACGCCTGCATACCTCCTATCCGGATCCCCAGTCCTTTTCTCCGACGCCCTCCGACACGGACGCAATGGAGGATTACATGGGTGATGATACCACCTACCCTAGGGATATAGATCCTGAGGAGCAGCAGGACCCAGATCAAGCTTGGGATGACCCTGCAGACCCGGGTGCTGCAACAGATACCCAGGACACGCAGCTTTATGGCACAAAAACATCTCCCACAGAGGACACTGCTGCCTTCAATGCCCTCATAGAACGTGCTGCAGCCAATCATGGGGTGCAACTCCACTCTGACACTGTTGAGGACGACTTCTTGGTGGACACTTTCGCCTCCTCTGAGAGGACTGTCAAGACTCTGCCCATGTTGAAAGGTGTTCTCAAGCCAGCAAAGGACATTTTCAAGGAAACGACCAGGGCACGGGTGCTGAACCCCAGGATTGAAAAAAAATACAAACCTGCGCCCGGGGACCCTATGTACATTAGGGGTCAGTTACCTCTGGACTCCATGGTGGTTGCTAACGCTCGCAAACGAGCGCACTCGCAAACAACTGGTGACGCTCCTCCCCCAGACAAGGAGTCCAAAGTGCTGGAGACCTCAGGCAAGAGGATTGCAGCTCAAGCAGCAAACATCTGGCGCATTGCCAATACACAGGCACTCCTGGCTCGCTACGATCGTTCACACTACGACACGCTAGAGTCACTACTCCAACATCTGCCAGACGAATACAAAGAGGCAGCAGAGCTCCTCATCAGAGAGGGACAACTTCTTACAAACGCATCCATTAAGTGCGCACTAGATGCTGCCGACACAGCTGCGAGGGCGATAAACACCAGCGTCATGTTACGCCGACACGCTTGGTTAAGAATCTCCGGATTCAAACCTGAGATTCAAAACAACATCCTAAATCAGCCTGTCAACCCCGACTACTTATTCGGACCGGAAGTTGACACCACCTTAGAAAAGATAAAAAAGGACACTGACACTGCAAAGTCAATGGGGGCTCTGCAAACGCAAACATTTCGTAGTGGCTCCTTTCGTCGCCCCGGGAATAGGGGAGCAGCTAGAGGACAGGGGTCACAGCAGACATGCAATAAAGGGGGCACACAGAGTACCTACGATAAAAACAACAGAGGTGGCTATCGTGGCTCCAGCACCAAGGGCAGAGGACGCGGTTACGGCAACACCAGGTCCTCACCCAAGAAAAAACAGTGACGCCCTCTCCCTTCCCCCCGATCACGTAACACCTGTCGGGGGGAGACTCCATCGGTTCCTGTCCACGTGGAAAACCATCACCACGGACAGGTGGGTCAGGGATATTATCCAGCACGGTTACTGTCTCGAATTAACCTCCACTCCACCCACAATACCGCCAAAGCACCGTCCTATGTCCGCAGAGCACTTAGCATTATTGCAGCAGGAAGTGCTAAGTATGCTGCAAAAAGGTGCAATAGAGGTCGTACCCGTCAACCAGCAGGGGACAGGGGTGTACTCCCTGTACTTCCTAATCCCAAAAAAGGACGGGTCGCTCAGACCTATACTAGACCTCAGACCCCTCAACCACTACATTCTGTCGGAGCATTTTCATATGCTCACCCTACAGCAGGTTCTCCCGCTGCTCAGCCAGGGAGACTTCCTAGCCACTCTAGACCTCAAAGATGCGTACTTCCACATACCCATCCACCCATCACACAGGAAATATCTCAGGTTCACTATTCAGGGACAGCACTATCAATTCAAAGTTCTCCCCTTAGGCGTGACAACAGCACCCAGGGTCTTTACAAAGTGCCTAGCTACAGTGGCTGCACATCTACGGCGACAACACATTCACGTCTACCCTTACCTGGACGACTGGCTTGTTCAGGCAAAGTCAGCCCAGCAATGTGCCAGCCACATGTCCCTCACCATTCACCTTCTTCACAGTCTGGGATTCTCACTAAATTACCCGAAATCACATCTACAACCCGCACACGTACAACAGTACCTGGGCGCGACCATAGACACTCTGGCAGCCACAGCTCAGCCAAATTTAGTGAGGATCAACAGCATGCAACTGCTGATCTCAAAGTTCAAACCACAACACTCCCTTCCTGCAAGAGTGTTCATGCAGTTGATAGGCATGATGGCCTCCTGCATTTTCATAGTCCCACACGCAAGACTACATATGCGCCCGCTTCAGGAGTGCTTAGCACGTCAATGGAATCAGGCTCACGGGCAATTAAAAGACCTAGTGTTGGTGAGCAGTCGGGCATACAACTCTCTGCATTGGTGGAATCCACAAAACCTTTGCAAGGGCCGACCGTTCCAAGAGCCTGTTCCACAAATAATACTGACGGCGGACGCGTCTCTCCAAGGATGGGGAGCTCATGTACTCAATTACACAGTGCAGGGACTATGGACAACGCAACAAAAGAAGATGCACATCAACCTTCTGGAACTGATGGAAATCTTCCTGGCAATGAAGGCATTCAAAGTACACTTGTGCAACAAAGTTGTGTTGATCCGGACGGACAACATGACTGCCATGTACTACATACAGAAGCAGGGAGGAACACACTCTCCACAGTTGTCTCATCTGGCTCAGAGCATGTGGAAGTGGGCCATTCAGAGGAACATATTCCTCATGGCGGAACACCTCCCGGGCAAGGACAACCAGATGGCGGATCTGCTCAGCAGACACAGCCACCAAATGCACGAGTGGGAGCTACACCCATCAGTACTCCAACCGTACTTCCAACAGTGGGGTCACCCAGAGATAGACCTATTCGCCACAAACGAAAACGCAAAATGCCAAAGCTTTGCCGCCAGGTTCCCACATCCACAATCGCAGGGCAATGCGATATGGATGAACTGGTCCGGCAGATTTGCGTACGCTTTTCCCCCAGCGCCATTAATACCACTGGTGGCACGCAAACTGCGACAGCACTCACTGACGCTTATCCTAGTTGGTCCGACATGGGCGCGCCAGCCATGGTACACCACCTTTCTGGAACTTTCCGTGGTGCCGCATCAAAGGCTGCGGATAAAACCTGCACTTCTAACGCAGAGCCATGGCGAAATTCAGCACCCAGATCCGCAACAGCTGAACCTGGCAATCTGGCTCCTGAAGTCTTAGAGTTTGGCTACCTAAATCTGCCACCTGACTGTATGGAGATCATCAAGGAGGCCAGGAGACCCACTACCAGAGCTTGCTATGCAGCTAAATGGAAGAGGTTTGTCATTTACTGCACCCACAATGACATCAACCCGCTAGACGCATCCATTCAAAACATAATCTGTTACCTCTTACACCTATACCGATGCAATCTGGCATACACCTCAATAAACGCATCCATTTAACCGCGATAGCAGCCTATCTCCAGAACAGGCAGCACCTCTCTTTCTTCAGAGTGCCTGCCATCAAAGCTTTCTTGGAGGGACTTAAACGAGTAATTTCCCCAAGACACCCGCCAGCACCAGTGTTGAACCTCAACTTGGTCCTCACCAGACTAATGGGTCCACCCTTCGAACCTCTACACTCGTGTGAGATTCAATTCCTCACCTGGAAAGTAGCTTTCCTAGTAGCAATCACTTCCTTAAGAAGAGTTAGTGAGCTCCAGGCACTAACCATTCAAGAGCCATTCATACAGGTTCACGCAAACAGGGTTGTACTGCGTACCAACCCCAAATTCATGCCTAAAGTAATATCGCAGTTCCACATGAATCAAACTATTGAACTGCCTGTTTTCTTTCAAAATCCACAAAATGTCGCTGAAAGAATGCTACATACACTAGATGTGAAAAGGGCCCTCATGTACTATATAGGCAGAACTAAAGACTTTAGGAAGACAAAACAACTTTTCGTTGCCTTTTCTCCACAACACAAAGGCAACGCCATCTCCAAAGCAGGTATAGCCAGATGGATCGTTAAATGTATTCAAATTTGCTATCAAAAGGCTAAGCGCACATTAACGATTCCCCCACGAGCCCACTCAACACGTAAGTTTGGGGCGTCCATGGCTTTCCTGGGAAACATTCCTTTACAGGAAATATGTAGAGCAGCCACATGGTCCACTATACATACATTTACCAAACACTACTGTGTAGATGTACACTCAAAACAGCAGGCAGCTGTAGGACAGGCTGTTATCAAAACTCTTTTTCAGACCGCTGCAGCTGGCACTGGTGGCCGCCGCTAATAGGAGGTACTGCTATGTATTCTATGCACAGATATGAATTCAGCAGCCCACATGCCTCGAACTGAATATGCTACTTACCAGTATGCATCTGTTCTTGGCATGTAGGGCTGCTGACATTCATATCGCCCACCCTCCTCCCCGGCGCCTGTAGCAGCTGCAGCTCTCAGAATTACTGTATAGCATGGTCATCACTTTCTGGATCTACTCCATCACTGCCACAATGGCGAAAAACAATCTGAGGATGGAGAGGATGCCCATGCGCACTGTGGTCCAGGGGAGGAGTCACCTATCTCAGGATACTTCGAAGACTCTTCCAGGACAACAACGTGCAAACATCCGGACCCAACACTAGGCGGCGATCTATGCACAGATATGAAAACCTACCCTTAATAAAGAAGAACCCAAAAGCTACCGCCCCATCGCCAGTCTCCCACTATTAGCAAAAATTGTGGAAAAAATTATGAATGCCCAACTCTCCTCCTTCATCGAGGATAACAAATGCCTAGATGAATCACAGTTTGGCTTCCGTCGCTTCCACGGAACCGAGACGGCCTTGGTCAAAGCGGCGGACGACATTAGATCTATCCGGGATGCGGGAGGTACCGCCGTCCTGATATTACTAGACCTGTCGGCGGCCTTTGACACGGTCGACCATACCACCTTGGTCGACCGTGTCGAGAGCATAGGCATCCAAGGTAACGCCAAAAATCTTCTTGCCTCCTTCCTGGCCAACAGGACCCAGGTCGTCACTGTGGGACCTTTTGAATCCTCCCCCCTGTCACTACCGTGTGGAGTTCCCCAAGGCTCATCCCTTAGTCCGACACTATTTAACATTTATGTGTCGGACCTTGCCAATGTCATCAGGGCACACGGGATGAGCCTCACTTCATACGCTGATGACACTCAACTGGTCCTAGCCGTCAAAAACGACGGCCTTCAGAAAGCCAACATGTTCAACCAGGGCATGTCGGCTATCGGGAACTGGATGTCACACAATTGTCTGAAGCTAAACTCCGACAAATCGGAGGTTGTAATCTTCGGCAATCTCTCTCCGGAGTGGTCCCCCCGTTGGTGGCAGTCATCCATGGGCCAGCCCCCAGTCCCGGTTGATAAAGTGAGGAACCTGGGAGTCATGTTTGACAACCGTCTGAACTTCCTCCCACACGCCAATCAGATATCCTCTTCAGCCTTTCATAAACTTAGGCTCATCAAAAAAATTCTGCCTTTTTTACCTGAAAACATGGCGAAAACGCTGGTAAGCTCCCTGGTGCTCTCCACCCTAGACTATTGTAACGCTTTGTTTCTAGGGGCCCAGGAGAGAGTGTTAACAAAAATGCAGTCCATACAGAACGCGGCCGCCAGGCTCCTAGGGCGAATCCCCAAATTCCATCCGGTTTTACCCACCATGAAACAACTTCATTGGCTTCCGGTGAGGAAGAGGATTATGTTCAAAACCTTGTGCCTGGTATACAAGGCTTTACACAACGCTGTCCCAGCGTTTTTCACTCAGAACCTTACGCCCTACTGTCCATCCAGAGCACTGCGCTCTTCCAGCTCCCTGGACCTGGTGATCCCCCGAACTAAATCTGTCAACTGGGGTGACAGAAGATTTTTTGTGGCTGCTCCAAAATTATGGAACACACTGCCTCATCCCATCAAGACCAGCACGTCCCTCTGGTCTTTCCGAAAAAACCTCAAAACCTGGCTTTTTAATCATTGATCTCCCAGTCCCCTTGTTGGCTAAACATTGCAGATACTTAGCGCCGAGATGCCCACGGGCCTTCGTTTCGCGCTTTACAAATGTCAAAATAAATAAATAAATAAATAAATGTCAGCAGCCCTACATGCCAAGAACAGATGCATACTGGTAAGTAGCATATTGAATATGTGTGTATGTATATATGTGTGTGTGTGTGTGTATAATATATATGTGTGTGTGTGTATGTGTGTGTGTTTGTGTGTGTGTGGGTGTGGGTATATCTATATAATTTTACTTACCCTGCAAGAATCTAGTCTTGGCATGTAGTGCTGTAGATTCACACGCTTTGCATAAGTCCACCATCTAGTGTTGGGTTCGATGATAACAAATAGATTTTGTTCCAAGAAGTTTTCTTTGAGTCACAAGGCTGTGTGACTCCTCGTGGTAATACTGCACATGGTCATCGATGCCATCTTCAGATTTATTTTTTGCCGCTGACTGGTTCTGATGTAGTGTCTTGCGCTCTGGTTCACTTCTTCAGCCCACTGGGTGCGCACGATGGGCAAAACGTATCCATTTCCTACACTCTCTGAGAATAACGTGCTAATGGAACACACCCCATTCAGTTTCTGTCCGTAGTGTCACTCTAAATGCCCTCACACCGACCAACATCCCGTTTGTGACTTATGCCTCTTGCCCGAACATCGAAAAGATACCTGTGAGGCCTGCAAATCCTTTCCAAATGACTCTTTGGGACGGACGTGCAAGACAACAAGAAATGAAGCGCAAACAAGCAGTTGATGTCCCGGACATCTTCAGTTGACAAGAAGAGGAGGAAGAAGCTTCAGCAGCACAGGAGGAATCACTTTCCATCCATGATTCCGAATCAAAGTCTCAGTCCCAGGATGACTCTACCATTCTACAGCCAGCGCAGAAGCAGTGGATAGTGAGTACTCCTATGTCTGATCCTAAGCCCAAACCATCGGTTTCCACTGAAAAACCTGCTCACGGGCCACCACTTCACACAAGCCATGGCACACACTGAAAACATGACTCGGAAGCCCTGCCCTCTGCCTCCGCTCTAAAAGTTCAGCCTACAGCAGGGGCCTCCACCTCCTTTACATCAGAGACCACAACACCTCGATCTTCGGTCTCGGCACAGAAACAGAGACTCCATATTTCGGAACTGAGTATTCCTTTGTCAAACAAAGCTTCCACCACCAAAATGCTATGTTTTACATCCAAAATCTCCTCCAGAGCTAACTCTAGAACAGAGGTCTTCAAACTTTTGTAGGTTGGGCCCCCCCAGCTGAATTTTTTTAGATGTTGAGCCCCCCCCACCACCTGACAGGAATTTCTGGAATCTACCGCCACGCGCATATTCCGGGCATAACCAGCAAATAATGTTCAATACAATAAGAGTGTTTAGTGAACTGCAGGTTTGTGAGTGGGTGTGGTGAAATGACAGAGGCTTATTACACAGCTCAAAACACCACTTTTCAGAATAAAATGTGCACAAATTGTTTTTACTAGGATGCTTTGTTTTACACATGACCTAGATTGATAATAACACCACCAATATAAATATGACAGGTGTGCCTGTTTTTCAGAGAAGGTCAATCTGTGGATGGATTTTTGCTACTGCCATCCTCAGGTAGTGCTCTACATCCAGGGGCAGATTTACAAGGAAGTGCAGCAGCGTGGCACCGCAAGCCCTTTGGCTGCGCCACGCTGCGGCACTTCTGAAGCACAGGGATGCGACATATTTACAAGAATATGATGCATCTCTGTGCTTCCCCCTGCGCTGGCGCACAAACTGCAGCCATGTGCTGGCATAGGCATCCTTGCACCATGGTGCAAGGATGCCTGCGTCGTGGGGAGATGGTTTTGTGCAGGAAGGTGCCCCTTCCTGCACAAAAACAATCACTACAGGCATTTCCCTCTTTCAATGCATTCTGTAGAATGCAGCACGCATTGAAAGAGGGAAAAACGAAGAGAAATGAAAACATTTCTCCTCGTTGCGCCTCGCTAAGCCACCTCTAGGGTGGCGTAGCATTCAGACGCATTTCCAGATTTACGATTCCTTGTAAATCTGGAGATATGTCTTGTTCCATGGGTGTTGCGTGCAAACACCCACAGAAACACCCATGGAACAACCCTTCAACACAAAGTGCTGCTTGTGAAGGGGCCGTATTTACAAGGAGAGGAAAAGTCACGCAGGGTGGCTTTTCCCGTCCTTGTAAATATGGAGGAGCCCCCTGCGCCACCAGTACATCACGAAAAGTGACGTACTGGTGGCGCAGGGCGCTTGTAAATCTGCCCCCTAGTCTTTAATACCGCAAGTGCTGAGAACCCAATCTCACATAAATAGGACGAGCTGAAAGGCAAGAGAGTTTTGATAGCAGTTTCTCTCAAAGCTGAATATTCTGCAGACATTTTCAGCCAAAACAGGGACTGTAAGGGAGACAATGTTGTCAGATTTTTCGAGCACTCCCTAGCTCAGAGCTGGTACACGAGAAACAAATCTTCTCTAGAAATCATTAACAACAGTTTTAGGCAGCATTATAATGAGATAATTGCCCACCAACCTGTTATGGACCCGAAGACAAAGTTGAAAGTCCACAGAGAGGGCGTTGAACGAGCACCTAATTGAGAATTCCTTAGTAGTACGAGAAGTTGCTTCCCCGAAGCAGTGGGGGTTAAGGACACGTCTGGCTTATGTTTAAAAAAAAAATAGAACTAATAATAAATGAATGATGTTGTCTATTTTACTTCAGAGCAATGTTGTCTGACAGACTTTGTGGTGGCAGGGACATGTTAAGGATTTTGGGTGCCCTGGGCCAAAACTATTTTGGGGGCCCCTGTTCAGTACAGCTTTGAGTCTAAATGATTTACTTTCAGCTCTGCCATACCCTCTTTAGCCAGGCTACTAACGGTGCACAGGCGTTATGGTCGAAATTCTAAAAGGGTTTACATCTAACATTCATAGATAGTGATGTGCGTTTTCACTGTTGTAACAAAGTAGCAGCCCACTAATTTTACAGTGAATAATATCTGTGATATCCTCCAATTTCTCATATATGAGGACCCGCTTGGATCTAAAATAAACTTTTTTATGGTTGTTGCTTGAAACAAACACATTTCTCTGCAAATAGTAATAGACTCTCTCACATCAATCACATTAAAAAGAAATGAAACAAAAAGGTATTTACAAGAATCTGTTTAGGAATTATTCCAGGCCATCAGTGCAAAAACAGAGCTGTCTCTATCAAGGGGACCCCTAGAAGGCTGGATTGCAGTGCATGTAAATGTGTCCTTTTGTAATTTAGGACGACATGCCCATACTCGAGTACAGGGGCGCAACAGACCCGAAGTTCGGGTGGGGGCTATCACTCCCAGCCAGGGCTGGCCCAAGCACTTGTTGCACACAGTGCAACAGTCTTTTTTGGTACCCCCCCACATTTCCTACTTCTCCATGAATTCCCTCATTACCACTCACCAACGATGCACCTCATCTCTTTATTTTGTTATCGCGCTACTCATTTTTTACTCACACACAGTTCTGTGATCTACATGGTACACATTCTATGGAGCAGGCACATTAACCCTCTGTGCTGTGTGGGTGGCAGGAGTGCTCATGTGAGTGCACAGTGAGCCATGCGACAGTTTGCGAGTAGGGTAAGAGGAGTGACTGCAGGGTGAGCGAGGTGACCATATGAATTTGGTTGCAGATATAAGTGCAGAGTGGGACGAATGAATGAATGGTTAGTGGTGGGCTTATTTGAGTGAGATTGCAGATTGAGCAGTGAGGGGGACAGGTGAGTGAAGTGTCACTTGAGCGCAGGTTGAGTAGTGTGCTTGTGTGATTGCAGGGTGGGGTATAGGGTGAACAGTGCAAGTGCATTGTGAGTGCAGAGTGATCACTGTGAGTGCAGGGTGAGTGGGTGAATGGTGTGAGTGCATGGGGATCAGCGTGAGTGCAGGGTGAAAGTGAAGGGCGAGAATGAAAAGCGAGTTGTCTGAATACAGGGTGCATTCCCAGACACTTGAAGTAACTCAGAATGTTATTGACGGCAGCACAGGGTTTCAAATGTGTTAAACTATTGCTAATATGGTAGTAACCAGGGATCAGGGTGGAGGAAATAAAAAAGTGGTGATCCTGCAACAAACTCCAGGTCTTGTTATTAGGGTTGCCAGCTCATTACTTTGATGTCCCAGGCGGTACAAAAATAAGTAGTCACCTAAAGCTGTTTTGTCAGTACTTGTCCATGCATACTTTGAACAGCAAATATAAACAGAAATAACTTTTACTTGTGTTCTAGGGCTGCCTGAATAATCTATGGCTGATAAAAGGGAACATGCTTCTTTATTTATAGACAAGAAATTTGCTGTCTGTTTAAAAGAACACATGGCTGGCTGGCATTTTGCGCACCTGCCTGTGTAGTTTGAAAATAAACTTTTGTCTCCTTTCTGGAAAGCGCTAATCCTCCCAGGACGGGGTTAATTCATAGAGCTGCAATGCTTCAGCTGCAGTGAGAGGCAGGATGTCTCCACTGCTTAAACTGAAAGCAAAGGAACAGACAGGCATTTCAGCTGCAGTGCGAGGCTAGGAGTCTCCTCTACTATAATATGGAATGTGAAGGCTGTCTGTTCGTTTATCTTTGGATTTAGTAGAGGAGACTTCCTGCCTCCTCACTGAAGCTGAATGAATTAACCCCCTCCTGGGATGGCGAACATAATAAAAGCATGGGCACTTCGTGCCCCGTCGATTTCCCCTCCCTCCTCCCTCCAACCATACCGGAGTTCTCTAAGCAGACCTGCGACAGGGAGCAAAGGTAAATTAGAGTGGAGTGCGCGCCCCCCTTAGGATGGTGTCGCGCCCCCCCAGGGGGGCTCACCCCACAGTTTCAAGAACTCTGCCCTCGAGTGACCCATTGTATTAGGCAAGCGGTCAGATTGGTCTGTTCCCAAATATTCAATAGACATCTACGGGCTTCGAGGCTAAGGTGCGTGGATAATACTGTGTTAATGATATAGTGTACCTTGCACCAGTATGTTTGAATAATGTTGCATTCCCAAATTATGTCCATGAAAGTGCCCTCCTGACCACATCCACGTCTACAATCCCCCCTGTCCATTCTCCCCATCTGCACCAATTGGGGTCCGGTCACGTATATTCTATGGAGTACCTTAAGTTGGACTAGTCGGAGGCGCGCTGGTATAGCCACGACTCTGGGCGAGGAAACAGCATCTTGCCATTCCTCATCGTCCATCTCAATTCAGTCTCTGGACCATTTCTCCCGAAGCGATAGGAGAGGATCCGTCATGTTATTTATTAGCTTTTTATAGATCAAGGAGAGTTTTGTCAGGAATGTGACCGTCCAGCACTTGGTTCTCAAATTGGGGAAGAATCGGGAAGGGTAGTGCCACACTGCAGATGGGAACGCAGCGCATGTCTAATTTACGTGTAACAGAAGTATTCCGAGTTAGCTAGCTCGAAGTGCTGTTGCAGGGTGGCGAAGGACTTTATATCTGACTTGTCCCACAAGTCCCCTATACATGAGACACCTATGAGGTCCCATTTGTTAAACCCTTTGCTTTTTCACAAACTACCCAGCTGCTCCGAGTCCCACAATGGGGCTGCAAGTGTGAGCCTGCGATCCCATCCAAGGTTTTTAGTAGCAGTGTGCCAAACAGGGACCGAGTGTTTGGTGGGGCCTGTGAGTTTAAAGCGTTGTGGTTTGGAATAAAGTGCTCTATTGTAGTTTCCGCCAGATAGAAGCCATTGGTCCATGTTATAACCTGGATTCTCGGGAAGGGTGTAGGTGCCGTGATTGATGGCAGCCAGGTGAGCCGCCCAATAATACTTTTTGATATCAGGGAGACTAATGCCTCCGTCATACGAATTCAGGGTGAGTTTACCGAGGGCTATGTGTGGTTTTCCATTCCAGAGCAAGCCCCTCTGAAGCCCCTCTACCTCCCTGTAATAGGACATTGGGACAGGGTCTAGGGAATTCTGCAGGGCATATAAGAACCGGGCAGAGACATCATTTTAAAAAGGGCCGCCTTACCCAGCAGAGAGAGAGGGAGTGACTTCCAGTTATTTATATCATTACGCAACCTAATCAGGTGGGGGAGAAGGTTCTAAGAATAATGGAGGGATGAGTCCAGGGAAAGAAAAATCCCAGGTACTTGAAGCCCTCTGCACGTATCTGTAATGGGCACCTCTGTGGTGGAATAGACGACTCTCCTGCCAGAACAAACAAAAGGGATTTACACCAGTTAATTGAATACCCGGAGAACCTGCCAAAAATAGCCAGAATATCCAGGACCACAATCGGGGACTGCCTCGGTGAGGCCAGATAAAGCAGGATGTCATCTGCGTAGAGCGAGATGCGGTCCTCCCACTCCGGGGACCAACGCAAGCCCCGAATCATCGGGTCTCTGCATATCCAAGCAGCCAATGGTTCCAAAGCGAGGGCAAACAGGAGGGGGGGACAACGGACAACCTTGCTGGATCCCTCGCCCCAGCTCAAAGGTGGTCATTTTTTTGTTATATTACTTCTTTCTTATTAAGACCCAAGACCCAAGCAACCGGGTGCAGGGCCAGTGATTCAATAAAATACTGGCCCTTCTACTCCTCTCTTATCGTTACACAAGCGCCAGGACACTCTTGTTTGAGTAGTTTTTCGCTCCACTAAATACCCATTTTCATTTCATGACATGACCGGATGCCACTGTTGCTTTTGGTGGGTGGCTCATTACAGCCTTTTCTCTGGATCCCAGAGGAACTAGTCACCTCTGGCCAGTGCCGTGGTGTGAGAAAGTGGCTCTGTATATACTGTTCCCAAATAGGTACAGGGTGTACGGAGTCCACAGTCCCCAGAGGTTTGGCAGAGGCTAAAGTTAGATATAACCTTACTCTCTAAAGTGGTTGCTTGGTTGAGCAGTAAGGCAGTATCAGAGGACACTGTAAAGCATTTGTTGCACACACACAGCCAGCAAATGGTCTCACACACTCAATAACTGAACTCTAGGCCAATGGTTTATATATAAAAACAAATATGCTTGTTTTATTTTAGAACCAACAATTGGTATTAAAATATACTTTCTCAGAATGAGATGCTTTATATAAATATTTTTGCAATATGCAATTGACTTTTGTAGAAAGTTACAAGTGGTTGCAATAGGCAACACAATATTAAACACAATAATGCATTGAGTCCAATGGAAGTTTCAAGTTATTTGCAACAGATTACTTTTAGGATTACTTTTGGAATTCCAAGACTGGATCCTAGATTCAGTCCTGGGTCAGTACTTCGAATCAAGTGATAAAAGTCGACTAAATTACTGTGATGATTTTTAGACAATATTTTGCTATTTTAAAAGTTGACACTTAGAAAATATTTCATAGAAAACAGTCAATGATTCCCTATGGAAGAAAATTCAAGTTGCAGGTATAGTATGTTCTCGTTACTTTTGTAATCCAGTACTGGGTACCTAGACTCAGTACTAGAACCTTTATCCAAAACAGGTACGCAATTACGTTTTCAGAAGTTATACGAATTTTTAAAGAATATTTAAAGTTTGCAGAAATTGACAGAAGAAATTGCACAGAAAAACAGTCAATGATTTCCTATGGGAGAAAATTGGGTTACTGGTAAGTACAGTTTTAAGTATTTTTCAGAGTCAGTGCTTGGCACCAAGATCCAGCACTTGGAGCTCACCTAATAGCAGGTGAGTATTTTCGTTTTCGTTACTCGGCTGATTTTTGGTGAATATTTTAAGATTTGAAAAGTCCACACTTAAAAGAAATTTCAGGAAAAAGCCAGTCAATGTTACCCTTTGAAGAAAATTGGGTTATCTGCTTAAAGTTAAGTACTCGACTGGTAGAGTTAAGGTTCTGGGCATAGGTGCAGAGGTTGCACTGCCAGGGCCACTTGGGCGGCTGGGTGCAGGGTGCTTTTGAGCCTTCGGGCACTCAATTGATTTCAATGGGAAATCTCCGGTTTAGAAAAAGACTGCAAGCTCGGGGACGAAGATTCTTCACCACCACTTCGAGAGGTAAGTTGGGTAGTTGGAGGATAAGTAGGTACCCCGGGATTGGGCACAGGGGTCCGCGGGCGCCGGGTGCAGGGATGCCTTTTGGTGTCGGGAAATCTTACCCTCTGTTGATCGCGGTTGGGGGGGAACCTGGTTCTGAGGCTGCAGGCTTCTTCGGGAGTGTCGAGGGAGGTCCTTGGGTGCCAGACTCGGGGTCTTAGTCGCCGTGGGGTCGTCCTCGTGGTCTTTGTTCACTCCGGCACAGGCCAGGCTTGGCTGGTGCAGAGTGTACTGGGTTCGCGGTTCCGGGCTGCTGCCAGGGATTAGAAGTAGATTTTGAGTAGAGCCTCTACTCATGGGAGTCCCAGGGGGCTTATAGTCAAAAGGTAGTCAGGTCCTCCGGGGTTTGTGAGGTTTCTGGCCACAAGAGATGCCGGGTTGGAGCAGGAGCAGGTTCGAGGGTCGACAGGCCGGTAGGGCTGGGGCCAAAGCAGTTGGTGTCTTCCTCTTTCTTAGCGGCTGCAGGGCAGGTCTTCTTTCTTCTAGCTCTTTTTTGGATTTCGGAATCTGGAATCTGGAGAAGGAAGGCTCAGGGTGCCCCTATATACTAGATTTAGGGGCATTACAGGTAGGTGAAGGGCAGGGACCAATGGGTCCCTGTCCTGGGGTGGGTACACCCCCTATACTGCCTCTCTCCTGTGGGAGGGGGGCAGTAGCCTAGTCCTGATTGGGCAGGGCTTCCCATCTTCAAGATGGCGAGAGACCGGAGATGTGTTTCACCTCGCCTCCCCCACCTGAGGGGTGGGGTTGGCAGGCTGGCACATCCCCTGTTCTTATTTGGGGTTTCCGGCCAAGCTTTCCGCCAGAGTGGGGGGTTGCAGGGTCCTGGGGAAGCTCACAGTGGCGGCATGCCTTTGAAGCTTCCCCCTGCCCATCCTGGGGGAGTAGATTTAGCACCTCGCCCAGGATGTGCATTGTTGCAGATCCAGGAGAGCAGGGGCTCTCCTACCCAGGGGTCCAGCAACATGTCTGCTGTGTGGCAGCCTAGGCAGCCTCAGAACAGACGTGGGTTGTAGGTTAGGTTTCTGGGGTCCTCTCTAAGATACCCTCTGTGGTGCTTGGTACATTCAATCCCACACTGGCATCAGTGTGGATTTAAAGTGCTGAGCAGTTTGATACCAAACTTCTCAGTCTTCAGTGCTGCCATTATGGTGCGGTGGAGTTCGTGTTTGACAAGCTCCCAGCACCATGTACTCTTAAATGGCAGCACTGCACTTACAGGGCCCAGGAATGGACCTGGGTACTGTAGGGGCACAGGGCTCCTGCCTCTGTGCCCACACCACTGGCATAGGGCACCCAGCTAGAGGGGTGGCTGTTGTATGCCAGGGCAGTGTAGGTTGTGGGCATGGCACACAGGGATGTGTGCCATGTCGACTCTGTTTTGTCTTGTACCCAGACACTCAGCCTGCCAGGGCAGTGTGTGTGTATGTTAGGGTACAGGGCCTCTAAGGGTGGCACAATGAGTGCTGCAGCCCTTAGAGGCCTTCCCTGGTCACAAGGCCCTGGGTACCTAGGGTACCACTTACCAGGGGCTGACATGTGGCCAGGGTTTGCCAATTTGGTTTTGAGGTTTTTGTTTAGGGAAGGAACATAGGCCCTGGACACCTGATTGGCAGGATTCCAGGGCACCCTCAGTCAAAGTACATTCAGCAATTCAGCAAAAAGTGTTGGCATACCATGCAAGAAAGATGGCACTTTCTCACACGTGGGTGCTCACGTTGTCATTAATGACCAACGACCATAGATTGCTCCCAAAACGAAAACACAAAGTTTTCCTTCTATACCTAACTTTCCAATTGTAACTTGGACACTTGATCAAGTCTTCTTGGTTTGACTTAAGGCCGAATTTAGGACATTGGTTTGGCTCCAGATTTGTTTTTCACCCTCAGTATCCCAAACAACTGTGACTTGTTATTGCAAAACTATCAAAGCCAATATCTGGTTTGTAATCTTTATATTGAAAGACACTTCTACAATCAAAAAATCTGGGGAGAGGTAACGTTGGAAGTTGACATTCAACCTCTGCATGTTTCTAGAGGTGGTTGTGAGCTTGTGTTCCTATTATATAATAAACTATTATCCTAGTCCACTGCGCTGTACTGTGTGTTTTCGCTGCTGTTTTTAAATATTTTATACTGCCTGAATTTATTGTATAGGCTTTGAAAGTGTGCTCTACTAGCATCGCGTGGGGGTGTTTTCACTTTATTGCGGGGTTGGGGGGCCACTTACCGTGTGCTTGACTAGGCTCTTGATTTAGCCTGAGGGTCACTCTTGCCATGGTCCGCCACGGCTTGTGCCGTTTGAGCGGAGGGCGCTGTGATGTGCCTTCAGGCCCCTGGCTTCATTTCTGGCCATAGAGTGTGTTGTGCTTGTTGAGCAGTCTAGTGCTTCCAGCACACGCACTATTTAGTCAGCATGCTAAAGCGGGTGATGGTGGTTGGCAAACAGCCATCTATATGGTCACACTTGTGGTGGCCGGAGGAACTGGGCCCTACACCAACTCCCAAAGTTAAGGTTAAAAATTTGGGAGTTTGATTTGACTACACCCTATAATTTGCTGAGCAGATATCAGCTATGGCTAGGACATGCTTTGGCATTCTTAGATTGTTGTGCAAAATAATAGATATACTGCCATTGGATGCAAAAAAGACCGCTGTGCAAGCCCTTGTCACGTCCCGCCTGGACTACTGCAACGTCCTCTATCTGGGATCCCAAAAAGTAATTCGAACATCTTACAGAGGGTTGAAAACGCAGCTGCCCGGGTGATATTGAACATCCCTAGGCGGGCGTTGGTGGGGTCTACCTTGAGGGAACTACACTGGCTTCCATTACAGGGCAGAATCACCTTAGGCTTTGTGTTTCTGTCACAGGATTGTCAACGAGAAAGGGCCAAGGTACCTGCACCCATTACTCACTGCGTATAGACCCACCCGGAACCTGTGATCTAATGGGCACTGCTAAGTTGGTAGTGCCTCAGATCCGCAAGTCACGATTAGGAGGTAGATCCTTTGGTTTTCTTGCAGCTAAGGTTTGGAACAAATCTACTTATCGAACTAAGGATCCACCCATCTGAAACAATTTTTACAAAAAATTTGAAAACCTGGTGCTTTCAAGCACTCCCTGGTAACTGGTGTTAGCACTTAGGCTATGGGGCTTTTGTCTTAGGATTGGTGGGACCTGGGAGTGCAGGGGGTCTAGGGGTGTTTGGTAGTGTCTGTGATGTCCCAGCGCGGGTACACTCCGTTGGAGTAACAGGCGCTTTATAAGCTTAACAATAATAATATTTGCAAGCTGCCATATTGATGAACCCCTAGCCAATATGCATGCTCATGTTATAGTAATGTGCTTAAGTTCTCTGGTCTCTGAGATACACAACCTCGTTGTCATGTCTGGAACTGCAAAGCGAGGATTCTCAATGAAGATATGCATTTGATATTTTTCATTCACTAAAGCAAGTAAATGGCAAGTTATTATTCTCTAATGGGGCTCAATGCAAATCATTGGAAAGTGGTACAAATGTCTCACACCCACTGGGGCCTGATTGAGTCTTTAAAGGCTGCAGATTATACACTGTGCATGGATCGCCATCTGGTGTTGGGCCCGGATGTTTGCAGTTTGTTTTTCCTCTTGGAAAGTCTTTGGAAGTCACGAGGTCGGTGACTCCTCCTTTGGTTCGTATTGCGCATGGGCTTCGGCTCCATCCTCAGATTGTTTTTTTCCGCCATCGGGCTCGGATGTAATACTCCGCGCTCCGGTTCCGAACTTTTCCAGTTCAGCGATCAACGCAAAAATCCTCGCTCATCGAGATCCATCAAATAATAAATCATCTTAATTACCTTCTCTTCGGCACTTCTTCGATTCCGGTCGTCGACAGCGGCCTTCGGGCCTATTCCGGCTCCGGTCTCGGCTGATGGAAAGAACTCCCTTCAAGAAGTGCCCTCGATGTGGGTCCACATTCCCCCACACCGATCTTCATGAGGTGTGCAACCTCTGCCTCTCCCCTGAACACGAGGCCCGAGACTGTCCCGCCTGCAAGTCTTTTAGATCTAAAAAGACTATTCGAGATCGAAGGGCCAGACGCAACATGGCGCACTCTTCGACCTCCGCTCCAGTCGACATCTTCGGGGACGACGTCGAAGCTCCGGGACAGCAGAACATCGAAGAAGAGGACGACGACGACCTAGTCAGTGCTTCCGAGGCCGACGACTCGGATGTGGAGGACATCACCCCGGCGCAGAGGGTCGTGAGTACTATACCCCCTCCCACACCCACGCCGATACCCAAAAAGGCTTCGGTCACGCCTTCGCCTTCGAGCCTAGGCAAGACCAAGGATACTGCTTCTCACACCCCACCTTCGGGCCCGGTAAAGAAGCCTATTAAGCCTTCCGGCAGCTCGGGCTCGAGCCAGCCTACCAGCGGTACCGAAAGACACCCTTCGGCACCGAAGAAAAAATCTGCCTCCACCTCCACACCGAGTCCAGCACCAAAGCCCTCGGTGTCGAAACCTGCCCTCTCGGTGCCGACCAAACACCATAAGACCCTCGGCACCGACACTCCCGTGCCGAAGCCTCTTTCGGCACCGAACAAAAAATCGGAGGTCCCGAAGAAGCACGGCTTAGACAAACCTAAAAAGCCGTCGGCCCCGAAAATCTCAACGCCGACCGAACAACCAGTGTCGCAAGAACTTTCCACACCGGATCCTCTGCAAAAGACACTTACTAAGGATCCAAAAACTGGACATTTGACACTGTCTTCAAAAAAGAGACACTTGGACAAACCAGCTCCACCTCCACCTCCAAAGAGGAAGGACACTGCTACCTCCCCTTTCAGAGTGCCTTCTCCACCTCCTCCACCCTCCCCACCTCAACCTTCTCCACCCCTGCCTCATCGCTCTCCAACCCTGTCTCCAGACCAAGATGATCTAGGGGACCCTTACTATGATCCAGCAGATGTGCCACAAGACCCCACCCCTACTGGATCTCCAGGCCCATGGAATGACTATAACAATCCGGACATCCCAGATGTCCCACAGGATGACCTTTACCCATCTAGGCCATCCCCACCAGAAGATTCGTTAGGCTTTCACCACCTACTACAGAGGGCGGCACATTATCACGGGGTGGAGTTACATACTGACCCAGTGGAGGAAGATTTTCTCTTAGACACCTTCGATAATGCACATAGGTCTACTGCCATTCTACCTATGTTAAAAGGAGTAATTAAACATGCACCGGAGGTTTTTAAAGACCCAGTCAGGGCTAGGGTCCTAAAGCCCCGTATAGAGAAAAAATACAAAGCCGCCCCCACAGATCCTTCATACATTAAAGGCCCTGCACCACTGGATTCCTTAGTGGTATCTACAGCTGTTAAGCGCACTGCGTCACAAGCCGCCAATATATGGCGTATCGCCAACACACAAGCGCTATTGGCGAGATACGACAGGGCGCATTATGATGAGTTAGAGACTATCATGCACCATCTCCCTGAAAAATACAGAAATAGGGCTAATGAATTGATCCAAGAGGGAAAAACTATAACTAATACCTCTATACGCTGTGCCCTAGATTCGGCAGATACAGCCTCCAGGGCCATAAACACCAGTGTCCTTCTCCGTCGCCACGCCTGGCTAAGAGTTTCAGGTTTTAAACCTGAGGTACAAGCCTCCATATTGAATCACCCATTCGACCAACAACATTTATTTGGCCCAAAAGTTGATGAAGCCCTAGAGAAGATGAAGAAAGATACTGATACGGCGAAATCCATGGGAGCCCTACAGTCACACACTTCTAGGTGCTTCTTTCGCCGCTCTTCCTTTCGGGGCACGGGCAGAGGCTACTCCTCGGATAGTGCATCCACGTCCTACAAATCCCCTCCCCAGTCTACCTTCACAAAGGGTTATCAAAGAGGCGGATACAGAGGCAATAATAATAAAGGCAGAGGCAATACAAATACCGCCCGCTCTGCCACACCCCTACCCAATGACTTTCCCCCGCTCCCTCCAGACCATTCCACTCCGGTCAGGGGCAGAATACAACATTTCCTTTACGTCTGGGAGACAATCACCTCAGACAGATGGGTGACCCAAATTATTCATTCAGGGTATTGCCTAGAATTAACAGCTACCCCTCCAAACATTCCACCCAGGCAACGCCCAATGTCTCAAGAACATGCCACGTTACTAAAACAGGAGGTAATCTCCCTCCTGCAAAAACAAGCCATAGAGCAAGTCCCCATCAATCAACAAAATTTAGGGGTCTAGTCCCTGTACTTTCTGATTCCAAAAAGAGACGAGACTCTACGACCCATCCTAGATCTCAGACCTCTAAATACTTACATACATTCAGACCATTTTCACATGGTAACCCTTCAACAGGTTCTTCCACTCCTCTACCAGAACGACTTTCTCACCACTCTGGACTTGAAAGACGCATACTTTCACATCCCAGTACATCAGGCTCACAGAAAGTACCTCAGATTTGTAGTGGACGGGTAACACTACCAGTTCAAGGTGCTCCCTTTCGGGGTAACAACAGCACCAAGGGTATTCACCAAGTGCCTAGCAGTAGTGGCGGCACACCTCAGAAGACAGCACATTCACGTCTTCCCGTATTTGGACGACTGGTTAATAAAAGCCACGTCCTACGAACAATGTGTGCAACACACCGCCGCTACAATCCAACTACTTCACCAGCTAGGTTTCACGGTGAACCACCAAAAGTCCCACCTGGTACCATCATACACAAAACAATACCTCGGTGCCATTATAGACACCTCAAAAGCCATAGCCTATCCCAATCCTGCCAGGATTGCAAACATACAGGCTCTGCGTCAAAAATGCATATCTCAACACTCTCTCCCAGCAAGGGTGTTTATGCAACTGATAGGGATGATGGACTCTTGCATTTTCATAGTGCCCCATGCAAGACTCCAAATGCGTCCACTCCAAGAGTGTTTAGCGCGCCAGTGGAACCAGGCCCAGAGGCAACTGATAGATCTGGTGTTGGTGGACGGGCACACCCATCGCTTTCTGCAGTGGTGGAACACCACAAACCTTTCCAGAGGTCGACCGTTCCTGGACCCCGTTCCACAAATAATCCTATCAGACGCATCGCTCTCCAGCTGGGGAGCTCATCTATTACACCTCACAGTGCAGGGCACATGGACGCCGCAACAAAAGTTACTCCATATCAACCATCTGGAGTTACTAGCAATCTCTCTAGCCCTAAAAACCTTTCAGAGACAGATTTTAGGCAAGGCAGTCCTCATTCGCACAGACATGACAGCCATGTATTACATTCAAAAACAAGGCGGCACACACTCTCCACAGCTCTCTCAACTAGCACAGAGCATATGGAGATGGGCAATTCCACACAAAAATGTTCTCCTAGCCCAACATGTCCCAGGAGTCCAAAACACCATGGCAGATCTGCTCGGCAGACAGACGCAGCAGATCCACGAGTGGGAACTTCACCCGCAGGTTCTTCACCCGTTCTTTCAAATGTGGGGGCATCCGCAGATACATCTCTTCGCCACCTACGAAAACAAAAAATGCCCAAGCTTTGCCGCCAGATATCCACACCCATTGTCCAAAGGCAATGCGATATGGATGAACTGGTCAGACAAATTTGCGTACGCTTTTCCACCTCTCCCACTAATTCCATTAGTGGTGCGAAAGCTACAACAGCATTCCCTCACACTGATCCTAGTAGCTCCAACATGGGCCAGACAACCGTGGTACACCACGTTGCTGGAACTCTCGGTAGTACCTCACCAAAAGCTACACCTCTCACCATGCCGCCTAACCCAGAACCATGGAGAGATCAGGCACCCGGACCCAGCTCAGCTCAACCTTGCCATCTGGCTCCTGAAATCCTAGAATTCGGATACCTAAACCTTCCCCCTGACTGTATGAATGTCATCAGAGAAGCTAGACGCCCTACCACTAGCGCCCTACCACTAGAGCCATAACAACACAATCAATCCTCTAGACGTGTCTATTCAACACATCATATGCTACTTACTCTATCTACAAAGGTGTAATCTAGCATATACCTCCATTCGGCAATTGCAGCTTACCTACAAAACGGGCAGCACCTATCACTTTTCTGGGTACCTGCCATTAAAGCCTTCATGGAAGGCCTAAAAAGAATAATTCCCCCCAGAGTACCACCCTCACCTGTGTGGAACTTAAATATCGTTCTCACAAGGCTAATGGGGCGCCCTTCGAACCTTTGCATAAATGCGAACTGCAATTTCTAACATGGAAAACAGCTTTTCTTGTAGCCATCACTTCCCTTAGAAGGGTCAGTGAGATATAAGCACTCACTATACAAGAACCTTTTCTTCAAATGCACCAGAACAAGGTTGTTCTCCGTACCAACCCAAAATTCCTACCTAGTCATTTCCCCTTTTCACTTAAAACAATCTGTAGAATTACCGTTTTTTTTGTCGCAACCTCAAACTGTTGCAGAACGGGCTCTACACACGCTAGATGTCAAACGAGCCTTACTTTACTATATCCAAAGAACACAACCTTTCAGAAAGACCAAACAACTGTTTGTCTCCTTCTCTCGACCACACAAGGGCAACCCCATCTCAAAATCAGGGATAGCCAGGTGGATTGTAAAATGCATACAGATTTGCTACCACTAAGCAAAACGCATGCTATCTGTTCCCCCTAAAGCCCACTCTACACGAAAGATAGGGGCTTCTATGGCTTTTCTAGGGAACATCTCATTAGATGATATATGCAGAGCAGCTACGTGGTCAACACCGCACACTTTCACTAAACATTACTGTGTAGATGTGCAAACCAAGCAACAAGCTTATGTGGGCCAGGCTGTACTAAAAACACTGTTTCAAACCACTGCAACGGATATCGGTGGTCGCCGCTAAGGTTGGGAACTGCTATATAATCTACGCAAAAGTGTGTAATCTGCAGCTCATATGCCTCGAACGGAATATGCTACTTACCAGTATGCATCTGTTCTTGGCATGTAGAGCTGCAGATCTACACACGCCCACCCGCCTCCCCGGCTACCTGTATCCGTTCCAGTCTATCTTATTTAGATACAACACACATGGGTTCTTCACAGTTATTACTACGCTCCATCTTTCCCTGTTGGCGAAAAACAATCTGAGGATGGAGCCGAAGCCCATGCGTAATACGATCCAAAGGAGGAGTCACCGACCTTGTGACTTCCAAAGACTTTCCAAGAGGAAAAACAAACTGCAAACATCCGGGCCCAACACCAGATGGCGATCTATGCAATAGTGTGTAGATCTGCAGCTCTACATGCCAAGAACAGATGCATACTGGTAAGTAGCATATTCATTTAACACCATACAGATAGGGTAGATCTTCGCACCAATCCAAAATTCCTTCCTAAAGTAGTTCCAATCGGTTGAGTTACCTGTGTTCTTTCCTCAACCTGATTCCTTCGCAGAAAGAGCGCTTATTGTCAGAAGAGCACTTTTGTACTATATTGAAAGGACAAAAGATTTACGTAAAACAAAGCACTGTTTGTTGCATTTGGTCCCCCTCACAAAGGCAATCCTATCTCTAAATGTGGCATTTCAAGATGGATTATTGAATGCATTCAGATTTGCTATGCTAAAGCTAACAAAACTTTTTAAAAAAATGTTTATTGATTGTACATCTGTAAACCACATAATCAGGTTTCAAGGCAATCTAACACAACATTATTGACATATCTGAAATAGCCATGAAAGTCGCATAGTTTCGTAACTCACTATGTACATCTGTCCTGATAACAAATCGCATTAATTTAAACCCTATAAGTAGCTCATGCATTCTTGATTACCCGTGATATTAATATCTCGATATTCCCACAACTCCCCACACCTACATGTGTTCAGTCCTGTGTCATCTCTGAGTCTCTAGTGTTCTCGCCCCCTATCTCGCCTGTGGTGGATCGTTCAAGCAAGTATGCTCAAAGTGGCTCCCAAATGTCCTTTGGCTGAGACGTAGGCAGCATTAACTCCTCATATGTAGTTTGTTGCTCTTGGCAAAATATAAAGCCATTCTTAAATTTGGGTGCACACCCCCTGTCCCATCTGCAGGCCATTCTGCGTTTAGCTAGGAGTAGGCCCAGCGATATGTACTTTCTGATTGAGGCCTCAAGGTCTTTTGTGTATCCTGATAATGTGGTAAGCGGGGTATGAGGTATGGTGGATCCAGTCATCCGGCATAATGCTTCAAGTACTGTGCCCCAATAGATCTGAATGGGGTTTCATTCCCATGATAGGTGTAGAAAGTCGGCTCCCGCTCTCCCACATCTGTCACAGTTATCATTTTACCTGAGCTGAAAGCGAAGTAGCTTCGCAGGGCTGTCATAGAGGCGGTGTAGGTATTTAAAGTGTACAATGCACAATCTACTGCTGGCTGATACAAATGCAGCTTGTTGACAACAAAACGTCCATTGATCGTCGCTATGGGAGTTTATAGGTCCTCTTCCCAGCACGCTCGCGCTGTTTGAGCAATGTGTGGACTATCCGCTTGCGTGGTCTGATATAGGATAGAGACCACATGTGTAGAAGTAGACCTTTGGAGTAGGGCATGCAATAGAGACAGAGCAGGGGGCTCATCTAAGAAATTCAGGAGTAGCACCCTTAACATCTTGGCGGAGCCTGACCTACATGCAAAGTTCCATTGGGGTGGACTGACAGTCTTTGAAGAATGCCTCTAGAGTGCGGAATTTCCCTTACTTATACAAGTTCCCCCAAGTCAGTGCTTCACTAATAGGATTAACCGGTGAGCTAAAGTAAGCTGTATAGGGTACTGGCGCCATATATCCATGCTCCACTGCCAAATGCGGCACATATGGTGGTGGATGTATCCAATATGTCCCAAAGTGCACCTGTGTGCACCAAAAATACAATATCATATCTGGCAATTCAAATCCTCCCTTAGTAAATCAGGTTCTCCCATTTTAATCTAGGTAGTTTGCCCCCCCCCCCCCCGACGGATACATTGAGATTTGAGGGTTTAAAAAAGATGTTTAGTGGGTGCATAGGGGATATTAATGAAGAGGTAGAGTAACTTAGGAAGTATCACCATTTTGATTAGAGTCCTGCCAATGAGAGAGGCATACCAATCCATCTGGTGATCAAATCCGTCAGTGTTTCTAGCGCCTGGCCGTAATTGGCTCTCATAAGTTCTGCCTTGTCCCTAGTTACCACAATCCCCAGGTATTTTGTTTTAGTATCGCACCAGGTCAAGGGGTAGTCAGGGTCGTATCGTTTGACTGAGTCGGTAAGGGGGAGATTTGGGGATTTTCCTCAGTTAATGTCAACTCCCAAATACGTCCCAAATTGTATAAGCTCACGTAGTATTGGGTTAAGATTGACTTCAGGGTCCCATAGATTTAGTGTGATATCTGCGTATAATGATTTTAAGATGGTGCTGCTGAAGTTTAGCTGCCAATGGCTCCATATCCAGCGCAGAAAGGAGAGGAGATAGCGGACATCCCTGCCGTGTCCCTCTTGTAATCTGAAACCTGGGGGAGCACACCCTGTTGATTAGTACTTTGGCCTGGGGGTTCGTATATAGCAATTGAATCCTGGATAAAAAGGGAAGAGGGAAGCCCATGCATCGCAGGATGCTGGCTAGATAGTCCCATTCCAGGGAATCAAATGCCTTGGTGGCATCTAGAAAGACCGCCACCGCGGCTAGTTCTGGATCGATATCTTGCACGAGAGCAAAGAGGGTGCGTAAATTGTGGGAAGTTGCTCTCCCTGGTACAAATCCTGACTGGTCAGGTAGTACTAAGGCGCTCATAAGGAGGACTGATTCAGTTCGCGAGTATCTTTGCCAGGATTTTAGCATCACAATCACATAAAAAATGATAACGGTCTGTATGAATCGCATTTGTTGCCCGACTTCCCGGTTTAAGTATGAATACAAGTACCTTGTGCATTGTTTGGGGGAGGACACAGTTCTCCGGTTCCTCCTTGTAAACATTTTTAAGGATCGGGATGAGAGAGTCACTGAAAGTTTTGTAAAATGCTATACTACGCCCGTTTGGGCCAGGGGCTTGTCTAGAGCGAAGCTGCATAATTGTAGTGCGTATTTCATCATCCTTGAAGTCCGCCAAGAGAAATTCTCTTTGGGCATCCCCTAGCCACCCCAGTGCTATATCTTAAAAGTATGATTTGAACTGCACTCGCTTTTCTGAGTAATTCACTTACCTATGCCTTTCTCTTCCCTTTTTTAGTGCTATGGTCCTGATGAGAACCCCATCTTAAAACTAACGGGGTTCGAATCGCGTAGACCTTCTTCCCTTGTTCTCCAGTCACATGTTCTTCAAGTCCGCCTCCGGTGTTTTGATTTTATGCAGTCTTAAAACAATGTCAAACTTAACAAATTGTATTGACTTATGTGCACTCCTTATTTAGCGGATCTCATTCCAAGTAGTTATGGACGGAGACACCTTTTGTGTTTACAATTAGAACCAAAGGGAGATTAAACTGAATTGTATGTTTGAGTTGTGTGTGTGAATAAGGAGTGGTGTAAGTCTGTTTGTTAGTGTTGTACCTCTGTCATTAGGACAGTAGAGTTCCACATTTTGGTATTAACTGTTGTCCCTTAATTCTTCTCTTTGTGTATATTTGTCTTCATTACGTTTGTGTGTCCAGATCATGTTTTTGTGACAAATCAAATCATTGTAAAAAATAGATTCTTTGCGATTAAATACTATTTAGTAGTACGTCCGTAGTCGTTCTCTCTTTTCTTCTACGGCTAAATATCTCAAATTATTCGTCAGCATTGGCATTTCTGTTAGTTCTACTTGTTTATAGGCTCAGCCTTGCTGACTGGAGCCACACCCATTCTTGTTTAGAAATATTTAGCGGGTCCTTGCTCGCGAGGTGTCTTGACCTTAAAAACCTTTGGGTCACGAATCCTTCGGATTCGTTGTTTGTGAATTTATGCTATTTATTTAGGGTTCTTTTGGACACTTCACTTCGGTGTTCCTTTTCACTTAGTTTTTTTTTGATAATGTCTGAAAAATATGCTTTTGCTTATAGTGAAGATCATATTCAAAAATTGTTGAGTGCCCGACCCTTTTCGCCTCTGCTTCTTTGAGTGTGACAGCTAAAACTCAAAACGAATCAGACAAACTTCTCCGTTTAAAGAAAAAACAAATGAGGACGGACCTTCACGGCCATTTTTTGGTTGAACATCTGAAAGCAGGGACGATCCCAGGGGGTCTTCAAATTCGCAATATCCCGGTCATCTTTACAGAGGATCCTTTGTACAAAAAAGGCTATAGCTGCATTGAAACCAAATGCAGTAGAGACCTTATGGTCCTAACAGTTGAGACAGCTATCAGGATTTCACAACAACAATTGGAAGAAATAGCCACACTGGAGTCAGAAATCAAAAATAACCAATCAATTATTGACTGCAAAACTCTTTTGGAAAAAGTGTACAAAGAGATCTTGGAATTCAAGGATTATACCATCAATCAAAAAGGCAATAAATTTGAAAAAGACAAAAGAAACTTCTCGTTGGATTCTGTGTATCCCTACTTACAGGCAGATTTCTACACCAGATCTGAGTCACGTAGATTCCTTCCAGATTATCAAGGACGTTCAAGAAACCGATTTATCACCTTTTCGGAAACTTCATCTTCATCTGGAGGAGAGACTGATAGTAGTGAAGGTCGGCCTTCGGCTAATAAACGATGGAATTCCCAACCACAACAAGGGCCTTCTTTTTTAGGGAGAGGCCAGCAAAGATCACGTGGAAGAACAAGATACAACAACCAACCCTGGGAAATGACCACGCGCAGACAACACTACAAAAGTTAAAACCATCTCCTATCTTTAACTTGTCTACACGCATACTAACTAGCGAAGAGGAGAGCATCCTGGAAAAAGGCTTGACATTTGTCCCTTCAAGATCGACTGATTTCATCAAAATGAAAACAGAAGCAATTGAATTCTGTAGAAAGATTAGACTAAAAATGTTCTTCGCCAACACAGAGTATACTTCTCCCAATGAAGTAACAGGATTGAAGAAAAAATCAATCTTCTGCCCTCCCAACAGTAAGATCCCCAAGGAGATGATATCTTTTGAACGGATTATATTATCGGCAATTTCAAATATGGAAAGAAAATCTAGATACATCAAACATAACATTTCAAAAGCACAACGGGAAGCTCTAGTTACACTAAAAAATTACGCTTCTGTAACTATAAAGCAAGCAGACAAGGGGGGATCGATTGTAGTCTGGGGAACTACAGACTATACAGCAGAAGCCATGAAACAACTGAATGACCCAGCCTGCTATAAACGTATTGCCAAAGACCCCACTGTTGAACTCCAAGGTTATCTTTTTGATCTTCTTGATAAAGGTTACGCCCAGGGATTCCTAGGTCCTAAAGAGTATAACTATCTGTCCAATAAACATCCAAGAACCCTGGTGTTCTACATCCTTCCAAAGGTTCACAAGAATTAAACCTCACCACCAGGCAGGCCGATTGTCTCGGGGTGCGATTCTCTTAACGAACCTATTTCCAAATACGTCGATCATTTTTTAAAACCTTTTATGATCGAGGTGCAGTCGTACTTACAAGACACTACGGACTTCATAAACAAATTACAGGAAGTCAGTTTCACAGATGATAAAGACCTTTTGGTAACACTTGACGTGTGCTCACTTTACACTCAAATCCCGCAGGATGATGCGTTAGCGGTCCTTTCACATTTCTTGGATAAAAGACCCAGACCATTCAGGGTACCAACTGAATTTATAGTTGAATTGGCTAGTTTTGCCCTCAAAAAGAATTTCTTCTCATTTGGCAACGAATTCTTCTACCAAACCGAAGGCGTTGCGACGGGTTGTCCTTTTGCACCAGAATTGGCAGTGCTGTACATGTCCATGTACGAACAAAAATTCATCTATAATGACAACCCATTCATACATTGGATCACATCTTGGTTACGGTTTATAGACGATGTCTTCATGACATGGTCCGGAGATTCCATCCAGCTGGCTCAGTTCTTTGAATGGCTTAATCAAAGATCCCCGGACATAAAATTCAGTATTCATTCTTCAAAATCGAGAATACCGTTCCTTGATGTGGAAGTTTTTCCCGTAGAGGGACACCTAGTAACCTCCTTGTACACTAAGCCGACAGATAGGAATAAGGCCTTGCTATTTTCGAGTAACCATCCGAGAAGTCTTAAAGAAAACCTTCCGTACGGCCAATTCCTCAGAATAAGAAGGAATTACTTCTTCAAAGAGGATTACAATGTGCATTCCAACAATCTCATGGAAAAACTTAGAGATAGGGGTTACCCCCAAAAATTGGTTAAATCTGCAATGAAGAGAGCGTGGTGGACCCCTAGGGAAACCCTATTAGTCAAGAAAGAAAAACTTCCAACGACACGCCAAGTATTCGTTACCACCTTTTGCCCAAACTCTAATCAACTAAAAAAAGCAATTCATCAAAATTGGCATCTGATTCAAAATCTTGATCCTTCTCTAGAAAACTCCCCGATGTTTGCGTTCAAAAGAGAAAGAAATGTGGCCAACGACATAGTTAGGGCTTCACAAAAAATCACAAACAAATCATCATTGAGAGAAATGATGGGGCTGTCACCCATTAAAGGACATCACAAATGCGGGACATGTTCTTGTTGCGATCAAACGGAAGAGGGGTCATTGTTCTCCCACAAAGGGATTTTCTGGAAACATGAGACTTTTTCAAATTGTGAAACAAGATATGTTATTTACGGAATCAAATGCCCATGTCCTTCTCTGTATATTGGTAAAACCAACCAAGAGATTAGACATAGAATAACTCAACACAAATCCCGGATACGAAAAAAAGTTGAATCTGCACCCCTTGTGAATCATTGGGTACGAATGTCACATGGAGAACAAGATCTCCGCTGGACAGTAATCTCCAAAATAGAACGTGATCCACGAGGTGGAGACATGGAACTTAGGCTTGCTCAACGTGAAGCAATGCTAATTGTCAAGTTCGACACGGCAATCTCGGGGTTAAACGAATTATCCGAAATCTTCAGACTCTAAGGATTTTTTAATGGGGTTCCCTTGGTTTTCATCCAACCAGGGAACAATTGCAGCCTTCTATTTTCCCTTATGGGACATTTGACAAATGCTCCAATGAGCGTGCGCATCCAGGCGATGACTGTGAGTCAGATTTTGCATATTCAAGAGTCCACAACTCCCAGCAATCCAGATATATTCTGGTTTAACATCGAATGTCTACAATACTACAAATGTGTAATTGCAGGTTTCCATTGGGTTCATCTCTTTGACAACGGACTAATTTCATAACGTAGAAACCGCCCCAGCTGGGGCCTCTGCTTTATTCACTATGAGAATTCGCCAAGCGTTCGAGTCAGCAACCAGTCAAGGGACTCCACTTCCCAGAATGCCTGCGGGTGATTGACATTACGTCTTAAACGCCGTCCAGGTAGAACGCCTCCCGAAGCTTCCTGTTTCCGACGGACTTCTTAGACGCCGGAACCGAGCCACGAATTAGGTAACTGCGTTCACTTTACCTTTCCTCGGATTGCTTTCCCCGTCCGAAATTAAACGTTCTTTTTGACCATGTGGACTTGTATGCGTATTTTTCATCAAATTACAGTTTCGCCGTTTTCCGACTTGTGACAGAAAACGCCGGCAAACGCACGTCCATCTGGCACACCGCATGTGAGGAATCACTCCACCTCCAATTCAGGTAGGCTCCGCTTGCAGTTCTCCTATTCAAAATTTTTCAGGCTGTCAGAAATCTTTTTTGCCCCTTGTTTTTGACTAAATCACTATACCATGTGTTACTTTATCCATCTTTGCTAGAACACGGGTTAAACTGTATCCTGTGATCTCCACCTTGAAGGATTTACTCCACACGTCTTTTTCATCCATTTTTCTTCTCGGCCTCATTCCACAACGAGGTATTGTCCATAACTAGAAATTCTTTGATTTCTAAGTTCTAATCAAGTCTCATTCTTTTAACCTTTGATGTGACTACTTCCGACAATGAATTGTGCATTACTGTTTGTCTTCCTTTTAGTATCCTTCTTCTGAAACCTTGATTGGATACTTGCCTTCTACCCCGTGCTGGGTAAGTTCAATCATAGAGACAAGGCTATTGGGGTCCACTGCACTCGCTTTTCTGAGTAATTCACTTACCTATGCCTTTCTCTTCCCTTTTTTTAGTGCTATGGTCCTGATGAGAACCCCATCTTAAAACTAACGGGGTTCGAAACGCGTAGACCTTCTTCCCTTGTTCTCCAGTCACATGTTCTTCAAGTCCGCCTCCGGTGTTTTGATTTTATGCAGTCTTAAAACAATGTCAAACTTAACAAATTGTATTGACTTATGTGCACACCTTATTTAGTGGATCTCATTCCAAGTAGCTATGGACGGAGACACCTTTTGTGTTTACAATTAGAACCAAAGGGAGAATAAACTGAATTGTATGTTTGAGTTGTGTGTGTGAATGAGGAGTGGTGTAAGTCTGTTTGTTAGAGTTGTACCTCTGTCATTAGGACAGTAGAGTTCCACATTTTGGTATTAACTGTTGTCCCTTAATTCTTCTCTTTGTGTATATTTGTCTTCATTACGTTTGTGTGTCCAGATCATGTTTTTGTGACAAATCAAATCATTGTAAAAAATAGATTCTTTGCGATTAAATACTATTTAGTAGTACGTCCGTAGTCGTTCTCTCTTTTCTTCTACGGCTAAATATCTCAAATTATTCGTCAGCATTGGCATTTCTGTTAGTTCTACTTGTTTATAGGCTCAGCCTTGCTGACTGGAGCCACACCCATTCTTGTTTAGAAAAATGTCCAGCTAATCCAGCATCCAACCCCATTCCTTGTGTCACGTTTTTCCCCAGGTAGTCTGATGGAATGTCATCCTACCTGGGAAGCAGATTAGGGTGTTTAAAAGCAATCTGCCGGTCCCCAGGCGGTCCAAATGCCCATCAAAGGCGGAGACTTCAATGTTAAAATCCCAAAGGACATCCATTCCGCTATACGGCTTTTTTCTAACACATCATTAAACAAAAGAGGGGAACAGCTAATGAATCTTCTATGTACGCACAACTTTGTGAATGTTATGCAGATTGCTGGTACCCCGTCATCAGATGAATGTGTGATCCCAACTTACAGAAGCCGTGGCTCTACCTCTACTATTGACTATATTTTTGTTACTACCCCTTTAGAAGGCCATGTATTAAGGGCTGAAGTCATTCCTACTATACAAGGAGATCATAACCCTATTAACATTATTTTGAGCTTTTCGCGTCGTCCAGTGTACGATCGCACGCCCGGGGCTTGTGATCTAGTGACAACTACAGATAATCTTAGAATTGTCTGGCGCAATATTGATAATAATGCCCTCTTTGAAACAATGATAAAATCTCACTTCAACTTAGTTAAAACATGTCTGATGTTTAGCATTGGAAATATAGAGGTAGTTGCTGCTTTCTCAAAGTTATGTAAAGGGATTAAACTAATACTATCTAAACCTACTAGAATATTTGATTCTGAACCTGGCTGGTTTAATACAGAATGCTCAGTGGCCAATAGAGAATTAAGAAAGGCTCTCTTAAGTAAACCAAGAGTAAGCTCCCTTGTGATCTTATGTAGGCGTAGTTACAAGAAAGCTATCACACGTAGAAAGGAGGAGCTCATTAATGACCACTGGGCTAATCTTCTGCGGGCACATGCCCTAAAAAACGGAAAGATTTTCTGGAAGGCAGTTAAAGACATGAAAAATGTGGGCAACATCTCCTCACCGCTTGGATGCAATATATCCAGCGAATCCTGGGAGGCTCACTTCACTAAGATCTATGCCTCCCCAATCCCTAACGAACCTGAAAGAGTATTTACTTTTACCTCTGGATTACAGCTTGAATTAACTGAGGTTGAAGATGCCATAAGCCAAAGCTTAGGGGGCAAAGCACCGGGACCAGATGGTCTTCCAATTGACTTAATTAAAAATAAACCCGACTTTTGGGCACCACTTCTTACTAATATTTTTAACAATCTTACTGATTCATTTATTCCCGACTCTTGGTCTTATAGTACCATAGTCCCAATTTTTAAAAAGGGGGACCGGACGGATCCAAGTTGTTATAGGCCCATTTCATTGATCGATAACACCCTAAAAATTTTGGGTAGGGTAATATTTAATAGGATCAATCTATGGGCAGAGGAAAATAAGGTTCTGCACTCATCCCAGTTGGGGTTTAGGAGTAACGTTGGCACGGTAGAACAGTGCCTTAACCTTCATTTGATTATTGGCAAGTACACAATAGCTAAAAAAACACCAATGTACTTAGCATTCATGGATCTCACGTCAGCCTTTGACTTTGTCAACAGATCACGGCTGTGGCAAATTCTTTTGGATCTTGGGCTAGACGACCAACTAGTCTCTTTTTTGGCATATTTACACAGAGACTTGAAAGCTAGGGTGCGCATAGGAAGGAATGGTGAGATCTCGAACGCTATCAAAATTGGCAGGGGGGTCAGACAGGGCTGTGTCTTGGCCCCCCTTCTTTTTATACTGTATATCAATGATCTAACCAAATCACTTTTAACTACAACTGAAGACGTCCCAATCATCAAGGGAAATAAGATCCCCGCATTGCTTTATGCCGATGATGCCGTGCTAATGGGGCGCACCCCTAAAGCTTTGCGCGCCTTGGTCCACGGCTTTGTGAATTTCATGGCAACCTTGGGCCTATGTACAAATTTTAAAAAATCATTTTTAATGTCATGTGGGTCCAAGAAATATTCTAATTTTTCAATTGTTTTAAACTCTAATCAATTGTTAAGCACGTGCACTTTTCCTTATTTAGGCTTGGTATTCGCATCAAATGGTCTATGGAACGATCACATTGCTTACTGTAAAAGGAAATTTACCAATTCTATTAATACAATCTTGAGGCTACCAAAGCCGAAAAACATAGGGGTAGTTCCATCTATCATTAAAATTGACAGATTACAATGTGCACCAACTGCTACATACGGTGCAGAGGTTTAGGGGAATTCCGTCTGCACACCAATTCAGTGTGAAGAGAATAGATTTTGTCGTAAAACTTTAGGAGCTCCTTTCTTCTCTTCCACATATGCAAGCCATAGCGAATTACACTTGCCGTATATAGAAGATTTTATAAAGGCTCGCCCGACATTGTTCTGGTTAAGAATTTGGAAGAATAAGGCTGCACAATTGACCAGAGAGATAATTATGGACTGCTTGAATTGTGACAGAGGGATGGATATACCATGGCTGGCAGGTGTCCATAAAAGTTTGATAAACTTAAATATGGAATGTTTGTTCTTAAATCCTTTAGATCATAGCCCCGTTAACATTAAATCCATAGAAAGATCACTCTATGCATCTTTTAAAAAAATTAGACTAGCAACTGAAAATAACAAAACTTCGGTTGCTAGATATATGCAAATCGAGTATGTAACCCCAGACATGCCTAAATATCTTTTAAATCCTGTTGATCGCTGGGAAAGGGGCTTATTCTTCAGACTCAGAACAGATACAATGAAATATTTGTTATCATTCCCTACTGGCTACACAGCCAACCTTGAATCCTCCCTTTGCCCATGTAATAATAGTTCTAACCAATCAATGTTACATTTCTTATTTTTCTGTTCCTTTTATTCTTCCCTCACAAAAAAAATTTTTATCCCATATTTTAAGTCACAATGTGTTTCGGACTATAAGATTGCTTATGACATGGTGCTTGCTATCAACAATGATGATTTGTGTTTTAGAGTTGGATCCTTTTTTAAATCAGCGGTATATTCTCGAAATACTATGTATTTGACATAATTCCGCTATTTGATGTGTTTGTATTAACTGTATTTTTTATATTGTCACTTTTTTATTCTTAACTGTACTTTTATGGATATAATGTTTATCCGAATAAAGTTCACATTCATTCAAATGCCCATCAGGAGGAAATCTGGAGAAACAGGATGGGATGCGGGGTTTGCCCATCCTACCACTGCACTACATCCTCAGCTCCTTAGCACTAGGCAGTTTTT
Source organism: Triturus cristatus (assembly GCF_964204655.1). Lineage (NCBI taxonomy): Eukaryota > Metazoa > Chordata > Amphibia > Caudata > Salamandridae > Triturus > Triturus cristatus. Next base: position 102,371,754 of record NC_140587.1, read on the forward strand.
CTGCGACCTTTCGTCCCAACCACCCCCCCCCCCCCCCTCCTCCAACCAGCCCATACAGCCAAAACTACACCCACAAAAATTCCTAATTACCTCTCGCTTGCCGTGAGCGAGGAGATGCTTAAGGCTCGAAGTGTGCAGAAGGACTTTTGGGGCATTTTAGGTTGAGGGCGGGGGGAAGAGTCAGGTCACACCCGATCCTGTTTTTTGGTTTAAGTATAATCCTTGCCTCTAGTGGGTTTAGCTCCAATTTGGCCCATGTGGGGCAGAAAGACTGTTGGAGCCATTTGGGATGGGATTTCAGGCTGATGTGTCTGTCCCTGGTTTCCAGTAGGCTTTCCCCCCCCCACCCCGTTGGGGTTAAGCCTCATATATGTCGTCCAGGAGGACAGAAAGACTGTTGGGGCTTTTTGGAGTGGGGGTATGGCTCGATGCCTAAACGGGCGGCCCTACCACATACTTCCCTTTATTTTCCTCTTCTTTAAAGCATAATTCCTGGCTCTAGTGTACTGGGGGCAGAAAAGACAGCTGGGGCCCGCCTTGGTTTCTATAGGCTTTTTAGTTGATTACTTCTGTCATTCTATGTAATAACTGATTAAATGTTCTGTAATAACTCTAATAAAGCAATGTTGATAATCTGTCTTTTTCCTCAGAAACCTAATGAAAAAGAGATATATTTATTCAAAGATCTACTGCTGGAGAACCTTTGCAGCCAGGCCACTTGTGTCCCACCTGGACTTAATGGCATTGTGCTTCATCCTAGTGCTTCCAGCACAACTGCACATGAGATTAGCACACAGGACATTCCGCCTCCAATGGAGCCCTAGCTGTAGCTGTCTAAAACAACTAGATTTACCCTCCTTCGGATCCCATTTAAACTTTGAGCAGGTGGACTTTTCCTTCCATCTTTCTCAGATGGAAAACGTGGTCCCCTTTGTGGCCTCCAGTGGCTACCACAACTGATGCCTCATTGGAAGACTTGGTTGCCCCTCTGGGCAGCATGAAGATAAACACCACATGAAAACTAATTTCTTTTTAACTTTGTGAATTTGAGTGTTGTTTAGTTGACAATGAATGTATCCCTGCCTCGAAATCTAAGTGAATGGGTTCTGTTCCTAATGAACATCCAAGCTGCTGTGTCTAGAAGCACATTGGTTTTGAATTGCAATGCATGGAGGTGATCAGTCTTTACTTTGGATATGAGGAATTTGTCTGCCAGTAGCTCAGCTGTCACGGAAACATTATACTGGCAGATCGCCTGATCTGGCTCAGAGCTCCTCTAACAAACTACATGGAGTCCTCAACTGTCCTTGTTCTGCAGCTGTGGATCTCCTTACTTGCATTAACGGAACAGTGTCATTTTTCAGTCCGATAAAGATTTCTAGGATACCTAATGGGTGTACAGATGTGCAGTGTTGATAATGGTAATAAAGATAAATATGATCAAGTACTGAATTGAACTAACGTTTCCTTAGTCATGTTATTTTATTTTTTTTTAACTCATTTTAAGTTATAGGTAGATTAAGGTTTATGCTTTCTATTGTTGAAATTATAATTAATGATGAAGTAAAAAAATTAGCAGGCATCCTTCAAACAAGAACTTACATAACTCAAGAAACAAAGTGCTTAGTGTAACAGTTGCTACTTTTCTTTACTGTTGCAGTTTGAGCGCTGTTTGTGCCATGGAGAGCAGGCTTTGATCCTCCCTGCATCACATTCTTCTACAGGGATGTCAACGGTAAGTCAAGTCGGTCTTGCTCTGAGGGGGTTCATGAATTGGTAATACATTGTCAACAAAGCCTATCTAGCAGTCAGTGTTTATTGTGCAGTATGCTGTTTGGATAATTTTATTTACTACTGCTGTTCCGCTGACTACCAATACTATTCCGATTGGCGAACCAATTTACTCGCTCATGGTTAACTTTTTCTAACCTGTAGGGGTATAGTTTCTAAGTGTTTTATAGAATATGGTAGTGGCTAGAAACTCCGCAGCAATGTAACACAGTAGATAAATATTAATCAGAAAAGTATACCTGTGATCTTCATTGAAGTCATACTTAGTGCGTTTGACAGAAGCATCCTATCGAATGACCTGGTATTTCTTACTCTAGCCTCAAGAGACATAATATATTTCTGATAACAGAGGGTTATATGATCTTAGAAAATTATTGGATACTTCTATATACTGACCTGGCATTGTAACGTAGACGATACCAAAAAATAATCCCGGCATACGTGCTTGTTGTGTGGATAAGTTATATGTGAAGCCCATCAGGGCTTTTTAACATTGCCCAAACATCAACCAGGCCATGTAAATACATTATTTGATATCGAATTCTAGCTGCAGATTCCTTACCTCTGAATTTTCCAGGCGTCAGACTGGATCTGGAACATTTTCCGTCACCAGTATCCCTGCGTGCAGTCGGTGGCTCTGTCCTGCTCTACGTGACGTCGCCAGTTGTAATGTCATGGTCACCTATAGGCGTCACCCAGGTGGGCGGTGTCAGTTCTTTTCTTTCCGCGCCAGTTAGTGCTGATCCAGAGAAGAGATACACCTCTATATCTTTTTGACAGGCTTTTGTCGAGAGGTTTTTTTCATGTGTGTCCAGGGTTGACCTCTAGACAGTTAGGTTTCAAGCTGAGTGGCGCGTGTCACCGCGCCATGTCGGCAACCAACCCCCCATCTTGAATGTTTGTAGTGTCTCGAACGTGACCACGACTCAACGTCGTACTGTGACTGCTGGGCCATGGCACTGAAGGCCATGTGGAATCAATCCATGAAGATCCTTGCGGCTCGGTAGTTGATATCTAGCTGGACTCCGCGGAGGTTATCACAGGTTACTACATCCTCCGCTCCTGAGCACTATGCAGTTTTTCTGCGACCTTTCGTCACAACCCCCCCCCCCTCCTCCTCCAACCAGCCCATACAGCCAAAACTACACCCACAAAAAATCCTAATTACCTCTCGCTTGCCGTGAGCGAGGAGATGCTTAAGGCCCGAAGTGTGCAGAAGGACTTTTGGGAGTTGATATCTAGCTGGACTCCGCAGAGGCTATCAAGGGAGAGAAAGTCGCTGGACCAGTGCAGGAGCCCCAAGTTGTCGCACTTAAGGTCCTCGGGACACTCGAGGAAGAGGCCTAAGAAGTCCAAACGCACTTCGACTTGAACTCACCTGTCTTCCGTCGACGAGACAGGTGGGGAGCATCGACGCTCTAGGCAGGGTTTCGCGGAATCCCCCTGTTTGTGGGAGCCGGCGCGAATGCTGCTCAAATAATAGAAACCTACGAGGCCATGCGCTGCCTATTTGAGTGGGCCAACCCCTTCGTGTGCCTTCGGGCCCCACGGAGTTGGGAGAGGCCCCACCAGGCTCCACGCTGATAGCTCCGGCCTCGGCGCTGGTGGCTTCTCCTGGATCCGATTCCAGGTCGGCACTGGTTGTCCCAACGTGACCTTACCATGCGCTGGCCTCGAAGGCACCAGCCCCATTCTGATACCTGACGACTGAGTTGGATCAACGTCAGTCATGTAGACTCCGGTGCGGACTGAGCCCAAATGTTGTACATAGTTTCTTGTTAATTTTGAAGAGGTTTCAGGATTTTTCAGGCTTGGGAGCAGAATGGGTGGGGTCTCTGGACCCTTCAGAAAACCAGTTTGGCACTCCTGTTGAGGAACTGCACTGGTATGAGGAATTTGGGAGGCTAGTGGACTGGAGACCTCACTAGATACTGGTATGCTCTCTCCACCTAGTTTTGCTACGGAGGAGGGGGGATCTTATGCCATGGTGATGAGGAGGGCTTCAGAGGTCCTCGGTGCAGGTCAAGACTAATCTCTTGACCTAAGTGCTTCAGTCTGGGGCTTACTCATCTGAACCCCTTTTGCCCTTTAATGAGGCACTTAGGGATGTCCTTCCAGGCACTTGGTCCAAGCCTAGCACATAGGCTCCTGTGAACAGGACTATAGCACGGCGCCATCACCCTGCACCAGGTGATCCAAGTTTCCTCAGCCAACACCCCACCCTTGAGAGTTTGGTGTTTCAGGCTCCTAAGTCCCATCGCACGTTCCCTTCTGGTCCGCCTGATAGGGAATCAAAGAGGCTGGATGTACTTGGGAAGAAGTTTTCTTCCACAGCCTTGCATTGTGGTCGGTGAGTACCGCATGCTTATTGGGCCGCACGCATTAAGGGAAACAGGTGTGTAAGTGCTGCCACAGGTTCTGGAAGAGGACCGGGCCATGCTCTCCCAAGCAGTGAAAGATGAGAAGGATGCACCAAAGTTTACCATTATGTGGGGCCTAGATACGACTGACTCGCTGGGTAGAGCGGTTTCGCCGATGGTGGCCTTCCGGCCCCATGCCTGGTTGTAAACATCAGGCTTCTCGGGTGATGTCCAGGCTAACCTCCTGGACATGCCCTTTGATGGGACTCATTTCTTTGGGGAGCAGGCAGACTTTACCTTGGAGTACCTCAAGGCATCTTGGGCTACGGTCAGGTCCTTGGGCCTCTCGGTTACAATCTCTTGACCAGTTTACCTTTCGCCCCTTTCGTGCCAATAGAAGGGGTATCAACCGCGTCAGCCATACCTCAGCCACTGTCCTGCACAGACTTCCGAAGTTGTGTGAGGATGTGGATGCGGTACATTCTGACCTCATGTGTATGGTAGCCAGAAGTTGTCTGCCACCCAGCCCCCAGCAGCTGCAGCCTCCAAGTATTCCTAGTTTGGTCCTGCAAGACCATGCCACTCCAGTTGGAAGGATTCAATATCATCTACTCCGCTGGAGGTCCATAACATCGGACAAATGGGTCTTGCAGATTATTCAGGATGCCTATTCTTTCCCCTTTCTTTCTTTTCTTCCTCTACTGCCAACTCAAGAACTGCTGGGGGAGGATCATCTATTATTTCTCCAAGAGGAAGTTGCAGTTCTACTGGCCAAGGGAGCTATAGAAAAGGTTTCGATTTTAGAAGTAGGCAGTGGTTGTTACTCCTGCTACTTTTTGATACCGAAAAAAACCCAAGGTCTATGTCCTATTCTGGACCGTCAATCTCTTCCTCAAAAAGGAGAAATTCAAGATGCTCACGTTGGCCCAGGTGTTGTCTGCCCTAGACCAGGGAGACTGGCTGGTAGCGCTGACTTGCAGGAATGCGTATTTTCACATCCTCATCCTGCTTGCCCACTGACGTTACCTGTGGTTCAAGGTAGGCCATGGTGCTCCCCTTTGGCCTTACCAGTGCCTCTCAGGTGTTCACCAAGGTAATGGCAGCAGTTGCAGCTCATCTGCACAGGTTAGGGCTATCAGTCTTCCCCTACCTTGACAACTGGCTGATGTGGCACCTTCTCCCCAGGCTGTTGTCTCCCACCTTCAGACTACAGCAGCCCTCCTGAATTTGCTGAGGTTCACTATAAATGTGCTGAAGTCAAACCTGACTCCTTCTCAGATGCTCCCTTTCACCAGAGTTGTTCTGGACACAGTATAGTTTCAGGCTTATCCTCTGGAACAGCGAGTCCAGGAAATTCAGGTTATGATAACGATGTTTCAACCTCTATCCTGGATTTTGGTGACAATGACTCTGAGCCTCCTGCAACTCTCCAGTAGGCGCAGCATCAGGGGAATTTCTCCGACATGCTTCATAAATCGGAGGGAACTGCAAAAGACATACAGTGGTGATTGATGAACCGCAATTGGGTCAGAGGCAGACCCCTTCCTCTTCCCCAACGAGCTGTCTCAGTAGTGCCAGATGCCTCACTCCTGGGATGAGGCGGCCGTCTGGGAGAGGTGGCGATCGGGGGACACTGGTTTCCAGCGGAGTCGGGGCTCCACATTAACTTGTTGGAACTTAGGTCGATCCGGCTAGCATTGAAAGTATTTCTTTCCTCTGTCAAGGGGAAGTTGGTGCAAGTGTTGCTTTGACAACACGTCTGCTATGTGGTACTGCAACAAGCAGGCCCTGTGCCTCAGGACATGGCTGGAACATGGACATGACCCTAGTGGTTCAACTCCTGGCAGGTTCTCTGAACGCCAGGGCAGACAAACTCAGCCATTGATGCCTAGCGGATCACGAATGGTGTCTCAAGTCGGAGGTGGCACAAGGTCTCTTTCAGCAGTGGGGAAAGCCTTGGTTAGATTTGCTTATCCTCTGAAGAGCACATGCAATGTCAGCAGTTTTGCGCTCGAGTTTCCAAGGCGGCTATCGCGTGGCAACGCCTTCCCGCCCATACCACTTCTACCCAGAGTTCTTAAGACGATCGAGAACGATTGGGCTCAAGCCATTCTTTGACTCCGGACTGGGCATAGAGAGTTTGGTATCCAGAGCTACTTTGAATGAGCATCGATCAGATCAGGCTGCCTCTTCAGGAGGCTCTTCTGTTGTAGCAGCAGGGGAGGGTCCTCCACCCAAACTGGTCTACTCTCTGCCTCCTTGCTTGGAGATTGAGCTGCGACAGTTGATGGCTTTCAACCTTCCTCCCGAAGTATGTAATGTAATCTTGCTCTGCTTTGGGCACTCTCAAAGATTATCTTTCTGCTCTTTTCACTTTTTTGCGGCAGCCTTACTAACCCTCCATATTCAAATCCTCTATTGTAAATAGGTTTCTAAAAGCGCTTGTACATATGCTTCCACCTATGCCCTTTATCATGCCACAGTGGGATCTCAATCTGGTTCTCACATATCTCATGTGTGCTCCCTTTGAGCCTTTACAGAATTGTCCCCTCCGGCTGCTTACCATCAAGACAGCCTTTCTTGTGACGATAACATCTGCCCTGAGGGTGCGTGAGTTGCAGACATTGTCATTCAAGCCTCCTTACCGAATGGCATTCTTGGATAAGGTAGTGCTTCTCACCCGCGCCTCATTCCTTCCAAAAGTGGTGACCCCATTTCATCTGGGTCATTCAGTCACACTGCCCACCTTTTTTGCTCCTCCGTATCCCTATAAGGAAGAGGAGCATCTCCATCATTTCGACCCAAAAAGAGCATTGTCGTTCTACCTTACGTGGGAGCTAAAAGTCAGGCAGTGCAGAAACTAACCATTTTGCACTGAGATGTTATCTGTATTATAATCAGCTATGCCCTGGCTAGGAAGCAGCCTCCCGAGAGCTTACGAGCCCATTCCACCAGGGGGGAAGGCTGCGACAACTATGTTGGCTCGTTGAGTGCCAGTTCTTGACATCTGCTAGGCTGTAATGCGGGCTTCACTGCATACATTTGCAAAACAATTCTGCCTGGACAGTCAAGTCCACAGGTATAGGCATTTTGCCTGTTCGGTCCTGCAGGCCTTTTCTGGTCTAGTATACCGGTCTGTAGCCCACCACCATGAAGTATTGCTTGGGTATCTTTTCAAAGGTAAGAAATCTGCAGCTCGAAGTCTCTATCATATAAACAAGATTTTTTTTTATTTTTTTTTGATTTTCAAAAACCTTTGTCTCATCAAAGCGTACACTGCTATTCAGCCAACAACCCAGAGGCAGGCAGCATGTTTTCAGTGCGGCAAGCCGCATGAGCGATTCCACAGCGTACATTGGAGTAAATCACAAATAGTATCATTTTTATGAACATTTGAACAACACCAACTGTGAGCTAGAGTCAGGGAGGAACCTGTCAATATTAAGGGCAAATATCCCAGCTGCCCCCACCCTGCGACCTCGCACCATCAGATCCGCACAAGCACTAGTTTTCCTATCTCTGCTAGACGCAGTTTCAGCCAACATGGCGCTCGTACCAGGCTGGCGCCTTCACCACATGCGTGCTCCACGACGCAGCCTTATCCGGTCTTCATCTCATCACCAGCCATCTGACCAGTTGACTCAGTCATCCCCCTCCACTTCCGCTCCTGCAAGCCACTCCACCAACGGCTGCCACACATCAGCAGGTCTTGAACGCTGCGGCATTTGGTCCAAGTAGGCAGTCAGTTGCTCCCTACAGTATACCGCTGATCCCACCCAGCCAGACGCCTTCGGGGGAGCTTTCTTCTTCCAATGTATCGCTATTTGGCGCTTGGCAAGCAATAATAAGAGGGCAACGAGCTTACGCGATGCCCTAGGCACATTCAGTACAAATCCCAGGAGGGCCACAAGCGGGTCCGGTACCAGTGCCGCTCCCACTATCTTCCCTATAATGTTGAAAACTGTATCCCAGAATCTGTGTACTGGTCCACACATCCAGACTAGGTGGTAGAACGTAGCCTCACTCTCGCCACATCTCCAACAAGCCGTGTCGGACCGGAGACCCATCCTAAACAGTTGTATGGGCGTGCGGTATGTCCTGTGCAGGTAATTAAAGTGTATCAGCCTCAGTCTATAATTAGGCGACAGGTGTTCAAGTTGGGTGCAACAGAATTCCCACTGTTTTTCTGTAATACGTATGCCTGCGTCCTCCTCCCACAAGGTCCTGGAATCAACGTGCGCAACAGGTGTCGTGCTTTGTGTGGTCCTATAAATGCGTGTTATCAATTTACGCGGGGAGGAGTTTGACAGAATGTCTTCCAAAGCTGCCAGCGTCGGCGGAGCTTTTGGGAACATGGGGTATTTGTGCCTGCAAGCCGACTGCAATTGGTAGTACAAGAGGAGCTCCGAGGCCGTCGGCTCAGGCGCTGCGGCCAAGGATAATATCGGAAGAAAAGTTTCATCCGGATATAAGTCCCCCGCCACCCTCAGGCCACATGCGTGCGCTCGTCGCACCACTGCCGTGTCTGTAAGCGGACTCAGCAGAGGGTTGGCCTCCAATGGCATACTTGGGGCATATAGGTCCACTATGCCCGCACACTTCGCAATGTTTGACCAGGTCCAACGCACCATCTCAACGGTGTCAACGTCTTCCTGGGACCGCTTGTATTTCTGGTACACCGCCGTCCGTATAGGACAAGGAGCCGCCACGTCCATCTCTATTGCCACGTGAGGCTGGTAAGGAATCGGGTGATGCCAATAGTGCAAGTATTGGGCCTGTGCACTATACGCATACAACTCAAGGTCCGGGGCTGCGAGACCCCCCTGCCGGAAGGGGAGTGTAAGGAGGTTCCAGGCCACCCTCGGCTGCTTACCCGCCCACACCAGTTCAATCATCGCGGAGCGAAGTCGGCGAAAGAACGTCATCGTCAACGGCACAGGGATGTTTGCGAACAGATAGAGGAATTTAGGCGCCACAACCATTTTTGCAATGGCTATGCGGCCCGTCAAAGACAGCGGCAATGCTTTCCACCTCTTAACTTTACTCTCTAGCCACTCCTTGGCCACACCGAAGTTAGCCAACAACATTTCTTGAACTGAGCGGCTCATCCTTATACCCAAGTACTTGACCTCGTCCGTGACCCAATCGATCGGAAAGTTCGAGGCATGTGGGCTGCTGAATTCATATCTGTGCATAGATCGCCGCCTAGTGTTGGGTCCGGATGTTTGCACGTTGTTGTCCTGGAAGAGTCTGTAGGAAGGTGGATATCTGACTATGGTTACCCCCAACTTTTTGCCTAGTGTCTAGCTGGTTTTTCGACTTAGTTGGCCTGAGATCCTGCCATTCAGGGTCTCAGGCTGTCTGCTCTCTCTGTAAAATGGACTCCATGTACCCTAGGTACATAACCAATTGGTAAGGATCACCTTATTGGACCCTGTACAGTGTACCCTAGGTACCCAGGGCATAGGTGTACCCTAGGCCTCCCAGGGGCTGCAGCATGTATTATGCCACCCCTGGTCTGGCCTTCCAATCAGACACAACTGGCTGATCACTCAGCTGGGGCAAGGTCGTGTAATCACCCCTTGCTTAGGTGTAGTATTCCTATACCTACCTTATATATAGACACATGTGTACCTATCAGTCACTCCTATGGCAGGCCTTAACAATCCTGGAGGCAGAGTGCTTGGTAACATGTGAGATGGTGCTCTAGCATGAGCTGAGCCTGTCTGCAGCTTTCGGAACCATGTCCTTATAGCTGTTCTATGATATAGCCTACCATATACTCTTAAAGTGCCTTATAATCTTAAACGGTTATGGTAACTATGGTTGGGCTGTATCAAAACATGTCGTGTAAGGTGTCTAACAGTTTGGAATAATACCCCCATACCATTTCTGGTGATGAGGATATTATTCCCCCCTTCTAGAGGGAGAGACATGTTAAAATCCTACTTTGCTGTGTAACCTCTGACCAAAGCCTCAGCATCACAAAATGGATGCTGCTGCCACAGACACAAGTCTGACCTCCTGCTGCTGGGAGTGATCCCAGCCAGGGAGGCCTGGACAATAGGTTTCCTGCTTGGGGAGGTGCTAGCACCTCCCCAGACAGCCTTTAGTGTATTGGGGCAGGGTGGGCTGAAAGGAATGAGACATGCCTGGGGCACACAAGGTGTTCCTTGCATAGTCCAGTTCAAACCGGCGCTGGGGCACTCCAGCCCCAGCTCTGGCGCGAAACTGGACAAAGGGAAGTGGGTGTAACCACCCCCTCTCAGGTCCCACCCATAAGGCGTGACCTAGCAGGTATCCCAGCCCCCCAGATTAGTATAAGAGTGGGAGTTGGGCCTCAAGACTTTAGATTATCCTGAACCTGCAAAACTGAACAGAAACTCTGGACCTTCGACATTCGACGAAAGAAGAAGACTGAAGAATCTCCCTTGTAGCCAAGGAGTGCCTACCCTGTGCAAACAGGCACCATCAAGTGACTACCCTTTGCTTTGTGAAACGTTCGACGAGGAACCGATTGCAGAGCCCGACCAGAGCCTTGATTTCCAGACTTCTCCAACCCTCATCCACATCTGCAGCAGAGCTGAGATCCGTGGAGGCGACGAGCGACGTGGGACCGGCTACCTGGGAAAAGTGGCTAGTAACTTACAGCGCAGCTTCTGAGGTACCCTCGAAGTTGTGCACCGGGGATTGAGAAGCCCCAACCCCAAGCACCATCTGCACCGAAGACCAGCCCCCCACACTCCACGAGTCCTGCGTGGGGCCCTTCAGCATTTTCCTGCTTGCCGCGTCTGTCCGGTTGCTTGCCCGCTGGCTAGTGGCCTTTGTGACGACGCTCCCTGAAATCTTCTGCGCTGGTTTGGCTCCTCCAGACTGGCTCCTGCTTCTCTGCAAAGAAGAAGCACCCCAGACCTTCCTGGTCTGCACCAGAAGCAAGTCCCTTGTTCTTCGTGGGTTCCGCTTGCCAAGGCTTGGTGAGTCCTAGTCCAACTTCGACGCCGCCGACAGCAAGAGCCTTCGTGGGACAGCTCGCCTCCTGGTCCTGGTCGTCCTCGACGCTTCCTGGTCCTCCTGGCTGCAGCGACAAGCTTCACCTTCACCTGCAACTCTTCACGACATCGCCTGGTTCCTTCCTGGTTCCACGTGGTCACTGGCTAGTGACCTTGACTCTGTCCCCTCTGCTTGCAGGTTTCTTCTCTTCTTGATCCCAGGCTTGGGATCCACCGGACACTCTCTCCTGACTGCCTGTCAGCATCTTTCTTCAGGCATCCATAGGAGTCGACGACGAAAACGACGCATCTTCACCCCTATGCACCCGCAGCCTGTGGGCTAGGTAACTTGGGTACTCCGGTGCTCATCAGGATAGTGACTATCCTAGTGTCTAGTTTTCAAGTCTCAACTTCCTAGCTACTCCGGAAGTGTCCTAAATCTATCTATTTCTAAACTGTAACATTACTATTGACTTTTACGCATTACGCGTGAGTGTTTCCACTCTGCACACGAATCCCGTGGGCCTCCCACTTCCTAACTAACGCTAGTGTAGTGTAGCCCCAGCGATTCCCTAGGCCTAGGCCTATTCTATTTCCGTGACAGTGGTTCTTATACCACTTATTTAGTATATGGTTTGCGTGGCCCCTAGGGCCTAACTGTATTACTTACCTGTGTGACTTACTGTATGCATTAATAAGACTGTGTTGTACTTACCTCTAAACTCATAAAGAGTGCTGAGGGTTTGCTTAGAATAAATACACTTTATTTTATATATATATCTGTTGTGGTGTCCTTTCATTTGGTATTCAAGGGATTATATATGGTATCACAGCTGGCTTCACATGCCATTCAGAGTTTAGCCTAAGACTGCTCTTGTCCATGCTACCACTAGGATAGCTGGTCTATAAGGTTGACTTTACAACCAATCACCATAAGGGTATTTGGACTGATATAAGGTGTACACTATAACTAGTGACATCATACATCAGGCCAACTTCTCACAGAGACTTCGAGGTATCCTAGGATAGGTGACTCCTCCCCTGGACTACAGTGCTCATGGGCATCCTCTCCATCCTCAGATTGTTTTTCTCCGCCATTGGGTTCGGATGTGCCATCTTAACTCAAGTTAGGAAAAACTTTATCGAGGCCAAAAGGCCTTTAGTTCGCGTCGGTACTGTTTTCTCGATCGGTTTCGATACTCCTTTGTTAGTTTACTAACTTTCAGAACCGACTTTTCGCATCTTACCTGCCCATCGACGACATCGACGATGGAATCGAGGACACCATTCAAGAGATGTCCGGTATGCAATGCGAAATATCCCCACATCGACGTCCATCCGGTGTGCAACAAATGCCTTTCGCCGGATCACGACGAATCTACATGCATGGCCGTTCCAAGAAGACTCTACGGAATCGACGAGCGGCAAGACTCGAAGCGCAGCACGCGGCACCGGCCCTGGCAGACATCTTCAACGCCGAGACCGAAGATGTCGAAGAATTGGAGATCCTACCCTCCAGTCCCGTTTCCGAACATGACTCCGGATCGGGCGACGTCGACGAATCACTCTTTCGCAGAGATGAAGACGACACCGAGGTAGGAGACTACGATGAGGCCTTAGGGGCCGAAGAGAGTAGCTCCAATGACGAGCAAGGCCTACCCATTCAGACTGAAGAGAGCCCAGTGCCCCAGTCTATGGCTCCGGTCGAGGGATCGCCTTCGGGCCTTACCCGAGACCTATCCCGCAGTTCTTCGGCCCCGCCCTCGGGCCCGGCCTCGGACATTCAGCGGCAGCCATTATTACCTAAACCGGCTGGTTTCCCTTCTTCCAAACCGAAACCGAAAGCTGCACTGTTTCAATTGAAACCGAAACCAAAAGTGGCGTTGGTCGAATCGAGGCCTTCCACACCTTCGACGCCAGCGAAACGCGTCGGCACCGAGCGCACCAAGCGAGACTTCGGTGCCGAACTTGAAGCGGCCGACGTCTGAGTCGGCACACGGAAAAAGGCCTTCGGTGCCAACAAACCTGATCGGCTCCCGGCGTCGACGCCATCGACTCCGACACCAAAGGTCACACTGCCGGCTGCGTCTCACATCGCTTCCACGGCAACACCAAAGCCTCATGCATCGAAGACGTCGACGGCCATTCCCGCCCCTCGACTCGATGACCCACTGGCGCCGAAAAAGTCCACGACCGCCTCTACGGACCTGGTCGGCGCGAAAGCCTCGAAGGCGCTCCGAGTGCGACCTGTTGCGGCACAAAGCAGCAAAACCAAATCGGTCCTCCAGGACACGTCGGGCTCCGGTCCAATAAAAGCTCCAGCAGCCTCTTCGGCGCCAGCCAACATTCCTTTTGGCCTGCCTCCGTCCACGATCCCAAAAGTATTCCAACTCAGGACACGGGTCACCCACACCACAACTACACCTGCTGAGACGTCTCCGTCACATGTCATCGACGCCAACACCGGCAGGATGGTTATCCACGAACGGAGGATAACTTCGGAGCCACCTTTGGACCCTTTCCGGATCCCACTAAAAAGGAAGCTGCCTGTGGACTCAGAACCTGTCCTAAGCGAATCTTTCCACTCGCCCTACCAGGATCCACAATCATTCTCTCCCACACACTCCGACACGGATGTGTTGGAGGACTACATGGGTGACCAAGTCCCCTACCACGGAGACATGGACCCTGATGACCAACAGGACCCTGATCAAACTTGGGGCGACCCTGCAGATCCAGGTGCACCTCTAGATGCACAGGACCCACAACTCTATGGGGCGAAAACATCTCCCACAGAGGACACTGCAGCGTTCAACGCTCCTATTGAACGTGCCGCAAATAATCATGGAGTGCAGCTTCACTCTGACACCATCGAGGACGACTTTCTTATGGACACCTTCGCATCCTCAGAAAGACATGTAAAAACTCTGCCCATGTTGAAAGGGGTCCTCAAACCAGCCAAGGACATCTTCAAAGAACCCACCAGGGCACGAGTGATAAACCCCAGGATCGATAAGAAATACAGATCGGCGCCTGGGGACCCTACTTACATCAGAGGCCAATTACCACTAGACTCCATTGTCGTGGCGAATGCTCGCAAGAGGGCACACTCGCAGACGACAGGTGACGCTCCTCCCCCGGACAAAGAGTCCAAGGTGTTAGAGACCTCTGGCAAGCGAGTTGCCGCCCAGGCTGCCAACATATGGCGCATAGCCAACACTCAAGCGCTCCTCGCTCGCTACGATAGAGCGCACTATGACACATTGGAGCAACTACTCCAACATCTCCCTGACCAGTACAAAGAAGGTGCAGAAATTCTTATCAGAGAGGGACAGCTACTCACAAATGCTTCCATCAAGTGTGCACTAGATGCCGCAGACACGGCTGCCAGGGCCATAAACACAAGCGTCATGCTGCGACGACATGCCTGGTTGCGAATCTCCGGATTCAAACCCGAGGTGCAAAATAATATACTCAACCAGCCTGTCAACCCCGACTATTTATTCGGACCGGATGTTGACACCACCCTTGAGAAAATAAAAAAGGACACGGACACCGCAAAGTCCATGGGGGCTCTCCAGACTCAGTCCTTTCGGAGCAGCTCTTTTCGTCGCCCCGGAAATAGAGGAACAGGTAGAGGACAGGGGTCACAGCACACATACAACAAGGGCAATGCACAAACCACCTACGATAAAAACACCCGGGGTGGATATCGTGGCTCCAGTACGAAGGGAAGAGGACGCGGCTACGGCAACACCAGGTCCTCCCCCAAGAACAAGCAGTGACGCCCTCTCCCTTCCTCCCGACCACATAACACCTGTCGGGGGAAGGCTACAAAGGTTCCTGTCCACGTGGAACTCCATCACCACGGACAGGTGGGTCAAAGATATTGTCAAATACGGTTACTGTCTAGAGCTAACCTCCACTCCACCCACAATTCCTCCAAGAAACCGTCCTATGTCCTCAGAGCACTTAACGCTCTTACAGCAGGAGGTGCAAAGTATGCTTCTAAAAGGCGCTATAGAGGTCGTACCCGTCCACGAGCAGGGTACGGGAGTGTACTCCCTCTACTTTTTAATACCGAAAAAGGACGGGTCACTCAGACCTATACTAGACCTAAGACCCCTGAACCGGTACATTCTTTCCGAGCACTTTCACATGCTCACTCTCCAGCAAGTCCTCCCGCTTCTCAAGCAGGGAGACTTCCTAGCCACGCTGGACCTCAAGGATGCGTATTTCCACATACCCATTCACCCCTCACACAAAAAATACCTCAGGTTCACTGTTCAGGGGCAGCACTACCAATTCAAAGTCCTTCCCTTCGGCGTGACAACAGCACCCAGGGTTTTCACGAAGTGCCTAGCTACTGTGGCGGCACATCTACGGAGGCAGCACGTACACGTCTACCCCTACCTGGACGACTGGCTCGTCCAAGCACAATCAGCCCAGCAATGTGCCTACCACATGTCCCGCACCATTCACCTCCTTCACAGTCTGGGATTCTCACTAAATTACCCGAAATCCCATCTCCAGCCCGCACACGTACAACAGTACCTAGGTGCGACTATAGACACTCTGGCGGCCACAGCTCAGCCAAATTTAGTGAGGATCAACAGCATGCAAACGCTGATCTCCAGGTTCAAACCCCAACACTCACTTCCAGCACGAGTGTTCATGCAGTTGATAGGCATGATGGCCTCCTGCATTTTCATAGTCCCACACGCGAGATTACATATGCGCCCGCTTCAGGAGTGCTTAGCACGTCAGTGGAATCAGGCTTCAAGGACAGTTGAAAGACCTAGTGTTGGTGAGCGGTCGGGCATACAACTCTCTGCATTGGTGGAATCCTCAAAACCTTTGCAAGGGCCGACCGTTCCAAGAGCCTGTTCCACAAATAGTACTGACAGCGGACGCGTCTCTCCAGGGATGGGGAGCTCATGTACTCCACTACACAGTGCAGGGACTATGGACGACACAACAGAAGAAGATGCACATCAACCTTCTGGAACTGATGGCAATCTTCCTGGCCATGAAGGCATTCAAAGTACATCTGTGCAACAAAGTCGTGTTGATCCGGACGGACAACATGACTGCCATGTACTACATACAGAAGCAGGGAGGAACACACTCTCCACAGTTGTCTCATCTGGCTCAGAGCATGTGGAAGTGGGCCATTCAGAGGAACATGTTCCTCATGGCAGAACACCTCCCGGGCAAGGACAACCAGATGGCGGATCTGCTCAGCAGACACAGCCACCAAATGCACGAGTGGGAGCTACACCCTTCAGTACTCCAACCGTACTTCCAGCAGTGGGGTCACCCAGAGATAGACCTCTTCGCCACAAGCGAAAACGCAAAATGCCAAAGCTTTGCCGCCAGGTTCCCACATCCGCAGTCGCAGGGCAATGCGATATGGATGAACTGGTCCGGCAGATTTGCGTACGCTTTTCCCCCAGCGCCGTTGATACCGCTGGTGGCTCGCAAACTCGGACAACACTCCCTGACACTCGTCCTAGTTGCTCCTACGTGGGCACGCCAGCCATGGTAAACCACCTTCCTCGAACTTTCCGTGGTGCCGCATCAAAGGCTGCGGATCAAACCCGCGCATTTGACGCAGAACCATGGAGAGATTCAGCACCCAGATCCGCAACAGCTGAACCTGGCGATCTGGCTCCTGAAGTCCTAGAGTTTGGCTACCTCAACCTGCCACCTGACTGTATGGACATCATCAAGGAGGCCAGGAGACCCACTACAAGAGCTTGCTATGCAGCCAAATGGAAAAGGTTCGTCATTTATTGCAGTAATAATGACATTAACCCGCTAGACGCATCCATCCAAAACATTATTTGTTACCTCTTACACCTATACCGATGCAATCTGGCGTACACCTCTATACGTGTCCATTTGACCGCAATATCAGCCTATCTGCAAACCAGGCAGCACCTCTCACTATTCAGAGTGCCTGCCATCAAAGCATTCTTGGAAGGACTCAAACGAGTCTTTCCACCAAGCCACCCACCGGCTCCAATGTGGAACCTCAACCTGGTCCTCACACGCCTGATGGGTCCACCCTTTGAACCTCTCCACTCTTGCGAGATTCAATTCCTCACCTGGAAAGTAGCTTTCCTGGTAGCAATCACTTCTTTAAGAAGAGTTAGTGAACTCCAGGCACTAACAGTTCAAGAGCCATTTATACAGGTTCACGCCAACAGGGTCGTACTACGTACCAACCCCAAATTCATGCCCAAGGTAATCTCGCAGTTCCACATGAATCAAACCATTGAACTGCCCGTTTTCTTCCAAAACCCACAAACTGTCGCGGAAAGAGCACTCCATACACTAGACGTAAGGAGGGCCCTCATGTACTACATAGACAGGACTAAACCCTTTAGGATGACAAAACAACTGTTCGTTGCCTTTGCCCCACACCACAAGGGTAACGCCATCTCCAAAGCAGGGATAGCCAGATGGATAGTTAAGTGTATTCAAATTTGTTATCAAAAGGCAAAACGCACATTAACGATTCCCCCACGAGCCCACTCAACACGTAAGTTAGGGGCCTCCATGGCTTTTCTAGGAAATATTCCCCTGCATGATATATGTAGAGCAGCCACCTGGTCCACCACACACACATTTACCAAACACTATTGTGTAGATGTGCAATCAAAACAGCAGGCAGCTGTAGGACAGGCTGTTCTCAAAACCCTTTTTCAGACCGCTGCAGCTGGCACTGGTAGCCGCCGCTAATAGAGGGCACTGCTATACATTCTATGCACAGATATGAATTCAGCAGCCCACATGCCTCGAACTGAATATGCTACTTACCAGTATGCATCTGTTCTTGGCATGTAGGGCTGCTGACATTCATATCGCCCTCCCTCCTCCCCGGCGCCTGTAGCAGCTGCAGCTCTCAGAATTACTGTAAGCATGGTCATCACTTTCTGTATCTACTCCATCACTGCCACAATGGCGAAAAACAATCTGAGGATGGAGAGGATGCCCATGCGCACTGTAGTCCAGGGGAGGAGTCACCTATCCTAGGATACCTCGAAGACTCTTCCAGGACAACAACGTGCAAACATCCGGACCCAACACTAGGCGGCGATCTATGCACAGATATGAATGTCAGCAGCCCTACATGCCAAGAACAGATGCATACTGGTAAGTAGCATATTCATTCCGTGTGGCACTTGTTCGTGCCCTCTGTTAAGGGAAGCATGGCCGATTTTGACCAGTTGATATCTATACCGGTGAGCCCACTGTAGCGTGTCACCTCTCTCATCAGCGGGTCAAAGTTCTCCGACGGGTTCATCATGTATATGGTGATGTCGTCGGCATACATAGAAATTAGCAGACCGCGCGACGTAAATCCAATGCTACGCTGAGTATGGTGTTGTCTCAAGCGGGCCGCCAGCGGTTTCGTCGCAATTGCAAATAGTAACGGCGACAGTGGGCATCCCTGTCGGGTCCCTCTGGTTATGGAAATAGGGGCAGACGTCTGGCCATTCACCCGCACCCTAGCCGCCGGATCATTATACAATATGCCGATACGCCTGGCAAATAGCGGACTAAACCCCATTCGGGTAAATAGCGTCCGCAAAAACTGCCATTCCAGAGAGTCGAATGCCTTTGTCGCATCTAACAGTGCAGCAGCGGCCTGGACTCTGGGATCCAAATAATGCAGGAGCCCAAATAGTACTCTTAAGTTATGAGAAGTGGACCTCCCCAATACAAATCCCGATTGATCAGATAGCGCGATTTGTGGCAGCATGTATTTTAAGCGATCAGAGAGCAGTTTAGCATATATTTTGGCGTCAAGGTTTATTAGTGACAGTGGGCGATAGGAGTCCAGGCGCTTGGGGTCCTTGCCAGGCTTAAGTAGCGTGATGATCAGTGCTTCCCGCATTGACTGGGGGAGGACCCCCTTTTCCACTGCCTCCTCAAACACCCCATGTAGCCTCGGGACCAGGATGTCCGCGTATTCCTTGTAGAAGGCCGCCGTCAGCCCGTCCGGGCCCGGTGCCTTGCAAGGTGGGAGGCCAGCAATTATCGCCCGTATGTCGTCTTGCGTGAACGGCAAGTCCATGTATTGTCTGGCACTATTGCTGAACCACGCTAAGGCTATGGTGTCCAGGTAGTCGCTGAGCACCTTATCCTCTGGTGTCACCTTTGTGGTGTATAAGTCCCTATAGAATTCTGTCATTGTGTCAAGGATATCTGGCGGCTCACGCACCATGTCACCCTCTGCACGCTGCAATTCCAGTATATGATCCGACCCTCGTGGCGCGCGCAGCATGTGCGCAAGCGTGCGCCCGGCTCGGTCCCCCTCACCATACCGCCTAGCCCGACAGTCTTTAGACAGGTACGCGACTTCCCTGTCCGCCTCCTCCTGGTACCTAGTGAGCTGCGATCGAAGGTCCGCACGCACTCTATCTGACGGCGCATTGATCAAGTCAGACTCCAGTCGCGCAAGGCCAGTTTCTAATTTGCTCAGGGTATCGCAAATTGATCTCAGCACACCCGTTTTTAGCGACATGCAGTGCCCTCTCGTCACCACCTTACAAGCCTCCCAGAGCGTGCCTGGCGAATCCACGGTGCCCTCATTAATCGCAAATTACTCCTCGAGCTTTTCGCGCAGTGCCTGCTGAAATACCTGATCGCGCAGCGCCCGAGAGGGAAACCTCCGGCTAAACGGTTGGACATATTGGGATGGAGTGGACATCGTGAGGAGCACCGGGGCATGGTCGGACAGCGATCTCGGCAAGTGCATCACCTCTAGCACTGACGAGTGCAGGTCCCTGGATAGCAACCAGTAATCCAGCCTGGACCAGGCGGCTCTATGAGTTGTTATACATGTGCCCGCGCGGTCCCCGGGGTGCAGCACCCTCCAGGAGTCCACCAGCCCTGTCTCCTGCATAATACAGCCGAGCGCCTCTGATGCCTTAGGGTGGTGTTCTCTAGTAGCGCCCTGCCTATCCATAGTGCCTGAGAGTACAACATTGTAGTCCCCCCCCCCCCCCCCCCAAGATCGCTGCCGGGCCACGAGCCTGCACCTTATGCCATAATTCCCCGAAGAAATCTGGGTTATCATCGTTAGGGCCGTACACATTCACCAGCACCAGTCTCATGCCACACAGCGTCCCCACAAGCAGTACATAGCGGCCTCCCGCGTCCCTGAGCTCCTCGTGCGTTGTCCACTGGAGACCCCTTCTTATCAGAACCGCCACCCCTCTGGAGTAATTCGAATAAGATGCGTGAACTATCTCTCCCCATCGGTTATGCCTAAGCAACTGTGCCGCATTAGCTGTCAAGTGAGTCTCCTGCAAGAGGCAGATGTCTATGTCTTTTCTGTGCAAGAAGGCCTGCACCAACTTGGCCTTGCGTCTATCATTCATGCCTCGCACATTCCAGGTAAGGCAGTTTATTCGCGTCACGGCGACAGGGACATGAAAAAGCCACGATCAAACAGTATACCCAAGCCATGTGACACGCCACCCGACCACCACCAGGCGAAGCGCAAAGCACAGCCCAACGGCCCAGCGGGCCACATTGCACATAAGCGATCATAGTACAGTAAGCAGCATGATTTTCGACAGGGCGGTGAAGAATATACGGTATTCGGTACAGCAGTAAATCTCGCTTCCTCTGACTCCACACTACAAAACAAACAAACCCCGGAACCACCCCCCAAACTCAAGTGAACCCTCCCCCCACCCGCTCCAACCCCCCAACCAGGTTGTGCAATATCCCCCCAGGTTACCCCTCCTGCCATAGAAACCATGACTAAACCCAACAGCAGTAACCAATAAGTGGGAATCATCCCCTGAGGTGCGCAGGTTGGCCGCCTACTAACCCCGTACTCATGACAGGGCGATCGAGCACTGGCTCAGCGTGCCGGCTCAAGGACCCCCTCCACCCCGGGACCACAGTGATACACACAGCCTTCCCGGGGCAAGAGAATGAACCCCCTGCACAGCAGTCAAACGATAGGCCCCGAATCGGCCTGGACCGGGAGCACACAACTGAATATCAAACATCAAACATGATCAGTCACTCAATATCTCTTAGCCTGTCCTGCCGATCCGGTCCCTCAGCAGGTGGTTGGTTTTTTTGCTCTCTTGCCAGTTGTTTAGCATATTGTAGGGCCGCTTTCGCATCCAAGAAGAAAGACGGTTTTCCGGGGCCCTGTACCCGGAGCTTCGCGGGGTAGATCAGGGAGTATTTCGTTCCCGTTTGTTGGAAAAGTTTTTTCGCGGGCATGAATTCTCTACGAGCGGCTTGCACTTGCATAGTATAGTCCGGGTAGAGGGCGATGTGATTACCTTTGTATTGCATATCCTTCATGTCTCTTGCCATACGCAAAACCGTGTCACGGTCTCTATAATTTAAGACGCGCGCGATGATTGGCCTAGGTGGTGCTCCCGGTTTAGGCCTGGGCCCCAATGTCCTGTGCGCTCTTTCCACGAGGAACATCAAGGATAGTCCTGACCCAAATAGGTCTTTCAGCATCTGTTCAACGTATTGCTCCATGTTAGTAATGTCTGTTGTTTCCGCCACACCCGTGATGCGGACGTTGTTGCGCCTCGAGCGCGCTTCTGAGTCCTCGTTCTTCTGTTGTATTAACTCCAGGACTTTATCCATTCCACGCAGTTGTTTGACCAGGTCGGTCTGGCCGTCCTCCGTGTCGGCCACGCGTGTTTCAAGCGCCTCCACTCTGCCTTCGTGCTTGTCCATACGCGTCGTGATGCCGTCCATGCGTGCCGCCAGCGCGTCCATTTTTCAGTCTATGCCCCTCAGTCCCTCCTTTAATTCTTTAAACATCGATTTAATGTCCGCATCTTGTGGGCCACTCTGTTCCGTGCTCGCGGCATCCGCGTCTCGGTGATCCTGGTCCGACGCTTTCTGTTTGGACTTATCGAACGTGAGTTTTGGCTGGCGCGTGTCCGGTTTGCCCATGGACGCCTCCCCGCACAGTCAGTGGATAGGGGCTACTGAACCACAGGCCCCCTCACGGCACCGGTCGCCCCACACCAGGCTCCTGCAGCAGATAGTAGGAAGGGCAAGCGTCTACAGCAGACCAGGGAGCCGTTGCCCCCGTACCGGGGTATGTCTGTAATGCAGGGAACCAGATCCACTAGGGTGGGACAGCCGCAGGGTGTATCCTCAGACTCGGGCTGCCTCCCGCTCAGCGGCGCCCCTCGCGTTCCACAGAGCAAGGCCGCACAGCGCACCCGGTCGTCCGCAACGGCGCCCCAGAGCAGGTATCCACCGGGCCGAGCGAACGCCGGTCCGCGCCACAGGCCTCAGCCGTCAAATCCAGCTGCCACCCGACCACGCTAGCGGTATCATCACCTCGTCAGGGGCCACAGCACCACAGCGCGTTGTTCCCTTCACTGCCGCGAGGAAAAGGCAAGCCCCGCAGCCCATCACCTCCCCCAGGCCGCCGCCTCAGGGCTCTCGCTGGTAGTGGGCAGCAGCGCAGCCACCCTTGGGAAGATGGCCGCCTCCGGGCCCGTCCCGGTCTTCAGGAGCTATATCGGAGTGCAGGCGCTCCGCGGGCGTGTGGCAACTCTCCATCGTGCTAGGTCGGGCACAGCGACAGCTCACTCAGGACGCCGGCTCGGGCTCAAGTCGTCCGACTCTTCGGCATCCCTCGAGTCTTCAGTGCCCAGCGGCCGCAGTGCCGCCTCCTCGCCTCACCTTCTCACAGCCAGCGATATTCCGTAGCGGGACTGACACTGTTGCAGCAACGCTACTCCGCCGGCGGGGGTATATGTTGAGGAGACTGTGCCCCCAGGGCCAAGCCGACCCAGCAATCTTTGCTCCGCAGCGCGTCTCCTCCACGGATCCAGCCGCACGCCAGTCCCCGGCGTCTGCGCACGCTTCAGGCCGCTCCGTCGCTCATCAACCACTGGGCCGATCTCCGCCACAGCTCCAGCCACGGGTTCAGGAGTTTCGTCGGGAAGGGCAGGTACCCAGCGCATTTTACCGGGGACGAGAGGACCGAGCTCAGGCACCTGAATTGCCGATAATTGTCGGATTGATTCGCTCGATCGGCGGAGCTGCGATTTCAGGCAGCCATTCCGCGTTGCAGCCAAGCCACGCCCCCCATATAAACAAGTTACTTACCTTCGGTAACGCATTATCTGGTAGAGATAATATGTGGCTGCAGATTCCTTTCAGACCCATCCATGCCTCCCCGTTCTGCTGACACATTTATAGGGCTAAGTTTGTTCCCCTTTACAGGGCCCTAGTTTTGACACACAATAGTCAGTTCACTTCATGGTTCTGCGCTTCTGGTGTGGAAAAAGTGAAAAGGAATGGGCATCGCGTGTATGGGAGGCACCTATATAGGTGATCCCGACATCACAACCGATGCTTGCGACATCACATGTAGCCAGACTGAGCCACCCGATGGCGTGCGGGGGTACTGCCCATGCAAAAAATGTACAGATCCAGTCTGACGTCTGGGTAATTCAAAGGTAAGGAATCTGCAGATGGATATTGTCTCTACCTGATAATGCATTACCGAAGCTAAGTAACTTGTTCAACTGTGTTAGTGCGCGATAAACCCTGGGTTTTCCCTGTAAGTATTCTAGGCTATGAGTATGTATCAGACCCATATGAGAGTTAAAATCTCTGCACAATGCAATAGGTGCGGGCCAGGATGCTAGGCCTAAGATCAGATTTTCAAATAGTAACCCCTCATTGATATTGGACCCATAGATCAAGTAAACGTAAACCCACCTACTTGACACACTGCCAAAATGAATCTGCTCAGTTTATCTCAGGATCTCTTCACATCACACAGACCTGATCTACCTAATAGGACTCCCCACTTCCCCCTTTGATTGCCTCGCTGTGTGGTACAGACTATAATTCAATACCCCAGAGTCCCAAACACCCATTTTCTGACTTCCGAGATGTGTGTTTCTTGAAGGCAGATAATGTCGGCCTTCATTATCCGCAGCCACTTTGTCACTCTGACCCGCTTGTAAGTCCTTGACGTCAGCAGATACTATACGGATCGTATCCCTCAGTGGAAAGATCAGAAAATGAGAGAGATAGAGACGTGAGAAAATCCCAGGACAGGCCATTCACAGTTAGTACAGCACAACATATCAGATACGGGCCACTTCCCTGACCACTTCCTGTAACCACATCCCAACCAATATCTGAAAGGAAAGAAAAATATCAATTGCCCTCAGTTCCCCTTCCATTCTTTTAACACTAGTTCCCTATTTCCTCATTTTTCCTTATAGTCCACGATTCCTCTACACCCTCCCCCCAAGCCTTCCCATGCCATCAACCTTGTACCCCCTCAGCCTGCTTAAACCCACTCACCTACGTGTAGCCCCCCCCCCCCACCCTCTCTCTTGAAAAGCAAGCGGACCCTTCATACCTGGGCCCGACGATGAAAAAAGGCCACAAGAATGACTTTGCAACAATATTATTTATCGATACTTGATAAAGTCTTAAAACTCTTGGAAAGAGGACTGAATCGCTCTTGATTCACCAGTAGTTATGGACAAACTGAGGGAGGCAATGATCTCTCTTGCACTGGTGAAGGCAGCCAGACCAAACAAAAATCCCCTTGAGTTTTATCGTAATTTCTTTTTCAATTTCATCAGAATATATGCTTGGAATAATTCTAGCCTCACAAAGAGGAGAATCAACAGCTTAACTGTGGTCTAATACTAATATAGTGATATTTAAAAACAAAGGGGAGGCCAACCTTGAATCCTGACTCATATAGGCTAATTTCGTTAATCGACTGTCATCTTAAGATCTACTCAAAGGTGTTAGCAACCTGGATTAGCAGGATCGTTGCTATATCGGTTTACCCCTGGCAGCACGGGTTTATCCCAGGTAGAGGTACAACAGATCATGTCAGACCTATAACCTTGTTTGATAAAGCAGAAATCATGGGGGACCCCTATTGTAATGATACTGCTTGATTCGGAAAATGCCTTTGACCTGGTCATGTGGGTATATCTGTGGGAATCACTAGAGGGAGTTGGGCCCGGCTTCCTGAATGAAATGAAATGAAAAGACCATTTATTAAGCACGATAGCTACCCTCAGGCGTCCTAGCGCTAGGGACAACGCGTACAGGAAAAACAATTGAAGGTTTATTTGGGTTTATTAAGCAGGGTTTTTAAGTGTTTACGGAACAGAAGTAGGTTGGGCTCTGATTGCATATGGAAGGGGAGGGAGTTCCAAAGTTTGGCTGAGTTATAAGAGAACGACCGGCCTCCCACATCTGGCTCTCTTGATCCTAGGTACTGTCGCGAGGAGAGAGGATGCTGGTCTGAGCTGTCTGTTCGGGTGGTAGAGGGTGATCAGTGAATGTTTAATGACAGCGCCTGTTTTCCAGAAGGCTCGGTGGGCGATGCACAGGGTCTTAAATTCGATTCTTTCCCTGACTGGGAGCCAGTGGAGGCTCTTTAGTCCGGGTTTGACTGGAAGTCGACGGGGATCTGAAGCAGTGTTCGGGCAGTGCAGTTTTGTATGATCTGGAGCTTGCGCAAGGTGGTTTGGGGGGCCCCTAAGTAGAGGGCGTTCCCGAAATCCAGACGAGACAGAATGAGACCCTGGACCATGATCTGTCTCGCATTCCCTCAAGGTGTTCTGTGCTGTGTGTGGCTGATTGAGAGCCACCACTATCTGAGTGTCGTCAGCATAGGTGATGATTTTTATCCCGAACGGACGGACTAGCTCAGCTAGTGGGCTAGTGGGCTCATATATATATATTAAATAGCGTAGGGCACAAAGAAGAACCCTATGGCACACCGCAGCCAAGAGGCTTGCTGGGGGAGGTGATGTCGCCCTCAAAAATCTGGAAGGCGCGGTCTGAGGGCTATTCAGACCATGTATGAAAATCTCAAAGGTTAAATTAAAATGATGGGCTTGGAATCAGAAAGTATTAAGATTACAAGGGGAAGACCACAGTGTTGCCCCTGCTCCTGTCTATTAATTGCTTTATATATAGACACCTTTCTGGACAAGCTAATTAATAATCTAGTCCTAAGAACTGATAGTGAATGGTTTGACTATAGTACTGGCGTATGCCAAATATGTGGACATTGTTACTACTGATCCCAGTGGTGCGACTAAAGAAGTCGAGATGGAGGCAACAATGGTCAGCTATCGGGATATCTCCTCAACAGAGAGAAGACTCAAATTATGTGTAATAATTCCACCAGCAGGTACATTGGGAAGACAGATAGGGCGACTTTTCTCAGGAGTAGTCATCACTCCTACTATGCGGATATTATCCCAGCAAACCATGACCCTCTTCTGCCCAAAATCAAAAGACATAGGGTGTATAAATAAATAACATTTGACGATGATAGGCCAATCCAATGTAATTAGGATACTGGTACTTCCTAAAGACCTCTATTCAGGACAATCCCGTTTGGAGTAGGTATCTGGAAGCATAAAAGGGTGAGAATAGCTCTGAAGTTTCCAGCTCTCCCCTTGGATAGAGGTGGCTGGGTTGTCCACTGCTATAAGCATTATCTAGGGGCTCCTATGTTACAATTCATGGAACCAATAATAATGGATTGTAGGGGACAGAACGATGAGCAGGGGATCCCCTGAGCATCTGAGTTAACACTGAGAATGGAGGTCAAGGGATGCTTCTTAAGAACTCTGGAGCCCAGCTACTACAAAAACAAAACAGTTCGGTTTAAGACGGTCGAGATGGCACATAGAATGTGGGCAGCCCTGAAAGACAAACTCTGGATCTCTCGATAAAATGCCTATACTCCACTTTGAGGGTCCGCTCGGCTCTTTCAGGTCAAGCATTGTATGACGTGGAGAAGGGAGGGGATACAGAAGTCAAGGGATCTTTTCTCAGATGTCCAATCCTCCACTTTTATGGCTTTGCAGCGTAAAAATAGAATACCACAGCAAAGCTTTTAAAAATATTTACAAAGTAGAGGGTTTGTTCTAAAATTGAACAAGGAATCGGTATTGGTGGATAAAATACCAATTGTGGAGTCTTTGAGAGCTGCTGGCGGAATTAACATCCAGGCTTTATATAGGTTGTTAATAGTACAAACCCAGACGATTTAACTGCACAATAATGGAAGTGAGGCAGCAGACTTAGTCTTGCTCCCGGGGATGTTTGCTTTCAGCAAGCTTTAAGGGTTGGACTTAAGGTGAAGCTGAGTGGCAGGTTAAAAAGCCAGCATTTCAAAACTTTATATAACTTGTATTATACCCACCCGAAAATTGTCTAGATGGGGGTAAAAGAACGGACTCGAAGTATCCAAGTTGCGGAGATAGTGATGCAGATATTGTGCACATATTCTTCTCCTGTGTGAAATTAGGTGAGCTCTGGAATAACATATGCAAATTCTTAAACATCACACCTCAGCTGGTGTTACTAGGGGTAGACGCTCACGGCCTGAAGGATAGGCGTATAGTCTATCCAATTTTTAAACGGATAAATATTGCGGCAGCATGGCTAGACCCAGAATCCCCCTCTTTTCAACAGTGGATCAATAGGTTTCTCGCATTTCATCACTTTGAAGAGAGTTTATATCTCTGCAAAGGTAGGAGAGCCAGAGCCAGAGGTGCTGTTATCCGCTCAGTAATGAGTGGGTGGTTGGCTGCTCTACAGTCCTCAGGGGGTCCAGTCCTAGGGGGTACTGGATAAGGAACGTTGTATTTGTGACACCAGACACTGTTCCATTAATCCTTGATGTAATTTGTTAGAAAAGAAGTGAATGTCATTCTATATCAATATTTATGATCACTGGACTTTGACTATGTATGGATGATGTGATTTAAACGATTGAAGCTCCTATTGTAGATAATACTATTGTTATGATGCCCCTCAAATATTCCTGGTCCCACACACAAGTAAGTTCACGGATGGCTTTTGAGGTATATATCCTAGATAACGCTGCTTGGAAAAGCCAGTTTCTGAATACTAAAACAGTTTCTAACTCTGTACCATCTAAAGAATTCACTTGGGCAAATGAGTCCTTGCTTGCCCTGACTTGCTTGCTAGTAGAACTCTCTGATCATGGCGAACATTCTGAAAATCACATGTTCGAGGCGTGTGCTGTAAATCATGCTGTGCATAAGTCCGCCAGCTCATATGATTACAAGTTTTTGTTCAAAGAAGTTTCTTCGAGTCACGAGGCTGTGTGACTCCCCCTTTTTGTGATACTGCGCATGGGCATTGACTCCACTGCCAGATTGTTTTTTTCCGCCGACAGGTTTGGAAGTAATCTCTAGCACTCTGGTTCGAGACTCTTTCGGTCTCCCTTCGGTTCGCTAGTAGATCCTTCACTCAACGGCATTGTCTCGATCGCATAGTTACCTTGTATTCCCAGTGAATATCCTTCCTGCGCCGTGGATCTTCAACTCGCTTTCGCGAACATACAACCTCTAAAACCTCAGACTCTGCTCTGAAAGTTCGGCCTACAGCAGGGGCCTCCACCTCTTCAAGGACTGAGTCCAAGACTATCGAACCTCCATTTTGGCTCCAAAAGACCAGAGTCACAGTACTTTGGCACCGAGCACACCGACACCGAAACATCCTTCCACTCCGAAATGTTTCACCTTCAGACTGAAAACTCTTCACAAACCAATCCTCCATGTCATGGAGGAACAGCTCAATCTAATCCAGAAAATCTTGCAAATTCAGCCCGGAGCAAAGAAGATAATTCTTCAGCCGTCAAAGCCTCAGTCCTCCAAAAGACAGTTAACTTTTCAAGAGGCTCGAGACATTTTTATACAGACCCCTAATAAGAAAAATAAGGATGTTGCCACTAGCCCTGTACACATTCCCATTCCTACCGCACCAAACCCACCAACACAACCACCTGATTCACCACAAGAATCTGAGGCAGTTAACATGTCCTCTCACTCACCCATTATAGGCGAGGATGACGACATTACACAAGACACACATCCTGGGGAAGCCTACGATCTTGAACTACAAGGGGATACAGACCCCAACCTCTATCCTACACGTCCATCAGCACCTGATGATGCCTCTGTAGGAGAGTAGGGTCTGCAATCCTATGATCACCCAGATTTTTTGCTTTTGCTTCATTGGTTTACGACTTTCTCCGGCTGTGGGCCTGCCAATCAGACCCACAGCCTAGCTGTTCTCTCTCGAAATTAACACACATGTACGTTAGGTGCATCCACTAATTGGAACTGGGCCGCCTTGTCAGTCCCTGTCTCAGCATACCACAGGTATCCAGGGCATCGGTGTACCCAGGGCCTACCAGGGGCTGCAGCATGTATTATGCCACCCCTGGAATGGCCGCCCAAATCTGACACAACTGGCTGCACGACAGCTGGGGCCACGTGGTGTAATCACCCGTTGCTGTAGGTGTAGTATTCCTACACCTAACCCTAAAATGGACACATGGATTCCTATCAGTCACTCCTATGGCAGGCCTTATCAATCCTGAAGGCAGAGTGCGGGGAGTCATGTGGGATGGTGCTCTGGCGCGAGCCGAGCCCGTCGACGGCTTGCGGAACCAAGTCCTAATAGCCGTTCCATGGTGACGCGGGCCGACTATTTGCTAACTTTGGCATCGCATCACCTACACATGTCGAGTAAGGTGTCATACGAATTGGAATACGAACCCCTCGCTAGTTCTGGCGACGGGGTTAGCATTCCCCCCTTCTAGAGGGGCACGACATGGAAGTAACCCTGAACCCCGGTTAAAGTTGACTCAAGCCTCAGCATCACAAAATGGATGCTGCCACCAGACACAAGTCTGACCTCCTGCTGCTGGGGGACCTTCCAGCGAAGGGAGTTTGGACAAAGGGTTTCCTGTCGAGGGCGGTGTTAGCACCGTCCCAGACAGGGTTTGTGTATCCCAGGTAGGCAGGGCTGAAAGGAAGGTGATTGCCAGTGGCACCCCGGTGCTCACTGTGCATAGCCCGGCTCAAACCAGTTTCGGGGGCACACCAGCCCCTGAGCTGGCGCGAAGCCGGACAAAGGATAGGGGTGTAACCACCCCCTCCTGGCTCCACCCATAGGTAGAACCTAGTCACGGGCCAACCCCTTTTTCTTAGAATAAAGGTAGGAGCGAGTCCCCTTCCCAAATTGGATAATCAGATAATCGGATACCTCCGAATCACGAACCACTTTCCACGAAAGGAACTCTTGACTATTTCTGAAGACTCTCCCTTGTGGCTAAGGAGTAGCCACCCTGCACCAGCAGGCACCAACTAAGCGCTTGCGGTTTGCTGTAAGTCTCTCCTACGGATCAAGACTGCCCAGCTCGACGAGACCCGAGTTCCCTGCCATCTCTGACCTTTTACCTCCCTCATCAGCTCAGCTGAGAGTCGTAGGTGTGACGAGACCTGCGGGACCGGCTATCTTCAGAACCTGCACGACGCTTATCTAGCACGCCCACCGAGGGACCCTCGAGTGAGTGCACCTAGGGTTTGAGAAGCCCTAAACCCTGAGCAGCTCCAGCATCGAAGTCTGTCTCCCCAGCATCCGCGAGATCTGCGTGGGGGGCCCTTCCGCTCCTTGCTGTTCACCGCGTTGTCCGACCACTTGCCGACCGGCTTGTGGCCCTCTTCACGACGCTCCAAGATTACTTTTCATCACTAGTCTGGTTGCTCCAGACTGGCACTTGCTCCCCTTCAACAGAGGAGTACCCCGGACCCTCCTGGTCCACTCCCGACGCCATCTTGACTCCCCCGCTTGGGTGGCCACTGCCAAGATCCGCTGCCCCTTCCCGGGCCCAGCATCATCGACAGCAGACACCTTCGTGGGACAGCTCGCCCTCCATCCTGGTCGCCGCCGCGCCTCCTGGTCCGAGGAACAGCCGAGTCCGACGTCACCCACTCACCTGGTCGAGGTGACTTCAGCCGGTACCCTCCTGGTACCCACACGATCGCTGGCTAGCGGTTGAGAACTGAGTCCCCTCTGCTTTCAGGTTTTCCTTCATCACCGATCCAGGCTTGGATCGCTCTGAACATCGTCACTGGTCGCCTGCCAGCAACTTCTTCTTTCAGGCTCCTGAGACTACACGAGGACTCCCGACATCTTGACGAACTTCACGCAGCCGCAGCCTCCGGGCTAGGTAAATCGAGCATCTCGGTGCTCCATCGCAGGTTCGCTCTACAAGTGTCCAGTTCCTTTTTCGTTTAGTCCCACTGATCGGAACACTCCGAAATCAGTACCTCCAGACTCTAACCATTCGCATTTCACTGTTAGTGTAGATGGTTTCTCGTGCCCCTCGGGCATTTGTGTAAGTTGTGCAACTGAAGTATTTTCCTAAGAGTTTTGTAGTGTGCGTAGCTCCCTGACTCATAAAGAGCCAGGGTAGTCTTGTTATAAATAAATACCCTTTTATTTTCATAACAACTTGTGTGGTGTCCTTTCACTTGGTGTTCAAGGGGCATATGTGATGGTAAACAGCTGGCTTAACACGCCCTCTAGAGTTTAGCCTAAGACTGCTCGTATCCACGCTACTAGGATAGCTGGTCTAAAAGGTTGACTTACAACCAATCATCAATAAGGGTCGTTTGGAATGATACACAGTGATCACTAGAATAGTGAGCACTACATATCAGGCCAACTTCTCACAGCCTCTGCCTATCAAGCTCCAATAGCCAGGATGACGGCTTTTCATCAAGCATCTTTACATAAGGACACAACAGAGATTACTTCCTTTTTGAAACACACACTTATGCTCAAAGGGAGGCACAATATTTACCACTCCTAAAGGGAATGCTACGTAATGCAGAAGATATTTTTAAGGACCCTGTCAAAGCTAGAATATGAACACCATGCATTGCACAAAAATTTAAGGCTGCACCCTCTGTTCCCATATACATTAGAGGTTAATTAACCCCGGTCTCCCTAGTAGTCTCTAATGCACGAAAAACGGCAAACTCCCAAATCTCAGGGGACTCGCATCCCCAGAAAAGGAGTATAAATTAATTGATGCCTCCGGAAAACGCACAGCAGCACAATCTGCAAATCATTGGCATATTGCCAACAGCCAAGTTCTATTAGCTTGTTACTATGAAGCTCACTGGGATAAAATGTAGGGGCTCTTCCAACATCTCACAGTGGAATAGAAGAAAAGGGGGCAGGACATTTTTAATGAGGTGTAGCTAATCGCAAACAACTCGATAAAATGCGCATTAGGTTTTTTAGACACTGCTGCTAAAGGCCTAAACACCAGCCTGCTATTATTTGCTTTGCTCCATATCTCCAACTTTAAACCTGAACTGCAGCAGGCAATCCTTCCTCTCCGGGCCTCAAGTGGAAACAGACCTTGAGAAAATGAAAGACACTGAAGTCGCAAAATCAATGGGGGCTCAATTTCAAACAACGTGCTAGATCTGCCTCCACAGACAACACAGGGACAGCCCATAAAAATCAAGCTTCCACTGCTAAGACCTTTTAAAGGGGTGCACACACAGGAAATAATTTCGAGGTAAGGGGTTGTGGGAATAATACCTGTAACCCAAATACAAATACCAAACAATGACTTCCCCACCTTTCCCTCTGACCATTTAACAGCTGTCGGGAGTCGGCTTCAGAACTTTTTTGTCAACATGGAAATCAATCACAACAGACCAATGGGTGTT
The DNA here is from genome assembly GCF_964204655.1 of Triturus cristatus. Classification (NCBI taxonomy): domain Eukaryota; kingdom Metazoa; phylum Chordata; class Amphibia; order Caudata; family Salamandridae; genus Triturus; species Triturus cristatus. The sequence goes on from NC_140587.1 coordinate 102,404,490, forward strand.
GGACATTATGCAACATGGTTACTGTCTGCAGCTCATTACAACTCCTCCAAATATTCCACCTCGCAAACGTAAATTATCGATACAACACCAGGTTTTCCTCAAAAAGGAAATACCCGCTCTCCCTCTCAAAGGAGCAACAGAGCCAGTCCAAAAACAATATCAAGAAACAGGGGGATATTAAACTTCCTTATTCACAAAAAAGGACGGAACACTGTGACCTATTCTCGACCTCTGGCCACTAAATCATTATATCCTATCGTAACACTTCCACATGGTCATTCTTCAAGCAGTGATTCTGCTATTCTACTTCCATATACCCATCCATCCCGCACACCAAAAATATCTACGGTTTGTCTTCCAAGGAAAGCATTGTCAATAGGACTTTTCCTCGCACCACATGTATTCACTAGCAGTGGTGGCAGCACATCAGTAGTGGCAGCACATCTGAGTAGACAAAACATCCATGTATTTCCTTATTTGGACGATTGGCTGATAAAAGCAAACAGTCTCAACCTTTGTAAACCGCATACAGAGCCAGAACTAACCCTATTGCATCAACTAGGACTTTCCGTCAACCTACAAAAGCCACATCTACAACCAGCTACATTATAACCATATCTGGGAGCCATATGAGTTTACCATGCCAAAATGCAGACAAGATGCAAAACATTATACTAATCCAACAATTTTAGACTGGGACCCTGGTCTTTGTCAATACACTTATGTGACTTTTGGGCATAATGGCATCCTGCCTCTCAATAGTCCCACATGCCAGTTTGCTCATGAGACCCCTGCCAGAATGTCTCTCACATCAGTGTACACAGTTACAAGATCTAGTGTTGGTAGAGAGCTGCACACATCGCTCTCTGCAGCAGTGGAATCCACAAAATGTATCCAAAGGGTGGCCATTTCAAGACCCAGTTCCCCAAATCATTCTCACAGCGGATGCTTCCCTCACGGGTTGGGGAGCGCCTCGTCTCCAAAACTTTACAGTTCATGGTGTGTGAGACTCCAAAACCAGAGTTCTCCATATCAATTACCTAGAGCTTCAAGCGGTTCTCCTAGCACTGAAAGCCTTCCTACCTCACCTACAGCAAAAAGTTGTCCTAATCCGAAGGGACAATAATGACATTGCTAAAATATCTACAAAAACAGGGGTACTCACTCTCTCTAACTATCTTGCTTTGCCCAGAAAAATAGAGCGTAGCATTATATCACAACATTCATCTCCTGGCAGAACACGTACCAGGAACAAGCAATCAAGTTGCAGACCATCTGAGCAGGATGCAGCAACAAGTCCACGAATGTGAACTCCACCCTGAAGTCCTCCTACCATGCTTAAAAAAAAAAAAGGTTAACACAAATAGACCTGTTTGCAACCCCAGAAAAAGCTAAATGTCCATACATTGCATCCAGGTACCCACACCCCCTATCCAAGTGCAATGCTCTATGGATGTATTGGTCAGGGATATTTGCCTACGCCTTCCCACATGTCTCTACTGCTTCCTTTAGTGGTCAGAAAGCTCAAACAAATATCCCTCACACTAATGCTCATAGCGCCAACAAGGGCTTATCAACCGTGGTTCACAACACTACTGGAGCTCTCCCTAGTTCCACATGAGACGCTTTCCCTTAACCTTCTCGCACATAACCAAGGCACAATAAGACATTCCAATCTCAAGGAATTGAACCTTGCGATATGGCTCTTGAGGTCATAGAATTTGGATACTTAAACTTACTACAACCACACATGGATATTCTTAAACTCGTAGACCTACCACAAGACAATGTTATGCTGCCAAATGGGAACGATTTGTCGTATACTGCCAACAGCAAAAAGTCAACCCTCTAAATGCACAAGTACAAACAATTTTTTGTTGCATTTGCAAACCACAGGTTTAGCCAATACTTCAAAATTCTTACACCTCGCTGCCATTGCAGCCAACTTGCCAAATAGACAACACTTATCTTTGTTTAGAATACCTGTTATTAAAGACGTAATTGAATGACTTGAAAGAATCATTACCTCCTAAGCTTCCACCTGCACTAGCATGACACTTAAACATTGTACTAACAAGACTTTTGGGACCACCATTTGAGCCACTACATTCTTGCCAACTACAATATTTGTCCTGGCAAGTTGCCTTTTTAATTGCTCTTTTCACTTAGACGGGTCAGTAGATCCAGGGACTAACCTTGGAAGAACCATTCTTCCATCTTCATAGAGACAAGGTAGTGCTCAAAACAAACCAAACCCAAAGTTCCTTCCAAAAGTTATTTTACCTTTCCATATTAATCTATAGAATTACCAGTCTTCTTTCCCCAACCTGACTCCGTTGCAGAAAGGGCTCTACATACTTTAGATGTCAGAAGAGCTTTAATGTATTATATCGACAGAACTGAAACATTTAGATAGACTAAGCAGTTATACATTGCTTTTTCTACTCCTCACATTAGAAATGCGATTTCTAAATCTGGAATATCAAGATGTATAGTAAAATGCATCAAAATGTATTATGCTAAAGCTAAAAGACTTCTACGCGTTCCCCCTAAAGCTCAATCTGCTCTTAAAATAGGGTCTTTAATGGCATTTTTAGGGAACATTCTTATTGCTGACATTTGTAAAGCAGCAACATGGTCCACTTCACAGACCTTCACAAAACATTACTGTGTGGATGTATTTACACATCAACAAGCCAATGTTGGCCAAGCGGTACTAAGAACTTTTAAAACCACTGCAACCCCCACAGGTTAACCACCGCTTAGGGAGAGCAACTGCTTAACAGTCTATGCACAGAATGTGTATCTACAGCACACATGCCTCGAACGGATTATGTTACTTACCCTGTAAGCATCTGTTCTTGGCATGTAGGTCTGTAGATTCACATGCTCCCTCCCTCCTCCCCAGACCCCGTTTAATGTTGCCATTTACATACTTTAAGTTACATCACTCTCATGGAAATCACATTACGGATGCATACTACAACCTCATTCTCGCCTATCTACGGCTCAACAATCAGGCAGTGGAGTTGATGCCCATGTGCAGTATCACCACAAGGGAGAGTCACACAGCCTTGTGACTCGAAGAAACTTCTTCGAACAAAAACAACTTGTAATTATCCAAGCCCAACAGTAGATGGTGAGAATGTGAATCGACCTCACTATATGCCAAGAACAGATGCTTACTGGGTAAGTATTATAATCCTTGTCTGATTTGTAATCCTCCACCCCTCAGCCGGCTCTCTCGCACAGGAACACACCCCTGCCATCTTTGTTTCTTTGTGTCATCAGACATTTATGGGTTTTCTGTAGGTTCAGGCTGCCAACAGACAGTAAACTAGATGCAGTGCATTTGGGAAATTTGGAAATCCGCTACAAGTAAAAAGCGGCTTTAGAGTAGCTTGCTACAGATATCACCCCAGATCTGTAATAAAACCTACCACAACCATATATTTTTTGCCATCAACATATCCTTACGTTTCTATTGCTGGGTGCTCGACCACCCTATTCTCCCCCCTCCCCCCCCTCGCCCTTATTGACTGGCTGGGTGATTGCGCTCAACATGTCAGATTGTAAGCGTTTTCTGTTGCGCAGGCATACATCCCTGTATGACTCTAAACCAAACTTTGTTTGTCTTGGTCTTCTTAGCATGGGAGTTCACTACGTTTATGAGTTTTGTATGGGTTCAGGGTGCCCACAGGTTATAAACAGGGTTCAACGCATTTTTGAAATTTAGAAAGCAGCTGAAGGGGAAATGCTGTAATCTGAAAGAAACACGTTAGTGTTAGATTCCTTAACTTAGAATATCCCCAGGCATCAGATTGGATCCGGAAGGTTTTTACTACCAGTACCTCTGCGCGTCAGTAGGTGGCGTTTTGCGGCTCCGTGTCAGTCGCTGGAGTCGTATGTGCCGAGATGACATCACGGAGACTACTTAGGCACCACCCATGCGCGCTGACGTCAATCCGGTTAGAGCACGTACCTTAGTCACTTTTTGAGACTTTTGTCTCCTGTAAGTTTGAGTCTACTCTGGTGCACGTAGGGATGCCTGGCTTTAAGCCTTGTGGGGCCTGCCGTCGCAATATGCCGGTGGCGGACCTCCACGTCTGTCTCTACTGCTTGGAGAGCGACCACGACTCCCGGTCCTGTGTGGACTGTCAGGCCATGGCCCGAAGGACTTGAGGGAGCGGCGCCGGGAGCTGCTTGAGGTCCGGCACTCGTCCCAGCACCATTCACCGTCCAGGGGCCGCTCCAGAGAACGCTCGCGGGGCCACCATCATCGCTCCTCGGGCTCCAAGTCTTCACCCTCGGATTTGGGTAAGAGACGACATAAAAAGAAGTTGAAGAAGCATTATCGCTCTCCGATGTCCCCCTGTCGGTCCCCGGATGTGGACGAGGTGGACAGGGAGCCCGGGAGTCCCGCGGCCTACCCACCTTATCCGGGTCCGTAAGCAACTCCCGCACTGCTGCAAGAATTTCTTGCTACCATGGACCGCCTGTCTAGGCCTCATGCTCCTGCCGGCGCGCCCTCGGGCCTCGTGTTAGGATCCTGTCGGCCCCGGCGCCGCAGGATCCTGCGCCGCTGGCTCCGGCCACGGCCCCACAAGGTCCCACGCTGCCGGCTTCGGCCCCAGCGCAACCCTTGGCTCCGCCTCTGGTGCCGCAGTGGATGTCATTTGTTCCGCCCACGTTCCAGGACAATTTTGTCCCTACCTGGGATCTGCATTGGGACACAGCGCCGGTTCGGCCCCGTCCGGCTCCGTTCCTGGTGCAGTTTGTTCCTTCCCCGGTCCCTGCCCTGCTGCCGCAGTCTGTATCACACGGCGGAGGTGGAAGACGACTGTGAGGGGTCCGAGGGCCCTCTTACTCGTCAGTGTGACTCTGAGCAGGACTGGGCGGACGAGTTAGAGGAGCTTGATGTCTCCTCTGACCCGGGGTTTGCCCCTCCTCCGCCTACCATGGAGGAGGGCGCTTCTTACACGGTGGTGCTCTGTCGGGCAGCTGAGGTCCTCAACCTTGATCTCCCTACGGTGGCCCTAAAAACTAATCTCCTCACTGAGGTGCTCTAGACGGCGTCCACTTCGTCAGAGCCCCTGCTGCCATGTAATGACGCCCTCACTGATGTCTTACTGGGCACTTGGTAACGGCCAGCCACAGGGGCCCCTGTGGATAAGAACGTGGCCAGGTGTCATTGCCTGGCGCCGGGTGACCCTGCGTTTCTGCCCACTCATCCTATGCCCGAGAACCTGGTCATCCAAGCTTCGACGTCCCAGAGTGCCTTTCCCACGGCTCCGTCGGATAAGGACGCTAAGAAGCTGGAGCAGTTTGGCAAGCGGTTGTTCTCTTCGGTCAGCTTAGGGCTAAGGTCGGTGAATACCGCCTGCCAATTGGGCCGCTATTCCCACGCGGTGTGGGATACAGTTGCACAGGTGTTGCCTCAGTGTCCTGAAGAGACCCAAGCTGTGCTGTCCCAAGCTGTTGCAGAGGGTAAAGATGTGGCTAAGTTCGCCATTCGGTGTGGTTTGGACACCGCGGACTCACTAGGTAGAAGCAATTGCTATGACTGTAGCGCTTCATCGCCACGCCTGGTTGAGATCTACCGGGTTCTCGCCAGATGTCCAAGGCTCACTCATGGACTTGCCCTTTGATGGCATTAGCCTGTTTGGCGATAAAGCGTTTTAAGAACTCGCGGGCCACGGCCAAGTACTTAGGTCTTTCCACGAAAAGCCCAGCCACTCCTGGTTTTCGTTCCTTTCGTGGCCACGGAAGGGGTGCCCAGGTACGTTCCTTCAGCAAGCCTGTGCAGACCCAGCCTTAGCGCGGCTGCGGTTTCCACAGGGGCGGGTCTGGGAATCAGTGTGGGGGTCAGTCCACCTCCGCCGCTTCTACCGGTCCCATTTACTTTCAGTTCTTTTTTCCGGCTCCTGCTAGCAGGACCCTAGAGCATTGAGCTCTCCCCTTTTTAAGGGTTTATTTGAGATTTTGGCAATTGTTGACACTTTTTCTTGTGCTTAGTAGCTGGTACTGTCAACATGCCTGGCTTGTTCGACAAGTGCCCGGAATGTGGTCGAAAGAAGGCTAAAACTGATCCACACGAGGTGTGCATAGGTTGCCTTCCCCAGTCCCACGTGCCTGAAAGCTGTACCATCTGCCACTCGTTCTCAGCCAGGACCCTGAGGGACAGAATGAAAATCAGGCTTCAAGTTCTGGAGGAGAGAAGACTGAAGGCACCAGGTGGGTCTGGAGGGGCTGATTTGGCCCATACTGAGGCCCCTGGGGGGCTCCCCAGGGGCAGGAAGACCAGTAAGCGCTCCCACTCCCCGTCGACGTCGAGGGCGTCGACGGCGACGTCGAGGAGGATGACCACCGTCTGTTCGCCGTCCCCCCAGGGCCCTGGGGAGAAGCGGCGTCGACGATTGCCGTCGAGGGACCTGAATAGGCCGCCGTCGACTACATCGGCGTCGTCGGCGACGACGCCGTCTTCGGCCCCGTCCAGCGGTCGTCGTCGAGATCGGACCCGGCGTCGGGATTCGCCGTCGAAGGATTGCCGTTCGCCGTCGAGGAAGGAGATGGACGTCGAGATGCTCGAGGTCGCCGTCGAGGCGAAGGTCGCCGTCGAGGCACAGGTCGCCGTCGAGGCACAGGTCGCCGTCGAGGAGAAGATCGACGTCGAGGAGAAGATCGACGTCGAGGAGAAGATCGACGTCGAGGAGAATATCGACGTCGAGGAGAAGATCGACGTCGAGGGGAAGATCGACGTCGAGGAAGAGAGAGTCACCGGAATCGGTGTACTCGGTGGTGTATACGCCTCCTCGGATGCCTCCGTCGCCGCCTCCTCTCCCGCCTCCGCCGACTCCTCCTCCACCACCTCCACCAACGCCGCCTCCTCCACCTCCACCACCGCCACCTCAGCCGCGGACGCTGCCTCCGCCGCCCCAGCCTCAGTCGCTGCCACGCACTCCTGTGGGCCCGCCGCCGGTTCCCCCGCGGTCGGTTTCCCTTCCAAGGTACCCGACTCCGCCGCAGGGGACCCCGAAGCCACGACGCCCGCGGTCGCCTGGACCGGCTAGACCGGCGGAGCCGTGGACGGTCCTCGTCGGACTCAAGGCGACGCCGTAGGAGGTATAGGTCCAGGTCGCGCACGCGCTCCTCGGACAGAGACCTTTCCCCGACGCTGTCGGACTCCCCGGGGACTAGGATGTCTCCGGTGGACGACCTGGTCTCGTTCCAAGAGGTGCTGTTGCGAGGGGCTGCGAAGTTGGGTATCACGGTGACGGTTCCAACACCCACGACGTCCGTGATATTCGAGACGCTTCATAAGAAACACCTGTCTCGCCCCCTACTGCCTCTTGTACCAGGACTGGTGGAACCCGCGTTGGAGCTGTTCCTCACTCACGCGACGACGAAGGCCGCTCCCTCCAGGCTCATGAAAAAGTATAGGGCCCCGGAGTCGGATCCTTCCTTTTTGAGAGTGGACCCGAAGCCGGATTTGGTGATCGTGACGGCGGCAAGAAAACAACATGCGACCGCCCCGTCATCCACGGTTCCACCTGACAAAGAAAGCCGCTGGCTGGATTCTGCGGGCAGGAAGGGGTGTGGGACCGCCGCCACCACCATGAAGGCGGCGAGTGCAGGGGCTTTGTTGGGCCGTTACGACCGGGCCCTGTGGGAGTCCCTGCAGCAATATGCAGACCTACTGCCACGGGACAAGAAGGAGGACTTCTTGGAAACAGTGCGCGAGGGCATGCTGGTTTCGAACCAAACGATCAGCGCAGCGGCGGATGTATCCTTATTGACCGCCCACGCCTACTGTCATGGCGTCCACCAGCGGCGTCATTCGTGGTTGCGCCTGACGTCCCTCAAGCCAGAGGCGCAGCAGAGAGTGGCCAACCTGCCCTTCTCGGGGGAAACCCTTTTCGGGAAGCATGCGGACGATGAGATGGCCCGCATGAAGGCGGAGGCGGAAACCCTGACGGCTGTCGGGTTGGAGAAGGCCGAGAAGAAGAAGCGCCCGTTCCAGAGGAGGTTCGGGTCTTCGGGCAGAGGGCGTGGGCAGGGCTCGGGACAGAAGCAGCAACAACAGCAGCAGTTCCGCAAGCCCTTCCAAAAGCGCCAGAGGGGTAGAGGAGGCCAGCAGGCTACTACCACGACCAAGGGCCCGGCCGGGTCTCGGCCCTGAGCGGCTACTTCCCCCTCAACCGTTAACCACTCTAGTGGGGGGAAGCATTCAATTTTTTCCGGCAGAGTGGAGAAAAATTACTCAGGACAAGTGGGTGCTGAATATTGTTTGCAATGGATACAGTCTTCGGTTTACCAGCCCGCCTCCAGCGATTCCGCCGGTCAGCTCTCGATTCCAGCTGAGAGAGCTCCAGGCGGAGGCAGACATCTTGTTGAGAAAAAAGGCGGTAGAAGAGGTACCTCTGTCTCAAAGGGGAAGAGGTCTGTACTCTCGGTTCTTCCTCGTTCGCAAGAAGGACAAGAACGAGTTCAGGCCCATTCTGGATTTGCGACAGGCAAACAAATGGATTCGCAGAGAGAAGTTTCGCATGCTATCGTTGCACCAGATTTACCCTCAGCTGCAACGGGGAGACTGGCTCTGTGCCATAGATCTACAGGATGCGTACTTCCACGTGCCCATAGCACGGAAACACAGGAAGTTCCTGCGATTCCAAGTCGGCGCCAATCACTATCAATACACAGTACTGCCATTCGGGCTAAAGTCTGCGCCCAGGACCTTTTCGAAGTGCATGGCGGTGGTGGCGGCACACCTGCGGAGGAACAAGGTGTTTGTCTACCCGTATCTGGACGATTGGCTGATCAAGGCATCATCCTTCGCGGAAGCGCAAGAACACTTTCGATGGACGTGCGAGCTCTTGCACAAGCTGGGGTTACACGTCAACATGTCCAAATCGGTCACGACTCCGGTCCAGTGCATACAGTACCTGGGGGCCTCCATCGATACGCGGTCAGCAAGCGTGTCTCCTTCGGAGGAGAGACGGTTATCACTCCTTCGGAAGGCTCAGGACCTCAGGACTGCTCCATCGACGACAGTGAGGAAGGTGTCTTCGCTGCTGGGATCGATGGCCTCCTGTATCTTCCTCACGCCTCCCGCTCGGCTACAGATGAGACCACTGCAGGAGTGTTTGGAGGATCAGTGGGATCAGAGGACAGGCTCTTGGGACGACAAGATACGACTGTCGCTGCATGCTCTTCAGTCTCTGAAGTGGTGGTGTTCGGCGGAAAACCTCCTCAAGGGGGTCCCCTTCCACAAGGACATTCCCACGACGAGTGTCGTGACGGATGTGTCTCTCCAGGGCTGGGGAGCACATTCCGGGGACTTGCAGATTCAAGGAAAGTGGTCTGCTTTGGAATCGACGTACCACATCAATTTCCTGGAACTCAGATCTGTCTTCCTGGCACTGAAGGCCTTCCTTCCGTCCTTCCAGACCAACTCGCTGCTGATACAGACGGACAATACAACTACGATGTATTACCTCAACAAGCAGGGGGGGTCGAGATCGTGCACTCTGTCGCAGGAGGCGCAGGCGATCTGGCGCTGGCTGCTGGCCAGAGGACTGACGATTACGGCCACGCATCTACCAGGGGTGCAGAATACTCAGGCGGACGCCTTGAGCAGACTGCTTCAGGAAAACCACGAATGGGTCATAAACGACGAAGTACTAGGAGAAGTCTTCGCAAGGTGGGGGACTCCAGACGTAGATCTGTTCGCCACCGCCGAAAACAGCAAATGCCGAGACTTCGCATCCAGGTACTACCAGAGGGGGACGCTGGGGAATGTGCTATGGATCGATTGGTCGAACAGCTTTCTGTACGCTTTTCCACCCATTCCCCTGATTCCGGCAGTGCTCATCAAGCTGTCCCAGTCCAGGGCGCGGATGATCCTGATCGCCCCGGAGTGGCCCAGGCAGTGGTGGTTCACGGACCTACTTCACCGGTCTCTCCTTCCTCACATGCGGTTGCCGTGCAGGCCGGACCTTCTCACGAAGTTCGGGGGGCGGATGGTGCACCCCAACCTCTCGTCTTTGAGTTTGGCGGCATGGCTCCTGAAATAGTGCAATATGGCCATCTGAATCTACCAAACGATTGTATGGACATACTGAAGGAGTCTAAACGACCTTCCACTAGGACATCCTATGCTTACAAGTGGAAGAGGTTCTGTATCTGGTGTAAGTCCAAGAACTTTGATCCGACGACATGTAAGGAAGATGTCATCCTTCTGTACCTTTTACATCTGGCGCAGTCTGGCCTTAATTTCCATTCCATTAAGGTTCATCTGGCTGCTTTGACTGCTTACAGGAAATGCCCTTCACAGACTTCCTTCTTTCAGATCCCTGTGGTCAAGGATTTTTTGGAAGGCTTGAAGAAAGTGTTTCCTCCCGTCAGACTTCCCTCGCCTTCCTGGGACTTGACTGTGGTGCTGTCCAGGCTGATGAAGGAGCCTTTTGAACCCATCCACAAGGCTTCGTTGCAGCACCTATCCTGGAAGGCGGCGTTCCTAGTGGCCATTACATCTGCCCGCAGGGTGAGTGAACTTCAGGCATTATGTTGTCAAGAACCTTATACTGTATTTCATGCTGCTAAGGTTGTGATGCGTACTCACCCTAAATTTCTTCCTAAGGTTATCTCTGACTTTCATGTCAACCAGACTATAACTTTACCTACGTTCTTTCAGAATCCCTCTTCACCAGCGGAAAGGTCTCTCCATTCCCTGGATGTTCGGAGGGTGTTGAAATTTTATCTGGATAAGACCAAGGATATTCGGAGGTCTGACCAATTGTTTGTTAATTATGGCTCAGTCAGGACTGGTCTTGCGACCTCTAAGCAGTCCATTTCTCGGTGGATTGTGTCCTGCATACAATTGTGTTATCAAAAGGCTAATAAGACCTTAGGGGGTAAACCTAAGGCTCATTCCACCAGGGGCAAAGCTGCCACGACGGCTTTGCTGCGTAATGTTCCGATTGCGGAAATCTGCAAGGCGGCCACTTGGAAGTCGGTCCATACCTTTGCTGCGCATTACTGTCTGTACTCGGATGCCAGGGCAGATGCTCAGGTTGGGCAGGCTTCGCTGCGAAATTTGTTCGCACAGTAGTGGGTTTGTCTTGTTTGTTCTCCACCGCTGCTGTTGTGGGGATGGGCTTGCCATTCTATTCACTAGATTATGACTATACACAGAGATCCCCTACTACAGAAGGAGTAGTTTATTTTCTGTAACTCCAGTTCTGTAGTAGGGGTATCTCTGTTATAGTCATAAGCGCCCGCCCTCCTCCCCGGTGGAGAGATATTTATTCATATGAAGAATGCTACAGGTCTGGCGTGCTACGCCTTCAAAAAGAACTGAAAGTAAATGGGACCTGCTGGGCATTCTGGGATACTGGGGAAAGTTCTGGAAATCTGGAAAGTTTTGTTAAAGGCACAGTATCCTGTTCTAAGCCACATAATGGCAGCCTATGGGGCTTGTCTGTCCACTCCTTCCTCTCTATCATTCCAGAGGCTTTTGCTGGTAGAGGCAGGGTTTTTTCCTATGTGGAGAAAAACTAGACAGGCAGTGCTGTTTGTAGATGTTGGTGGAATTCTAGTTGAAGTACTGGACAGTGTAGCCTGTGGGTATAGGCTGCATTATCTGTCTTTAAATTAAATTCTCTCTTAAAGGTGTATGCAGGTCTGCATGATTTGTCACCTTTTAGAGATTATTTTTTATTGCTCCGGGGTCCACGCACATGGGCGGGACTATTCACTAGATTATGACTATAACAGAGATACCCCTACTACAGAACTGGAGTTACAGAAAGGAAACTACTCCTTATTTCTGGTCCCCAAGAAGGACAAAGGGGGTCTGCGCCACATCTTGGACCTCCAGAATGTCAACCACTGGAGGGTAGCGTTGGACTTGCAGGACGCCTATTTTCATGTTCCCGTCCTGCCGGCCCACCGGCGTTACCTGCGGTTCATGGTAGGCCACGAGCACTTTGTTTACCGTGCTCCCTTTTGGCATTACCAGCGCCCCTCGGGTGTTCACGAAAGTGATGGCGGTGGTCACAGCTCATCTGTGCAGATCGGGGGTCTCAGTTTTCCCCAATCTAGTCGACTGGTTGTTGAAGGCGGGCTCGCATCAAACGGTCGTCTCCCACCTCCAGACTACGGCCATCCTCCTGCATTTGCTGGGAACAGCGGATCCGGGATATTCAGGCTATGAGTCCGATCTTTCAGCCCTGATCCTGGGTTTCAGTGAGGATGACCCTCCGGCTCCTGGGCCTGATGGCCTCCTGCATCCTGGTAGTGCTACATGCCAGATGGCATATGTGGGCTCTGCAGTGGGACCTGAAGCTTCAGTGGGCACAGCATCAGGGCAACCTGTCCGATCACGTCCAGATCTCAGAGGGCACTGCACGCCAATTGCAGTGGTGGCTCACGAATCACGATTGGGTCAATGGCAGATCCCTCTCCCTTCCCCAACCGGAGTTCACAGTGGTGATGGATGAGTCCCTCCTGGGATGGGGTGGCCACATGGGAGAGGCGGAGATCAGGGGCCTCTGGTCTCCGGCGGAATCCCGGCTCCATATCAACCTTCTGGAGCTGCGGGCGATCCAACTTGCCCTGAAAGCCTTCCTTCCCTCTGTCCGGGGACAGGTAGTGCAGGTGTTCACAGACAACACCACCGCCATGTAGTATTGCAACAAACAGGGCGGGGTGGGGTCGTGGACCCTATGTCAGGAGGCTCTGTGCCTCTGGACATGGCTGGAACATCGGGGCGTGTCTCTGGTGGTTCAACACCTTGCAGGCTCCCTGAACGCCAGGGCGGACGAACTCAGCCGCAGATGCATGTTGGATCACAAATGGCGTCTGACTTCAGACATGGTGCAAGGTCTCTTTCTGCAGTGGGGAGAGCCTTGGTTAGATCTATTCGCCACCAAAGAGAACGCGCAATGTCATCAATTCTGCACGTTGGAATTTCCAAGACGGCACTCGCTCGGAGACGCTTTTCGTCATGAGTGGAGTTGCGGTCTGTTGTACGCCTTTCCGCCTATACCACTTCTGCCCAGAGTGCTGAAGAAGATCAGGCGCGACCGGGCCCAAGTCATTCTTGTAGCTCCAGATTGGGCAAGAAGAGTATGGTATCCCGTGCTACTCAGTCTGGCAATCTGTCCTACAATCAGACTGCCTCTTCGGGAGGATCTTCTGTCGCAGCAGCAGGGGATGGTCTTTCACCCGAACCTGTCCAGCCTCCACCTCCATGCGTGGAGATTGAGCGGCGACAGTTGACAGCTTTTGGCCTTCCTATTGAAGTCTGTGATGTTATCTTGGCAGCCAGGCGTCCGTCCACTAAAACGGTATACGCCTGCAGGTGGAATAAATTTGTCACAAGGTGCACAGCGAAGACTGTGGATCCCCTTCCTGCCCCTCTTTCAGAACTTCTTCTGTTCCTCCTTTCTCTGGCCCAGCAGGGCTCTGCTCTGGGCACTATCTAGGGCTATCTCTCTGCCATTTCCGCCTTTTTACAGCTTCCAGATTAGCCTTCTCTTTTCAAGTCCCCTGTCGTTAGTCGTTTCTTGAAAGGCATTACACACACGTTCCCTCCGGTCCCCTTTATAATGCCTCAGTGGGACTTGAATCTTGTGTTGACTTATTTCACAGCTGTCCTTTGTCTTCTCACTTTAAGGACTGTTTTCCTGGTTGCTATCACCTCTGCCAGAAGAGTGAGCGAGCTCCAGGCTCTTTCTTCTAAACCTCCTTTCCTTTCTGTTCATCCAGACAAGGTGGTGTTAAGAACCCGTCCTTCTTTTCTGCCCAAGGTTGTCACGCACTTCCACATTGGGCAGACCATTACTTTGCCCACCTTCTTTCCGCCTCCGCATCCTTCAAAATAGGAAGAGAGGATGCACCGTCTGGACCCAAAACGTACCCTCTTGTTTTATCTGAAGCGCACACAACAGTTCCGGGTGGGGATCAACTCTTTGTTGGCTACGTGGGCGCCAAGAAAGGTCCAGCTGGCACAAACGAACCATCTCTCGGCGGGTTGTTCTGTGTATTAAAGCCTGTTACTCCTTGGCTAAAAAGGAGCCTCCGGTGGGGCTGCGTGCCCATTCTACTCAGGTGACAGTAGCCACTACCGCTCTGGGACGGGGAGTCCCTTTGCAGGATAGTCAGGCAGCTACGTGGTCCTCGCTGCATACCTTTACCAAGCATTATTTCCTTGACAGCCAAGTCCAGACTGCTTCTTTGGCCGTTCTGTTCTCTGGGATTTTCTGCTGTGATCTTAGTTCGCAGACCCACCACCGGGGTTGGTTTTGCTGGGGTATCTATTTTAAGGTAAGGAATCTAACACTAACGTGTTTCTTTCAGATGAACAAGTTACTTACCTTCGGTAACGATATGTTCGAGGCATGTGGGCTGCTGAATTCATATCTGTGCATAGATCGCCGCCTAGTGTTGGGTCCGGATGATTGCACATTGTTGTCCTGGAAGAGTCTTTGAAGTATCACGAGATAGGTGGCTCCTCCCCTGTACTACAGTGCGCATGGGCATCCTCTCCATCCTTAGATTGTTTTTTTCCGCCATTGGGTTCGGATGTGCTTATCTTAGCTCAAGTTCGGAAACTTTAGTTTAAGGCCAAAAGGCCTTTAGATCTCGTCGGTATTGTTCGCGTTCGGTATCGACCAGTTTATTTTGTGTTTTAGTACCTTCTTCACGCTTTTCGGATCCGCTTCCGTCCTAACATCGATCACCGCTCGACGATGGAATCGAGGACTCCTTTCAAGAGATGTTCTTTATGCCATGCGAAATACCCACACGTCGATGTCCATCCGGTGTGCAACAAATGTCTCTCACCGGATCATGATGAGTCGAAATGTATGGCCTGCGCCCGGTTCCGCTCGAAGAAGACTCTGCGGAATCGACGGGCAGCGAGATTGGAGGCACAGCAATCGGCGCCTGCCCCGGTCAACATCTTCAGCACCGAGGATGAGGAAGCCGAGAGTGTAGAAGACATAGACTCCAGCCACGCTTCCGAACATGAATCCCGATCGGAAGACGATGATGAGGTGATCTTCGAGGACGAAGACGTCGTCGACGAGGTAGGAGACTACAATGAGGCCCTTGGGGCCGAGGAAGATAGCTCCAGCGAAGAGCTAGGCCAACCCGTGGATACGGAGGCCGAGAGACAAAGTCGTCATAAGGCTCAGGTCGAGGGATCGCCTGCGGGCCTTACCCAAGATCAGTCACACAGTTCTTCGGCCCGCCTCAAGGCCCGGCCTCGAACATTTCACAGGAGCCATTAATATCGAAGACGACTGGATTTTCTTCAGTGAAACCGAAACCGTCGGTCGCACCGGTTACATCGAAAGTGAAACAGGTTTCGATCGGATCGAAGGCCTCGAAGCCCTCCACTCCTTCGACGCCGGCACAGGTCATCGGCACCGAACACACCAAAAGACATTTCGGTGCCGAGTTCACCACGACGGGTTCCGGCACCGAGCCAAAGAAGGCCCTTGGTCCCCACAAGGCGCCTCGGCCTATGGCACCGAAGATTACGGCCCAACCCACCAAGGTCAAGGTGGTCGATCCGTCTGCGTCGACATCAAAGGGTGCGGCGCCTGCCAAATCATCGGCTCCGAGGAGCGTCGATACCCACCTTCGGATCGACGACCCAAAGACTGGGAATAAGTCGGATACCGCTTCGACGCCTGCCTCCAAGGTGCCTATCGGTTCCAAAGCGCCATCTGCGTTCACCTTGCAACAGGTCTCAGCGTCGTTGCAACGCATCAGGGACCGGGCAACCCTCCAACCTACGTCGGGTCCCGAAACGCACAAGGCCGCAAAAGCACACTCGGCGCCGGCGCACATCACATTTGGATTGCCGCCGCCCAAGGCACCGAAAATGTTTGAAATTCGGACACGTGTCCACCAAACACAGTCACAATCCACTGGACAAATCGATATCGAGCCTTCACAGGCACACTTTATCGACGCCTACACTGGTAGGCTGATGCTCCGCAAGCGGAAAATCACACCAAAGAAGGGTTTGGACTCATACAAGATTCCTTTGAAACAAAAACTGGCGGCAGGTTCCGCACCAGTGCTTCATGAAACCTTTCAACCCTTCCTTCAGGACCCACCGTCTTTTTCTCCTACGCATTTAGAGGCAGACGCCAGAGAGGACTATATAGGGGATGATACCACCTACCCGGTGGATATCGATCCTGATGATCACATGCAAGACCCAGATCAGGCATGGGATGACCCCACCGACCAGGGTAACGCACCAGATACTCCTGACACGCAGCTTTATAATATAAAGACATCTCCCACAGAGGACACTGCTGCCTTTAATGCCCTCATAGAACGGGCTTTTGCCAATCATGGAGTGGAACTCCATTCTGACACTGTAGAGGAAGATTTCTTAGTGGACACATTCGCCTCCTCTGAGAAAACCGTCAAAACTCTGCCAATGTTGAAGGGAGTTCTAAAACCTGCAAAAGACATTTTTAAAGAAACAACCAGGGCACGGGTGTTGAACCCCAGAATCAAAAAAAAGTACAAGCCTACACCCGGAGACCCTATGTACATTAAGGGTCAGTTACCATTAGACTCCATGGTTGTTGCTAATGCTCGCAAACGAGCACATTCACAAACAACGGGTGATGCTCCTCCCCCCGACAAGGAGTCCAAAGGGCTGGAGACATCAGGCAAAAGGATAGCAGCGCAAGCGGCAAACATCTGGCGCATTGCCAACACCCAGGCACTCCTGGCCCGTTATGATAGGTCACACTATGACACACTAGAATCACTGCTACACACTTGCCAGATGAATACAAAGAGGCAGCAGAGCTCCTTATCAGAGAGGGACAACTCCTTACAAATGCGTCCATCAAATGCGCACTGGATGCAGCCGACACTGCAGCAAGGGCGATCAACACAAGCGTAATGTTGAGGAGGCACGCATGGTTAAGAATCTCAGGCTTCAAACCTGAAATTCAGAACAATATCTTAAATCAACCGGTCAACCCAGACTTTTTATTTGGCCCCGAGGTTGACACTACCCTCAAAAATTAAAAAAGACACTGAAACTGCAAAATCAATGGGGGCTCTGCAGTCGCAGCAGTTTCGGAGTGGCTCCTTTTGTCGCCCCGGGAATAGAGGAGCAGCTAGAGGTCAGGGGTCCCAGCAGCAGTACAATAAAGGGGGTACGCAAAGTACCTATGATAAAAACAATAGAGGTGGATATCGTGGATCCAGCACCAAAGGCAGAGGACGTGGGTACGGCAACACCAGGTCCTCCCCCAAAAACAAACAGTGACGCCTTCTCCCTGCCCCCCAACCACATAACACCTGTCGGGGGGAGACTCTAACAGTTCCTGTCAGTCTGGAAGTCCATCACCACAGACAGGTGGGTCAGGGAAATTAAGTCCATCACCACAGACAGGTGGGTCAGGGAAATTATCTAGTACGGTTACTGTCTAGAATTAACGTCCACTCCACCGAACATACCGCCAAAGCACCGTCCTATGTCCGTAGAGCACTTGGCATTATTGCAGCAGGAAGTACTAAGTATGCTGCAAAAAGGTGCAATAGAAGTCGTGCCCGTAAACCAACAAGGGACAGGGGTGTACTCTCTGTACTTCTTCATCCCAAAAAAGGACGGATCTCTCAGACCTATACTAGACCTGAGACCCCTCAACCACTACATTCTGTCAGAGCATTTCCATGTGCTCACCTTATAGCAGGTTCTACCGTTACTCAGTCAGGGAGACTTCCTAGCCACACTGGATTTGAAAGATGCGTATTTCCACATACCAATACACCCATCGCACAGAAGATATCTCAGGTTCACTATTCAGGATCACCATTATCAGTTCAAAGTTCTCCCCTTCGGAGTAACAACGGCACCCAGGGTCTTTACCAAGTGCCTAGCGGCAGTGGCTGCACATCTACGGAGACAGCACATTTACGTCTTCCATTACCTGGACGACTGGCTTGTTCAGGCAAAGTCAGCCCAACAATGTGCCAGCCACATGTCCCTCACCATTCACCTTCTTCACAGTCTAGGATTCTCACTAGATTACCCAAAGTCAAATCTTCAACCCACACACGTACGCCAGTACCTGGGCCCGACCATAAATACTCTGACAGCCACAGCTCAGCCAAATTTAGTGAGGATCAACAGCATGCAACTGCTGATCACAAAGTTCAAACCTCAACACTCCCTTCCAGCGCGAGTGTTCATGCAGTTGATAGGCATGATGGCCTCCTGCATTTTCATAGTCCCGCACGCGAGACTACAAATGCGCCCGCTTCAGGAGTGCTTGGCACGTCAATGGAATCAGGCTCAAGGACAATTAACAGACCTAGTGTTGGTGAGCGGTCGGGCATACAACTCTCTGCATTGGTGGAATCCACAAAACCTTTGCAAGGGCCGACCGAGCAAATAATACTGACGACAGACGCCTCTCTCCAGGGATGGGGAGCTCATGTACTCAATTACACAGTGCAGGGACTATGGACGACACAGCAAAAGAAGATGCACATCAACCTTCTGGAACTGATGGCAATCTTCCTAGCCATGAAGGCATTCAAAGCACAATTATGCAACAAAGTCGTGTTGATCCGGACGGACAACATGACTGCCATGTACTACATACAGAAGCAGGGAGGAACACACTTTCCACAGTTGTCTCATCTGGCTCGGAGCATGTGGAAGTGGGCCATTCAAAGGAACATGTTCCTCATGGCGGAACACCTCCCAGGCAAAGACAACCAGATGGCGGATCTGCTCAGCAGACACAGCCACCAAATGCACGAGTGGGAGCTACATCCATCAGTACTCAAACCGTACTTCCAACAGTGGGGTCATCCAGAGATAGACCTATTCGCCACAAGGGAAAACGCAAAATGCCAAAACTTTGCCGCCAGGTTCCCGCACCCACAGTCGCTGGGCAATGCGATATGGATGAACTGGTCAGGCAGATTTGCGTACGCTTTTCCCCCAGCGCCATTAATACCGCTAGTGGCACACAAACTGCGACAACACTCACTGACACTCATCCTAGTTGCTCCAACATGGGCACGCCAACCATGGTACACCACCTTTCTAGCACTTTCCGTGGTGCCGCATCAAAGGCTGCGGATCACACCCGCACTTTTAACGCAGAACCATGGCGAAATTCAGCACCCAGATCCACAACAGCTGAACCTGGCAATCTGGCTCCTGAAGTCTTAGAGTTTGGCTACCTAAACCTGCCACCTGAATGTATGGATATCATCAAGGAGGCCAGAAGACCCACAACCAGAGCTTGCTATGCGGCTAAATGGAAAAGGTTTGTCATTTACTGCAACAACAATGACATTAACCCGCTGGATGCATCCATTCAAAACATCATCTGTTACCTCTTACACTTATACCGATGCAATCTGGCATACAGCTCCATACGTATACATTTAACCGCGATAGCAGCCTATCTTCAAAACAGGCAGCACCTCTTTATTCAGAGTGCCTGCCATCAAAGCCTTCTTAGAGGGACTCAAACGAGTGATTCCTCCAAGACACCCACCGGCACCAGTGTGGAACCTGAATGTGGTCCTCACCAGAATAATGGGTCCACCTTTTGAACCTCTCCATTCATGTGAGGTTCAATTCCTCACCTGGAAAGTAGCTTTCTTAGTGGCAATCACTTCGTTAAGAAGAGTTGGTGAACTCCAGGCACTAACCATTCAAGAGCCATTCATACAGGTTCACGCAAACAGAGTTGTACTACGTACCAACCCCAAATTCATGCCTATAGTGATATCGCAGTTCCACATGAATCAGACTATTGAACTGCCTGTTTTCTTTCCAAATCCGCAAAATGTCGCAGAGAGAATGCTCCATACACTAGATATAAAGAGGGCCCTCATGTACTATATAGACAGAACAAAGGATTTTAGGAAAACGAAACAACTTTTCGTTGCCTTTTCTCCACAACACAAGGGCAACGCCATTTCCAAAGCAGGGATAGCCAGATGGATCGTTAAATGTATTCAAATTTGCTATCAAAAAGCTAAACGCACATTAACGATTCCCCCACGAGCCCACTCAACACGAAAGTTCGGGGCGTCCATGGCTTTCCTAGGAAACATTCCTTTACAGGAAATATGTAGAGCAGCCACATGGTCCACTATACATACATTTACCAAACACTACTGTGTAGATGTACACTCAAAACAGCAGGCAGCTGTAGGACAGGCTGTTCTCAAAACTCTTTTTCAGACTGCTGCAGCTGGCACGGGCAGCCGCCGCTAATGGAGGGACTGCTATATAATCTATGCACAGATATGAATTCAGCAGCCCACATGCCTCGAACTGAATATGCTACTTACCAGTATGCATCTGTTCTTGGCATGTAGGGCTGCTGACATTCATATCGCCCACCCTCCTCCCCGGCGCCTGTAGCGGCTGCATCACTCAATTTCTGTATAGCATGGTCATCACTTACTGTATCTACTCCATCACTGCCACAATGGCGAAAAACAATCTAAGGATGGAGAGGATGCCCATGCGCACTGTAGTCCAGGGGAGGAGCCACCTATCTCGTGATACTTCGAAGACTCTTCCAGGACAACAATGTGCAATCATCCGGACCCAACACTAGGCGGCGATCTATGCACAGATATGAATGTCAGCAGCCCTACATGCCAAGAACAGATGCATACTGGTAAGTAGCATATTCAATCTGTAAGAAACGTTAGTTAGTGTTAGTTTCCTTACTGCCCCACCCATCCTCCCCGTTCTGCGAACTGATTTCTAGGGTTAAGGTCATCGCTTTGAGGGCCCGAGTTTTATGCACCAGTGGTCAGTGTCTTGCATGGCTCTGCGTTCCTTGCGCGGAAAGTCCTGTACAGAACTGACGTCCGCGCGCATGGGTGGTGCCTAAGTAGTCTCCGTGACTTCATCTCGGCGCATGCGACGGACGCGGAGCTGCACAACGCCACCTACTGACGCGCAGAGGTACTGCTAGCGAAAACATTCCGGTTCCAGTCTGATATTCTAAGGTAAGGAATCTAACACTAACTAATGTTTCTTACAGATATATCGTTACCGAAGGTAAGTAACTTGTTCTTATGGTACCAGTCATTTGGTCACAGATGTCACCCCAGGATTGTATAGAAAATGTTTTAACATCTACACTTAGGTTAATTTCTCTGGTAACTGAACTTGCTCAGCCAGATTGGCTAGCTGGGAGATTAGAGTGGATGTGACATTTGTCAGCTTTTTTTGTCTAAAACATGGTAATTCCTTCGAGTCTCTGTCACTCTGGAACTAATCCCTACAAAGACTCGACCCTTTGCTTTGCTTCTCTGGGTCTTCGGAGCATGAAGCTACCAGGTGCGAATGGGTTTTCTTTTTTCTTATATTTTATTAAATACTGCGTTCAAGTACATCAAGTAGAAGTACTCACAAATACATTTACAAAAGGTATGGTCAGAATATCACTGATACTGATAGAAACACATCCAATGAGCATACACAGGCTCATTACTCGTAAGAACGGGAAACAGCCATTACAACGCGGCTGTTTCCACGCAGGCATTACCACGCATACATTGTTACCACGCATAGCCTTCACCACGCATTTGTTTACAACGTACGTGGTGAGGGCATATTCTGGTAATGGTGCCTGCGTGGTCAAGGCTATTGGCATCGTTAGAGGAGCGAAGAGATACTTCCGCTTCCTCTTGACGACCTGTGCCTCACAACAGTTGACTCGTCGTGCTGTGACGTCTATGATAAAATACTTATCAGGCAGGGCAGGCCGAGTGTAGTGGATTCCTTTATTAGTGTCTTCCTGGAAAAGTGTGTTTTGCTGTCTTGGCAACATCTTTGTTCAGGTCAGGCATGTGCCCTTTTAAAATCACTGACAACCACCGTCAAAGCTGAGTACACTTTTAGAATAAACTGCATCTGTTTATTGTATGAAGAGTTCCCCTTTCAAATTAGGAAATAAAACACCGGACCATTTAAGCAGGTGCCTAGATTTAGGGCTTAGGGCAGGGTCGGGTATTTTTTTAACAGGACGTGGGGCGCACTGGGGTCAAGATTAAGGGCTTAGGCGAGTATTTTATAAACAGGACGGGGAGCGTGCTGTGGTCTAGATTTAGGGATTGGGCAGAGGCGGGTATTTTTTTTTTAAGGGGCAGGTGCGCTCTGGGGTCTAGATTTAGAGATTAGAGCAGGGTCAGGTGTTTTTTAAAAAGGGAGGCATTTACCATACATGCTTTACAACAAAATACGTTGTAAACGCATGCATGGTAAAGGTTATACGTGGTGAAGGCATTCGCGTTGTATCGGATGCGTGGTAAAGGCATGTGTTAAAACGGAATGCGTAGTTGCATCATACAACCGTAAGAACGAGTTGCTCGTACATTTATCAGCAGTACAATAATAGCTATGGAATCATCCTTTTCAAACAATTAAACCAACATCCTACTTAACGATAATAACAAAAATCACAACTAAGGATGCAAATTCTATTCCTCGAACCTAACCCCCTCACCCCCCACTCCACCTGTGGCAGCTACAGACAGGTGGTGTGAGAAGTTGGCCTGATGTATGATGTCACTAATTCTAGTGTACACCTTATATCAGTCCAAACAACCCTTATGGTGATTGGTTGTAAAGTCAACCATATAGACCAGCTATCCTAGTGGTAGCATGGACAAGAGCAGTCTTAGGCTAAACTCTGAATGGCATGTGAAGCCAGCTGTGATACCATATATAATCCCTTGAATACCAAATGAAAGGACACCACAACAGATAAACATATAAAATAAAGTGTATTTATTCTAGTCAAACCCTCAGCACTCTTTATGAGATTAGAGGTAAGTACAACACGGTCTTATAAAAGCATACATTAAGTCACACAGGTAAGTAATACAGTTAGGCCCTAGGGGCCACGCAAACCATATACTAAAGAAGTGGTATAAGGACCACTGTCACGGAAATAGGATAGGCCTAGGCCTAGGCCTAGAGAATCGCTGGGGCTACACTACACTAGCAACAGTTAGGAAGTGGGAGGCCCATGGGATTCAGGTGCAGAGTGGAAACACTCACGCGTAATGCGTAAAAGTCGATAGAATTACTAGCCGTTGGAAATTAACAGTTTAAGGACACTTCTGAAGCAGCTAGAGAGTCGAGACTCGGAAACTAGACCCTAGGATAGTCACTACCCTTGTGAGCACCGAAGTACCCAAGTTACCTAGCCCACGGGCTGCGGGTGCATAGGTGTGAACTTGTGTCTGGTTTCGTCGTGGACTTCTATGGATGCCTGAAGGAAAGTTGCTGACAGGCAGTCAGTGAAGAGTGTCCGGTGGATCCCAAAGCTGGGATCAAGAAGAGAGGATACCTGCAAGCAGAAGGGACAGAGTCAAGGTCACTAGCCAGTGACCACGTGGAACCAGGAAGGAACCAGGCGATGTCGTGAAGATTGCAGGTGAAAGGTGAAGCTTGACGCTGCAGCCACGGGTACCAGGAGACGTCGAGGACGACCAGGACCAGGAGGCGAGCTGTCCCACGAAGGCTCTTGCTGTCGGCGGCGTCGAAGTCGAACTAGGACACACCAAGCCTTGGCAAGCGGAACCCACGAAGAACGGAGGACTTGCTTCTGGTGCAGACCAGGAAGGTCTGGGGTGCTTCTCCTTTACAAGGAAGCGGGAGCCAGTCTGGAGGAGCCAAACCAGCAGTGAAGATTTCAAGGTGTGTCGTCACAAAGGCCGCTAGCCAACGGGCAAGCAACCGGACAGACGCGGCAAGCAGGAAAATGCAGAAGGGCCCCACGCAGGATTCGTGGAGTGTGGGGGGCTGATCTTCGGTGCAGATGGTGCTTGGGGTTGGGGCTTCTCAATCCCCGGTGCACAACTTCGAGGGTGCCTCAGAAGCTGCGCTGGAAGATACTCGCCACTTTTCCCAGGTAGCCGGTCCCACGTCTCTCGTCGCCTCCACGGATCTCGGCTGTGGATGTGGATCAGGGTCGGAGAAGTCTGGAAGTCAAGGCTCTGGTCGGGCTCTGCAGTCGGTCCCTCGTAGAACTTCAGCAAAGCAAAGGGTAGTCTCTTGATGGTGCCTGTTTGCACAGGGTAGCCACTCCTTGGCCACAAGGGAGATTCTTCAGTCTTCTTCTTTCGTCGCATGTCGAAGGTCCAGAGTTTCTGTTCAAGTTGCAGGTTCAGGATAATCTAATCTCCTGGGGCCCAGATACCACTCTTATACTAATCTGGGGGGCTGGGTTGCCTGCTAGGTCACGCCTTATGGGTGTGACCTGGGAGGGGGGTGGTTACACCCCCTTCCCTTTGTCCAGTTTCGCGCCAGGACTGGGGCTGGAGTGCCCCAGCACCGGTTTGAACTGGACTATGCACGGGACACCTTGTGTTCCCCAGGCATGTCTCATTCTTTTCATCCCTCCCTGCCCCAATACACTAAGGCCTGTCTGGGGTGGTGCTCGCACCTCCCAAGGCAGGAAACCTATTGTCCAAGCCTCCCTTGCCGGGATCACTCCCAGCAGCAGGAGGTCAGACTCGTGTCTGTGGCAGCAGCATCCATTTTGTGATGCTGGGGCTCTGGTTAACTTTAACCAGGTAAGTAGGTTACAACATGTCTTCTCCCTCTAGAAGGGAGGGATAATATCCTCATCCCCAGAAATGGGATGGGGGTATTATTCCAAAGTGTTAGACACCTTACACGACATGTTTTGATAAAGCCAAACCATAGTTACCATAACCGTTTAAGATTATAAGGTACCTTAAGAGTATATGGTAGGCTATATCATAGAACAGCTATAAGGACATGGTTCCGAAAGCTGCAGAAAGGCTAAGCTCATGCTAGAGCAGCATCTCACATGTTACCAAGCACTCTGCCTCCAGGATTGTTAAGGCCTGCCATAGGAGTGGCTGATAGGTACACATGTGTCTATATGTAAGTTAGGTATAGGAATACTACACCTAAGCAAGGAGTGATTACACGACCTTGCCCCAGCTGAGTGATCAGCCAGTTGTGTCATAATGGAAGGCCAGGCCAGGGGTGGCATAATACATGCTGCAGCCCCTGGTAGGCCTAGGGTACACCTATGCCCTGGGTACCTAAGATACACTGTACAGGGGCCAATAAGGTGATCCTATCCAAATGGGTTATGCACCTAAAGTACATAGTATCAATTTAGAGAGAGAACAGCAGGGCTGTGGGTCTGATTAGCAGGCCCACAGCCACATCTAAGTCGAAAACCAGTAAAGCAAAAGCAAAAAGTGGGGGTGAACATAGAAAGCAGACCGTACTGTCCTACACAACCCCCCCCCCCCCCCAAACTTAGGGACATTAAACTAACCTTGACCAGTTGAGTCTTCATGTTCTAAGTGGAAATATCTGGAGAGTCCATCTGCTTTGGCATGGTCAGTCCCAGGTCTATGTTCCACTGTGAAGTCCATCCCCTGTAGGGAAATGGACCACCTAAGAAGTTTGGGATTTTCACCCTTCATCTGATTTAGCCACAAGAGGGGCTTATGGTCTGTCTGAATCTTGAAGTGAGTGCCAAACAAGTATGGCCTCAGCTTCTTCAGGGCCCAAACCACAGCAAAGGCCTCCCTCTCAATAGCTGACCAACGTTTCTCTCTAGGGGTCAGCCTTCTACTAATAAAAGCAATGGGCTGGTCTTGACCATCTATATTAAGTTGTGAAAGAACAGCTCCCACACCTAACTCAGAAGCATCTGTCTGTACAATGAACTCTTTGGAGTAGTCTGGACTTTTCAGAATAGGTGCACTGCACATGGCCTGCTTCAGGTCATCAAATGCTTTTTGACAGCTTACTGTCCACTGAACTTTCTTTGGCATTTTCTTGGAGGTCAAGTCATTAAGTGGTGTCACAATGGACCCATAGTTCTTAACAAACGTTCTGTAGTACCCAGTCAGGCCCAAGAAAGCTCTGACCTGAGTCTGGGTAGTTGGAGGAGTCCAGTCCTTTATGGTCTGGATCTTGCTCTCCAGTGGTTGAACCTGACCCCCACCAACTAGGTGGCCCAGGTATACAACCTTGCTCTGCCCTATCTGGCACTTAGTGGCCTTGATAGTGAGGCCTGCCTTTTGCAGGGCCTCTAAAACATTCCTCAGGTGGACCAGGTGATCCTCCCAGGTGGAGCTAAAGACAGCAATATCATCAAGATAAGCTGCACAATAATCATCCAACCCAGTAAGGACTTGATTCACCAACCTTTGGAAAGTGGCAGGTGCATTCTTCAAACCAAAGGGCATTACCACAAATTGATAATGTCCTCCTGGGGTCGAGAAAGCAGTTTTGGCCTTTGCATTCTCAGCTAGTCTGATTTGCCAGTAGCCTCCTGTCAGGTCAAATGTGCTCAAAAACTTAGCAGCTGCCAGTCTGTCAATGAGCTCATCTGCCCTAGGTATTGGGTGGGCATCTGTCCTAGTGACAGCATTGAGACCTCTGTAATCCACGCAAAACCTCATCTCTCTCTTACCATCTTGGGTGTGAGGCTTTGGCACGAGGACCACAGGACTAGCCCAAGGGCTCTCTGAAGGTTCAATGACTCCCAGCTCCAACATCTTTTGTACCTCAACTTTTATGCAGTCCCTGACATGGTCAGGTTGCCTGTAGATTTTACTCTTCACAGGCAGACTGTCACCAGTGTCCACCTCATGGGTGCACCAGTTTGTCTGACTTGGGGTCAGAGAGAACATATGTCTGTAGGATTGCAGAACCTGTCTGCAGTCCTGTTGCTGATGGACAGTGAGGCTGTCAGAAAAGACCACACCATCAACTGAGCCATCATCAGGGTTCTGAGTCAACAGGTCTGGGAGAGGGTCACTCTCTTCCTCCTGCCCCTCATCTGTAGCCATGAGTAAGCCCATGTCTGCCCTGTCAACATATGCCTTCAATCTGTTGACATGAAGCACCCTGTGGGGGCTTCTGGGAGTCCCAAGGTCCACCAAGTAGGTGACTTCTCCCTTTTTCTCAACAATAGTGTGGGGTCCAGACCATTTGTCTTGGAGTGCTGCTGGGGCCACTGGCTCCAACACCCACACTTTCTGCCCTGGCTAGTAAACAGTCAGCACAGCCTTTTGGTCATGCCAAGCTTTTTGGAGTTCTTGGCTTGCCTCAAGGTTTTTAGAAGCCTTCTTCATATACTCTGCCATCCTGGAGCGGAGACCAAGTACATAATCCACTATATCAAGTTTGGGTTGTCCGAGAGGTCTCTCCCATCCTTCCCTTACTAAACATAGGGGTCCTCTTACAGGATGCCCAAACAAAAGCTCAAAAGGGCTGTAGCCAACCCCCTTTTGTGGGACCTCTCTGTAAGCAAACAGAAGGCAGGGTAAAAGGATGTCCCATCTTCGCCTAAGCTTGTCTGGTAAACCTTTTATCATTCCCTTTAGGGTCTTGTTGAATCTCTCAACGAGCCCATTGCACTGTGGGTGATAGGGTGTGGTGAACTTGTAGTTCACACCACACTCCTTCCACATTGCAGTCAAATATCCTGACATGAAGTTGGCACCTCTGTCAGAAATGACCTCCTTTGGAAAGCCCACTCTGGAGAATACTCCAAGCAGGGCCCTTGCCACAACAGGAGCTGTTGTGGTCCTCAGGGGAATAGCTTCTGGATACCTGGTGGCATGGTCCACTATCACCAGTATAAATCTGTGCCCAGATGCTGTTTGTGGGTCCATTGGTCCTACAATATCTATGCCCACTCTTTCAAAGGGAACCCCCACCACAGGTAGTGGTATAAGGGGGGCCTTTGTGGTGCCACCTGATTTGCCACTGGCTTGGCAGGTGACACAGGAGCGACAAAACTCCTTGGTATCTTCTGACATATGGGGCCAGTGAAAGTGAGGGACAAGCCTGTCCCAAGTCTTGTTCTGGCCTAAGTGTTCTGCAAGGGGAATATCATGGGCCAAGGTAAGAAGGAAGCCTCAACTTCAGTGGTATGACCAACCTCCTGGATGCACCAGGCTTGGGGTCTCTAGCCTCTGAATACAGGCGGAAAGCCGGAGGACTGCATTTTGCTCCTTGTTTTTAAAACTTGTACTTCACTGTTTTTGATTTAAAAAAAGCATTGACCTCACCTGCATTGAAAGCGCCGGCTCACACGCGCTAAAGCAGCCATCCTAGACCCCCCCTGATACAGCGACATCCAGCGCTGACACAGGGTAAACGCCAATACCGCCATCGCGGTTCAAAGGCGGAGCCACGCCCACTGCGAGGACACGCCCATAACACTCACTACAAATGTTTCGACCATACCAGCGCAGCGGACGAGCGCAGCGGGAGCGCCGTTTGCGCGCCGAAGGCGTGCCTAAGGCAAGCCCGTCTGCGCCCGTCAGCGCACGGCTGGGCCTAGGGCCAGAACCCCTGTCGGACAAAGCTGCCTTTAAGGTAAGCTACTCACGTCGGGACCTCTTAAGTCTCAGACCCACCATCGCTACTTCTTGTAAGTACGTTCATGATCTTGAAGGTCCATTCACCAGCTGCACCTTTTGCCACCCAGTCCAGCTCAAACTCCTTAACCGACCTTATAGGCCCTCAACCCTTAAACTCGCCACCCTGAACTGTCGCTCTCTCCCCAAACACGCGCTGTTAATTAACCATCTCATAGAAGACCATGAGATCGACGTTCTGTTCCTGACAGAAACGTGGCTCTCCTCTCACTCGGACTCGGATATGGTCCTAGCTACTCCCCCGGGCTTTCTTATTCAGTCCCTACCTCGTCCCTCCGGTAGGGGTGGTGGTGTTGCCATCATCCATCGGGATCATTTCCCCTGCAAAACTAACGATGCGCACGTCCTTGATTCTGAAAGCCTTCAGTTCACGATCAAGTTGGACCCGACGAACTCACTATCAGGCCTCTTAGTCTTTCGCCCCCCCGGTCATCCAGGCTCTTTTTCCAATGCTCTCCTGGATACGGTAGCATCGCAGGCACACTCCACCACCAACTTTACGATACTAGGAGACCTGAATATTCATTTTGATGACCCTCTAGATACAGGGGCAGCCAACCTGATCACAGACCTGGCGGCCTACGACCTCCACCTCCTAAACTCCGGAGCTACACATAACAAAGGTCACTTGCTGGACCCGGTGTTCAGGAGCACCCCCACCATGCAAGCTAGTGAGTCCCTCCCCCTCCCTTGGACGGACCATTTTTTAGTCTCCTTCCAGCTACCAGGAGTCTTCAGTAAACCTCACAAACCTCCCACTTATACCAGGGACAGGGCATGGTCCAAGCTCCCCACAGAAGACTGGGCCAGGACCCTGAAGGCAACTACCCCTTCTTATTCTGAAGACCCTGTTATCGCTGACAGTAATTTCAGAGAGTGGATTGTCACATCCCTAGACTCCATACTCCCCTTTAGAACCCGGGAGGATAAAAACGGGAAACCAGGATCCGCCCCATGGTACACCCCGGAACATCGGATGCTACGCAAAAATTGCAAGAAAGCTGAGCGGCTATGGAGGAAAGACTGGCAGTACGCTAGCAAGGAAGATTACCAGAAATCAGTGAGAATATACAAATCTGCCCTTAAACGCACCAAAGCCTCCCATTACGATACACGGATAAAAGACTCCACCAACTCAACAAGGGAATCCTTCCTTATCGTAAAAGAGCTACTGAAAATACCAGCTCCTCCATCCTCTAACACCCCCCCGGTAGACCGAAGCAACGAACTAGCTACCTACTTTAATGACAAAATCGCCCGCATTTTAGCATCCCTTCCCCCTCCCTGTCTTATCAAGCCACATGGACAATGAAACCCCCATCAGTCAGACAGGAAACAGCTTGCGCCCCCAACTAGCGACGTTTAGGGCAGTAACCAGTAACGAGGTAGATGTAACCATGGCCAAAATGAAAAGCGGATCACCTCTGGATTCCGCACCTATTAGATTTCTCAAAACCGTAGCCCCAGTCATCGTACCAAAGATCACGGAGCTTATAAACAGTTCGCTCGCCCAAGGCTCTGTACCCGCTAGCTGGAAGAGTGCAGTAGTTAAAGCACTCCTAAAAAAAAAACAGCTGGACCCAGCAGATATGGCAAACTACCGGCCAATCTCACTCCTCCCTTGCATTAGCAAAGTAGCCGAGAAACTGGTCAATGGGCAACTGTCACATTTTCTCGAGGTAAACAACATCTTACGGCAATCCCAAACTGGGTTTCGCCATGGCACAGACACCGCCCTTCTTGCCGTCATCGAGGAGGCAAGGCGCATTTTGGATTCAGGAGGGTCAGTGGCAGTGATCCTCCTGGATCTTAGTGCAGCCTTCGACACAGTCAACCATCGTGTCCTTCTCCATCGGTTGGCGGCAGCAGGGCTCACTGGGGCGGCGCTCAGGTGGATAGAGTCCTTCCTTGCTGGGCGTTCGTTCCAGGTATGGGATGGCAATCACCACTCGACCATCCTCCCCCTCACGAGCGGGGTTCCCCAGGGGTCGTCTTTAAGCCCCACGCTTTTTAATGCCTATATGGCCCCTCTCGAAGATGTGGTGACCCCCTTCGGGATCAAAATAGTGAGTTATGCTGATGACACACAGCTGGTCGTCTCTCTATCCCAACTGGACGACCACCCGGACAATCTGGCAAATTGCCTCACGGAAATTCACAGTTGGATGTGTGAATCATCACTTAAATCAAACGGGTCAAAAACCGAAGTTATGCTCATGGGAAAGCAATGGGCGACTATCCCCCCATCGGTCTGGCCAGACGTGTTCGGGGAAATTCCCACCCCGAAACAAGAAATCAAGACCCTTGGAGTCTGGCTGGAACCCGAGCTTTCAATGAAAACGCAAGCGTCCAAAACAGCAGGTACCTGCTTCGGGCTTATGCGCACCACCCGCAAGATTCTCCCCTTACTCCCGCCCTCATCTAGAAAACTCCTAGTCCAAGGTTTAATACTGGCACGGTTGGACTACAGCAACATGGTTTATCTGGGAGCCCCAGAGGCCACCATGGCTAAACTTCAACGCACACAGAATGCAGCAGCCCGACTACTTATGAACCTTCCCTCCAGAGTATCAGCCAGACCAGCAATCAGGGCCCTGCACTGGCTGCCAGTGCGCCAAAGGGTGGAATTTAAGGCCATGTGCACTGCACACAAATTGATGAATGGAGTTGGCCCTATGATCCTCAGCGACCTGGTGACTCCTTATAAGGCCCCCAGATCCCTTCGGTCTGAGTGTGAGCGACTGGCCAACATCCCCAAATACAGAAAGACACGGACTGGAGGCCGACGCTTCTCCGTGAAGGCATCTGCCGGGTGGAACTCCCTCCCCCGCACCCTTAGACTGGAGCCCAGTTATCTGATCTTCAGAAAAAAACTGAAAACGCTTTTATTCCCAAAATAAAGTCCCTTCTCTTTCTTCCCCTCTCCTCTGGATAATACAATCAATATAGCGCGGGGATGCCTTCGGGTCACCAGGCGCTCTACAAATCGTTAAATAAATAAAAATAAATAAATACACTCTATGGGTACCTTGAGCATTCCCTGCAGCCTCAGCAGCAGCCTGCTGTCTGAGGGGTTCAAGAGAGGGGCAGTCTAATTGAGCCTGCCTCAGATCTGCCCTTGAAGGTCCCCCTGTCCCAAGAAACTCAACCTGATCAGGTTCAAGTTCTTCTAGGACAGTTCCTTCAGGGCTCTCCGAATCATCCTCCTGGGAGGGCTGATCCACCACCTGAGGCAGGGGGGAAAGCACAGCCTTTACCCTACTGCTCTTTCTCTTGGGTTGTGACTGGTCCATAGTTTCAGGATCCAGCACTTGTTCAGTGGTGCACTTTTTGGCCAGTGACCTGGTCACAGCAAGGACATGTGCATCTATCCCCAGCATTTTTGCATGGGTCCTATACTCCACTTCAGACCAAACTGAAGTTTCAAGATCATTGCCCAGTAAACACTCTACAGGAAGGTCTGAACTAACAACAACTTTCTTGAGGCCAGTTACCCCTCCCCAGGAGAAGTTAACAATAGCCATACTATGGGAGGTAGTGGCATTGCT
Source organism: Triturus cristatus (assembly GCF_964204655.1). Classification (NCBI taxonomy): domain Eukaryota; kingdom Metazoa; phylum Chordata; class Amphibia; order Caudata; family Salamandridae; genus Triturus; species Triturus cristatus. The sequence continues at coordinate 102,436,529 of NC_140587.1, forward strand.
AGCGTTGGTCACTAGGTAATTCTCACCCAGTATGATCTGTCCAGGGTCCACAAAGGCAGGTGTCACCATTGTGACACTAGCCCCAGTGTCCCTGTAGGCCTGAGCCATTCTTTGGTTGATAAAATGAGTCTGTCTGTACTTGCCCAGGTTACTGGGGCCTACAGTAGAGGACAAAGCTAAGTCCCCATCACAGATCAGAACAGCCTGAGTAGGTATCCTGACTAGGCCAGAATCCTCCTCAGTTCCCAGGGTTAACCTTAACCCTACTACACCCTTTTGCTGGGAACCACCACTTACAGCTGGACTAGGGGGTACAGTTGCCTTAGGGGCAATGGTGGCTGGGGGCTTATCCTTTTTGGTGCACTCACTAAACCAATGTGAGTTGGACTTACAATAGTTGCACCATGGTTTCTTTTGGCCATCTTTATTTTTATCCTTTTTGGGACCACCCTCCCCCTGACCCTTTTGGGGGCCTGGTGAAGACTTCTGGTCTTTTTGTTTCTGATCATTACCCTTCTGGTCTGCCTTTTTCTGATCGCCGCCCTGGTTCTGGTTTTTCTGCTTAACTCTAGTCCTGACCCATCTATCTGCCTTCTTTCCCAATTCTTGGGGAGAAGTCAGATCAGAATCAATCAGGTGTTGATGCAGTAGCTGGTTTTGACAGTTGTTAAGGATTTGTTCTCTCATGATCAAATTATACAATCCTGTATAGTCCTTAACCTTACTTCCCACTAGCCAGTCTTCCAGAGCCTTAGTGGCACAATCTACAAAGTCAGTCCAGTCCTAAGTCTGTGTCTTCTGGGTATCCCTGAACAACAACCTGTATTGTTCAGTGGTTAGGCCAAACCCATCAATTAGAGCACTCTTCAGGACAGTGTAATTGTCTGCATTCTCATCACTAACTGTGAGGAGCTTGTCTCTACCTTTCTCAGAGAAGGAGAGACACAAGATAGCTGCCCACTGACTTTGGGGTACCTGCTGTACTTTGCAAGCTCTCTCCAAAGCAGTTATCCATTTCTGGATGTCATCCCCACACTTGCAGGGAGGGACAATCTTGCTCAGGTTTCTATTATCATAGTGCCTGTCTCTATCCTTAAAGATATTGCTGCCACCAGTGGGTTCTGACCCACTTAACTTTTGCTCTCTAGCCAGAGCAAGTTTCTCCTTGGCAAGGGCAAGTTCTTCCCCCTGAATCCTCAGATTAGCTTCCCTCATTCTGGCTTCATGCTCCTTTCTCTCAGGGGAAGTCATTCCCCTGTGGGAAGAAGCATTAGAGATGCTAGAGACATGGGAGCGGATGGATTCCCTTGAAGGGGATCTGTCTCTCCTGCTTCTCTGGTTAAGCCCACTTGGGGGTCTGTATGGGGGGGACCCCATGCAAACTCCCATGTAAGCTTAGGTTAGCCCGGCTAAGTCTTCCTACTTGGCCCTGGCTGTCTACCTCTTCATCTGAAGTCCCTTCTGACTCATCTGTGGTGGGTAGACCCTCCTTTGTACCTAGGGTACTGGCCTGTGAGGCCCTAAAAGTATCATACTCCTCTAGGAGTTGTACTAGCTGAAGGAGGGTAGGGTTTGCACCCTGTTTTAACTTTCTGGATGTACACAATTGTCTCATCTCCTGAAAAGTTAGGGTATCCTATCTAGAGGGGGTCTTCTTCAGACCTGCCCCTCCTGAGAGAGCATCTACTTGATCTCCTCCCAGAGACATGATCTAGTGAGGGTGTGGTGTGTGCACCTACCTACACTAGTTGTTTCTACTAAACCTCTCTGGTAGTTGTAGTCAGGGTGTGTTACTCCCTTCAACCTACAACCACTAAGTCCAGTAGGACTTAAGTATTATAATCTATGTTATATGTACCTAAACAATATCTGTGTGATCTTTCAATTTAGTATCTCAAGATTACAATGGTATTACAACAGCAAGCTCAGATCCCAACCGCTGCTCACCAATGTGAGAAGTTGGCCTGATGTGTGATGTCACTAGTTCTAGTGTACACCTTATATCAGTCCAAACAACCCTTATGGTGATTGGTTGTAAAGTCAACCTTATAGACCAGCTATCCTAGTGGTAGCATGGACAAGAGCAGTCTTAGACTAAACTCTGAATGGCATGTGAAGCCAGCTGTTCTACCATTACAATCCCTTGAATACCAAATGAAAGGACACCACACCAGGTATATATATAAAATAAAGTGTATTTATTCTAGTCAAACCCTCAGCACTCTTTATGAGATTAGAGGGAAGTACAACACAGTCTTATTCAAGCATACATTAACTCACACAGGTAAGTAATACAGTTAGGCCCTAGGGGCCATGCAAACCATATACTAAAGAAGTGGTATAAGGACCACTGTCATGGAAATAGGATAGGCCTAGGCCTAGGGAATCGCTGGGGCTACACTACACTAGCAACAGTTAGGAAGTGGGAGGCCCACGGGATTCAGGTGCAGAGTGGAAACACTCACGCGTAATGCGTAAAAGTCAATAGAATTACTAGCAGTTAGAAATTAACAGTTTAAGGACACTTCTGAAGCAGCTAGAGAGTCGACACTCGGAAACTAGACCCTAGGATAGTCACTACCCTTGTGAGCACCGAAGTACCCAAGTTACCTAGCCCACGGGCTGCGGGTGCATAGGTGTGAACTTGTGTCGGGTTTCGTCGTGGACTTCTGTGGATGCCTGAAGGAAAGTTGCTGACAGGCAGTCAGTGAAGAGTGTCCGGTGGATCCCAAAGCTGGGATCAAGAAGAGAGGATACCTGCAAGCAGAAGGGACAGAGTCAAGGTCACTAGCCAGTGACCACGTGGAACCAGGAAGGAACCAGGCGATGTCGTGAAGATTGCAGGTGAAAGGTGAAGCTTGTCGCTGCAGCCACGGGGACCAGGAGACGTCGAGGACGACCAGGACCAGGAGGCGAGCTGTTCCACGAAGGCTCTTGCTGTCGGCGGCGTCGAAGTCGAACTAGGACTCACCAAGCCTTGGCAAGCGGAACCCACGAAGAACGGAGGACTTGCTTCTGGTGCAGACCAGGAAGGTCTGGGGTGCTTCTCCTTTACAAGGAAGCGGGAGCCAGTCTGGAGGAGCCAAACCAGCAGTGAAGATTTCAAGGTGTGTCGTCACAAAGGCCGCTAGCCAACGGGCAAGCAACCGGACAGACGCGGCAAGCAGGAAAATGCAGAAGGGCCCCACGCAGGACTCGTGGAGTGTGGGGTGCTGATCTTCGGTGCAGATGGTGCTTGGGGTTGGGGCTTCTCAATCCCCGGTGCACAACTTCGAGGGTGCCTCAGAAGCTGCGCTGGAAGATACTCGCCACTTTTCCCAGGTAGCCGGTCCCACGTCTCTCGTCGCCTCCACGGATCTCAGCTCGGCTGTGGATGTGGATCAGGGTCGGAGAAGTCTGGAAGTCAAGGCTCTGGTCGGGCTCTGCAGTCGGTCCCTCGTAGAACTTCAGCAAAGCAAAGGGTAGTCTCTTGATGGTGCCTGTTTGCACAGGGTAGCCACTCCTTGGCCACAAGGGAGATTCTTCAGTCTTCTTCTTTCGTCGAAGGTCCAGAGTTTCTGTTCAAGTTGCAGGTTCAGGATAATCTAATCGCCTGGGGCCCAGCTACCACTCCTATACTAATCTGGGGGGCTGGGTTGCCTGCTAGGTCACGCCTTATGGGTGTGACCTGGGAGGGGGTGGTTACACCCCCTTCCCTTTGTCCAGTTTCACGCCAGGACTGGGGCTGGAGTGCCCCAGCACCGGTTTGAACTGGACTATGCACGGGACACCTTGTGTGCCCCAGGCATGTCTCATTCTTTTCATCCCTCCCTGCCCCAATGCACTAAGGCCTGTCTGGGGTGGTGCTCGCACCTCCCAAGGCAGGAAACCTATTGTCCAAGCCTGCCTTGCCGGGATCACTCCCAGCAGCAGGAGGTCAGACTCGTGTCTGTGGCAGCAGCATCCATTTTGTGATGCTGGGGCTCTGGTTAACTTTAACCGGGTAAGTAGGTTACAACATGTCTCCAGGATTGTTAAGGCCTGCCATAGGAGTGGCTGATAGGTACACATGTGTCTATATGTAAGGTAGGTATAGGAATACTACACCTAAGCAAGGAGTGATTACACGACCTTGCCCCAGCTGAGTGATCAGCCAGTTGTGTCATAATGGAAGGCCAGGCCAGGGGTGGCATAATACATGCTGCAGCCCCTGGTAGGCCTAGGGTACACCTATGCCCTGGGTACCTAAGGTACACTGTACAGGGGCCAATAAGGTGATCCTATCCAAATAGGTTATGCACCTAAAGTACATAGTATAAATTTAGAGAGAGAACAGCAGGGCTGTGGGTCTGATTAGCAGGCCCACAGCCACATCCAAGTCGAAAACCAGTAAAGCAAAAGCAAAAAGTGGGGGTGAACATAGAAAGCAGACCCTACTCTCCTACAGGTGGCACAGTACCTCCAATCTAGGTAAGAAACCAGCATTACACTCACATATTATTCAAAGGTTATGGAATCGTGGTGTGAGAGGATGCGTGTGAGAGAGTTATAACTGGAGGCGTTGAAGCGGGCCCAGTGCTTGGTGAGCTGTGTGCTTACAGTCTCGCCCTCATACTCTGTTGTGGACACTTCAGCCAACATTTGCCCCCATTCAAGGAGATCAACTTCTGCATTCTCCCCGACTCCCGCAAGTCATCTCTCCATTTCTTCCACACTGGTGGACCGGGATGTATCCAGTGGATTGCTATCCTTCATTTTGCAAGTACCAGCCCTAGGACCCAAATTTATGGCACATCTTAGCTCCTTCGTTAGGCGTCAGAAACACTCCCAGAATGCAGTGCTCTATAGACGTATCGATACGCACTGCCGTGGCCGTGCTCAAAGATAACACCACTCATTGCCAGTACAGCTGCAGGTGTAGACGATTCAAGACCATATGTAAAAACGTGGCGGGATCTGTGTCACAGCGTAGGCATGCAGAAGACCACCCAGGTGTTAACTGTGCTCGCCGTTTGGGAGTAAGATACGTGCGGTGGAGATAGTAGAATTGGATTAGTTTAAACCATGCATTGCTAGTAGCTTCAGCCACTTGGGCCAGTTCTCTCTTCCATTCACCATCAGTCAACGGGACAGGCAGATCCTCATCCCACCTCGCCCTGATTTTGTCTAAGTTCGCCCCCCTGTCTGTCTTCAGTGTCGTGTCGATTCGGGAGATGAGCCCCCGAATAGATCCAGGGTCCTGCAATGTAACCAGTGTGCTGCACTCACCTGGTTCATCAGGGAACGTTGTCCACATTTGACGCACGGTACTCGATATTTTTGCGTAGTGCAAAAATTGCCCCGGGGATACCTGGAACCAGTCCTGTGCTTCCTGAAACGTCATAAAGGTACCATTTTGATATAGATCCCCTGCCGTCTCACATCCCCCTTCGTACCACATCGAGAGATCCATAACGCTCTGGATATTCTGAATGCCCTTTAACCAGTGTAAGGGTAATGCACAAGCATATGGGGCCCTCCTAACCACCAAAGTCACTGCCTGCTCCTAGACTTCCGTAACCCTACGGATTGTAGGTGGGCACGTTTTAGGTACTCTAGAGAGCATCATAAGGAGTTTCTGCAATTGGATCCCATCTTTCCAGCTGCCCAGTGAGTCTGTCAACTGTACTCTCCCCCATACACCATTGAGCGGCGTATTGCAATTGACCAGCCATATAATCTAGCCGTAGATCTGGCAGCCCAAGCCCGCCCTTGTCCATATCCAACTTCAACACATACAGTTTGGCTTTGCTCCGTTTTCCAGCCCAGACCAGGGAGGTTAGGAGACTGTTTAGTGTGTCGAATGTTGACTTTAGAATTTTGCAGAATGAATTCTGGAGCACATAAAGACAGCGAGGCAATAGTAACATTTTTGATACAGCTACACTCCCCATAATTGACAGTGGTACCTTGTTCCAGAACGCTATTGATGTCCACAGCCCATCAAGGCCTCTCCCCATGTTCAGATCATACTGGGGCTCCGGATGGTGGGTAATCTGCAATCCCAGATACCGGAAGTGATCACATTTCCTTTCCATGCCAACCACTGGAAGATCTTGCACTGTACCTCGTGCCAGCACAACAAGCGGAAACAGTATGGTTTTCTGGCAGTTAATAAAGAGGCCCGAAGACATCCCAAAGGAATTCAACATTACCTGGCCTCAATCTTCTGATAGCCACATCCCGGGCCCACCTCAGGATTCCACGCGCCCCACGGGGAAGCCTGGGGCAAGCCGGCAACGCAACAGTACTTTGCCCCTGTCCCCAAGTCTTAAGGCAGAGGGGCTCCTCGCCCAGGCCGCAATCTGCACATTGTCACTCCCCAGTCTCGCCTCCGGCCACGAAGCGTATCACGGGGCGACCCCCTCTCCAGGGCATAAGGCAGCATGTTTCAGGCGACCCAGCAATACAGCGCCCCGGCCCCTGCATCTGAAGTTGGGGGGGGCGCCGCGACCAGACTGCAATCTTCCGAGAGCCACACCCCGGGCCTAGCTCTGTACTCAAAGTGCCTCAGGGGACGCCGATCTCAGGGCCACCGAGGGGCAGCCGGTAGGCCACCCACGCTGCTCCCACTAGGAGTATCGTGTAGAGTATGTTCATGTCCCTTTAAGTAATGTCCCTTCTCTATGTTATGTATTCATGGCGCTTATTGTATTCCATAGCGTGCGCTCTTTGCAGGTATGTTTACCTTCAAGGAGGGCCCGCGTGTTGTATCTGTTACAGTTGGAAGTCCTAACTACTGAATCAACATTCAGCGGTTGGACTTCTTCCTCTACAGACGTGCTCCACTGATTTCCTCAATCGCAAAGAAGAATAAATCAACTTGGATCATCATTTATTCATCTTGTCATATTTATTCATTTATCTATCTGATGTGCCTGGATCCATACATCACATTTTGGCGACGATTTATCTGAAGAGGACTTCACCAATTTTTGCACATCCTACCTCTGTTTGTAAAGCGCTGCTTGATATCGGCATCTGTTCCTTCTGCCTTTTGGTCTTTTCTGCTTTTCGCTGCCACCTGCGGGGAGCCCATGTCTGAATTTTTAGTGTTTTGCCTCTTCCCGGCTTACACTCATCTGACGTCTCTCGCGCTCCTCGCTCCTCACGTGGTATCCAAGCAACAAGAACGCTCCAATCATAAGAAAGGACATCATTACGTTCATGTACGAAAATCACCAGTGGCCATATTGAAATCAACAACAAGTGTGTTTCCATAACAACGGATTCCCCGATCAGTTAAATTACGATCGGAACTTCGTTTTCAAAGTCATAGATATGGCTAAAAGCATTGAGCGATCTATTATTTCATCACAATGTATTTCACAAGAAACAGTTCCCTCATTAAATTTGCAGAATGACTCCCAGGTTAATGCCATTACTGCAAAAAACAAATTTGTGAAACCTTTTATAAAACCTTTTAAAAAAAAAAAAGAGTAACTTCTTCATGCTATAGATGTTGTTAAAGAACACATCTTGGGAACAGTCCTCGCTCTTGGAAAGAAATGCTCAAATTGACAAAAGATTGGACATTTTTACACAGTCTGTAGGAGTAAGCGATTTGTTCAAGTCAGTGCTGTTTCCTGGGGGGCGCTAGGTGGCGCACGGGCAGAATGGCCACCATTTGGTGAGGCTCCCGCAGTCCGGCTAAATAATCCTACATTTATCCTTCACCCTGCTGTTGCTGTGCTCCCGAAATCTCCGTGAGGCGGAGGCTGCGAGTCTGGCGCACGATCGGTGCGATTTACAGCGGGGCATGACGAGCGCTGTGGTGGCAGCGGACGACCTGCTGTGCTGAGCGAGGGTACCTTCGGAGAATCTTGGCGCTGCGGCTGGGCTGCGGCGGGCACGTGAGTGCCGGGGATCCCACGTGGTCTGCGGGCCGGAAGCTTGGCGCTCGCTGCTTTGATATTGCAGAGGCATTGGATTTGAGTGGTGGCCTCACGTGGATCCCTCCTCTGTTACCGCGATAGTGGCGGTTGGCAGGTACTACTGGAGCATTGTGTGGGGGCACGGAGACGTGCTACAGCTTGATTGAGTGAGGCGGCCCTGGGCAGCGGACGGCGGTTGTGAATGCGGGTATGGGCGCCCTTTGATGGCAGGAGTAAAGTATGGATGCTGACAGCTGGTGGCTGTGCGATCGGCGGTGACATATCGGCTATAGTGCTACTGGGACCTGCCATTATCTTCTGCGACGGGCATCGCTTTACCTTGCTTTCGGTTGTGCCCTGGGCGGCCCGCCGCTTTCCCGCCACGCTGTTAAGGGAGTGCCTGGGACGGGCATAATCAGTTCCTAATTGAAGGTGAGGAGAGGTGGCGGTGGGCGCCCAGGGTACTTGGAGTCAGGAGCGCTACGAATGGATTGGCAGGAGTGACTGTGTACGCCCTTTCCGTGCGGGGGGGGGGGGTATGGAAGTATATTATCCCCTCAGGGCTTTGAACCCCCGATGGTACGGATGGTGATCTGGTGCATGGGACGGGTTGGATCTTACAACGCTGTCTGACACGCTTGGTCGCGGATTCAGGGGAAGGCTACTGGTGCTGATCTATCGACCATAGCTCTGAGTTCTGCTCATAACAGGAGACTGAGGACTAACCTGAGCCTGTGAGTGGGACCACTGGGCTCTATCACTAGCTGTGGCACACCTGCTGTGGTGCTTATTGTAGGCTGCCAGCTACAGGATGGGAAAGACGGACGCGCGCCAACAGAGACTGACTTTCGAGGCTAAGAAGGACGCTCGACAGCAGGTGGTAGGGGAAGAGCGCCGAATAGAGGAGATGTCCCACTATCAGCATGTTGGGTCCAGTAGCGAAGTGCAGTCGATCCTGTCAGAAGTGCGGCAGGGGTTTGCAACGATGGCGGAGAAGATGGATACGCTCTCTAATCGTATGGACGCTATTGCCCGCAAGATTGATGGCCATGAAACTTGGTCAAAGGAGGCGGAGCAGAGAATATCGGAGACTGAAGACACTACGACCCAACTGCAAAGCGCGTTGAGACAGATGGATAAGCTTATGAAGCTTATAGCTGTTAAGAATGAGTATATCGAAGCGCGCAGCAGACGCAATAATGTTCGCTTACTGGGCATACCAGAAAGTACGAATATGGGCCAGATGGAGACATATGTCGAGCAGCTGCTCACTGCGGTGATTGGAGCGGACTCTGTCTTCCCACTTCATTGTGGAGAGGGCTCATCGTACCCTCGGTCCGCGGCCTCCCCCTGGGAACGTGCCTAGGCCCATCATCGCGCGGTTACTCAATTATAGAGATAGGGATACCATATTACGAGTGACCAGGGAGAAAAAGCAGCTTAATTATAAAGGGGTGTCCTTTTACTATTTTTCCAGATTTTACCACGCAGATGCAGGAGGAGCGGCGTAAATTCATTGCAGTCCAGCAGAAACTGAGACAAGCACAGATAGATTATGTCCTATTGTACCCTGCGCGTCTTCGAGTTACTTATCAAGGTACCCAAAAGATATATACGAAGCCGCAGCAGATGGAAGACTTTCTTAAGACACTAAAAAAGCGGAAGAGTGTGGTGGCCCTACAGCAGCGTCCTTGGATGATGTGGAATGATGGCCTCCGAAATTAGTGAGAGAAAACCCTGGGGAGATGTGGCGCCTGCAGCATAGTCAAGTTGGAGCCCATTGTGCTGCCGGGGCTGTTGCCGCCACTGTGAACTGGAACTTATTCTGGATTTAGTGCAGCTGGGCAGGGCATGGACAAAATGGATAGTCGGACACCTCTGTTGCCTACGTGGGGGCTTCCTAGGTGCTTCAGGCCTCCTAGATGGGTGGAAGGTACCCGTAGGCCGCCCAGTAGTGCTATCCCCCTAATGGGTGTACCCCTTTGTTTGTCTCACTTGTGGGTTGGCTGTTTATTTTTTTTTTAGACCAGTTCCTTATGGGATTGTCATGATGAATATCTTTGATTGTCTTTTTGAGGGGAGGGCGGGGGGAGGGCTGAATGATACTGGCATAGTTGGGATGCTTCAGTGGGTGGTGGGGAGGGGGGCAGGGGTGTTTTGCAGCTTGGACTTTACTGCTCTCTGTTTTGTGACAGGACAAATGATGCATCTCTCAGTTATATATGACATTATCTCATGCTGCAGGGCTGTTGTTACTGCGAAATAAGATGCTATGACGGCGCAGGAGGATGATTCGGTCTTGAGGTTCCTGTCCTGGAATGTTAGGGGGTTAGGGGATCCTAGAAAATGCAGAAAGATATTGGCATATATGGATAGGCAGCGGGTTCAAGTGGCCATGCTACAAGAAACGCACATACATCCGCGTTCTACGCATGCCTTTGCCTCTAAGTGGGCGAGTGTTAGGGCCTTCTCTTCTTACTCATCATATGCACGTGGCACACCTATCCTGGTTAAAAAAGGGACACCTTTGTGCTGGCTGGCACGCTGGAGGACCCGCATGGGAGATATGTAGTTGTTTGGGGGAGATTGGGTAGAGATTCGGTGACGATTGTCAATTGCTATGGCCCTAATGGTGATGTGCCGGAGTTCTTTACTACCCTCTGGGGGAAAATTGTTGCTCTGGGGTCTACTCATATCATTTGGGGGGGGGGGGGGGGGAGACTTTATTATCGCCTTAATCCTGTGCAGGACAGGTCCAACCCTGCCGCACACCATTATACTAGGTCTCGGGAGCTGCTGCAGGGTATTACGGAGGAGGGAGGCTTACTAGACGGGTGGCGTCACACTCATGTGCAGGTGTTGGAAGGGACTCATTTTACGTCCTGCACTGGAACATGGGCTAGGATTGACTACTGCCTAATATCGAGGGGGTTGGGAGCTAACATACGAAGTGTCACACATCTGGCCAGAACCTACTGGGATCACTGCCCTGTAAGTCTTACGCTTGTTCTGCCTGGTTATAACAGACCCAGACCTACTTGGCGGATGTGGCCGAATGCCCTTTTAGACCCAGTTTTCCAATCTGAACTTGGGGAAGAAATACGGGCTTGTAACAAAGGATCAGTAGATAGCGTAGAGGTTATTTGGGAGGCATTTAAGGTCACTATCCGGGGGGTACTGTATTTCTAAAAGTTTTGGCGTCCTACGTGACATACAGCGCACGCTCAAAAAACTCGAGCAAGATTTGAAGGGGCTGGAGGGCCGCATGATGCGAGGGAAAGCGGGTCAGATGCACGCAGATTTCCGGGAAAAGCTATCTGAATATGAAGACAGTGCTGCTAGGGAGGTTAAGTTTCAAGGACGATATTGGGTGGCTCGTAGGTATGGCAAGGGAGAGCGTCCTGGGAGGACCTTGGCTGAAATTACGCGTTGTCCGCGTTTTGCTATGCAAGTATAAGAAATAGAGAAGCCTGGGGGGGGTGCTCTGTCAGGATACCCTTTGAATCCTTGACGCATTCACCTCGCACTATGCTACATTATATACCTCGCAGCGCCAGGGCACGGTGGACTTAGATGCATTTATGGGGGATGTTGCGTTATGCTGGCTCAGTGATGCACATAGGGAATTGAGTGCACCGTTTTAACTTGATGAGATTAGGGATGCCATCATGTCCCTGCAAAGTGGAAGGGCATCTAGTCTAGATGGCCTCCCCGCGGAATTTTATAAGAGTTACATAGACATCATGGCGCCAGTACTCAAAGAAATCTTTGAGGAGTCCTTAAATGTCGGCATTCTCCCGCCTTCGATGAGGGAGGTATTGATAACATCACTTTTGAAATCAGGCAAACCTCGCAGCTCCTGTGATTCCTATCGACCCCTATCGCTCATAAATTGCGATACTAAGATTCTAGCCAAGGTTTTGGCTAATCGCTTATCACTTCTGATGGACAGGATTGTTCTACCTGATCAATCCAGCTTTGTCCCTGGTCGGGCCACTACCCATGATCTGCGTTCATTGTTCTGTTTGATACAGAATGTAGCACCGGATTTCCCACTTGCTGCCGTATTTTTAGATGCCACCAAGGCTTTTGATTCCTTGGAGTGGGACTACTTATTTGGTGTACTACAGAAGATGGGATTCCCCAAATTATTCATTTCGTGGATACAGTTGTTGTATCATCAACCCACTGCAAAGGTGTTGATAAATGGCCACATATCCCCTTCGTTTTCTATATCACGGGGCAACCGGCAGGGGTGCCCGCTATCTCCCCTATTGTTCGGAATTGCGATCGAGCCGCTTGCGTGTCGTTTACGCCAGAAACATCGGGATAAAGCCTTTCGGTGTTATCAACGTCAGCTCTTCCTATCATTATATGCTGATGATGTTACTTTATACATCAGAGATCCCCTACAAAACATCAATCCCTTGTTAAGGGAATTTCTGGTTTTTGGCAGACTGTCCGGTATCCATATTAACTGGGGGAAGTCGCAGATATTTCCTCCTACGGCTGCCGTTCCGAGGTTCCAGCCGGACTTCCCGCACGAGTGGTGTGACGCTATCTCGGCATACAGGTGGCTCGAGATAAGGCAGACACTTTAAGATTAAACTATGGGGTGGCCATCACATGCTTGGTCAGTAATGTCACGCGATGGATATCGTTGCCGTTGTCATTTGCAGGCCGAGCTTCCCGTATCAAAATGATTGTTCTTCCTCAATTTCTTTACTTGTTCCTTAATATACCCTACCATCCTGGGAAGTTCTTTTTCAGAACTCTACGTACTGAACAGATACGATTGCTCTGGGGAGGCAAACAGTCACGCACGCCTTCAATGGTCTGTACTCACGCAGCCGTATGACCAAGGGGGTTTTGATATCCCAGATTTCGAGGTGTATTATGTATGTGCGCAAGCCCATTACGCGTACCATTGGTTGCAGCCTGCGGCTTATATGCCGCAGGTGGCTGCCGAGGATTGGCTTGCACATCCTATTCCGCTCAATGGCTATTTTCATGTACCCGCAAGCATGCGTGGAACGCCACCCACAACGGTCTCCAGCACGGTTGATGCATGGAGGCGTATGGTAGGTCTCCTTCAGTCACCTCCCTTGTTGTACTCCTCACGTCTCCTGCTCGTATATCACCCTGATATGGCACTGTTGCAGGAAACAGAATTTCGCAATATGTGCCAGCGGCTGCATATTGCTACATGGGGGGACCTCTTCCACGATGGTGTGTTTCGCTCTCTTGAACACATGTTCCAGGCAATGCAGCCTACGCCCTTAGATGTCTTTTTATATGTGCGCTTGAGGCAAGGGATGAAGGCGGTTCTTCCTGATTTTCCTCGAGAACCTTCAAATTTTGTCCCATTGCACTTCATGGTCACCTCGCCGGATGGTAAGCATTTGGTGTCGGGTATATATCGGAGCATACGGATGCAGCAAAAGGGCGCTAATAGCCTGGCTCGTGAATCTTGGAGTGCGGACCTGGGATGGGAAGTGACGGACGCACAATGGTTGTATTGCTGTAAACATACTGGGCAAATTTCTACTAGCTGTAGACTGAAGGTGATACATTACAGATTCTTGCAGCGTTTATATTATACACCTGCCAAAAAATGCCGATTGAAGCTGTCTGATAATGATAGGTGTGAATGGTGTGGCCGGACTGGAGCGGGATTTCTGTACCTGGCGTGGAAGTGCCCGGCGGTATGGGATTATTGGGTGAAGGTCTATGATGCCCTTGACAACATGGTAGACACTACACTTGAGCGGGATCCATTGGTAGCGCTGCTGGGCTATACTGCACAGATTCCCAATAAGTGTAGGAAATTTTGTGCGGTGGCTTTGTTGCTGGCCAAGCGCAGGGTTGCTTGTCGATGGGGCAGAGGGCGGGCCCCAAAGTTTAAGGAGTGGCTAACCGATGTTTTATATTGTCAGGAACAGCTTTCGGTTTATGCTGAAACACAGCCGCTTGCCGCCAGACCCAGGGATATCTGGGGTCCGCTTCAGACCTTTCTCCTTCAGCAGAAGATGCAGACCTCTCTACTGTAGGTGGCTCATAAGTTATGTATGGGATGTGTGGACTCTTCTGGACCTTTTGGATGGGTGGTGCTCCCCTCCGGTGGTTGTGCCAGGATATGATATTTCTGCTCAGCTATGCTACTGTTGGATGATGGTCTCTTGTGCCTTATTAGCAATCTTCCAGGTATCCGTATTGGAGGTACGGATCAGACTCGATAGCAGCTTCTAACAGTACATGTTTGATGTGATTGTTGTCCTGCCTATCAGAAGAATGTATATGGAACTCTATTGCGATGTATCGTAACTGTAATATGGATGTCCAGCTGTACTGTTTTGTTCTGTGCTTAAAACCATGAATAAAAGGTTAAAAAAAAAAAGTCAGTGCTGTTTCCTCAACAGAACATCCAGACATTAATATTGCTTCAGTTGAATCGTCCCTGCAAAACTTGGGATATTAATACTGTTGACGTGTCTTCACACATTTTGCAAAAAAAGATCATACTTTCAATTGATACTGATGGAGATTCATCTATACTTAATCGTGCAAAAGATCCTACATGTGAAGTTACAATGCAATTACATTCTCTAGATATTGTTCCAAAAGCTTATGGTGGCAAAGACATCGATATGTTGGGTTACTTTATTGGTGATGTGTCATGCTTGGGTAGATGCATTTGTACAAAAATCTATGTGGCAATCAAAGGGAAGTGTATTATAGGTTGGCAAGACCTTGCAAAAATGGGCCTTAAGCTAGTTCCAGGTTCAGATTGTCCAGTACAAATTAATGATGTCTCCATTTCATTGATTTCTGAAAACGTACATGATTTAGTTAATAGTATCACTTCAGAATTTCCAGAAGTTTTCAAAGAATCAGGTGGCAAAATTAAGAATTATGAGCATTTACTCAAGCTCAAACCAGGTGCCATTCCAGTCATGCACACATTAAGACCAATACCGTTAAATGTTAAAGATGATCTAAAACAATTGTTAGATAAAATGGTGTTTGAAGGCATAATTGAAACAACCAATTACTCACAATGGGTCAGTCCAATAGTTATTGTTAAAAAGAAGGATTCCAGCATCCGTTTGTGTGCTGACCTTCGCTCACTAAATCAAAATATAATCATTGATTGTCATCCCCTTCCAAAAATTCAAGATTCACTCACAGGAATTTCTGGTTCAAAAATTTTCGCTTTACTTGATCTACGGAGTGCATACCACCAAATTCCTTTGTCTCCCTCAGCATCTGAGCTTACTATATTTATCACTCCGTTTGGAGCTTATAAATACTTGTTTTGGCCTGGCTTCTGCAGCCAGTGTTTTTCAGAAATTTATGGATGACCTACTTAGAGATATACCATCTGTACAAGCGTACCAAGATGACGTTCTTATTTTTACAAAAAATAAGATTGATCATATTCACACTTTGAAAGCAGTTTTGCCCCGATTCAAGGATGTTGGTGTAACTCTAGGAAAAGACAAATGTAGTTTTTTTGCAACGCAAGTAGATTATTTAGGACGCTTGATTTCTGAAAATGGTATTAAACCAAAATTTTCCCTTACCCAGGCAATATCAAATGTTCCCATTCCCTCTGATAAAGATTCTTTGAAATCTTTTTTAGGTTATGACAGAGTATTACTCAAGGTTTATCCAGGGTTACTCTCAGATTGTTCAACCTTTACGTGCACTTCTTAAGAAAAATGTTCTTGGTCGAGTGAGGTTGAATATGCATTCAATCTAGCTAAAAAAAAGTCATAATTGAGGCACCTGCATTATCATCTTTCACTCCTGGATTAAAGTGTACGATCTCTGTTGACGCAAGTCAACATGGCTTGGGTGCAGTCCTTCGTCTATGGATAGACTCAAAAGAGCACACCATTGGCTTTGCTTCCAGATCCCTAAATAGTGCTGAAAAAATTATAGTACTATTGAAAGAGAAGCTTTAGCCTACTCATGGGCGGTTGTAAATGTAAAACTTATATTTGGGGTTCACACTTCATTCTACTTAGTGATCATAAACCCTTGTTGCACCTCCTCAATGGCAATGGCACTGGGAAAGCTTCAGCTAGGCTGGTCAGAATTCTTTCAAGGTTACACAAATACAATTTCACTATACAACACATTTCTGGAGGACATAATCTGAGAGCAGATAGATTTTCCTTTAAAGGTAGTCTAGAAAGACAATCACATTCAAAATTTGATGACCGAGTGTGTTGTTGCCTCAATCGAGGACTTAGTCCTTTCTCCTTTTAATATTTCGCAATCAGATTGGGTCAAAGCTTACTGTGATGATTCCACTCTCTCTGCTGTTAAGAACATGATTATCTCAGGTTGGCCGAAAGAACGTTCCCTTCCTGCCACTTTAAAATCATTTGCTCAAGTATCAAATGATTTATCCATTGTTAATGATGTGATTTTTCGTGGAGATCAATGTGTCCCTCCAACCATTTTTAGAAACAAACTTTTTCATGCAGCTCATGAAGGTTATTTAGGGATTGGTGCCACTTCAAGGAAACTTAAAGAGCACTTTTGGTGGCCAGCCCTAGATGGGGATATAACTAATTGGATTAACATTTGTGATACATGCCTAGTGTTGGATAAATATTGGAAGACATCTCATCTTCCTTTACATTGTGTTCCTTTGCATGAGGAGCCCTGGTCGAAAATTGCAATTGATTTTGCTGGTCCTTTTATTGTTTTGCCTCAGCATAGACAGTATATCATTGCGCTCATTGATTACCACTCAAAATGGGTTGACTTTGATTTTTGTGAAACTCCCAATTCTAATGCAGTCATCAAATTTCTTACCAGAGTTTTTCTAGCTGAAGGTTCCCCAAGAGAAATTGTTACTGACAATGGTTCACATTTTTGTTCTTCCCTAATGCAGGAATATTTTAAAATGCATGACATTAAACATTTTAGGGTTGCATTGTACTCCCCATCCTCGAATGGTCTCATTGAGAGAATGAATAGATTCATCAAGGAGGGCATTCAGTCTGCAATTTCCTCCAATGTTGATGTTGAAGATTTCCTTAGAAAGAAGATTTGGTCAAACATTGTTACTCCTCATTTCACTACTGGCATATCTCACTTTAGATTACTTAAGAAAAGAAATCCTAATGGGAACATCTGCCCATCATGGATAAAAAGTATTTCGAGAAAAGATAATTCTTGTTTAGCTTGTCATGATAAACACATTTTTAAGAGAAATGTTCTTGTGCAACAGGAAGTTCAAAGGAAAAACTTTGATTCTGTTGTTAACCTTGTTGTGCAGACATTTCAGATTGGTGATTGGGTCATGATCAAAAATCCGAATAGAGTTATTAAAGGTGTTTCCAAATTTTTGCTACCAACACAAATTCTCAAAGTTGCAAAAGGTTTTTTTGGATAGAAAGGGATGGTGGAATAAAAGAGCTATAGTTAAACTTTCTCCTGAGCAAGCCAACAAAATTCGGATGACAAAGCACTCGTTTGACAACTTTTCATGTTCTCACTTTCCCATTGGCTCACCTTCTGACAATTCTCACACACAATCTTCTCAATCTGCTTTTGACAGATCCCCTCAATGCACTTCTCAAGACTCAAATTTTCAGTTCAATTACTCTTCTCCTACACCCACAACTTCAGTATCAATCAGACCTTCAAGGAACTGTTCATTCCCTGTGAAATGTAACGACTTTTATTTGTCTTAACTTTTTCTTCCTTTAACAGCTTGTTCTTCTTTTATAAAAAAAAAAAAAAAGGGAGGTGATGTAGAGTATGTGCATGTCCCTTTAAGTAATGTCCCTTCCCCGGGCCTACCTCTGTACTCAAAGTGCCTCAGGGGACGCCGGTCTCAGGGCCGCCGAGGGGCAGCCGGTAGGCGACCCACGCTGCTCCCGCTAGGAGTATCGTGTAGAGTATGTTCATGTCCCTTTAAGTAATGTCCCTTCTCTATGTTATGTA
Organism: Triturus cristatus; assembly: GCF_964204655.1. NCBI lineage: Eukaryota > Metazoa > Chordata > Amphibia > Caudata > Salamandridae > Triturus > Triturus cristatus. The sequence goes on from NC_140587.1 coordinate 102,454,387, forward strand.
TTCATGGCGCTTATTGTATTCCATAGCGTGCGCTCTTTGCAGGTATGTTTACCTTCAAGGAGGGCCCGCGTGTTGTATCTGTTAAAGTTGGAAGTCCTAACTACTGAATCAACATTCAGCGGTTGGACTTCTTCCTCTACAGATGTGCTCCAGTGATTTCCTCAATCACAAAGAAGAATAAATCAACTTGGATCATCATGTTCGAGGCATGTGGGCTGCTGAATTCATATCTGTGCATAGATCGCCGCCTAGTGTTGGGTCCGGATGTTTGCACGTTGTTGTCCTGGAAGAGTCTTCGAAGTATCCTTGGATAGGTGACTCCTCCCCTGGACTACAGTGCGCATGGGCATCCTCTCCATCCTCAGATTGTTTTTTTCCGCCATTGGGTTCGGATGTGCTATCTTAGCTCAAGTTAGGAAAATATTTTTCGAGGCCAAAAGGCCTTTAGTTTGCGTCAGTACTGTTTATCGATCGGGTTTCGATACAATCCTGTTAGTTTACTAAATTTCAGCACCGACTTCTTTCGCATTTACCTGTCCATCGACTACTTCGACGATGGAATCGAGGACGCCATTCAAAAGGTGTCCGGTATGCAATGCGAAGTACCCACACATCGACGTCCATCCGGTGTGCAACAAATGCCTTTCGCCGGACCACGACGAATCGACATGCATGGCCTGTGCCCGGTTCCGTTCCAAGAAGACTCTGCGGAATCGACGAGCGGCGAGACTCGAGGCGCAGCACGCGGCACCGGCCCCAACAGACATCTTCGACGAGGCCGAAGACGTCGAGGAATTAGAAGTCATGCCCTCTAGTCCCGTTTCCGAACACGAACCCGGATCGGACGAGGTAGACGAGTCACTCTTCCACAGAGGTGAAGACGACACCGAGGTAGGAGACGACGAGGAGGCCTTAGGGGCCGAAGAGAGTAGCTCCAATGATGAACAAGGCCTACCTGTTCAAACCGTTGAAACACCAGTGCCACAGCCTATGGCTCCGGTCGAGGGATCGCCTTCGGGCCTTACCCGAGACCCATCCCGCAGTTCTTCGGCCCCGCCCTCGGGCCCGGCCTCGGACGTTCAGCGGCAGCCATTACTACATAAACAGGCTGGTTTCCCTACCACAAAACCGAAACCGAAAGCTGCTCCGGTTCCACCGAAACCGAAACTGAAAGTGGCGCTGGTCGGATCGAGGCCTTCGACGCCAGCGCACCGCGTCGGCACCGACCGCACCAAGAGGGACTTCGGTGCCGAACTTGAAGCGGGCGACGTTGGAGTCGACAAACGGAAAAAAGCCATCGGCACCGACAAACCTGTTCGGCTACCGGCACCAACGACACCAAGGGCCGTACCGCCTGCTGTGTCTCGCATCGCTCCCTCGACGACACCTAAGCCTCAGGTATCGAAGACTTCGACGGTGCTCTCTGCACCTCGACTCGATGAACCGCCGGCGCCGAAAAAATCCGCGCCCGCCTCTACGAGCCTGGCCGGTGCCAAAGCCTCGAAGGCGCCCCAAGTACGACCTGGTGCGACGCAAGGCAGCAAAACCACAGCTGTCCTCCAGGACACGTCGGGTTCCGGTTCGATCGGAGCTCCAGCAGCCCCTTCGGTGCCGGCCAACATTACCTTCGGCTTGCCTCCGTCGACAATCCCAAAAATGTTCCAACTCAGGACACGGGTCACCCAACCTACGGTCACACCTGCTGAGACGTCTCCGGCACGTATCATCGACGCCGACACTGGCAGGATGATTCTCCACGACCGAAGGATAACTTCGGAGCCGCCTTTGGACCCTTTCAGGATCCCACTAAAAAGGAAGTTGCCTGCAGAATCGGAACCTCTCCTTTATGAACCCTTCCATTCACCCTACCAGGATCCACACCGGTTCTCCCCCACACGCTCCGATACGGATGCATTGGAGGACTACATGGATGACCAAGTCCCCTACCATGCAGACACAGACCCTGATGACCAGCAGGACCCTGATCAAACTTGGGGCGACCCTGCAGACCCCAGTGCACCTCTCGATGCACAGGACCAACAACTCTATGGGGCAAAAACATCTCCTACGGAGGATACTGCGGCGTTCAACGCTCTTATTGAACGTGCTGCAAATAACCATGGGGTACAGCTTCACTCTGATACCATCGAAGATGACTTTCTAATGGACACCTTTGCATCCTCAGAAAGACATGTAAAGACTCTGCCAATGTTGAAGGGGGTCCTCAAACCAGCCAAGGACATTTTCAAAGAACCCACCAGGGCACGAGTGATAAACCCCAGGATTGATAAAAAATACAGATCAGCACCTGGGGATCCTACTTACATCAGAGGACAATTACCACTCGACTCCATCGTCGTAGCGAATGCACGCAAGAGGGCACACTCGCAAACGACAGGTGACGCTCCTCCCCCGGACAAAGAGTCCAAGGTGTTAGAAACCTCTGGCAAGCGAGTTGCCGCCCAAGCTGCCAACATATGGCGCATAGCCAACACTCAAGCGCTCCTTGCTCGCTATGATAGAGCGCACTATGACACACTGGAGCAAATATTCCAACATCTCCCTGACCAGTTCAAGGAAGGCGCAGAAATGCTCATCAGAGAAGGACAGCTACTAACGAACGCTTCCATCAAATGCGCACTAGATGCTGCAGACACGGCTGCCAGAGCCATAAACACAAGCGTCATGCTGCGCCGACATGCCTGGCTGCGGATCTCAGGATTCAAGCCTGAGGTACAAAACAATATACTGAACCAGCCCGTCAACCCCGACTATTTATTCGGGCCAGAGGTTGACACCACCCTCGAAAAGATAAAAAAGGACACGGACACTGCAAAGTCCATGGGCGCCCTACAAACTCAGTCCTTTCGGAGCGGCTCCTTTCGTCGCCCCGGAAACAAGGGAGCAGGTAGAGGACAGGGGTCACAACAAACATATAACAAAGGCAATACACAGACCACCTATGATAAAAACACCCGAGGTGGATATCGTGGCTCCAGCACAAAGGGCAGAGGACGCGGCTACGGCAACACCAGGTCCTCCCCCAAGAACAAGCAGTGACGCCCTCTCCCTTCCTCCCGACCACATAACACCTGTCGGGGGAAGGCTACAAAGGTTCCTGTCCACGTGGAATTCCATCACCACGGACAGGTGGGTCAAAGATATTGTAAAATACGGTTACTGTCTGGAGTTAACCTCCACTCCACCCACAATACCACCAAGAAGCCGTCCTATGTCCTCAGAGCACTTAACGCTCTTACAGCAAGAAGTGCAAAGTATGCTTCTAAAAGGCGCTATAGAGGTCGTACCCATCCACGAGCAGGGTGCGGGAGTGTACTCCCTCTACTTCTTAATTCCAAAAAAGGACGGGTCGCTCAGACCTATATTAGACCTGAGACCCCTGAACCAGTACATTCTTTCAGAGCACTTTCACATGCTCACTCTACAGCAAGTCCTTCCGCTTCTCAAGCAGGGAGACTTCCTAGCCACACTGGACCTCAAGGATGCGTACTTTCACATACCCATCCACCCCTCACACAAAAAATACCTCCGGTTCACTGTTCAGGGGCAGCACTATCAGTTCAAAGTCCTTCCCTTCGGCGTGACAACAGCGCCCAGGGTTTTCACGAAGTGCCTAGCTACGGTGGCAGCACATCTACGGAGGCAGCATATACACGTCTACCCCTACCTAGACGACTGGCTCGTTCAAGCGAAGTCAGCCCAGCAATGTGCAAGCCACATGTCCCGCACCATTCACCTTCTTCACAGTCTGGGATTCTCACTAAATTATCCAAAGTCCCATCTCCAGCCCGCACACGTACAACAGTACCTAGGTGCGACTATAGACACTCTGGCGGCCACAGCTCAGCCAAATTTAGTGAGGATCAACAGCATACAACTGCTGATCTCCAAATTCAAACCCAATCACTCACTTCCAGCGCGAGTGTTTATGCAGTTGATAGGCATGATGGCCTCCTGCATCTTCATAGTCCCGCACGCGAGATTACATATGCGCCCACTTCAGGAGTGCCTAGCACGTCAGTGGAATCAGGCTCAAGGACAGTTAAAGGACCTAGTGTTGGTGAGCGGTCGGGCATACAACTCTCTGCATTGGTGGAATCCACAAAACCTTTGCAAGGGCCGACCATTCCAAGAGCCTGTCCCACAGATAGTACTGACAGCGGACGCGTCTCTCCAGGGATGGGGAGCTCATGTACTCCACTACACAGTGCAAGGACTATGGACAACACAACAAAAGAAGTTGCACATCAACCTTCTGGAATTGATGGCAATCTTCCTAGCCATGAAGGCATTCAAAGTACATCTATGCAACAAGGTCGTGTTGATCCGGACGGACAACATGACCGCAATGTACTACATACAGAAACAGGGAGGAACACACTCTCCACAGTTGTCTCATCTGGCTCAGAGCATGTGGAAGTGGGCCATTCAAAGGAACATGTTCCTCATGGCGGAACACCTCCCTGGCAAGGACAACCAGATGGCGGATCTGCTCAGCAGACACAGCCACCAGATGCACGAGTGGGAGTTACACCCATCAGTACTCCAACCGTACTTCCAGCAGTGGGGTCATCCAGAGATAGACCTATTCGCGACAAGCGAAAACGCAAAATGCCAAAGCTTCGCCGCCAGATTCCCACATCCGCAGTCGCAGGGCAATGCGATATGGATGAACTGGTCCGGCAGATTTGCGTACGCTTTTCCCCCAGCGCCATTGATACCGCTGGTGGCTCGCAAACTCGGACAACACTCCCTGACACTCGTCCTAGTTGCTCCCACGTGGGCACGCCAGCCGTGGTACACCACCTTTCTCGAACTTTCCGTGGTGCCGCATCAAAGGCTGCGGATCAAACCCGCGCATTTGACGCAGAACCATGGAGAGGTTCAGCACCCAGATCCGCAACAGCTGAATCTGGCGATCTGGCTCCTGAAGTCCTAGAGTTTGGCTATCTCAACCTGCCACCTGACTGTATGGACATCATCAAGGAGGCCAGGAGACCCACTACCAGAGCTTGCTATGCAGCCAAATGGAAAAGGTTCGTCATTTATTGCGGTAATAATGACATCAACCCGCTGGACACATCCATCCAAAACATCATCTGTTATCTCTTACACCTATATCGATGCAATCTGGCGTACACCTCTATACGTGTCCATTTGACCGCAATCTCAGCCTATCTGCAAACCAGGCAGCACCTCTCTCTATTCAGAGTGCCTGCCATTAAAGCATTCTTGGAAGGACTCAAACGAGTCATTCCACCAAGCCACCCACCGGCTCCAATGTGGAACCTCAACTTGGTCCTCACACGCCTGATGGGTCCACCCTTTGAACCTCTACACTCATGCGAGATTCAATTCCTTACCTGGAAAGTGGCCTTCCTTGTAGCAATCACTTCCCTAAGAAGAGTTAGTGAACTCCAGGCACTAACCGTTCAAGAGCCATTTATACAGGTTCACACCAACAGGGTCGTACTACGTACCAACCCCAAATTCATGCCCAAGGTAATATCGCAGTTCCACATGAATCAGACTATTGAACTGCCAGTTTTCTTCCAAAACCCACAAACTGTTGCAGAAAGGGCACTACATACACTAGATGTACGGAGGGCCCTCATGTACTACATCGATAGGACTAAACCCTTCAGGAAGACAAAACAACTGTTCGTTGCCTTTGCCCCACACCACAAAGGTAACGCCATCTCCAAAGCAGGGATAGCCAGATGGATAGTTAAGTGTATTCAAATCTGTTATCAAAAAGCAAAACGCACATTAACTATTCCACCACGAGCCCACTCAACACGTAAGTTGGGGGCTTCCATGGCCTTCCTAGGAAATATTCCCCTGCATGATATATGCAGAGCAGCCACATGGTCCACTACACACACATTTACAAAACACTATTGCGTAGATGTGCAGTCAAAACAGCAGGCAGCTGTAGGACAGGCTGTTCTCAAAACACTTTTTCAGACCGCTGCAGCTGGCACGGGTAGCCGCCGCCAATAGAGGGCACTGCTATGTATTCTATGCACAGATATGAATTCAGCAGCCCACATGCCTCGAACTGAATATGCTACTTACCAGTATGCATCTGTTCTTGGCATGTAGGGCTGCTGACATTCATATCGCCCTCCCTCCTCCCCGGCGCCTGTAGCAGCTGCAGCTCTCAGAATTACTGTAAGCATGGTCATCACTTTCTGTATCTACTCCATCACTGCCACAATGGCGAAAAACAATCTGAGGATGGAGAGGATGCCCATGCGCACTGTAGTCCAGGGGAGGAGTCACCTATCCAAGGATACTTCGAAGACTCTTCCAGGACAACAACGTGCAAACATCCGGACCCAACACTAGGCGGCGATCTATGCACAGATATGAATGTCAGCAGCCCTACATGCCAAGAACAGATGCATACTGGTAAGTAGCATATTCATTATTCATCTTGTCATATTTATTCATTTATCTATCTGATGTGCCTGGATCCATACATCACATATCGAGACCCAGCGGTGACTCTGCTTGCTCCCAGCCCAACTCGGGTGGGTCAACTCCCGCGATCCGCACTTCAGGTCGCGGCCGCACTGGCAGTGGCTTTCCGGCCACCGCTGAAATCAGAGGTCGGGCCGGTCCTCCAAGAATCGGACCGGGAACCGAGTGTCAGCCTTCCCCTCTGCAGCCAAACGGTGCACTTGTTTGGCGCTGGGCGAGGGATTGGCAGGATCTCTAAAAGGAGTTGGTGCGGGCGTGCACGGAGCTCCTTTAGGCAACGCCCGCTCCGGTCACCATCTTGGCCACACCCTCCGCGTATGGGTTTTCTATGGGTTCAAGTGCTTGCAGGCAATATACAGAGTGCATTTGGAAATTTGGAAAGCAGCTGCATCGGCAAACTCTTTCCCCACCGCATATGAGAAGGTGTTTAGCCTCCATTGGGAAGGCCAAAAATATGGCCACCAAGCTCGAGGGGGAGGGGCTTTATGATATTGACATGTATATGTCATAGTTCTTCACGTAAAAATGACAGCATGACTGCAGAAGGGATAATGAAGGTCTCCTTGAAGGAGTACTAGGCCTATATGTGAATTAGCTATAAAGTATATTCATTGATAGTTGTAAGCTCTGAATACACTAGCAGATTCATCCCATGAAAGAAAACTGAAAATTAATGCAATAAAAATCCCCAAATGTGTTGGAAGAGGACTTGGCCAACTTGGGTGTCAACGTTGGAGTCTGAATCAACAGTGTCTTGTAAATGTATAACCGTTTCTCCAGGTGTGTTTTTTTTGCTGACAGCTACAGTTGGAATAATTCTTAGGCAAGGAGCAGTGGCTTGTCGAATGTGCCTATCTACTGAGGTTCTGACCATTCACCTTTGGAGCTAAATCATTGCTGAAGGTTACATAATAAATGGCTTCCAACCCAGTAGCAAAAAACGCTTTAGATACTGATCTGGTACGACAAATGCTTGTAATACAGGAGTTGCAAGAGGTCCTGATAAAAACTTTGCTCATCCACTGGAAGATCCTTACAAATCTGCCCCCATCCAACTCTTTCCACATAACGTTTCACATCCCGAAGTAGCACAAATTATCTTTCCTGGGAGAGCTATCCTTTAATACAACCATACCTCTACCACCTAAAAGGGTTAGATGTAGGGGCACTAGTCCACCACCTATTCCAAGGCACTCTTCTCCCCTACTGCCACCTCCTCATCCTTGCACACCACCTCAGTCTCCAGTCCCCTTAAGAATGTCTACACACAATTTTCAGACCCCTGAAGTCCTTATTATGAGCCTTTTGCATGTGGGAGAGGGGACAATTCAATGAGATGATCCAATGGGAAGATAATAGAGCTGACCCAACTAACAACCCAAATTCAGATCCTTAACCCTCCAAATCGTGTCTGCCTGATAACAAAACTTCTTACCACGTGGAGATCCAGAGGGCCACTCAACAACATAACATGGACATTTGCACGGAAATCCATCTTTTGGCAAATAATTTCAGCCCAGAAGTGGAGCAAAAGCCTCAGTATCCACTTCGAGATGAGCTGTTGCGCCAGTAGCAGTCCTTTCACGACTTCCTCAAATTATTACATCCAAGGGATGTATAGTGTAAAGAGAAGGCTCCAACTGGGGTGCCTCCACCATCAAACAATCACTATTCATCCATTCCCCAGCTCCCAAGAATCACACAACCCCTGTAAGGGCAAGGTTAAGGTATTTCCTTCCCCACTGGGAGGAAGTTACCTCAGATCAGTGGGTGCTCTTGGTAGTATGATCACGTTGCTGCCTTGAGTTCCACATCTTGCCCCCAAAGATCCCACCTCATTGACTCATTCGCAGCCAAGACCATCTATCGCTACTCAAATAAAGATGCAGACACTCCTTGCCAAAGGTGACATTGAGCTAGTGTCCCCACACCATCAAGGCCAGGGCATGTAGCCACTCTTATTTCTAATAGCAAGAAGGATGATTATCTTCTACAGATCCTACACCTCAGACCACTAAATCACTACATTATGTCTGAGAACTTCCACATGACCACCCTGCAAGATGTCATCCTGCTGCTTAGACAAGATGACTTCACCACTGCTTTTGATCTAAAAGACGCTATCTTCCACATTACATCCATCCTGCCCTGCGTCTTTTTGAGACAAAACATCATCTCACACTAATGACAGTAAAAGAAAACTGCTGAGCGATTATGGCTTCTGGCAGTATGATAGTGTTCCAGACTAGACTGCGCATGCTTCAGGAATGCCTCACGGGGCAATGGTCACAAGCGCAGGGTCAGCAGGCACATCTAGTGTTAGTAAAGGCCAAAACCCAGCCTATTCTCATGTGGTGGAACAGCAATACCTTGTTGCTCTGCAAACCTTTCCTTGACTCTCTTCCGCAACTGACCATAACCACATATGACTCACTCATGGGGTGAAGAGCACCGCTCCACCACATGGCTGCCCAGTGTACATAGATCCCTCAACGAGATGAAGGCAGCACATGAATTACTTGGAGCTTCTGGCCATCCATCTAGCTCTCAGAGCTTACTTTTCACCTCATCCAGGGCAAACAGTTCTAATAAAGATGAATAACATGACAGTCATATATCACATCTACTGATATCCCACCTCATGGAAGTTAACCTTCCTTGTGGCAGTCCCTTCCCTCAGACCCCTTTTCGTTTGGCTAGCCCTAACAATAGAGGAACCATTCATGCAGGTCCATAGGGATATGGTCGTCCTTACAATAATTCCTTAATTCCTACCCATTCACATCAACGAAAACCATTGCGAACCCCATCTTCTTCCTGCAGCCAGATTTTACAGAGGAAAGGGCTTTGCACACACTGGATGCCAAAAGTGCAATCCTGTATTGCATCTACAGAATGAAGTCCTTTTGTAATACAAATCAACTCTGTGTCATTTACTAAACCCCATATGGGACACCCCATCTCCAGATCGGGCATGTGCCTCGGGAGCACACTCCACATGTAAGAGTGGCCACGATAACTTTGGTTGGTAACACACCATTAGCAGATATCGTGTAGCTGCTGCCTAGTAACTATCTCCCAAATTTACTAAACACTACTCTGGACAGTCAGGCCGTCAGCAGTCAGTCATCCAAACTGTTTAAGAACAGTACTTCAAACATTTTCATAACTAGCCACCGCTTGCGGAGAAACTGCCTTGCAGTCTATGCAAACCATCCATGTCAACAACCTCACATGCTATGAACGGAAAATGTTACTTACCCTGCAACCATCTGTTCATAGCGTGTAGTACTGGAGAATTGCTTGTTTCCATCTACCTCCCCATAGCGGCTAATGATCACAGATGTTCTGATCATTTCTATTACATTATCTAATCGTTCACAATAAAACTTAAATTTATCTATATCACTACACATCCCTTGTACTACTTAATAGCTGGGCAGAAAACTATCTAAGTTGGAGTCTGTGACCTGGTGCAGTAAGGTTTAAGGGAGGGAGCTGCAAAAGATCTGGTGATCCACATTTCTTGAATGAATAACAAGTTGCAAACATCATATTCAAAGAATATGCTTCGATAATGCTACGCAATACTAACAAAAAGTTACAGGGTGAGTAACTTGTTTCTTGTGTAATGTGGGCTGTTTATAAATAGTGCCTTAGAAATTTGGCTATGGTTTATCATTTATTACGGATATGACTAGTAAGAGAGCCTGTGTTCAACAAAGACATATTTATTCCAATTTGGTCAAAATTGGCCTATGAAAGTAGGTTAATTACCCAAACTGCAAATCGTGTGCCTGGTATTCCATAGCAAATGCTCTTTGGGCTATTTTTTTTCCTTTTATTTTGGTTGAATTTGTTGCGCTGCCTGTTGGTACTTTATAGTAATACATATACTGACTACACCTTCTTTGTTTCTTTCAGGTCCAGTGGCCTGTCCTGGCCTCTGTGCAAGTTCCTGAGCTGCGAAGCCACAACTTGGCTTTTGTAAAGAAGATTGGATTTTCGGTTCTCTCCCGTCCTGTGTGGGCATCTGAAACTACTAACACGTCAAATCTTACTTTCACCATTACAACCACAGGAGAAACGGCAGCAGGGACGTCCTTTGCATCAAAGTCATCTTTATCCGCGTTGCCACTAATGAATGTTTGCACAAGCTCAAGACATGAATCTTCTGGAACTTGTTCAATACCCGATATCTCAACTTCACCAGAAACTGCGAATCCTACTGAGAAGATTTCTAGCTCGGAATCAGCTATACTTCGTTCCAAATCACCCGAATATGATATTGTGACTTCAGTTGCAAAGCTAGCATATACTTCAGACAAAGGCCCAAAGCTTATTCAGCAATCTGGCTTTTCCCAAGTGGCAGTTGACGACAGTAGCATATTACCAGTGTCTGCCTGTGAGAAACAATCACCCATTCATGAAACAAACTTTGAAATCTTGCCTGGAGTTCAAAGAACACTGAGCAACGCAAAGGAGTGTTGCATGGTCAGACAACACGATCAAGTGGAGGATCCTGTATATTCCACACAGTGTGCTTGTCAGTCTATGATTATTGATGCAAAACATGTTCCTCCCATTTCTGAATTTGTTGAAGGTGAACCGCACAAATATGGTTCTGTTTGCAAGTTGACAAACTTGGAGCAAGAAATAAAACCCATGCATAAGATTTGCCTTTCGGAAGATGTGTTACTTCAGGTTAACGATGCCCATATAAATCTTGATGCAAATGGGTTTGTGCAGGGTATGTCGCCTACAAGCACACATGATTGTTCTGTAGCCCACTCGGAAACTCTGCAAGTGGAAGAAGAAAGTGCTTCTCCAAGTCTCCACGGATTCGAGTGTGTTCGTAACGAGAATGTGTGTTCTGATTTAGCCAAACAAACAACGGATTATGCAAGTGTAGAGCATGGTCATCTTAGCACTGCTGGTGTCCGGATGTGCTTCAAGGAGTCCAATCCAGGAGATCGTATGCCAGAGTCAACAGTGGAAACCAACTATGCTGCAGACATTGCCATTTTGGCTGGGACAGTGAATAGCAGTGATAAAATGGATATACACCAGGAAGGTTCTGACATTGGTAAAATTCAAGTTTTTCCCAGTTTGACAGATCCTCTTCCCCGCCCATCTACTCTCAGTGCTGCTGCGGATGTTCATGACCAGGTCCATATAATTTCTGAAGCACCAAGTGAGAATTTCGAGGGAAGTAAAGTGATCAACGACCATGCATGCCACATAGGTCATGCAGAGATGTTTGCTGACTGTACCAAAAAACTAAGTCCTGCTATTGAAGAAATGCCTGTGTATCAGAGTTACCCAGCTGGTTATAAGGGAGATATTGCCGCTAATGCTAAAGACAGTTTGCATGGCAACACAGTGGAGGAGATTGTAGAGCCTGATGACATCAGTGAGAAATTGCTTAGAGAAGAAATTAAAAATGATTCAAAGAATATTCCATTTGTGAAAGAGCAGGATCACTGTGAGAATCACATACGCTTTCGTTCAGTAGAGTCGCTAGGGTCTGAAGGTGCCCCCTCTATGAGTGTGTCTTATGATGCCAGTTGTAAAACAGAAACACCTGTTTCTCAGTATCAGCCTCCAGTGGATACTTTCAATGTAGAGGAATCTTGCTGCCCTAGACCAGTTTCCGAGATCTCAACAGTTGGTTTCAGAAAGTCCAATGAAGTAATGCTGCAGGAAAGTATGTATGCAAGTGAACATTCTAAAAAGATAGTTCCGACTCAGATTGAGGTTGACGAAACTGGTCTACTTTCTCTTTTCAACAGAGAAAGCAAAAGTGACTTGTGTGCTCAAGAAAACGGTTCTTTAGGCAAGTGTTTGTCCATAAAGCTTTCCTCCGAACCAAAATCTGCAGAGCATGGGTCTGGTGACATCACTGACCACAGTATACATCAAATGGCTGATATGCAATCCTTTTCAGAATTCAGGGAGCATCCTGGAAGCAATAAAAACAAGACAACCTTGCAGTTGGATGACCTTTCTTGGTCTGACATTGATGTCAAAAGCCACCTCGCAAACAACCCAAGTGATTTAGATTGCAATGTTGAGTCAGGTGACCAGAGAGAGCTAGGAATTGCATCCAAACAAATTGAGTCTGTGACTTCAAAAGAAACTAGCCCTTGTGCTCCTTTGTTACCTGAAATATCAAGTGGCAAGAGAGATTTGTCTGTAAAACATGGTCAGTTACTGATAAGTATGCATCCAAGACCTACAGCAAGTGAAAAGGAAATAGACTTACTAGACACAGGTTCTGAGCTGAAGATTACGCACACAAGTGCTTTCGGAGAATCACACACAAAAGATTATAACATTGGGGATAGTGACACTGTAATGCAGAGTCCTCTCTCGTTAAACTCTTTGGATGCCATGAAGAAGGGAGCAAAAGTCACTGATAAGTTCACAGTGTTAAGTACTGGAAATGAGCAGGCTTACTGCCCTCCCATTTCATTAAGTAAATCAGCAGAGGAAATGCAACTTACAGAGTCTCCCACAAGTGGGTTTTCTAATAAGCCCTTTAAGGATGTTTGCAAATGTGATGTACTTCAAGTAAATGTGCTATGCCCACCTCGGATACAAACTCGCTGTCCTGTGTTAACTGACCAGGAAACTGTGACTCTTCCAGACAACTGCTTGAGAGCTGGAGATGTGAAATCTCTAATTTGTGACGCTTCTTCTGTTGAATCGATAAGTGTCACAAATGTGAATGTGGAGGAGAAATTAAAAGAATCTAATAATCAGACATGCAGATTAATGCTATCAGTGCCTGACTCTAATGAAAAGATCAAAGCAGATTCCTCTGAGCTGAAGCCAGAAGAGGCATTCTCTGACAATAACAGACAAATAGTTGCAGTACAAAGGTTTCAACAGACTGAAAAGGATGACGGTCTAAGCCCTAATTTAGATGCTACTCATCTTGAAACATATACTACAAGGGGAGAAGATATGCCTTTATGTGAGGCACCTCTACAAAAAGGACCAGTTGAATTTGCAAGTGGCACATCTTCAAGATCCATCCCCGCAATAGGTCCTGACAGTTTAACCAGTGTTAAAGGACACAACCATTCAACCATAACAGATATTTTGCAAACCAACAATCTCCTCAATTCTGGCTCCATGCCACTTCCAGCCACAAGATGTAATAGGTTTTCCTCTTTAATGGGCAGTATAATAATGCCATTTTCCAATAAGAGACTTAATGACAACACAGAAGGTGAAAACGAAATGGAAGAAAAAAATGTCAGCGAAGCTGGCATGAAGGTTGAAGACCAGGAAAATGAAGCCAGTGAGATTGAGGTGAAGGAAAATGAGGCCAAGGAGGTTGAGACTAAGGAGGTTGTTGAAGCCAACAAAGAAAAGGCCACAGAGGTTGAGGCCAAAGAAACAATTATCATGGAGCTTGAGGCCAGTGAGCTCAAAGACCAGGAAAAAGTGGCCAAGGAGATTGATGCAATGAAGGATCATACGATTGAGAATGCTTCCCAGAAGGATGCAGAAAAAAAAGATTCTTGTGATAACATAAGTAAAATGCTTAGTGAGAAACCTTTGCTTATGCCGAGTAGTCCTCAGTGTGATTTGTGCTTTTCCAATACCCTGCATGAGACAGACACTCCATCCATTGCGTTGCCAATTCTTGTGGGTAAGGATGTTTCTGAAATGTATATCAAACCTTCTTTAGAACAGCTAGACAGCAGTGTTGGCTCTACACAGAGCAGTGTGCAAGTTGATGAAGTTGAACCTTCCCACAGCAGTTTGGAACTCGACTCATCTGAGAAAGGTGATCAGGCAGGGCACTTGAAGCCTGAGATTGAAAGGACATTTGAGATCGGTCTGACCAGCCTGAAAAATTCTTGTAGATCGAGCACGAGTAATTCTGGTGAGCACCCTAGCACTGTTAGAAGTGGCATGTTTGATGTCCTGGCAGATGGTGTAAATGAGGTTTTGTATTTGGAGACGTGCAAATCATTGAGAAGCCATGAACTGAGACTGCATGTTTCAGATACTGAATGTGTAAATGAGGATAGAACACCTCACATTGATGGCAAGAAGGAATTATTAAATGAGGCAAAATCCAACAAAGCACAACTTACAACCTCCATTAACAGAAATGTGGCCCGATTCGAAGAAAACCATGAACCTTGTGAGAAGCCAGAAACGGAACTTGTTGAATGCTTTTTAAACAAAGAAGAGCATGTCCCAAATTGTACAGCAAAGAAACCATTACCAGTTCCTCTTTTATCGTCAGAAATGCATGATAGGAATGTTGTTGCCTCTTCTATTGAAAGTACCAGCCAGTGTGAGCTTCCATTGATGGTGCAGGAGCAGGATAAACATGGTGAAGATCAAGAGGATCAAAACAGCATGGATACCGACTGCCAGCACAATGCTCCAAACAAAGATAGCAGACAAAAGACCAGTCTGGAGAGCCACCCAGAATTAAGATTGGCTTCTGACAAGGATATCGGAGATCTTGATTTTGTGGCTGCTCTCAAAGTTTCTGAAACAGCCATTGAATCAGAGGTCTCACACGGAGGGAAGAAAATGGTAAAATGTCAAATGAACGGAAATGATGAGTTTGACAACATTTCCTCTTTAGGAGAGACTGGACCTCGGCATTATGATAACATGTCAGATTCTGGTAGAGGAGATGAGATAGGAACTCGGAAACGTTTATCTGAAATCAGCAAGTCAACACAACATGCCTTTCCATCTTCACCTATAGAAGTCTCTGACAGAACAACTGATTTCCATTTAAAGGGACATGACCGAATTCTGCTCCCCAGCTGCAACAACCTGAGCCAAGATTTCCTGCCTGGCATGTTACCAAGTAAGCTGCAGGAAGATGGTGATATGGAGTTCGTAGAACCATGCTCACCCCGCAGTGGCCCATTTCTAGATTCTAAAAGTGAGGCTCTCGATTCAATGTCTGATATGTCTCTGAGTATCATTGATGCAGATGTTAAGGAAGACTGTTCTGACAATAGGAACAAAAAAAGGACATTCATGGAAGTTTTGAATCCTGAAGAGGAGTCCTGTCCTCCCAAAAAAACATGCCTTTCACTATCTTCTTCTGAGTCTCTACTTATTGTTGACCCCAAGGACTATCGTGCTAAGCTTGTTGGAAACCTTGTTAGAGAGTTCTTGAAATATTGGCACTGCACTCAAAGCACTTCAGTTGGTGAGGGTCACATGGATGTTCGTAAAAATGCTGCACAAGAGTCAGGCCTAGTAGCATTACTTGTCAAAAGTTTTTTTCTGAAGCCTTTGAACAGCAGTGGCAACATGGAAAAAGGCAAAATGCTAAAGTATGTGACTGTTGGTTCACTCAATGGCAATGAATGGCCCAAAGGACATTCTGAAATTGATAACTGGAAAAGTGTCTCTGTTGAGGAAAGTGCTGTAAATGCGTCAAGTGTGTCTAAAGAAGAGAGAGACGTCTGCACACCTGGCTTGAACAAAATGGATAACCAATACAGAAATTACGATGCTCCTGAACTCCCAGATGCTACTTCACTTGGATATGAAAAAGAAATAATTAGTGATAAATATAGAACCTGCGATGACGAAAGAATTTCTAAAGATAAATCCGGTTTGATCAGTGTAAATTTAGAAGAAATGGGTAAGTGCCCAGAAAAGCAAATGGAGACTGGTTCTAAATCAGTTTCAAATGTTCACGTTGATCGTGAAGTGAAAGATAAAGATTGTGGGGAAAATTCTTTCAGCTGTGATGAGTCTCTTCATTGCTCCAGTGGAAGCCAGTGCAGGATCCAAGGGGACATCAAAGACAGGGACTTACCTTCCTCCATGCCTGAAGTCAGACTCCTGGAAGAGAATTCATTGAGTACAAATGTTTACAATGCTTTTTCTCCTATGGAAACAGATCAGATAAATGTTTGTTCTGAAAAAGACACCCATAGTTCTGATATTCATATGAAAGAATTGCTTCTGAATACAACCCTGCCAGGCTGTGCAGATAATGATAAAATAGAAGGGCAGTTTAAAGAAGCTGTCTTGGATCCTAATCAAACAGTCTGTACTTCAGAGTGCCATAGTTCTGCTCATTCACCATCTGCTAATTATGAATTGGGCCAGGATAGTATTAGCACATCAAAAACACTTCACTGTTTAGCAAGTAGATTACAACCCGATTCTGTGAAATCATCTTGGCCAGTTCGCTTGGATACAGATGACATGATGACAAGTGATGCAAGTCAAACTGGCACTCAAGATGTTACTTTCAGTTTTAAGGAATCTTCAAGTTTCTCGGTGGGTGAACAGTGCACGGCCCAAGGACCTATCAAACAGCTTGATGACTCTTTCCTTGATCAGAAAGTAGCAGTAGCCAACTCGCAAAAAGGAGCTGGAAAAGATAAAAATTCTGATGAAGACCTGGGCCAGAGTTGTCCTGCAAATTTAAAGATATTGAAATGCTTGGAAATCCAAGTGGGGTCTGAAGCTTCAATAACTAAGTTTGCAAGCAAACTGCAACAGACTGCTTTTGAAGAAAACACATTAAATAGAATGATAGCTTTAGACAGGGAAGAGAAGTCCTGCACAGTGGATGTTTCTTCTGTCTTCATAGAAGAAATCACCAGTGCATGTAAGGAAAATGACGAGGATGAAACTCTTACCATAGATAAAACTGACAATGCCAGCGTCTCTTCAACACAAAAGATCCACACCCCAGGAAATAAATTGTCAGTTGAGAAATCATCACCTTTTGTTGACGATGGAAAAGAACACCTGCATGAGGAAAATACTGTAAGTGAAAACCAAGTCCTTAACCTGGGTAATGCCAAGTCTCCGAGTTTCCCAGCCAAAACGCAAAATACATTGGAAAAAACAATTGAACATCTTGCTGTGTCCTCTGCCTCATCGGAAGTAAAAAATATCAGTATAGCACATTCAGATATCCAAAATTCACATTTATCCAAAGAAATACAGGAACAACCATGTCTAGTTTTCTCTCATTCAGAACAATTAGAATTTAAAAGTTCAAACAGCAATTCATCATCTCAGATAGCTGGCGGTGAGCGAAAAATAGAAGTAAATACAACTTCTAGTGATCAAGCCGTCTCCTCTGAAAGTGACTGGTCCAGTTTGTTATCTTGCAGTCAAACTGAAATTTTAGATCCTACTGATAACTCTAGTGAGTCCTCTTTTTTGGAAAACGAGGCAGCTGATTCTACAGAAGATGTGGGAATTGATCAGGAAAGAACCGTTGCAGCAATTGGGATCTCCTGTTCAGATGCTACCTATGATAGTGAATATTCAAATGCAGCATCATCCCCCTGTGTTGAAAGCGTCAGGATTGAGATAGACAGCGATGAAGATGCCTTCAATGCCAATCAAGTGAGTACTTCAGAGGATGAGGAGTGGTCTAGTTGTTTATCTGGTAGCCGACTTGTGATTGTTGAAAAGACAAACAAGTCTTTGATGCTTGAAGAGGAGATGGAGTCTAGAGAGATGAATGGTAAAAAACAAGAAACCTGTAGTGAGGGAATAGGAATTTCAGCTATTCAGTGTGCAAACGGAGAACCCTGTTCAAAAAGTGACTTTGAAAATGAGATAATAAGTGCATCGTTGACAAGCCAGTTGATTATG
This sequence comes from Triturus cristatus, assembly GCF_964204655.1. Classification (NCBI taxonomy): domain Eukaryota; kingdom Metazoa; phylum Chordata; class Amphibia; order Caudata; family Salamandridae; genus Triturus; species Triturus cristatus. The sequence goes on from NC_140587.1 coordinate 102,472,522, forward strand.
GATCGAGATCGTGAAGTAGGATGCCTCACTGCTGCATCGAACCCATCGTCCGGCAGCCAGGGCAGTATTTTATCTGTTTCTGAAAACGAAGATGGCTCCTCTGTGGGCCTTGAGGAGGAAATAAATTACATTTCCACTGACTCTGAAAAGGAAGAGAGTGATTATAAAGAAATGGATATGGTTGGTATTGATAATTTTAAAGAAGCAACAGTAACTCTGGTGGATAACGATGTAGCAGCGAGACAGTATAAGGAAGGAAACCTGAATGGAAACAAACCTATTACTTTAGATGGTGATAAGCCACAGAGTGCAATATGCAGCGAATGCAGTATTCAAGAGATTACTGCAGACTTACCTGTTCAAACTGCAGTTAATAGTGGTAGAAGCAGTGCATCTGAGGAACTAGATAAGGTCAGTTTTGGATTTTCAAACCAGATCCCGTGTTCAGAAAGTATAATGGATGCTAACAATTCAGATGCAGCTGCAGTTCAAAACTCCCTTGATAACAACGTATACATAGACCATTGCTATAATTTAGGACATGCCAATTCATCAGGTTCTTCATTTGGAAGCCACTGCAGCCTTAGCGATTGTTCAGAAGACACCGATCTGTCTTCTTTGGTGATAGACGAGCAGACTGACTCCCAAGTTTCCGATTGCAAAAATCAATCGCTTCTTCATGAAGAAAGAGGAGAGATTGGAGGGGGTTGTTTAGATGCATCATATCCTTCAGAGAACCAAAGGGGTTCCAAATATCTTGGTCGCTGTGCAAATGATGTGTTGGAGGAGCAGAACCAGGTTAGATGTGGATCAACAGATGTAATGCAGCATTCGAAAATTCAAGTAAATTCTGGAGATTCACACGCATCGTCGTGCCCTGCTCTTAAAGCTGGAGACACGAAAGACCTTGACCATAATGAGCCCTGTGGAAAACAGTCCTCTGCATCTTATCCCCCATGTGTCAACCAAGACACCATTGCAAATATTAATGTAGTGAAAGTATCTCCGATTTCATTAAGAGTTGAAAGAACTGAGTCACAAACATCAAAAATGATTGAGGCACCTGCTCAAATGGGGATTTGTGTAGTTGTTGAAGCCTACTCGGCAGAATCAAAAGCAACCTCCCCAGTTCGGTGTGACAGTGACAGGAAAGTGAGTGCTGAATCTAGCTTTCAAGAGGTCAAGAACGATTTGGATGATCCCACTGTCAAAAAAGATATTGCTTGTGTCCAGTTGATTAACAATAAGATCACAAATGAGTCTATAAATGAGAAAGGTGAGATCAGTATTGGTTGTAAATCTAAACTTGACGATTTAGCCAGTCAAAATGTTATTGGTGTTTCGAATTCAGTAGATTTAGACAAGACTGTTTCTACATCAGATGCCAAATGCAGGTTTAGAGAAGTCTCTAAAGATATTGGCAAATACTCCCTTGCATCAGAGGAATTTGATGGGAATGTTGAAAAAACAGCTAAGACTTTCTCAGGCACAGGAGTGGCACTGGTTGAATTTTCCACAACTATTTCAAATACAGCAGCACAAGAATCACCCAATGTTGAACTTAATGGAAAGGAGTTTGTACATGAAGCAAGCACAGTTGTTGGTGTAGATGTTAATGAAGCAATTCAGTGTGATATCCTACAGGCCACCAAAGATTTGGGTGACTCCTCCCTCAATCTGGAACAATGCAAAATGCAAATGGAAAAAGCAGATGATGGGACATGCAAACTAGAAAATATAAAAGACATTGACAATTTTGATACAAACAACTCACTTGCCAGTGATGATGAAGAGATTCTGACTATTACTGAATCCAAAGATTCATATTTACAGTTTACAAAGTCGCTCGATTGTGGTGGCACAGGACAGCCTTTCACAGAAGGGTCAATAGACAATAGTGGCTGGTCATTTTCTTCTAATACATATGAACAGACGCCAGAAGAAGATTGTAGCAGTACCAACAATACAGGACAAGTAAAAGAAAGAAGTGAAAAAGCTCTGGGACTTTGTGGTGAGATTGCAGAAACCTGTAGCTCTACACATACTTTCCAGCTGAGAGTTAGCAGTGACACATCATTGTGGAGTGTAAAAGCACTAGATAGCTGCAACAATGAAAAAGACAATTTCACTGTATCACAAACTGAGAAAGACCACAGGCATACGTATACACTTCTGTCTGAGAACGTAAACCACCCAGATGAGGAGGCTAGCTCTTTTACTTGCTCAAAAGAAAAAAAGCCCGGTCCAGGAGGTTATGGTGACAAAAAGGAGCATGCAATTGGGTTTCAGTCTGAAAATAATTCCTCACGAATGGCGTTTGCATGCACCGTTTCACATACTGAATGCCAGCGGTTGCCTCCTGATCACCATTCCGCTACTGCCAGTCGTGTGGATTCACTATCCAAAGGTATATCTTTGTGAAAGGGTTTGTGTGTTAATTCAGTTTCTGGTTGAAGGACAAATCCTGGATTGATTGTGTGTGTGTGTGTAGTGGCTAGCATCTACAAAACCAAGAGCAAAAGATCCTGTAGGACATTTTATACCCTTGTGATTTTGCTAAATTAGGTGTTAATTGCATTTGCTCCAGCTGTAGCATCCAACTTAAATTAGGACATGATGGTAAATTGCATTCCTCCTATGTTGCAATGAGCATTTGCCACTAGGCCTTTCCTTGGTGTAAATCACCCATGATAACCAACGTTCAAATGATATTCCCTTCCTCAGCATTTGACTGCATGAAGTTAAAAATTTGCATTGGAGGCTGCCTTTTATGTGCCTTTTTTCCTTTTCACCTCTGTATTTGATTGACATCTTTGTAACGGTCTCCCTCTTGGATTTTCCCAGTTCCTGGTTTAGGTGTTTGGCAGGCTTCAGCATTTGCCTATGACTCAAGTTGGGTTCAAGCTATGCTACTTGTGCCAGTGACACTCCCAGTTATGTGGCGCAGACCTGCACTGTTTGTGCTTGTGGTGCCACAGCCCAAGCAACACCGGTTGGATTGCGCGCTCTGTGACTGTCACCAGTTGTGGTCCTTTAGTAACATACTCTTTATTAGACGTTGTTTGTTTTAATGCTCTTTCTCTTCCAGTCGAGGAAAACGAGCACTACTGGACCCCAACTTTGGTGATTGAAGTTGTTTGACAGTGGTGTCCTTGGGTCCGTCCTTCTATGGCTCTAAGAAAGAGGATGTGGCATAACGGTCAGAGCTGCCGACTACGGAGTTGGGGACTCAGGTTTGAGTCTCGGCGTCGGCTCACCATCCTTTGATTCTGGGCAAAATCTGTAAATCTCCCCAGAGCAGCCCTGCCTTTTAGGTCACATCAAAGTTGCGGCATGGAGTACTGGGATCAGAGGACATGCACCCTTTAGCATTTGAGGCCTCCTGGCTGTTTGGGAAGTCCCTCGACTCTACTAGCAATGTGTGCCCACACACTGGTCACCTGCAGTGGCAAGCGGGCTTCTCAGGTCACTGTGGAAATGCTGGTCTGCGCACTATTAATGAGTGTTAATGTCCCTTCAAGTAGATAGCCAAATGAACTGAAGTGACCTCTCTCAGCTCGGGTCAGCCCCAGACGTACTCCACACATACGTTTGTGTCTTCTGGCTGATCCTTGCACTGGTAACACAGATGGGTTTCTCCTCCTGTACAATTTCTCCTCCTCCCCTCTCCAAGCAAACAGGTAACCTCCACAGCTTCTCCTGCAAGTTGTGCAGACTTCTGGTGTTGTCCTTTCAACTCTGAGATACTGGTTGTGAGGCAGGCACCAGCTATAATAGACACTGAAGAACACTACCTTCCTTTGTTAAAAAGAACCTGTAACAAAGTGGGGTGGTTTAGATCGGAAATTTATTGTCATTTTCTGGACCGGAGACGTGAATCCACAGCCTCAGGCTCTGGAACCAGGAATGGTTCCATTACTAGTGTAATTTTCTGGCTGTAGTGCAGGCACAGCCTTTGTGCAAGGTGAGCCTCTCACAGCAGATAGTGAGTGTCCGAACCCCTTTCTGAGGGTCATGAGGCACACAGGAGTTACTGGCCCAACGGTGCTAGTCAAGGCCTTTTATTCCTTCTGTCTCAGGACCCAACCTTTAATAGATCCTGAGCAACTGGGCCTAGTACCCCTGCTGCACTTGACTCTCAGTGCAAGACGTTAACGAGCAGGAATCCTCGGGTGGGGGCGAGGGGGCAGGAGGGGTTAGGCATGTATACAGATTAGGGAACACAGCTCATAACTCAAAAAGCGCACAGAAGCTGCATAAAATGAATGTCCAGCCAAATATTTCTTTTATTTAAAACAAATAAATAAACAATAGTATTTTATTTCTAACTCTACTCATTCAAAGGAAGGCTACAATACATTTCCACCTTGAGGTCAGGGCTCTAGTGTTTGATTGACAAGTCCCTGAACCACCCGTTCCTCTCAATCTGAACGGGTTTATTCCCTATTCACTGGTGGCTGCTTCCAGCGAATTCTCACTAGCAGCCTTCATCGCAGGAGTCCACTCTGACTCGTTATATACAGTCAAAAGGCCCGGTAGACCCATAACAACTCTAACCCGATCCAGATGAAGCATGCACCATCTTGGAGGCGCCCCGCCTGCATGCTTTCTTAACAGTTCTGGTGCTGCTCAGGTGAGTCGGCTGCACATGTACTTAGCATAATCACTTGGCAAGCCCAGGCACTCTCCTTGCCCTACTCAATTGTGCTCTGCCAGCAATCGGAGGTGTTTCCGATCTCCTCCTGCGGGGTAAGTTTCCATGTTCTCATTGCTCCTGGTGAACTGCTGGTCACAGCTGCTCACAGTTCACGGGCTCCTGCCTGATCAAATATGTCATAATTATTACCAGCAGCCCCTCCTGGCCTACGGGTTTGCCACGCAAGGCTTCACACCTTTTCACACACGGTCCTTAACGCAACCCCTCCTTCTGACATACGGGGTTGCTGCTACGGTGTTGCACAGGGTTTGGCCCTGATCCCAAGTCATCCTTTTCCATTGTAGCCCCTTGTGACTTACTGGGTCTCCTCAACCGTGCCAGCACAGGCTTCTGCCCTTACTGCACAACAATCTTTTACACGGCTATCTTAATGGCCACCCTTTCCTGGCACACGGGTTGCTGACTCAATCCTGCACAAGGGCAACAACCCGTTCAGTGCAGCAGCCATCTCCTCAGATCTTGCACTGGGAGTCCACTCTACAGAGCTCCCCCCTGGGCCTCCTCCCTCCAACACTCTCCTCTTCCTTACATAGACCGAACTCCTGAGGCGGAAAGCCGGGAGCAACGAACGTGCACATAGAAATTTGTATTTTACGCTGTATTTTGTGTGTACTTTTTAAAATTTTTACCTTTGGCAACACTCTCGCTACTTTCCCTCCCCCGCACAGCCGATCTGAACGCTGTCGCGGGCCGCCATTCACTGCCACGTCATTCTGGGGAAGCCTGGTCAGGCCACGCCCCCTTCATCACGGGCCACGCCCCCCCCCCGCCTTATAACGCGCCAATTCACAGGCGCTGGCAGATAGACCGAACTCCTGAGGCGGAAAGCCGGGAGCAACGAACGTGCACATAGAAATTTGTATTTTACGCTGTATTTTGTGTGTACTTTAAAAATTTTACCTTTGGCAACACTCTCGCTACTTTCCCTCCCCCGCACAGCCGATCTGAACGCTGTCGCGGGCCGCCATTCACTGCCACGTCATTCTGGGGAAGCCTGGTCAGGCCACGCCCCCTTCATCACGGGTCACGCCCCCCCGCCTTATAACGCGCCAATTCACAGGCGCTGGCAGATAGACCGAACTCCTGAGGCGGAAAGCCGGGAGCAACGAACGTGCACATAGAAATTTGTATTTTACGCTGTATTTTGTGTGTACTTTTTAAAAATTTTACCTTTGGCAACACTCTCGCTACTTTCCCTCCCCCGCACAGCCGATCTGAACGCTGTCGCGGGCCGCCATTCACTGCCACGTCATTCTGGGGAAGCCTGGTCAGGCCACGCCCTCTTCATCACGGGCCACGCCCCTTCCTGTTCTTCACTTACATAAACCATGTGCCTCCCACGGCCGCGCAGCGGACGGGCGCAGCGGGCGCGCCGGCGGCGCGCCAAAGGCAAGCCCGTCTGCGCCCGTCCGCGCCAGGACGGGCCTGAGGGCATGCCATCCCGCTTTGCCTATTACATATTCCTCCCAAGTACTCAGGGACTTTCAGCACACTGCAACTTTACCACCTCCTATGGCTTTACATCGCATTACTTCGGCGGGCCTCATGCGCCCCAACCAACCCTTCCTCAAAGGCTACATACCCCAAGCATTGGCACCAGCGAGCACCACATTTCTCAAGGTATCTTACCTTAACACCCGCTCACTGGTGAAGCACTCTGAGGATATTTTTATCCTGTTAACTAGCTGGAACCCCGATATGCTTTTACTCACAGAAACTTGGCTCACACCAGAGTCCATGCCGGACATCCTGGCAGCCCTCCCCCCCGATTACTACATCCTCTGCGCAGACCGCCCTGGCGATCGGCCTGGTGGTGGGGTGGCGGCCATTATTTCTAAACGCCTTAAATCCATATCTTCATACTCCCTTCCTCTACCTCAGGTGGAGAACCTAGTTATTAACTTGCAGACGGATGCTGAGCCCCTCACTCTTCTCTTACTATACCGGCCCCCATATCCCATGCCATCTTTTTCCGCAATTCTTAGTGAACAACTATCCTCCCTTCTTATATCGCATTCCCATCTCGCCATTTTCGGCGACCTGAATTACTGGTTCGGCGATAGCCACGCCGGCTCTCATGCCACTGAGCTTTTTGAGATGCTTAAAAGCTTGAACCTTGTCCAACACGTCTCCCAACCTACTCATATCAAGGGACACGTCTTGGACCAGATCTGGACCTGCAACCTGGAGCTGTCCCCACCAGACATACGTCCGTGTGCCTGGTCCGACCATCACTTGGTAGACACTACCATCACGGTTGCTGCTCAGACCCCCGATCCCTTGATGGCCGGTGGCCATGCCCGTAAATGGAGTTCATATGACTCCCAGGGATTTCTAACTGCCCTGGCTGACTCCTCCCCGGTGATTTCCGACCCCCCCGACATGGACGGGCTGGAACAAAAAGTGGCCACCTGGCTTGAGTCGGCCAGCGACTTGTTTGCCCCTTTGGTCAAATTTCCCTGCACCAAACATAGGAACTCTCACAGGTGGTTCTCCGATGACCTTAAAGCCCGGAAACTCAAAACACGCCAGCTGGAACGCATCTGGAGACACGATTATTCTGACCTAGCCAAACAATCTTTTCTGACCGCTCGCAAAGAATTTAAAATAGCTATTCGCTCAGCTAAATCCGAACACTTCGCCAGTAGGATATCCCAGGCAGCTAATAAATCTAAGGAGGTGTTCAGAGTTATGAACGAGTTAACCACAGATGATAGGACCCTACTAGCCCAGACTCCCACGCAGGAGGCCTGCGACACCTTGAACTCGTATTTTCCAGAAAAAATTTCTTCTATCAAAAAATCCATTCCCTTATTCCACCAACTGCCACTACTGGATAACTCCCTCAATAATCCCCTGTCCTTCACTTCCTTTCCGGTCCTAGACTCCTCTTCTTTGGCGGAACTAGCCACTCGCGTAAAATCTGGCTCCCCAAATGATTGCTGCCCGCCGTCCGTTCTGCGGAACATATGTCTCAATCTACCTGACAGTATTTTACACCTACTTAATAGCTCCCTCAGCAGTGGCACTTGCCCCACCTCCTTCAAGGAAGCTATCCTTGTACCCTTACTAAAAAAACCTGGCGCCGATACTACGGAGCCATCGAACTATCGCCCCACCTCCCTTCTCCCCTACTTTTCTAAACTCATGGAGGCCCATGTCACTTGCTGCCTGTCCGGGTTTATTGAATCTTCCGGCTACCTTGTACCTACCCAGGCCGGCTTCAGACCCGCTCATTCTACAGAAGCTGTCATACTGGCAGCCCTTGACACACTCAGAGGCAACGCGGACGCGGGAAACCCCCAAGCCCTCGTCTTACTGGATCTTTCGGCCGCGTTCGACACGGTGGACCATGACATCCTTCTCCACCGTGTCGGACAGGCGGGCATCCAGGGCGTTGCTCTCGAGTGGGTCAGGTCTTTCCTCACCGGGAGAACACAGGCGGTCCGCCTTGGTCCCTACACTGCAAAAAAATCTCTCAAATGCTGTGGTGTTCCCCAAGGTTCTTCCCTCTCCCCGCTTCTCTTTAATCTCTACCTCCGGCCACTCATTCAATCGCTTCTGAAATGGGACATCGTCACCTAGAACTATGCTGACGATCTCCAAATCATTTTCCCCCTTAACTCACCTAATGCCATCACAACTTTCCATGGTGCCATGACTCATATCCAACTCTGGATGAACCAGAACCAATTAAAGTTGAACCCCGGTAAAACTGAGCTCCTACTTCCCGGACTCAGCGCCACCTACTGGGGCCCACAGTTCTGGCCGCCGGAGTTCGGCTCCCCCCCCCCCGTCCCAGCAAAATCAGTAAAAAGCCTGGGTGTCATTATCGACACCGAGCTTTCTCTTAGTGCTCAGGTGGGAGCGGTGGTCTCCTCCTGTATGTTCCAACTTCGGAGGATCCGTAAAATCCGCCACCTTCTCCCCCCGGCAGCACTCACCCAAACTGTCATTTCACTGGTACTCTCCCGGTTGGATTTTTCCAATGCCATCTATCACGGTTTGCCACAATACCTGACTCAACGCCTTCAAATCGTTCAGAACCAGGCTGCCCGCCTGATCCATGGAACACCTAGATGGCAATCAGCTAAACCTCTGCTTATGAACCTGCATTGGCTCCCGGTTGAGCGAAGGGCTGCCTTTAAGGTGGCTTGTCTCACCTTTAAGGCACTTCATTGCCCCTCCCCTGCTTTTCTAAAATCTACCATCCGTCCTCACTGCCCCACACGTAATCTTCGATCTGCCCACCGCGACTTGCTGATCACCCCCAGGAGCAACACTAAGAGATTCGGCGGACGCCGGTTCTCTCACCTAGCCCCCGGGCTCTGGAACCTCCTCCCTTTCTCTATTAAATCTTGCTCCTCTTTTCTCAAATTTAGGAAAATGCTAAAAACTCACCTCTTTCCCACCCCCACGTAGACTCTGTTCCTCTACCTCCCCCTCACTCTGTTCTGTCTACCAGCGCCAGGAAGCCTCGGTGTCAGTGCGCTTTATAAGCATCACTTAACATAACATAACACTGGTCTTGGCAAGCATGCAGGCGTTGGTACTCCAGGCTCAAGAGCAGGTTGTCTTGGTTTTCCAGGGTGATGTCCCCTCACCCGGTTGGGAGATTACTAGGACTTGGCTCCCTGTTCTGATCACAGGCAAGAGTCCTGCAAAGCTTCTCCTCCTCACATAGCCCGTCTGCCTGCTTGGCTGAAGTCCATTTTTGGGGTCTCAACCTCCCCTTCTGCTAGTCCATTTTCAGGCACCAAATGTGATTTAGAGTCTTGGTCTTTGAAGTTTTATGTTCTACTTCCTTTGAAGTACATACTTCTCCTCTCTCTTGAAAAGCGGTCTATCGCAGCAGGAGAGACTCCGAAGTAGGTAATCCCACAACACAGGCAATGGAGTGACTAGAGTTCACAACTAGATGCCAGCCACAGTAATATGTAAATCAAGTGCTTAGTCTGGGGCTTTCAGCCCCATTCTTTGATTCTCTTATCAGCCCCATCTACTTCCTGAGATGTGTCCAGGCCCCTTCCTCACTGAATCAAAGAGCACCCTTTGAATTGTACAGAGGATATATATATATATATATATATATATATATATATATATATATATATATATATATATATATATATTTTCGAGGCATATGAGCTGCAGATTACACACTTTTGCATAGATCGCCATGCAAAAGTGTGTAGATCTGCAGCTCTACATGCCATGAACAGATGCATACTGGTAAGTAGCATATTCCGTTCGAGGCATATGAGCTGCAGATTACACACTTTTGCATGGCGATCTATGCAAAAGTGTGTAGATCTGCAGCTCTACATGCCAAGAACAGATGCATACTGGTAAGTAGCATATTCCATATCTACATATACACAAAGTACTGACCCTCCAATGCCACAGAGGGAATCTAGAACAGGTACGGACCGCACTATCGTGGTTTACCCAGAAGTTAAACCACAAGCGGTTTCAAAGTGCCATAATTCCTGTTTTATTCATCAAGTTGAATCAGACTAATGTCTGCCTCAGACGCGTTTCGATCGCCTCCGCGATCTTGATCACATGACGCGCTGATGCCGGACCTCCCATTTCAAATTGAATTTGTCCAATCAGAAAGTCAAAATGGTGATAATACATTGATAGAAAGTGAAAACATACCACAGTACGGAAGCATTAAATCGTAACGAAAAAAATGACCTGACCAAATGCAGTTTACACAGAATGATAATTTAAATATTAGCCTATTTAGCCTATAAGAACCTATATATGACATGTGAGGATCAGAGAGGAAAAACTAATATTGTAAGTTAAATTCATTGTGCATATATTAACAGCAGCTGAAATCATGGCAAGTGCCCAATAATGCTGAAGACAATTCATACATGCTTTTTTTTATAAATATATATAAAAAAGAATTATTAAAGACCGAGAAATCATTACACTGGCGATCTACTCAGACAATTTATAGGTTAAAATATGAATGCTATATTAATCGATGGCTATTGGTAAAAAGATTCTATGATGCTCCCAAAGGGTATGTTACAAAATTAGTGCAAAGATAGTGAAAATGTAAAAAGCCACAGTACTGTTTATAAAACACACATAAAAGAAAGGGAAGAGTGGGGCTGGAATCAGAGGTAGCTGTTCATTGTGAGGAAAGCTCACTAAAGTGCTGATGCTACTATTGATAGCTGCCAATGAAAAGATATGTGCAAAAAAGTGCAATAAATTAATCCTAAGTGGTCTGTCAACGAATAGAGAGGGGACCATCAGAAACAATCCTATGTGATCACATCACTGATCACAAAATAGGACTTCAAAAGCAAAGAGTAGTTCATGACTGCTTAAGATGTGACAGGATGTGGATGTTTTACACATAAGAGTGGCCTATCAAATGCAAAGATAACATGTCATACACAATATTATAGAAAATTATGGAGATCTTAACTGGTGTTCAATCCATTAGGCATTCTAGTATCTAGTAAAAGAATGAAGGAAGACTCCAACTGACGTAATAGTTTTTCTCTGTTTCCCCCACGAATTGATGGGGGAACTGCCCCAATGACAAAATATTTCAAATCACAAATTTTGTTGGAATGGATGGCTTTAAGATGTCGGGCAACAGGACGAACATTTAAAAAAGCCAGAGCGTGACAACCAAAGGGTTTTAACTGTAAGTTCAGGACTAGATTTGATTAGGGCATCCTTCATTGAGGAAGCCCTCGTGAAAGTGGTAGTGCGGGCAGTAAAAATGTCAAGGTAATGTCAGTTAGAATGACAGGCCAATGATTGTAGAATATTTTACGAATAGTTTTGTCTTGTTTACAATATGTAGTGATAAGTCTAATGGGTTGAATTTCATCACTAGTCACATCACCTGTGTTGGGTGTAACTTGTTGTAGGTTAGATAGTTTATAACCCCGAGCTAAGAAACGATTTAGTGCTTCTTCTTGACAATGTTCCAAATGCGAGTCACGGCTGCAAATGCGCCGTAGACGGAGAAATTCCCCATAGGGTATGCTATAAATAAGATGGAGAGGATGGGCACTACTGGCATGCAATATGGAGTAGTTTAGTTTCTATCCGGTTCTCCAAAATGTAAACCTCCACATCCCAAAATTCCACCCTCTGAGTGCTGACGGTGGCAGTGAACTGTAAATTCATAGCATTGTCATTTATGGCTGTTACAAACAAAGCTGCCTCATGTTCAGTACCTTCCCAGACGATAAATATATCGTCAATGTATCTGTCATAATAGCGGATGTGTGTATCCCAGACTGCCTTATGGGTGGCCATGAGGACATGCTCCTCCCACCAACCGACCAAAAAGCAGGCCTTTGTTGTAGAAAAACAAGCCCCCATAGCCACCCCCCTCAGTTGTCGATATAGGGTTTTGTCAAATAGGAATACATTATTGTTAAGGCAGAGATCAATCATTTGGAGAAGCATGGAATTGTGATCATGTAGATTGATGGCACGAGAGTTTAGAAAGTGTTTGACAGCTACCAAACGTTGAGAGTGTATAATACTGGTATATAGGGAAGCTATGTCAATCGTGATTAATGCAAAGCCAGATTCCCAGTCCTCTGTTTGTATCTTCTTTAGGAAATCATCCGTGTCCTTAATAAAGGATGGCAAAGCGGTCATATGGGGCTGAAGAAAAAAATCAACATATTTGGACATGGCTTCTAATAAATTATTCCTTGCAGAGATAATAGGTCTGCCAGGTATGGGGAAAATACCCTTATGAACCATAGGAATAAAATATAGGGTAGCAGTTGTGGGGAAATCATTTTTTAGAAAAAGATATTCATTCTTAGATAGAAGACCCATTCTTTTCCGCTGTAACAAATGAGTGGTTACGGAGTTCTTAACTTGTCTCAAATAGTCACAGCCTACTTTACAATAACAGTTGGTATCTGATAGGTGACATTGAGCCTCCTGGAGGTACTCATCTTTCGGCCATAAGACTATGTTGCCACCCTTGGCAGCACCCATGAACACAATTTGACTTTTTTCACGAAATTTTTTAATTAATGCCCAATAACTCCTCAATCTATGACTTTGTTTACCGCCTTGTGAATTGACAGACAGGTTAAGCTTTTTCAAATCCTCAATGGCCATATCACTAAAAACATCCACAGAGTCCTTAGGCATGACTGGATAAAAGCAAGAAGGAGGATTAAACGGACTGGCAGCCGCCATTCCCGTGTTGATTCCTTCAAGATACTCCGAATCAGTGTCCGATATCGTACAGTCAGAATTCTCTTTAGCCAATGATTGCATGGTTTGGAGCACATGTAAATCTCGAACTTGTAGCTTGTCGAGCATTGTATTTGTGACAGTAGCCACATTGGTTGATTTGTTTAGCTGGATAAAAAATCTAAGCTTCATTTTTCGAATGAACTTGTAAATATCAATGTGTGACTGCTTATAGGAGAAGTTAGACTCTGGACAAAAAGACAGACCCAAAGCTAAAAGCTGTTTCTCAGCTTGAGTCAGTGTGGTGTCCGTTAAATTGATAATAGTGTTATCCTGAGTGTCTAACGATTCCATCTCCGCCCCCCTCTTCCTCTGTTTGATGATTTTAATCCGTTGCCTGCGCCTTTCCCTCCGGCATTGGCTGGTACTGCTGTCATTTGGCTCTGGGGGTTTCTGGGGCGGAGAGTAGCCCGCCTGTCCATGGTTAAAAAATTGAGCTTCTCGCCTAAAGTGTGTTTGGTGTCACTTTGTTGAAAACATGAGAGGTGCTCAAGCCATCGTCCGAATCTCTGCTGGTTAGAGAATTAATATCAGAATCTACCTGAGCTGTATTGGTGCCAGTACCCTCAGTGATCTGAGAAGGTGATAGCTGATCAGTTAAAGCTTTCCTTTTCATATTGTCAAATTTGCGAGAAAAGGTAAATACCCTTCCAGCCAAGTAATCATCCCGGTCTCTGGCAAATTTGAAGGCTTTTCGGACTTTAGTAGTGTCCTCATGCTGTTTTAATCTGTTTGCTATGTCAGCTCGCCCCTTGGATATGCGGTCTTTTTGGTCATGGGCATCAAGGATAGTATTCAGCTCATCAATCTCTTTAAGAATTCTGTCTCTATCTATCACAGCATATTTGATAAGGATATGGACCATGTTCATGGACGCCTGAAGGTTATTGGTGGCCCATTCACAAAGCGTCTCAGGGTGTGGATTTTCATAGGACGGTGCAATCATTACTCTCAATCCACGAGGCACCCTTCCCGCGTCACAATATTTTTCCAGGGACTTACTCTCCCACCACTTCGAGAGTTCATTTTTTTGTAATTTTTCCAACTTTAACAGTCCCCTGACATCATTGACATGGACATTGTTGGATTGTGTATCAACTCCGAGATTGGCAGCCGGCAGATTATCAAAAAGCACCTCTGCTGCAGCCTCCCGGTCACGCAGCGCGTCTTGGGTTGACATGTTAAACAATGAAAGTTTTTGAGGAAGGCTTGGTAACCGCTAAACAAATAGGTGTGTGAGTCCGGGTAAACAAACTAATCTCCCAACCCGACAGTCAAGCTCCTTTAAGCAAACGTTGGTCCTTACCGGCGGTCGAAGACGGATACCAGGGTCAGCCGACTCCAAAATCCGACAACCTCCCGCTAGGTATGCGGAGATACAGCCGCTGCTTGGAGAAACGGGGGGCATGGCTGACTTACTCCTTCCGAGTTGAATTCAGTCGCTTGCGCCATGTCCGGCTGAACAAAGCCACGCCACTTCACTGGGAGAGGGTCCGAAAGTCCAGAGTCAGTCGACTTCCGGAAAAATTGTAGAACACAGTCCTGACACTCCAATGCCACAGAGGGAATCTAGAACAGGTACGGACCGCACTAAAGTTGTTTACCCAGAAATTAAACCAAAGCGGTTTCATAGTGCCATAATTCCTGTTTTATTCATCAAGTTGAATCAGACAAATGTCCGCCTCAGACGCGTTTCGATCGCCTCCGCGATCTTGATCACATGACGCGCTGATGCCGGACCTCCCATTTCAAATTGAATTCGTCCAATCAGAAAGTCAAAATGGTGATAATACATTGATAGAAAGTGAAAACATACCACAGTATATATATATCCTACTGGCGGTCGCCAGTAGGTAGTTCTAGTTAGGACCTATTATCCATAGGATATTCGCAACATTCTATTTAGAATAACTTTGGCGCCGGTTGGCGAATGTTCGCAAAATTTTCAAAACTCGTGGCCCGCTCCGTTCAGCTCCTATCCTGAAAGAGTCTGGGTGATTCGTCAAGCGGGGGCCGAGAAAAAAAGGGGGGGTCCCAAAACGTGTTTTCCCCATGCAATTTTCCATAGGGACCTTTAGTCGCAGCTACAGCCCGAACTGCTGAACGGAATTACACCAAGTTTGGCAGAAAGGTAGACCTTGGTTCAGAGTCGTGCCTTTTGCTTAAAGGGTGTAAATCCGTTCAGTAGTTCCTGAGAAAATCAAAAGTAAAATCACATATATATCTGGGCGGAGCCTAACCACACATCTCATCGTGAAATCTGATTGGCTGTCAGCACTTTATCCAAGAAGTGTTGGCAGCCATCTTGGGACTAATATACATGATAGCACCTCATTAAAAAGCACTGCAGTTAATAGAAGGTTTTAAGACTTTAGTTACATTATAAATCATTTGTTGATGGTACCATACTCATTTTAGGAATTGTGGTGTGTTCTAAGGTGATTTTACCATGTGAAAAAGCATTCTGCCGGGATATCATGAAACATGTTTGAGATAAAAAACTATTTTCTCATGCTTTTCCCACAGATCTATAAGCTAAACTGAGAGCATATTTTCTGTAAATTCACATTATCTTTCTCAGTCATGTGAGAATGAAGTCTGACATTCTCAGTAAAACATGTACATCCAACAAGGGCAGAGACTGTCAGTTGATTCCTTTGTGTTCTACTGCAGCTTCCCAGAGTGTTCTAAAGAACAACTAGAGTGCTAACAGTCCTACTTATGATGAACGTATGGAACACCTGAAGCCATCTTGATTGGAATAAAGTGGTAACACTTAAAACATTTAATTTAAAAAGGAACAAAATGAGGGTTAATTTTGCCATAGAAATTATGATTAGTGCTGCAGAAAGAAAAATTAGGGCACATTTTGACTTCTCAAATCCTCTATTTCATGAAAAAATTCTGACATGCAGACTGAAACATGCACTTTCAATACCAGTAGCAGCCTTCCCTGGTGAGCAGTAGCTTTACGACAGTGATCTAATGAGCAACTAGAGTGCTACCATTCAGAATTTATGGCAAAAGTGTGACACATCGGAATGCTTTCTCGATGGAACCAAAGTAAACAAGCATTGAAATGCAATAGGTCTCGCCCTCGTTTAAGTTAAAGCATTTCTGTTTGAAATTAGGTGGCTTTTTAGCTTTGCTTTTAGTAGTGTTGTTCAAACTTTCATGTACATAACATGCATATATGTATATGCATGCATTTATATTTGTATTTATATAGATATGCAGATTATATATATGTTTATATATGTATATATATACACACATACATATATGACAAGCGTATGCATATATATGCATATATATGTGCATATGTGTGCGGGTAGAGGTGTAGTGGTGTAGGGGTAGAGGGGTAGAGGTGTAGAGGTAGAGAGTAGTAGAGAGGTAGAGAGTAGTAGAGAGGTAAAGAGTAGTAGAGAGGTAGAGAGTAGAGGATGAGTAATAGAGAGTAGAGAGTAGTAGAGAGAGTAGTAGAGAGAGAGAAGAAGCGAGAGTAGTAGGGAGTAGGTGAGTAGTAGAGAGTGAGTAGTAGCGAGAGAGTAGTAGGTAGTTTTAGAGTAGTAGAGTGTGTAGTAGAGAGTGTGTAGTAGAGAGTGTGTAGTAGAGAGTGTGTAGTAGAGAGTGTGTAGTAAAGAGTGTGTAGTGGAGAGTGAGTAGTAGAGAGTAGTGGAGATTGAGTAGGAGAGTAGTGGAGAGTGAGTAGTAGAGTAGTAGAGAGTGAGTGGTAGAGAGTAGTAGAGTGAGTAGTAGAGAGCGAGGAGTGGAGAGCGAGTAGAGTGAGTAGTAGAGGGCGAGTAGAGTGAGTAGTAGAGAGTAGTAGAGAGAGTAGTAGAGAGTAGTAGTAGAGAGTGAGTAGTTTAATTTAAAAGGAACACAATGGAAATTATGATTGGTGCTGAAATAAGAAAAATTAGGGCACATTTTGAGGGACTTCTCAAATCCTCTTCTATTTCATTAAAAAATCTGACATGCAGACTGAAACATGCACTTTCCATACCAGCAGCAGACTCCCCTGGTGAGCAGTAGCTTTACTACAGTGATCTAATAAGCAACTAGAGTTCTAACATTCCGAATTTATGGCAAATGTGTGACACATCTGAATGCCTTCTTGATGGAATCAAAGTAAAAAACCTGAAAGTATTTCCTACTGAGGAGACTGTAGTAATGTAGTAAATGAGGAAATTAGGAAACCTAATAACAAATAAGTCTCCCAAGATGGCCACCAGAGACAAAAGAGCCGAAATGTAGCATAAATATCACCCAAATATAGCCCAAGTATAGCCCAATGACAGAATGTCCCAGAGTGTTCTAAAGAACAACTAGAGCGCTAACAGTCTTACTTATGACAAAATTATGGCTCACCTGAAGCCATCTTGATTGGAATAAAGTGGTAACACTTAAAACATTTAATTTGCAAAGGAACAAAATGAGGGGGTTCACTATTCCATAGAAATTATGATTAGTGCTGCAGAAAGAAAAATTAGGGCACATTTTGACTTCTCAAATCCTCTTCTATTTCATAAAAAAATTCTAACATGCAGACTGAAACAAGCACTTTAAATACCAGCAGCAGACTTCCCTGGTGAGCAGTAGCTTTACTACAGTGATCTAATGAGCAACTAGAGTGCTACGATTCAGAATTTATGGCAAATGTGTGACACATCCGAATGCCTTCTTGATGGAACCAAAGTAAACAAGCATTGAAAATGCAATAGGTCTCGCCCTCGTTTAAGTTTAAGCAATTCTGTTTGTAATTAGGTGGCTTTTTAGCTTTGCTGGGATTAGTGTTTTTCAAACTTTAATGTACAGAACATGCATATGTATGCATATATGTATATATATGCATGCATTTATATATGTATTTATATAGATATGCAGATTATATATATGTGTGTGTGTATGTGTATATATATATATATATATATATATATAATCTACTGGCGGTCGCCAGTAGATAGTTATAGTTAGGACCGTGTTTCCATAGGATATCTGAAAATTCTATTTTGAATAACTTTGGCGCCGGTTGACGAATCCTCGCGAAATTTTCAAAACTAATGGGGCGCTCTGCTCAGCTCCTACCCTGAAAGTCTCGGGGTGATTCGTCAAAGGGGGGCCGAGAAAAAAGGCGGGTCCCAAAACGTGTTTTCCCCATGCATTTTTCCATAGGACCTTTAGTCGAAGGTACAGCCCGAACAGCTGAACAGAATTACTTGAAATTTGGCAGAGAGGTATTCCTCAGGTCAGGGAAGTGCCTTTTGCAGGTCTGGTGTCAATCTGTTTAGTATTTCCTGAGAAAATAGCATGTAAAGCATATAAATATCTATACGCGCACACTGTGCGCGCACGGCGCCGTGCGCAAGCGTAATTCTGATTGGTTGATAGATGTCAGTAAACATTCGAATCGGTCGAAATCAGGAAGTGTCGCCGCCATTTTGTCTGTCGCACTGAAAAGGAAAGGTGGAAAAAAGGTGGAAAACGTGAAAAGGGGGCAGGGAAGCGAGTTATAGTTAGGAATTAGCATTTTAAAAACCTTGCAAATTCACTTAAAAAACCATAGGTTTCACACAGGTTATAGTTAGGTGGACATTTTACTCGTAAAAAACCAATGAAATTCCCCCGTTATAGTTAGTTTAGATAACTATAACTCGCGCGACCGCCACTCTATCACAAGGATGATGCCATGAGTGATGCCATTGACCATGTCATGAGTGATGTAATGTGTGACGTCATGAGCAGTGGATTGCGGGCGTGGGAGTTATAGTTATCTGAACTAACTATAATGGGGGAATTTCATTGGTTTTTTACGAGTGAAATGTCCACCTAACTATAACCTGTAGAGAGTGAATGGTAGAGAGTAGTAGAGAGTAGTAGCGAGTAGTAGAGAGTGAGTAGTTTAATTTAGAAGGAACACAATGAGGGGGTTCATTTTGCCATAGAAATTATGATTAGTGCTAAAAAAAGAAATATTAGGGCACATTTTGAGTGACTTCTCAAATCCTCTTCTATTTCATTAAAAAATTCTGACATGCAGACTGAAACATGCACTTTGAATACCAGCAGCAGACTTCCCTGGTGAGCAGTACCTTTACTACAGTGATCTAATGAGCAACTAGAGTGCTACCATTCAGAATTTATGGCAAATGTGTGACACATCTGAATGCCTTCTTGATGGAACCAAAGTAAACAAGCATTGAAAATGCAATAGGTCTCGCCCTTGTTTAAGTTAAAGCAATTCTGTTTGTAATTAGGTGGCTTTTTAGCCTTGCTTTTATTAGTGTTTTTCAAACTTTCATGTACATAACCTGCATATGCATGCGTATATGTATACATGCATTTTTGTTTGTATTTATATAGATATGCAGATTATGTGTGTATATATATATATATATATATATATATATATATATATATATATATATATTCACTGAAAAAACCATAGGTTTCACACATGTTATAGTTAGCGGAAATTTTACTGATAAAAAAACCAATGAAATTCCCCCGTTATAGTTAGTGCAGGCAACTATAACTCACGCGACCGCAATCCTCTGCTGATGCTAATACTGTATTTAGACACTTATTTGCCCATGTCTTCTTCCATACATTTTTAGCTATACATATATTACAAATATTTTTTTTTCATAAAGACACATATGTCATCAGCAGAAGATTGCGGTCGCGTGAGTTATAGTTGCCTGCACTAACTATAACGGGGGAATTTCATTGGTTTTTTATCAGTAAAATTTCCGCTAACTATAACATGTGTGAAACCTATGGTTTTTTCAGTGAATTTGCAAGGTTTTTTAAATGCTAATTCCTAACTATAACGTGTGTGAAACCTATGGTTTTTTCAGTGAATTTGTACGTTTTTTTAAATGCTAAGTTACTTTACGCCATTCGTGGCGTGCGCGCCCACTTAACGCAGTTCCTTCCGTGCGCGCACGGTGCGCTTCGCGCACCGTGCGCGCACAGTGAGCACGCGGTGCGCTTCGCGCACCGCGCGCCCACTTTACGCAGTTAGTGCCGTGCACGCACGGTGGGCACGTGGTGCGCTACGCGCACCGCGTGCCCACATTACGCTAGATGGGCCATGTACGCACGATGCGCTTCGCGCACCGTGCGCACATGGAGGACATATGATGCACTTCGTTTTGAAAGGTAATATTTTAATTTTTCGTATATTTTATAAGCCATGCACAAATGGTGCCCTTCGGGCACCATTTGCACACGGGGTGGAGAGAGTGTGGATATATATTTTTTTTTATTATTATTTTTTTAATATTTTAGTTTATCTCAGGGGTAATAAGCCTCGGGCACCAATTGCACACGGGGTGGAGAGAGTGTGGATAATTTTTTATTTTTTTTACCGTACGCATACGGTAAGCGTAATCGGCGAAATTACCGAAAAAATAAAAATTCCGGTTTTGGCCTTGGGTATCTTTAGGGACTCCCTCAACATGGCTATGTGTGTGGGAGCTGTCTAAACAGCCCCTTTACATGTTTTTGGGCTTTCTATTTTAAAAATCACTCTCAGTGCGAGAGAGAAAATGGCGGCCGCCGCTTCCTGGTTTCGGCCGATTCGAATGTTTACTTAGATCTAAGAGCCAATCAGAATCGCGCTCGCGCACGCCACCGTACGCGTACGGTAAGCGTACCGTAAGCGCACCGTAAGCTGGCTCAGATATATATATTGATTTAAAGGCTATTTTCTCAGAATCTACTGAACAGATTTACACCAAACCTACAAATGGCACTTCCTTGACCTGAGGACTACCTCTCTGCCAAATTTCTAGTAATTCTGTTCAGCCGTTCGGGCTGTAGCCCTGTCTAAAGGTCCTATGGAAAAATGCATGGGAAAAACACGTTTTGGGACCCCCCTTTTATCTCAGCCCCCGCTTGACGAATCCCCCCGAGACTTTCAGGGTAGGAGCGGAGCGTAGCGCCCCACCTATTTTGAAAAATTTGCGAGGATTCGTCGACCGGCGCCAAAGTTATTCAAAATAGAATGTTGCGGATTTCCTATGGAAACGTGGTCCTAACTATAACTACCTACTGGCGACCGCCAGTAGGTAATATATATATATTATCTACTGGCGGTCGCCAGTAGATAGTTATAGTTAGGATCGTGTTTCCATAGGAAATCCGCAACATTCTATTTGGAATAACTTTGGCGCCGATTGACGAATCCTCGCGAAATTTTCAAAATAGGTGGGGCGCTCCGCTCCGCTCCTTCCCTGAAAGTCTCGGGGGGATTCGTCAAGCGGGGGCTGAGAAAAAGGGGGGTCCCAAAACGCGTTTTCCCCATGCATTTTTCCATAGGACCTTTAGTCCAAGCTACAGCCCGAACGGCTGAACAGAATTACTTGAAATTTGGCAGAGAGGTAGTCCTCAGGTCAGGGATGTGCCTTTTGCAGGTCTGGTGTAAATCTGTTCAGTATTTCCTGAGAAAATAGCATTTAAATGCATATATATATCTGTAAGCGCGCTCAGTGTGCGTACGGTAAAACTTACCGTACGCGCATGCTGCCGTGCGCGAGCGTGATTCTGATTGGTTGTTAGATCTTAGTAAACATTCGAATCGGTCGAAACCAGGAAGTGTCGGCCGCCATTTTGTCTCTCGCAGTCTGAGGGGGTGAAAAACAAAGGTGGAGAACGTAAAAAGGTGGCAGGGTGGACAGTTCCTGACCCCCTAGCCTTACACAGGGGGTCCCAGAAGGACCCCCAAGGGCCAAAATGTCCTTTAATTTTTTTGCGAAAAATCGCGGAGTACGCGTAGCGTGCGCGTACGGTAGAAACGGAAAAAATACCGCGAACTGTGTAACGTGGGCGCGTGGTGCGCGAAGCGCACCGTGCGCCCACAGAGCGTGCACGGTGCGCGCACGGTGAAAAACCTTAAAAAATAAAATAAAATAAATACATAACTTCGCATTTCAAAAACCGTACAAATTCACTGAAAAAACCATAGGTTTCACACACGTTATAGTTAGGAATTAGCATTTAAAAAACCTTGCAAATTCACTTAAAAAACCATAGGTTTCACACATGTTATAGTTAGCTGGACATTTCACTCGTGAAAAACCATTGAAATTCCCCCGTTATAGTTAGTGCAGGCAACTATAACTCACGCGACCGCAATTCTCTGCTGATGACGTCCGATATTACATCACTGATTACATATGTGTCTTTCTGAAAAAAAAATATTTGTAATATATGTATAGCTAAAAATTAATGGAAGAAGACATGGGTAAATAAGTGTCTAAATACAGTGATGTAATATCTGACGTCATCAGCAGAGGATTGCGGTCGCGTGAGTTATAGTTGCCTGCACTAACTATAACGGGGGAATTTCAATGGTTTTTCACGAGTGAAATGTCCAGCTAACTATAACATGTGTGAAACCTATGGTTTTTTAAGTGAATTTGCAAGGTTTTTTAAATGCTAATTCCTAACTATAACGTGTGTGAAACCTATGGTTTTTTCAGTGAATATATATATATGTGCATATGTGTGCTTGTATAGAGAGGTAGAGAGTGAGTAGTAGAGAGTAGTAGAGAGTGAGTAGCAGAGAGAATTAGAGAGTAGTAGAGAATGATTAGTAGAGAGTAGTAGTAGAGTAGTAGAGAGAGAGTAGTAGAGAGAGTAGTAGATTTTGAGTAGTAGATTTTGAGTAGTAGAGAGTGAGTAGGAGAGAGTAGTAGAGTAGTGGAGTAGTAGAGAGAGAGTAGTAGAGAGTAAGTAGTAGAGAGTGAATAGTAGAGAGTGAGTAGTAGAGAGGAGTAGAGAGTGAATAGTAGAGTAGTAGAGAGTGAATAGTAGAGAGTAGTAGAGAGTGAGTAGTAGAGAATAGTCAGTGTCAGTCAGTCAGTGTTGTCAGTCAGTGTCAGCTAGAGCTGCGCTGCTGACCTGGTTCTCTGGCTCTAAAGCAGATCTGCTGACCTGGTTCTCTCCCTCTAAAGCAGCTCTGCTGACCTGGTTTCTCTGGCTCTAGATCATCTCTGCTGACCTAGTTCTTAGGCTCTAGAGCAGCTCTGCTGACCTGGTTCTCTGGCTCTACAACCGCTCTGCTGACCTGGTTCTCTGGCTCTAAAGCAGCTCTGCTGGCCCGGTTCTATGGCTCTAAAGCAGTTCTGCTGACCCGGTTCTCTGGCTCTAGAACAGCTCTGCTGACCTGGTTCTCTGGCTCTAAAGCAGCTCTGCTGACCTGGTTCTCTCCCTCTAAAGCAGCTCTACTGACCTGGTTCTCTGGCTCTAAAGCAGCTCTGCTGACCTGGTTCTCTCCCTCTAAAGCAGCTCTACTGACCTGGTTCTCTGCCTCTAGAGCAGTTCTGCTGACCTGGTTCTCTGGCTCTAAAGCAGCTCTGCTGACCTGGTTCTATGACTCTAAAGCAACTCTACTGACCTGGTTCTCTCGCTCTAAAGCAGCTCTGCTGACCTAGTTCTCTGGCTCTAGAGCAGCTCTGAAGTCCTGGTTCTCTGGCTCTAAAGCAGCTATGCTGACCTGGTTCTCCCCCTCTAAAGAGCTCTGCTGACCTGGTTCTCTGGCTCTAAAGCAGTTCTGCTGACCTGGTTCTCTGGCTCTAGAGCAGCTCTGCTGACCTGGTTCTCTGGCTCTAAAGCAGCTCTGCTGACCTGGTTTCTCTGGCTCTACAGCAGCTCTGCTGACCTGGTTCTCGGCCTCTAGAGCAGCTCTGCTCTCCTGGGTCTCTGGCTCTAGAGCAGCTCTGCTGACCTGGCTCTCTGGTTCTAGAGCAGCTCTGCTGACCTGCTTCTTAGGCTCTAGAGCAGCTCTGCTGACCTGGTTCTCTGGGTCTACAACGGCCCTGCTGACCTGGTTTCTCTGGCTCTATAGCAGCTCAGCTGACCTGGTTCTCTGCACTCACGATGCACACACCGACTTCGCAAAAATATATTAAAAATAATATAAGTATAATATAAGTTTAATATAAGTACACATATATTATTTTTATGAATATCTTCTATAATCTCTTGCCCTAATATGTATATTAGAGACACATTTGTGAGAAGTTGGCCTGATGTATGATGTCACTGGTTCTAGTGTACACCTTATATCAGTCCAAATACTCTTATGGTGATTGGTTGTAAAGTCAACCTTATAGACCAGCTATCCTAGTGGTAGCATGGACAAGAGCAGTCTTAGGCTAAACTCTGAATGGCATGTGAAGCCAGCTGTGATACCATATATAATCCCTTGAATACCAAATGAAAGGACACCACAACAGATATATATATAAAATAAAGTGTATTTATTCTAGTCAAACCCTCAGCACTCTTTATGAGATTAGAGGTAGGTACAACACAGTCTTATTCAAGCATACATTAAGTCACACAGGTAAGTAATACAGTTAGGCCCTAGGGGCCACGCAAACCATATACTAAGTAAGTGGTATAAGGACCACTGTCACGGAAATAGGATAGGCCTAGGCCTAGGGAATCGCTGGGGCTACACTATACTACCAAAGGTTAGGAAGTGGGAGGCCCACGGGATTCAGGTGCAGAGTGGAAACACTCACGCGTAATGCGTAAAAGTCAATAGCAATAGTACAGTTTAGAATTAAACAGATTTAGGACACTTCCGGAGTAGCTAGGAAGTCGAGACTGGAAAACTAGACACTAGGATAGTCACTATCCTGATGAGCACCGGAGTACCCAAGTTACCTAGCCCACAGGCTGCGGGTGCATAGGGGTGAAGTTGCGTCGGGTTTCGTCGTCGACTCCTATGGATGCCTGAAGAAAGATGCTGACAGGCAGTCAGTGAAGAGTGTCCGGTGGACCAGGAAGCGTCGAGGACGACCAGGACCAGGAGGCGAGCTGTCCCACGAAGGCTCTTGCTGTCGGCGGCGTCGAAGTTGGACTAGGACTCACCAAGCCTTGGCAAGCGGAACCCACGCAGAACGAAGGACTTGCTTCTGGTGCAGACCAGGAAGGTCTGGGGTGCTTCTCTTTTTCAAAGAAGCAGGAGCCAGTCTGGAGGAGCCAAACCAGCGGTGAAGATTACAGGATGCGTCGTCACAAAGGCCACTAGCCAGCGGGCAAGCAACCGGACAGATGCGGCAAGCAGGAAAATGCTGAAGGGCCCCACGCAGGACTCGTGGAGTGTGGGGGGCTGATCTTCGGTGCAGATGGTGCTTGGGGTTGGGACTTCTCAATCCCCGGTGCACAACTTCGAGGGTGCCTCAGAAGCTGCGCTTGAAGATACTAGCCACTTTTCCCAGGTAGCCGGTCCCACGTCGCTCGTCGCCTCCACGGATCTCAGCTCTTTTGTGGATGTGGATCAGGGTCGGAGAAGTCTGGAAGTCAAGGCTCTGGTCGGGCTCTGCAGTCGGTTCCTCGTAGAACTTGGGCAAAGCAAAGGGTAGTCTCTTGATGGTGCCTGTTTGCACAGGGTAGCCACTCCTTGGCCACAAGGGAGATTCTTCAGTCTTCTTCTTTCGTCGAATGTCGAAGGTCCAGAGTTTCTGTTCAAGTTTGCAGGTTCAGGATAATCTAATCTCTTGAGGCCCAACTCCCACTCTTATACTAATCTGGGGGGCTGGGATACCTGCTAGGTCACACCTTATGGGTGGGACCTGGGAGGGGGTGGTTACACCCACTTCCCTTTGTCCAGTTTCGCGCCAGAGCTGGGGCTGGAGTGCCCCAGCGCCGGTTTGAACTGGACTATGCAAGGAACACCTTGTGTGCCCCAGGCATGTCTCATTCCTTTCAGCCCACCCTGCCCCAATACACTAAAGGCTGTCTGGGGAGGTGCTAGCACCTCCCCAAGCAGGAAACCTATTGTCCAGGCCTCCCTGGCTGGGATCACTCCCAGCAGCAGGAGGTCAGACTTGTGTCGTGGCAGCAGCATCCATTTTGTGATGCTGAGGCTTTGGTCAGAGGCCAACAGTGAAGTATGATTTTAACATGTCTTTCCCTCTAGAAGGGGGGAATAATATCCTCATTCCCAGAAATGGTATTGGGGGTATTATTCCACAGTGTTAGACACCTTACACGACATGTTTCGATAAAGCCAAACCATAGTTACCATAACCGTTTAAGATTATAAGGCACTTTAAGAGTATATGGTAGGCTATATCATAGAACAGCTATAAGGACATGGTTCTGAAAGCTGCAGACAGGCTCAGCTCATGCTAGAGCACCATCTCACATGTTACCAAGCACTCTGCCTCCAGGATTGTTAAGGCCTGCCATAGGAGTGGCTGATAGGTACCCATGTGTCTATATGTAAGTTAGGTATAGGAATACTACACCTAAGCAAGGGGTGATTACACGACCTTGCCCCAGCTGAGTGATCAGCCAGTTGTGTCAAAATGGAAGGCCAGGCCAGGGGTGGCATAATACATGCTGCAGCCCCTGGTAGGCCTAGGGTACACCTATGCCCTGGGTACCTAGGGTACACTGTACAGGGGCCAATAAGGTGATCCTATCCAAATGGGTTATGCACCTAAAGCACATAGTATCAATTTAGAGAGAGAACAGCAGGGCTGTGGGTCTGATTAGCAGGCCCACAGCCACATCTAAGTCGAAAACCAGATAAGCAAAAGCAAAAAGTGGGGGTGAACATAGAAAGCAGACCCTACTCTCCTACAACATTCATATCATTTTGGATCATAATTTTTTTTTGCGGGAGTCGCGCACCCCAGCACATATATGACATCACGCGGGACCCGCAACCGCGCATACATCTTGTACCCTTATGCGCATGTATCGCGAATGCGCGGGAGTAGGAGTCGCGGACTGGTCGCATACCAATCGCACACATCACGTAATATTAAATGTATATGATGTAACTGAAAAACACGCAGCCGTCGCACACCGTACGCGGATCCTTCCCGACTTTTCTAAAATGGCGGCTAGAATGCGCGCACCCACCGTGATGTGTACGCTTTGAGTGTATAGTTAGAAATTAGCATTTAAAAAAGCTTTGAAATTCACTGAAAAAAAAATAGGTTTCAGGGGTGTTCTAGTTAGCTGGCCATTTCACTCGTACAAAACCATAGAAATTCCTCCTTTATAGTTAGTTCTGCTAACTATAAGTCGCGCGGCCGCAATGCACTGCTGAGGATGTCACATTGCATCATTCATGACATGGTCAGTGACATCACTGATGACATCACTGATGACATCTCAAATGACATCACTGATGACATCATCCACGTGACAATCTGATACACCTCATCATACACTAGTATAACCTTTCATCACTCACTGTAAAATATAGAGTACCATATTTGAAACCATTGACACTAATATCAGTTACTACATACCCACTCACTGATTCCTAAGTCTACACACACAACTACCCATTCAACAACAGAATCATTTATACATGCAATCACTAATTAATAGAACACTATCAAATGCACTTATACTCATATATAGACATTGACACATCAGCAGTCATCTTAGTCGGTTATGCAGTCATCCTACTCACTCATGAAAAAAATTTCACACTTACATTCACTCACTTACACAATTATCCAACAACACCTCATTTATTCAAACACATAGTATCTCATAGTTAATATGTTAAAACATCACCACTACAATTATACACTCATTCATATAGTTGCTTTCACGTTCACAGACTTACACATACTTATTTATATACACCAACTCACACATACAATGCCTTTTATTTTTTTACTTTGTTGAAGATGTACAACTAAAACATATATTCGCTCACCAACACACAAATAAATACTCAGTCACCCAAACAACTGTTTCCACATGCACTCTCAAACCTATACACCCAGTCAATCAACCATTCACACATCTATGCATAGTTATACACACCCCAATCCAACCACACACAAACTCAGTGTCCCATACAAATACTCACCCAACTAATCAATAACTAATATACACACTCATGTAGTTAGTGACCAACTGATGCAGCATGTTATACAACAACAGAGACAGTGCTGCACACATTCACATAGTTTAGTTACTAATCCGTGTATTAAGTGAGACACTTTTACTCACTTAGACAGTCAGACAGCTACCAAATCCTCCATCGAGAGTTATATATCCACTCAATCTTCAATACAAATTAGTATATATATATATATAATACATATTTAAATTTCAAACTAAACCACATTCACTGGATGATGTCATCAGTGATGTCATTTGAGATGTCATCAGTGATGTCACTGACCATGTCATGAATGATGCAATATGTGACATCATCAGCAGTGCATTGCAGGCGTACGAGTTATAGTTAGCAGAACTAACTATAACTGAGGAATTTCTATGGTTTTGTATGAGTGAAATGGCCAGCTAACTATAACACCCCTGAAACCTATGTTTTTTTCTGTGTATATATATAAAACCTACTGGCGGTCGCCAGTAGGTAGTTTGAGTTAGAACCTAGTTTCCATAGGAAAAGCATTTTTTGATTTGCTAATAATGTTGGCGTCGTTTGACGAATCTTAGCGAAATTTTACCCCAAAAAGTCTATCCAGTTCAGCTCCTATCCTGAAAGTTTGGGGGTGATTCGTCAAGCGGGGGCTGAGACAAAGGGGGGGTGCCAAAACGCGTTTTCCCCATGTTAATTTCCATAGGAAGTTTTGAGACAGGCTACAGCGGAACTGCTGAACGAAATTACCCCAAATTTGGCAAAAAGGTAGTGGTGATTCAGAAAGCAACCTTTTTTTAAATGGTGTAAATCCGTTCATTAGTTGCTGAGAAATTAAAAAAATACAAATTTCGATATCTATGGCCGCGGTGGATTCGCGAACCCTCCCGACCACGAGCTTTATTTGAAGTGGCTGGCAACACTCCAAACCAGGAAGTGTTGGCAGCCATCTTCACAAGGAAACAGTGGGAATTTTTTTTTTTAAAAACAAATAAAGGGGGCAGGGTAGAAACACCCTGACCCCTTAGGCCTGCTCAGGGGGTCCCACAAGGACCCCCAGGGCCCAAAAAAGCATTTTTGGGCCCTGGGGCTTGCTTAAAATTATGTGCGGGAGGGCACTCTGCTCTCCCGCAGCCCCCGGGACCGCCACTCCCCGGGGCTTCCTTTTTAATGTGTGGGGGGCCTGCAAATCTCCCCCAAGCCCCGGGGACCGCCACCCCGGGGCTTTTATTTATTATTCGCGGGGGCGCACAACACCCCCGCTGCCCCGGGGAGCCCCACCCACCTGGGCTTCAATTTTTTTTAAATTTAGTAACCTGTATGGGGGTTCAAGCCCCCCACACGCCCCGGGAACCGCCACCTCCCCGGGGCACTAATATGCAAATGCCGTTACAGAGCCCCGGGGACCACCACCTCCCCAGGGCTGTGCGGTAGGTGGAAGGGGGGCCGGGCGGCCCCCCTCCTGGAGCCCTCCATGGCCCAGGGGACTGACACCCCCCAGGGCCGGCTCCTGCAGTGTCCCGGGGTGCCCACCCCTGGGACACTGCTGTTTGCTATGGCAGGGCGGGAGCCGTGCGGCTCCTGCCCTGTCATAGCAAAAACTGGTTTGGATTTAGTAAGCGAGAGCTCTCGCTTACAAAATCCAAACCAGATTGCTTTTCCACAAGGGGAGCTGCATGTTAGCAGCTCTGCTTGTGGAAAAGCAATGCCGGTTCCCGCAGGAGGCGGGGAACTGGCGGAACCGTGGGGGAATTGGGGTTCCCCCACGTTCCCCAACAGATAGGGCCGGCCCCAGGTAGGTAATGGCCCGGGAGGGGGGCCACGTGGCCCCCCTCCCCCAAAAAAAAAAAAAAAAATGAAAGGCAGGCCGGCCCGGGGGATGGGATCCCCGGGGCTATAATTGGCCTGAGGAGAAGGTCCACGCGGCCCCCCTCCGAAAAATAAATTTTAAAAGGATGTGACCCCGGGGGAAGGCCGAAGATCGGAGCTCCCCCCCGGCCGGTCCTTGCCCGTATTTTTAACTTTCGCGATCGTGATGTCATTCTGCAGACGGCCCGCGTGGCTCCACCCTTGCGTATACAGAATTCACAAGTGTCCTTTTTTCCGGATTACACGGCGGCTGTGTCGGCGCGCCGGAGGAGCTTCTTGGAAGTAAAAAAGAGACTGAGGGCCCGTGAACTTTCCTATTCCATGTTATTTCCGGCCAGGCTGCGAGTGGTGGCGGATGGAAAGACATGGTTTTTCGAATCACCGGAGGAAGCGAAGGATTGGCTTGAGGGATGGCAGCAGGTGAAACATTCAGGACGTTCAGACAGGCGAAAACGGCCACCTGGAGAGGCGACGGACCCCACTGGCCGAGATGATGCTCTGGAAGCTGCGGCCCGGCTGCAGCACGAGGCTTAATCCGGAGGCGATGAACTTTGACTCTTTATTGGACGGTGCAGGGTAAGGGGGACCGCTCCTGGGTGGTGAGGTGTCCGCGCACTCCTAATGTAGCTCGGCAGATTTGGACGCTCGAAATGGGGATGTCTCTGGTCTTCCTCGGACCTCCCGCTCCTTGCACACAAGTTAGGTACTGGGGTATGGGTTCTGAGCACTCTGCTGAGTTGGGGTGGCGGGCAGTTTGGAGTCCGAATGGCAGGGAGGCAGGGAGGGGGTTGGAGGGTAAGGGGGTACTTTTTCGTTTTTTTTTTTAGTATTTACGGTTCAAATTGAAAGTAATGTTTGCAATGCAGTACACACAGCCACTACAGAACACATGCTGCGCGTCGATTTTTCCGCGCTGTTCACTACCCTCGTTATCAAGCGCTCTAATGTCTGCTGCTTGTGAGGGGGCACCTGCGCCGAGTTACTCCACTCTGATACCGCCACTCTCCCTACTCACGTGGAACGTGCGTGGCTTGGGGGACAAAATTAAACGTGGCCTAGTCTTGCATAGTCTTAAGAGATGCGCTCCGGCGATTGTCCTATTACAGGAAACCCATCTGACTAGCACCACTAGTAAGGCAATGGACCAGTGGGGATACAAAATGGTGGCGCATTCAGAATTTACCTCCGGGTCTAGGGGAGTGGGCATTCTGGTGCAGAAGCAGTACCCATTAATTATTCACAAACATAAAACTGACAAATCCGGTAGGTTTGCGGCGATAGCCACCCAATGGGAGGGCCACCCCCTTAACATAGTCTCCGTTTATATTCCTCCCGCAATGCATGCTGCCGGCACTTAGTGAGTTTCTCCTCGACCTGCCGGAAGGGGACCTGCTCCTTGGCGGCGATTTTAATGCAGTTGTACACGAAGCACTTGATAGGCACCCTCAGCGAGCGGGTGGGACGGGAATGTCCCATTTCGGAGGCTTCGTTGAAGCCCTGGGGCTGTCGGACTTATGAAGGCTGCATCACCCAACAACAAAACCATACACGTATCAATCGGGGGTGCACAACAGTCTCACTAGGATTGACTACTTCCTGGGCTCCGCTAATTGCCTTCGCAATATAGACTGTGTTGAGATCAGACCCAGGGGTATCTCCGACCACTCCCCACTACTTATGAAGTACGACTGTTACCACCTCGCACGTCGCCGTATCCCTTCAATTCGTCCCGGTTAGCTCCAGGTCCCCGCGATCCATAAGACGCTTTCGAAGGCAACGGGCCTCTACTTTGCGGAAAATGCCCCCTCTGTTGCCTCACCAACGATTTTGTGGGAGGCATATGAAACGGTCCTCCGAGATCAGGCGCTCACTACCACAGCAGCGCATAAACTAGCACATCTGGCAGAGCTGCAGTCGCTCGAACAGGAGCTGAATTCGGCAGAGGAACGCCAGGCTCGGGACCCCTCCCCGGAGTCGGCCTCGGTCCTGAAGACCGCACAGACCAAATATAGGGCGCACCTCACAGAGTACACGAAGCAACAGTTGATAGCCACGCGGCACAAGATATATGACCTAGGTGATAGGACTGGGAAGCTCCTGGCGTGGCTTGACAGGCGGGAGGATGGAGCCAGGTGGATAGCGCAACTCAAATCGGAGGAAGGCCAGGTGCTGACGGAACCAAACGCGATAGTGGGCACTCTTGCGCGTCATTTCCAACTGGTTTACTCCTCCACCTCCTCCATGACAGAAGAGGAGGCGGGGACATATGTGCGGGATTTGGCGATACCCCGACTCACCCCTGAGGCGGCGAGTGTCTTGGAGGCTGACATCACAGTAGAGGAGGTACAAATGGCAATCGTTGCGCTGCAATCGGGTAAGGCGGTGGGACCGAATGGCATACCGGTCAAGCTCTATAAGCGAACAGCCAGAACGGTTGCCCCTCATTTGCTTAATATGTTTATAGATAGTCTCCGTATGGGCGAACTCCCACAGGACCAGCGGACAGCCACCATAGTGGCTATACTGAAACCCGGCAAACCTGCCTTGGAGTGTATCTCCTATCGTCCTATATCGCTGCTGAATGCGGAGGTGAAGGTCCTTGCGAAACTCTTGGCGTCCAGACTAACACCGCATTTACTGGACATTATACACCCAGACCAATCTGGTTTTATGCCCGGCAGGAGCACGGCCCTCAATTTGCGGCGATTACACGGCGTGTTGGCCCGAGTGGGGCAATTGCAGGAGCCAGCGGTGCTGCTCTTATTGGATGCGCGAATGGCATTTGATATGGTCGAGTGGCCCTTCCTCTTCGCAGTATTATCGCACTTGGGCTTTGGACCCAAATTTTGTGCCTGGGTCCGGCTTCTCTATACTAAACCAATGGCCCATGTGACCGTTAACGGGCACATGTCTGAAGACTTTCTCCTGACGCGTGGCACTCGTCAGGGATGCCCCCTGTCGCCCCTGCTCTTCGCCCTAGCGCTGGAGCCCTTGGCGGCTTGGATCCGCTGGGAGCCCCTGATTCGGGGACTTAAGTGGACAAATGACTGGGAAGACCGCATCTCCCTCTACGCGGATGATGTGCTGCTCTATCTGTCTTCCCCGAGGCGCTCAATCCTCGCACTACTTAACATTTGCAAAATCTGCGGGAGAGCGTCCGGCTATACTATCAACTGGTCAAAATCGGTAATGTATGTGCTGCGCGGCCCTTCTCCTCGGCTCCCCGTGGACTGCCCATTACAGACGGCGACGGGATCGTTTAAATATCTGGGTATCCACGTCACTGCAAACCCTGCGGACTTTCTGAAACTGAATCTGCAACCCCCACTGGACCGGCTCAAATGCGATGCGCTTCACTGGGGTGCGCTGCCGCTCACATTGCTGGGGAAAGCTGCCCTCTTTAAAATGATGGCCCTGCCTCGATTCGTATATATACTGGAAAACACACCGTGTCGCATACCGCCGGAATACTTCCGTGCAATAGCGGCGCAGGTGACTAACCTTATGTGGGCTGGCAGACCACCGCGTATAGCGCAGTCCAAATTAACCTGCAGCTGGTATGATGGAGGGATAGCACTTCCAGATATTCAGCTCTATTACTGGGCAGCGCAGCTAAAAGTAATTAATCAGTGGCTCCATGTTCCTCGTACAGACCCGGCATTCAAAGCAGATAGGGACCTACTGGGAGAGCGAGGTGTGTTGTCACCCCTGTATGATGGTAAACTGGCTCCTGCGCTCATCGGCCCCCTTAGGCAGACTGTTGCCATTTGGCATGCGGCGCAGGCCAAGTTAGGGTGGCGCGTGGTTTTGACCCAACTCACACCTCTGTGGGACACAAAACAGCTCGGGAAGCTCAGAAACAGCAGGGGCTTTCATACTTGGGACAATATTGGGATCTCTACGATTGGCGACATGTGGCACAGGGATGACATCATTGCATTTGAGCGTCTTCAGCAGCAATATGAGCTGGCGCCCTCCGAGTGATTCCGATACACACAAATCAAACACGCCTTGCTGGCGAGGTTGACACCTGGTGTGGCAGTACCGGAGGCGTCGACCCTGGAGGACCGGTTATTAACGGATTATATGCCTAAAAGGGCCACATCGCTTACATACCGCAAGCTGATCAACAACCTGTCAGACCCAATGGGCCCTCTCCGTGAGAAATGGTCCCGTGATGTGGGGGAATTTGATGACCCGGAGTGGCGGGAGGCGTTGGCTTCGCCGCGAGAGGCGGGTATACCGTCAAGGCTCTGGCTGGTACAGCTCCGTATTCTGCACCGCTCCTACCTACACCAGACACACTCTACACAGTATAGGTAGTGCACCACATCCATTCTGCTTGCGCGGCTGCGGGGAGGTGAGAGACTTCTTCCATACCATATGGGAATGCCCAGTACTCCAGGAGTACTGGAAGCAGGTGATGCGGACGCTGTCACAGTCAGGGGGAGTCTCGCTAGTACCAGAACCCAGACGCTGCCTGCTGAATATATGGGAGCCTAACGACCTCTCACGCCTGGCGCAGGGCTGGGCCATGCTAGGGATAATGATCGCCAAACGCAACATAGCTCGAAAATGGGGGACAGGGGAATTGCCGAGGCTCACCGCCTGGGGAGCGGACATGGACGAGGCCATGTTTGCTGAGAGGTCGGCCTTTGTTAGACGGGGCTGCCCTCGTAAATGGAGTAAAGTATGGGGGGCGTGGAATAAATTCAGAGGTGACATCTGTGACCCGCCCTCAGATCCAGACGATGATGCCTCAGACTCAGACTGATGCGGGGGGGCCCAGAGGTATGGGAGCGGGGTGGTGGATATTGAAGAGGTGCACTGTTGTGGAATTGTTATCTACAAACTTGTTTCTATCAGTTACTACTGAACTGCTCAGCATTGTGGAAAACTGCGTGTTCGACTGCTGTGATGTACTGCTGCTTATGCATAAAATAAAAACATGGTTAAAAAAAAAAAAAGGATGTGACGTCATCAGCAGTGCATTGCGGGGTCGCGAGTTATAGTTAGCTGAACTAACTATAATGGTGGAATTTCTATGGTTTTGTAAGAGTGAAATGTCCAGCTAACTATAACGTCACTGAAACCTATGGATTTTTCAGTGAATTTCTAAGGTTTTTTAAATGCTAATTTCTAACTATACCGTACCTAAAACCTATGGTTTTTTCAGTGAATATATATATATATATATTTAAAGCCAAATACTTTCATAGACCGCTTATATCTTTAACAAAATCGTTTGTTGTAAAAGTAGAGGGATGAAGGATAGAAAGACAGTGTAGCCCTATAGGCTGCCATTGAGTGAGTGTAAAAACAGTGTCTTTGCCATTAAAAACCCAGAGACCACCAGTATCCCATTATGCCTAGCAGGTATTTAGTCAAATAAAAAGCCATCTTTATTTGACAAGTATCCTGCCTGTGGGAGAAAGCAGGCCAAGTCAGACCCTCACCATTCTGCTGTCGTGTAGTTCATAGGAGTCCCCCCAGGATCTGCACGTTTTGGATGACCTAAACTGTGGGCTTGGTGTCTAAACCGATTCCAGACATCTCCCACAGGATGTCAGCCGTTAGACCAGCTAGCTCTACAGTGCCACTACCACCCCCTGTATTCTACAGTGGTGTAGGTAGTCTCTGGCAGCCACTGAACATGACAACTCTGATTCCTCAAGGATCGGGGAAAACCGTACAGTACGTTTCGCTCAGGCACTAGTGCTTGCTTTCTCTCAGAAAATACACAGGATGGGGATTTTTGACGTTTCAATAAGAATTTATTGGTCCAGCGATATCCTCATGTAAAACATATGTGCTGTGACAATCAGGAGACAGAAGCATACGAAAGAGTATAGTAAATAGTAGATACATTTCTACCATAGTGCTAATAAGATGAACATAAACAATTCAGATGAAAACAGTAGCACTTGCACATTCCTAAAATGCGCGACCTGAGTAATTTTGCAAAAATGTACCTAGCCTAACCTGGATGATTAGGTATATGTGTGTTATAGCTATATGTACCTGTAGCCAAGGAATCCCCAGGGATCAACCAGCCCCTCACCTGATGTTTGGCAATGAAGGACTCTGTCTCTGCTTTGAGGATGATAGCCAGCAAGGAATGTCTGACTGCTGCTTGTCAAAGATTCAGCATGCAGGATCCTGGTCTCAGCTTGAAAGGAATTCTCCCCTTAGTTGTAGGGGGGAGTGAAGATCTTTTATACTAAAGTGGTCACTCCAGGGCTTTTTCTAGGATCAATGTTTTTAAAACAACCATGGATGTTTTGAAAACAATCATAAATGTTTTGAAAACCATCACTGATGCTTTTCTACACTTGGGTGCTCATGTACATCTGGCTGTTGGCCAAGGAGGAAATAAAAAGTGGCGAGTCTTATACAGAATAATTCTGCCATGCCTGGGGACATGTTTATGTATGTCAGGTACAGGGATTATGATAGAATACTTTGAGCCTGCACTCAGAGGGCATCTTAGAGATGCCCCCTGAAAAATGACCAGCTCCATAATGGACAGCTGACTGGTTTGCCCCAGCCTGCCATACACAGACATGTTTCTGACCTCTTGAGGTGGCAGCCCTTGTGTTCTCGTGGGTCAGGAACAAAGGCTGCATGGGGTACAGGTGCTTCTCACCTGCACCCAAGCAGGAACATCATTCAGGGTGGTGAGCCTCAAAGGCATCCTGCCCCTTGTGATGCTAGCCAGAGCCTCTCTAGCTAGTGGAGATGCCTTCCCCCTGACCAAGCCTCAGTTTTGGCGGCAAGGTCGGCAGGTAAATTAGTCAGGAGAGGTGTGTCCTCCATATTGGATGGAAGGGATTTTGCCGCCAGTCAGGTTACGAAATGCCCCTTCCCAAAGGTAGGGGAAATATGAAGGGTGTAGTCACCCTAAAAGGTAAGAAGTCCATTGGCTGCTACCTACCAGTACCTGCAACGACCTAAATTCAGTATTTAGGGGCACCCCCTGAACCTTGATCCTCGGATTCCTGCGACCTACGAAGAAGACGCTTTTCAGCCAAGTCTGACGACTACTTCTGATTTGGCCCCAGCCCTACCAGTCTGTCTTCCACTGAAAGACCCTGCAAAGAAGACCACGCTTGTCCTGCAGCCTGCGACTTCTAGAAACTCAAGGAAGACTGCCACCCTTAAAAAAACAGATCTCCTGAGGACAGCGGCCCTGTCCAGAAGAAACAAACTACAAGGACTCCAGATCCAGCTGGATCAGTGTCTCCTGCCACTCTGCACCCTACGCCCACAGCCCGATTCAGAGTGGCCCACCTGTCCAGTGAAGTCTCCCCAGTGATCCTAACCTCCAATCCAGGGGTGGTTGATCTCTCCTGGACTCCACGATGACATCTGCAACCTCATCACGAAGGGTCCCACTGCCCGCGAATGGCTATGTTAAAGAAGTTCCAATGTCCAAAGGCACCCCCACATCCACATCCCCCTCGACTTTAGGGCTCCCTGCCGACGGTGTTCAAGCGTCCACCAACACTTCTATTTACCTGACCAGCTGTTGGTCACCTTCATCCGGCCTCCGGATCTGATCCTGCAACTTCTTTGTGCAAATGAGATACCCCTTTCGCTTGCATTTGGCGGCGAAACCTGATTTGCACCCTGCACCCGGCTGCCCATGTGCTGCTGTGTATGGTTGGTGCTGCCTTGTGCCCCCACCTAACCTCCTGTCCATGCTTAAATCCCTGGGGCCTGTGTCCTGAAACTGCGGGTACCTACCTGCAACCAGCACCTCTGTGGATGCCCCCAGTCTCCATTGACTAACATTGGGCCCATTGACCTCTGCACTGCCCACTGCCACTGGTGGTGCAGTACCTACCTTGATCTGATCCTTGGCCAGTGTTGGTCTAACCCCATGAAGACTGGATGTGTAAGTATAATACTTACCTGTAAATGTACATAACTTTTCGTCCCATAGGACTACATTGCATCTCTTGGTATTGCACTAAGCGTCTAACCTTCACATTGCTAATTTACTGCTACCTTTGATATGACACTGCAAAGTATATTCAGTATC
Source organism: Triturus cristatus (assembly GCF_964204655.1). Taxonomy (NCBI): domain Eukaryota; kingdom Metazoa; phylum Chordata; class Amphibia; order Caudata; family Salamandridae; genus Triturus; species Triturus cristatus. The sequence goes on from NC_140587.1 coordinate 102,510,298, forward strand.
ACTGTAAAGTATTTCTATTGCTTTTACCAACACATTTTTCGAGGCATGTGAGCTGTAGATCACATCCTTTGCTTAAGTCTGCCATCTAGTGTTGGGTCCGGATGTTTGCACTTTGTTTTGCTTCGAAGAAGTCTTTTCCAGTCACGAGGTAGGTGACTCCTCCTGTTGGTGATAGTGCACATGGCCATCAACTTCTTTGTTAGATTGTTTTTTTCTGCCATCGGGTTTGGACTTGAATTGCTGTGCTCTGGTTTGACACCTTTCTCGGGTTTCCCTCGGTGCGCAATCCACTACACTCGACGGTATTGTTTCTTGATCGCGTTTCCCATTCTCTGCGTATCGTTCAAGAAATCTTCGAACAGAAAACTCGTGGCCGGCCGTTGGGCCTACCTTTGTCGGGTCAGCTCGCACTCGATGAAACGGACTCCATTTGAATTCTGTCCCGGGTCTCGCGCAAAGTATCCGCCCACCGACTTGCACAAAGTGTGCAACGTGTCTGTCCCCAGAACACAACGAACAAGACTGCAGCGTGTGCCGATCTTTTTGATTAAAGAAGACACTCCGTGATCTTCGGGCTCGACGTCACGAAATGTGCCAACAAGGCGGCTCTGCTCCCAATCTCTTTGGAGAATATTCCAATCACGAAATCTTCGACACAGAAGGAGCCGAAGAAGAGTAAGAACACATTTCCCTGTCCAAAGACGACTCCAACATTGAAGAAGACGTTTCGCAGGGTCAGCGTATCGTGAGTAATGATACTCCCCTGCCCCGACTCATGTCCAAGAAAAAGGCTCCGGTCCCTCCTCTGCCTTTGGGCCAAGGTCAGCACAGAGAACATGTTTCCAAAGCCCTGCCTTCGGGCTCTTCACCGAAACACCAATCAATGCCTTCTGGCTCGGGATCGGGTCGGCCCCATTCGGGCACCGAACCAAAACCTTCAGCACCGAAATCCAAATAAGTCTTTGTTGACATTCCTTTGATACTGAAACCCAAGTCTTCGGATCTGAAAACCTCAGCGCTGAAACCTTCTGCGCCGAAAACATAGGCACCGAAAGACAAAACAGCACCTCCCCCATCGAAGGAGTCTCATTTCGACATCCCACCTTCCAACACGGATCCGAAACAGAAATAACTTTTCATTAACCCCTAAACTGGTCACATTCATGAAAAATTGCCAGCTTAATGGAAACCAGAGACGGAGGAAGCTTACCACTTTACCCTTAAAAAGGAAAAAATGTTGGTACTAATCCTTCTCTTCCTCCTCTTGAACCCCCCTCCCCACTTGATCCTAATCTAATCATTACTCCTACGCATTCACCACAGTCACCTGATCACCTGGATGACGGGGATGAGGATGCACCAGATGACAATATTCCCAATACATGGGATGATTACAATACAGGTCCTAACACTGACACTGACACAGATCTATACCCTACAAAACCCTCTCCACCTAACGACAATTTAGGCTACATAGAATTTAACAGGGCTGCTCAATATCACAGGATTCAGCTTCAAAAGGAGCCTCTTGAAGAGGATTTTCTTTTTGAGACATTAAGTTCTTCTCAAAGAGCAACTCATACACTACCCATGCTTAAGGACATGCTTAAGCATGCAGACTATATTTTTAAGTAACCGGTGCGTACAAGAATACTAACACCACGGGTCGTTAAAAAATACACACCTGCACCTTCAGACCCTGTATACATTAAAGGATATGTTCCCCTTGAACTCACTAGTGGTTTTCAACGCTTGTAAGAAAGCAAAGTCTTAAACAACGAGAGGCCCCTCCTCCTGACAAGGATTCCAAGCTTCTAGATGCCTCTGGCAATCTGTTGAGTTGTCTTTGTTCTTTCCTCAATCAGATTCAGTGGCAGAACGAGCTCTACACACCTTAGATGTTAAACAAGCTTTACTCTATTACATAGAAAGGACTAAACCTTTTAGGAAAACTAAACAACTTTGTTGCTTTTGCTCCAACACACAAAGGCAATCCCATTTATAAATCAGGTATTGCCAGGTGGATAGTTCAATGCATTCAAACATGCTATGCAAGAGCAAAGAGCTCTTTACCAATTTCCCCTAGAGCTCATTCAACTCGCAAACTAGGGGCTTCTACAGCTTTTTTAGGAAACATTCCCATATCTGACGTCTGTAAAGCTGCAACATGGTCTACACCTCACACATTTACAAAGCACTATTGTGTGGATGTGTTAGCCAGACAACAAGCGAATGTAGGCCAGCAAGTGCTAAACAGCTACAGGCTAACCACCGCTTGGGAGATAACTTCTGTATAGTCTATGCAAAGCATGTGATCTTCTGCTCACATGCCTTGAACGCAAAATACTACTTACCCAGGATGCATCTGTTCTTGGCATGTAGCGCTGTAGATTCACATGCACCCAGCCGCCTCCCCTGGTACCTATTCCAGTAATATCTTACTTAGATACATACGCACGGACATCTCTATTCTACTCTTACTAACTCCATTCTCACCCTCTGCGGGAAAACAATCTAACAATGGAGTTGATGCCCATGTGCACCATCCCCGAAAGGAGGAGTCACCTACCTCGTGACTGGAAAATACTTCTTTGAAGCAAAACAAAGTGCAAACATCCGGACCCAACACTAGATGGCAGACTTATGCAAAGCATGTGAATATACAGCTCTACATGCCAAGAACATATGCATACTGGATAAGTAGCATTTTCCTTACTGTACCTGAAAAGTATTGCTATTTCAAAACTGATACTTACCTGCAACTGAGTTTCTCTTGGTTCTAGAAATAAAAGTAACTAAGAAATATTTTTATACAAAACAATTGGTTTTGGATTCAGTCTTGGAGTGTGTATAATTATTTCTTGCCTGAGTTTGTAAAATAAATGCTTAACACAGCCCTCTGATAAGCCTAACTTCTCAACCACAAAAGAGAGTAATGCTTTATCTACTTTAACCTCTGGGGATCCACTGGACTCTGTGGACACTACACCTTACTTGAGCTTCCTACAAAGTCCCCCCGTGATATCAAAGTTTCCCCATGGATATTACAAGTGTGTAGGGAAGCCATGACGAGTACATGGGATGGACACTTGTGATTGTGAGTTCCCCAGCTACATGATGGCTTCACTGTTACCCCCAAGGTGTTTGGTACCAAACACCTTGTCTTAATAAACTCACACTTTATTAATAAATGCACGCAGAGGGCAGCTTAATGGTCCCCCCAGAAAAACTACCGACTACTAGTGTGTTGACTGACTGGTCTCGACCACCAAGGCACCGTAGACAGCTTTCTGACCTCCTTAGGTGAAGGCCTACACTCTTGGAGGTCAGGAACAAAGCCTGCTCTGGGCGGAGTTGTTCACACCTCCTCCAATTAGGGAGGGCAGCTTCAAAGCCCTGCTGCCTTAGCTAAGCGACCCCGGGCCTCTCCAGAGAGTTGAGGTGCCCACCCCAATGACCCCTATTTTTGGTATCTAGACAGGCTGGAAAATTAGTTGGAATAGGAGGTGTGCCCACATTCAACCAGCACCACCCCTAGGGCGTGCCAGCTGCTGTGGGCCCCTCTTTTTCAGATTCCTCCATGTTGTTTTGAACGGAATTATCCTTCTAGGGTGCAGGGTATGTCCACTTCCCACAGGAAGCTGTCATATAGAGGGTGTAGCTACCCTAAGGGAGGTAGCCTATTGGCTACTACAGGTCACTTCTCATAAGCTCCTCTAAATTGAGTATTTAGCTTGCACCCCTGACCCCAAGCACTCATATTCAACGAATCAACAGAAAAAGGATGAAGTCACTGCCTGGTGAGAACTGCAGCAGAACTCTAGACTTAGGCAAGCAACGCAGCTGTCTTCAGTCCTTTCTCGACAATTGCGACAGAGGGACTCATCCTATGAGTCGGAGAACTACCAAAGCTTTCAGTAGCCTGCCAGCACTTTTGCAAACACTGAAAGTCTCCCTTGAAGTAGAGGAGGTACTTCCCAGCAGTCTGCAGGCACTGACAAGCAGTGTGTGCTCCACTGCCTTGCAGCTCCCAGGCCAGACAGATACCACAGACGACCAGGAGAAGGTACTTGTGCTCTGGAAAGTCAGATCTGTCTGCCCACTGAGTCTGAAGACACCAGGACTGACAGGAGCCGTGCAGCACCAACCCTCGGTCTACCGGATGTCGTGCATCAAACGACCACAGTGAGTGTCCAGTCCGGATTCTCACTGCACCAGGACCAAGCAGCCGTCGAGGGACATCCGCATGACTGAGACCCACTTTGAGAGTGGCCAAGCTGCTTTGATTTTGCCCCTGCCAGTTGTTTGTTCCTGACCGCATGGTGCATCTTTGTACACCAGCCCAGCCGAACCGGCTCTACCACCGTGCTCCGAGATCCCTTGTGACCTTGATCCCCCGTTTGGGAGCTCTCCGACTTGTCTGCAAGTCCCCCTGTGAAGCCTCTTTCCAAGTGCCCCCCCCCTTCTCCGTAGCAAGCCAGCTACCAGCCTCACCTGCACCTTGCTCCTGGTAGAACCCGGGCAGTTCCCGAAGAAAGACTGGTAGTACTTTGAACCTTGGCCCACTACTATTCTGATCCCAGAAGGTGAACCCCTGAAACGGACTGTACCTACCTTTAAGCATCTTTGACTTTTCCTCCCATAGGATTGCATTGTGCGTAAAAGCGCACATGTTTGAACTTTTTACTTACCTGTGAATATTTATATCAATAACTGTATTTACCTTTTTTGTACGAAGTTTTTGAGTTTGAAACATATATAAAAGAAGTGTTATTTTTCTAAATTGGATTTATTTTTCATGTGCGTCTCATTTATTGCCTTTTTGAGCCCAACAAATGCTTACATCTATCCTCTGATAAGCCATACTGCTCATCCACAATACCACAAAAGCGAGCATTGGTATTATCTACTTTAACCTCTGTAAACCAATTGGAGACCCACTGGACTCTCTGCACAGTGTACTTCATTTTAGTTCATTATATAGAGAGCCAGCTACCTACAATGTACCTTCCTAAGACTCATGTTCCTTACAAATGACAACACTTCAGGAAGTTTTCCAGGCATACCCAGATGGGAAGCGAGAAACTGTGCCCTTATGGCACAGAAGACCGACGCAAGGCGCAGTCTGAAGGTGGTACATCAGGAGAGCGAGTAGAGGGCCAGTCCTCTAACATGGCTTTACCACCTTCCTCGGAGGACCCAAGGCGTAGAAGGTCCAAAACGAGCGGTACAGCCCACAAATGGCATTGTTCCAAGTCGACGTCGAGACAAAGTACAGCATCAGCTTGCTCTCTGTCCAGGGCTAGGTCGACATCGAGACTCGGTAGGTCGACGTCGAAGGTGACTAAGCCATAGAGACACAGAAGGAGTTTGATGTCAAGGATAATTTAATGTTGTGAACACCGAGGAATGCAGAAAGAAGTAAACTGATGTGTTGATGTTGAGACGCAGGAGAATGTCGATATCGAGATCTCCTGACTCTGAATACTTAAGAGTGTATTCTTCTTCTCCGATAGTGCTGCCAGACTCTCCTACTCTTCCGCCGCCTCCACCACCGCCTCCTACACCACTTACACTGGCGTCAGTTCCTCCACCTGTGGCAGCCCCTCTTCCGAGGCCTAGAATGTCTCCAAGACGATCGCTTTCAAGAACTTGTTATCATTTGTGCCTCTCCAGACATCACCACAGGTTTCCAGTGCTCTTCGTCTCAACCATCCTCCAGACGCTGTTATCATAATCATGATTCTAGATCTAGATCAAGATAATGTACAAAGTCTAGACACCATTCCTGCTACTCCACCTCCTCTTCCAGCGCAGGAAGATATTGTTGGACTCTTCACAACCACCGGTTTCTCCAGTGGATGATGTCTCTACCATCCAGAAGGTCCTGGTGGGAGGGGTTGCGAAATTAAATTTCCCAATGTCTTTTCCAACACCATCCACATTGGTCATAGTAAAGACGCTTCACCACTGATCGGCATCAAGGCCGCTCCTTCCTGTGGTTCCGGGACTGTTAGAACCAGCGATGCAGTTGCTTCAGCTAAATCTGCTCCGTCGAGACTACTGTAGAAATACAGACCTCCAGAATAGGATCTGTTCTGTCTCCACTTTGACCCACCCCTGTATTCTGTGGTCATCTTAGCTGCTAAGAAACATCATTCTACAACTCCTTTTACTGTACCACCAGACAAGGATAGTAAGAAGCTGGTTTCAGTGGGCTGCAAGGTATGCGATACAGCTGCTACCACCATAAAGGCAACAAGTGGATCAGCTTTTCTGGGCAGGTACAACTGGGCCTTATAGGATTCTTTACAGAAATTTGCAGCCGACGTCCCCAAATACAAAAGGGAGGACTTCCTTGAGGTTGTCAACCAGAAGATGATGGTCTCCAACCAAATCAGTGCTGCAGCAGATTCATCCTTGATAGTGGCACACAAGTACTGTCAGCGGATGGCCTTACTCAGACATTGATGGCTACTGTCCCATGGCCCTCAAGCATGAATTACCGCAACGGATCTTTAATCTGTCATTCTCTGGATCCACACTGTATGGCAGTCACACAGACGACGAGATTGCCCGAATGAAGTCGGAAATGGCGACCCTCAAGACATTTGGCCTCGAAAAACCCAAAAAATACGCAGGCCCTACCAACTCCGTTTGTTCCGTCAGAGGGTCAAAACCTCTCACTGGTACTAAGGTCGGCAGCAGTCCCAACAGTTGAGGCCTTACCAGCAACAAACAGCAGCTTCAGCCTAGAGGGATATCCACTTCCCAGCCTGCTCAGGGGGGGAAAGCCTATCGCAGACTCAAAGGAGGTATTTCACATTTTCTTACAGTGGCAATCCATCACAAAAGACGCCAGGATAATAAATATTGTTTGGTATGGGTATCGTCTCAGGTTCACCAGTCCTCCGCCAAATATACCACCAAAACCACCCAGTCACCATCTATGGATGCTTCGCTTGGAAGTTAGCATTCTTCTTCAGAAGTAATATGATGGACACTGTTCCTCCTAAATATCAAATCAAAGGGGAGAGGAGAGTAGAGGGACTCCACAAATCTATCAAATAACCAAAAAGAAGGAAATAACTAACGTCTTGCTAGGACTGAAAGTAAAGAAAAGCTTTTTCTTTCAAATAACCCTCACCCACTCAGGTTTCCCCTTGGTCAGTTTGAGCCTCTGAGAAGATGTTCTACTGCACGCCTTCAGGACAAGAAGGAATTTCCAGAGCTCTGCTCATTTTCTCTTAAGATTTCTAAAATCATCTTATTTGGGATTCAGGTACCGCCTCCTTTCTTCAAGTGACTGGGAGGTTGATGCCTACATTTGCCTCATATATTCTCCTGTCATCATGGCTGAATCCTCCACCTTTTGTCAGGTCTTGTGGGGTAAAGAAATCTTTATTGACAGGCCCCACACTAAATGCATGTATTTCCTTCACAAGGCAATAATTGCATGCATCAAAAGACTGAGAACTGTGGTACATTTAGTGGAAATACTCCAAATGACAGGGAAGGCCCCATCCTCAGAGCCCTGAATGCTAAAGCTCCTGGCACATATCCAATCAGAAGTGTTGATTCTACATTTAGAAATGCTTAATAGCCATGGAAGCTAATTATTCTGCAGCGCTGCAGACGATCACTGCTTAACAGTCCTCTAAGTCTACCTTGAAGGATTCAACGTCCCTGCTCTCCCGGCTCAAAAGCTCAAAAAACCAAAGAAAATTCCTCATTGAAGGTGGTTCCTACCCATGCAAAGCCTATGGGAAAAATAACTATCATTGTCCGCCTTACTGCCCAAGTAAAAAGGCACACTTTTGTTGGTGAAATTGCCATAACTGACTACTACAGCGATGAGAACTTTGTCAATGATCTCTCTGTCCATGGACACACCTTTCACAACCAAGGTATTAACCTCCTTGGAAAGTTACTATTCTGGCAAACGTCCACAGCTAAACCTCATCCAGCGAGAACCTCATCACCATAGACGAGAGACTCCGTTAACAAAAGCTGCAATGCAGTTGATGAAACAGTCTACCAAATTACTGTCGAAGATTATATCAGCTGTGCCTATTTGTCTATCAGAACAGCTTTTTCATTGCCACTGGTGACCACATCGTCAACAGTATTTTCCACATCAGAGACCACTGCATTAACTATGTCTTTTCCACAGAAGCCCATTGCATCTGCAGATTTCTTCCATCAGAATCAACTGAACCACCATCATAATTGTTGGATGTCTCTTCATCCTCTCAGAGAGATTCAGAAGAAGAAAGTGATGATAGAAATCACATTTGTTTGTTTGAGGAACGGCTTCATTCTGCTACGTTCTCCTAAGCAGAAGATCCTCATTACCGTGATATAGATGATGTGTCCGGTTATTGTGATGAGCTTGATTATCAGAAATGTCTGTAATATGGTGGGCCTGGTGGGCCTGAATCGTTCAGGGGCCTCTAAGATTTCCACAACCTCATAAGGTTCAAGTTCAGTTGGGCTTTTTAGATGCAATGAAGCAAATGATAAAAAGAACTTCAGTGACAGAATGCCACCACCTTCTCCATCATCTTCTCCTACCACCCCAGCTGCTGTTCATGCACTCTTCTCATGCCAAAGAGAATAAGCAACACTTTCGAATATTTTGATAACCACAGTAGCAGTTTTCACAAGGAGGTGCTTAAATGGTCTTAGTAAAGCAGCAACCATGATCTGTACTCATACCTTTGCCAAACACTACAATTTAGATATACAATCAAAGACTAAAACAACATTTGGACAAGCAACCCTAAGCAGCTTGTTTTAATGTGGGCCTTTTTTACGCCTATTATATATTTTTGTACATTAACTGTTCTAGTAACTCCGTTCAAGCATTGGAATCTATGAAAGATCCGATTCTGACAAAGAAGGTTACTTACTTGTAATTGCAGTTCTACAGCTTTGTCGTCTATTATAGATTCACTTGTGCCCACCCTCCTCCTCGCTCAAGAAGCTTTTGATAAGGATTCATCCGAGCTCTGAAAGCTTGGCAGTGCCCCTGCACCTCACTGGCTGAACTATGGGCCATAAAATGAGAAAGATGAGCTGATGGTAGTCTGTGAATGTTTGCCCATTTGTTTTTGTGCCAGTTGCTGTATTGAAATACTGCTATGTTAACATTGACTACCAGAGGTTTCCAGCCTTGTGTCGGGCAATATTTAAAACAAGTAAATCTATTAAAGATACCAATGCAGAAGCACTGTATTTACAGGTAAGTAAGATGTTTTTCCAACTCAGACTACATGACATGTCATCTGCGGTAATAGCTTAAATTCGCTTTACTGTTTTCTTTAGTGATGAGAGTACTTTTAGAAATTTTTACCAGGATTTTAGTACTTAGCAGGAACTACCTTAGGTAAGGTATCTGTGTGGTGGCAGTCTGGTGAAAGTCCCATTGCCAACATAGTCATTTCTATTCTTAAGTCCTATGACATTAGAGAAGCTCAACCAGCTCTTAAAACGATATGTTAGTAAGTTAGATCTACTAGTGAAAAAGAGCGATGTGTAGCTTTTAAAGTGCATGTGCCATGGCAGACATGTATAAGACATTTACTTCTCGCAAATCTCCAGCGGCTGGCCCAATCTGATCTTAACTCTGATCATAACCCTAACTTTGAGTTAACATTTACACCACCTCTTACTGTACCCCCTAATCGTATCGAACTTTCGCTAGATCCCATAATCTAATCCGTACCCAAACCCGTTACCTTTGCACCAACTCTTAAACTATATTTTAAACGTTCACTTACTGTAACCCAACACCTAATCCTAACCCTACCTCCATCTCTTGTCCTACCCCTTACTCTCACACAACAACTGAAACACAAACCCTAATCCTAAATTATTACATCTTTCCTTGCCCCTTCCCTTTCACCTCCCTTTTCCCTAACCCATTGCTCCTAAATCCATTTTCCCCTACACCATTCTTTTCACCGACTACACCTTTTATACAAGCAATTATCTAATTTGCCTATACTTTCCTATACTTTCCAAGTTATGTTTGGAAATTTTATAAAATAAATGATCCTTGCTGGTTTTTTACCCAACTTTTTTGTAAACAAATCTTGTTTTTAATGCATAACCTAAAGATTTCCCTGTGATCGCTTTACGTGAGACATAGTCAACGATATGACAGTTCTCTCTTTTAGCATCTATGACCTTTGATATCAAATTCCCAACATCTTGCGAACGACGAGCATAAAAGAAAGATACAAGAAATATAGTTATGGCAATTATATTGTTATTAGTATTTGCTCTTCACATCATCCATACAACCGTCCCCTGGTTTCAAGCAGTCATGTCAGGAATGGTCACTTTCACACGAGTAATGTAGAGAACCTGGAGCATTAAGGGCTGTGCTTGATCATGGTCTATTCTTTGGGCATTAAAATAGCAGATTTTTAAAAGACACGCTTTCTTTAGGAAGGGTTAGTATTTAAGAGTACTAATATCACCGTACACAACAGTTTTTCACTCCTATCTGTTTCCTTAGTTAATATCTCAAATAGTAAGTGCAAGTTGAAGACAAGTAAGACCAAAGCTAATAAACAGTCCTTGTTTAAAACTTGGAAATATGAGACAGGGCGGTGAGTCTGAAAATTAAAATATATTAAAAAAAATTATTCTCGAGCGGTAGTGTGCTGAGTTTGTTACATCTTCAAGCTGAAGTGGATAAAATAAAAAATAAACGTCAAAACGACAAATGTAGGTCAAAAGTAAACCTGAGAATGCATTAATTAAACTTGGGACTACGAAAGCAGGAATTGAGGCCCAGCGGTGCTTGCATGTGGTTGCTTTTTATGTGTGTTTACTTAAAAGTATTTTTTTTAACATGGGTATGTCTGTAAAAAATGGTAGAACCTACTTCCACAGAGTCATTGATAGGTAATTGTACGTGGCTTGTAGCTCCAATTTGATTAGATGGCCTCACTCGTCCAGGTTGAATTGTAATCACTTTTGGCAGTTTGCAAATGTTTTGCAGTCGGAGAACCTTCAACACACACTGATGTGATGGGCTATGTTGGCAGTGAGTAAAATCCTTTTAACCATCGGATATCATTGTCTGTTTCCTGAAAGTAATACACTTTATCTATTTCCTCAGATGAAGTCTGTGATGAAGAAGATCGGAATTTTCTCCTCCAAGAAAAAGTTTGTTACCTCAAGGGGAGAGCTGTTTCTTCCACAACACATTTGAAGAGGAAAGCACCCGGAGATTTTGGAAACTCTACTTCCTTGTTAATTAAAAGCCAACGCAATAATGTCATTGTAATTTCCTCTGATTCTGAAGATGAGAAAACTGTTCTGCCTTCACCAAAGGTGAAACCTGGCTTGTCAATGAAGAGGTTGAAAAGTTGTCACATTCTTGGCAACAGTGGTTCATCTACCAGCAGTGTGCCTCATACTGGAAAGAAACATTGCAGCGCTTCGTGCAGTGGAAGCATGATGATGGATGCTCCTAAATCAAGCTACTCTCCCATTGTGATTGACAGCAGTGAAGAAGAACAGTCTGTGAAAATGGAATTCAAGGATGAACATGACGATTATGGGGATACATCAGGAGGTGGATTTGGGTGGCAAGGACATACAGACTTGCGTAACAGGGAAGATGTACTCCTGTCACAGAGGGCGTCCAATAGTCCATCAGAAGAGAGACAGACAAGAGAAACTGAACATCAAGCATTCTTCAATATGAAGGTGACAAGCTCAAGTGGTTGTAGACTATCCTCAATTGAAGAGCATATTAAAGAAAATGTTGATTTGAACCCAAGAGTGTGGGATTGTTCTGCTCCTCATTCCCCAATTATTCCAGTTTTGTCAAATATAAATTCTGATAAAGACTCTGCACAACGTGAGCCCTCCTCTGCTCCGCCATTGCACGTGGAAGATCTTATGAACCGTAAACTTCCAGAAAATGTGCTTCTTCCACGTATGTTTGACGATGACTCTGAGTTCAGTCAGCCTGAAATGGATCTGGAGCGAGTATACTCTTCAGATGAGGAAAATTCTGCTGGTCACCAGGACCTGGTTTCTAAAGGTCAAATGGGTTTGGATCATGCTGAAGACCTTTCTCTTCAAAGGCCTCTTGGTGAGCTTCCAAAATGTGATCACATTAGCAATTCTGGTACTATCAGCGATACTCCTCCTTCAGGCCCAGTGCACCAATTAGTCTTCAGAGAGTGGGCAGTACAGAGAGACTGGGCTTTTTCGGAAAATGATCTTGAGTTTGAATTAAAAGAATGCCATGCTGTTCTTCATGAGATGGAACAGGTTCTCCTCGATGTCCACGGTGTGGAAGATGGGCTCATGAAGCAGTGGCGGTAGGTTGATTTGTTTTATTTTTTTCACATGCATATTACCATTCTTTTTCTATCTTTGAAATACAAATTCTAGCAGCCTGTCAGGTGTTTTTTCCCAAATCTAACACACACTTTGATTTAGCTTCTTTAGCTCATTAGTTTACTTAAAATGTGTTAAATAAGCTTTGTTTATTGTGGCATGGGGAGACACCACCTCTTTACACTTACATTTGGCCAAAACCGAGATGTTCCTTTTTGGAGTAAATCTGTCTCTTCTTGAAATGACTCATTCTGGCTGACCGTGTGGGCCCTTTTGGACTCCTATTGATTCTTCTTTAATCTGGGGTTAATTTTGATTTTCTTTTCTTTTTCTTTGAATTTTGAGTAAAGGGCAAAGACAAAGTTCAGATGATGACTATTTCTTTCCTTGACTATTGTAACTGTTTCTTAGTCGTTCTCTCTTACTACTGCCATAAGTTCAGCTGCTGCTCTCCTGATCCTCTGAGTCAGAAAAGCATCACATTATTACCCATCTCAACTCTTCACTTTACCGGTTGGTGCAGAAGGGCCGCCCATTTAAAGCACTTGACCTTGGCCACTGCTTAGTTCATCATGTCATACTCTCACTATCTAAAAAAGGTGTTTTATTCTGCATGTGTCTAACTGAACTCTTCATTCCTCTGGAGTTCGTTGACTACAATGTCCAGATTTTGCTTCAGTAGATTTGGCAGGTGGGCCTTTTTAGTAATCCCTTTCAGTGCTCAGAACTGTTTGCTTTGTTTGAGGATACTGAGGAAGACGGCCACATTTTGAAAATGCCAGGATACCTGGTTTCCAGATATTCACGCACGTGATACATTTTAAATAAAATACTATTGCCTAATACCTTGTTCTATACCAACATTGTATCTCCAATAAAACATCCTAGAATCTTCATTGATCTTCATAATAATTGAATTTACCTGTTCACTTCTTTACTTTTGGCAATTTTTTAGTCTTGGTCTGTTTTTTCTTTTTAATCCCCGATCATTTTTGACCATCAGTCAACTGAAGGTCGCTCTGAAGCAGGTACCCAGAGACAGAGATCTTGCTGTCTCCTTTCGAAGGGAGCACAAGAAGGCTCTAGCAAACTGTAAACTTATTTTATGCAAGAGTTTGTGGAATAATTTAGCTCGAGGTAGTGAGACCAGAAATAGCTCTCTGTTTTGGAGGGTGATAAACAAGCCTTGTGTAACTGGCCCAGGTTATCTGCTATCACATCTCTGAGCAACAGTGGAGGGAACATTTTGAGGGGGTATATAATTTTGGCCTCAGTGGAGTCGAGGAGGACTCGGTGGACTAGCGAGAAATAGATTCAATGTCGTTTTCATGCTGGATGAAGTATCCCAGGGTATTTGGGGATTGTCTCGCAATAAGGCCCCATGTCCTGATGGGACACCCCTGGATCTGTTTTTGGACAACATTGAGATCTGGGGTCCAGCCCTGATGTTGGTCTTTAATGCTGCAGTGAGGGAGGCGACTCCACCTTCATGTTCCACTGCTGTAATTTTTCCAGTTTTCAAAAAGGGGGACAAGGACAATCCCCTGTTCTATCGGCCGATATCACTGATTGAATCTGTGGTGAAGGTCTTGGGGAGGGTACGTTTAAGCAGGCGATGTCGTGGGCGGATGAGAACGATATTCTTTCCGAGGTGCAATATGGCTTCAGGCCGGGCAGATCGACATTGGATCAATATCTGCATCTATATCTAACTATAACTAAGTATTTCTGTTAGAGACATCTAGCCTCAGATTCCATAACTTTGAATTGATCCGGAAATGTTTTCTTTGAAAAATACTTGTGCGCGCCGGTAGGTGGCGTCCGTCTGCTCCACTTTGCGATGCCGGTGCTGGAAGTGACATACACAACACCTATATAGGCGCCACCTCGGCACATTGACATCAGTTCTTTCTGTCAAGCTGTCAAGCACTGATTCGTGAAGAAAGCTACCCTCTGTCATTTTTTGACAGGATTTTTCCACTATTGTCGACCCCTTTTTTGGTGTGGAGGAAGTCATGTCCTCTAGGAAGTCTTCAGGGCTAAAACCATGCGGCGTCTCACCGTACCATGTTGGTGACGGATCCTAATTTGGTTTGCCTGTGGTGTCTGGAGCGCACCATGACTCCAAGTTATGCTCCGATTCCCAGGCCATGGCTCTGAAGGCTTTGAGGGAGCGGTCCCTAAAGCTGCTTGTGGTCTGGCAGGCAACACCCCATCCGACTCCTCATAGGTCTCGGTCCCGATCAAGAAGACGGTCCCAGAACCGTTCCAGGAGTCCCAAGTCCTCTACATCCCACTAACGATCCTCAGGACAGTCGGGTAAGAGGCACAGGAAGTCGAAGTATGCTTCGACTTCCTGTGCTTCTTGTGCCTCTTACACTTAGCATGCTTTGACTTGTTCCCGTCCGTCGGCCGACGCAATGGAAGAACATTGGCATTCAAGGTCTCGTACTCTGCAGCCTGTGCCTGAGCTGACTCTGCGCCTCCCCGCTTTGAGGTGATGTGCCTCCTTTTTTTGCAGCCTGACTGTGTCTTCCCCCTCCCACCCACCCAGCAAAAAAAACACACCCTTCCCCTTTCAACCGGACATGGATCCAGACTGGCACCAGTCGTATCACTGCAACCTTCTCCGATGCCTCTCCCGATGCTCCTGGTGACAGCCCTATTCTGATCCCTGAGGACACGGAGCTGGCTTGGGGAAAGAATGGAAGGGGTCACTGGACCCTTTACAATACCAGCAATAAGAAGGCATGGACTGGTATGAGGAATTGGGTGAGGCTAGTGGACTGGATACCTCCCCAGATACTGGCATGCTTTGTCCACCTACCGGGGCAACAGAGGAGGGCGCACCTTATGCAATGCTCGGTGCGAAGGGCAGCTGAGGTCCTTGACCTTCAGCTACCCACAGACTAAGATCTTGACAGAAGTGCTACAGCTGGGAGCTTCCTCTTCGGAACGCTTGCTCCCATTCAACAAAGCCCTCATGGGTGGCCTTCTGGGAACCTGGTCCACGCTCCGCACAGGGCTCCTGTGAACAGGATGATTTTCTGCTGCCACTTCCCTTCACTTCCTCAGTAACCACCCCACTCCAGAGAGCCTGGTGGTCCAAGCCTCCACTTCTCAGACAGGGAATCCAAGAGGCTGGACAGTTGGGGCAAGAACACTTTTTCTTCTGCCAGCCTTGCTTTGCGGTCGGTGAACACCGCATGCTTATTGGACCGTTATTCCCACTCTCTGTGGAAAACGGTTGCACAAGTGCTGTCACAGGTCCTGGAGGAGGCCCAGGCCATTCTCGCCCAAGCAATATCAGACGGGAGAGAAGGGGGAAAGTTCTCCATTCGATGTAGCTTAGAAACGACTGATTCGCTGGGCAGAGCGATTCCCATGAAGGTGACTGTTGATGCCATGCCTGGCTGAGGACATCTAGCTTTTATAGGTATGTCCTGGCCTCGCTCATGGCACCCGTCTCTTCGAGCAGAAGGCAGATATGGGGATGTAGAGCTTTAAGGAATCCTGAGCTACAGCCAGGATTCCTTGAGACGCTTGTTGCAGGTCCCCAAAAGTACACCGGCTTTCCCTGTCCATGGCGAGCTTGGAATAAAATACATAGGAGACATAATTGCGCTTAGACCATTGCTTTGCTGGATTAAGATCCGAGGGAGGGAGCTCAGTTTAATAGGCAGATCTTTCCTGATTATCTCTTGACCATGTGCATAAAATTCCTTGGATTGCCTATGTGAAGGCAACTTTTACCAGCCTGGGCAGGGAGGTTAATTTCATAACCACCAATCCCTGTAGCCCCTGGAGTTTAAAAAGGTGAGGGACCAGTTCTTAGAATGCATGGCCTTACAAAGAGAACACCCAGAGCTGGTGAAACCTATGGTGCAGGGGGTGTATGCTCTTAAAAACAGTTCAGGCTATGAAGCCATACTTGTCCATTGTTATCAATTAGAGGTATAGATTTGTCCTGGTTAGAGTCAAGTTTAACCTGCTGTAAATTCTTCTGGCTTCCCCCAGTGGTTTGATCTGGCAGGGCACCATGGAACCCTGCAGCTGCGACAGCACGTCTCCCGCAGATTACCCTGCATTTTCTCCTTCTTTACAAGTATTTTAGCATGCAGACAAAATTGTTTATTATCCTGATACTGAAACCCCTAAATTTTAAGCAAGCTCGTCCTACTCTTATGTTTTTGCTTACCCAACAAACATGTTAAATTTGTTGTTTCCCGGTTGGGGGATTTTAAAACCAATATAATCTCTAGATTCTCTCCTTTATTTTAAGGGGCTTTTACCAGCTTTTAAAATTTTTATGATTTTTAATGGTATCGGGTGTTTATTATCTCATCCTTTTGATATGCATGCATTTGTATATTTTATTTTATTGCATTTTTCAAAAATACAGAAAAATAAAACGTACTCAAAAATAAAAAAACCCTGAGGTAAAGAAAACAAATTCTGTAACAACGATATGGGTCACAGAAAGCAAATGCAAATATAGGGTTGACAAAATCAATACAATATGTGATAACATTTAAAGGAATGTCATGGGGGGGACTATCAGAAGGACCAGTAAGGACAAGATAAACCAACAATGGAATGATCTGTCGGGTACAAGGCCACGATAAAGGTTGCTGATGGGCCGGAGGATGTGAAAAGAAAATACAATCATCCAGAAGATACACTTTAAGACATTGGTGGAACAATGACTTCACACAATCGTATTCTGATCTTCAGAGGTGTCAACCTCAGTTTGATGAGCGGCATGATATTGAGCAAACATACCCCAAAAACTCTTCGGACGATTAGAAGGAGGGAGCATTTAATTATATACATCAGATTGGGTGTTACAGTAAACCATGTCACGCTCCCACTCTGCCACCGTGGGCACAGCACCCCTCATCCAGCGCATTGCCAGCAGACGCTTGGCGAGAAGGAGACCCATTGCCACCAATCTACATCTTTCTTAAGGGGTTTTAGTGTATCCCAAGAGCGCTAGTAGGGGATCCGGAGTAAGGGACAACCCAAGGATATCATTCGCTTCTGGAAAATGGAATCCCAATAATTTTGTACTTGTGGACAGTGCCACGCTTGATGAAAGAAACCAGCGTTTGGTGTATGACATCTCTTACAATTATCAGTGTCCCGCAAGCCATACCTAAAGAGACGTAAAGGGGAATAGTAAACTCGATTCAAAAATTTAAAATGGGCGAGGCGGTAACGGCCATTAATGGATATCTTAAAGGGGGACCTCTCAACAATAGAACCATATGTCGTAAGTAATGGGGACACCTATGTCTGATTGCCAGGCCTGCCTAACTGTGCTGAGGGAGGAAGTCCTCGTATCCAGGGCTAAGGCGTACAACTTGAAAATAATCTTACACGGAGACTGAGCACTCAGCAAAGCTGTCAAAGGGGGAATAACCAAAGGCTCCTGCAAGTCCTCTCCCAGTGTCGCCCGTAGCGTGTGTCTAGTTATAAAGAAGTGGAATCTGGTGAGTGCTGAATGTGCACTATCTGCACCCGCAATATCCTCCCACGTGCCCAACTGTCCCTGCCGGAAAAGGTCGCCCATGGGTAGTATGCCTGCAAAACACTGGCACCATACAACATGCATTCTTGGGGAATATAATAGTGCCCCATCATACATTCTCAATAATGCATTCCACGCATGTACTACGGAATTAATCGAGTCCAATATACCACTACGTCGTGTAGGGGTCTGTGTTAGAAAACGAGGCAAAGAGTACGGGGCAGCAGCAACCCTTTCAATATGGAGATGAGGCAGATCGTGAGGCCCATGCACCCAGCTATAGGCATGGGAGACCTGAGCGGCCCTGTAGTACAATTCAAAATTGGGGGCATTAAGTCTGCCGGCGGTATATGGGAGCATGAGGGTGTCCAAGGCAACCCTGGGGGACTTTCCAGCCCGTGCTAGTTTAATCATTAGAGAGCAGAGTTCATGGAACAGTTGCTGACGGACCACTATAGGAATATTGAGAAATAAAAAAAGCAGATGGGGCAGAATAACCATTTTCATCAAAGAAACTCTACCGGCCAAGGACAAAGGGAGTCGTATCCACCTATCTATATCATCCCCAATCTTATTTAGTAATTTACAATAATTAGCTCTAATTACCACATCAGCGTCGGGGTGGACCTGAATACCCAGATAGCGCACCGGTTTGGTAGTCCATTGCAGTTGGAAATGCAGCGGAAACTGCACTGTGGAAGGCGTATGGGGAAACAATATGGTTTTGTCCCAACTAATCTTGAGGCCAGAAAGGCCTCCAAAACGAAACACCTCACGTATCACAGGTGATAGATGGGTCTCGGAGTCTCTAACATATAACAGTGTGTCATTTGCGTAAGCGGAGGTGATGAGATTATAATGAGGAAAGCAAAGGCCTCTATGACTATGATATTCCCGTAGGGCGTGCAACAGAGGCTCAGCAGCAACCGCATACAGCAACGGGGATAGTGGGCCCCCCTGCCGCATGCCTCGCTGAATTGAGAAAGGGACAGATATCACATCCCCCGTGTGAACCCTAGCCATTGGAGAGTTATATAAAATCATTTGCAAAAACTCCTCACCCACCCCTATGCGGCGCAGCACAGCATACATAAATTTCCATTCGATCTAATCGAATGCCTTCTCGGCATCTAAAAACACTGCAACTGCTTTAACCTCCGGGCGGACATGCTGCAGAGCCCCAAAGACCGTGCAGAGATTCTGCGAGAGCGTGCGGCTCGGAATGAACCCAGCTTGTTCAGGACCAATTAGCTGAGGAAGAAGCGGTGATAAACAATTGGCTAAGATCTCCGTGTACAGCTTAGTGTCCAGGTTGATCAATGAGAGTGGTCGATTGGAGGAGGACATGCGGGGATCTTTATTGGGCTTCAAAAGAGTAATGATCAACGCCTCCCGCATAGATGGGGGCATTATACTATCCACATCCATCTCATGGAATAGAGATATTAGATATGGAATGAGGAGATCACTAAAGGTTTTATAAAATGTGACCGTGAGGTCATCAATCCCGGGGGCGCTACCCTCCCTCATCGAACCCAACACAAGATGAACCTCCGCCACTTCAACTGAACGCATCAAAAACTCGCATTGCCAGTTCTGCAACCAGGGAAGCTGTATGTATTCTAGGTAGTCAGTGATGTCGTCATCGCTAGGGGAAAGTTTAGATCTATACAACTCTTGATAATAAGCATGAAACTGATGATTAATGTCAGTGGGCAGCGTCGGGGGCGACCCGTCGTCCCCCTCCAATTCAACGATCCCTCCAGCAGCAAGTCGATGGCAGGCCAATGCTGCCAGTACGGAGCCTGGCCGATCTGCCTCACCATAACCTCTGGCGGAAGCGTATTTTCCCATATGCTTGACCTCGCTATCAGCCTCAGCATGGAATTTGGCCAATGTGGCCTTAAGTTGGTCGTAGAGCTCAGGGTCGGCGGTGTGCTGTAGGCGTGACTCCAGGTCCGACAGACGAGTCTCCAGCAGGGCGAGGCGACCACAAATAGCGCGGACAACGCCCGCATGTTTACTAATAGCTATTCCTATAATGAAGACCTTAAACGCCTCCCATACCGAAGGAAGCAACTGATCCAATATTGGTCTCAAAATACTCAGAAATCGCATCACGCAGCTCCGAACGAAAGACAGAATCTAAAAAATGAAAAGGGCGGGAAGCGCCACAAAAATGGAGGCGGAGAACAAGGAGGCACCGCAACAGCCACCGTGACAGGGGAGTGGTCTGAAAAAGAGCGCGCCAGGACCGAGCATTCCAACACCTTGGCCAACAAGGATTGTGAGAGAAACCAGTAGTCGATACGCGTGTGGATATCGTGCTGCACAGAATAATGTGTATGTTCGAGGCATGTGGGCTGCTGAATTCATATCTGTGCATAGATCGCTGCCTAGTGTTGGGTCCGGATGATTGCACATTGTTGTCCTGGAAGAGTCTTAGAAGTATCACGAGATAGGTGGCTCCTCCCCTGGACTACAGTGCGCATGGGCATCCTCTCCATCCTTAGATTGTTTTTTTCCGCCATTGGGTTCGGATGCAACTATCTTAGCTCAACTTCGGAATACTTCGTTTTAGGCCAAAAGGCCTATAGTTTTCGTCGGTACAGTTACCGTTCGGTGTCGACTACTAGCTCTAGTGCTCCACACCCTCTTCCGACTTTCGTACCGAATTAGTCCAAACTTCGACGCTCGATCGACGATGGAATCGAGGACTCCGTTCAAGAGGTGTCCGTTGTGCCACGCCAAGTACCCTCATATCGACGTCCACCCAGTCTGTAATAAATGTCTCTCGCCGGATCACGACGAATCGAAATGCATGGCCTGTGCACGGTTCCGATCCAAGAAGACTGCGGAACCGACGGGCAGCGAGGCTCGAGGCGCAGCAGGCAGCGCCCGCACCCACCAATATATTCAGCACCGAGGACGAGGACGCCGAGAGCGTGGAAGAAATACTCTCTAGCCCCGCTTCAGAACATGGTTCCCAATCGGAAAACAATGACGAACTGATCTTTCGACGTGAAGAAGCCGTCGACGAGGTAGGGGACTTCGACGAAGCCTATGGGGCCGAAGAAGTCAGCTCTCCCGAAGAGCTAGGCCAATCCGTCGAAACGGAGGCCGAAACTGTACATCGTCATCAGGCTCCGGTCGAGGGATCGCCTTCGGGCCTTACCCAAGACCTAATACATGGTTCCTCGGCCCCGCCTTCCGGCCCGGCCTCGAACACTCTGCAAGAGCCACTATTACCAAAGACGATCGGGTTGTTAAACCCAAACACATCCATCGCTCCAGTCCCTTCAAAATCGAAAGTGAAACTGGTGGTGGTCGGATCAAAGGCGTCGAAACAATCCACTGCCCCGGCGCCGAAAAAAGTCGTCGGCCACGACCGCGTACAGCGAGACTTCGGCGCCGAGCTCACCGCAGCAGATGCGGTCGACGCACAAAAGAAGCGCGCCCTCGGGCACCACAAGGCACCGAGACCTTCGGCGCCGACACCGAAGGCCGTAACCTCCGCAGTCAAAATGGCCGCCTCGGCTACGTCGCCGCCTAAAGCAACAATGCCGAGTCCTCGACTACGTCCACTGTCGATGCATCCCTTCAGACCAGTGACCCCCTTCCGACAAAAAAGTCGGGGTCGGCCTCGACGTCCACTACCAAGGTGCCCACCAAACCACCATCTCAGTTTGCTGTGCAGCAGGTCTCTGCGTCTCTACAACGCATCCGTGACCGGGTAGCCCTCCACTCTACCGCGGGTCCCAACACTACCTCACCCTGTAGAGTGCACTCGGAGCCCACCAACATCACATTGGGGCTGCCACCGACATCGGCACCGAAACTATTTCAAATTCGGACACGTGTCCTCCACACACAGTCCACCACCACTGGCCTAAAAGAACAAGATTCTTCGGGGCCACAATTTATCGACGCCGACACTGGCAAGTTAATGCTCCACAAGCGCAAAATAACGCCAGTCAGGGAGGAGGTGCCATACAAAATTCCTCTTAAGCGCAAGCTGCCGGCGGAGCAGGAACCAGTGCTACAAGAACACTTCCATCCCCTCCACTTAGATCCGCAGTCCTTTTCTCCTACCCCTTCCGAATCGGATCCAATGCAGGAATATGGCGGGGAGGATACCATCTACCCCGGGGACGTAGATCCCGATGAACCACTACAAGACCCTGATCAGGCGTGGGATGACCCCACAGACCAAAGTATCGCACCACATACTCAGGATGCGCAACTCTACAACATAAAAACATCTCCTACAGAGGACACGGACGCATTTAATGCCCTCATCGAAAGGGCTGCTGCTCATCATGGGGTGGAGCTACATTCTGACGCCATTGAGGAAGACTTCCTGCTTGACACCTTCGCATCTTCAGAAAGGACTGTCAAAACTCTGCCCATGCTAAAAGGGGTTCTGAAACCTGCCAAAGACATTTTCAAGGACACCACAAGAGCCCGGGTGTTAAGCCCCAGGATTGAAAAGAAATATAAGCCTGCACCCGGTGACCCTAAATACATTAGGGGTCAGTTGCCATTAGACTCTATGGTGGTTGCCAACACTCGCAAAAGAGCCCACTCACAGACAACTGGTGATGCTCCTCCCCCAGACAAAGAGTCAAAAGTACTTGAAACATCGGGCAAATGCATTGCAGCGCAAGCAGCTAATATCCTGCGCATTGCCAATACACAGGCACTCCTGGCACGTTACGACAGGTCACATTATGACACGCTGGAGTCACTGCTCCAACATCTACCAGAGGAGTATAAAGAGTCAGCGGAACTCCTCATTAGAGAAGGACAACTCCTCACTAATGCATCCATAAAATGCGCCCTAGACGCAGCTGACACAGCGGCCAGAGCAATAAACACAAGTGTCATGCTGCGACGCCATGCCTGGTTACGCATCTCAGGCTTCAAACCCGAGATCCAAAACAATATCCTGAACTTACCAGTTAACACAGAATTCTTATTTGAACCAGACGTTGACACTACCCTAGAGAAAATAAAGAAAGATACAGACACTGCGAAATCTATGGGGGCTCTACAAATGCAACAATTTCGTAGTGGCTCCTTTCGTCGCACCGGAAATAGGGGAATGTCAAGGGGTCAGGGGTCACAACAACAGTATACTAAAGGTGGCACACAAAGCACCTACGACAAAAACAACAGGGGTGGATATCGTGGATCCAGCACCAAGGGCAGGGGACGTGGCTATGGCAACACCAGGTCCTCCCCAAAGAACAAACAGTGACGCCCTCTCCTTACCCCCGACCACTTAACACCTGTCGGGGGACGACTCCAGCTGTTCCTGTCCGCATGGAAGAACATCACCACGGACAGGTGGGTCAGGGACATCATCCAACATGGGTACTGTCTAGAACTAACTTCCACCCCTCCCAACATACCACCAAAGCACCGTCCTATGTCAGCCGAACACTTAGATTTACTCCAGCAAGAAGTGCTTGCTATGCTCGCAAAAGGGGCCATAGAAGTAGTGCCCATCGCCCAGCAGGGCACAGGGGTGTACTCTCTGTACTTCTTAATCCCAAAAAAGGACGGCTCGCTCAGACCTATCCTAGACCTGCGACCCCTAATCCTATATATACTATCGGAGCATTTCCATATGCTCACCCTCCAGCAATCAATCAATCAATCAAGGACACTTATAAAGCGCGCTACCTACCCGTAGGGTCTCAAGGCGCTGGGGGGGGGGGGGGGGTGCCGCTACTGCTCGAACAGCCAGGTCTTCAGCTTCTTCCTGAAGGAGAGGTGGTCTTGGGTCAGGCGCAGGTTGGTCGGGAGGGAGTTCCAGGTCTTGGCGGCCAGGTAGGAGAAGGACCTTCCTCCTGTAGTCGCTCTTCGGATGCGGGGGACGGCGGCGAGGGCGTGGTTGGCTGATCGGAGGTGGCGTTTGGGAGCGTAGAAGTTGACTCGGCTGTTGAGGTAGCTCGGGCCTTGGTCGTGTAGGGCTTTGTGTGCGTGGGTGAGGAGGCGGAAGGTGATTCTTTTGTTGACGGGAAGCCAGTGAAGGTCTCTCAGATGTCCGGAGATGTGGCTGGTTCGTGGGATGTCGAGGATGAGTCTGGCTGAGGCGTTCTGGATCCGCTGGAGTCTCTTCTGGAGCTTGGCGGTGGTACCGGCGTAGAGGGCGTTGCCGTAGTCCAGTCGGCTGGTGACGAGGGCCTGGGTGACGGTCTTCCTGGTCTCGGTGGGGATCCACCAGAAGATCTTCCGTAGCATGCGTAGGATGTTGAAGCACGCCGAGGAGACGTTGTTGACTTGCCTGGTCATGGAGAGGGAGGAGTCCAGGATGAAGCCCAGGTTGCGTGCATGGTCTGTCGGTTTGGGTGCGGGGCCCAGGGCGGGAGGCCACCAGGAGTCGTCCCAGGCGGAGGGTGAGGAGCCCAGGATGAGGACCTCCGTCTTGTCCGAGTTCAGTTTCAAGCGGCTGGTCGTCATCCACTCGGCTACCTCTTTCATCCCTTCGTGCAGGTTGGCTCTGGCGGCGGCGGGGTCTTTGGTCAGGGAGAGGATCAGCTGGGTGTCGTCGGCGTAGGAGATTATGCTGAGGTTGTGTTTGCGTACGATGGCCGCGAGGGGGCTCATGTAGACGTTCAAGAGGGTGGGGCTCAGAGATGATCCTTGAGGGACGCCGCAGATGACTTCGGAGGCCTCTGACTTGAACGGTGGTAGGCGGACTCTCTGTGTTCTTCCGTCGAGGAAGGAGATGATCCATTCCAGCGCCTTGTCCTGGATTCCGATGTTGCTGAGGCGCCGTACTAGGGTGCGGTGGCAGACCGTGTCGAATGCCGCGGAGAGGTCTAGGAAGATGAGGGCCGCTGTTTCTCCGTTGTCCATCAGGGCTCGGATGTCATCGGTGGCGGCGATGAGGGCTGTCTCGGTGCTGTGATTGGCTCGGAAGCCGGACTGTGAGGGGTCGAGGGATCCGTTCGTCTCGAGGAAGGCGGCCATCTGCTTGTTGACGGTCTTCTCGATGACTTTGGCTGGAAACGGGAGGAGCGAGATGGGGCGGTAGTTCTTGAGGTCGGTGGGGTCCGCTGTTGGTTTCTTGAGTAGAGCGCTGAGTTCGGCGTGTTTCCAGCTCTCAGGGAACATGGTGGTGTCGAAGGATGTGTTGATGATGTCTCGCAAGTGGGGTGCGATGACAGCGTCGGCCTTGTTGAAGACGTGGTGAGGGCAGGGGTCGGTCGGTGATCCGGAGTGGATGGAGTTCATCGTGCGGATGGTGTCTTCGGTGCTGATCGGGGTCCAGGCGTGGAGGGTGGTGGTGGGGGGTGGTTGTTCGGTCATGGTGTGCGTTGGTTGGTTGTTGAAGCTGTTGTGTATGTCCGCGATCTTGTTGTGGAAGTATGAAGCGAGGGAGTTGCAGAGGTCTTGCGATGGGGTGATGTCGTTGTTTCCTGCGCTGGGGTTGGAAAGCTCTTTCACGATGTTGAAGAGTTCCTTGCAGTTGTGTGCGTTGTTGTCCAGCCGGTCCTTGAATGCTGTTTTCTTGGCGGCGCGGATCAGCTGGTGGTGTTTCCGGGTGGCAAGTTTGAAGGAGGTCCTGTTGTCCGGTGTCGGTTCCCTTCTCCAGACTTTCTCGAGGGCTCGGCAGTTCTTCTTGGAGCTCTTGAGTTCGTCGGTGAACCATGGGGCCTTCTTGCTGCCGGGTCTGCTAGGCGGGGTCCTCAGTGGGGCGAGTTCGTCTGCGCAGTTGCTGATCCACTTCGTGAGGTTGTCGGCGGCCTGGCTGGGGTTAGCTGAGCTGGCAGGAGGGTGCTGGCTCAGGGAGGTGGCGAGCTGGTCTGCTGTGATCTTGTTCCAGCTTCTGCGGGCGGCCTGTTGCTGGTGTTGGTGGGTCGTCGTTCTCTTGAAGGTGAAGTGGACGCAGCTGTGGTCCGTCCATTGAAGCTCTGTGGCGTGGCTGAAGTCGATGTCTGTGCTGGAAGAGAAGACTGCGTCGAGTGTGTGTCCGGCGAGGTGGGTGGGGGTGGACACCAGTTGCTTGAGTCCAAGGTTGGCGAGGTTGTCGAGCAGGGTGCTGGTGTTGCGGTCGTTGTTGTTCTCCAGATGGAAGTTGAGGTCTCCCAGGAGGATGTAGTCAGCGGAGGGGAGGGCATGCGGGCTGACGAAGTCGGCGATGTCCTCGCTGAATTGTGTGCGTGGTCCAGGGGGTCGGTAGATCAGGGTGCCTCTGAGGGTGGTGTTCGGGTTGGTGTGGATCTGGAAATGCAGGTGTTCGGCGCTGGTCAGGGTGTTGTCGGTGCTGGTCGTGAGACGGATGGTGTTCCTGTGGATGATGGCGATGCCTCCTCCCATCTGGTTGGCGTTTCGGTCCCTCCGGACGATCTTGTAGCCCTCTGGGATAGCGATGGCGATGTCGGGAGCTGAAGAGGCGTTCATCCAGGTCTCCGTGAGGAAGGCAACGTCAGGGGCTGTGGCGTCTAGAAGGTTCCAGAGTTCGATGGCGTGTCTGTGGACGGAGCGGGTGTTGAGCAGGATGCACTTGAGGTGGGTGCTGCTGGTGTTCGACTTGGCGGGTGCTGGTGCTAGGCTGGTCCGGATGCAGGAGAACTTGCAGGCGTGGCAGCTGAAAGGTCCGTGGGTACTTCGTGGAGTGGCTTGATGGCATTCTGGGAGTCGGCCGGTGTTGAGTGCGGTGAGGGTGGCGGCGGAGTACGTCAGGCGGGTCGGTCGGGGTCCTCGTCGTGGGCCAGGGGTCCTGGCACTGGGCGCGGTCCAGGCGCGGACGGGCGCAGACGGGCTTACCTTTGGCGCGCCTTCGGCGCACAATCGGCGCGCCCGCTGCGCGTGGCCGCTGCGCGTTCGCACGGTCGCCATTTAAGGCGAAGTGCGCGGGTGGGCGGAGCAGCTGGGAGGCGGGAGCGGGGAGGGTACAGAATAGAAAAAGGGGCGGGGAAAAGCGGCGGTGGCGGGAAGGGAGAGCGGAGGGCGGCGAGGTAGGCGGACAACAAGGTAGGAAAACCAAAACAAAGGCACAACGAAATAAATGAAAACAGGCACAAATTACAGTGAAAACGGTGACAACAAGGCAAAAACAACTACAGCGGAGGCAGCCGGCAACGAGGCAGGCAGCGAGGCAGAGGGCAGGCGAGGGGCACACGCAGCAGCTGGTGGCCGTGCGGGGGGGGCGCGGGGGTGACTGAGCAGGTTCTCCCACTGCTCAGTCAGGGGGATTTCCTAGCTACGCTAGACCTGAAGGATGCATACTTCCACATACCAATACACCCTTCACACAGGAAATACCTCAGATTCACTATTCAAGGGAATCACTATCAGTTCAAAGTTCTCCCCTTCGGAGTGACAACAGCACCCAGGGTCTTTACCAAGTGCCTGGCAACAGTGGCCGCGCATCTGCGAAGACAAAATATTCACGTCTTCCCTTATCTGGACGACTGGCTAGTTCAGGCCAAGTCAGCACAACAATGTGCCACCCACATGTCCCACACCATTCACCTTCTTCACGATCTGGGATTCTCACTAAATTACCCAAAATCAAGTCTCCAACCAGCGCACGTACAACAGTACTTAGGCGCGACAATCAACACTCTGGCTGCCACAGCTCAGCCAACTTTAGTGAGAATCAACAGCATACAACTGCTAATCTCGAAATTCAAACCTCAACACTCCCTTCCGGCGCGAGTGTTCATGCAGTTGAGACTACATATGCGCCCGCTTCAGGAGTGCTTAGCACGTCAATGGAATCAGGCTCACGGGCAACTAAAAGACCTAGTGTTGGTGAGCGGTCGGGCATACAACTCTCTGCATTGGTGGAATCCACAAAACCTTTGCAAAGGCCGACCGTTCCAAGAGCCTGTTCCACAAATCACACTGACAGCGGACGCGTCTCTCCAAGGCTGGGGAGCTCATGTACTCAATTACACAGTGCAGGGACTATGGACTACACAACAAAAGAAGATGCACATCAACCTTCTGGAACTGATGGCAATCTTCCTAGCCATGAAGGCATTCAAAGTACACCTGTGCAACAAGGTCGTGTTAATCCGGACGGACAACATGACTGCCATGTACTACATACAGAAGCAGGGAGGAACACACTCTCCACAGTTGTCTCATCTGGCTCAGAGCATGTGGAAGTGGGCCATTCAAAGGACCATATTCCTCATGGCGGAACACCTCCCCGGCAAGGACAACCAGATGGCGGATCTGCTCAGCAGACACAGCCACCAGATGCACGAGTGGGAGCTACACCCATCAGTACTCCAACCGTACTTCCAGCAGTGGGGTCATCCAGAGATAGACCTATTTGCCACAAACGAAAACGCAAAATGCCAAAGCTTTGCCGTTAGGTTCCCACATCCACAGTCGCAGGGCAATGCGATATGGATGAACTGGTCCGGCAGATTTGCGTACGCTTTTCCCCCAGCGCCGTTAATACCGCTGGTGGCACGCAAACTGCGACAGCACTCACTGACACTCATCCTGGTTGCTCCAACGTGGGCGCGCCAGCCATGGTACACCACCTTTCTGGAACTTTCCGTGGTGCCGCATCAAAGGCTGCGGATCAAACCTGCGCTTTTGACGCAGAACCATGGAGAAATTCAGCACCCAGATCCGCAACAGCTGAACTTGGCAATCTGGCTCCTGAAGTCCTAGAGTTTGGCTACCTAAACCTGCCACCTGAATGTATGGACATCATCAAGGAGGCCAGAAGACCCACTACCAGAGCTTGCTATGCGGCTAAATGGAAGAGGTTTGTCATTTACTGCAACAACAATGACATTAACCCGCTGGACGCATCCATTCAAAACATCATCTGTTACCTCTTACACTTATACCGATGCAATCTGGCATACAATTCAATACGTATCCATTTAACCGCGATAGCAGCCTATCTTCAAAACAGGCAGCACCTCTCTTTATTCAGAGTGCCTGCCATCAAAGCCTTCTTGGAAGGACTTAAACGAGTGATTCCCCCAAGGCACCCCCCAGCACCGGTGTGGAACCTCAACTTGGTCCTCACCAGACCAATGGGTCCGCCCTTTGAACCTCTCCATTCATGTGAGATTCAATTCCTCACCTGGAAAGTGTCTTTCCTGGTTGCCATCACTTCCTTAAGGAGAGTTAGTGAACTCCAGGCACTAACCATTCAAGAGCCATTCATACAGGTTCACGCAAACCGGGTCGTACTACGTACCAACCCCAAATTCATGCCTAAAGTAATATCGCAGTTCCACATGAACCAAACCATTGAACTGCCTGTTTTCTTTCAAAACCCACAAAATGTCGCTGAGAGAATGCTCCACACACTAGATGTAAAGAGGGCCCTCATGTACTATATTGACAGAACTAAAAACTTTAGGAAAACAAAACAACTCTTCGTTGCCTTCTCTCCACAACACAAGGGCAACGCCATTTCCAAAGCAGGTATAGCCAGATGGATCGTTAAATGTATCCAAATTTGTTATCAAAAAGCTAAACGCACATTAACGATCCCTCCACGAGCCCACTCAACACGAAAGTTAGGGGCGTCCATGGCTTTCCTGGGAAACATTCCTTTACAGGAAATATGTAGAGCAGCCACATGGTCCACTATACATACATTTATCAAACACTACTGTGTAGATGTACACTCAAAACAGCAGGCAGCTGTAGGACAGGCTGTTCTCAAAACTCTTTTTCAGACTGCTGCAGCTGGCACTGGTAGCCGCCGCTAATAGGAGGTACTGCTGTGTATTCTATGCACAGATATGAATTCAGCAGCCCACATGCCTCGAACTGAATATGCTACTTACCAGTATGCATCTGTTCTTGGCATGTAGGGCTGCTGACATTCATATCGCCCACCCTCCTCCCCGGCGCCTGTAGCGGCTGCAGCACTCAGAATTACTGTATAGCATGGTCATCACTTACTGTATCTACTCCATCACTGCCACAATGGCGAAAAACAATCTAAGGATGGAGAGGATGCCCATGCGCACTGTAGTCTAGGGGAGGAGCCACCTATCTCGTGATACTTCGAAGACTCTTCCAGGACAACAATGTGCAATCATCCGGACCCAACACTAGGCGGCGATCTATGCACAGATATGAATGTCAGCAGCCCTACATGCCAAGAACAGATGCATACTGGTAAGTAGCATATTCAATCCCTCGTGGGTACTGGAACGGGACCGCCAAGCATCCGCCAACTGAAGTTGTAAGGCAATGTCTTGTATTGCCCCCGCCGAAGCAGAAAGGGGACGGTCAGGTCTCCTGGAACGATCGAGAGCAGTGTCCATTACACAATTGAAATCTCCACCCCCAGAATATCGGTAGAGTACAGTGAGCTTTTAATAAAACAAATAGGGAGCGATAACATCGGGAAATGACATATCTACCCGCCGAGTCCGTCAGTAAAGGGTCTAATTTGAAACCTGCCTTAGGGTTTAGCCAAGTCAAAACACCCCTAGAGTGGGAAGTGAAACAAGCCGCATGTGAGATCCCTGCAAATCTGTTGCCTGTGAGGAGCGCAGAGCCCGGGGGCAGATGCGTCTCCTGAAGCAGGGCCACATCAACCTCCAAACCCCAACTTCGCAAAGGCAAGCCACCCACCCATAGACCTGAAAAAGAACAAAAAACCATGATGCAGCCGCACCAAGATGTGGCTGGCATAAACAATCCCAACACAAAGAATGATATAGCGGTTAACGCAGTAGGGCAGATGTTACCCAGCAACACAAACTGAGCCAACCCTCTGCTGTAATACCGCGTGTAGAATATAGAAGAACTCTCCAGCTACCGCACAGTGGACACCAAGTCAGTACTACATAGCAAAAAAGAAAAAAGCTGTGTCATGTCGGCGTCAGTTTCCCAACCCAATGAACACCTCAGCAACATAAAATAACAATCTATGACCCCTCAATCTGGGGGATGGACCACAGGCAGGAATTGAGATTATTAAGAATAAATCTATCTAGAGTGAGCTCACAACCCCATTGACAATGAAATATAGTAGCCAGCACAGAGAACAAAAGGGGGATGCATGTTCAATGTTATGACTGTGCAGGGCTTTGTCGAAAGATCAAATAAAGCGTTCTTACATACTTAAAATGTCAACAGTATTTCAGTCATTTTCATCAAGAGTGCCAGGCTCCTCATGCGATACTGGAGAGACAGGCTGTTCCCTCGGTCATTTGCCAGCTTTTTTCTAGTCTCTGAAGGCTTTCTGCAGGGACTGTGGATCATCATACACCCTAGGCTTGCTGTCAAACAGGACCTTGAGTCACGTTGGATATAACATGGCATACTCAATATGATGGTCACCTAATTTCCATTTCAAGGGGATGAATTGTCGCCTGGCCTCCTGCACCTTGAGGGTAAAATCCGGGAACAGAGAGATGGAAGAGCCCTCATAGTGCAAGGTTCCTAGCTCGTGCCTTACACAATGCAGCATCTCTGTCCTGGTAATGTAGAAGTTTTGCTATTATTGGCCGAGGCGGGGCACCAGGCCAGGGTAAGGACCAAGCGAGCGATATGCTCTCAACGACAAAAAGGTGGGAAAAAGTGTCTGCACCCAGAAGAGTGGTCAATCGTTTTGCAACGAATGTTTCCATATTTCCGATCGCTGTAGATTCCGCCAGGCCTGTTATGCGGAGGTGATTGCGACATGAGCGGGCCTCCAAGTCCTCAGCCTGATCCTGCAGTGCAGCCAAAGTTTGCTTGACCCGCTTCTGTGTGCCGTCAGCGTCCGGCTGAGCCTCCTCCACTTCTGCAATGCCGCGCTCCCCCATGTTTATACGTTCTGAGTGTTTATCCACCTTTTTGGACAACCGGTCCATTCTGTATGCCAGCGTATCGATCTTAGTCAATGGCTGTGAGCCCCTGCTGCATGGTCGCAATAATCTGCTTAATGTCACTCACCGGATCGTTGGCAGGGGCATCCGAGTCGGGGAGCATATTGTCTGCTGCCTCCTCATGGCGCCAGGATTTGCGGTCCTCAAAGGTGGGCTTAGGTTGGGATTTGTCGGGCTTCCCCATCGCTAGACCTGCACTCCAGATCTGATCACAAGACACCTATCGGGAGTAAGGGGAGGCCAGAGTTCCAGGTCAGGCAAGGCGACGTGAGGACCACACACAACTAGCAAATGAGGAGTGGCAGCCAGCTATCCATTGATCCAGCCTGAATGGGAAGGTCTGTGTAGGGCCGGCATCCATGCAGGGGCAAAGGGAGGTGTTAAAAATCCAGACAGTGGTACCAGGGATCAGCAGGCGCCAAATTTGAAAAATACAGCACTCACCACCAGTCCCAAAGCGAAGGAGGAAGGGCACCCGTGAGGCAGAATGGTTCACACCCAAGGCACAGGGGTGAGCTCGGGTTAAGGGACCGGACCACGCCGCCAAATTGAAGAGAGTCCGTGCCTCAGGCAGCCACCGTCCTCAAGTCCGGGGCGCAGTGCAGGAGAGGGGGTGAGCCAAAGGTGGAATCACACAGCAGCCCAGGGAGCAGTCACCAAGCCCGTCTCCCTCGCAGTATGGCGTAGGAGGTGCCACCTCTGCAGTGGCAGCAGGATCCATGGCCACAGGGGAGCACAGATCAGTCCAGTCCCACAGGCGCTCTCCATGGCCCGTCCAGCAGCAGAGCCGCCCCCCAGACGCCGATGCGTCCAGCTACCAGGCCGCAACCGCCCACCTCCAAACACCAGCGCTGCAGATCAAAAGTTGGCGGGGGTCCAACGCGGATCAGTAGCAGGAGCGATGGGGCCACCAGCAATCGTGGGCGATTCCGGAGCTATCGCCGGCTCCCACACCGCGGAGTCAAGTGGCCGAAGGGCGCGAAGGCATCTCCTGCGAGCACACAGGTCAGAGGCCGTGCCGCCTCTCACGCTGATCTCAGCGGAGCAGCCAAAGCCAAGAGCTCCGGTCACAGCCCCGGACAGAGCGAGTGCCCAGAAGGGCAAATCCGTAGGTGTGGTCACAATTCAAGGCGGTGAGTATCAGGATTTATGAACGGATTGGGTGGTGTGTGGCGGAGCTCTAGATCGGAGTGGC
Source organism: Triturus cristatus (assembly GCF_964204655.1). Classification (NCBI taxonomy): domain Eukaryota; kingdom Metazoa; phylum Chordata; class Amphibia; order Caudata; family Salamandridae; genus Triturus; species Triturus cristatus. The sequence goes on from NC_140587.1 coordinate 102,543,221, forward strand.
CATTTTCGAGCCGGGCAAGCTCCGCCCCCCCCATGCATTCTATATTTCTGCACTTCTTATGGTTATATTTATAATCAAATAAAGATTTATGACGAACCTACATATTTGTGCTTCCGTTTTGTCTTAGTCATTTTTTCTGCCATGCCATTCCTGTGGGACGAAGGTCTTAGAAGGGCCCAAATGCTTTCTTTATACTGTCTTCCAGAAAGCAGCAGCTGGCTTTACTTTTTGGTCCATAATTTTTCAGAACCTCCTTGTACAAAGCAGACATCCGACTGTTTTTATAGTTTAGTCAACCTCTTTAGAGACCAGTATACGTTTCCTCAATATTTACCCAATGCCTAAAAAGGAAAAAAAAAAATCAGAAAATGTTCGGAAACCACTTGATTTTCACCCACCAGTGAAGTCAAAAAACCCAGTGGTGGAACCAACTACAGATATGCAAAGGTTGCCACCTTCTGTGCCCTATCCTTTATAGAGGGAGAGGTGTGGCACAGCGGCCAGGGCAGCTGACTCCGGAGCACCGGGGCTCACGGGGCGAAGCATTAGAGACTCCTGAGCCGGGAGCCAACCTTAACGTATTTGCACATTTTGCACACTTTGTACTCGGAACTGATCTTATCCTTTGTACTTGGCTTTTAATCTGCACTCACCGCTGCCTAGCCGGAGATAGTTGCTAGGAGGGAGGTGACATCGTTGCCCTCGGTGATTGCCGGTGGAGCGAGACGCCATCTTGAGGGAAATTGAAGGGCAGCGGGCTAGTCTTTACCCTTAATGCCATAAATACACGCGCTAACGCAACTGCACAGCGGATGCGTCTAAGGCAAGCCTGTCTGCGCCCGTCCGCGCACGACTGAGCCCTGAGGCCAGGAATGCTGGCCAAAATGAGGTAAATTGCCCCAATTCTAGTCGCCTAGCATTCTCTGCTAAATCCCTGTTCTTGATTAGAACACAAGCATACGCCAAGCGCTCAGTTCATATGAGTTGTCCTAGGAAGTTTCCAAATGTGTTGGAGGGTCCAGTAGCCTGTAGGCTTTGTTACTTTCAAAGAGATTTGACAATGGTTAGTCCATAGATTCCAATGAAGAGCATGGATCAAGATATAGTTGGTTTAAACAGTAAACTGTGTAATGTTAGATCTTTAGCAAAGCACCCCATTGAAATATGGGATTTGATTTCCTCACATTCTCCAGACATTTGTTTTTTCACAGAAACCTGGTTAAACCCTACAAATCACCCATTGATAAATTTAGCTATTCCAGATAGTTCTAAATTTATACACCTGGACAGGGAAGAAAAAACGGGCGGGGGCATTGCAATTGCCTTTAAAAATTCCCTTAATGTGAATTGGATTTCCACCTTTAAGTAATAGCAGCATGGAACTGGGGATCTTTAAGATCAATATATCACCAACAGACAGTTGCAATGGAGCATTGATCTATCGACCCCCAGGTTCTAGGGCCAATTTCACTGATCAATTGGTAGAACAAATAGCCATGCATGTGCTTGCATCCAATAAATTCCTTTTATTGGGTGATATTAACTTTCATGGGGAAGATTTCACCAATCCTGAAGTTAATAAACTTCTTTTTAGTCTAGACTTATTGGGACTTACTCAGAGGGTTAAAGGCCCAACACATCTGGCTGGCCACTCGCTAGACTTAATGTTTTCTAACATAGATCACCTGACTTGTAACCCTCCGAACCCTCTTACATGGACAGACCATTCTATGATTATGTTCTTTATTCAATCGCCGTGCCTGACGGGTTTAGCAGTGAACATGACGGGGAAAAAAGAGATGCGTAGACCATGGCGCGACCTTACTTTGGAAGCTTTCAGCGAGGCATTCCATCCCAATTTACCAGCTAGTGACTTGGAAGTATCCAAGCTGTTGGAAGGCTTTAATTCCGCCTTTGTGACTGCTCTGGACACAGTAATTCCACCTAAAAATTATGGCTCTCTACAGTGGCGTACATCAGCCCCTTGGTATACATCTGATTTAAAATCTGCAAAATCCAAATGTGAAACTTTGGAGAGACTCTGGCGCAATAGTAAAGATCTCCAAGAGAGACAACTGTACAAACAGTCTTTGTCCAGCTATCATCAGAATATTAAAACAACCTGACAAACTTTTATCATGAACCAAATAGAATATGCCAGCAACTTCTCAAATGTCTTTTTAATATAGTAAGGGATTTCGTGTCTCCACAAGTCTGTAGACAATCTCCAGTGGAATCCCAAGAGCTCTGCAACTCATTAGCGACCTATTTTCAAGAAAAGATCTCTAATATATATGCTAATTTTCTATCTACTGCCTCACAGAACTCCGAATCCAATACTAGACTAGGGGAATCAGAAAAGGTGACACCTAGTACCATGGACTGTTTTGAAACAGTTACGTTAGAGGAGGTTTTTAATTCCCTGTACACAGCAAAATCCGACTCGCCTCTGGACCTTTGTCCCCCGAAGACGATGGATCTCCTAGCCACCAGCTGCGCCCCAGAAATTCGAAATATTTTTAATTGTTCGATACAAACGGGTATCATCCCTACGACATGGAAGGAAGCGCATGTGCGGCCAATACTGAAAAAACCCACGGCTGACCCTCAAGTACTTAGCAATTACCGTCCTATTTCCTTGCTACCCGTATTGGGTAAGCAATTAGAAAGTATAATAAATAGACAGCTGGGTTTATACCTTGAATCCAACAAAATGATGGACACCTCACAATCTGGTTTCCGACCGGGTTTCAGCACTGAAACTGCTATACTGACTGTGACTGATTCCCTTAGGCAGGTAATGGACGCGGGAGGATCAGTTGTACTGATCCTATTAAATCTCTCTGCGGCGTTTGATACCATCTCACACTCAAAGCTTGTGAAAAGATTATACACCTGTGGTATCCAAGATACCGCCTTAAAATGACTGCAGCATTTCCTGTCAGACAGACACCAAACCATTATGTTGGGGCCCTATTTTTTAGGAAAAATGCGCCTGGGTAAGGGCGTACGTCAGGGCTCCTGTCTAAGTCCAACTTTATTTAAAATATATATGGCGCCTCTGGTAAAAATTGTAGAGCAGTTCGGCTTTGAGATAATTTCATATGCTGATGATACTCTGCTCATGTTCACTGTCGGCCCTAATTTAGAAAGTGAGAAAATTTGTTTCACTGCCGGAATGCTTGCAATCTCCAGCTGGATGAAGGAGAATTGCCTTCAACTTAACCCAGAAAAAACGAAGGTCATGCTAATGGGGAAAGCCTCAACTATTTGGTCGGAGGAGTGGTGGCCCCAACAGCTGGGAGCAGCACCCGTGCCCAAACAATGTGTAAAAAACCTAGGGCTAAAACTTGATCGGACATTAACAATGATAGATCATATTGCTGCCACAACTAGTTCCTGCTATTATAGCCTGCGTCTTTTGCGCAGGATCTTTCCTTATCTGCCCATAAATTGTCGTAGAACCCTGGTTCAAGCCATGGTGATTAGCAGATTGGATTACGGGAACACTCTGCTGGCTGAAGTAGGAGAGACCTTGCTTGCTAAGTTTCAGGTGATTCAGAACACCACGGCAAGAATGATTCTGAATCGCCCGGCTGGCTCTCCCTCTGGCCCCCTGTTGAGAGAGTTACACTGGCTACCACTGAGGAAGCGATCATGTTTCAAAATCTGCTGTCTTACTTACAATGCCTTGAAAGGCAAAGGTCCCTGCTATCTGTAAAAGAAACTCACAAAACATGTACCTTCTCGAAATCTGTAATCCAGTACACTAGCTCTTCTACAGGTGCCCCGAATACCTCTTAGTCATACAGGAGGTAAAGCTTTCTCTTACCTTACTCCAAGATACTGGAATAAACTACCTATTGCTCTGCGTGAAATTTCCATCTACAGTATATTTAGGAAACAACTAAAAGCTTACCTGTTTTTAAGTTTGAATGGTCTGATTTCCCAGTTTCAGGTCTGTCTCTAAGCAGCACCGAGATGCCCCCGGGTGAGTCATGCGCTATATAAGTAGATCTAAAACAACATAACAGTAGCTCGCTTAATCTTCATAACGGCCCCCAGTGCCTTGAGACCCTTACGGGTGATTAGTTTGCGCTTTACAAATACCGGGTTATAAAGGATAAGAAATGATACCAGGTAATACAGGAGACATGAGAGCGGAGAATAGGATGACCCTCTTGGGGGAATACAGGAACGGAGCCCAGAAAACCTTCTTCATCACAGGCCCAGAAAGGATGCTGTCCCACAGAGAGTAGACTATCCTTCTACATCCTCTACACAGACATGAATGTGTTGTTGTTTATTACCTAATCCACTCCACAGGCATCAGATGAGGGTGAAGATCTTTTTATTGGTACATAGCGCATACAACACGATCCAGACTGCCAGTGCCTAGGGCTCTAGGTGTATTCCATATACCCTCACATGGTAATGTTTATATAAGTGCACACACCACAACACATCCCACCTTGCACCATAACAATACTAAATCACTGAACAAAAAAAGGAAAGGAAAGTTTGAAGCCTGGCAACTCTAGATAGCCTCTCAACCAGTTATTCTGTGTGATAAGAGTGTGTAATGGAAACTCCAAATAGGTTTCAGACACAGTAATGCATTGAAGCTCAGTCACTGACTCCACACTGCCACAGATGCTCTAATGCAACATACTAACCTCCCTTCCCCATATCAATATATGGAGGCCCTAAACACAGCATGCAGTGATGTACAGCCCCTCAGCAGCTTCATCAAAATACTTTGTAAGGGATCCCGTTGTTTCCTTGAGCTCAGAGGAGGAGGTGTTGATCACAGTACATGTTGAATGTACCGAATGCTATAGTGTTTGCCTAGAATGGCACACAACTCCAAGGCTTGCCCTCTGATCAAGCCCAGGCTTCCTTGCCACATGTTAAGTTGGATGTATTCTGTATGACCTCACATGGTTCTGTATATGGAAGTGCACAAGCCAGAACAGAATGCTTACTCATTGAGGATGCTTCAGTTTCCTCCTTTTAAGAAGTCTCTAGTGGATGATGTAGTCTTTTAAACAACCAATGTTGTTTGCTACGGGACTCTGTATAAAAGCACCTTTGTCTTAATATGAGTCCTTGTTAGAAACGGGGTCTCTAGTTGGCAACGGTTTGCACCCTGCCCAAGTAGGGCCCCTCACTCTAGTCAGGGTAAGTTACACCCTCAGAATAACCTGAGTTCACCTCCTTGGTACCTTGGCAAGAGCAGTCAGTCTTCTCTCCGAGACAATGTGTAAAGTATTTGTACACGCACACACAGTAACTCAGTGAAAACTATACAAAGGGACTCCACGCCAGTTTAGAATAATAGCCAGTATTTCTCTGATTAAAACAAGACCAAAACGGCAAAACTCCAACATACACAAGTCTATATGAATTCTCAAAGGTTAAATAAAGTTATAGTACTTAGAAATCAATGGTTGCGTATGACCAGGACAAATTACGTGAGATGCTTTCATAATCAAAGACAATGCAGGGCGCAGGGGAGGTGAGGCATTGTTAAAAGCAGTTCCTTACTACTGTGCCGGTCATTGGTACGGTGACACTCGGGGACAGTGCGTTGTGCAGGAGGTGATGCGTCCCTTGTATGAAGGGATGCACGAGTTCCTTAAGGCGGTGCAGAGTTGTTGAGGTGGCCGAGTCCGGGGACGATGCGTAGCACAGGGGGTGATGCATAGTTTGCAGTCACGATACCTTGGTTCCTTACTGTGGTGTGATGTCGATGATAAAATCTGCATCCAGTGTTGATGCTGCTTCAAAAGTCAAGTTGTGCTGTGTTGATTCCACTGTGTCGAAGCAGGCATTGTTTTGGAGTCCGAGCGGTGAGTCACAGACTTCGGTGTTGTAATGCTCGAGACTTGCGCAGTGGCGATTCTTCGGAGGCGCTGTGGCGAAAGGTCAGAGCCAGCATTTTAAGCTGCGGTCGTTGCGTCAAGCAGGGACCACGCTTTGAGTTGATGCTATGATTTTTGTTCTTATTGCACAAGAACTCACTTTTAACGGCCCAGGAACTGGATTTGGCACCTATTGGCAGAGTAAGGCTCTCAGCAGAGAAGCCCAGGTGCTGGCAGATGAAGTCTTTGATGGCCCTGAAACTTCCAACGGTAGGCAAGCTAAACTCAAGACCTTGGAGAACCTTAGAAAGCAGGATGTAGAAAGCAAAGTCTTTTCTTTTCTCTCCCAGGACAGAAGCAGCAAGCAGCATGCCAGCAAAGCAAACCGCAAAGTGGCAGTCCCTCCTGACAGCAACACAGCTTTTCTTCCAGGCAGAATGTTCTCAATCTAGAAGTGTTCTGAGTATATGGTGTCATAGTACCAGTGCTTCAACCCATTTCAGCCTTTGAAGTAGGCAAACTTCAAAGAAAAAATTTGTAGTGCAAAAGTCCCTGTCCTTCTCTGGCTCCAAAAACACTACAGGAGGTGGAGACATATTTGTGTGAGGACAAGCACGCCCTATTCAGTTATTCGTGTGAACTCCACTCGCCATTCTAGCTCAGGAAGGCCCATCAGCCTGGTGATGTTCCATCAGGATATGCAAGGCACATCTCCGCTCCCTTTGTGTGACTGTCTAGAGTGAATGCACATGAGCCTAACCGTCACCCTGACTCAAACGTGTATTTAGAGTAAGCCTGGGCAAAGCACTACGCTACGCTCGCGTAGTTTGCGAAGTTCGCGCTACGTCGCACTACGCGAATTGCACGTAGCACAGTGCGAACACGCGTAGCGTAGTGTTGCGGTCATTTTTTGCTTGCTCGCGGTCCTCAACGTCAAGTTGGCGACCGCAAGCAAGCAAAATGACATCCCGGTGAGACTTTTTCCTTGTTCGCGATCAGCAACATCAAGTTGGCGATCGCGAGCATGGAAAATAAACCTCCCGGCGAGATTCCCAACTCGAGGAGGTCAGGTTTCTCATTGCGAGTGGTCGCGTATGCTCGCGACCACTCGCGATGAGAAACTACCAGTTCGTGTTGAGAAAGCTGCCGCTCGAGTAAAAATCTACTCGAGCAGCAGAAAACTACAGCTCGCACTGTGCAAGATGCCATTTTCAATGATTGCACAGTGCCGGTTGCGTGTCGGCACTGTGCAATCATTGAAAACGACATCTGGCACAGTGCAAAGGTATTACGCAGTTCGCGAAGTGCTACGCGTAGCTCGCCTAGTGCGAACTGCACTTTGCGTAGCTTCGCGAAGTGCTACTTCGCGAACTACGCCCAGGGTTAATTTAGAGACGAGCAGAGGCAACTAATGGTTGAAGTAAGAAAATGCTCACTTTCTAAAAGTGCGATTTTCAGACCGTTAATATAAAGACCACTTATACTAAAAGGTGTGTATGAAAATGATGAGTCCAGAGACCCCAATCTCCAATTTAGACATAGAGCACTTGCAATTTAACCAGTAAAAACGAAATTCAGCACAGGATCAAAAAACAGGAGGTCCGACTCCAAAAGATAGGGGAAGCTACGCCAGATACCTGTGGGGGACTACGGTAACCGTTTCTTTTAGCCTACCATACTTACCCTTTTAACTCTGTCTTCATAAAACCAGTACAAATGTTCATAGAAAAGGTGTAGGGCTCTGGACTCAGGCAGCTTCTTCCTCTTTCTATTGCTTGTTTATTCAGAGAGCATGTTGATGCTGTGCGCTAAACATTTTTAGCACCTGGGGAAATTGATAACATAATTTTGTGCAACAAAGGGAAGAGAGACTGTCAGAAATTTACTAAGGTAGTTGGAGCGATTAGCTCTACTGCTGTTTTATTTTTGTTTGCGCAATTTTGGGAGGTGTGGAATTTATTAGACTATTTCATCAATGTTCCGCTAAGGGAAAGAATTTAAAGACTTCTTGATGGAAGGCAGTGAAACTATACACCAAGTGCTGCCAAGGACTCGCTAGCTCTTGCTGCCCAAGACATTCTCCACATGTTGTGCTCCTCTAGAGCTACAATTCTGTTTTTTTCTGAGATTCTGCAGGAAATTATGGATTGGCCCTTTCTAGGATTGCCACTTTTTAAATCTCTCACTGATGATCAAATATAGTGAATGCTAGGTATTCACAAAGATATAAGGAGTATGGTAGAGGTCAGAAGTACTCTTATGTCCCTTCTCTGATAAGGCAGCAGCAACTGCAGCATCAGCAGATTCCACAGAAGCGGTTTATTTAGGCACATAAGGCTCTCAGGAGTAATGGGTTTCAGCAGCCTTTGCCAACTGTACATAATGCGCGCCCTATAATAGTGGCTCCTCCTTCCTACTACCATTGCACACTAAACCAATGGGAGTGAGAGAATGGGAGAAATATTTCCAATCAACCCTCTCCCTTCGTGTTAGGACCCAGCAAAATACCTCTTTTATGGAGGCTGTAGAGTGGCCACGCCAAAGACAAGCCCGTCTGCGCCTAGACCGTACCCAGTGGCAGAAACCCTGGCCCTCCAGACTCCCACAGGTACTCCTCTGCAGCTCCTCGAGCCCTGGACCCCAGATGATGCAACAGCTGCTGCCTCGCTTCTCTTCGCTCCACGGCAGGGCCGTTCACCTGCCTCTTCACCTGCAACACAGGACTACCCGCCTGTGCAGAAACCCGCTCCACTCCCAGACTAGGCCAACCCCTCCTCTGCCCCTGATTCGCCACCTGAAGCCCCCTCGGCTACAAGATGACCACCAGGACCCCATCAACAAACAAGGAGGAGGCATTGCCATTATCCACAAAGTATCAATTTGCTGCACCACCACCAAAGATGACACCACACTGATCATGCAACACCTTCATTTCCAACTCCACTCCAACGACTAAACAATAATCAAAGGCACCCTCCTACCTACCCCCAGCACCAAGCACCGGCCTTTGCAGCACCATCACAGCCTTCATTGCCCCACTTACCATTGAATCCAAGCACTACATTTTCCTAAGAGACCTCAACTTCCACCTGGACGACCTCACAGACACAAACCCTGCCAACCTCCTGGAACAAATGACCAACACCCAGTTGGTTACAGATCCCACTCACAGAGCAGGACACACACTGGATCTTATCTTCACGTGCAGCAACAAAGTCAAATACAGCCACACTACGGAACTTACCTGGACCGACCACTCCATTGTCACAATCACAGGATCACCCTGCACGTTCCCCAACCCTCTCAGCGCCGCCTTCTGCAGTTGGAGCAAAGTGACAAAGACCCAATGGATGGATGGACACCTTCAACACCTCCCAGTCTGATGCCGCAACTAGCCTGAAGCAGGCAGTCAAAAACTTCAACAGCTGGACCCCCAAACCCACCGACTGAGTTGCCCCATCAAACCAGCCAAAACCTGCAGATCCACCAGCTGGCACACACCGGAACTCAGCACAGTGAGACGCAGCTGCAAACAACTGGAGAGATGGCGCCATCTTTAAGTCAGCCCTTAAATAATTCCACCGATTCAAAGATGTGAAAAAAGCTGCCCTTGCAGACCCCATCGAGGCCAGCGCCAACTACAATAAGGAACAATCTAGTGAATCACTTCCACAATAAGATTTCCACCATCTACAGGATCTTCGAGCCACTACCCACCAACGTCTTCACTCCTATGGAAGCCTCCCACGACCAACATCTCACCGCATAGGTACAGCTCACCACACCGAACACCACAGACATCATGAACTCCATCTACTCTAGTGTACCCACCGACACCTGCTTAAACCTAGGAAGCAGCGAGATCAGCCACCAACTGACCCACTATCGTCAACGCATATTTCGCCACAGCCACCATTCCAGTCGCATGGAAACAGGCAGAGGTAAAGAATGCCTTAAGCACCCAAGCGATCTCCAGAACTACCACCCCATGTTGCTGCTCCCGTTTCCCGATAATGTCCTGTAGAAGCCAATCCACTGACAGCGACCGAACACCTGGAGAGAAACAACCTGCTAGACACTTTTAATCATGTTTTCGGGCCAACCACAGCCCAAGAACGCCCTCATAGCCGCCATGGACGACATTCGAACCGTATTTGACAGCAGAGTATCGGCGGCCTTGATCCTCCTCAACCTCTCTGCAGCCTTCGACACTGTATCCTATGACACACTCCTCAAGACAATGCACCAAATTGGGATCAAGGGAGACACTCAGATGGATTACATCATTACTCACGGAGGGCGTACAAAGAATCCACCTATCCCTCTTCACCTCGGAATCCATGAGCACCATCTGTGGCGTCTCTCAAGGATAATCCCTCAACCCACCCACCCACTTCAATGCCTACATCCTCATAACCCACAATATCAACATCATATCCTTTGCCGACTTCACCCAACTCATCCTCTCCCTCTCAGCAGACCCCTCCACCAGCAAGATGAACTTCCACAACTGCATGAAGATTGTGGCAGCCTGGATGAAGGACAACTGTCTCAAGGGCAACAGTCTGATACTCAGCACGGACAATATCAAAGTGTTGATCCTTGGCACCCATGCCTCCCTCTGGAATGGCACCTGATGGCCAGCTGAACTCTGACCCACACCAAAAGACCACACCTGCAACCTTGGCATCATCCTGGACAGCAAACTCCCCATGAGACGACAGAGCAACACAATCTCCTCTGCTTGTTTCCTCACTCTCCACATGCTCTGAAGAATTTTCAAATGGCCCCCCATAAGCACAAGAAAAACAGTCACACAAGCCCTAATCACCAGCCGTCTGGACTACTGCAACGCACTATACGCAGGATCCACTCCACACTCATAAGAAGGCTCCAGAATTCAGCAGCCAGTTGATCCTTAACTTGCCCAAACGGACCTACATCACCTTGCACCTGAGGAACCTCGTCCAGAAGAGAAACCAATTCAAACCACAGACACACACCTTCAAAGCCCTCCACGACCAAGGACTAGCAACCTTCATCAAGTTAACAAACAGCTCGAATGCAGCGGTGGACCGGTTTCTTTAATTGCACCAACCAAATACTTTAAAGTGTCCACTGCAGAAATCAATTAAGTGCCTTATCTAGTGCAGAGCTACTAGGGAGCCTCACAACATTCCAATCTAAGCTTGGCTTAACAGTGAGATCATCCCGGCCAGCCAAGCCATCACGCATTCCACCTCACGTGTATCCCCTAAACTTGGCAAGACATCACACCCCAGTCATGAATGGCGGCCAGTAAGAGTGATCGGGTGACTTCTAACAGGGCCGACGTTTATTAGACAACCATCAATAATACCTTTCAGCTCAATGATATACTAGTTTTGCTATTAATGGTCATGCACAAGCACTTTGTTGGTAATCTAATCAATGGCATTATATTTTGTATTCAGGACCTGTTTCATGTTACGCCGAATGCACTCCCTACTCAGCAAAATCTCCTGTTACAACAAGTAGAGTTGCCAAAGCACTTTGATGGCGACGTTCAACAGGACTCCTCTGTCAGTTTATCCCAAAATGCATGTATTTTTGTTAATTATTTTATTCTAATATTGTTCACATTTTTAATAATTTGCAAAATGTGCATAGACTTTCGACTAGAAACACGATCTGTAAAGCTTGCCAACATGCACATGTTCTTTTTTTTATATATGTAATTGTAATGGTTTTAATCAACCGAACAATAAGGATATTATTATTATTATTCTGACTCATATTAGATCCCCTCAATTTCTTTGCCACGGTTTGGAGGTGGACTTGAGGGCAAGAGCCTTCTTTTTAATGTACCCCTTTCATCTAGCCAGACTCTGAGATACTTGTATTCTGATACTTTCTCAATGCTCGCTCTTCCAAGTGCCTGGCTTTTTCATCCTTCTCCCAGAGATGGTAATATTTTGTCTTTTCTCGATGGACCTCAGCTTATTTAGCTTTGTATATTCAAAAATGTATCTCATTAGAAACCGTAGACCCATCCTTCATCCTTGTATGACTTAACAGCACCAAGTCATCCGTGTAAAGTAGGTTAGACAGGCATTTATTTCCTAAATTCGGAGAGTGTGAATTAACTGTGTTGAGCTCCCCTGTAAGGTTGGAGATGACATATCCTTGTTTTAGGCGTCCCCTAATCAATATCTTCCTCGGGAGAAGGGTGCTAGTTTCATACGCAGCCAATTTTCATAATATAGTAGCTCTATCGCTCGTAAAAGGCACGGAGGAACACCCAAGTTCATAACTTTCTCCAGAGGTGTTTTCTTGAAGTTCTATCAAATACTGTTTTCAAATCAACAAAACACGCATAAGGGGCGAGCACATCTGGGCTGAACTTGTCATTCGCATGGAGATGGCCAACAGATTTGATACAGAGCCTTGATCCCGAGGGAATCCAGCTTGATTCAGGGGAATAATCCTTTGTTAATTTGTCTGGGTTTCGAGGTCAGTTAGCAACAGGTTTGTGAAATATTTAGCTTCAGCATAGATCAGTACAATCAAATGATAATGATTTGTTTTCTGCGTATTCCCCGTCCTTATAGATTGGCTAAATTATTGAACCCCTCCAAGTCTCAAGAATGTCATGTGTGTGTAAAATATGACTATAAAGTACATTGAGCCAGTTAGCTCAAAATGTAGGGTCTTTTTTAAATAGTGCCATTTGGACCTGACCCACAATCAGCATGTGATTTTGTGATCATTTTCGAATATCTTTACGCAAAAAGCTTAATGGGTCATTATCCGGCTCACTGCATTCCAACCAGGCATCCATACTGCCTTTAGGCATAGTTCGATTTTGAAGGAAAATACATCGGCATTGGCTTCGTTTTGAAAGGTTTTGTTCGTGAGGATGCTCATATGAGGCTGTTCATATTTTGTATGATGTGGGTTACTTGGTTTATCCTCAAGTGCTGAGAAATGATTTGTTAAATACATTGCCCAGGTCTCTGCTGAAATTTGCGTTGTTGGATATTCTTTGTCAGTCCTCTTTCATATTAATCATTCGCCAAAAGCTTACTGTGTCCTTATTCTTACTGGCTCAAGTAATCTTTCGCAAAAACCAAAGGAAATGATGGACGGAGTGTTGAACATTGCCAGCACTCACCCCCAGTCAACTGATCTGGGTTTGATCCATCACCGTTCTTTAGCCCACTCTGTCACCCCAGTTCAGACATGGCCATATGCAAATCAGTCTGACCCTGTGCCTCATGGGAACAATCAATCAATCAATCAAATCAATCAAAGCTTTATTTCGACATATAATATCATAAAAGCACAGATGTACATAAAAAGACAAATTCATAGAAATACATAGTTAAAAGCATGCCGAACTGCCAATCTTTCCCCAGGAGTCATCATATTTTAATTTCTTAAACTCCCAAAGTTCTTTTTTCAATTTACTCCTTGTTTTATTTCCATTTTTTACGTTGGGCATTGTGGAGTTATTCTTAATTGTTGTAGCAGCCTGTTCAGGAGCTTCCTCCAGTGTCTCACTTCCGGGGCAGCCGTTGTTTTGCTGGTACCATTAAAGGCTGGGCTTTGTTGCAGATTTTCCTTGGGTATATCTTTAGGATACATTTTATTAATTCCAATCGGCTACTAGTAGGGTTCCCCAGATGCAGAAGATTTTACAGAAACTTAGTGCAGGTGTCAAGTATTTCCCATCACATTCTCTTCCACCTCGCAGCATGTCCATCATCCAACAAAGCTTTTGACTTGCAATAGCTTTGGATATTTGTTGATACAATGTTAATTTGAGATACTTGATCGCTTTCTGGGCATTGGTCAATACAAAGCTCTTGGCTGTGACTGAAGAGTTCTGTGTTTCCGAGAGGATAATCCAAATGTGAGACACCGCTTTCTTTTATCCTGGTTCATGCTGGTGGACTGTCACTAGGAACCCTTCTAGTATTATGGACCGTCAGCCCTACTGAGGTGCAATAACCAAAGAGCTTTTTGCCAAGTTTGTCAGAGATTGTGTGTTGGTGATAGAGATTGGGCTGGAATTTCCCCATAAGCGCCTAGTATCTGCAGGTCTGCTCCATGTTCCGGAATGTAAAATAAGATCAGAATAAAGCCTCCCGTTATGATTAAATCTGCATCAGGATAAGCATCCTTCAATTACATTATAACTAAATGCAGCTTTTCAACCCCAATTCTTTTTTCATTTTTACTAGGGTTGAAATAAGTGTTTTAAAAAATGAGGCTAGGCTTTCCTTCGCCCTTTCACCATTCTAAAAGGACTGCAAGGAGGCCAGATTCCGATGACGCAAGGACATTTGTTTTTATCTACTCACTTTGTCAGCTCCTAATGCAGACTGTACCATGATAAAAATAATTTCAGCTTCATTTGAAAAGATCATGTCTTCTCAGGCCTTCATCTCCACCCTAACGTCATCCTTTTTGGAATTAGTTTGTCAAGACACCAGGAAGATTCATCTCCCTGGTCTTAAACTGTGTTCCTAGGCATCACCTAACATCTGTTAAAGGATTAATTGATTTTTATCACAAACTTTATTCCCCAAGAGAGATTACAGAAGACTTTGCTTCTGGCCATAATGGCAGATAATTCACAGAATTGATTAGAAGAAAATTTTGTTGGGTGTCACTTCACTTCAATGTAACAGATTGTCTGTTCATAAGAAATGTGAGCAGAATAAATGTAAAACACAAAGGAAAACTGGGTTATTACTGACACCCGAAATACCCACTTGACCCTAGGCAATCATTATCGCAGACTTTGTCAATCGACCTTCCTCTGAGAAGTATAGCATGATTATGGTCACTATTGACTCATATTCTAAACTGCTCACTTTTCTGTTCTTCCTAAAATTCCAACAACATTAAAAATGGCCACAGTATTCAATTCTGACATCTTCAAGATTTATGTATTCCTATGAAAGATTATCTCTCATCGAGTTTCTCAAAATGTGTCAAAATTGTGGAAGTTCTTGCACTGTTATTTAGTTATCTGAAGAGCATTGACCTCTGTGTTTCATCCTCAAAGGAATGATTAAACAGAGAGGCTACATGAACCTCTGGAGGAATTTTTAAGATGCTACAGTTCCTATTCCCAAATCAATTGGAAGCATGTATTACCAACAGCGGATTTTGCCTAAAATAACTCTCCTCACATCTCTACTGGGTTCTCACCATTTTTTGCCTTGACTGTGTTCCATGCTTGGAGTATTCTAGATCCTTCAGAATTTCTTGCCCCGGGTCTGATACATTGTAATCCTAAATTTACAAACCTGTGAACTGAAATGGAACATCCTGGACAATCAACAAAGGCATCTAGCAGACATTTGGCCTGGGCAGTGGGAAGATTTTCCTGGACTCCATTTTTTTCCCCTTCCCACTGAGGTTGGTTTTCCGAATTTATCTCCGAGACTACCAATGTAAGCCTGGAGTCTGCCATTGCTGCTTGAGGTAATATGCCGTAACTAGACATGAAAAAGGTCCTTCAACCATTGCGACGAAGGACACGAAATTGTTCTGAAGAACTGGTGGTTAGGTCCATTTTTGTACAATTCAGTAGCTAGTAGGTGGAGGGGACTTCTGAGCACTCACTAACTAATGGGGAAATAGTTCCCGGGGGGAACCCAACCCACTTTTACCTCACACCCTATTTTCCTTACTGCAAACTATTGCAGAGTGGAACTATTCTAAGGCAAATTAAATATGTCAGACCACTTCCACTAGGTCAGAAAAGCAAGGGTCCACCCAGTGGTGCGTCTCTAGGGAAATGAGCAGTCCCCTCCACCTATATTACCACAAACGGGTCCTAGCATCAGCTCTCCCTCCTGCTAGGATGAAGGAAGATTCTCTAAAGTCTGTCCTGGGGACATATGGGTTCACCCTCCCAGTCCCCTATCCCTTACACTAAATTATGAATGGGTAGGTCCTGAACCCTCCCAATTGCTCTCCCTGGGCTGACAAGTGTCACATACCTCATGCCCAGCCCATCTTACCCAACAGGCCTAAGCCACTGCCCTGCTGTGGAAGCTGTTGTCACTCCTGGTTAAGATCAAGCACTTGCAGACTCTTTATGAAATTACCTTGGGCGAACACAAAGTATAAGTCAATATGAGTGAATCATAGTTGAGTTGGTTGGGCAGAGGTGCCTTTTAAAGATGGCACTCTTCACTAAACAAGGGTAGACGATGGGGCAGGGCAGTTGGAAATGCAGCAGGTAGATAGAAGAGTTCCAAAGTAAGTGGTGGACTCACTACAAGTTATTGAGGACTGAGTTGTGGAAGTTAATTAGGTAATGCAGTACCTAGGCTTGGAAAGCTGAGGCATTGGTGACAAGCTCTCTTAAATCTAGAATAGAAGCAAAATACATGGCTCAGGAAAGTATATGTCTATTACATTTAATTTCTGAGGTAATTTCCAACATTGTAATGATTCTTGTACTTGTAGTTCAGAGTCTGACTTTCTGTGCATGACCCATACCTTTCCCAAAATTTCGACTTCGCTCTTACATATATACCTGGAAATAACTCTCTTGGGAAGAACTTTATTGCGTGATTAATAAAAACATCTGCAATCCATGCAGATTAATATAAAACAAACAACCTAATGGCTTACTTAGATGAAAAACAGACGCATAATAAAATCCTCTAAAATATCTGTAGCCCAATGTAAGTTGCGACTAATAAAACAAACAAAAAAGTTAGTTAGTCTTGCACTACACAAGACCAAACAACTCCATAGGAAATATTAAATATTTAAAATAGTTATAAACATAAATTAATGTTACTTTTTTAATAAAAAATAGTGTGTTCGAGGCATATGAGCTGCAGATTGTACACTTAGCATAGGTCGCCATCTGGTGTTGGGCCCGGATGTTTGCAGTTTGTTTTTCTTCTTGGACCGTGCTTGGAAGTCACGAGTTTGGTGACTCCTCCTTCGGTCCGTACTGCGCATGGGCTTCGGCTCCATCCTCAGATTGTTTTTTTCCGCCATCGGGCTCGGATGTGATACTTCGTGCTCCGGCTTCGAACTTCTACGGTTCCAGCCTCGACGGAAAATCCTCGATTCTTCGAGTTCCTTCATCATCTTCATCTCTCGAAGCGGCACTTTTTCCATCCCGTACATCGACACCGGCCTTCGGGCCCTCCGCGACTCCGGTCCCGGCCGATGGAAAGGACTCCGTTTAAAAAGTGCCCAGAATGTGGGTCTAAATTTCCCCACACCGACCTCCATCAGGTGTGTAACCTTTGCCTCTCTCCGGAACACGAGGCTCGAGACTGCCCCGCCTGCAAGTCTTTTCGATCGAAGAAAACGATCCGAGATCGAAGGGCTCGACGCACCATGGCGCACTCATCCTCGACAGTTCCACCGGACATCTTCGGAGACGACGCCGAAGCTTCGGGGCAGACACACACCGAACTGGGAGAAGACATCGTCAGCGCTTCCGAGGCCGACGACTCCGACCTGGAGGACGTAACACCAGGACAGCGGGCCGTGAGTACAATGCCCCCTCCCAGCCCCGCACCGAAAACCAAAGAGACTCCGGTTACTCCCTCGCCTGCCGGCCTGGGCAAAACCAAAACCAAAGCCTCGATCACCCCACCTTCGGGCCCGGTGTCGAAGCACTCAAAGTCTCACGGCAGCTCGGGATCGAGCCAGCCGACGCCCGGTGCCGATAAACACCACTCGGCACCGAAGCCTGCAAAATCCAGCTCGACTCCGAAACCACCGGTGCCGAAACCTGGACACTCGGCGCCGACCAAACACAAACAGAAATCGGTCGGCACCGACGCTCCGGCGCCGAAACAGCATTCCACGCCGAAACACACGGAGACCTCCAAAAAGCAAGGCGTACACAGAACATCGAAACCTCCGGTTCCGAAATCGCCGGTGCCGACAGACGACTCGGCGCCATTGGCTCTGTTTACACCAGACCCTTTACAAAAGACTTTGTCCAGAGATCCAAAGACTGGCCTTTTGACTGTGATTACTAAGAAGCGTCGCCTTGAGGCTCCGGCTCCTCCTCCTCCACCCAAAAAGAGGGACTCAGCCACTTCTCCCCTTAGAGTACCCTCCCCACTGCCACCCCCCCTCCCACCACCACCCCCTCCACCTTTACCTCACTACGATCCGGCCCCATCCCCAGATCCGGATGACGGGGACCCGGACAATGACCCAGGGGACGCCCCAATGGATCCCACCCCACCAGGGACCCCAGATCCATGGGAGGATTATAATAACCCTGATGTACCCAATGTACCTCAAGACGACCTATACCCATCAAGGCCGTCTCCTCCAGAGGACTCTTTAGGGTTTCACCATTTAGTGCAGAGAGCAGCACACTACCATGGGGTGGACATGCACACGGAACCAGTGGAAGAAGACTTCCTACTGGATACATTTGATTTACAAGATCGTTCCACTGCTATTTTACCCATGCTTAAGGGTGTCACCAAGCACGCTACAGAGGTATTCAAAGACCCTGTCAGAGCCAGAGTACTAAACCCTAGAATAGAGAAGAAGTACAAGGCGGCACCCACAGACCCTGCATACATCAAGGGCCCTGCTCCTCTAGATTCCCTAGTTGTCTCCACAGCTAGAAAGCGGGCTAACTCCCAATCCTCAGGAGATGCCCCACCACCAGACAAGGAATCTAAACTTCTGGACGCGTCTGGTAAACGCACCGCCTACCAGGCTGCAAACATGTGGCGCATTGCAAATACACAAGCACTGCTTGCGCGATATGATAGAGCACACTATGATGAATTAGAGGCTCTTATGCAGCACCTTCCAGAGAAATACAAACGCCAAGCTCATGACTTGATACAGGAGGGCAAACTAATCACAAACACCTCCATTAAGTGTGCCCTCGATGCAGCAGACACTGCTTCTAGAGCCATAAACACCAGTGTCCTGCTTCGCCGCCATGCCTGGCTCAGGATATCAGGGTTCAAGCCTGAGGTCCAGACATCAATACTTAATCACACCTTTGACCAGCAAACACTCTTTGGCCCAAAGGTAGACGAAGCGCTCGAAAAAATGAAGAAAGATACAGACACAGCGAAGTCTATGGGAGCGCTCCAGACCCAAGCCTCTAAGCGTTCCTTTCGACGCTCGTCCTTTCGTGGCACAGGTAGAGGCTCCTCCACCGATAATGCCTCTACCTCCTACAAATCCCCTCCTCAAAATACCTTTTCAAAGGGCAACCAAAGAGGTGGCTACAGAGGCAACAACAATAAGGGCAGGGGCAAAACCAACAATACCCGTTCTGCCACCCCACCCGCACAATGACTCCCCTTCCCTCCCCCCAGACCATTCCACTCCGGTCGGGGGCAGACTACAAGATTTTATCCACGTATGGGAGTCCATAACATCGGACAAATGGGTGACCCAAATCATTCGGTCAGGGTACTGCCTCGAGCTAACATCTACCCCACCCAATATCCCACCAAGGCACCGTCCAATGTCCCAAGAGCATTCCACACTGCTCAAACAAGAGGTACTCTCGCTCCTCCAGAAACACGCCATAGAGCAGGTACCCGACAATCAACGAAATCTAGGGGTCTACTCCCTATATTTCTTAATCCCAAAGAAAGACGAGACCCTCAGACCCATTCTGGATCTCCGGCCTCTAAATGCCTACATACATTCAGACCACTTTCACATGGTCACCTTACAACAAGTCCTCCCACTCCTCTGCCAGGGAGACTTTCTCACAACACTGGATCTGAAAGACGCGTACTTTCACATTCCAATACACCCCTCTCACAGAAAATACCTCAGGTTCGTGGTGGACGGGCAACATTACCAATTCAAGGTTCTCCCCTTCGGGGTCACCACTGCACCACGGGTGTTTACCAAATGCCTAGCAGTAGTAGCAGCACACCTCAGACGTCAACATGTTCACGTCTTCCCTTACTTAGACGACTGGCTCATAAAAGCCGCGTCCTACCACCAATGCGTGCAACATACAAACAGCACCATCCAACTGCTTCATCAGCTAGGCTTCACGGTGAACTACCAAAAGTCCCACCTCATACCATCTCACACAAAGCAATATCTCGGGGCCACCATAGACACCTCAAAAGGTATTGCCTATCCAAACCCAGCCAGAATCACAGGCATTCTAGCCTTACGCAAAATATTCCTTCCTCAACACTCTCTACCAGCAAGAGTGTTTATGAAGCTCATAGGGATGATGGCGTCTTGCATCTTCATAGTGCCCCATGCAAGACTCCACATGCGTCCACTTCAGGAGTGCCTAGCACAACAGTGGAACCAGGCCCAGGGTCAGCTAACGGATCTGGTGTTGGTGGACGGCCGCACACATCACTCTCTGCAGTGGTGGAACACCACAAACCTTTCCAAGGGACGGCCGTTCCTGGACCCGGTTCCCCAAGTGACTCTAACAGCGGACGCATCGCTCTCCGGCTGGGGAGCGCACCTCTTACACCTCACAATGCAAGGTCTATGGACGCCACAGCAAAAAACGCTCCACATCAACCATCTGGAGCTTTTGGCGATCTTTCTAGCCCTAAAATCTTTCCAAAAGCAGATTTCAGGCAAAGCAGTCCTCATTCGCACAGACAACATGACTGCGATGTATTATATACAGAAACAGGGGGGGACACACTCTCCCCAGCTCTCCCGCTTAGCCCAGAGCATATGGAGATGGGCAATTCCCCAAAACATTTTTCTCCTGGCACAACATGTTCCAGGCGTACAAAACACCATAGCAGATCTGCTCAGCAGACAGACTCAACAACTACACGAATGGGAACTGCATCCACAAGTTCTTCACCCATTCTTCCAACAGTGGGGGCATCCTCAAATAGACCTCTTCGCCACCCACGAAAACAAAAAATGCCCAAGCTTCGCCGCCAGATACCCACACCCATTGTCCAAGGGCAATGCGATATGGATGAACTGGTCAGGCAGATTTGCATACGCCTTTCCACCTCTCCCACTAATTCCATTAGTGGTCAGGAAACTACAACAGCACTCCCTCACACTCATTCTGGTAGCTCCGACGTGGGCCAGACAGCCGTGGTACACCACGCTACTACAACTATCAGTGGTACCACATCAAAAACTGCACCTTTCCCCATGCCTCCTAACCCAGAACCATGGAGAAATCAGGCACCCGGACCCAGCTCAGCTCAACCTGGCGATCTGGCTCCTGAAATCTTAGAATTCGGGTACCTTAACCTTCCCCCTGATTGCATGAACATCATCATGGAAGCCAGACGTCCTACCACTAGAGCATGCTATGCCGCAAAGTGGAAAAGATTTGTAATGTACTGCCGTAACAATACAATCAACCCTCTAGATGCATCCATACAACACATCATATGCTATCTGCTCCATCTTCACAGGTGTAACCTAGCGTATTCATCCATACGCCTACACCTAGCAGCGATCGCTGCCTATCTACAAAACAGACAGCATTTGTCACTCTTCAGAGTGCCCGCTATTAAAGCCTTCATGGAAGGCCTTAAACGAGTAATTCCTCCCAGGGCACCACCCTCCCCTGTATGGAATCTAAATTTGGTCCTTACACGACTAATGGGTCCGCCCTTCGAACCAATGCACAAATGTGAGCTACAATTTCTCACCTGGAAAACAGCTTTCCTTGTAGCTATCACTTCCCTTAGAAGGGTTGGTGAAATACAAGCGTTCACCATACAGGAACCTTACATACAAATGCATCACAGCAAGGTCATACTTCGAACTAATCCGAAGTTCCTGCCCAAAGTCATTACCCCCTTCCACCTCAATCAATCAGTGGAATTACCTGTCTTCTTTTCGCAACCCCAATCTGTTGCGGAAAGGGCCTTACACACACTAGATGTGAAAAGAGCGTTGCTATATTACATGCAAAGAACGCAACCCTTCAGGAAGACCAAACAGTTGTTCGTTTCCTTTTCTCCACCACATAAAGGCAACCCCATCTCAAAATCAGGGATAGCTAGGTGGATTGTAAAATGCATACAAATTTGCTATCAGAAGGCAAAGAGAACATTATCTGTTCCCCCTAAAGCCCACTCTACAAGAAAGTTAGGGGCTTCTATGGCTTTTCTAGGGAATATACCCTTAGATGACATATGCAAGGCAGCCACATGGTCTACACCGCACACATTCACAAAACACTACTGTGTAGATGTGCATTCCCAGCAGCAAGCTAGGGTGGGCCAGGCTGTACTAAAAACACTCTTTCAAACAGCTGCAACGGATACCGGTGGTCGCCGCTAAGGTTGGGTACTGCTATATAATCTATGCTAAGTGTACAATCTGCAGCTCATATGCCTCGAACGGAATATGCTACTTACCAGTATGCATCTGTTCTTGGCATGTAGAGCTGCAGAGTTGTACACGCCCACCCGCCTCCCCGGCTACCTGTATCCGTTCCAGTCCATCTTATTTAGATACAACACACATGGGTTTCTCACTGTTATTACTACGCTCCATCATTTCCCTGTTGGCGAAAAACAATCTGAGGATGGAGCCGAAGCCCATGCGCAGTACGGACCGAAGGAGGAGTCACCAAACTCGTGACTTCCAAGCACGGTCCAAGAAGAAAAACAAACTGCA
This sequence comes from Triturus cristatus, assembly GCF_964204655.1. Classification (NCBI taxonomy): domain Eukaryota; kingdom Metazoa; phylum Chordata; class Amphibia; order Caudata; family Salamandridae; genus Triturus; species Triturus cristatus. The sequence goes on from NC_140587.1 coordinate 102,565,699, forward strand.
AACATCCGGGCCCAACACCAGATGGCGACCTATGCTAAGTGTACAACTCTGCAGCTCTACATGCCAAGAACAGATGCATACTGGTAAGTAGCATATTCCTTATTATTTAACTATAAAATACTTTAATCTATTTCGAATTAAAACAATGTAACAGTTTATCTTATTAAATTAATTCTATTAATTTTATGTAATTCTGTAGATCACTCATGATTATTAAGCACATTAAAACATTTATTGATTTAGATGGTAATTTCTGTTAATTTAGACTTCAAAAGAAGATTGATTTTTCATATTTTTTCATGACATTTTTAATTCAAAATTAGTTTAGTGCTGCAGTATTTATTGTACTCTACATTTATAGTGAATCTATGAATTGAATGTACATAATATTCAGCATAAAATATTGTAATATTTATTTTCGAGTTAAATACATATTTTTAATTTTCCTTATACTTTGCCATAGGGATACTCCACAGCCAGGGCAGAGATCTCCACATGGTCAAGTATGGGGTTATATAAAGTTGATTTAATTGGAAAATAAATATGAATAATATTTTTGTTAAATTCTAATGTAAATACATTTTATATATTTACTTAAAATGTAACCAAATAAAACCTGCTTCAGCACTGTTACATTATAGTGTATTAAAACTTTAATTAATGGAAGTATATTAAATTAAAAATATTTTTCTGAACTTTAAATAAAAAAATTAATTCCCACAGAGAAAAAACTATTTTTTACTGTGCCAGGATAAATATTAAAAGTGACGTTTAGAATTATTTTACATGGATGCAATTTTGTGAAATAAAATGTATTATGTTATTTTTTAGATTCAAAATAGCTTATTAAACTATGGTATAATTAAATTATAAATATGTACTATTTAAAAAAAACATTAACAAGTTTAATTTAACATTATTTCCTGTGGGGTTTTATATTGCGTTCCTACCTCCGTTATTTGCTGTGGGAGGGTGTCGCAGTACCAGTGGTTGGTCATGAGTAGTGCTGGACTTACAAAAGTGTAAGTTACTACAAAAATGTGAGTTACTACAACAGGGCAGTTTGTGAATACCAAAAAGTAATACATTTTCTCAGAAGTGTAAACTTATTCAAAAATACAGTTTGAAACAGGCTAAAGCATTGTGTACGAAGACAAGCAGTTTCCCAGACTGTAGATGGTGGTCCCGTAGACATGGATGAAGAAAGACCTAACTACTCCCTTATGAAAGTTACTATGGTAAATCGCTCTCATTTTCCCTTTGAATGCCTAAATCTGTTTAAACTCAAACCATTGCAGTGCCTACAAATTATTACCAATGAAAGTTATTGTATGTGTTTATTGTGTTTTCTAGAGACTCAATCTTAAGCCTAAAGGATCAGACAAAGGAGCCCTCCAAGACATACATTGCTGTGGTGGGTGATACAGGATCTGGAAAGAGCAGCTTGTTAAATGCCCTTCTTGACGAAGAAGCTATCTTGCCCACCTCTGGAATGCAGGCATGCACTGCTGTGGTCGTAGAGATTGCTCGAAGCTCTAAGGAGAATAAATACAAAGCAGAGGTGGAATTCCTTTCTGAGGAGGTATTTGTTTTAGTTTTAAAGTAACTTCCTGATTAGGGTTTACTTTTTCAGTACTTGGCTATAATCAGAAGCAGGAATGTAATAGAAAGTTTGTTTAATTTTACAAAAATATACATTACTTGGGATTCTGGGTTTTGTAAATAAATTAGATTATTGCAACAGCATATTGTGGTCACACTTTTTGCTGTGTAAAATTTGCTTTTCTCTTGAGCAAACATCCTCCTGTGAACTGAAGGCCTTCTCTTTTTCAGAACCCCTACTCAGATAATCAGTATAGTTGGGCTTTAGCTTCAACTCTGTTGATATTCTCTACTTGTATTTGGTTATACAGCAGTTATGTTACATCACCTATTATGTATTTCTGTTGGTAGTGTCTGTCAACCATCCCCAAAATAGCGAAAAACAAGGGCAAACACAATAGGTTAGGTTGACTTGACTTTTAAGGTCTAAATTAGACATTTAGGTATTGTTTAAAAAAAAAAAAAGTTTTTATTTGTGTTTTGCCAAACAAAAGAAAAAGAACCATAGCAAAATCGGTTACAGTTATGCAGTAACATACATTTTTAGGCCATACATCATACAATACCGCGTCATAGCCATGACGGGCCTCTTGAGGAATCAGTTTCAGAATGCCCACACAGCCACCTTCTGGTATCTTAGGGTTCCTCCTTCTCTTGAATGCTAGGGACATTTAGGCATTGTTGATACTTGTTTAAAAATGTTGTCAGTGATGCAAGACTATGTTAGACTTTTTATTTTTTTGACAGATGTGCCTCAGGGTGTTGGTTGAAAAAAATGTGTATTCAGACTTAAATTGCTCTTTTTTGCCAGTTGAATTGTGTGGATTGAAATTCCTGGTCCAGGGGGAGCCCCAATGAAGTCTTCTTGGGGGTCAAAAAGGATAGAAATGATGTATCCACAGTTTCAGATTTTTTTTTATATTGCTCCACCAGAGCCCCACCTGTCATGCCTTTAGTTTACCCTTGCAGGGTCACAGTCACCTGGTGGGTGGCCGATACCATCAATTCTATCTGGGTTGGCAAGCAATTACATCGGAGAAGTGGGTCTCTCAGATTGTCCCCACCAAACGTTCCACTGTCAATTCGAGTCTAGTCCTTCTTGATCTGTCGGCAGCCTTTGACACCATCTCTCACAGGATCCTGTTGGATAGACTGTGAGGGATTGGTGTCAGAGGCATGGCTCTTAAATGGATACAAAGTTATCTATCAGATCGTACCCAAAGTATCCAGCTGGATACCTTCGTGTCACAGACCACACTGGTGGACAGGGGAGTTCCTCAGGGATCTATCCTGAGTCCCACCCTATTTAACGTGTATGTGGCCTCCTTGGCGGAAATCATTATAAGCTGTGGGTTTGAGACCATCTCGTATGCCGACGACACGCAGTTGATAGTCCCCATTGAGGATGACATTGTATCTACTCAATCAAAATTTAAAAGCTGCATCTCTAGCATCGCGATGTGGATGAAGAAGAACTTCCTACAGCTCAATTAATCTAAAACAGAGATACTGCTGTTCGGGAAGGCCGAAGAAATCTGGTCCTCCGAGTGGTGGCCTGTAGAGCTGGGGGAGGCCCCTTCCCCAAAATATTGGGCTAAGAATCTTGGCATCATGATTGATAATAAGCTATCAATAGAGGAGCAGGTGAAGACACTGTCAGGTACCTGCTTGGGAACCATGAGGATGCTAAGAAAGATCTTTCCCTGGAGCCCACTCTCAGCAAGAAAAATCCTTATCCAGTCACTCTTGGTTAGTCGACCGGACTATGGCAATTCGTTGCTTGTTGGAATAAGGGAAGACCTACTATCCAAACTACAGGGGGTGCACAACACTGCAGCACGCCTCACCCTTAACAAACCGGTACGCACCCCGTCTGCACCCCTCTTAAACCAACTTCATTGGCTTCCGATTAGGAAACGAGACAGTTTTAAGATGCTATGTGTGGTCTTCAAGTTTCTACAGGGGAAAGGCTCAACCTACCTCAAAAAGAAACTTACCCTGTACCAACCTACACGGCAACTAAGATCTAGCAACCGTAATTTCTTGTGTTCACATAGAATAAATAAAGCGAAAATGGGGGGAGGGAGGTCGAGCATTTTCTTATCTGGCTCCCAGTCACTGGAACAACCTACCAGAGAAGATCCGGTCCTGTACCGATATATCCAGCTTTAAGAAACTGTTAAAGACGTGGCTGTTTTAGGAAGCCCTGCCCACTAGTACTCATTCCTCTCAGTGCCGAGAGATCCCCCCGGGGATGATTCGTTGTGCTATATAAATGAGTAAAAGTAAAGTAAATTCAACAACTGGCGGAGGGCCATTTCTCTATTTTGCTGCAGGAAGTCGTTTTTGGCTAAATGGGTAATAAATAGGTTGCCAGAAGCTGGATGTGATTGCTTATCTGACTGCTTTCTGGTGCCCAAGAAGAGCTGTTTTAGATCTGTACCATGTCAACTCTTCCCCTGAAAGGAGAAATTCAAAATGCACACCCTTGCCCATGTCTTGTCCTCCCTAGACCCTAGAGACTGGATGGTGGCATTAGACCTGTAGGACGCCTATTTCCAGGTTCCCGTCCTACTGGCCCATTGCTACCTGCCGTTCTTAGTGGGAGAGGCGCATTTTCTGTTCGCTGTGCTCCCCTTTGGAGTCACAAGTGCCCCTCGGGTGTTCACAAAAGTAATTTCGGTTGCGGAAGCACACCTTTGAAGTTTGGGTGTGTCGGTCCTTGACGACTGACTGTTGAAGGCGGTTCATCCTAGGCTGACGAAAACCACCTCCAGGCTATGGCAAATCTCCTGTCATCTTTGGGGTTCACTGTAAACGTTTCTGAGGCTGCTGGGGCTGAGGGGCTCATGCATCGTACTGGTTGAGCACAACAGCTGGCAGCATATGCGGGCTCTGCACTGAGATCTGAAGTCCCATGGGTTTAACATCAAGTGGACCCCATCAACCATGTTTAGAAGGAAGCTGTGAAAGATCTGCAGTCATTTCTACTGGACCGCGATTGGACCAGTGACTGAAAACTCTCCATTTGCTACCCAGAGCGGACAAGAGTATCTGATAGAGAAGTCTAGCTGCAGATTCCTTACCTGTGAATTATCCCCAGGCGCAAGACTGGACCAGTAAACTTTTCTACAGCAGTACCTCTGTGTGCCAGTAGAGGGCGTTGAGCGACTCTGTAACCGAGCCCATATAAACCATCCCTTGACAGGCTGATGTCAGTTTCTTCCTTTCAGCACTTCCACACTGATCCGGAGAGCGGTACCTCAAGGACCGCTCAAGGACCAGCTCCCGAAGTCCTTCGTCCATGCTGTCTGGTAAATTACACTGTAGGCAGTCTGTTCCGCTGCCTTCCTCAACCTTACTGCGTGCTCGCGTTGTCCCTGACAGGCCTCCTATTCCTCCGAATTCAGAGTCGTAGCAAGATTCTGTCCCCCCCTTCTGGTGTTTCGTGGCTCAGATGAGGGAATACTGTCTCTCCCTCCAGGCCATTTTCGGTTGTCAGCCTCCCCCTGGTGCGGGTCTTGTCCCCAAGGGGATTCGGTGAGGCCTTGACTGATTATTGATCGACACCTTATTGGCTCCGGTGCACAGCCCTTTGCGATTCCCACCTGGGATGCCTGTGTTTGATCCATCGGCACCGCCTTCGACATTGATTAAGACAATTGCCCCTACTTTGCCTCTCATTCTCGACGCTGGGGTGTCGTCTTTTCGATGTCTGGAACGGCATCGGTGGAAGTGTTCTTTCTGGGCTACCTTTCTCCGCTTTCTGAGGAGCCCCTAGCTATTTTTCCTCGGAACACAGGTATTTTGGTGATGTCGGTGATGGCATAACTGATGTCCCTCAGCAGTTTTATTGGGTGTCTGACCTTGATGATGCTAGTGGCCTTGATTCTTTCCCATCCTTAGGCATGTTTTCTCCTCCTTGCTTTGCTTCAGAGGCTCGCTTGCTTTTGCTTAGATTTTGCGGAGAGTTGGTATAGTTCTGGGGCTCTAAGCCTTCTGCTGTAGAAGGGACCATTGATCCCCTACTTGGGGTGCTTCTTCTGGGCCAGATGAGAACTGAACCTGTGCTCCCCTTCAATGAAGCCCTTTTTGATATTCTGTTGGGCGTTTGGGCTAAACCCTTTTCAAAGTCCTCTGTGGACTGCTCATAGGCACCATCCTGCGCCTGGCGACCTTCTCTGCCTTTCTCGTCAACGTATTCGGCGCAGCTTTGTGGTTCAGGCTGCTACAACCTCCCCCGACATCAGCGTCTTGCCTGACGTCCGCCCAGACAGTCTCGAAGCTTAGATGCTCTTGGATGTTTAATTTCTGCCACTAGCTCCACTTTGCTGACCCTTAATACAGCTTGTGTTTTGGGTTGTTTTTCTCATGTGTTGTGGGATTTTGTCTCGCACCTCCTCCCCTCCACCTCTGATGACTCTCAGGGCACTCTTACTCTGGTGGCTCAGGGTGGCCGTTATGTTATGTTATACTGCCCTCTCTTCCCCCACACTCAGTCTGCCCGGGTATGGCCTCCTTCATTTCTTTTCTCTGTGAGCTGTTCTAGTGTGGTGCCTGTTGTTTTTTTTTTTTCCCCACTCATCACCTGAGTGGCATTCGCTGTGGTGTGCCTTCCTCGGCAGGTATTTTCTTTCCTTGCATTCTACCTTGTCGATGACCGGATGTAGACCCTGGTTGCATTGGGACGCGTCTTATTTTCTGGCCCTGCTTGGTTTGTACACCGGCGGCTGCACGGTGTTCTCTTGATTTCGATCAAGTTCTGATTGAGGTGTTTTCATGGCATTGTGTGGGTGCACTGTTGCCTTGCTCCCTCTGTAGTCTTGTTCCCAGTCCTTTGTCTGTATGCTTTGCAGCTATTCCTCCATATGTTTCTGACATTTTAGAATCCCTTATAGGGGGCTCCACATCCCCTTCTTAGATGCACCAGTGCAAGTCGAATGAGGGTGCTCGGGGGTCATTCTTTCCCTATATCTGGTGTCCTTTTTTTTCAGGCTAACGCAAGGGAAGGGGCATGGTTCTTGGCATAGGGTATATTGTCTGGACCTGTTCTAGATGGTGTCCATTCTATCACTCTTCGGGCATTAGCACCTCTTGTGCTAGTTTTCGCTTGGGAAAGGTGCCTGCATGCGCGATATCAGTCGCTGTCTCGCTACATTTAAAGCGCGCTGCGCTTACTATTGATTTTAACAAAGCCTGATTTCATGTTTATATTAGTTTAGTTTGGAGCCTCGTTTTTTAAATAGACCCGTCCCTGGCCTCATACCTGCATTTTAATTGTGCCCCCACCGCGTTTTTTTCGCGGAATCCTCACTTACTTGCAGCTTCCTCGCGGCGCTTGGCCGCCATCTTGGGGTGGTCTCCTGCCTCCTGGGCCACTTGCTGCAGCGCTCTAGCGCTTCCGGTAGCCCAGGTGAGCTGGTACTTAAGGCGAGCTCTTCTAGTGCTCTCCCTTGGGAAAGGTGCCTGCATGCGCGATATCAGTCGCTGTCTCGCTACATTTAAAGCGCGCTGCGCTTACTATTGATTTTAACAAAGCCTGATTTCATGTTTATATTAGTTTAGTTTGGAGCCTCGTTTTTTAAATAGACCCGTCCCTGGCCTCATACCTGCATTTTAATTGTGCCCCCACCGCGTTTTTTTCGCGGAATCCTCACTTACTTGCAGCTTCCTCGCGGCGCTTGGCCGCCATCTTGGGGTGGTCTCCTGCCTCCTGGGCCACTTGCTGCAGCGCTCTAGCGCTTCCGGTAGCCCAGGTGAGCTGGTACTTAAGGCGAGCTCTTCTAGTGCTCTCCCTTGGGAAAGGTGCCTGCATGCGCGATATCAGTCGCTGTCTCGCTACATTTAAAGCGCGCTGCGCTTACTATTGATTTTAACAAAGCCTGATTTCATGTTTATATTAGTTTAGTTTGGAGCCTCGTTTTTTAAATAGACCCGTCCCTGGCCTCATACCTGCATTTTAATTGTGCCCCCACCGCGTTTTTTTCGCGGAATCCTCACTTACTTGCAGCTTCCTCGCGGCGCTTGGCCGCCATCTTGGGGTGGTCTCCTGCCTCCTGGGCCACTTGCTGCAGCGCTCTAGCGCTTCCGGTAGCCCAGGTGAGCTGGTACTTAAAGCTCACTCTGCTAGCGCAGCGGTGACGCGCAGCGGTAGCGCCTGACTCGCGCCGGAGTCGAGCCAGAGTCTGCCCGTCTGCGCCCGTCCGCGCTAAGTACGCGCGGTACGCTGGGGACTTCATCTCGTTTCGCAATATTGTATATATCTGTGTGCTCGTAGCTCTCGCTCTGTCAGGATGATTAAGTACTCCGACGCCTCGCTTCGCGCCATTAGAGACACACTCCCACGCTGCCCTGCCACACCCTACCATCCGTTGTGTGGCCCGTGTCAGTGTGTTTGTAATAGATGGTCATTGGGCCAGGCGGTAGGTATTCGCGAGCTCGCCTCTTCTCCTGCCTCTCGAGCTCCTCCTGGTCTCTTTCCGCTGTCCGACAGTCTGGGGTCTGGACTCCGATTTTTAAATCTGAATACCAGATCTCTAGTGAAACATCATTTGTCGGTGGCTGATCTCATTGTGGATAAGACACCTGATCTGCTGGCCGTAACGGAAACCTGGCTACAAGATACTGACGACGCCATAGTCAATCTCGCCTGTCCTCCGGGCTACTCATGTTTTAGATCTAACCGCCACTCTAGAGGTGGAGGGATCGCCTTATTTATTAGATCCGCCTTCACATGCACCTGGACGATCTTGCAGATTGCCGGATGTGAGAGCGCGCTGTTTAAGGTTTCCATCAGCCCTCAGTTCTCGCTGTCAGGGATGGTTGTCTATCGCCCTCCAGGCAGCGATGTTGCTTTTAGAGGTGCTTTTCCGGAGGCGGTGAGCCTATTGGCTAGTGGCTGCGCAAATTTTTCCATCCTGGGTGATCTAAATCTCCACTTTGACAGGTTAGATTCGTCGGCCATTAGTGGTTTTTTGGCAGACTTAGAGGCTTTGCAGTTGTTTCAGCTTATTTCTCAGCCTACTCACGTGGCCGGCCATATCCTGGATCCGTTTTTTACCACTCTCTCGGATGTTCGGATTGTGGCGGTTGAGCCTGTGTTATGGTCTGACCACCATCTGGTGTCTGCTTGGCTTCCTCTCCCTGCCAATCCTACCATACCGCCTCCCTTGCGGATTCCCCGGCGCCATTGGAACAAGCTGAGGTTAGAGGACCTTCACCGTATTATGGGTGCTGAGCCACTGGGCCCCCTGCTGAATGCCACCTCGGGCTATGACCGGTTTTGTAACTGGATTACCAGGGCGCTGGACGTCCTGGTACCTATCATCTCCAGCAAGTCCAGTCCCCGGCAGGCCAGCCCCTGGTATGACAGCACGTTGCGTGCATTGAAGTCCTCTTGCAGACGGGCGGAAAGGGTGTGGCGTAAGTCGTACGATGCCGATAAGAAATCCATCTACCTGGCCCTAGTAAAGCTTTACCATCGAGCCATATGCAGGGCCCGGGCGGCGTTCTACGCAGCCGAATTTAGAAACAGCCCTAATCCGACTAAAACCATCTTTAAAACCATAAAAGATTTAATGGCAAAGAGAGCTCCTCCACAGTTGGACAGTTCCATCGCCCACTGTGAAGCCTTAGCCACCTTCTTTCTGGACAAAGTCAGGAAAATCTATCTGGCGTTTCCTAGCACACCGCCTCCTGTGATCCCCTGGAGCGGCTCTAGTAGCTGTCCAGCGCTGCACTCCTTTCCTTCCGTCTCCGATGAGGAGTTCGCAATGTGGGCCCTGCGAGTCAAGTCTGGATCACCTGCAGACCCGGTAAGATCTGCGCTGTTCAGGGACGCTGCCTTTCAGGGTCGCACTGTGGTGTGTTCCCTGATTAACCTCTCCCTAACCTCTGGCCTGGTTCCGGCCAAATGGAAGCAAGCGGTGGTTTCCCCGATCCTAAAAAAACCATCTCTGGATCCTTCGAGACCTGAAAACTACCGCCCTATATCTTTGCTCCCTTGGCCGGCCAAGGTTATGGAGGCCCATGTAAATCGGGTCCTCACGGAGCATATGACCCTTGTGAATGTCCTGGATCCTACGCAGAATGGGTTTCGTGCGGGTCACAGCACTGAGACGGCCCTTCTAGCAATGGTTGAGCATTTGCGAGGTGTGCTTGATGCAGGTCAAACGGCAGCGCTTATTTTACTCGATCTGAGCGCTGCCTTTGACACTGTTTCCCATCGCATCCTGCTACACCGCCTGCAGGACATTGGCATTTGTGGTTCAGCTCTGCAGTGGTGCCGCTCCTTCCTCAGTGATCGCTCCTTCTGCGTTGCCACCCCTCCTTTTCAGTCCAAGTATCATCCTTTGGACATGGGGGTTCCGCAGGGCTCCTCGCTGAGTCCCACGCTTTTCAATCTGTACGTGCAGCCGCTGGCTGAGGTCGTCAGGCAATGGGGCCTTACCATGGTCTCCTATGCTGACGACACTCAGTTGGCGGTGACGATCAGCGGGGATGCCAAGCGGGATGCCCTCAGGTTCCGAAGTGGGCTGAGAGAGGTGGCCAGTTGGATGAATAACAACTGTCTCCAACTGAACGCGTCAAAAACTGAGGTGATGATCGTTGGAAGGGATGCGGACCACTGGGGGGACGAATGGTGGCCTCCAGAGCTGGGATCAGCGCCGGTCCCTGTCCTGGAACTCAGGAATCTCGGAGTCTGGCTTGACCATACGCTTAGCTTTGTGACTCACACAAGAGAGTGGCGGCCTGCTGTTTTGGAGTATTACGCGGGCTAAGACCCCTGCTGCGTTTCTTCGATGCCCCCACAAGACAGTTGGTCATTCAAGCAATGATCATCTCGCGGCTGGATTATGCCAGCTCTCTCCTACTAGGAGTAAACCAAGCCGAGATTCTTCGTCTACAACGAGTCCAGAACGCGGCAGCTAGGGCGGTGGTTGGTCTGCCTCGATCCTGCCCCACTTCTAACACCCTGCGTTCCCTGCACTGGCTCCCGATATGTAAGCGAATCCAATTCAAGGCTCTCTGCCTGGTTTTTAAAATTCAGAGAGAGTTGGCACCTGGAATACTTAATTCATTGATCTCCTCTTACGTTCCCACTCGTTCACTACGATCCCTTGGACAGTCCTTGGTGGTCGTCCCCCGTTTCAGACTTAGTCGGATGGGGGGTCGCTCCTTCCGTGTGAAAGCTGCAACCCTCTGGAACGCTCTCCCCTTGGAAATTCGGCTCTCGAACGACCTTTTGTCCTTCCGCAGAGCTTTGAAAACCCTCTTGTTTTAATTATTTCCTGTCTTTATTTTTTGTTCCCTGTCGACGGATCCTGTGTTATGTGGTGTTTCCCTTTCCCTGCGCCAGGACGCTCCTTCGCTGGAGCAGCTGTGCGCATTAAAATGTAACTAACATAACATAACATAACATATATGTGGGAGAGACTGGCTCCTGCCCTCTTTCCCCCTTTTTCCTTTTAGGCTCCTTGCGGACTTGTCCTGTCCGTATCTTGGCTTGAGTTGCCTACTCGGCCCACCCTTTCTCTTCTATGCCTCTCCATAGCCTGTTTTAATATGCCCCTGCAGTGTGCGAAGCTGCTGTTGCTTCTCACTTTAGGATTGGGGACGTTTCCGTGACACCTCCGTTACCAACCCCACCGTTTTGCCCCTAGGGGGGTTCGCTTCCCTTGTATTGTATTGTATTGTATAAAATATTTATATCGCGCAACTATCACCCCACGGGTATCCTGGCGCATAGAGACCATGATGACATAAGGCAACCAATCGATTCGGCCACTAAACGGGAAACCTACTAGCTGTTTCTGGCAAATATCCAGGTCTTAAGGCTCTTCCTAAATAACAGTAAAGAGTCTACTTGTCGAAGGCTTAGGGGAATTTCATTCCATAGACAGGCTGCTGCCAGGCCGAAAGCTCTGCCCCCTAGCTTTGTTGAATTAACTCTGGCAACAGACGCCAGGCTTTGGCTGGCGGACCGGAGGAGTCTTTTGGGCGCATACCAGGTAAGCCATTCTTGTAAGGAGAGCGGACCTGAGTCATGGAGCGCTCTAAAGACAAGACATAGAGATTTAAAACTGACTCTGTCCTTGATAGGAAGCCAGTGTAGATCCCTCAGTGCCAGCGTCGTTGTACTAATGAGCATGCAAATTACGATCAGGATCCTCACTCGCGATGTTGCATGGCTTGTTGGCCGGGCACGGGTTGTTCTGTGTAAACAAAAACTTCTTTTGCTCTGGCCTCCATGCTTGTTAGGCTGGAGATACTGCCTTTCCATCTGTTACTTTGGTTCTTTGCACTGGTTCTTTGATTGGGCCTTCACTTGTAGCATTGACCTTCCCATTCTGTGTTCTCTGTTTTTGTCTGCTGCTTCAGCCAGGTCTCTTCTCCGTAGATAATCTTTCTTTTAAGATGGGGGACTGGCTGTCTGATCAGGCCTTCCCTATGGTGGCCTCGTTCAGCGCAACCCTTTTTGCAGTTATCCATGGTGTCTTTATTCTCTATTGCGAAGGGGTTGTTTCTCCCCTTCTGTCATTTTTGGCCCATGCCCGATGTGGCCATTTATATGTACCCTTCTTAGGCACATTTTACTACTCAGTGTAAGTTTTAGTACATGTTATGTATGTGCATGTGTGTGTAAGTATGTGCACGTGTGTGTGTGTGTATGTATGTGCACGTGTGTGTGTGCGTGTGTGTGGTCGCTAGTAGGTAGTATTTGTTAGGACCTTGTTTCTATTCAAAACGTCTTTGGCGTCGCTTGACCAATCTTCGTGAAAGTTTCATAACTAGTGGGGCAGTCAGGTCAGCTTTGTTGAAAGTTTCGGGTTGATTTGTCAAGCGGGAGCTGAGAAAAAGGGGGGGGTCCCAAAACACGTTTTCTTCATGTTAATTTCCATAGGAAACTTTAGACATGGCGTAAATCCGTTCAGTAGTTCCTGAGAAATGTAAACATTTCTCACATATACAAATATCCCCGCGGAGGACCCGTGAACACTCCCGATCTTGTGCCTAAGATCTGCTTGGCCGCTAACCAGGAAGTGTTGGCAGACATCTTGTGACTTGGTTTAACCGAGTCACAAGATAAAAAGGTTAAAAAAAAAGATAAGCAACAAGAAAATGGGTTAGGGCAGAATCACCCTGACGCCCTAGGCCTGCTCAGGAGGTCCAACAGGAACCTCCAGGGCCCAACGTAAGCTTTGTGTCTTCTGCGCTTCGTTTCTTTTAAGCCCTCGGGTGGGTCAGGTCCCGGGGGCAATGCCACATTATGATGCGGGCCCCGCCATCTCCCCGGGGCGATAGTCATTAAATACGGGGGGCACGTGGCCCCCCCGCGCCCCTGGGGAACGGCACCTCCCCAGGGCTATAGTTATTAAATGTGGGTGGGCCACGTGGCACCCCGCAGCCCCAAGGACCGCCACCACCCCGGGGCATACATAAATTAAATGCGGGGGTTGTTGCGGCCCCCCCCCCCCCCCCCCCGGCCCACCACCTCCCTGGGGCTTTAAACATGTTAGAGGCGTCCTCACGGCCCCCCTCGTGAAAACCTCCATTGCCCTGGGGACTGCCACCCCCCAGGGCCAGCTCCAGCAATATCCTGGGAAGCCCACCCCTGGGACATTGCAGTTTGCTATTGGATGGCGGGTGCACTGCTTCGGCCATCCAATAGCAAACAAGTGCTCCACTGTGAATAAGTAACAGCATTTTGCTCTCACTTGTTCACAATGGACCACTTTGCTTTTTACCCCCAGGGAGCTGCATGTCAGCAGCTCCCTGAGGGTAACAAGCGATGCCTTCTCTTGCTTCTTTCTGCATCTCTCGTGCCTCTTTTTGCACCTCTTGCCTCTTTCTGCACCTCTCTTGTGCCTCTTTCTGCACCTCTCTTGTGCCTCTTTCTGCACCTCTTGTGCTTCTTTCTGCACAGGTGCAGAAAGAGGCAAGAGGTGCAGAAACATGGTGAGACTTAAAAGAGTGATATGGGAAGGGTTGCTGTTTTATATTTGTCTAAGCTCAACATTCTAAGCAGTCGGTGAATAGTGAAGCTGCCAAAGAAAAGTGAGGTTTAAGACATGATGGCAGAAAGATTAGGGATTAGGCTACTTCATATTAGTCTCTGTAAAGGTACACTTCAAGTAGACCGTATAAATGTAGGTGTCTGCTTGGAATGGGAAGTGCACTCTGTCAAGTTTAAAGGTCTGCATGCTCTCCTGACTCTGGTATACTTGCACAAGATTTCTGACACGTGACTCCATCATAACAGCCACTGCTAGAAAAAGTGCTAATGTACCTTCCACTACTGGTCCACCGCCAGATAAAGAAAGCAAAAGAATGAACCTTATGGGGAGATAGGTCAAAAGGAGCGTTTTGAACCAGTGATGCATCACCAATTCCAATGCCTTACTAAACAGGCATGCATACCAGCACTGGGAGGAGGTAGGATATCCTTTGAAACACCTACCAGAGCAATATCAGCGAAGGGCAAGCCACCTGGTAGAAGATGGGAAAAACATTGCAAATCCGTGCTTAAAATCTGCCCTAGATGCCGCAGAAACATTGAGCAGACAGATGATGAGAGAGATCACAGAAAGAAGACACGCATGGCTGCGGATCTCAGGATTCAGACCAGCGGTGCAAAACAACATATTGAATGCACCATTCAATGGGGAGCAGCTCTTTGGAAGTGCGGTGGATGACATGTTTAACCAACTAAAAAAGGACAATGAAAAAGCAAGATCCATGGGGGCACTACAATTCAGAGGTGGAATACGTAGATGGACCGCCTTCGCAAGAAGGCCAGCGGGTAGGGGTCACCAGAACACCACTACCTTGCATCAGGCATACCAACAAGGTTTCCAAGGGCAAAACAGCCGCCACCAACCTGGGCAGCAACAAAGCTGGCAAAACCAACAGGGAAAGCAATCCTTTCACGGACGCCCCTGTGGAAGGGGCCTACTACAAAGGGGAGGAGCACCCGCAACATCGAAGTGACTGCATTCAAGCAAGAATGCACCTTCTAAGAACTACACACAGGGTGCACTTAAAGACACAAACACAAAAAAGAAACAAACATCTCATGGAACATTCTGCACCAGTAGGGGGCAGACTGCAGAACTTTCTCGCAGAATGGAAAAAGATCGCTTCAGACAAATGGATCTTAAAATAATACGACACAGGTACTGCATAGTACTAGTCAAAACACCTCCAAACAAAAAACCAAGGAAGAAGATACATTCAAAGAGAGAAAACGCTCTTTTACTCCAAGAAATACAAGAGCTACAGGCGAAAAAAGCAGTAGAGCATGTACCATGCATAGAAATGAACAAAGGAATTTACTCTACGTACTGTCTTATTCCAAAAGTAGACGAAACGATGCGTCCTATATTAGACCTCAGATTCCTCAACAAATTTGTAAAGACGCAAAAGTTCAAAATGACAACCTTGCAAGAGGTAATACCTCAATTGCAAGGAGATTATATGGCCCCAATAGACTTGAAGAATGCCTATTTGCACATCCCCATAAACAGAAAACACAAAGGACCATTAAGATTTGTGGTCAACAACATCCACTACCAACTCAAAGTACTGTCATTCAGCCTAAAATCTGCACCAAGTGTGTTCACAAAATGCCTAGCAGCAGTAGCCGCACACTTAAGGAGACAGGGAATCCATGTGTTCGAGGCATGTGGGCTGCTGAATTCATATCTGTGCATAGATCGCCGCCTAGTGTTGGGTCCGGATGTTTGCACGTTGTTGTCCTGGAAGAGTCTTCGAAGTATCCTGGGATAGGTGACTCCTCCCCTGGACTACAGTGCGCATGGGCATCCTCTCCATCCTCAGATTGTTTTTTTCCGCCATTGGGTTCGGATGTGCTTATCTTGACAAAAGTTAGGAAAAACTTTTTCTATGCCAAAAGGCCTTTAGTTCGCGTCGGTACTGTTCCCGATCGGTATCGATATTATCTTGTTAGTTTACTAACTTCCAGAACCAACTTTTTCGCATCTTACCCGACCATCGACCCGTCATCGACGATGGAATCGAGGACACCATTCAAGCGGTGTCCTGTATGTAATGCGAAATATCCCCACGTCGACGTCCATCCGGTGTGCAACAAATGCCTTTCACCGGATCACGACGAATCTACATGCATGTCCTGTGCCCGATTTCGATCCAAAAAGACTCTCCGGAATCGACGAGCAGCGAGACTCGAGGCGCAGCAAGCGGCCTAGGCCCCGGCCGACATCTTCAGCGCCGAGACCGAAGATGTCGAAGAAGTGGAGAACCTACCCTCTAGTCCCGCTTCCGAACCTGACTCCGGATCGGAAGACGTCGAGGAAAGACTCTTTCGCAGAGATGAAGACGACACCGAGGTAGGAGACTACAATGAGGCCTTAGGGGCCGAAGAGAGTAGCTCCGGTGACGAGCAAGGCCTACCCATATAGACTGAGGATATCCCAGTGCGACAGTCTATGGCTCCGGTCGAGGGATCGCCTTCGGGCCTTATCCAAGACCTATCCCGCAGTTCTTCGGCCCCGCCCTCTGGCCCGGCCTCGGACATTCAGCGGTAGCCATTAAAGCCCAAGCCGGCTGGTTTCCCTTCTTCGAAACCGAAAGCTGTATTGGTTCAATTGAAACCGAAACCGAAAGTGGCGCTGGTCGGATCGAGGCCCACCACACCTTCGACGCCAGCAAAACCCGTCGGCACCGAGCGCAACAAACGAGACTTCTGTGCCGAGCTTCAAGCGGCCGAAGTCGGAGTCGACGTACGGAAAAAGACCTTCGGTGCCACCAAACCTACTCGGCTCCCGGCACCGACGCAATCGGCTCCGACCCCAAAGGTCAAACTGCCTGCTGCGTCTCCCACCGCTTCGACGGCACCACCAAAGCCACACTCATCGAAGACGTCAACGGCCATTACCGCCCCTCGACTCGATGACTCACCGGCGCCGAAGAAGTCCACGCCCGCCTCTACGGAACCGGTCGGCGCAAGGGAATCGATGGCGCTCTAGGTGCGACCCGTTGCTGCGCAACGCACCAAAACCAAAACGGTCCTCCAGGACACGTCAGCCTCCGAGCCGATAAAAGCTCCAACAGCCTCTTCGGCACCGGCCAACATTACTTTTGGCCTGCCACCATCCACGGCCCCGAAACTGTTCCAAATCAGGACACGGGTCACCCACACCACGATCACGCCTGCCGAACGCTCTGCGGAGACGTCTCCATCACAACTCATCGACGCCGACACTGGCAGGATGATTATCCACAAACGGAGAATAACTTCTGAGCCAGCTTTGAACTCCTTCCGGATCCCGCTTAAGAGAAAGCTGCCAGCGGCTTCGGAACCAGTTCTTTACGAACCTTTCCATTCACCCTACCAGGATCCGCAGTCCTTCTCTCCCACACACTCCGACACGGATGCGTTGGAGGACTACATGGGTGACCAAGTCCCCTACCCCGGAGAGATGGACCCTGAAGGCAAACAGGACCCTGATCAAGCTTGGGATGACCCTGTAGACCCAGGTGCACCTATGGATGCACAGGACCCGCAACTCTATGGAGCAAAAACATCTCCCACAGAGGACACTGCAGCGTTCAACGCTCTAATTGAACGGGCTGCGGCCAATCATGGGGTGCAACTTCACTCTGACACCGTCGAGGACGACTTTCTCATGGATACTTTTGCATCCTCAGAAAGGAACATAAAGACTCTGCCCATGTTAAAGGGGGTCCTCAAACCAGCAAAGGACATCTTCAAGGAACCCACCAGGGCAAGAGTGATAAACCCCAGGATCGACAAGAAATACAGATCAGCGCCTGGGGACCCTACTTACATTAGAGGCCAGTTACCTCTGGATTCCATTGTCGTTGCGAATGCTCGCAAGAGGGCACACTCGCAAACAGGTGATGCTCCTCCCCCGGACAAAGAGTCCAAGGTGCTAGAGACCTCTGGCAAACGGGTTGCCGCCCAGGCAGCTAACATATGGCACATTGCCAATACTCAAGCGCTCCTCGCTCGCTACGATCGAGCGCACTACGACACATTAGAGCAACTACTCCAACATCTCCCTGACCAATACAAAGAAGGTGCAGAGATCCTCATCAGGGAGGGACAACTGCTCACAAATGCATCCATTAAGTGTGCACTGGATGCCGCGGATACAGCTGCCAGAGCCATAAACACTAGCGTCATGTTGCGACGACACGCCTGGTTGCGAATCTCCGGATTCAAACCGGAGGTACAAAATAACATCCTCAACCAACCTGTCAACCCCGACTACTTATTCGGGCCGGAGGTTGACACCACCCTAGAGAAAATAAAAAAGGACACGGACACTGCAAAGTCCATGGGGGCCCTACAGACGCAGTCCTTTCGGAGCGGCTCATTTCGTCGCCCCGGAAATAGAGGAGCAGGTAGAGGACAGGGGTCACAGCAAACATACAACAAGGGCAACACACAAACCACCTACGATAAAAACACCCGGGGTGGATATCGTGGCTCCAGCACAAAGGGCAGAGGACGCGGCTACGGCAACACCAGGTCCTCCCCCAAGAACAAGCAGTGACGCCCTCTCCCTTCCTCCCGACCACATAACACCTGTCGGGGGAAGGCTACAAAGGTTCCTGTCCACGTGGAACTCCATCACCACGGACAGGTGGGTCAAAGACATTGTCAAATACGGTTACTGCCTAGAATTAACCTCAACTCCACCCACAATACCTCCAAATAATTGTACACGGAGACCCCCAGAGCAAGAAGAGCAGAAATAAGAGGATAGATGTAAAGATTAAAGAGCAGAGGGGAAAGAGAGGAACCTTGGGGAACACCACAGGGAACCAAGCGGGAAGGGGCAGAGAAACCAGATAAATGAACTGCCTGAGAGCGGCCAGAAAGAAAGGAGGCAAGCCAGGAGAATGCAAGGCCCCGAATGCCCGCCGCGCTGACACGGTCCAGAAGGATGGAATGATCAACCGTGTCAAACGCAGCGGACAAATCAAGGAGAACCAAGGCTTGAGGAAGAGAAGAATCAGCTTTAGATTTCAGCTCATCGAGGACTGCAAGAACCACTGACTCAGTGGAGTGGCCTCGACGGAAGCCTGCCTGATGTGAGGCCAGGACATGGTTCTCCTCAATATGAGCAGAAAGGCAAGAGGTAATGGATGATTTGATTTTGAAAAATTGATTGTATAACTGACTGATTAAGTGTATCTTAGTGAATACATGGCTTAGTGAGTAATGTTTAAATATGTAAATATCTGTATCAGTCTCTCACTTTGTGTATAAGTGGCTGCATGGGTTGGTGAGTAGCTACATGAGTGTCTATATAGGTTATTAGTTCGTTTTTTGAGTATCAGTATGAGTGTCTGTATGGTTCGGTGGGGGGTATTACGTAGTGCATAGGTGCATGAATGAGTGACTCACTGTTTGTATGTGTTGAAGACAGCATGTGTGCAGGACTGTATGGGAGGATGAGTGTGTGCATGGGTGTGTTAGTGAGTGAATGACTGTCTCAATAGTGTCTTTATGAGTAACTACATATGTTTTATACTAGTATATGTGACTATTTGTGTATATAAGTGAGTATATGTGAGAGTGAGAGATTGAAAGAGTTCCTGTATGAATAAGTATGTGTTTCTATAAGTGATTGTTTAAAAGACTAAGTATGTGTAAGTTTCCGTAGAAGTAAGTGTGGTGGTGTGTGTATAACTGTATATGCAAGTAAATGGATGTTTGATTCTTTATTAGCATGAGTGGCGTTGTGTAACAGGATGTATAGGTGTATGAGTACATATGAGTGAGTGAGTACATGTATGAGTGACTGTATAAGACTGTTGGTGAATGAGTGGATGTGTATGTGGATCTTAGAATTACTGAATAGGTTGTTGTAACTGATATTGGTATGTCCATTGTTTTGAAATTTTTAGTTTCTATTTTTGAATGTGTGTATCAAAGGTTATATTAGGGGGAGAGGAGGTCTGCCACTCTATCACAAGGATGATGTCATCAGTGATGTCATTTGAGATGTCATCAGTGATGTCATGAGTGATGTCACTGACCATGTCATGAGTGATGTAATATGTGACGTCATCAGCAGTGCATTGTGGGCGCACGAGTTATAGTTAGCCTAACTAACTATATAACGGGGGAATTTCAATGGTTTTGTACGAGTAAAAAGTCCAGCTAACTAGAACACCCCTGAAACCTATGGTTTTTTCAGTGAATTTCTAAGGTTTTTTAAATGCTAATTCCGAACTATAACGTGCCTGAAACCTATGGTTTTTTCAGTGAATTTCAAAGGTTTTTTAAATGCTAATTTCTAACTATGCCTACAGAGATAGGACATGTGAAGAAAGAAGAAAAAACGCACAGAAAGAAAAAAAAGAAATGCAGAAAGAAGCAACAGAAGTTCTCAAAGACGAAGAAAAGTGCAGGAAGAAGGATAACGTGCAGAAAGAACAAACAGAAGAGCAGAAAGAAGCCTTGTTGCAAAATCATCCTGTACCCTCAACTTTTTCAGACGGATACTGGTGGTAACTGAGTCTGACTAACCAGTCCTAGAGCCAGTGCTATGTTAAAAGGCACTCAGAATACAGTGAAAACACCTACATACACTAGGGAACACTATGCGTTGGGGTCCCCCTGTGATCAGCATGACCTCCTCTGTAAGCCCCTAGTATATAACAGGGCAGGGGATTAAAACTACCTCTTAAAACGCGCCACAGGGCTTGTTTGCACACGTTAACTCAGGCCCCGTCCCCTCCCTTCACCACTGTGTAAACACGCCCTATGGCCGTTTTTAGTTGGGAGATTAAGTTCATTTGAATCCTGAGGGTCCCTAGGGTCCAACTAGCCCACTAGGTACCTCCAGTTAGCGCCACAGAGCTGCGTTGCAGAGAGGTGTAAAAAGTGGCACGGCCTGGACCACCTCTCTGCAACGCAGCTCAGTGGTGCTTACTGGAAGCACCTGGTGGGATAGTTAGCCCCCAGGGGCCCTCAGGATTGAAGGGGAATTATTTCCCCAACTTAAAACATGCCATAGGGCGCGTTTGCACAAGTCACCTCAGGCCCCGTCCCCTCCCTTCCCCACTGTGTAAACACGCCCTGTGGACGTTTTTTAAGTTGGGAGATTAAGTCCCCTTGAATCCTGAGGATCCCTAGGGGCAAAATAGCCCACTAGGTATGTCCAGTAAGCGCCATTGCAGAGAGGAGTAAAAAGGGGCACGGCCTGCACCACCTCTCTGCAACTCAGAGCAGTGGCGCTTACTGGAAGCACCTGGTGGGCTAGTTGGCCCTCGGGGACCCTCAGTATTGAAGGGGAATTAATTCCCCAACTTACAACTGGCCAGGGGGCGCGTTTGCAGAGTGCTGCAAGGAGGGTGCATGGCCTCCGGCGCGATGCCGGTCTTTTATTTATTTTTTTTTTTTAGGAAGGAGGGCTGTGTGGCCCCCCTTCTTTTTCTAATTTACTGGCCCTGGGGACCCCATCCCCCAGGGCCTGCACCCTAATTTTTTGGGTTGAAAAAAATTAATTTGGCCCTTCCCAGGCCTTAATCGTCGGCCCCGGGGACCCCAACCCCCGAGTGATGGCTTTTTTTTTTTTTAAATTCGTTAGGAGGGGGCTGCGTTGCCCCCCTCCTCAGGCCACTTATGGCCCCGGGGACCCCCTCCCCCGGGGCCGGCCTTTGTTTTTTTATTATTTTAAAAAAATGTATATTTATAGAAAAACCTAGGACATGCTGGACAAACCGTATGTACCCATCACCATGACGATTTGCGTGATATTCATTAAAAGGCGACTATGCATAGAATAAATCCACATGGAATGTATTTACACCGCTAGTGAAGCTCTGACGAGTCTGACGCCCTACCGTGCTTAACCCCGGCGCCCCCGCCGGTGGGTACTCTCCAAGTAGACACCCTTGTCGTTTATTTCTACAAACATGGGTAGCTATTGACGGGCACATTTAATATACATGCACACCAAGTCATTCAAAGGGGATTCGACAATAATTCGACCAAACTATGCAAGAAACCACGCTCACGGTTAATAAAACACACATCCACCACCGGATGTGTAATACTTTTTATTTTACTCTCTGGAAAGGAGACAAACCTCACTTGTCACAGCGTGCTCCTGGCTGAGCCCATTGCTGTGTTACACCCACCAGTTCCCGTTGAGTGCCTCACACCTCTGTGTTGTATTCCACCAGCTAGTGCGTATGCTATGACACTCTCTAGCCCATGTGCACTGTAACACCACCCCGTGAATGTTATGCCACACTTGCCTTCGCATGGGTTATATTGCCCCATCTAACGTGCCTTCCTCGATGCCTGTGTTATAACGCACAGCGCTATGCCATACATATTACAATCTGGGATCCATATCTTTGTCACAGTGCATATGCAACGTTACACTCCCCAGCACATATTTTATATTACAACTTTAGAGACTAGTTAGGTTACACAACACTGCCCTGTGCATATTACACTCCAAGGCGCATATCGCATAGCACGCGCTAGTGCCTGTGCTATCTCGTGCTCTCCAATGAATCTGTCATTGCGCACAATGTATTGCATATTATATTTCACGCCCCGGTTCATCTTATATCACACTTTTTGGTGCATAGTTTATACCATATACTATATCTAGTTTTCATTTTCAATCGTGCTCTCAGGACTATGTTCTATATAAAACTGCGTCCACCTACCCTTTTCACGGGCATTACATTTTGCGATGGGGGTGGAGGGTCAGGGGGTGTTTCTGCCACGTGAGCCCGGAGTCACAGTCACAAACGTCCTCTTCTTCCTGAATAAAAGTGAGATTATGCTGCATACTTGTTCATATTTTAAGTAGTTGGCACAGACACACATTTTAAAAACAATAAAGTTCCTAATACCCACCTTCTCTGAACAGTTAGCTTGCTGCCCCATCCACCTCCTCCCTATCCTCTGTTGTCTGAATCCATGGACTAGCCTCCTCCCTCCTGCCATGCATGGTCTGATGTGCTGCCACTGCCCTCCATTTAGCATGATGTACCAGCCCACTCCTCCTGCCCTCCATTGCCCAATTCTATGGCCCATCATTGACCTCCTGCTTAGCCTCTGTGCTTAGCTTGCTGCCCCTATTCTCATTCCCCCGGCCCTCCCATGTCTTTGTGCATGCCCCTGCTCCATCCTTTTTGCCCACCATGTTCCATGGACCTGCCACTCCTATCTACTCTGAGTGTTCTGTTGAACTGCCACTCCCCTCCCACCTGCTTAGCATTGTCAGATGACTGTAACCTGTCCCTGCCACCTCCACCCTACCTGTCCACATGCCATCCCCCTATCCCCTTCCTCCTGTCCTCCATGGTCCATTTTACTGCCACACCCTTCTGTCCTCCCTGGGCTGCAACTGCTCCTCCTGCCTGCCCAGCACGGTCTGTTGTGAGGCCCCTTCCCCTGAACTCTCTTGTCTGTGCCCAGGTCCTGACCCTCCCTTCTATCCTCCATGGTCCTTTGTGCATGCCCCTGCACCCTCCTTCTTGCCCATCATAGCCATTGTGCTGCCACTAACCCTCCCGCTTGCCATGCATGGTCTTCTGTGTTGCCATGGCCCCTCCTACCTTCCCTGTGTGGTCAGCTAGCTGCCCCAGACCCCCTCCCACCTTCCCTCCATGGTCTGTGTGTATGCCATCATAGTCTCATTGTTGCTCTCCATGGTGTGTCTTGTTTCTAGTGCCCATCCTGCCTGACCTCCATGGTCATCTTGCTGCTCCTGCCCTGCCCCCTTGCCCCCAGCCCTCTGTTTCAATGTGCAGACCCCTATTCCCTCCCTCCTGGCTTGTCTGTTCCATTGTAATGCCCCTGATCCGTCCCTCCTGCCCTTTATGGTCTGTTATGCTGCAGCTTTCTCTCCTGTCTGTCTATTATGGTCAGCTAGCTACCATTGCCTCTTTCCCCTCTGTTCTCTGTTGTCCATGTGCATGGTCCTTTCCCCTCCCTATTGCTTTCTATGGATTGTTGTGCTGCACTCCCGTCCCGCATGCACTGTGTGGTGTATTGTGCTGCTGCAAACCCTGATGCCTGCCCTGTAGGGTCAGTTTGGTGCACCTCTCCATGTCCCTCCTGTCCTCTGTTATCCGAGTCCATGTCCCTACCCCAATTCCTCCTGACTACCATGATCCAATGTGCCATAGTTGCGAACATTTTGAACTTGGTAAGAGGGAGATTTTGAAAAACAACTGGGGTATTGATTTTCCCCTTTGAGTTACATTGAAAAAGAGGAGATTGTAGATAGGAGACAGATCAAATAAAGCCCATTTGAGCTTAAAAACATTGGACGTTTCCTGGCTGAAACGGGTCTGTTGGCATGTATGGTTGTACTACCACTTCCTTCTGCCCACAATGGTCTAATATATTGCCACAGCCTCTCTTGCCAGTCCTGTATTGTTGGTTTGTTGCCCCTGCCCCCCTTTCCACTGCCCTCCATAGTCTGTTGTGCTGCCACTGCCCTTCCTGCCTGCCCAGTGTGGTCAAATTGTTGAATCTGCACTCTCCTACCTGCCTTCAATTTTCAGAGTCCGTGCCCCTGGCCTTTGCCCCTGGCCTCTGCCTCTCAACGGTATCCCAATGAACAACTAGATTGCTAACATTCTATATTTATTACAAAAGTGTGGAACGCCTGACGTCATCTTGATGTAATCAAAACTGTAATACCTAGAGTATTTCGTTTAGAAATTTCATATATGAGAGGGTCTTATTTGCATCAAAATTATGGTTAGTGCTCTAAAAAACTAAAATGAGGATATATTTTCTTAGTTTTCAAATAGCGACAAAGAACTTTTAAATTATTTGTAATCTTTGTTTTTTAATCCAGTTGACCACTTGATTAAATGTTGCACCTAGGGGAGAGGATGTGGTGTTACTTAAAGAGCTGCAGACTTTGCAACTGGGGAACCAGGTTGGAGTTTTTGCTTCAGCTCAACATTCTGTGATTGTGGTTAAATCACTTAATCTCCCCATGTCTATAACCAAAATTAATTTGATCTTGTGTGATGTAACCAATGCTCATGTAAAGCACTCCAATACCTGACAAGTCTGCACTATATAAAACTGCAAATACACAAAAAATAAGTGTTTTGCACAATTCTGTCATTGGGCTACATGTGGGCTACATCTGGGTGATATTTGTGCTGCATTTGGGCTCTTTTGTCTCTGGTGACCATCTTGGGAGATTTATTTGTTATGAAGTTTCCTAATTTCCTCATTTACTGCAGTCTCCTCAGTAGGAAATGCCTTCAGTTTTTTACTTTGATTCCATCAAAAAGGTATTCAGATATGTCACACATTTGCCATAAATTCTGAATGTTAGCACTCTAGTTGCTCATTAGATCACTGTAGTAAAGCTACTGCTCACCACGGAAGTCTGCTGCTGGTATTAAAAGTGCATGTTTCAGTCTGCATATCAGAATTTTTGAATGAAATAAAAGAGGATTTGAGAAGTCACTCAAAATGTGCCCTAATTTTTCTTTCTTCAGCACTAATCATAATTTCTATGGCAAAATGAACCCCCTCATTGTGTTCCTTTTTAAATTAAATGTTTTAAGTGTTACCAGTTTATTCCAATCAAGATGGCTTCAGGTGTGCCATACTTTTGTCATAAGTAAGACTGTAAGCGCTCTAGTTGTTGTTAAGAACACTCTGGGACATTCTGTCATTGGGCTATACTTGGGCTACATCTGGGTGATATTTGGGCCACATTTGGGCTCCTTTGTCTCTGGTGGCCATCTTGGGAGATTTATTTGTTATGAAGTTTCCTAATTTCCTCATTTACTGCAGTCTCCTCAGTGGGAATACTTTCAGTTTTTTATTTTGGTTCCATCAAGAAGGCATTCAGATGTCACACATTTGCCATAAATTCTGAATGTTAGCACTCTAGTTGCTTATTAGATCACTGTAGTAAAGCTACTGCTCACCAGGGAAGTCTGCTGCTGGTATTCAAAGTGCATGTTTCAGTCTGCATGACAGAATTCTTTTATGAAATAGAAGAGGATTTGAGAAGTCAAAATGTGCCCTAATTTTTCTTTCTGCAGCACTAATCATACTTTCTATGGCAAAATGAACCCCCTCATTTTGTTCCTTTTTAAATTAAATGTTTTAAGAGTTGCCACTTTATTCCAACCAAGAAGGCTTCAGGTGTGCCATACGTTTGTCATAAGTAGGACTGTTAGCGCTCTAGTTGTTCTTTAGAACACTCTGGGAAGCTGCAGTAGAACACAGGAATCAACTGACAGTCTCTGCCCTTGTTGGATGTACATGTTTTACTGAGAATGTCAGACTTCATTCTCACATGACTGTGAATTTACAGAAAATATGCTCTCAGTTTAGCTTATAGATCACCTTCCAAACCTCTGTGGGAAAAGCATGAGAAAATAGTGTTCGAGGCATATGAGCTGCAGATCACACACTTAGGATAAGATCGCCATCTGGTGTTGGGCTCGGATGATTGCAGGTTTTTGTTGTCTTCGGAAGAAGTCTTTGGTCACGAGATAGGTGATTCCTCCTCTGGACAACAGTGCGCATGGGCATCCACTCCATCCTCAGATTGTTTTTTTCCGCCATTGGGTTCGGATGAACTTTTTTCCGCTCCAGCAGAAAACTTCTAGCAATCACAACAACTCTCCACAATTTACAACTCGACGTCGAAATCCCATCGGACCGGCTCCGGACGCGGCCGATGGAAAGGACACCCTTTAAAAAATGCCCCCAATGTGGAGCAAAGTTCCCCCACAGTGATCACTACGAGGTCTGTAACCTGTGCCTCTCGCCGGACCACACCGATTCCAGCTGTCCAGCCTGCGCCGCATTCCGTTCGAAGAAAACCATCCGGGACCGAAGAGCTCGACGCCATATGATGGCCAAACCGGCTCCAGAACCAGACGACATCTTTGCCCAAGATGTCCCTGACGACGATTCCGAAGACCTCCAGATCGTGTCCGAGGCCGACGATTCTGATCCGGGGCAGCGTGTGAGTACCAGCTCCCCTACCCCAACCCCACCAAAAAAGACATTGGTCAAGACTCTGCCAGCTGGGCCCAGTCACGACCCAAAATCATCTTCAGAAGCCCCGCCTCCTCGAGCAAACCTCATATTATTGTGCTTACAATACCTTCGGCATCGAAGCAGGCTCCGAGGCCAAAATCTCCATCGGCACCAAAACGTTACTCGGCACCGACGTCTCCACCGGCACCGAAACGTTCTTCGGCACCGAAGTCTCCACCGGCACCGAAAGGTTCTTCGGCACCGAAAGGTTCTTCAGCACCGAAATCTCCACCGGCACCGAAAAGTTCTATGGCACCAAAAACATCCTCGGTGCCAAAAAAAGTCCACAAAGAATCTGCCGATCTCCCAAAATCCAGATCGGAACCCAAAAAGTCGGCGCCAAAGCCACCTTCGGACTCTGAGGAACTTTTTCGCCCAGATCCTACGCAAAAACGAATTGACATAAATCCTAAAACCGGACATGTCACAGCTGTGCCATACAAGAAAAGGAAGCTGGACACAACACCTCCTCCAGCTCCTCTAAAGAAGGACTGTGCCACTTCACCCATACGTCCTTCCTCTCCTATATTACCTCCCATCCCCCCACCCCCAACTCCTTCTCCTCTACCATCTCCTTCTCACACACCACCTCCACAGGATGATGATGATTTAGGGGGAGGGGGAGACCCGGATTTCCTTAATGATCCTAATGATCCCTTTACACTCCCGGACACAGCACCCATAGATGACTGGGCTTACCCTATGCCTGACATGCCTGATCCCACTCCATACCCCTCCAAACCCTCCCCTCCGGATGACCATTTAGGGTTTGATCAGCTCATTAACAGGGCGGCACTGTTCCATGGCGTCACCATGCACACAGACACACCTGAAGAAGACTTTCTCCTCGACATCTTTGAGCAGTCGCAAAAAAACGTTCACATTCTGCCCATGATTAAAGGAGTGATAAAGCACGCCACTGAGGTTTTTAAAGACCCTGTTAGGGCCAGGGTTCTTAACCTCCGGATAGAAAAAAAATACAGACGGGCCCCACAGGATCCCGCGTACATCAAAGCGCAACTCCCCTTAGACTCTTCAGTCGTGTCAAATGCCAGAAAGCGGGCGAACTCCCAAACAACTGGAGACACACCGCCCCCAGGCAAAGAGTCTAAGCTCTTGGAGGCTTCCGGCAAAAGGGTTGCCGCACAAGCTGCTAACCACTGGCGCATTGCCAATACACAAGCCCTATTGGCTCGCTATGATAGGGCTCATTATGATCAACTAGAGGACCTTCTGCAACACCTGCCTGATCAATACAAATCCCAGGCCAATGACCTCATCCAAGAGGGCAAACTAATATCAAATGCCGCAATCAAATGTGCATTAGACGCAGCGGACACCGCCTCTAGGGCAGTAAACACAAGCGTATTACTTCGACGCCACGCATGGCTCCGTATTTCCGGCTTTAAGCCGGAAGTACAAACAACCATTCTTGCTCAACCCTTTAATCAGGAGCAACTATTTGGACCCGCAGTAGACACTGCATTAGAAAAGATGAAGAAGGATAATGAGACTGCCAAATCAATGGGAGCATTACAGTCTCCTCAACCCAGAGGCTCCTTTCGTCGCTCCTTTTATAGAGGAGCCTCCAAAAATGTGAGAACAGACACCTCTTTCACCTTCAAAACATCAGGACAAACATCCCCTAACAGAGGATATTTTAGAGGAGGTTACAGGGGAAACAATACCAAGGGCCGAGGGCGGGGCAACACCAACACCAACACCCGCACCTCTCCAGCCACTAAACAGTGACTTGCCCCCACTCCCCCCAGACCATTCCACTCCGGTCGGGGGAAGACTCCAACAATTCCTACCTGTCTGGAATTCCATCACAACAGACAGGTGGGTAAGACAAATTATCCAGTCTGGCTACTGCCTCGAACTCATAAACACCCCCCCCCCCAAACATACACCCAAACACCGTCCCATGTCGTCTCACCACCTCATGCTCCTCAAACAGGAAATTCAGTCTTTGCTTCAAAAACACGCAATAGAACCAGTTCCACTCCAACATCAGGGCACAGGAGTATATTCTGTATACTTCCTCATTCCCAAAAAGGACAAGACCTTAAGACCCATACTAGACCTCAGACTACTAAACCAATATATACAATCAGATCACTTCCACATGATCACTCTCCAGCAAGTCCTTCCATTACTGCAACAAGGCGACTTCTTTGCCACATTAGACCTCAAGGACGCATATTTTCACATCCCTTTGCATCCCGCGCACAGGAAGTATCTACGATTTGTGGTAGACGGTCAGCACTATCAGTTTACAGTTCTCCCATTCGGAGTAACAACCGCACCCAGGGTATTCACCAAATGCTTGGCAGTTGTGGCAGCATATCTCAGGAGACAACAAATCCATGTCTTCCCCTATCTGGACGATTGGCTCATAAAAGCCAATACTCTCGACAAATGCTTTCTCCACACTCGCCGCACTATTCAAACCCTACACAACTTGGGATTTACCATCAACTATCCCAAATCTCAACTGCAACCCTCCCACGTACATCAATACCTGGGAGCCACCATAGATACATCCAAGGCCATAGCTTATCCCAGCACAGCCAGGATAGCCAACATACAAAATCTCATCAAAAAATTTCAAACCCAACACTCTCTTCCAGCAAGAGTGTTTATGCAACTCTTAGGCGTGATGGCGTCATGCATCTCCATAGTATCCCACGCACGCCTTCAAATGCGTCCCTTACAGGAATGTCTAGCGCAACAGTGGAACCAGGCCCACGGACAACTTACCGATCTGGTGTTGGTGGACAGCCGCTCACTTCGTTCACTGAAGTGGTGGAACACCATCAACCTGTCCAAAGGGCGGCCGTTCTTAGAGCCTCTTCCACAAATTGTGCTGACCACCGACGCATCTCTCACGGGGTGGGGAGCCCACCTCCTTCAACACACCACTCAGGGCAGGTGGACCACTCAACAAAAACAGCTCCACATCAATCACCTAGAACTTCTGGCGGTGTTCCTAGCACTCAAATCCTTCCAAGTGCATCTAAAAAACAGAACTGTCCTCATCCGCACGGACAACATGACCACAATGTATTACATACAGAAGCAGGGGGGGGGACACATTCTCTCCAACTGTCCCTACTTGCACAGCAAATCTGGAGATGGGCAATTCCCCAAAACATCTACCTGCTAGCAGAACACCTCCCAGGGGTTCAGAACCAGGAGGCCGACCTCCTAAGTCGCCACACACAGCAAATACAAGAATGGGAATTACACCCCAAAGTCCTACTCCCATTCTTCCAAAAGTGGGGACAACCAGACACAGACCTGTTCGCCACACAAGAAAACGCAAAATGCCCAACCTTCCCCGCCAGGTTTCCACACCCACAGTCAAAGGGCAATGCGATATGGATGAACTGGTCAGGCAGATTTGCGTACGCTTTTCCGCCTCTCCCACTCATTGCATTTGTGGTACGCAAACTGAAACAACAGTCGCTAACACTCATCCTAGTAGCTCCCACTTGGGCACGTCAACCCTGGTTCACCACACTTCTGGAACTATCTCTAGTTCCACATCAAAAATTGCGTCTCTCCCTGGCTCTATTAACCCAGAACCATGGAGAAATCAGACACCCAGATACTCAAACACTGAACTTGGCAATCTGGCTCCTGAAGTCTTAGAGTTCGGGTACCTCAACCTTCCTCCAGACTGTATGAATATCATAAAAGAAGCCAGAAGACCTACTACAAGGGCGTGTTATGCGGCAAAATGGAAAAGATTTGCCATTTACTGCACTAACAATGACATACGTCCACTGGATGCTTCCATCCAAAACATCATTTGCTATTTACTACACTTGGAAAGATGCAATTTAGCGTATTCCTCTATACTTCTACACCTAGCAGCATTAGCAGCCTACTTGCAAAATAGACAACACCTGTCTCTCTTTAAGGTGCCAGCCATTAAAGCATATATGGAAGGTCTTAAAAGATGTATTCCTCCAAGATTACCACCTTCCCCAGTGTGGAACCTTAATATTGTTCTAACAAGGCTCATGGGTCCCCCATTTGAACCAATGCACAAATGCGAACTGCAGTTCCTAACATGGAAAGTGGCTTTCCTTGTCGCAATCACATCCCTGCGAAGAGTAAGTGAAATACAAGCCTTAGCTCTTGAAGAACCCTTCCTACGACTACAGCGTAACAAAGTGGTTCTTAGGACAAACCCAAAATTCCTCCCTTAAGTCATCTCCCCTTTCCATCTAAACCAGTCAGTCGAACTGCCAGTCTTCTTCCCTAATCCAGACTCAGTAGCTGAGAGGGCACTTCATACCTTAGATGTTAAAAGAGCCTTGCTTTATTACATCGATAGAACCAAACCTTTTCGAAAAACCAAGCAACTGTTTGTTGCTTTCGCTTCACCACATAAAGGCAACCCTATTTCCAAATCCGGTATAGCCAGGTGGATAGTTAAATGTATCCAAATATGTTACCAAAAAGCTAAACGTACTCTTACAGTTCCCCCTAGGGCGCACTCCACGCGTAAAATAGGGGCCTCTATGGCATTCTTAGGGAACATCCCCTTAGAAGATATTTGCAAAGCAGCCACATGGTCTACTACACACACCTTCACTAAGCATTACTGTGTCGATGTGCAATCCAAACAACAAGCTTCAGTAGGCCAAGCTGTCCTAAAAACTCTATTCCAAACTGCTGCAACGGATACAGGTGACCACCGCTAGGGGAGACACTGCTATATAGTCTATCCTAAGTGTGTGATCTGCAGCTCATATGCCTCTAACGGAATATGCTACTTACCAGTATGCATCTGTTCTTGGCATGTAGAGCTGCAGAGCCACACACGCCCACCCGCCTCCCCGGGACCTGTATCTGTTCCAGCATTGTCTTAATTAGACACTACACATGGACATCCTTTCTCTTTATTTTCTTAAACACTCCCATCATTTCCCATCATGGCGAAAAACCATCTGAGGATGGAGTGGATGCCCATGCGCACTGTTGTCCAGAGGAGGAGTCACCTATCTCGTGACCAAAGACTTCTTCCGAAGACAACAACAACCTGCAATCATCCGAGCCCAACACCAGATGGCGATCTTATCCTAAGTGTGTGGGTCTGCAGCTCTACATGCCAAGAACAGATGCATACTGGTAAGTAGCATATTCCTTTCTCTCAAACATGATTCATGATATCACAGCAGAAGGCTTTTTCACATGGTAAAATCACTTAGAACACACCACAATTCCTAAAATGAGTATGGTACCATCAACCAATGATTTATAATGTAACTAGAGTCTTAAAACCTTCTATTAACTGCAATGCTTTTTAATGAGGTGCTATCATGTATATTGGTCCCAGGATGGCTGCCAACACTTCTTGGATGAAGTGCTGACAGTCAATCAGATATCACGATGAGATGTGTGGTTAGGCTCCGCCCAGATATATATGTGATTTTACTTTTGATTTTCTCAGGAACTACTGAACGGATTTACACCATTTAAGCAAAAGGCACGAGTCTGAACTGAGGACTACCTCTTTGCCAAATTTGGTGTAATTCCGTTCAGCACTAAGGGCTGCAGCTGCGTCAACAGGTCCTATGGGAAAATGCATGGGGAAAACGCGTTTTGGGACCCCCTTTTTTCTCGGCCCCCGCTTGAGGAATCACCGTGAAATTTTCAGGATAGGAGCGGATCGGAGCTGGCCAAAAGTTTGGAAAATTTCGCGAAGATTCATCAATCGACGCCAACGTTATTCCAAATAGAATGTTGCGGATTTCCTATGGAAAATAGGTCCGAACTATAACTACCTACTGGCGACTGCCAGTAGGTAATATATATATATATATATATATATATATATATATATATATATATATATATATATTCACTGAAAAAACCATAGGTTTCACACCGGTTATAGTTAGCTGGACATTTTACTGATAAAAAACCAATGAAATTCCCCTGTTATATTTAGTGCAGGCAACTATAACTCACGCGACCGCAGTCCTCTGCTGATGCTAATACTGTATTTAGACACTTATTTGCCCATGTCTTCTTCCATTAAATTTTAGCTATACATATATTACAAATATTTTTTTTTCATAAAGACACATATGTCATCAGCAGAGGATTGCGGTCGCGTGAGTTATAGTTGCCTGCACTATCTATAACGGGGGAATTTCATTGGTTTTTTATCAGTAAAATGTCCAGCTAACTATAACATGTGTGAAACCTATGGTTTTTTCAGTGAATTTGCAAGGTTTTTTAAATGCTATTTCCTAACTATAACGTGTGTGAAACCTATGGTTTTTTCAGTGAATTTGTACGGTTTTTTAAATGCTAAGTTACTTTACGCCATTCGTGGCGTGCGCGCCCACTTAACGCAGTTCGTTCCGTGCGCGCTCGCGCACCGTGCGCGCACAGTGGGCACGCGGTGCGCTTTGCGCACCGCGCGCCCACTTTACGCAGTTAGTGCCGTGCACGCACGGGCACGCGGTGCGCTACGCGCACCGCGTGCCCACGTTACGCTGGATGGGCCATGTACGCACGATGCGCTTCGCGCACATGGAGGACATATTATGCGCTTCGTTGCGAAAGGAAATCTTTTTTCTTTTCATACAGAAAAAGATATGCCATGCACAAATGGTGCCATGCGGGCACCATTTGCACACGGGGTGGGGAAGAGTGTGGTTGATTTTTTTTTTTTGGGAATTTTTTACCGTACGCGTAATCGCCGATTTTTCGCAAAAAATTAAAATTGATTTTTTGGCCTTGGGGGTTCATTGGGGACACCAGCAGCAAGGCTATGTGATTAGGAGCTGTCTAAACAGCCCCTTTACATGTTTTTTTCCCTTTGTTAATCCTCCACCCCTCAGAGTGCGAGAGAGAAAATGGCGGCCGCCGCTTCCTGGTTTCGATCGATTCGAATGTTTACTAAGATCGAACAGCCAATCAGAATCGCGCTCGCGCACGTCACCGTACGCGTACGGTAAGTGCACGGTAAGCGCACCGTAAGCTGGCTCAGATATATATATTGATTTAAAGGCTATTTTCTCAGAATCTACTGAACAGATTTACACCAAACCTACAAAAGGCACTTCCTTGACCTGTAGACTACCTCTCTGCCAAATTTCAAGGAACTCTGTTCAGCCGTTCGGGCTGTAGCTGTGTCTAAAGGTCCTATGGAAAAATGCATGGGAAAAACGCGTTTTGGGACCCCCCTTTTATCTCCGCCCCCGCTTGACGAATCCCCCCGAGACTTTCAGGGTAGGAGCGGAGCGTAGCGCCCCACCTATTTTGAAAATTTCGCGAGGATTCGTCGACCGGCGCCAAAGTTATTCAAAATAGAATGTTGCGGTTTTCCTATGGAAACAGGGTCCTAACTATAACTACCTACTGGCGACCGCCAGTAGGTAATATATATATACACACATACATCTATCCACAGATTCCGTTTTCCTCCCACGTCTTCTGACAAACGGATACGGACCACAAAGTAGGCGCAAAATTATTTATTGATTGTGCAAGTCGCCATGACCCGTTTCAGCCCCTCCACGGGCCTTAATCACATGACATAGTTGGATAATTGTCATTGGCTTATAAAGTGACTAGTGCAAGCGTAATGATTGACACATGAAATGCAATTTCGATCAGCATATAAGAAAGACTACTGTACAATTCTTCGTGTGTCTTTCCTACTTGGCATTGACATTATGATCGTATGACAGTTAAAACCGAGATTTAGTACATTATGTCCTAAAATTAAAACGGTTGAAAAGTCAAATTTATATTGTTCTAAAATACATTGCGCTTAAAATGATATGATAATCGTGCAAAAAGTGACACTGTAAAATGTGCTAAAGTGCCAACGTGAGTGTAGTATTCAACCACATTGCCCAGTTTCATATATCTAAGTCAGTGGTTCCCAAACGTATTCAACCTGTGGCTCCCTTGACCTAATTGGCAGTTGGCTGTGGCTCCCCATCATGTCACTGGTGGGAGAATGTAAGCCAGACCAACAATCTACATATATTCTTTTTTCCTGTAAATGAGGGCCCATCTAGATATTTGTTGTATCAAAATAATAATCGTCCTGACATAACCTCAGGCTCAGTGTGTGATTGTAGATCAGGTTTGAAAATACTCATTTTATTTGGGAGGCCTTACTCTTGGTACTAACTATGACCAAAGATAAAGAAAACGGTTTTAAAAAAAAAATCGGATGAGGTTTTTTTTAAGTTCATGCACGCATTGCAAAGCAAGGGATGAGCGGTGGACACCTAATGACCCCTTTTATATACGCAGCTTAGAACTTTCACAATGCCACTTGTCGCACAGCCTCCATCACCTGTCCGCCCTCTT
This sequence comes from Triturus cristatus, assembly GCF_964204655.1. NCBI lineage: Eukaryota > Metazoa > Chordata > Amphibia > Caudata > Salamandridae > Triturus > Triturus cristatus. Next base: position 102,600,737 of record NC_140587.1, read on the forward strand.
TGTCACAACACCAAATAGGCCACCTGGTGTGCACCTGTTCACGTGCAGCGGCTAACTTTTGGCAAGTACGCCTGCACAGTTGCTGCTTTCTTTTATATTTCCGATTATATATGGAATTTGTTTAATTTTGCAACACCCAGCCTATGAGTTTTACATACTCTCGGAGTCCGCGCCATAGCTCAGCCTCAGCTCATAATGTTGAGACACAAGAGAGACAAAAGAACACAGTCTTAACCTGCATGTGGGAGGCTTGTTGACTGTCTTGTAATGCGATGGACCTGGCAGGGACAGAATAAACTTACATAAGAGGGTGTGAATTTGAGCTCTCCTATCACGGCTGACATGCTGCACTCCATGCACATTACCACCAAAAAACATCTTTTCCCTGAGGAGAATCACACTGAGATGTCCTCAAATCATGAGAAACAAACACTTTGAAATAAGTAAAGTAAACAGCTGTAACTTTGTACTCGTGCCCGTGTCTCTTCCTGGGGCAGTGGGGAGCGAATCCAGCCAAAGGGAACATTTTGTTAATTACTAACAGCCAAGCAGTACAGACTAGCACTCACTGTTTTGACAATATATATTTCATATATAAACCTCTCCTGAGCACATGTGATGCTTGAGATAACGGCATCTTAAAGAATACTCTCCTTAAATGTTGATTGACCAAGAAGTAGTACCAGTAAGGTATCCTTCACAGCAAGGGTGAGCCTTGCCCAGGCCAAGGCCCCTATAGCCTCCCATCTGCTGCCGCGGGCAAGCAGTGGATACTACTAAAGCATCAAATGTGCTAATGTCCTTCCCTGATGCTGCCATCTTGATCCCTGACATCAGGGATAGAGGGGCCATCCAAAATGAGCCAAATCATTCGGAAAGCGCAACTTTTTCTTGATCTGGATTGGGAGACGTCAGAGGCAGAACAAGTCTTCCCTTCGGGGAAAGTAATGAGGGTCACACGAGCCAACTGGGAGGAGGTGCTGTTGCTCAGAAAGGGAATGTGTGTTTATTTCTGACAAGTCCGACCATAACATTACTTCAGTGGCAAACTCCTGAAATATACGGAGGGAAGAAGGGGGAACTTCTTTCACTGAGGCTGAGAAGGAAAAGGGTTATTAATATTACACACTAATATTAATGACATGCTTCGTGCCTGGCTTTGGCTGAGGGTCAGACTGGGGCCAGTAAACTAATCCAGGCTGCAATGTTGCCTATTTCCAACGCCGCAGCGAGTTTGCCCACTGAAAATTCTGTCTCGTAATTTCTGGCGCGGAAACTAACAAAGTGCAGGAACAGCAGCCAGCATAATTACAGGGGCTTGGCCGGTCACGAGTTTATCATGTCCCCCTTTTTAGCAGTAAGCAAGGAGTATTTTGGTCCGTGTGAAACCAACCTGTGTAAATTGTGAAGGGTCCTCAGAAGCGCTGTGCAGCAGAACACGGAAGGCAATAACGCTTGATAGTCTCTGTGCGTAAGCAGAGGCTATGTGAAAGCACGTCAGAAGCGCGTATGGCGACCGTGCGCTCCTGGGCCAAACCATGATTTCAGATAACACAGGTGGCATTTGAAACTCCCCCGTGTGTTGCGCCGCAGCTGGGTGTCATTTAAACAAGATTCACTGTCTTGCTGCCTTCAAGCTGACTGCTGACAGGTAGGGGTAGGGCATCAAAAGACACATCACTTGTTAATTGCGCACATTCTCACAATTACAATACCACATGATTCGAAGCTTCCTCCGTGCAGGTAATTTTTCCCACATCGTGCGCGGCGCCCCTGGTGACCCCTAACGGTGCACCGGGGTGCCGCGGCGCACAGTTTGGGAACCACTGATCTAAGTGTATTACATAATGTTTTTGTATATGTATTTTGTCACAGTTACATTTTAACTGTACAAGCTTGGTACTGGAGCCCCAGTTTCCCAGCTCTGAGCTTGAATGAAGCAATGGTGGTCATCCTTATGTACATTCCTGTTAGGATTATTGTCATTCTTTCTGCTTATTACTAACAGTTTGAATACCCTGTTTGATCAGATATCAAGTGTAGGAGAGTAGGATCTGCCCTTATGTTGCTCCCACTTTTTTTCTTATGTTAACACTGGTTTCTGGCTATAATCTGGCTGGGTCCCTGCTAATCAGGGCCCCAGTCCCTCTGTTCTCTCTAAACAACTTGGAGTGCATATTAGATGCACTAGTGATTGGATACTGTGGTACCTTGTGAGCCCCTAGTATATGGTACCTTCGGTACCAAGGGCATAGGTACTTCACAGGCCTACCAGGGGCTGAAGCATGTATTATGCCACCCCTGGGAAGCAGACTAAATCTGACACCACAGGCCTGCTACTGCAGCCTGGGTGAGGTAGTGTTAGCACTCCTCACTGAGATATAGGTTCCCTATATCTCACCTTACACACACATATAAGCCGTCACCCCTAAGGCAGGCCCCATCAATGCTGAGGGCCGGGTGCTTGGTTTACATGTGAGGGGGTGCCTCTGCATGAGCAGGGCCCCTCTGCAACTGGCAGAGTCTATTCGCTGTGGCTGTTTGTGGATGCGGTTAAACCATATACTCTTTAAGTGCATTATAACCTCGCGGTAAATGCTAGCTCTGGGATGGCTGCATCAAAACATGTAGTGTTTGGTGTCAAACACTTTGGAATCATACCCCCAAACCAGTAACTGGTATGGCAGGATGATCCCACTCTTCTAGAGGGGTAGACATGTACCTACTGTGGAAACACAGTAGAATCCTGAAAGAGCCCTGGCATCACAAAATGGATGCCACCAGCACAGACACTGGGCTGCCCTCCTGCTGCTGACCGAAACTCGCAGTGGAGGAGGCCCAACAATAGGCATCCTGTCACAGGGTGGTGTCGCCACCTTCCAGACCGGATTTAGTGTATTGGGGCTTGGTGGGTGCACTCCTAGAGTGCTTTGAAGTCCCACACCGGGGGAGCAGTAGGCTCCTCTGTGCATATGCCAGCTCAAACCGGTTCAGGGGCTACCTGCCCCTGCTCTGGCACGAAACTGGACAAAGGGAAGTGGGTGTAACCACCCACTCCCCTGACTCTCCCATAGGAGTGGTCATAGAGCTAGTCCCTCCCTTTCCTTTAGTATAAGATTGGGAACCCTTGCCATTGTAAACTAGAAATCCCTGGACGACGCTCTACAAGAACAATCCTGGAACTTCGACGTTCCACTACCTTTGGAAGACTGAAGAATCTCCCTTGAAGTCAAGGAGTGACTCCCCTGCTTGGCAGGCACCAAAACTTTGAATCAGCGGTCGCAAACTTTCCCGCTCCCGCCGGAGTCCGAAGTCCCTGAAGCCCCGGAAGTGGATTTCCTGACCTCGACGGCCATTGTGAGTCCCCAGCAAAGCTGAGGCGAGTGGACCCCCACGAGTGACGAGGAACAGCAATACCCGGGTATCGTGCACTATTGTCGAGAGCAACCCCTTCACGATGTTTTACGAACTTGTGCATTGGACCACGTGTGGTCCAAGCCTCCAGCAGGATTTCCACCGAAGATCAGTGGCCTACCTCGTCCCGAGTGACCGTGGGCTCCTGTAAAGTGAATCCTCACGAGGCGTCTTCGCTATCCCTTGCCCGTTGGCTTGTGGGTCCCCTGAAGACTTTCACATCGAACCAAAGGGCTCCCCTGGTTGCTCCAGGCCTGCCCTGACTTCACATTCCACGAGACTTGCTGTTGCCAAGACTTGTTGGCTCCAATCCGGCTACCGACACCTCAGTAAGTTGCAGTCATCGTGGGACACTCCGAATCCAGCTCCTAGTTGTCGTCGACGCCCCCTGGACCTCGTGGCTGAAGAGTCAAGACACCCATGAGCACCTGAAATCACCCGATGACCGTGGGCATTCATCTTCCTGGGCCCGGGTCACTGGCAAGTGACTTTGAACACTGTCTCCTCTGCTTTCACGTCTTCTTTCTACAGAATCCAAACTTGATCCATTGAAGTCTATTGGAATCCGCGGCTGTGTTCTCACACTGCATGCGTCTCCCGTGGGTGCTTTACTTACCTGCCTTGGGTGGATTAGTGAGGCCCCAGAGCTTCTGAGGACCATAGGCCTTCTCGCTTCTCAAGTTGTTCTTCCTTTACCTCTTTTTTAGTATATGGTCTGGTACGCCCCTAGGGCCCCAGCCATATAGGTGCTTAATTTGTTGTGAAACATTGATTTGTGCATATGTTCCTGACTTCTAATCTCATAAAGAGATTAGTAGAGTGTGTCTAGAAATAAATACGTATATATTTTATATATATACCTGTGTGGTGTCCTTTCATTTGGTAATTCAAGAGATTATAAGGTAAAACAAGCTGCTTTACATTCCTCAGAAACTTAGCATGAAGGCTGCTCTCCACAGCTACCACTAGGATAGCTTTCTTTAAAAGGTTGTCTTAAACCTATCTACCATAAGAGTCGAATTGGACTGGTACAAGGTGGACACTTTAACTAGTGACCAGCATATGCCAGGCCAACTTCTCACATCAAGCATTGTGGATCAGTATGATATTAATAATTATGTAATGGAAAATCATCGTATTGCTATTGTCCTCATTGACATTTCCTACTCTAAATACACATAAATAAATACACATTATAATAAATATCATATAAGCAATGTAATACAATCCATAATAGATAAAATATGCTTTAAATATTCATGTATGTGCCAATAAATGTCAATAAATATTAAAATGTCAATAAATATCAAATAAATACATATGTAAAAACCAGTCATAATACACTGATAAAATGATTGTCCTAGATTCTTACTAAAACCTCCCCACAATATGTCGACATGGATTAGACAACTAAAGACATGTAAAGAGATCCTCAGTTATGTTTAGACCTGATGGTTGTTTGGTGTTAAGTTCCAATATGTACCTAGTCTCCAACTGGCGTAATCTATGTTCTCTATTGCCGCCCCGTCTACTTAGTGGTACAGAATCTATAACAAAATACCTGAGATCCTGGCTTCTAGATGCATGCTTGATTTTGAAATGGCGTGCCACCGGGTAGGTATTGTCTTGATTGTTGATTGCCCTCAGGTGCTGTAGTATCCTTTTATGTAATTGTAAGTTAGTGCTTCCTACATATTGTAGGTTGCACGGGCATGTAAGGACATTTGTATTTGTATTTTGTACTTATAACGCGCAACTATCACCCAACGGGTATCTTGGCGCTCGGACTGTGATGGAGAGAAACTTCTAGACCAACAAATGTACTACAAACTCTGTCTTGCATGTGAGTAGTTTAGTTATTTTGTGTTTGCTCTCACTAAAAGGAGTAGTATAAGTTGTTTTATTGTCTCCTTGTTAGTACGGCTTGCATGTTTTACATTTAAAAAAACGGTATGAGTTTGTAGCCAGTTAGTAGTTTCAATGATTTCAGGACTTGTTTTGACTAAGTTATCTCTCATGGAACGACTCCTGCTGTATGTTATGGACGGTCTCTTAGGTAGTTTCTGGACAATAACTGGGTCATTAAGAACCATAGGCCAGTTGCGAGATATTATTGATAGGATCTTTTTGTGTTGCTGGCTGTATGGGATTAAAATCCTAAACTCTATCAATTTCAGTTTTATTGATCTGGGTTTCTGTTCTTGGTAGACTTATACTTTGCTGTGATAGTTATTCAGTCAACAAATCATGTCTACTTTTACACATAGATTTGGAAATAGCATTGTCAACGACCTGCTCTGAGTATGCCTTTTCCAGGACCCGCAATTTACTGAGCTTTTAGTAGGTCTCTTGCTTTGCTGTGAATACGCCTCAGACGAAGCATTTCCCCACAGGAGATACTAGTCACAAGATGTTTAACATGTGAGCTGCTCGAATGGAGTGATGAGTTTCCAGCTGTTTCCTTGCGAAATAACTTTTTGTTCGAGGCATATGAGCTGCAGATTATACACTGTGCATAGATCGCCATCTGGTGTTGGGCCCGGATGTTTGCAGTTTGTTTTTCTTCTTGGACAATGTTTGGAAGTCACGAGTTCGGTGACTCCTCCTTCAGTCCGTACTGCGCATGGGCTTCGGCTCCATCCTCAGATTGTTTTTTTCCACCATCGGGCTCGGATGTAATACTTCGTGCTCCGGCTTCGAACCTTTCCAGTTCGACCTTCGTCGAAAAATCCTCGTCCATCGAGATTCTTTATCTCTCTCTTCGGCACTTCCTCGATTCCAGGCATCAGCAGCGGCCTTCGGGCCTATCTCGACTCCGGTCTCGGCCGATGGAAAGGACTCCCTTTAAGAAGTGCCCAAAATGTGGGTCTAAATTTCCCCACACCGATCTACATCAGGTGTGCAACCTCTGCCTCTCTCCCGAACACGAGGCCCGAGACTGTCCCGCCTGCAAGTCTTTTCGATCGAAAAAGACTATTCGGGATCGACGAGCTCGACGCACCATGGCGCACTCATCTACCTCGGCTCCACCTGACATCTTCGGAGAAGACATCGGAGCTTCGGGACAGCAGCACACTGAACAGGAAGACGACATCGTCAGCACTTCCGAGGCCGACGACTCCGACGTGGAGGAGATCACACCGGCGCAGAGGGTCGTGAGTACTCTACCCCCTCCCGCGCCCATACCGAAAGAGACTCCGGTTACACCTTCGCCTCCGGGCCTAGGCAAAACCAAACATACCGCTTCCATCACCCCACCTTCGGGCCCGGTGAAGAGGCATCATAAGTCTCCCGGCGGCTCGGGCTCGAGCCAGCCTACTAGCGGTGCCGAAAAACACCCTTCGGCACCGAAGAAATCCACACCAAGCTCCGTTCCGAAGCCATCAGTGTCGAAACCTGGCCTCTCGGTGCCGACCAGACATAAATCCCTCGGCACCGACGCTCCCGTGCCGAAGCCTGCCTCGGCACCGAACAAAAAAGCGGAGGCCCCGAAAAAGCATGGCACGGATAAACCAAAGAAGCCGTCGGCTCTGAAAACATCGGCACCGACAGATGAATCGGTGCTGGAGGAGCTATTCACGCCAGATCCTCGACAAAAGACTTTAACAAAGGATCCAAAGACTGGACATTTGACTTTGTCTTCAAAGAAAAGACATTTAGACAAGCCAGCTCCTCCTCCACCGCCAAAACGGAAGGACTCTGCCACATCTCCTTTCAGAGTACCCTCCCCACCACCTCCGCCTCCTCCACCTCCTCCACCTCCCCCATCTTCGCCTCCACCTTCTCCACCCTTGCCTCATCGCTCTCCAACCCCGTCTCCAGACCCTGATGACCAAGGGGATCCATACTATGATCAAATAGATGCCCCACAGGCCCTACTCCTCCGGGAACACCAGACCCATGGGAGGATTATCATAATCCAGATGTCCCAGATGTGCCTCAGGATGATCTTTATCCATCCAGGCCATCTCCACCAGAGGACTCCCTGGGGTTCCACCACTTGTTACAACGGGCGGCACATTATCATGGGGTGTAGTTACACAGTGATCCAGTTGAGGAAGACTTCCTACTTGACACTTTTGACATCGCAGATAAATCTACTGCCATATTACCCATGCTTAAAGGGGTGACCAAACATGCGGCAGAGGTTTTCAAAGACCCAGTCAGGGCTAGGGTCTTAAACCCCAGAATAGAGGAAAAATATAAGGCAGCCCCCACAGATCCTGCCTATATTAAAGGACCTGCGCCCTTAGACTCATTAGTGGTATCCACAGCTAGGAAGCGATCCAATTCTCAGTCATCGGGTGAGGCTCCACCACCCGATAAGGAGTCCAAGCTCTTGGATGCGTCAGGCGAACGCACCGCCTCGCAAGCTGCCAATATGTGTCGCATCGCCAACACGCAAGCGCTGCTGGCACGGTACGACAGAGCGCACTATGATGAGCTGGAGGCTATCCTGCAACATCTCCCAGAAAAATATAAAAATAAGGTTCATGAACTGATACAAGAGGGAAAGATCATTACCAACACCTCTATTAAATGTGCACTTGACGCAGCAGACACAGCTTCCAGGGCTATAAACACCAGTGTTCTGCTTCGCCGCCACGCCTGTCTCAGAATCTCAGGCTTTAAACCGGAGGTCCAAGCATCTATATTGAACCACCCTTTTGACCAACAACACTTATTTGGCCCAAAAGTAGACAAAGCCCTGGAAAAAATGAAGAAGGATACAGATACAGCAAAGTCTATGGGAGCATTACAATCCCACACTCGTTGACGCTCCTTTCGCCGTTCCTCCTTTCGAGGCACTGGCAGGGGTTACTCTGCCGATAACTCCTTTACGTCCTACAAGTCCCCTCCTCAGACTACCTTCACAAAGGGCTATCAAAGAGGTGGATATAGAGGGAACAATAATAAAGGCAGGGGCAAAAGCAACACCGCCCGTTCTGCCACACCGTCCACACAATGACTTTCCCCCGCTCCCCCCAGACCATTCCACTCCAGTCGGGGGCAGACTACAAGACTTTTTTCAAACCTGGGAGACCATAACATCAGACAAATGGGTGACCCAAATTATTCGGTCAGGGTACTGTCTCGAACTAACATCTTCCCCCTCCAAATATTTCACCCAGGCACCGTACAATGTCACAAGAACATACCACACTGCTGAAACAAGAGGTGATCTCCCTCCTGCAAAAACAACCTATAGAGCAGGTCGCCATCAATCAACAAAATTTAGGGGTCTACTCTCTGTACTTTCTGATACCAAAGAGAGATGAGACCCTACGGCCCATTCTAGACCTCCGGCCTCTAAATGCATACATACATTCAGACCATTTTCACATGGTAACTCTCCAATAAGTTCTCCCACTCCTCTGCCAGGACGACTTTCTCACTACCCTGGACTTGAAAGACGCATAATTTCATATTCCAATACACCCTTCTCACAGAAAGTACCTCCGATTTGTAGTGGACGGCCAACATTATCAGTTCAAGGTTCTCCCCTTCGGGGTCACGACCGCACCAAGAGTGTTTACCAAATGCCTAGCAGTAGTGGCGACACACCTCAGAAGACAACACATTCACGTCTTCCCTTACTTGGACGACTGGCTAATAAAAGCCACGTCCTACAACCAGTGTGTGCAACATACAAACACTACCATCCAACTACTCCACCAGCTAGGTTTCACGGTGAACCACCAAAAGTCCCAGCTGATACCGTCTCACACAAAGCAATACCTCGGTGCCACTATAGCCACCTCAAAAGCTATAGCCTATCCCAATTCAGCCAGAATCGCAAGCATACAAGCCTTGCGCCAAAGATTCATTCTTCAGCACTCTCTCCCAGCAAGAGTGTTTATGAAGCTAATAGGGATGATGGCATCTTGCATCTTCATAGTGCCTCATGCAAGACTCCACATGCGTCCACTCCAAGAGTGCCTAGCACGCCGGTGGAACCAGGCCCAGGGGCAGCTGACGGATCTGGTGTTGGTGGACGGTCGCACCCATCGCTCTCTGCAGTGGTGGAACATCATAAACCTTTCCAAAGGGCGACCGTTCCTGGACCCGGTTCCTCAGGTAATTCTAACAACAGACGCATCGCTCTCCGGCTGGGGAGCGCACCTATTACACCTCACAGTGCAAGGTATATGGACACCACAACAAAAGTTACTCCACATCAACCATCTTGAGTTATTGGCGATCTTTCTAGCCCTGAAATCGTTTCAGAAACAAATCTCAGCCAAAGCAGTCTTCATTCGCACAGACAATATGACTGCAATTTACTACATTCAAAAACAGGGGGGGACACACTCTCCACAGCTCTCTCGGTTAGCACAGAGCATATGGAGATGGGCTATCCCACAAAAAATCTTTCTCCCGGCACAACACGTCCCAGGGATACAAAACACCATGGCAGATCTGCTCAGCAGACAAATGCACGAATGGGAACTGCATCCACAAGTTCTTCACCCATTCTTTCACAAGTGGGGGCATCCTCAGATAGACCTCTTCGCCACCCACGAAAACAAAAAATGCCCAAGCTTCGCCGCCAGATACCCACACCCATTGTCCAAAGGCAATGCGATATGGATGAACTGGTCAGGCAAATTTGCATACGCCTTTCCACCTCTCCCGCTAATTCCATTAGTGGTAAGGAAGCTACAACAGCACTCCCTCACACTCATTCTGGTAGCTCCAACATGGGCCAGGCAGCCGTGGTACACCACACTACTACAGCTCTCAGTGGTACCACATCAAAAACTGCACCTGTCCCCATGCCTCCTAACCCAGAACCATGGAGAAATCAGGCACCCGGACCCAGCTCAGCTCAACCTTGCGATCTGGCTCCTGAAATCTTAGAATTTGGATACCTTAACCTTCCCCCTGATTGCATGAACATTATCAGGGAAGCCAGACGTCCTACCACTCGAGCATGCTATTTCGCTAAGTGGAAGAGATTTGTTGTTTACTGCCGTAACAATACAATCAACCCTTTAGATGTATCCATACAGCACATCATATGCTACCTGCTCCATCTACAAAGGTGTAACCTGGCTTACTCATCCATCCGTTTACACCTAGCAGCAATTGCTGCTTACCTGCAAAACAGACAGCATTTATCACTTTTCAGAGTCCCTGCTATTAAAGCTTTCATGGAAGGCCTTAAAAGAGTAATTCCGCCCAGGGCACCACTCTCACCTGTGTGGAATCTAAACGTAGTTCTTACAAGGCTGATGGGTCCGCCTTTCGAACCAATGCATAAATGTGAGCTGCAGTTCCTTACTTGGAAAACAGCTTTTCTCGTAGCTATCACTTCCCTTAGAAGGGTTAGTGAAATACAAGCGTTCACTATACAAGAACCCTTTCTACAGATACATCACAGCAAGGTGATACTTCGCACAAATCCAAAATTTTTGCCCAAGGTCATTTCCCCCTTCCATCTCAATCAATCAGTGGAATTACCGTTTTTTTTCTCGCAACCTCAATCTGTTGCGGAAAGGGCTCTACATACACTTGATGTTAAAAGGGCTTTACTTTACTACATACAAAGAACGCAATCTTTCAGAAAGACTAAACAGTTGTTTGTCTCGTTCTCTCCACCGCATAAAGGCAACCCCATCTCAAAATCAGGGATAGCTAGGTGGATTGTAAAGTGCATACAAATTTGCTATCACAAAGCAAAAAGAACATCATCTGTTCCACCTAAAGCCCACTCTACAAGAAAGATAGGGCTTCTATGGCATTTCTAGGGAACATACCCTTAGATGACAGCTGCAAAGCAGCCACATGGTCAACACCGCACACCTTCACAAAACATTACTGTGTAGACGTGCACTCCAAACAACAAGCTAGTGTGGGCCAGGCTGTACTAAAGACATTGTTTCAAGCCACTGCAACGGATACCGGTGGTCGCCGCTAGGGTTGTGTACTGCTATATAATCTATGCACAGTGTATAATCTGCAGCTCATATGCCTCGAACGGAATATGCTTACCAGTATGCATCTGTTCTTGGCATGTAGAGCTGCAGATCTATACACGCCCACCCGCCTCCCCGGCTACCTGTATCCGTTCCAGTCTATCTTATTTAGATACAACACACATGGGTTTCTTTACTATTATCACTACGCTCTATCTTTTCCCTGCTGGCGAAAAACAATCTGAGGATGGAGCCGAAGCCCATGCGCAGTACGGACCGAAGGCAGAGTCACCGAACTCGTGACTTCCAAACATTGTCCAAGAAGAAAAACAAACTGCAAACATCCGGGCCCAACACCAGATGGCGCTCTATGCACAGTGTATAGATCTGCAGCTCTACATGCCAAGAACAGATGCATACTGGTAAGTAGCATATTCCTTCCATCTTGATGTCTTCTACGTAGACATGAGTATCTAGGAAACTAACCATTGTGGTGCTAAAGTCAGCAGAAAAATGTAGATTTAAGTCATTTACATTTATGGCTTGCACAAACTCTTGGGCCGCACTGACATTGCCATCCCATATTACGAACAGATCATCAATGAAACACAGCCATCATTTCACCTTAGTTACCATTGTCTCCTGGTGCTTGTTCATGAGGACCAGCTCCTCCCACCAGCCCATGTGAAGACACGCATAGCTGGGGGAGAAGCTGGCCCCCATCGCCACACCCCTAGTTTGTCTATATAGCAGGTTGTTAAACATAAATATGTTGTTCATCAAACAGAAATCAACCAGAAATAAACCATTTTAATTAACATTTGTTTGTGATCAACTGTATTGCCAATTGCTTTCTCTAGAAAATGATTCAATGCTTGTAGTCCATCTGTGTGTTGAATGCTAGTGTAAAGCGAGCTTACATCAAGAGCTATAATCAAATAACCTTGATTCCATTCAAAGTCTTTGAGCTTTCTCAAAGTCGCTGGTCTCACTCACATATGATGACAGTGCCTTGACCAACTCCTGAAGAAAGGAGTCCACGTATTGAGATGTGTATTCAAGAAGCCCATTCCTCGCTGATATTATTGGTCTGCCCGGCGGATTTAAAGGGTCTTTATAGATCTTGGGCAGAAAATAGATCGTAGGTACAACTGGATGGTTGTTCTTAAAAAATTAAATTCCTGTATAGTGTATGTGTGTGTATATATATATATGTGTGTGTTCGAGGCATGTGAGCTATAGATCACATGCTTTGCATACTCCTGCTATCTAGTGTTGGGTTCAGATGTTTGCAAGTTGTTTTTCTTCGAAGTTGTTCTAGTCACGAGGTAGGCGACGACTCCTTTTGGTGATAGGCCGCATGGGCATCGACTCCATTGTTAGATTGTTTTTTTCTGCAATCGGGTCCGGACGTGAATTGTTGCGCTCCTGTTCAGCACCGTTTCTCGGGTTCCCCTCGGTACGCAATACACTCACCCTCGACGGTATTGTTTTCGATCGCGTATCTTCATTCTCCGCTTATCGTATTTACTCAAAATCCCTCTTTCGATCGGGTAGCTCGTCGAAGGCCGTTGGGCCTACCCTATTGGTCCGCCTCACAGTAGATGGAACAGACACCGTTTAAATTCTGCCAACTCACATGAAGTGTGCAACTTGTGCTTGTCACCTGAGCACAACGAAAAGTACTGCGACGCGTGTAAGGCTTTCCGATCGAAGAGATGTTTTCTACGTTTTGTAAATTTCATCAATTTATTTTAAGTGGAAGATGGATTAAATGAAAAACAGCCCAGAATGGCCCACTAGGGCTGCATGTGAAGTATAGCCCACTTGGGCAGGATCCTAACAAACTGTTTGTCTCCAAACCACACCAACTCTGTCTGTACCTTATGAGTTGGACAGTTAGACAGTTCAATATTGTTCACTGTGAAACCGGAATAGACGCAGGTTAACTTATGATTGGGCGATATCAATACACGTGGATGGAATGATGTGAAGAAACTATTGAGGGGAAATTTTAACTTCACCAATAGGTGAGCAAGGAAGCAATTCCTTTTGATTTAGGTACCCTCACACACCCTAGTGGTGTCATGCTTCATCATCGGGTCACCCCGACGCCTAAAAGTCGCCTAAAAGTCGGGGTGGGCTCAACCACAGTGTTGGGAGCTCTTTGAAGATATTATAGACCAGGGGGGCTAGAAAATTAAAAAACCTCAGACAGATCCCCAGTTTCCCTTTAGTATCGGGTCTGTCTGGGATAATAAAAGTACTTAAAATCGGGTCTTTATAGGAGTGTTATGGTCCTATGACCCTAGTGCCAACATGTTTCAGTCCGTGTGTGGCCGTGAAGGTCCAGGACTTTCTTCAGGGCAAACAGGAGGCCACCCTGGATAGCAGAGGAAGGAATTCCCTATCCTGTTTTTTGTAGCAAGGGCAGAGTAGCTGCAACACCTACATGTGCCAGGTGATCATAAGGCAAAAGTGGTGTGCAACTATATCCAAACATGTGCCACTCATAACTGTATCTGTACACAATTAATCGGCGTGACAGATGTATTGTGCGGTGGCGAATTTGCTCGCATCCTAACTGAATCTTCATGCCAGTTAGTATTTTCTATCAATGTAAAAAACTCTCCTAGAGTACGCTCACATCCAACAATCTCACCGTATCTGTGAATGAACACGGTACTTTCTCAACCATGCGTGATTATTAAAAAACATATGTGCAACTGCAGAATCAAATCACACACATGCATTCTCTCTTACCCGAATTTCGAATGATTTCCGTTTCTCAAGGGATCGTAGGGGTAGTGGGGGTAGCTCTGTAGTCAAACCCTATCGTAGGAGCCCCCGAATATGTGAGAGAGAGGAAATTTTGGAAACAACCGTTTAGGGATGTGGAGATACTGACTGTATAAATATCTCTCTCCGTAAGGATGACACTCGCCCTTTCAAGGTCCTTCACTAAATCACCACTTACTTAGTCAAGAGTCCTGCCCCGCCTGTCCACCTACTTGGTCTCGATCCCCGGCGTTTTGCGCCGTGTATCGTAGAATGGTAGGTTTATACTTCCGCGTTTAGTGTAATGAGACGGGATTGGTCAACTCCGTCACGTGATAGATCACGTCAACGTGTGATCCCGAATATGATGGGAAGTGTGGAAACTTAGTTTAAAAAGGCCATGATTCCAAAAATATATTACTTCTGCGGATAGAAGCACCCGCTGACTCCAGTATTTAGCTTCAGAGGAGATAATATCTCCGTTAGTTTGTCTGGAGGGCATAGGCATTCATGTTTGTTTTGTTAACCTAGGATTGGTTCAACCAACCACGTGATCGGACGAGTAGTCCAATCAGACATGTCACCCATCGTAGTTCCAATAGTTGAGGAACGATGGGAAGTGTAGTTTGTTATTGGGGGTCGTGATGTCAATAAAAGCTATTTTTCCATTGATAAAATTCCAGAGTGGCTTGTTATCGGCTAAGAACATTAGCGGTATTGGTGGTTCAATAGTGAGCCCACCCCGACTTTTAGGCATCGGGGTGACCCGATGATGAAGCATGACACCACTAGGGTGTGTTAGGGTACCTAAATCAAAAGGAATTGCTTCCTTGCTCACCTATTGGTGAAGTTAACATTTCCCCTCAATAGTTTCTTCAAGTCATTCCATCCACGTGTATTGATATCGACCACTTGTTGGTCAGTTGGAGTAAATTTATAGTGTATTTGATTATATAGGGAGGTGTTACTCTGACCCAGAATCCTCTCCACCCTCTAGGCAAAAGAAAAATCTTTTTTCAATAGCCTTTTGTATACACATAACTTATGATTGGAACTTAAAATAAATTGATGAAATTTACAAAATTGAGAAAATGGTAAAAAGACATATAGAATGCATGTATTGTTTTTTTCTGCATAATCCCCGTTTTCAGCATTTGTTACCTAATTGATTTTCTTGATTTGATTTTGGCCTTGGAACTTTAAAAACGTCATGTTGGTGTCAAGTAATTTTATTTTATTTTGACATTTCATCGAGGAAACATTAATTGCTTGCAATTTGATGTATTATTGCATAACATGGTATATTAGTCTATTCCCTCTGAGTCAAAATTATATATTTGGGAAATATATTGTTATTCGTAGTACAAACAAACAAGTTCCAACATGACTGCGACAGTCTCTGGAAAGAAGGTAGAAGTCCACTGTTTATGTTTAAGTCTTTTATTGAAACAATCGTATTCACAATAGCACACACAAAGTAAAGGTTGTAATGTGATTAACGTCGTGAAAAAAGTGCAAGGAAGAACCGAAACGGGTTGGTGTTTTGTGACTCTGTATATCAAATAAATCGATTGACAACCAAACTGGAGTGCTGAGGTTTTCTGTTATCAATGCGGAAAGCATTTTGAAAGTAGATATTGATCTATATCTATCCACTATATATTTTATATCTTATATTAGGTATGTCTCTAGTTAGTTATGTTCTCCTGCCTCTTCTCTAGGGCGGATTGTGTTTTGCTGGTGTTCTTGCACTTTCCTCGTGTCCTGGAGGGACCACTGCATGTTCGTTGCCTTGTTCCCTCCTCTCGCCTCTCCCCTGAGGAGTCTGCTTTGCATAGTTGCAGAGCCTCCTTCCCTTTTGAGGCGTTTCCTCTAACCATGCGTGGTATATGGCCAGGGTTGTGTTCTTAACTCAATGCATTTCTTTAACTATTGGTTGGTGTCCCTCTGCATTGCTCATTTCTGTTTCTTTGAGCTCTGGCTCAGTAATTTTTAGCTATTATTTTTGGACTTCGCCCTGTTCACTTGGCCCGGTTCACATTATGAGGGGCTTTGTAGTAATATGTTTATGTGGACTGCTCTTTCCAACTTGTCTTATTCTTCTGCCATGATGTCTTTTCCCATGTTTTTGCATGGTTGCGGATTCAGTTTTGTGCGAGGTTCTCCACAATGCTTCTGGTGGGATGTCTTCTTCCTCACCTTTCTTCCTGGCAGGGGGTCTTTCTGTCCTTTCTCATACAGACCGGATAGCGTGCTCAGGAATCTTTCTTGGGCTCAGTTCCTCCTATGGGATTGGATTGCTTGGGTATCTCATTAAAAGGTATGGAATCTGCACCTAGACGTCTCTATAAGATGAATAAGTTACTTACCTTCGGAAACACCTTATATGGTAGAGACAAGATTCAGCTGCACATTCCTTACCGAGCCCCCACCCCCAAATCCTCCCTGTTCTGTGATCTGTGAACTGTCTTCTGTCAACTGAGAGAGCCTTTTGGACCTCACAGGCACAATAGTAATTTCTTTTCAGCTTGGCTCCTTTCTTCTGGTGCGGAAAAAACTGGCAATAACGGATGTCAGCGCGTTGGGGTGGTGCCTATATAGGCACCATGTAAGTCATTTGCGACTGGAGGGCGCTAACGATGCCACGCAGAGTCTAACAATGCCACCTACCAGCGCACAAGGTGGATTGCTTTAAAACCTCTGGATCTTGTCTGACGCCTCAGAATATTCTAATACAAAAAGAACAAATGACGGAATGCTGAACAATATCAAACACTCAACCCAAGGCAGAAATCTGGGCCTACATCCTTTGCTCTTTTTGCTCACCACACACACCATTCCAGTTTGGACCCAGCCATATAAAAATCACTCTTGAACCTGATCCCCATGGGAGCAGTCCAGCCTGAATTGCCATCCCGCTGTGAGTTTAAATTAAGTAATTGATCACGTGTATGCCTTGTGACGTCCCAACTCTGCCGGCCACGGCTATTGCACTCACCCGGCAGTTTGCTATGGGGAAACTTACTGGTAAGTCTCTGTTTAGTCACCTTTCGCAGTGAATACTGCTTCACCTCTCCCCAAGCCACGATAAAATCATAGTGAACATCCAATCGTGTTGGGGGGCACTCGCTGTATTTGCACACATAGTCAAACCTTTCTCTCCACTTTTAAGAGCAACACCACACAACTCTTCAGGACATTTACCCTTTATTCACTGGCAGCACCCTAAATTAGAAATTGAAACGTGTTTCGGCTGAATATACAGCATTTGTCATATATATAGTCACTGAAAAAACCATAGGTTTCAGGCCTGATATAGTTAGGAATTAGCATTTAAAAAACCTTAGAAATTCACTGAAAAAAACCATAGGTTTTAGGGGTGTTCTAGTTAGCTGGACATTTCACTCGTACAAAACCATTGAAATTCCTCCGATATAGTTAGTTGTACTAACTACATCTCGCGTGCCTGCAATCCACTGCTGATGATGTCACATATTACATCATTCATGACATGGCCAGTGACATCACTGATGACATCTCAAATGACATCACTGATTACATCATCCAGTGAATGTGGTTTGGTTCGTTTTTTAAATATGTATTTTATATATATAGCAATTTGCATTGAATAATGAGTGCATGTATAAATATAAATATCTGGATGGAGGATTTAGTAGCAATGTGATGGACTTTTTACTTGACTAATTTATAGTGTCTCACTAAATATATTGGATAGTGACTAAACTGTGTGAATATCTGTATCACTTTGTCAGTTGTTGTGTAAACTGCTGCACCAGTTGGTTGCTAGCTATGTGAAAGTCTATATTAGTTATTGATTAGTTAACTGAGTATTTGTATGGGAGAGGGAATGTGTGTGTGTGGTTCGGTGGGGGGTGTGTGACAGCCCAAAGATTGTGAATAGTTGATTCAGTAGGTATCAGAAGTTAAAACTACATGTTATAACAGTTGTTTGGGTGAGGGAATATCTTTATGGGTGTGGTGATGAGCAAATTTATGTCTCAATGGTACATGTCCAACAAACTAGAAAAATAAAAGCCAGTGTATGTGTCACTTGTATATAAATAAGTATACATAAGACTTAGTGATTGTATGAGTGACTGTATGGATAACTGTAATACTTATAATAGTGATTTTATAACACATTAAGTATGAGTTACTATCTATGAATAGATGAAGTGGTGTTTGTATAAGTGTGTAGCTAAGTAAAAGTAAGTATGATCCATTGTTTGCATAAGTGAGTAGGATGACTTCATAAGTGATTAGGTTGTGTGCTGGTGTGTAATGTCGATATAGGTGTATAAGTATATTTAATAGTGTTCTATTGATCATTGACAGCATGTATGAGGGAATCTATAGGTAAGTGATTAGATGTGTGTATAGATCTAGGAATCACTGAGTGGGTGTTTAGAAACTTGTATTGGTGTGTCAATGGTTTCAAATATGGCACTCTGTATTTTACAGTGAGTGATGAAAGGTTATACTAGTGTATGATGAGGTGTATCTGAATGTCACGTGGATGATGTCATCAGTGATGTCATCAGTGCTGTCATTTGAGATGTCATCAGTGATGTCACTGACCATGTCATGAATGATGTAATATGTGACATCATCAGCAGTGGATTGCGGGCGCGCGAGATGTAGTTAGTACAACTAACTATATCGGAGGAATTTCAATGGTTTTGTACGAGTGAAATGTCCAGCTAACTATAACACCCCTAAAACCTATGTTTTTTTCAGTGAATTTCTAAGGTTTTTTAAATGCTAATTCCTAACTATATCAAGCCTGAAACCTATGGTTTTTTCAGTGAATTTCAAAGGTTTTTTAAATGCTAATTCCTAACTATAACATGTCTCAAACCTATGTTTTATTCAGTGAATTTCAAAGGTTTTGTAAATGACAATTTTGTATGTATTAATTGTTATACTGATTTTTTTTATACTGATTTACTACATTTTTTAAACTATTTTTAGATATTTTATTTTTTTAATTACATAATAATTGCATTATACATTACAATACAAAATATACTTTCTCAGAATGAATTACTTTAGTTTAAATACTTTGCAAATAGGCAATAGACTTTTAAGTACAGTAGTTACAGTTGTTGCAATGGGCAACACAGTTTCAAACACAATGCAACATTGAGCTCAATGTGAAGTTCTAGTCAAATGCAATTAGTTACTTTGCGGATTACTTTTCTAACCACAGGACTGGATCCTAGATTCAGTCCTTGGACATCTTCTGTAAACAGTTGAGTAAATGCGTTTTGGTTACAGTAGTGATTTTTAAGGAATATTATTGTATTTTAAAAGTTGACACCTAGAAATATTTTCACATAGACTCACCAATGTTATCCTATGGCAGAAAATTCACTTAGCAGGTAAGTAGTGTTATCGTTACTTTTTCTTACTCAGTGGTGGATCCTGGATCCAGCACTGGTGCATCTCCTGTAAACAGTTGAAAGAATGTGTTTAAGTCATACAGACGATTTTTTAGGAATATTTTTAGTTTGTGAAAATAGACACTTGTAAACTTTTCTGCTGAAAACCACACAATGAATTCCTATGGAAGAAAATACAAGTTACTGGTAAGTACGGTTAGAATTACTTTTAAGGGTCAGTGATGGGCTAAAAGATGCAGCACTAAGGTCTCTCCTGATAACAGGTGAGTAAATCGGAATTCGTAGTTCGGCTAATTTTAGAGGAATATTTGTAAGTTCCAAAACTCCACACTTAGAAGAATTTCCAAGTGAAAGCAGTCAATGTTAGCCTATGGAAGGAAATTCAAGTTACTGGTAAGTACGGTTAGAATTACTTTTCAGGATCAGTACTGGGCTCAAAGAAGCAGCACTGAGGTCTCTCCTGATAACAGGTGACTAAATTGGAATTGGTAGTTTGGCTGATTTTAGAGGAATATTTGCACAATGGTGAAGGAAGGGGGCGGGGCCTAAGGTGACATGTGTGCAAACTCGCCCTGTGGCGCGTTTTAAGATGGGGAATTAATTCCTCTTCAATCCTGAGGTCCCCTGGGGGGCAACTAGCCCACCAGGTACCTCCAGTATGTGCCAGGGAGCAGCGTTGCAGAGAGGTGTTCAGAGGCCACGCCCCTTTTTACAACATTCTGCAACGCAGCTCCGTGGCGCTTAGTGGAGGTACCTGGTGGGCTAGTTGGCCCCTAGGGGACCTCTGGATTGAAGAGGAATGAATTCCCCAACTTAAAACGCGCCACAGGGCATGTTTGCACACATATCACCTCAGGCCCTGCCCCCTACCTTCACCACTGTGCAAACTCGCCCTGTGGCGCGTTGTAAGTTGGGGGATCAGGTCCCCTTGAATCCTAAGGTCCCCAGGCGGCCAACTAGCCCACCAGGTACCTCCAGTGATCGCCACAGAGCTGCGTTGCAGAGAGGTGTAAAAAGGGGCGTGGCCTCATTACACCTCTCTGCAACGCAGCCCCCGGGCGCATACTGGAGGTTCCTGGTGCGCTAGTTGGCCCCCAGTGGCCCCCAATATTCAAGTGGAATTAGTCCCCCCTCTGCAAACGCAAACGTTTGCAGAGTGGTGCAAGGAGGGGGCGTGGCCTTTGGCCCGATCCCTATGTTTTATTTTTTTAGAAGGGGGGCTGTGTAGCCCCCCTTCTTTTTCTAATTTATTGGCCCTGGGGACCCCATCCCCCAGGGCCTGCCCCAATTTTATTTTATTTTTTAAATCGGGAAGGGGCCGCGTGGCCCCCCCTCCTGAGGCCATAATTTGCCCCGCGGACCCATCCCCCGGGGCATGGCACTTTTTAAATTTATTTTGTAGGGAAGCTGCCTTGACCCCCTCCTGTGGCCACTTATGGCCCCGGGGACCCCATCCCCCAGGGCTGGCCCTCTTAGTTGGGGGCCGTGGGGGGTCCCCAATCCCCCCACAGTCCCAGCCGGCTTCCCGCGTCCTGCGGAAGCCGGCATTGCTTTTCCACATGGGGAGCAGCTAACATGCTGCTACCCATGTGGAAAAGCAATCTGCTTTGCTTCATTGCAGCGAGAGCAGGTTTCCCTGCTCTCGCTTCAATGAAGCAAAGCAGTTTGCAGTGACAGGGCGGGAGCCGCGAGGCTCCCGCCCTGCCATTGCAAACTACAGTGTCCCGGGGGTGGGCACTCCCGGGACACTGCAGGAGCCGTCACCCCCCAGGGCCTATGCAGGGCTCCAGGAGGGGGGCCACGCGGCCCCCCTCCCACATTTTGAAGAAGCCCTGGGGGTGGCAGTCCCCGGGGCTGGGGGGGCCTGGGAGCCCCCCCACACCAAATGTTTACAAGCCCCAGGGAGGGGGTGGTGGTCCCTGTGGCCGGGGGTGCCTGAGAGCCCCCCCACCCAGTTTAAAGAAGCCCCGGGGGTGGCGGTCCCCTGGGGCAATGTGGGGGGGGGGGGTTGAGACCCCCCACACTATTTTTCATGATTCCCCCGGGATTTGGCCCCCCGGGAGCCCGCGCTGATTTTTTTTTTCCATCTGCAGGATGCGCGCATCCTCTCGTTTAAAATTTTTGGGGGGGGTCCTTGTAGGACCACCTGAGCAGGCCTAGGGAGTCAGGGTGTTTCTACCCTGCCCCCTTTTTGCGTTTTGCAACTTTTTGGGGGGGTTTCTTGTGCCTCGGTTCTACCGAGGCACAAGATGGCTGCCAACACTTCCTGATTTGGAGTGTTGACAGCCAATTAACATACAGCTCGTGCACGGCAGGGTGCGCTTATGCTGCACTTAGGGTACGCGGACCCTCGGAGCCCAGAGATATATATGTACTTTTAAATGTCTCAGGAACTACTGAACGGATTTACACCATTTAAGCAAAAGGCATGAGTCTGAACTAAGGACTACCTCTTTGCCAAATTTGGTGTAATTCCGTTCAGCACTTCGGGCTGTAGCAGCGGCTAAAGGTCCTATGAGAAATTGCATGGGAAAAACGCGTTTTAGGACCCCCCTTTTTTCTCGGCCCCTGCTTAATGAATCACTGTGAAACTTTCAGGATAGGAGCGGACTGGAGCTGGCCAAAAGTTTTGAAAATTTTGTGAAGATTCGTCAATCGGCGCCAAAGGTATTCCAAATAGAATGTTGCGGATTTCCTAAGGAAAATAGGTCCTAACTATATCGTATATATATATATATATATATCCATATATCCAGCTCACAGTTCCATCGGGTATTCGTACCCGTAACAGAAGACAGCACTCGCGGGGAGTTTATTTCATGAACTCCGGGCAAACAAGACGCGTTTCGGCACTTAGCCTTTGTCAATTTCTGCACGAAAACGCCGCGGCCATATTTTATTTATAAATAAACATTCATTAGTGGTATCCGGTATAGAAACAGAAAAAGGACCAATCATGAAACGGCAACAGGTCTTATCGTTCCGCCATCTTTAAATGCCTAAAAGCGGGACTGAATGCAATAAATATAGCATTTCTTCAACATTATAACGTGAATTAATCGTTAATAACAATTCATTCAAACCCTGAATGGGCAACCAATTATTCATGACAAATTCATTACTGCTGTTGTCGTTATGACTACCATAATCTCGCCCACAGATGGGCCTATGATTCTGCATTGTACCAGAAATCCCATGACACCACATCTAAATGAAATATGATCAATCAACAACAAATAAACATTTCACATATATTACAGAATGATCATAAATAAAGCAAAAAGAATTAAGAAGGAGATTTAGAATGCAACACCTTCTGATTGCATATACAGTAATGGTAAGCTATTCATCCTAAATGTACAGCAAGCTCCTCACTACTGTTCAGACCCAGTGGACTCTTACTTTGCAGATCTATAATGTAGCGTGATTCTAAACGCCTTAATTTCTGTATCCTGTCTCCACCCCTAGGTTTGGGCGGAACATGATCTAAACAAAAGTACGATAAGAGATCCCTATTCCGGCAATGTGTCTTATTATAATGCCTCGCTACTGGGTATGATTCATCAACATTGTTGATCGCCCTCATGTGTTCTAAAATCCGTATCTTAACCGGGTGGATCGTGCTTCCAATATATTGAAGCCCACATGGACAAACCAAACAATAGATAGCATAGGGAGTGGTGCACGTGAGAAACGTAGTAATCTTTTTAGGTGTACTGAGGCCAGGGACGTCGTACGACAAAGTACGTTTACTTTTTTTACAGGCTTTGCACTTACCACATGGATAAAATCCATTAAGTGCTTTGAAAGATGCCCTGCTAGATTCTACATTATGATAGCTGTGGACCAAGTGGTCTCTCAATGACCTTGCTTTCCTGAAGGTGACCAAAGGATTCGATAGTAAATCCTCTTATGGTATGGTCAGTAAGGATAATATGCCAGTTTTTTCGCAATATTCTCTTAAGTTGATTAGCATTTTCCGAAAAGGTAGTGATCATGCGAAAAGTCCCATTGTCAGACTTTTTTGTAACTTTCTCCATTAGTAAATCTCTCCTAAAGATATTATTGACTATCCAAGGCTCGTGACAAGACCGCTTCGCTATAGCCTCTCACTCTAAAGCGTCACATGCTCATTTCTGCTGCCTTCTGGAATTCCACGTCACTGGTGTTATTCCTTTTAAGCCTCAATAACTCCCCATATGGGATGCTGTCAATAAGTTTCTTAGGATGACTACTAGTTGCAAAGAGAGTCGAATTCCCTGCAGTAGATTTCCGATAGTCTAGTATGCAACTGCCCATCTATTACATACACTGTCAGATCTAAATAGTTGACCTCCTCAGTACTTACTTCACCTGAGAATCTCAGGTTAACATCATTACAGTTCAGAACATCAATATATGACTTTGCCAAATCTGGTGAACCATCAAATACAATGAACAAATCGTCAATATAACAGCCGGGTAAGGTCGATATCAGAGGCCTGTGGTCTCCAGCGGAGTCTCTGCTCCCTTTCAACCTTCTGGAGCGGAGGGCCAACTACTTGGAGCTGAAAGGCTTCATACCATCCATCAAAGCAACACTGTTATAGGTGCTCAGACAACACTACTGCCATGTGGTACTGTAACAAACAGGGTGGGATGGGGTCTCAGACCCTGTGCCAGGAGGGCTTGCAACTCTGGACATGGCTGGAACACCAAGGAATTTTCCTGGTGGTGAACCATCTGGCAGGATCATTGAATGCTAGGGTGGATGAGCTTAGCCGTCGGCACCCAGCAGGTCACAAATGGCAGCTATATCCAAAGGTGGCGCAAGGTCTCTTCCGCGAATGGGGAGATCCTTCGCATGATCTGTTTACCACTGTCGTGAACATGCAGAGCCAGCTCTTTTGTATGTTGGAGTTTCCAAGGCTTTTCTTGCTCAGCGACTCGTTCCACCTCGGGTGGAACTTGGGAGTCCAGTCTGCCTTCTTGACAATATTACTCTTGCCCCAAGTTCTCGTGGAGATCAAGACAGACCTGTCCCAATTCATCCTAGTCAAAGCAGAACGGTTGGTTTCTCCACCCCTACCTTCGCAATCTCCACTTTCATGAGTAAAGATTGATCGGTGACAGCTGAGCTCCTTCGACCTTCCTCTGAAGAAGATTGATGTCATGTTGGCAGCCAAACGTCCATGGTCAAAAACTGTATTTGCCTGTAGTTGGGACAAATTTGTAGGTTAATGTGGGGCTTGCCAGATTGGCGCCCTACAGGCTAAGGTGTCCAGTGTTTTATTATTTGTTCTGTCCTGCCTGGCAAGGCCTTTCCCTGGGCACAGTTATAGGTAGTCTTTCAGCCCTCTCAAACTTACAATTGCTTGATCAGCCCTCTTTATTTAAATCACCCGTTGCAACATATGTTTTCATCATCTCCGTTTGGGACGCCCCGATTTGACCTCAACCTTGTCACTACTTATCTGATGTGTGCTCTATTTGGGACGCTCTAGAATTGTATTTTACAGCGTATGCGTACCTTATTTTGCCTACCGCTCAAGGTGTTGATCCTATCCGCCATCTACACGACACACTGGTTTCTACCATATGCGTTACTGCTTCGGATATGGCCCCCACGAACTTATTCGCACCCTTATCTTGATCTACTATACCTCCACCACACTGGGATCATGGGGTATGTTAGGTGTGCGTTTAAAAACACAACACACCCACCTCATCTGCGGCGCCATGCATGCATGAGCACTTTTCACCTCTCCACATCACCTTGTGGATGTTTTTGGCTCATCGGCCACTCTTGTACTGAACCTGAGTCTCCTCTACATTTCAGCTGTAGAGCCCCTGAAGAAGGGCAATTCGCCCGAAATGCATTGGGCACAAACAAACCTGTGTTTCTTTTGAACCATTGTTATGAAGTAATAAGTCCTGCCACCAAGAAAAAACGGATGACAATACTAAAAATGTAACAACGAATGTTAAGTTCAATAAAGTTATTTGTGACAAATGATTTAGGAGTGAAGAATCAATGCTACATACTAACGCCTCAAGTGCACAAGGGAGACGCCCCTCTGCTCCAGAGGACAGCGCTAGCTTGAAAATTTAACATTATCCTCATACTCAGGAGGATTCACCCTATTGCACCACCTACCTTTTCTAACAAGCATTTACAATGCAATGGTCTCGGCATTGTTAAAGTTAGAGCTATTGGCATTGCTCCCGACATTGTTTTTGTTTTTAAAACATGTAAAGAAACTGCATTGTTATTTACAATGTCAATAGCTTATCCCCCCGGCAGGACCTAAATGGAGCACACCAGGCCACTTATGAGCTCTAGATAGTCTACCACTGTGCCAGCGCCAGCTCTTTGTAAAAAGGGACGAGCGTGGTCATAGTCAGTACATCATAATCACGGTTTTCATTAAACCAACAAGAGGAGGTGGGGAGTAAAAAAATATATAATTCAAAATTGTTGTTAGACAAAGAACTTTACATCCAGATAAAACAGATTTAATATTTATAGAAGTTAGAGGATGAAATATGACACTGATACTGAGCACAGCTTGCTTTTAATAAGAAGTTTTATTAAGATTGCAAGTTAAGCCGGAAGTTGTATGCACATAGCCACCTGTGCCCACACATAGCGCAGCTGGAGCCTGCCACAGTTGAGATAAATACGTGCAAGTTCGAACCTTGGTGATCGCTGGTTGGCTCGGCCAAGGCACCACTGCTAATGCACTGCCATCCCTTGTTGCACTAGGCCTATGGACTGATAGTGCAAGAACTTTGCAGAGGTCCACGCCTTGGACTGGGTGTGAACTTCTACATGCCCAGCCTTGCTTGCTTCCCGCGGGGAGCGGTGTGTGTAGGGGGGGGGCCGGGGGGAGCGCGATGGAGCCTCTGATCCCAAGCTCTGTACTCGGAATCAGAGAGAGGAAGGGAGATGCAGGAATGGGAAAGAAGAGGTGCTACTGATTAAGCAATGGAGAAGGGGAGAGGGAGAGAGGGATCGAATAATGAGAGGGAAAGGAAGAGATTGATGTAGTGATGCGAGAAAGAGAGAGGGGGTCAGATGGAAAGGGGTCAGAGGGAAAGCAGGGAGATGGAGTGAGGAGAGAAAGACGGGAATTGAAAAGCTTGAAAGAAACCTCAGAGCCAAGCATGTCTATTTTTACAAAAAGGAATGATCAAAGGCACACGGTGCGAGCATTGAGGTACGTTTCAAAAGCTCGCTATCTGATCAGAAAAATGCTTAAATGCGTTTAATTATTCAGACAGCGTGCTCGGCTGGCTACTGCATGCAAATGAAATATTCGTCCCTGTTTCCCTTATCAGATCTTGCAAATCAGTGGGGCTCTCAAAAGTCCAGCGCACGCGACACTGAAGCATAGCTAAATGGTAAAGGTACAAAAACCTCACTTGTAATTGATGTCATAGACTGTAGTGTTCCTCATCAATAACAATCTAGGCCACACACATTATAACTAATACTAACAACATTGTCATCAGGGCAGGGGCAGGAGGCTGGACTGTTTCTTAGTTCATGTTTAAAATCATCACCTAATAAATATTTCTCGATGCGGTTATATTAAATGATGTACTAAGGTGAAACTTACAAGTTTTAAAGAAATACAATTTTTCATTAATATAGACACATTAGTTTCTAGCATGCTCTATGTTGCATGATATACATGCCATATATTTTCAAGGCTTGGCTCGTCCACATGCTCCTGCCTGCCCTTGGCTCAGCTCGGCTCTCCCTGTTAATTGGCTGGCTTGCTCTTCTCTACATCCAGGTGCTAGGCTACAGGTAGCTCCAGGAGCCAGGATGATACTTGAACTAAAGAGGGGTTGCGGTCCTTCAAATCAAGCCTCTGCTTTGAGCGCAGCTGGAAGTCAACATAACAGAGGCTCCTCAAGCAGATGGCTAATGGTGCTGCTGAAGGTGTCAACAAACGACACTGGGACAAACTCTGCATATTTCCGGCCTAGATACAGCTAAATAATAGCTGCCGGATCCGGGGTGCACCTGAACCCCCCTCTTTTCCGGCACTGTATGCATTTTTATTATGCATAATTTTGAAACCATGAGGCAGGCTGTCTCTAGGGCAGACCTAATTAGTGAAGCTGCGCGCAGGATCTATTTAAATTCCACCAGCGCTTTTATGGATACCTGTAGCGCCACATCCCCAGCCACCCTATGCAGCCAGAAGATTCCGCTCGTTCCAGCTGTGCCGAATCCCGCCGGGCGGCTGAGGGAGAAAACGCGCTCTATTTAATTACCGCTTGGCGCTGTGACAAATTGGTCGCAGGAACATTACCCAAGCACAGACGGCAAACTGTTCAGCAGCAAGGCAAAGCCTGTAATTCTCGACTGCCTCTTGACTGGCACTCGCGGCCTGTCCGTCAGCGCGGCGCGGGAACACCAGATCAGTCTCTCGGGCAGTAATGGAAGGTGCAGCCGGGCATGAAATTGGGCAGCGAGGCTTCGACCTGACGGGATCTGAGAAGCAGAAGCCCTCCGATCCACGCGCATGTGTAAAGTGTCACCGTGAAATGCTGACTCGCTGCCCCTTTCTCCGATTTCTTGTGTGGGCATTACTTAAAGAAACGCGTTAGATACGAATTGTTACGGCTGGTCAATTAGAGCAGTAAATGAATCTGTATACTGCAGAGGTCTGCGTAGAAGTTGGAGCTTTTAATAATAAATCCTGGGAGGGTTGACTCACACCTTCATCTCCTTTGCCTCTACAACAAGCCGAGGGCACCGGAAGACACCACCGCCTTTCTCTGAGGTCAGCCAGAAATGCCTCCGAGAAAGGCAGCGGCGTTTCCGGTTTCGGGGGCGTGTTTTGCTTTTCTCTCCTCTTGCCATTAGCTGGAGGAGATAATGAGAAAAGTTGAAAAAAACCCGCCCCCGAATCCGAAAAGGACGGGACCTGTTCGGAGTGACGGACCTCTTCTCCAATGGCTGGCCAGCATTCAAGAGGCCAGCCAATGGAGAACAGGGGAGAAGAGGGGCGGGTTCAAGCCCCTCTACTCCAAGTCATTATCTCTCGCGAGCGAGACTGCGCAAGCGCAGCCTTCGCTAGCCGAGACCTAAAAACGTGGACATTACCACACAAAAAGAGTGCGTTCATCTGCCCAGAGTCCTAGCCACTAAATTAACCCACCATACACCATCTTTTTCCCCCAACCAGCTGGTGCTGCTTACTAGGACATCCTTTGTTCCAAAATGTGTGACGACGTTCTATGTCTGCCAAATCATCACTCTACTTGCATTCTATGCTCCACCTCACCTCTCTAAAGAGGAGTTGAGGCTTGATTGCTTGAGCCCCAAAAGAGCACTCAGCTTCTACATTGATCGTGCCAAACAGGTAGATGGTGTGGCGCCGCGGCCAGGGCGACTGACTCTTGAATCTGGGGATCACGGTTCGATCCCGGCGCCGGCAGCAGATTAGCCCAGCACCATGTGACTCTTGCTTAATCTTCCCGATGGCCCCCAGCGCCTAGAGACCCTTACGGGTGATTGTTTGCGCTTTACAAATGTGGATTATTATTATTATTATTATTATTATTAAACACCACTGGGTGGATGATCAGCTCTTAGTGGAGCGAATAAAGGCTAGGCTGTGCAGAAGTAAACCACCCATTGCATTTCACTTACATGAGTCTTAGGGTATAAATTATTTCGGGAATCCATCACTTTATGTCTAATACTGGGTTGATGTTGTAGAATTCTTCTGCAAACTTCCTCTGATGTTTTACCATTATAAGAGAACTGAAGGACATTCAATAAAATATAGACTGTTTTTGCTTTTAGCGCCTTGAGACCCTTACAGGTGAGTAGTCGTGCTCAACAAACGCCTGATTGAATAACTGTTCAACAGTTGAAGCCATCCCCTTCACTGTTAATTAAACAGTTTCTTCATCTCTTAAACTCAGTGAAAGAGGAGTGAAAGTAAAACTGGAGGTATTTTTACAAAACGTTGAATAACAGGTCTTTGTGCCAGTGAGGGTGTACTTTATCTGAAGTGTTAAATTCCAAGGTCCAAAGATCAGTGACCAAAAGCCCTGAGGTTTTTATGCTGTTAACAACTCCCCCCCCCCCCCCCCCCCCCGCCCCCTCCTCTCTGGGGCAGGAGATCCACAGGTGCCTTTCTGGGAAGCCTAATCCCCCACACACCATACTCTCTGCCTGGAGAAGCAGTAGCTCTGGCGTTCGGGCAAGAAACTTGACCCACTAACGGCATCACTTAGGGAGGGACTACATCACAAGACGAGGGAACAGACAAACAGATCATGGGGATTCTCCCCACCACTGAGGAGGATCGAGGCCTCAGTAGGCCTTGGTGCTCAGAGCATGATTCTGAGCACTACTGATGTGAGGACCTTAACCTGGAGAGTCAGGAAGCGGTTCGAGCGCCAGACATGTTGGACCCCAAAGATGTAAACCATACGGTATCTTCAGAGTAGACTCCAGTTGAGACGATTGCCCAATATTGGGCTAGTAGATAGGCAAACTTCTGGATAAAAAGAACCAAGGACATTTTAGGGTACAGTGCCCCCACCTGTCCCTCGAGTGCAGAGGTTCACTCGCACCTGAGATTCATTTTAACATGAGACATTCTTAGTTGAATATATGACGTTACAACGCATGCCTTTACAACACGGTTTTTACATCGCAACTACCATTACAACGCATGATTTTACAACGCATGCCATTACAATGCATTTTTAGAAACTACCATTAAAATGCATACCATTACAACGCATACCATTACAACGCATAATACTTTTTGGGCAACAGTGGGGTAAGTGTTTGATATTGTATGGGTAAAAATTACTATTCCCACTCCAGTGAGTGCAACAGTCGGGTAAGTGATGGATAGTGTAGGGGTAAAAATGCTATCCCCATGTACCCCAAAACCCATTCCCACCCTAAAATAAAAAAATCCCCATCACATACCTTAAAATGCATTGTAATGGTATGCGTTGTAATGGCATGCAATGTAAAGGCAGTTGCGTTGTAAAGGTAGTGCGTTGTAATAACGTTGTAATGGTTGTTTCCCTCTTAGTTTTACCTCTTAGTTAAATGTGTAAAGGACCCTAAAAAGAGTATTGCCTAGATCCTGGAAATCATGGGCAATGACATTACATTAGAATTGTATTAAGTGCGCAGTTACCGAGGCGTCTTAGAGCTAACCTTTCCTTCTGGCTAGAACTAAGATAGATCTACTAATACTGAACTGATAAAAGCCAGGTCTTTAAAACATTTCTGAACAAGGAGATACTAGATTGTGATCTCAATGCAATAGGTAAGGAATTCCACAGTCTGCAAGCCAAAAACGAAAAACGTCTTCCTCCCCATTTTGACCTTGATTTTGGGGACCATTACTAGTTTAGCAGTGCTGGATTTTAGATTACAATTAGGTACATGCCAAGAGAAGTACTGCTGAAACTATACAGGACCTCCAGTATTCAAGGCCTTATGAACAATGCAGAGGGCTTTAAATGTAACCCTATTGGTTTATGATAACCAATGGAGGTCACGAATGCCCTTGGAGACCGAGCTAAACCGGGGATTTTTAAAATCAAACGAACAGCCGCATTCTGAAGTGATTGAAGTTTCACCTGATACTTTTTTGAATGCCTAGATAAAGGGCATTGTAATAGTCTATTCTAGGCAGCACTAATGCAACAAGGACAATCTTCTGTGAGTCTTCTGTAATCAAAGTAAACACCTTCCTCTTGATTCCTGAGGAGATGCAAGAAGATGTGATCTGATTTATATGATCTGAAAAGAAACTTTTTCCATCAAACCACACTCCAAGATCTTTTGCTTTCTGTACTGGACAAAGAAGGTTGCCAAGAGATGGGGCCACCAGGTGATATTTCAGAAGGGCAGATCAGAACCAAAAAGAATAACATCAATGTTTTCAGAGTTATGTTTTCCTGCGTCCTGCAAGCTCCTGGACATTTGGGCCTGCTTACTGAGGGCTTGATTTAGAGTATCGCATACGTGAGGAATATCCTATCCGCCATATTACAAGTGCTTTATATTCTATTGCATGTGTTCACCAGGCAGGATATACTATCCGTCAAACTCAACTCAGGCCCTATAATCTTTAAGAAGCCTTATTTCAACCAATAGCTATTTAGGATGGATGCAGTGCACCATAATCCTGTTATGGAGTGGAAGCTGTATTTTGAAAGAGTAGAGGCAATCCTTCCTCATCCAGGTGTTCCCCAAAGTTAGGGACGAGGAAACAGCGATGGCTCGTCCCATTGCCTAACGTGGGTTATTTGGCATACTTTTTCTAAAGGGATTTAGGTAGTTG
Organism: Triturus cristatus; assembly: GCF_964204655.1. Taxonomy (NCBI): domain Eukaryota; kingdom Metazoa; phylum Chordata; class Amphibia; order Caudata; family Salamandridae; genus Triturus; species Triturus cristatus. The sequence continues at coordinate 102,632,597 of NC_140587.1, forward strand.
GGTATTACCTAGATAATGCTCAATATTCTTTGTCGGGGTCGGATGAAGCAGGGTGCTCTTCTTTGGAAAGTTTTTGTTGTAAGACTTCTAGTGAGGGCATGGTTGCAGGAGGGCTGGTCAGAAACAGAATCAGAAATAATTTGATGGATTCGTCTCTTGAGGCATGTGAGGTTGATGTGGCACCTGAGGGGGCTTCAGCCGTACTGCCAACATCTCAGGATGATAGTCCGGTAAGGCTTACCCACTTTTCCCATATAAAAGATGATGAAAGATTGGCCAATTTTACGTTTCAGTGGTGCAGAGCGATTAGGAATGCTGTAGCACTTAAAGCTTTGTAAGGTATTGAAATAGAATTCTATAGTTCACCAAGCAGACAAAGTGACAGACACCTCTAATTTTCTCAGCCCACAAAGCCAGCCTCATAGACACGATGGTGAAGGCACTAAGGTCCAATTGGGTACCTACACCAGAGGGGATTCTACTTAATCTTTTCCTTGTTCAGAAGAAAAGGCAAAGGCCACCCACCATTAATTATTCATAGAGACTTCAAAAAGTGGGTACTCTTGGATCTAAAGGGCACTTACATTATGGTTCCCATTTTCCATCATCACTGTAGATTCTTGCATTTTATCTAGAGTGATCAAGTGTTAGAGTTTTTTGCGCTTCTTGCCAGTCTATCCTGGGCCCTTTCGCGTTTGATCAAACTGCTGAGAATGTTGATAGCGGTCTTTGGAAATAGGGGTGGGGCTGATAGCACACCTGTACAACACCCTAATTTTGGAACAGTTCCTGTGTCACCTGGACTCTCATCTGAGGATGGCGGTGGAGATGGTCCACGGATTAGGGTTCGTCATCACTGAGAAGTCTAATCTGGTTGCCCAACAAATTATGAGCTTGTTGTTGATTCTCCAGAGGCCATGTTAAAGCTACCACTAAGCAAGGTGGGCACCATTTGGAAAGAATTAAGGAATACTCTTGAGGGTTCCTGTCTCACTGTCACCTAGCCTGCGTTGTGTGTCTTCTTTATTCCTTAATCCCAGCTATTTCCCCTGGCCCCCAGCACTATAGGGCCCTTCAGAAGCTAAAGCCAATTTACCTAAACAAAGGCCTTACTTTGAGATGATGCATCTTAATGCCGTGGCCGGGACGGAGATGGAAAGGTGGCGGGATCATATAGAGGTCGGCCAAAGGCTCCCTTCCAAACCGATGTGTGCATTCAATCTTAGCAGAGCAAAAGTATGGCAGGGTTATTGGGGAGCGGGCATGGAGAGAGTACCATGCCCTTGCTTTGTTCTTGTCAATTTTGGAGAGTGTTCTGAGAAAGGGATAGTAGAAGGAGCGTTGCTAGATAAACTCTCATACGTAGAAGTATGATCTTAGCTGTACATCTAATCTTTTGGTATGCTGATTTATCTGATGTTTATATTTTTATTTATAGTTAATTATTCTTGTGACCATGTTCTTGCCTAATATACAGGAGTGGAATAAAGAGCTTGTTGCTCTGATCAAAGACATGAAAGACAAATTTGGTAACTGGAAGAAGCGCTGTCCAGATCGTAAGTCTGAGGCAGGGACTGCCTACTGCCGGGTCAAGGCTGTGTACGGGCGGATAGCCGAACTGCCAGAGCTGAAGCAAATGCGGGAAGTCACTTTTCGTCTGGGCACAGTAGAGTACATCTCCGGGGATACAGTGAGTAGATCGCATTTCTTGAATTTTACTTTTAATTCCCTGACCTTGATTGGATTTCAATCTTGTTGGGTACCAACACAAGTAATGTGAAATGAAGTTTGAGAATTCAGTAAAATGACACACTGCCATTTCACTTAGATCGCTGTAAATACCCCTAAAGTGCACTGACACCTACCATTATTTTCACCTAATATTTATCAGCTGGTCACAATATTCATCTACTCACTACTAGCTTTGTGTTATCAATCCTTCCTGCTTTTTGTGTAATATCTGCTGAGTCTCGGGAATGTTTTTAAGGCTATGCATGCCATCCTGGTCCTTGTGAGTCTCTTTTTGTGGAAATCTCCCTCAGACCAGTGTACAGTACCTGTTGGGCCCAGACTGTTGTGCAGTCTTGTTTGGTCCTGTACACCTATTGGGTTCTTGCGTCTCTTTAACCAGTCAAACATGACCTCTGATGTTTTCCACTATCGATACCTGTTTAACACCCTTGCCCAGTAATGTAACTATATCAAAATTACAATAGTTCTGTCGGGTAAAACCATATCCAACTGGATATGCAGCAGAATATCTGAATGAATCAACAGTGACACAAAAACAAACAGACCTCAATATCCTTATATGAATTCATTCATTTATGAAATTTGTCATCAAAAAATCATTTGCAAGGGCCATCATAATACAAAGACATAACAAATAATAACCAAGATAGAACTTAGTGCTCAGTGAAATAAGTGCAAAACAACATACACACAGTGTAGTAGTACAAAAATAGATATGATGATATTATTGGCCAGCAAAACCAAAGTTCATAATAGTCGAGCCCCCTGAGACAATTCAATAGTTAGGGCAGACTCTAAAGGCTGGTCCGGGGAAATTGTCGACGTTTCAACCCTATTGTCGCACTACTGATAAGTCGGTGCGGGTCTTCATCAGGACACAAGTAACAAAAAGATGGCCTAAAATCTGGGCGGGGTATTCAATCCTTTCCGCAGGTAGTGATTGAATGTATCTCAACGATGAACGTCGTGATTGTAACTCTGTCACGAGGTTGATAAGGTATCTATTGCTTTTTCTTGATAATGGTCCAATACGATCCAATCTCATAAAGCTCTACTGAGGCGAGATAATCGTCACTCAAAGCGCTGTTACCCTCGATCTGAGTCCAAGTGGTCAAACGGCTTGCAACACGACATCCGGTGTGCAACAAATGCCTTTCACCGGATCACGACGAATCTACATGTATGGCCTGTGCCCGATTCCGGTCCAAGAAGACTCTCCGGAATCGACGAGCGGCGAGGCTCGAAGCGCAGCAAGAGGCACCGGCCCCGGCCGACATCTTCAGCGCCGAAAACGAAGATGTCGAAGACGTGGAGAACCTACCCTCCAGCCCCGCTTCCGAACACGACTCCGGATCGGAAGACGTCGAAGAAAGACTCTTTCGCAGAGATGAAGACGACACCGAGGTAGGAAACTACAATGAGGCCTTAGGGGCCGAAGAGAGTAGCTCCGGTGACGAGCAAGGCCTACCCGTACAGACTGAGGATATCCCAGTGCGCCAGTCTATGGCTCCGGTCGAGGGATCGCCTTCGGGCCTTACCCAAGACCTATCCCGCAGTTCTTCGGCCCCGCCCTCTGGCCCGGCCTCGGACATTCAGCGGCAGCCATTAATGCCCAAAACGGCTGGTTTCCCTTCTTCAAAACCGAAAGCTGTATTGGTTCAACTGAAACCGAAACCGAAAGTGACGCTGGTCGGATCGAGGCCCACCACACCTTCGACGCCAGCAAAACCCGTCGGCACCGAGCGCACCAAAAGAGACTTCGGTGCCGAGCTTGCAGCGGCCGACGTCGGCGTCGATATAAGGAAAAAGACCTTCGGTGCCAACAAACCTACTCGGCTCCCGGCACCGACGCAATCGGCTCCGACCCCAAAGGTCAAACTGCCTGCTGCGTCTCACACCGCTTCGACAGCACCGCCAAAGGCACACTCATCAAAGACGTCGACGGCCATTACCGCCCCTCGACGACTCATCGGCGCCGAAGAAGTCCACGCCCGCCTCTACGGAACCGGTCGGCGCCAAGGAATCGATGGCGCTCCAGGTGCGGCCCGTTGCTGCGCAACGCACCAAACACAAAACAGTCCTCCAGGACACGTCGGGCTCCGAGCCGATAAAAGCTCCAACAGCCTCTTCGGCACCGGCCAACATTACTTTTGGCCTGCCGCCATCCACGGCCCCGAAACTGTTCCAGATCAGGACACGGGTCACCCACACCACGATCACGCCTGCCGAGCGCTCTCCTGCGGAGACGTCTCCATCACATCTCATCGACGCCGACACCGGCAAGATGATGCTCCACAAAAGGAAAATGACTTCTGAGCCAGCTTTGGACTCCTTCCGGATCCCACTTAAGAGAAAGCTGCCAGTGGCTTTGGAACCAGTTCTTTACGAACCTCTCCATTCCCCCTACCAGGATCCACAGTCCTTCTCTCCAACACACTCCGACACAGATGTTTTGGAGGACTACATGGGTGACCACGTCCCCTACCCCGGAGAGATGGACCCTGAAGGCCAACAGGACCCTGATCAAGCTTGGGATGACCCTGTAGACTCAGGTGCACCTATGGATGCACAGGACCCGCAACTCTACGGAGCAAAAACATCTCCCACAGAGGACACTGCCGCGTTCAACGCCCTAATAGAACGTGCTGCGGCCAATCATGGGGTGCAACTCCACTCTGACACCGTAGAGGACGACTTTCTCATGGATACTTTCGCATCCTCAGAAAGGAACATAAAAACTCTACCCATGTTGAAGGGTGTCCTCAAACCAGCAAAGGACATCTTCAAGGAGCCCACCAGGGCAAGAGTAATAAACCCCAGGATCGACAAAAAATACAGATCGGCGCCTGGGGACCCTACCTACATTAGAGGCCAGTTACCTCTGGATTCCATTGTAGTTGCGAATGCTCGCAAGAGGGCACACTCGCAAACAACAGGTGATGCTCCTCCCCCGGACAAAGAGTCCAAGGTGCTAGAGACCTCCGGCAAACGGGTTGCCGCCCAGGCAGCTAACATATGGCGCATTGCCAATACTCAGGCGCTCCTCACTCGCTACGATAGAGCACACTGCGACACATTAGAACAACTACTCCAACATCTCCCTGACCAATTCAAAGAAGGTGCGGGATCCTCATCAGGGAGGGACAACTCCTCACAAACGCATCCATCAAGTGTGCACTGGATGCCGCAGATACAGCTGCCAGAGCCATAAACACTAGCGTCATGTTGCGACGACACGCCTGGTTGCGAATCTCAGGATTCAAACCTGAGGTGCAAAATAACATCCTCAACCAGCCTGTCAACCCCGACTACTTATTCGGGCCGGAGGTTGACACCACCCTAGAGAAAATAAAAAATGACACGGACACTGCAAAGTCCATGGGGGCTCTCCAAACGCAGTCCTTTCGGAGCGGCTCATATCGTCGCCCCGGAAATAGAGGAGCAGGTAGAGGACAGGGGTCACAGCAAACATACAACAAGGGCAACACACAAACCACCTACGATAAAAACACCCGGGGTGGATATCGTGGCTCCAGCACAAAGGGCAGAGGACGCGGCTACGGCAACACCAGGTCCTCCCCCAAGAACAAGCAGTGACGCCCTCTCCCTTCCTCCCGACCACATAACACCTGTCGGGGGAAGGCTACAAAGGTTCCTGTCCACGTGGAACTCCATCACCACGGACAGGTGGGTCAAAGACATTGTCAAATACGGTTACTGCCTAGAATTAACCTCAACTCCACCCACAATACCTCCAAAACACCGTCCTATGTCCTCAGAGCACTTAACACTCTTACAGCAGGAGGTGCTAAGTATGCTACTAAAAGGCGCAATAGAGGTCGTACCCGTACACGAGCAAGGTACGGGGGTGTACTCCCTGTACTTTTTGATACCAAAAAAGGACTGGTCACTCAGACCTATATTAGACCTGAGACCCCTGAACCGCTACATTCTCTCCGAGCATTTTCACATGCTCACTTTACAGCAAGTCCTCCCGCTGCTCAAGCAGGGAGACTTCCTGGCCACACTGGACCTCAAGGATGCGTATTTCCACATACCCATTCACCCCTCACACAAAAAATACCTCAGGTTCACTGTTCAGGGGCAGCACTACCAATTCAAAGTCCTTCCCTTCGGCGTGACAACAGCACCCAGGGTTTTCACAAAGTGCCTAGCTACTGTGGCGGCACATCTACGGAGGCAGCACATACACGTCTACCCTTATCTGGACGACTGGCTCGTTCAAGCAAAGTCAGCCCAGCAGTGTGCCAGCCACATGTCTCGCACCATTCACCTCCTTCACAGTCTGGGATTCTCACTAAATTACCCAAAATCCCATCTCCAGCCCGCACACGTACAACAGTACCTAGGTGCGACTATAGACACTCTGACGGCCACAGCTCAGCCAAATTTAGTGAGGATCAACAGCATGCAAATGCTGATTTCCAAATTCAAACCCCAACACTCCCTTCCTGCGCGAGTCTTCATGCAGTTGATAGGCATGATGGCCTGCATTTTCATAGTCCCGCACGCGAGATTACATATGCGCCCGCTTCAGGAGTGCTTAGCACGTCAGTGGAATCAGGCTCAAGGACAGCTGAAAGACCTAGTGTTGGTGAGCGGTCGGGCATACAACTCTCTGCATTGGTGGAATCCACAAAACCTTTGCAAGGACCGACCGTTCCAAGAGCCTGTTCCACAGATAATACTGACAGCGGACGCGTCTCTCCAGGGATGGGGAGCTCATGTACTCCACTACACAGTGCAGGGACTATGGACAACGCAACAGAAGAAGATGCACATCAACCTTCTGGAACTGATGGCGATCTTCCTGGCAATGAAGGCATTCAAAGTACACTTGTGCAACAAAGTCGTGTTGATCCGGACGGACAACATTACCGCCATGTACTACATACAGAAGCAAGGACGAACACACCCTCCACAGTTGTCTCATCTGGCTCAGAGCATGTTCCTCATGGCAGAACACTTCCCCGGCAAGGACAACCAGATGGCGGATCTGCTCAGCAGACACAGCCACCAGATGCACGACTGGGAGTTACACCCATCAGTACTCCAACCGTACTTCCAGCAATGGGGTCATCCAGAGATAGACCTATTCGCCACAAGCGAAAACGCAAAATGCCAAAGCTTTGCCGCCAGGTTCCCACATCCGCAGTCGCAGGGCAATGCGATATGGATGAACTGGTCCGGCAGATTTGCGTACGCTTTTCCCCCAGCACCACTGATACCGCTGGTGGCACGCAAACTCAGACAACACTCACTGACACTCGTCCTGGTTGCTCCAACGTGGGCACGCCAGCCGTGGTACACCACCTTTCTCGAACTTTCCGTGGTGCCGCATCAAAGGCTGCGGATCAAACCCGCGCATTTAACGCAGAACCATGGAGAGATTCAGCACCCAGACCCGCAACAGCTGAACCTGGCAATCTGGCTCCTGAAGTCCTAGAGTTTGGCTACCTAAACCTGCCACCTGACTGTATGGACATCATTAAGGAGGCCAGGAGACCCACTACCAGAGCTTGCTATGCAGCCAAATGGAAAAGGTTCGTCATTTATTGCAATAATAATGACATTAACCCGCTAGACGCATCCATACAAAACATAATTTGTTACCTCTTACACCTATACCGATGCAATCTGGCGTACACCTCTATACGTGTCCATTTGACCGCCATATCAGCCTATCTGCAGACCAGGCAGCACCTCTCTCTATTCAGAGTGCCTGCCATCAAAGCATTCTTGGAAGGACTCAAACGAGTCATTCCTCCAAGCCACCCACCGGCTCCAATGTGGAACCACAACTTGGTCCTCACACGCCTGATGGGTCCACCCTTTGAACCTCTACACTCATGCGAGCTTCAATTCCTTACCTGGAAAGTAGCTTTTCTAGTAGCGATCACTTCTTTAAGAAGAGTTAGTGAACTCCAGGCACTAACCGTTCAAGAGCCATTTATACAGGTTCACGCCAACAGGGTCGTACTACGTACCAACCCCAAATTCATGCCCAAGGTGGTATCGCAGTTCCACATGAATCAAACTATTGAACTGCCTGTTTTCTTTCAAAACCCACAAACTGTCGCAGAAAGAGCACTCCATACACTAGATGTAAAGAGGGCCCTCATGTACTATATCGACAGGACTAAAGTCTTTAGGAAGACAAAACAACTTTTCGTTGCCTTTGCCCCACACCACAAAGGTAACGCTATCTCCAAAGCAGGTATAGCCAGATGGATCGTTAAATGTATTAAAATTTGCTATCAAAAGGCTAAACGCACATTAACGATTCCCCCACGAGCCCACTCAACACGTAAGTTAGGGGCCTCCATGGCTTTCCCAGGAAACATTCCCCTGCATGATATATGTAGAGCAGCCACCTGGTCCACTACACATACATTTACCAAACACTATTGTGTAGATGTGCAATCAAAACAGCAGGCAGCTGTAGGACAGGCTGTTCTCAAAACTCTTTTTCAGACCGCTGCAGCTGGCACTGGTAGCTGCCGCTAATAGAGGGCACTGCTATGTATTCTATGCACAGATATGAATTCAGCAGCCCACATGCCTCGAACTGAATATGCTACTTACCAGTATGCATCTGTTCTTGGCATGTAGGGCTGCTGACATTCATATCGCCCTCCCTCCTCCCCGGCGCCTGTAGCAGCTGCAGCTCTCAGAATTACTGTAAGCATGGTCATCACTTTCTGTATCTACTCCATCACTGCCACAATAGCGAAAAACAATCTGAGGATGGAGAGGATGCCCATGCGCACTGTAGTCCAGGGGAGGAGTCACCTATCCCAGGATACTTCGAAGACTCTTCCAGGACAACAACGTGCAAACATCCGGACCGAACATTAGGCGGCGATCTATGCACAGATATGAATGTCAGCAGCCCTACATGCCAAGAACAGATGCATACTGGTAAGTAGCATATTCAATACCATACATGAGCGAGTACAAAACAACAAAATAAAACAAGGGAGAGACAAAAAATAATTTTAGTGGTCTTTGATAACCATAGAAAGCTTTCAAAATTGTAGCTGTGGAGAGCAGACTTCAGGCTCATCTTGAAGGAGTGTAAAGCAGCTTGTTTTACCACATTTAATAGTCCGTGTAGATTAGATAAAAAAGAACCACGTAGTGTTTTGTAAAAATAAGTATATTTATTACACAATTTGACCTCTAACACATTGGTATATCTCCTTCCCAGAGATATCAACAATACACACAAGAATAATGAGGTAAGTAGCACAAATATACACTGGTCTCCCTGGGGAGACCAAACCATGTATATATACTAAGAAAGTGGAATGCGGACTGCAAAGGAGAACAGGGCTTGGACCAGAAGACTCTCATCTGAGCTTACAAAGAAACTTGTCTATGTTTGGAGGCAGCGGTTGCCTTAGGGAGAATGTAAGTCAGAATGTGCGTGTGAGCAATTGCTGAGCAGTTCTTGACGTTTCTGTGTGTTTTGGCTCCGTAATCTCCCATCTCTTATCGTTTCTTTCCCAGCTGCTGATGCCTATGATTTACTGTGACATACAGCATCTCACAGTGTGGCAGCATTCACTTAAGTTTCTTCGTCTGGTTGTAGCAACTTCTCAGGGGCATCAAGGATCCGTGGGGGGGTTCTAGAGCCATTGCCCTGTGAGGCTGGGAGTGGGGAGAGTCTGTGGGGTTGCTGAAGAGAGTCCAGCAGACCTGGAGTGAGCTTGAGGTCAGATTACTTTACCCCTACTTTTTCATTTCTTCCCATCATGGGGAAGCGTAATTCCACATCTGACACACAATCATTATTCAGTTCCTCTCTGGATGGCTCTATTAAAGTGTAGTAGGCGTTATGAACAAAGCAATAGAGCTGATTCAGAGACGCCTGTCTCACTCCTGAGACGCCGGTCTGTCGCTCCTGAGTCAGCAGCCCAGCCGAGCAACTTGGTGGAGGATCTCCCCTTGATGGGGCCCTCAGCGAGTGTAACAAAGGGACAACAATGGGACCACTTTATCCCACAGTAACAGTTGTAAACTCTGCACTTACAGCATAATCACAGCACCTACTGAGGGAGCTTTCACCATCTGGAACACCTCATCTAGAAGAGTCAACTCCAGTAGGGGCAGCAGTGATCAAACCACTGCACAACTCCCCTTCCCTGTCCACAGCTCCGGTACCCAGCAGCTTGACAGGTGGTATCATTCTAACGCGGGCCCACCTGTGAAGCTCAAAAGACGCGCTTATCGTTGAATCTTGAAAGGACTCGAGACCTGGCTGTCCAACGGAACCCTGCCTGCAGCAGGGCTGTCAGCGCCTGGATGCCCTCATGGGTGATTAGCCATGCTTTATAAGTCCAGTTTTGATGTGATTGATTCTACACGTGGTGTGGAAATTACTAAACTGGAAGATCATCTGATTTAATTTATTCCTTCTAAAGTGACACAATACACACTCCTTTGGCGATTTTAATAGCTCTAAATGTTCTCTGCCGCACAAGGAAGTGTATGCTGTTACAAAGCATTTATGGAAGACCTCAAAAGAATAATTCCTCCCAGGGTACCACCCTCCCCAGTGTGGAATCTAAACATCGTCCTCACAAGGTTAATGGGTCCTCCATTCGAACCTCTGCATAAATGCGAACTACAATTTCTCACATGGAAAGTCGCTTTCCTTGTGGCCATTACATCTCTTAGAAGAGTCAATGAGCTACAAGCACTAACTATTCAAGAACCATTTTTACAACTCCATCATAACAAAGTGGACCTCAGGACACATCCCAAATTCCTTCCTAAAATTATCTCTCCCTTCCATTTTAACCAATCTGTTGAGTTGCCAGTGTTCTTCTCGCAACCTCAAACAGTAGCAGAAAGAGCTCTTCGTAAAACAAAACGACTTTTTGTATCCTCCTCACCACCACATAAAGGCAATCCCATATCAAAGGCTGGGATTGCAAGGTGGATTGTCAAATGTATACAAATTTCCTATCACAAAGCAAAACGTACACTGTCTATTTCCCCTAAAGCACACACTACCCGAAAAAATAGGGGCTTTAATGGCATTTTTAGGGACCATTCCCTTAGATTACATCTGCAAAGCAGCTACGTGGTCAACACCGCACACATTTACAAAACACTATTGTGTAGATCTGCAGGCAAAACAACGAGCTAGTGTGGGCCAAGCTGTACTCAAAACACTATTTCAAACTACTGCAACAGAGACTGGTGGTTGCCGCTAAGGAGGAGTACTGCTATGCAATCTATGCAAGTGTGTGATCTGCAGCTCATATGCCTTGAACGAAAAATGCTACTTACCAGTATGCATCTGTTCTTGACATGTAGAGCTGCAGAGTTGCACACGCCCACCTACCTTTATCTGTTCCAGTATTATCTTAATTAGATACAGCCTACATGGACATCTATTTCTGTTTCCCACATAACTCCATCATTTCCCTTCTTGGCGAAAAAACAATCTGACGATGGAGTCGATGCCCATGTGCACTATTGTCCAAAGGAGGAGTCACCTATCTCTTGACTTCCAAAGACTTCTTCCAAGACAACAACAAAGTGCAAACATCCGTGCCCAACACCAGATGGCGATCTATGCACAGTGTGTGACTGCAGCTCTACATGCCAAGAACAGATGCATACTGGTAAGTAGCATTTTCCTTCCGGTCTAATATAGATTCTGAGGTTCACGGAGGGTTATTCGGACAATCCTCTTAATCCTCCTTGCAGATCTTATTTGTAAGGCATCACTGAGTTTATTGATCGTAGCGCTTTGGAACGATCTAGAACAAAAACAGAATAACATCTCTGGATCTACTGCCTAAATTGTTTATCTAAAAATATAGGCATTCGCACTGTATGGAAATTGGTGCCTAAGCTTGCAAAATAGGAAAATCTGTATAACTACTTTTATACCAGATGCCTGTATTGTTAATGTAAAGGTTGCAACATTTGCAGTGAGGTGTCAAATGTATGCTAAATCCAACAAATGCAATGCCTGCCCTGACACATCTTTTGCCATTTGACAGGTTGTCTGCTGCTTTAGAGTAACAAGATATACATTAAAACTTTAAAAACTTTGATACTGCAAAACGAAATGCAAGCTGAGATTCAGCGAGCTATGCCTTGACAGAGGGTTACCAGAGTTGGTCAAATTTGCGAAAGTCTTTTACCTTATCTATGAAAAACTTCAAGCAGCAGAAGGTTGTGGGGTAAAACGCTGGCATAGACCTTTCCATTGTGATGAAAAAACAAAGGACCTTTTGATGAATCTGGGCTTCACATTCACACTCTTGTTGTATTCAAACTTTAGGTAGGGCCATTTGATTAAAAAAACACACGAAGTTCTCTAACCTGTTTAGTTGACGTAATGGCTTAGAAAAAGGCAGTCTTTTGTGACAAAATTTGAAGTGATATCTTATGGATGGGCTCAAAAGGATTTCTCAGAAAAGTCTCCAAGCGTGTTGAGTTCCCAGGCTAATGAATTTGTTGTTGCTGCTGGAAGGGTGGGAAAGAGGACTTTCATGAATTCTATAACTACTCTATCAAGAAAAGTGGAGGAGAATTTGGCAGTCTAAAGTATCTGGAGACAGAATAGGCAGCCCCACATTAATATTAATCCCAACAGTAGCAGGTGTACAGTGCTGGTGGTGGTAAATCAGAACATATGGGTGTTTCTGTAGTCTCTCTTGCCCAGTTGAAGACCATTTTACATGCTCCTGATAGTACCTGCAGGATTAATTATGTGTCCCCTTTCTCTGGGGACTGCTTTGGGTGCTTTTGAGGCAAGGAACCTGTTGGATGACTTTGGTGCAAGGTTAGCCCTCATCATAGCCTTCATTACCTGGCCCGTAAATTGAGACTGTCGGGTTACGTAGCCAGTCTATTATTTGATTGAAGGAACCCAGATTTTGACTGCACATCTTCACACAGCCTGTGGATGATCTCCCAATATCTGTAGTTCAGAAGGAAGTTGCATCCAATAATGGAGTCATTGACATAGAGAATTTTGTTCAATGGGTCTTCGCATTCTCATGGTAATAACGTGGCCAAGAGTGCCACCCACAATATGCCCTTAGGACAGATTTAGCCAAATTATCTATAAATCAAGCATTTCATAAACATCCTGCATATTGTAGAGGGGGGCCTTGTTTGGGAAATATGAAAAGAATGGTGAACCACAGTGAGGTAAGACATTGACAGTGAACCTACATCTCCCACATTTAGTGATCAATGTTGCCTGGTGTGGCATGGCACCAAGTAGAAGGTTATGTTGATTGTGCCAAAGGGGAAATGAATGCCTTGACTGAAATGTTACTATATGTAAAGGAATCACTTGTTTACTTCTCTTGTGCTTGGTTTGCACTATTGGTAACAAAAACTTTGCTGAAAACAATTGGCAAAAAAACTGTTATTGGTTGAACTCTTCGATTATTAGTTTTATTAATATTCTTGATTGTTTTAAGGTCACTGACTGTTACAGTAAATTATATTCATGTTAAATTCATACTAAACAAAGTTCATATGCTGTTTAAACCAATGATAGCCAAACTGAATAAAAACAAAATAATAAATGACTTGAAGCTTCATGTTCCCCAGTCAGCACGACACATTGTATTTTCTTAGAGCACTTGCTTTTTTTTTAGGTAAGCTATTTGCATGAGCATCTTAAACTATTCCCTTTTTTTTCCCCCAGATGTTTATATCGCGCGAACTTGACCCAAAGGTATCAGGTAGCAGAGCCCTTTACATGAGCACCAGTTGCGTTACACAAGGACACATTCATTTTTGTTAGTCACGGGGAGATTAAGTGATTTGCCCAGAATCACAGGATGTTGAACTTCTTTGCAGAGACTCGAACCTGGTTACCAAGATTTGAGGTCTACCGCCCTAGCCGTAAGGCCACATCCTCTCCCTTTCGCTATGTTATTAGCTTGAGAATTGTTGCAATTATATGACCCGAGGACGTCTGCAACGATAAGAACAAGTTACTCATCATAGCAACCTCTGTACTTCTCCCAGCATTCTTTAGTCTTTGGTCTACTCAACAGTGTTGCATGGACATGTTCTCCTATGTTGGGTGGGAATTGTGGTTGGGGTCACCCTGCATATACTAAGGTTTCTTTCATCCCTGGGAAAGGAGATTCAGCTCCTGTAAGCAAAGGTGGTTAAAGATCTAGGAGTTAAATGTTACTTAATTGGGTAACTTGTTCTTACTAAGAAACCTGTTTGTATCAATACTAATGAACATTATTGTGTCTTCTCAGGCAGAGAAGTTCCGTGGAAACATACGGAAATACATTGATTCATGTACTGATGAGATGCGCTACTGGAAAGGTGGACAACTATGGCCAATAGTTAAGTGTGTCAGGATCTATGTTCCCAATGCTGAAGTCCTGAAGACCGGAGCGGTGCTGGTTGACCTGCCAGGGGTCCGCGATTCCAATGCGGCAAGGGACTGCATAGCAAGAGAGGTGCGTTTCTTTTTCTTCTATTGTTCTATTGTTTGCTGCATTGCAAATTATTTAAATATTTGTGCCCTTTTTTGTGCTTCCCTCAGTCAGTGTCAAATTGCAAGTAGAAAATCCACAGCCTGCTTTCTGTTTCTCTACACTCCCATTGTCCTGGCTTTTACCTTCTATGATGCACTGTTTTGGCTTGTTTAATCACATTTCGTTTGTCGCATTTGCTGAAGTACATCACACGATCTGCATATTCTTGCCATCTCTGTTGGACATTGACATTGCAAGTTTAAGTATTCGTTGCGGTTTTCAGGTAACGCTCGATCCCTCTCTCAAAACCCACAATGCGCCAGGATAGACTCCACTTCAGATTGTTTTGTTATTATCACCTGGTTTGGAAGTAGTTCCCAAGATCGTCAAACAACAATCAACAACCATTAAGCTTCAGGGCTCGAAATATGTTATAGAGAACACACCCTTCCAATTTTCCCCTAAGTAGAACTCCAACTCCTTTTTGTTGGACCATCACTGAGTTTGCAATCTTTGCTTACCTCAAGACCACAAGGATTTCAATTTTAAAAACAAATATTCATCCATTACTGGAGTCAGTAGGTGCATTATAGTATGCAGTGCCGAGCCATTATGACCCTCAGCATTTAGGGAGACTGAAGGAGCTTAATGTGAGAAAGAAGGCCTATCTGGTATTCTGATTAGTCATTAAGAGCGAAGCTCAGAAACCCTCTCCTCCAAGGTCAAAGAAGAACAGACTTCAGTTGCCTCAGAGGGTCCTTCACCCAGGACAGACGCAACACATATCGACCAGCATCCAAGGATTGACCCATGGGGTTTCACCTTGAAATGAGTCTTGTTCAGACTGAGCAGTGCTCTTAAGGGAGCTGGATATTGAGACCTGAACTTCAGCAAAGAGACCTGGCAGCTGGATTCAGCGACTGCCCCATGCCCGCTCAGCACAAAGAGCCTGCCTCAGCTCTCGAGAACCATTGATCCAAGGGCTCTAAGCCTCTACTCGCGGCTATGCCTTCTTGAACCTCAGGCATTGAAACAACACCTTTGCTGCTGAACTTGGCCTTGAGGCCAGATAACTCTCTCGATTACAACCTTGACATTGAGGAACACAGCCTTAACTGTCGAGCTATTGGAGGGGATGTAAACTATGCAGTAATACATCTTCTAATAAAATACTGGCTTGACCTCTAGAACAGGAGGCAGATCCTATACACCCCTCAAGAAGAGGAGACTTTGCTAGAAGAGGCTACTCTAAAGTGCTCCAACACTACGTTGTTAAAAAGAAGCATAGGCAGCACAACACAAGCTCTCTCCACAGTTTCAACAAGCCGCATTCCTCCACCATTGCAGTCACCACACAGGTGAGCTTCACCACAAGACTCTGTCCATTCAATCAACACACACTCTTATTTTTACCAGGAAAGCCTTTGTGACACAGAGGATCCCTACTTTGAACCAGTCCCACCAGATGTTGGGGGACGATTCCTGGCAGGACTGCAATGTCTACCCTCTGTACGGTGAAGGCTTCACCTCTGGATGATGCAACCCTTTATCATCCAGTGAGTGGCTGAAAATCACAAGGTCAAGCTCCATGTTATGGAGGAGTTTTAGAGACCTTTCCTGAGACCGAAAGGTCTATGCAATTTCTGCCAATGCTTAGGAACATGATTAAATACATGGCAGATAATTTTAAAGAGCTGATTAAGGAGAGTGGTCACACCCAGGGTAGAGAAGAAATGAAGACCAGCTCCTGATGACCCACACTACATGAGGAGGTTCATGTCCCATCGGATTCCACCCCATACTTAAGAGGGAATTCACCCAAGCCACACCACAAGAAAATGTATGGCTGTGGGGTCACCAATGCAGTAGCAAATCAGCAATTCTGTAGGCCTCCTCGCAAGATATGATTGGTATTAATAGGAAAACATGGAGCAGCAAATAAAGCTCTCCTTGACTGACCTTAAATGCGTCAAATAACTGGTTTAAGAAGGGAAGATCATCTCTAATGCAAAAACCTGCTGCAGCTTAGCTGACACTGGTTTCAGGGAGGTGAATATCAACATTATCCTCTTTAGACACACACGACTGAGGGTCTGGATCTTTATCAAAATTCCAGCAACATCTGATTAATTGCCCCTTGGATGGTGACAATCTTTTTGGTCCTCAGGTGGATATGATGCTTGCAAAGACCAAAAACAACACCAGTACTGCAAACACCATGGGGGCACTCCAGACTCAACCTGCCTAGACCAGGGTTTAGTGCCAAAAGATGTGAGGGAATGTGAAAACTCAAACAACCATGCAGCATTCAGGATTTCAAAAGCATCACCCCTGTCAGAAGGGACAGGTCTAGAAGTCCTATGCCCGAGCAGGCTATGGAAAAGGTCCAGGTGGTTCTGGAAAGGCTGCTTCTACAACCAATCAGTAACTTACCAAGCAGTAACTTACCAAGCTTTCCCTAATCAAACAATACCTTTATCGGAGAGAATGCCCAGTGGGAGAAAATAACCACAGACAAGTGGCTCCTAACCACTGTCCACCAAAGATACTGCTTGGGGTACCTAATTGTTTCCAAGCCACCCAACTCACTCATACCTTGGCTGGCAAGAATAGTTCTGAATTATGCCAGTCTCCCACATATAAGGCAGGTCACACTTTGGATCTGATCTTTTCTTTTTTTGTTTGAAATCTGTTTATTGACATTTTGAGAACAAACAAATACACGAGAAGCAAATCCTTAACAGGTGTATGCATCCGGTCAATAGCAATGGTTCAACATTAAGCAAGAGTAAAAGGTCAGCAGGGCATGATCACAAAATGCATTGGCTCAAGTTTACAAGGTCGGCCCCTTGATAAGGTCACATCGGGGCTGGGCTTGTGAGGAATCTTGGCAACTGAATGCACGGTGGAATAGGAGGGGAGGGAATGTCAAACCCTAAGAACCAAGTAAGATAGGAGCATAACAAATCAAACCATAGGAAGGGTCACTGGAAGGTTTATGTGTGGCAATTACTTTTCAGGGAAGTTTTGTGTGCAGAGTTATCTTGGGGTAAGGTATTGGGGATATTATAGGCGTGGATGGGATGGTGCGAATTGGGTGGAAAGGCTCAGCTTCTTTTCATTCAAGTGGGTGTCTCCTCGATGGCGGGAATTAGTCAAATAGGTTTAGGGTTTTGAGTCTAGGAGGAGTAAAACAAGAGTGCTCCAAGCGGGTGGAGTAGGTTATCAGAGGCTGAAGCATTCTTCTAGTGAAGGGCAATTAGTTGCCTAGCTGCACCTAACCATGTGGGCTATGAGTCACCAGTCTGTGTGTGTCCTGGCTTATAGAGTCCAACGGTGAATGCCCAGGATCACTGTGTTGAACAAGTCAGGGAGTGTGTATCCCATCACCCCTTTGATGCAGGCTCAGGATCTCCTTCCAGTAGGTTGCCATAGGGGCGCAAGACCACCAAATGTAAAGGAAATCACCAGTTGCTGAAGTGCATCACTTGCATAGTGGAGAGGCAGTTGGGTATATAGTGGGCAAGAGGACAGGGGTAAAATGCCACTGCGTCATCAGTTTATATGCAGTCTCGCATTGGGATATGCTCCTATCCAATTTGGGGTTATCTTGTCAGAGCTGGTCCCACTGTTTCTGGGAAATTCCCTCAGTAGTGTCCGCATGCCATTGAGTTTGGTAGGGAGGAGTTTTGGATGGGGGCAAGTGTTGAAGTTCTGTGTAGTCGTGGGAGATCAGGCCCTTTGTTCCCCGGAAGGACCGGACCATTGTCTCAGAGCGTAAATAAATGAGTGGCCCTTTGGGCATTGGAGGGGAGGAGTGCCCATTGTTCGCAGTTGGTAGTAGTGTCGTCTAGCTGACTCCAGAACCCCAAAGTGATTTTTTTTTTTGTGTCCTCATTTGTGCAATAAATATTCTAGAAGAAAACAGGGGATCTTACTCTCACACTGGACCAGTGGATGGACAAAGCAAGTCCCCAATCCTCCTGTCCCATAGTGTCCAAAAGGGAAAAGTTCTGGGTGTACCAGTCCTAATCCCTAATACATGGGAGTTATTGAGGTATTGCTTAATCATTGGACTTCCATACCATTTCCCAGCCTTATAGCAATACGTAAGTCTTGCTTACATTGCTCGAAGGTTTTGATCTGGTATGCCTCTAATAGATCATGGAGGATGCGACAATCCCCCTCCCTCCAGTCTGTGAAAAGTGGGTCTGTAGCGCAGGGATAAACTTCAGGTTGCGAGCTAGTGGAGTGTTGGGAGATGGGAAGGTGGTGATGCCTCTCTTAAGAGCAATTTTGTCCCAGATTTCAAGGAATGTTTTGGTAGGGACGGCTATGTTGGCGCTCCGGGGTTGAGCCTGTTTAGGAAGCCATGCCAAGTCTCAGAGGGGTCTCCAGGCCAACACATGCTTCATGTGTCAAGCCAGTTTAGGAAGCCATGCCAAGTCTCAAAGTGGTCTACAGGCCAACACACACTGTCTCGGACTACCCATTCCATGTAGGTGGGCCGCCCAGTAATATTCGAGAATATTGGGTCACGCCAGGCCCCCCCATGCCCTGGGGAGCATTAAAATAGTGTTAGAGAGCCTCAGGCATTTCCCTCCTCAGATAGCGCGTCCACTTCCTACAAATCCCCTGCTCAGTCCACCTTCACAAAGGGTTATCAAAGAGGCGGCTATAGGGGCAATAACAATAAAGGCAGAGGCAAAACAAATACCGCCAGCTCTACCACACCGCCTACCCAATGACTTCCCCCCGCTCCCTCCAGACCATCCCACTCCGGTCGGGGGCAGACTACAAAATTTCCTTCAGTTCTGGGAGACCATCAACTCAGACAAATGGGTGACCCAAATTATTCGCTCAGGGTACTGCCTAGAATTGACATCTACCCCCCCAAACATTCCACCCAGGCAACGCCCAATGTGACAAGAACATTCCGCATTACTAAAACAAGAGGTAATCTCCCTCCTACAAAAACAGGCAATACAACAAGTTCCCGTCAATCAGCAAAATTTAGGGGTCTACTCCCTATTTTTTCTAATACCAAAAAGAGACGAGACTCTACGACCTATTCTAGATCTCCGGCCCCTAAACACATACATACATTCAGACCATTTTCACATGGTAACGCTTCAGCAGGTACTTCCGCTCCTCTCCCAGAACGACTTCCTCACCACACTGGACTTGAAAGACGCATACTTTCACATTCCGGTACACCATGCTCACAGAAAGTACCTCAGATTTGTAGTGGACGGGCAACACTACCAGTTCAAGGTGCTCCCATTCGGGGTCACAACAGCACCAAGGGTATTCACCAAGTGCCTAGCGGTAGTGGCGGCACACCTCAGAAGACAGCACATTCACGTCTTCCCAAATTTGGACGACTGGCTGATAAAAGCCACGTCCTACAACCAATGTGTACACCACACCGCCACTACAATCCAACTACCAGCTAGGCTTCACGGTGAACCACCAAAAGTCCCAGCTAACACCATCCCACATAAAGCAATACCTCAGTGCCACCATAGACACCTCAAGCCATAGCCTACCCCAATCCGGCCAGGATTGCAAGCATTCAGGCTTTGCGTCAAAGATTCATACCTCAACACTCCCTTCCAGCAAGAGTGTTTATGCAACTCATAGGGATGATGGCCTCTTGCATTTTCATAGTGCCTCACGCAAGACTCCAGATGCGTCTACTCCAAGAGTGCTTAGCGCGCCAATGGAACCAGGCCCAGGGGCAACTGACAGATCTGGTGTTGGTAGACGGTCGCACCCATCGCTCTCTGCAGTGCTGGAACACCACAAATCTTTCCAGAGGTCGACCGTTCCTGGACCCCGTTCCACAAATGATACTAACAACAGACACATCGCTCTCCGGCTGTGGAGCTCATCTATTACACCTCACAGTGCAGGGCACATGGACGCCGCAACAAAAGTTACTCCATATCAACTATCTGGAGTTACTGGCAATCTTTCTAGCCCTAAAATCCTTTCAAACACAGATTTTAGGCAAGGCAATCCTCATTCGCACAGACAACATGACGGCCATGTATTACATTAAAAAACAAGGAGGCACACACTCTCCACAGCTCTCTCAACTAGCACAGAGCATATGGAGATGGGCAATTCCACACATAATCTTTCTCCTGGCCCAGCATGTACCAGGAGTCCAAAACACCATGGCAGATCTGCTCAGCAGACAAACGCAGCAGATCCACGAGTGGGAACTTCACCCACAGGTTCTTCACCCGTTCTTTCAGATGTGGGGGCATCCGCAGATAGACCTCTTCGCCACCCACGAAAACAAAAAATGCCCAAGCTTCGCCGCCAGATACCCACACCCATTGTCCAAAGGCAATGCAATATGGATGAACTGGTCAGGCAAATTTGCATACGCCTTTCCATCTCTCCCACTAATTCCATTAGTGGTGCGAAAGCTACAACAGCATTCCCTCACACTGATCCTAGTAGCTCCAACATGGGCCAGACAACCGTGGTACACCACGCTGCTGGAACTCTCGGTAGTGCCACACCAAAAGCTACACCTCTCACCATGCCTCCTAACCCAGAACCATGGAGAGATCAGGCACCCGGACCCAGCTCAGCTCAACCTTGCGATCTGGCTCCTGCGATCCTAGAATTCGGATACCTTAACCTTCCCCCTGACTGTATGAACGTCATCAGAGAAGCTAGACACCCTACCATTAGAGCCTGCTACGCTGCCAAGTGGAAAAGATTTGTTGTTTTTGCCATAACAACTCAATCAATCCTCTAGACGTGTCTATACAACACATCATATGCTACTTACTCCATCTACAAAGGTGTAACCTAGCAAATACATCCATTCGGCTACACCTCGCAGCAATTGCCGCTTACCTACAAAACAGGCAGCACCTATCACTTTTCAGAGTGCCTGCCATTAAAGCCTTCATGGAAGGCCTAAAACGAATAATTCCCCCCAGAGTACCACCCTCACCTGTGTGGAACTTAAATATAGTTCTCACAAGGCTAATGGGACCGCCCTTCGAACCTTTGCATAAATGCGAACTGCAATTTCTCACACGGAAAACAGCTTTTCTTGTAGCCATCACTTCCCTTAGAAGGGTCAGTGAGATACAAGCACTTACCATACAAGAACCGTTTCTCCAAATGCACCAGAACAAGGTTGTTCTCCGTACCAACCCAAAATTCCTACCTAAAGTAATTTCCCCTTTTTATTTAAACCAATCGGTAGAATTACCGGTATTTTTCTCGCAACCTCAAACTGTTGCAGGAAGGGCTCTACACACGCTAGATGTCAAACGAGCCTTACTTTACTATATCCAAAGAACACAACCTTTCAGAAAGACCAAACAACTATTTGTCTTTCTCTCCACCACACAAAGGCAACCCCATCTCAAAATCAGGGATCGCTAGGTGGATTGCAAAATGCATCCAGATTTGCTACCACAAAGCAAAACGAACGCTATCTGTTCCCCCTAAAGCCCACTCTACACGAAAGATAGGGGCTTCTATGGCTTTTCTAGGGAACATCCCATTAGATGATATCTGTAAAGCAGCTACATGGTCAACACCGCACACTTTCACTAAACATTACGGTGTATATGTGCAAACCAAGAAACAAGCTAGTGTGGGCCAGGCTGTACCAAAAACACTATTTCAAACCACTGCAACAGATACCGGTGGTCGCCACTAAGGTTGAGAACTGCTATATAGTCTATGCAAAAGTGTGTAATCTGCAGCTCATATGCCTCGAACGGAATATGCTACTTACCAGTATGCATCTGTTCTTGGCATGTAGAGCTGCAGAATTACACACGCCCACCCGCCTCCCCGGCTATGTTATACGTTCCAGTCTATCTTATTTAGACACAACACACATGGGTTTCTTCACTGTTATTACTACGCTCCATCTTTCCCTGTTGGCTAAAAACAATCTGAGGATGGAGCCGAAGCCCATGCGCAATACGATCCAAGGGAGCAGTCACCGACCTTGTGACTTCCAAAGACTTTCCAAAAGGAAAAACAAACTGCAAACATCCGGGCCCAATACCAGATGGCGATCTATGCAAAAGTGTGTAGATCTGCAGCTCCACATGCCAAGAACAGATGCATACTGGTAAGTAGCATATTCCTTATGTCCTGTTGGAGATTGAGGATAGCATCCTGTGGGATAGAGCTGAGCAGTGTCTGGACAGGTAAATGATTTTGGGCAAGATGGACATTTTGACCGCGTTGAGGGGTCCCATCCCAGAAACCTGCAGCGGTTTCCATCTGTGAAGGTCTTCTAGGACCGAGCGCCGATATTCTGGCCAGTTGGCACGCATTCAAGAGGCTAAGTCGGAGTGAGGTTTAATCCCAGGTATTTTGTAGATTTTGGATCCCAATGGAAAGAGGTGAGGGTCAGCAAGTCGAGGAGGTCGCTTTTCAGAATTGTCAAGTTGAGAGCTTGTGATTTGGCCATATTTATTTTGAATCCAGAGACTTTTGCAAAGGCAGTTAACACAGTAACCAGAGCAGTGATGGGAGACTCAGGCTGTGTGAGGGCCAGTACGAGGTCACCAGCAAATGGGGCCAATTTATGTTTGTGCCTGCCAAAGGGTATGCCCTTGATGTCCTTCTGTCAGACATGGATCGCAAGGGGTTCTACCGCTAGCACGAAGAGTAAGGGCGCTGGTTTGGAGTAGTGCTCATTAACGCAAATAGTAGCCCTGGGTGTGGCATAAGCTGCCATGATTTTGGCTATCAAGCCAGGAACCAGTCCAGTCTTACAAGGGTCACCCGCAGAAAGCTCCAGTTAACTCAGTCAAAGGCCGTCAACTGATCCTGAAGTTGGTGGAAAAAATTGCAGTAGAACATCACTGGGAGGCCATCAGGGCCAGGATTTTTGCCCATTGGTAGCACCCTGAGAGCCCTATGTATTCTAGTTAAAGTGATGGAGGCATCCAGGAGTTCCAAATGAAGAGGGTGTAGTGGTTCCGAATGGCAGCCGTTAAGGTACGTCTCTATGATCTTTTGGGGCATATTGCTGATAGAGGTTGATTAAAGTCTTGGAACGCCTGTTGTTTTGCTGTCTTCTTAGTAGCCCATGTTCTGGCACTCAGCTTAATTTTAGAGATGTGTGCTTGTGCAGTTTGTTGGCACAGTCTGCGAGTATGCAAGGAGCCCACCTTGTCAACCCTCTCATAGTATTTCTGCTTTAGGGCTACGACTGCTTCACCTTGTTTGTCCGAAGCGTTCGGGACTGACCTCGGAGCATGGCGAGTTGCCAGTTGGTGCGTCCAGATGGGGCAGACTGGTAGAGGCATTTAAAGGCTTTAATATCTGCTATGAGACAGGCTTCAATCAGTTGGGCATCCCATGCGCGAGTGAGGACGATGGAGGAGATGGTCCCCCCGTATTGTAGCTTTGAAGCCATCCCACAGAGTTTCCCCAAAACTTGGGAAGGGTACTGGTTTTGAAGTACACAGTGATTTCTCATTGGATTTCAGCGACATCAACAGGGTCTCTATGCAAATGGGGTGGGAGACCCTAGCAGATGAACCCAATAGACACCGCTTTGGCTAGAGTGATTTCATAGTAATGTGGGAGTAAGGCAGAAGTAATCAATGTGTGACTAGGAGGAGTAGAAACGGGAATAGAAGGAGTAATCGCAAACCTCGGGTGACAGTATCTCCAGGCATCCACCAAACCCAGGTCTGTGAGGTCACTTTTGATGGCGGTAGACATCGCTGCCATCTCCTCGAAGGAAGCTGCTCTGTGGTCCAGTTTAGGGTCCCACACAAGATTACATTTGTCCCCCAGCACTGTGCTCCTGTCTGCCTGTGTCACATGGTCCCATGGGGTGGCTCTGAGGCCTGCAGCTTGGGCCTGGTTAGGGACGTAAATATTTAGGAGAGTAAGAGATCAGTGAGTTTTAGTAAGCGGCCTGTATTGCCCCTCACAACGTTAGTATTTTGGAGCAAAAGGAGGCCTTGCTTAGGATAGCGACTCCAGCAGTTTGTCGTGGCATGTGCCCAGTAGCTAATAGGACATTTTGGGTGGGACATGCGGGGAGCGTCGTAGTGGATTAAGTGGATTTCCTGTAGGATTATAACATCAGGGTCCTGCACAAGTAGGAAGTGTTATATCTGGCGCTGTTTGTTAGGAATGTTCAGTCCCCGTAATATGTGGGCTACCAGCCATGGGGGACAGAAGTGGCGTGCACCTTCTGAGTACATGAAAAGATGTGGCACTTGTCGCGGTGAGAGGTATGAACCATCCCAAAAATCATGTGTGCAAAGGACTATCGGGCCTTGTCCCATGGTGGGGATAGGAGTGGGCCAATATTTTGACTCAATGGAAGAATAACGAGAAGCAGACTCTTGCTGACCATCCTGTGTCATTGAAATTGGGGGGGGGGGGAGGGGCGTGGCAGCAAAGGGGGATAAGTATAGCAGAGCAAATCTACCAAGCGTTCTAGACGACTTGGGAATAGGTAAAAGGAAGGTAGAGAAGAACACCACATGCGTCCAACAGGGCCAAACTGCTCAGTTAAAATCCTGAAATGATGGCTGGTGCTCCTGTAGGGGGGGCCATTCATGAGGAGTCACTCTCCTACAGATTGAATCGAGGGGGGTCGTGAGGAAGGCTCTCGGTCCGGCTGCCTGCAATGGCTTGGGGTGGAGAGAAGCCCAGGAGGGGCACCAGCATCCCTGGTGTGACAGGGTAATTTGTTCTTTTCTGGTTGCTTCACAACAAAACGCAGTTCTGTGGGTCCAGTGGGAGCGCTCCTGAGGGCCCCGACTTGATCTCGGGTGGTAGCAGCAGGCATCGGGATTCAAGCTGCAGTGCAGTCATGAACATGTGGTTAAGCAGTTCCTTGGGGATGTATGCAGCTGTTCTGGAAGGCGCGGTTCGGCGGGGAGCCTGATCTAGACAGAGCCAGAGGTCAGGGCTGGTTGAGGGTCCTCTCTCCAGGCTGCGGATGTGCTGAATGATATCCTGGAGGCTCTGTCTCTTTTGTGTTTGCGGAAGCGAGAGGCCTGTACTGTAGCCAACCATGGTTTCAGAGGTGGCTGGCTGGGGGAGCAAGGGGGGTGCGACTCATCTCCGTCCGAGTGAAGTGTAAGGCCCAGGAGTTATTTTGTCTCACTTAGGGAACAAATGGCTCTGCACCTGCCCTCCCAAATAAAGATGATCACGAAGGGATGACCTCTTTGATATCTGCACCTCCGCACTGTGGTTACCGCTGTCTTGGAAGAATTGGACCATGTGACCTTGAAAAACTATGTCCGCCTTCTTCCTCGATGCCTGGAGGATAGCCTCTTTTTTGGTAAAGAAATGAACCCTTGCGAGGATGTCGGGAGCAACGTTCCAGCGTCCTGGAACCAGGGCCACCTAGTGAGCCCTGTCCAGCTGCAGCGGGGAGGTATCAATGTCACCTCTGATCGCGTGGAGGAGGTCTGCAGTGAAGGTCATTATGTCCATGCTCTCCGCTCCCTGTGGAAGGCCCCTAATGCGGATATTGTTCCTCCTGCTCCTGTTCTGCAGGTCTTCCTGCTTCAATTGCAATTCGATTTGCTGCTCCTCCTCTTCTGCTATAGCAAAGTGACCGGGTTTTTACTTCTTTTGCTGCTTGGGGTATCTTTTGTGGATCTGCCTCGTGTCATGGCAATATGGAGAGAGGTGTTCTAGTACGTGCCTGGGATAGAGAACCAGGATGCTGGAAGAGGGCCCCGGGTAGAGCAGATGGCACAGTGGCCTTGATCCACACCCCATCACCTCCACATGGCATGCGGCAAAGAGGAGACAACGACCCCACCAAAGTGTTTTTTGTTGGGCGGCGCTTGGGGTCCACAGTCTGCAAAATGCAGCAGAGTGACTCCCCCTGCGAAGGGCCCAGCGTGTTGAGGGACACAGAGTTTGACTCCCCCTTTTCTTCTTCTGCTCAAATTAAGCAGATTTCATCAGCTTGCTTTTCCAAACTGAACCCCATAAGGAAGCTGTTGCACCTGGTACCTGTGGAGACATGGAAAAAAAACTGTGGTTTACACAATGGTAACGTAACCTCCTGCCTGGACTAAGCTAACAGTCAATATTTGGGCCTTCCTGCTTTTCTAATTTAAAGACTCCAGATAATTCAAAACGCAGCAGCTAGACTTATTCGGTGAATGTATTATCCTACAGCCCATCTCTCCCGACTTGAAGCTGCTAAATTGGCTGCCAGTTGTCAAACGCATTATATTTAAAGCCCTTACGCTGGCGTTCAGAGCGTTTGCACGGGAAAGTCCATCCTAGCTGAGAGACTGACTTCGCCCATAGAAGCAACGCAAACCGCTCAGGTCACATCGATGCCTGATGCAGGTCCCAAAATGTTTTAAAGTTAGACGAGGAGGCAGCTCCTGCACGGTCTTAGATGCCAGAATGTGGAATGCTATGCTTGTCAATCTTCGCAAGGGACCGTTGGTCTCTATAAAAGAGATTTAAGAACTTTTTTATTTGATATTGATTAGGTCATGTTATTAGATTCTGTTTGATATCAGTCTCCTTAAGGTTTGAGCGCTGGGACACTTCTGATTAAGCAGCCGTGCGCTTTACAATTACATTTTGATAGATTGGTTGAGTTAAACACCACACCATCAAACATCCCATCTTGCTAACATGCTGTCTGTCGGGAATATCAATCATTGCTGCAAGAAAAAGTAAAAGCAAAGGTGACTTCAAACTGGTGTTCATGCACTTGCAGCAGTGCTTAATTTGTAAAATATTAAGTGCCAGGGCTCTGACCAGGAGGCCAATGCAGCTTGCACCCCCACCCACCCGTCATCTCTGCCAAAACAACTACTAACCATCTCTCTTGCATGTAAATGCGACAGTTCATATTATTTCAGGTCCCCAAAGTTCAAGAAATGGCTGGGAGGCAGGTATTAGTCATTTTTTAATGTATATTGTTTTCCTAAACAACTGTTATACTGCTCATCTCTAAATTACATGAGCAGCACCACCTTGTGGCAGACTGCCCTAAGTGTGGTTGGTGACAATTAGGTGCCGGTGCGCAGCACCGGAAAGCTCCGGCTCAAATTAAGCACTGACTTGCAGTCAAAAGTAGTACTGTCTTTTTTTTCATCCCAAAGTAGGATGGCACAATGTGGCATATTCTTGACTTCAGGACACCAGGTCACTACATACTATTGCAGCATTTTAAGATGACAGCTGTGAAGGACAGCATTCCTCAGCTCTGCCTTGGAGATTACATGGCAAACCTTGATCTCAAGAACATCTGCTTTCACACCCTCATTCATCCAGCACCCCTCCGCTATCTCAGGTTCGTGTTAAGTGGGCCATTTCAAAGTTTTACCTATTTAGAATCCCAACTGCCTCGAGTGTCTTTACAAAGTGCCTAGTGGTGATCTCAGCCATATCTGCACCACAGCAAAATATCTTTCCATATTTGGACAACTGGCTGATAAAGAAAGGCAACTGGCAGCAATATACTCGGGGCCAGGTGTTGCTGCAATGCTAGTGTTTACAGTCAACAAAAAGTCCCATTTCTGCCCTCAGACCTTATAGGAGCAGTTTCAAACTCCGTTGCATGCAAAGCCTGTCCCAATCAAGAGTGTGATTGCATTTGAAATGCTCCTTCCTCTTTTTCAGAGATGACATTCTCTAATAGTGAGACTAAACCTGAAACTATCAGGATGGGTATGATGGCCTCCTGCTTTGTCAACGTGCTGCATGCTCATCTTCAGGAGTGTCTGCCCATGCATCAGTCACAAGCGCTGGATCAGTGGGAAGACCTAGTGTTAGTAAAGTCCAGAGCTCCTCCCTTATTTGTTAGCCTACTCCGGCAGTGTTTAGATTGCGACCTGAGAGCGGAATTTTTGGGAATCGTGCTACTGAACTGCCACAACTGACCCTGCCTTGGGCCATGCTTCATAATGGTGCACTTCTATAGCGCTCCGGCATGACTCCATCTTCTGTGTGGTTTGTGGTGTCCTGACACAGGATCTAGACTTCAGAAAATCAGAGGCAGGCGGTGAAAGTGTCCCTACACCAGCTAGTCTGTATTCAGAAGTATTTTGTTTCTGTTCTGGCCCAGAAGTAGACAGAGCATTTTATGTTACTTCCAAATGAGAATAAAGATAAGTCTGCCTGAGACAAGAAGCAATAAGGTGAGATTAATAAACCTCTCTTAGAGATAGAGGATGGTGGAAATGTGTTACTGGGATTTATCAAGAAGGAGCTCTTTGAGGGCAGCCCTCTACTGATTAACCTTGATTCTTTGGTTTGATTCAATCTGAACCGTCAGTTTTACATTTCCTAGACATGTATTCGCTTGGAGTTGTCTGTTTGTTTTCATATCCCGAAGGGTTTTTGCAAGCGTTTCTTAACTTTGCAAATTAAAATGAAATTGTGGTGTGTAGTATACGTGTCCTTATTAAAAAGACATACCTGTGCACTATGTTTCCTCCGTTCCTCTCGCATCCCCAGATGCTTGGTGGTATGGAGAGGCAGGTTTGATAGTGAGCTGACCAGATTTCCTGTTTTCATATGAAAATTTTTTGGTCCTAATAAATACAAAAATGAGGCATTTCTTCTAATTCAGAACAATTATTGGAGCTCTCCGTGCATAACTTCATTCAGACATTGGAAGTTCATCCCCTAGTACAACAACTCTAGTAATTTTCACTGATGTGAAAATGAGTGAACTAGTGGGTTTCCAGTTCTTTGGCATTAATGGAAAGTGAGTGAAGTAGAGGGATCCTATTTCTTAGGCGATGTGATGCTTTGTTGTGTTTATTTATTTGCCTGAATAGTTAGTGGGTCAGTGGCTGGATGATGACGTAAATGAACTGATCATCAGTCACCAGTATGAGAACTTCTACATGGTGCAAAATATATCCTGAAAGAGCTGGAAAGGTATTTACCACAGAATACATCCAGCTCGAAAAATGTGCCATCTTGTTCAACAACTGAAAGCTGTAACATATAAGTGAATGGCTCAAAATCTGTTTGTGGATTTTGGGAGGCAGGCTGCACATAAGAGATTCCAGAAGCTATTAGCAAGTCCAAGCTCTACTTTCATCGCCTTGGAGGATCATCTCTGCTGCAGGGTGTGTTGTGTTGTACGGAGATGCTACCCCTGAGATATTCTAGAGAAAATATTTTGCCATAGCACTTTCCTGAAGATATTAAACCTTGTTTAAAAGTGAAAACAGATGCATTCTTTGATTTAGGATCCGGATATGTAAAGCAATCCCAGAGCTACACAAAAGTGCCACCATCAGTCACATGTGATCCACAAGCCATACAGTCTTGAGCTAAACACCAAGAACAATTAAAAGGCTGGCAAAGCCAGACCTATTGTTTCTGGCAGTGCTTGTTTGTGTATTGATATGAGGATACAGTAAACGTCAGTGGCCAAAATGAATAATTATGGTTGGATTTTATTGCATTGGGTACATAATTCACAATTTGCTGCTTATTTTGCAGATTTCAACAAAAACATTTAGTGTCATACTCCAATGGATTCAAAGTTACTAAAACAACACCAAATGTGATGCCACAGCTTGGATAGCTTTCGGTTTATGTTGCTGTAATCATTTGTTAAAATAGTATGAATCTGATCAAGGCTTCTAGTCGCAGATTCCTTATCTCAGAATATTCGTAGGTGTCAGACTGAATCTGTAAATTTTTGGGCAATCCTGTACCAGTAGGTGGTGGCGTTCACCTCCACGTGTCGTTGCTGTTTTCTGTGCTGAAAATCCGTGCTTCTCGAATTCCCTGGAGCTGGAGCGATCTCCTCCTCTCAACTCTGAGATCTTTCTGAGGTCATGAGCCTCATTTTTGGGCGCTCAAACCACTTTGGAGCACCTTCGTGTCCCACAGGTTCAAGAGAGTCTTTGACTGGGGTTCTACCAGTGGGTTCTCCCTCAATGCCAGTCCAACCCATGGAATCTGTTGGTGGATCTGGATCATGTGGGCCCCCACTTGACAATCTTTCCCAGGGTCCATTTCAGCCGCAAAAACCCATCATGATTCTCGACTCCGCTACGGAGCCAGACTGGCGTCAGAACCCTTACTACCTTTCAATGAAGCCCTCACTGATGTCCTGCTCAGGGCTTAGGCCAAGTCCTGCACTGGCACTCCTGTGCACAGGACCAATGCTTGCTGCCATCGCTCGCTTCTGGGAACCCAACCTTCCTCTCCTGTCAGCCTGCCCCTGAGAAACTGGTGACCCTGCCCTTAATTTCCAGAATCAATCCCGATGTGCTCTCTACCACACCACCGGAAGGGGAATCGAAAGGCCTGACTATCTTTGGAAAGAGGATTTATTCTTCCGCCAGCATGGCACTGCGGTCCTTGAACACTGTGTGCCTATTGGGCTGTTATTCCCATACTGTGTGGGATACTGTTGCACAAGAGCTGCCTATGGTCATAGGTCGTACTTTCCCAAGCTATTGCTAATGGGCGAGACGCATCAAAGTTCATAATCAGATGAGGGTTGGATATGACCGACTTACTGGGAAGAGCTATTGCTTCTTCACTGATGCTTCGACATCACGTCTGGTTGAGGAATGCTGAATTTTCGGGGTATGTCTAAACCACGCTCATGCACATGCCCTTTGGTGGAACCTGTCTCTTTAGAGATGAGGCAGATTCGGTTTTGGCGAGATTCAAGGACAGCAAGGTCACTGCTAGTTAGTTTTGGCTCTCTGTGGCCCCAGGACAGCCACCTTACACCCCTTCCGTGGCTGTAGTTTAGGGCTATCAGGTGCGTCCTTTCCCTCCTAGCCACCATGGCACGTAGGCGCATACTTTTTATGGTCGTGGATGTGTCTCTCACAAGCCTTGTGGGGCTCAAAGCCAGGGATTCGGTCCAATCCGTATAGGCAGCTGCACAGTCAAAGCCTCTTTAGTTTGCTCTCAATCTTGCATGAGCATCCGGCTGGCTGCAGAATCCAATGCCATCTGCATCAGTGAAGGGGGATTGCAACAGACAAATTGGTTTTCTTGATTGTCCAACAGGGTTATGTCCTCCTGTTCCTACAAACTCCACTGCCGCTCCCTCCGTCCCCAAATCGGCTGACGGAGAACCACTTTGCACTCTTGCGACAAATAATACTGGCCCTTCTGGCCAAAGGAGCGCTCGAGAGGCTCCCACCATCCGAAATCGTTCATGGTTGCTATTCCCATTACTTTCTGGTGCCAAAGAAAGCTGGAGTCCTCTGTCCTATCTTAGTTCTCTGCCCCCTCTCAATTACTTCTTGTAAAAGGCTCAGGTTTTTTCTGCCATCGACCATGGAGACTTGATGGTGGCGTTGTACTTGCACGATGTCTATGTCCACATTTCTGTCCTGCCTGCACACAGATGCTACCTGCGGTTCACAATGGGTCAGGAGCATTAGCAGTTCGCTGTGCTCCACTTTGGCCTTATCAGTGCCCCTCGAGCGTTCACCAAGGTGATGACGGTGGTTGCAGCACATCTGCGTAGGTCAGGGGTTACAGTCTTCCTGTACCTCGACAATTGGTTGTTGAACAGGCTTGCCCCAGGCAGTTGTCTCCCACCTCCAGACTACGGCGGACCTCCTGAAATCACTCGGGTTTGCTATCAGCGTGCAAAAGTCACGCCAGACTCCCTCTCAGTAGTGCTAGAGACACTCCTATGTTTTGAAACCATGTGATGAACTTTGACTGCCATTATTTTATTTGACTTACGTTGTTTTACTTTATCTTAGCTTGAATGTACAACATCATTTTTCCTGCATGTTTCCTTGAAGATGTTTTTCATGTAATCTTGTAGTTTTAAAGTGGGAGAGCTTTCACAAAGTAGAACAGCCTTGCCAAGAACAGAACTTGTGGGATGTGCATTTGAAAGCATGAGAGAAAGAGATGTTGATTGTACTTTTTGGTCTCAAAGTGCAGTGTTATAAGCAGTGGTGCTCAAATGTGCATTGTATTGTACATTGGGAGATGAATTGTGCAGTGCTATAGGCAGTGGTGCACAAATGTTGTTTGTGTTGTACATTGGGAAGTATTATGAAGGTCTTACTATTGGCTTTAACATGCCCTCATGTCATCTTGAATTCTGACTGTAGTGCTTGAACTTTTCCGCACACAGGCAGGCCCCCAGATTACTCAAGTTGTTTAGGTTATTCACGTTCAAGGTAGTTTTATTGACTGTACTGCCAGAGACTTTCGTAAGCTTCATTAAGATATAGGCTGGTACATGTGAGAATGCAGAAGGAACGTGAGAACTCCTCTGCCTTAAGAATGCTTGCATGGAAAGTGGCCAATTAAACTAAGTTTCCTTGGCGCAGAAGAAGCCCTCTCAGAAACTTCTAGTGTGTTTTGAGATTATAAAGGGTTTGTTGACTTGGAAACTGGGATTTGTTTTGGAGTCTGAAAGGGGATGGACGTGTCTCCTTCGGTACAGCAGAACTGCAGTTTGCTGAGGCTCTAAACCCCGGCTGTGAATCCCCCAGTTGAAGTGGGCTAAGATGCAGTGTTTGCAGCCTGTGAGGTGATTTGGTTTTGAGTATTGACTTTGTGATGTGTGAGTCTGTGTGCACATCCAAGTCTTCAGTGTGTATTTAGTGTGTATATCTTTCGGATTTCTTTCAGGATGTCCAGCATGATCTGCTTGTTTCATTCCATATTATTATCTGCTTGTGCTTTATTTTATTATAATCTGCTGGTGTTTCATTTCATAATATTATCCATGCATTTAACAGTTGCATTTGCCAAGTGTGTTTATTATTGCTTGCATATATATGTATCCATATGCATTTGAATGTTGTTCATTTGACTGTGGGAAAGCCTTTCTGTTAGAGAGCATTGCATGAATAAAACCCATGTGTTCTGCTTGGGTTTTCGGATCAGATAGAACCCGCTCAACAGAGCCTCTCTAACCCAGCCAGAACGTTACCCCCCCCCCCCTCCCTAGGGCACAGGCTTCAATCAGTTGGGCATCCCATGCGCGAGTGAGGACGATGGAGGAGATGGTCCCCCCGTATTGTAGCTTTGAAGCCATCCCACAGAGTTTCCCCAAAACTTGGGAAGGGTACTGGTTTTGAAGTACACAGTGATATCTCATTGGATTTCAGCGACATCATCAGGGTCTCTATGCAAATGGGGTGGGAGACCCTAGCAGATGAACCCAATAGACACCGCTTTGGCTAGAGTGATTTCATAGTAATGTGGGAGTAAGGCAGAAGTAATCAATGTGTGACTAGGAGGAGTAGAAACGGGAATAGAAGGAGTAATCGCAAACCTCGGGTGACAGTATCTCCAGGCATCCACCAAACCCAGGTCTGTGAGGTCACTTTTGATGGCGGTAGACATCGCTGCCATCTCCTCGAAGGAAGCTGCTCTGTGGTCCAGTTTAGGGTCCCACACAAGATTACATTTGTCCCCCAGCACTGTGCTCCTGTCTGCCTGTGTCACATGGTCCCATGGGGTGGCTCTGAGGCCTGCAGCTTGGGCCTGGTTAGGGACGTAAATATTTAGGAGAGCAAGAGATCAGTGAGTTTTAGTAAGCGGCCTGTATTGCCCCACACAACGTTAGTATTTTGGAGCAAAAGGAGGCCTTGCTTAGGATAGCGACTCCAGCAGTTTGTCGTGGCATGTGCCCAGTAGCTAATAGGACATTTTGGGTGGGACATGCGGGGAGCGTCGTAGTGGATTAAGTGGATTTCCTGTAGGATTATAACATCAGGGTCCTGCACAAGTAGGAAGTGTTATATCTGGCGCTGTTTGTTAGGAATGTTCAGTCCCCGTAATATGTGGGCTACCAGCCATGGGGGACAGAAGTGGCGTGCGCCTTCTGAGTACATGAAAAGATGTGGCACTTGTCGCGGTGAGAGGTATGAACCATCCCAAAAATCATGTGTGCAAAGGACTATCGGGCCTTGTCCCATGGTGGGGATAGGAGTGGGCCAATATTTTGACTCAATGGAAGAATAACGAGAAGCAGACTCTTGCTGACCATCCTGTGTCATTGAAATTGGGGGGGGGGGGGGCGTGGCAGCAAAGGGGGATAAGTATAGCAGAGCAAATCTACCAAGCGTTCTAGACGACTTGGGAATAGGTAAAAGGAAGGTAGAGAAGAACACCACATGCGTCCAACAGGGCCAAACTGCTCAGTTAAAATCCTGAAATGATGGCTGGTGCTCCTGTAGGGGGGGCCATTCATGAGGAGTCACTCTCCTACAGATTGAATCGAGGGGGGTCGTGAGGAAGGCTCTCGGTCCGGCTGCCTGCAATGGCTTGGGGTGGAGAGAAGCCCAGGAGGGGCACCAGCATCCCTGGTGTGACCGGGTAATTTGTTCTTTTCTGGTTGCTTCACAACAAAACGCAGTTCTGTGGGTCCAGTGGGAGCGCTCCTGAGGGCCCCGACTTGATCTCGGGTGGTAGCAGCAGGCATCGGGATTCAAGCTGCAGTGCAGTCATGAACATGTGGTTAAGCAGTTCCTTGGGGATGTATGCAGCTGTTCTGGAAGGCGCGGTTCGGCGGGGAGCCTGATCTAGACAGAGCCAGAGGTCAGGGCTGGTTGAGGGTCCTCTCTCCAGGCTGCGGATGTGCTGAATGATATCCTGGAGGCTCTGTCTCTTTTGTGTTTGCGGAAGCAAGAGGCCTGTACTGTAGCCAACCATGGTTTCAGAGGTGGCTGGCTGGGGGAGCAAGGGGGGTGCGACTCATCTCCGTCCGAGTGAAGTGTAAGGCCCAGGAGTTATTTTGTCTCACTTAGGGAACAAATGGCTCTGCACCTGCCCTCCCAAATAAAGATGATCACGAAGGGATGACCTCTTTGATATCTGCACCTCCGCACTGTGGTTACCGATGTCTTGGAAGAATTGGACCATGTGACCTTGAAAAACTATGTCCGCCTTCTTCCTCGATGCCTGGAGGATAGCCTCTTTTTTGGTAAAGAAATGAACCCTTGCGAGGATGTCGGGAGCAACGTTCCAGCGTCCTGGAACCAGGGCCACCTAGTGAGCCCTGTCCAGCTGCAGCGGGGAGGTATCAATGTCACCTCTGATCGCGTGGAGGAGGTCTGCAGTGAAGGTCATTATGTCCATGCTCTCCGCTCCCTGTGGAAGGCCCCTAATGCGGATATTGTTCCTCCTGCTCCTGTTCTGCAGGTCTTCCTGCTTCAATTGCAATTCGATTTGCTGCTCCTCCTCTTCTGCTATAGCAAAGTGACCGGGTTTTTACTTCTTTTGCTGCTTGGGGTATCTTTTGTGGATCTGCCTCGTGTCATGGCAATATGGAGAGAGGTGTTCTAGTACGTGCCTGGGATAGAGAACCAGGATGCTGGAAGAGGGCCCCGGGTAGAGCAGATGGCACAGTGGCCTTGATCCACACCCCATCACCTCCACATGGCATGCGGCAAAGAGGAGACAACGACCCCACCAAAGTGTTTTTTGTTGGGCGGCGCTTGGGGTCCACAGTCTGCAAAATGCAGCAGAGTGACTCCCCCTGCGAAGGGCCCAGCGTGTTGAGGGACACAGAGTTTGACTCCCCCTTTTCTTCTTCTGCTCAAATTAAGCAGATTTCATCAGCTTGCTTTTCCAAACTGAACCCCATAAGGAAGCTGTTGCACCTGGTACCTGTGGAGACATGGAAAAAAAACTGTGGTTTACACAATGGTAACGTAACCTCCTGCCTGGACTAAGCTAACAGTCAATATTTGGGCCTTCCTGCTTTTCTAATTTAAAGACTCCAGATAATTCAAAACGCAGCAGCTAGACTTATTCGGTGAATGTATTATCCTACAGCCCATCTCTCCCGACTTGAAGCTGCTAAATTGGCTGCCAGTTGTCAAACGCATTATATTTAAAGCCCTTACGCTGGCGTTCAGAGCGTTTGCACGGGAAAGTCCATCCTAGCTGAGAGACTGACTTCGCCCATAGAAGCAACGCAAACCGCTCAGGTCACATCGATGCCTGATGCAGGTCCCAAAATGTTTTAAAGTTAGACGAGGAGGCAGCTCCTGCACGGTCTTAGATGCCAGAATGTGGAATGCTATGCTTGTCAATCTTCGCAAGGGACCGTTGGTCTCTATAAAAGAGATTTAAGAACTTTTTTATTTGATATTGATTAGGTCATGTTATTAGATTCTGTTTGATATCAGTCTCCTTAAGGTTTGAGCGCTGGGACACTTCTGATTAAGCAGCCGTGCGCTTTACAATTACATTTTGATAGATTGGTTGAGTTAAACACCACACCATCAAACATCCCATCTTGCTAACATGCTGTCTGTCGGGAATATCAATCATTGCTGCAAGAAAAAGTAAAAGCAAAGGTGACTTCAAACTGGTGTTCATGCACTTGCAGCAGTGCTTAATTTGTAAAATATTAAGTGCCAGGGCTCTGACCAGGAGGCCAATGCAGCTTGCACCCCCACCCACCCGTCATCTCTGCCAAAACAACTACTAACCATCTCTCTTGCATGTAAATGCGACAGTTCATATTATTTCAGGTCCCCAAAGTTCAAGAAATGGCTGGGAGGCAGGTATTAGTCATTTTTTAATGTATATTGTTTTCCTAAACAACTGTTATACTGCTCATCTCTAAATTACATGAGCAGCACCACCTTGTGGCAGACTGCCCTAAGTGTGGTTGGTGACAATTAGGTGCCGGTGCGCAGCACCGGAAAGCTCCGGCTCAAATTAAGCACTGACTTGCAGTCAAAAGTAGTACTGTCTTTTTTTTCATCCCAAAGTAGGATGGCACAATGTGGCATATTCTTGACTTCAGGACACCAGGTCACTACATACTATTGCAGCATTTTAAGATGACAGCTGTGAAGGACAGCATTCCTCAGCTCTGCCTTGGAGATTACATGGCAAACCTTGATCTCAAGAACATCTGCTTTCACACCCTCATTCATCCAGCACCCCTCCGCTATCTCAGGTTCGTGTTAAGTGGGCCATTTCAAAGTTTTACCTATTTAGAATCCCAACTGCCTCGAGTGTCTTTACAAAGTGCCTAGTGGTGATCTCAGCCATATCTGCACCACAGCAAAATATCTTTCCATATTTGGACAACTGGCTGATAAAGAAAGGCAACTGGCAGCAATATACTCGGGGCCAGGTGTTGCTGCAATGCTAGTGTTTACAGTCAACAAAAAGTCCCATTTCTGCCCTCAGACCTTATAGGAGCAGTTTCAAACTCCGTTGCATGCAAAGCCTGTCCCAATCAAGAGTGTGATTGCATTTGAAATGCTCCTTCCTCTTTTTCAGAGATGACATTCTCTAATAGTGAGACTAAACCTGAAACTATCAGGATGGGTATGATGGCCTCCTGCTTTGTCAACGTGCTGCATGCTCATCTTCAGGAGTGTCTGCCCATGCATCAGTCACAAGCGCTGGATCAGTGGGAAGACCTAGTGTTAGTAAAGTCCAGAGCTCCTCCCTTATTTGTTAGCCTACTCCGGCAGTGTTTAGATTGCGACCTGAGAGCGGAATTTTTGGGAATCGTGCTACTGAACTGCCACAACTGACCCTGCCTTGGGCCATGCTTCATAATGGTGCACTTCTATAGCGCTCCGGCATGACTCCATCTTCTGTGTGGTTTGTGGTGTCCTGACACAGGATCTAGACTTCAGAAAATCAGAGGCAGGCGGTGAAAGTGTCCCTACACCAGCTAGTCTGTATTCAGAAGTATTTTGTTTCTGTTCTGGCCCAGAAGTAGACAGAGCATTTTATGTTACTTCCAAATGAGAATAAAGATAAGTCTGCCTGAGACAAGAAGCAATAAGGTGAGATTAATAAACCTCTCTTAGAGATAGAGGATGGTGGAAATGTGTTACTGGGATTTATCAAGAAGGAGCTCTTTGATGGCAGCCCTCTACTGATTAACCTTGATTCTTTGGTTTGATTCAATCTGAACCGTCAGTTTTACATTTCCTAGACATGTATTCGCTTGGAGTTGTCTGTTTGTTTTCATATCCCGAAGGGTTTTTGCAAGCGTTTCTTAACTTTGCAAATTAAAATGAAATTGTGGTGTGTAGTATACGTGTCCTTATTAAAAAGACATACCTGTGCACTATGTTTCCTCCGTTCCTCTCGCATCCCCAGATGCTTGGTGGTATGGAGAGGCAGGTTTGATAGTGAGCTGACCAGATTTCCTGTTTTCATATGAAAATTTTTTGGTCCTAATAAATACAAAAATGAGGCATTTCTTCTAATTCAGAACAATTATTGGAGCTCTCCGTGCATAACTTCATTCAGACATTGGAAGTTCATCCCCTAGTACAACAACTCTAGTAATTTTCACTGATGTGAAAATGAGTGAACTAGTGGGTTTCCAGTTCTTTGGCATTAATGGAAAGTGAGTGAAGTAGAGGGATCCTATTTCTTAGGCGATGTGATGCTTTGTTGTGTTTATTTATTTGCCTGAATAGTTAGTGGGTCAGTGGCTGGATGATGACGTAAATGAACTGATCATCAGTCACCAGTATGAGAACTTCTACATGGTGCAAAATATATCCTGAAAGAGCTGGAAAGGTATTTACCACAGAATACATCCAGCTCGAAAAATGTGCCATCTTGTTCAACAACTGAAAGCTGTAACATATAAGTGAATGGCTCAAAATCTGTTTGTGGATTTTGGGAGGCAGGCTGCACATAAGAGATTCCAGAAGCTATTAGCAAGTCCAAGCTCTACTTTCATCGCCTTGGAGGATCATCTCTGCTGCAGGGTGTGTTGTGTTGTACGGAGATGCTACCCCTGAGATATTCTAGAGAAAATATTTTGCCATAGCACTTTCCTGAAGATATTAAACCTTGTTTAAAAGTGAAAACAGATGCATTCTTTGATTTAGGATCCGGATATGTAAAGCAATCCCAGAGCTACACAAAAGTGCCACCATCAGTCACATGTGATCCACAAGCCATACAGTCTTGAGCTAAACACCAAGAACAATTAAAAGGCTGGCAAAGCCAGACCTATTGTTTCTGGCAGTGCTTGTTTGTGTATTGATATGAGGATACAGTAAACGTCAGTGGCCAAAATGAATAATTATGGTTGGATTTTATTGCATTGGGTACATAATTCACAATTTGCTGCTTATTTTGCAGATTTCAACAAAAACATTTAGTGTCATACTCCAATGGATTCAAAGTTACTAAAACAACACCAAATGTGATGCCACAGCTTGGATAGCTTTCGGTTTATGTTGCTGTAATCATTTGTTAAAATAGTATGAATCTGATCAAGGCTTCTAGTCGCAGATTCCTTATCTCAGAATATTCGTAGGTGTCAGACTGAATCTGTAAATTTTTGGGCAATCCTGTACCAGTAGGTGGTGGCGTTCACCTCCACGTGTCGTTGCTGTTTTCTGTGCTGAAAATCCGTGCTTCTCGAATTCCCTGGAGCTGGAGCGATCTCCTCCTCTCAACTCTGAGATCTTTCTGAGGTCATGAGCCTCATTTTTGGGCGCTCAAACCACTTTGGAGCACCTTCGTGTCCCACAGGTTCAAGAGAGTCTTTGACTGGGGTTCTACCAGTGGGTTCTCCCTCAATGCCAGTCCAACCCATGGAATCTGTTGGTGGATCTGGATCATGTGGGCCCCCACTTGACAATCTTTCCCAGGGTCCATTTCAGCCGCAAAAACCCATCATGATTCTCGACTCCGCTACGGAGCCAGACTGGCGTCAGAACCCTTACTACCTTTCAATGAAGCCCTCACTGATGTCCTGCTCAGGGCTTAGGCCAAGTCCTGCACTGGCACTCCTGTGCACAGGACCAATGCTTGCTGCCATCGCTCGCTTCTGGGAACCCAACCTTCCTCTCCTGTCAGCCTGCCCCTGAGAAACTGGTGACCCTGCCCTTAATTTCCAGAATCAATCCCGATGTGCTCTCTACCACACCACCGGAAGGGGAATCGAAAGGCCTAACTATCTTTGGAAAGAGGATTTATTCTTCCGCCAGCATGGCACTGCGGTCCTTGAACACTGTGTGCCTATTGGGCTGTTATTCCCATACTGTGTGGGATACTGTTGCACAAGAGCTGCCTATGGTCATAGGTCGTACTTTCCCAAGCTATTGCTAATGGGCGAGACGCATCAAAGTTCATAATCAGATGAGGGTTGGATATGACCGACTTACTGGGAAGAGCTATTGCTTCTTCACTGATGCTTCGACATCACGTCTGGTTGAGGAATGCTGAATTTTCGGGGTATGTCTAAACCACGCTCATGCACATGCCCTTTGGTGGAACCTGTCTCTTTAGAGATGAGGCAGATTCGGTTTTGGCGAGATTCAAGGACAGCAAGGTCACTGCTAGTTAGTTTTGGCTCTCTGTGGACCCAGGACAGCCACCTTACACCCCTTCCGTGGCTGTAGTTTAGGGCTATCAGGTGCGTCCTTTCCCTCCTAGCCACCATGGCACGTAGGCGCATACTTTTTATGGTTGTGGATGTGTCTCTCACAAGCCTTGTGGGGCTCAAAGCCAGGGATTCGGTCCAATCCGTATAGGCAGCTGCACAGTCAAAGCCTCTTTAGTTTGCTCTCAATCTTGCATGAGCATCCGGCTGGCTGCAGAATCCAATGCCATCTGCATCAGTGAAGGGGGATTGCAACAGACAAATTGGTTTTCTTGATTGTCCAACAGGGTTATGTCCTCCTGTTCCAACAAACTCCACTGCCGCTCCCTCCGTCCCCAAATCGGCTGACGGAGAACCACTTTGCACTCTTGCGACAAATAATACTGGCCCTTCTGGCCAAAGGAGCGCTCGAGAGGCTCCCACCATCCGAAATCGTTCATGGTTGCTATTCCCATTACTTTCTGATGCCAAAGAAAGCTGGAGTCCTCTGTCCTATCTTAGTTCTCTGCCCCCTCTCAATTACTTCTTGTAAAAGGCTCAGGTTTTTTCTGCCATCGACCATGGAGACTTGATGGTGGCGTTGTACTTGCACGATGTCTATGTCCACATTTCTGTCCTGCCTGCACACAGATGCTACCTGCGGTTCACAATGGGTCAGGAGCATTAGCAGTTCGCTGTGCTCCACTTTGGCCTTATCAGTGCCCCTCGAGCGTTCACCAAGGTGATGACGGTGGTTGCAGCACATCTGCGTAGGTCAGGGGTTACAGTCTTCCTGTACCTCGACAATTGGTTGTTGAACAGGCTTGCCCCAGGCAGTTGTCTCCCACCTCCAGACTACGGCGGACCTCCTGAAATCACTCGGGTTTGCTATCAGCGTGCAAAAGTCACGCCAGACTCCCTCTCAGTAGTGCTAGAGACACTCCTATGTTTTGAAACCATGTGATGAACTTTGACTGCCATTATTTTATTTGACTTACGTTGTTTTACTTTATCTTAGCTTGAATGTACAACATCATTTTTCCTGCATGTTTCCTTGAAGATGTTTTTCATGTAATCTTGTAGTTTTAAAGTGGGAGAGCTTTCACAAAGTAGAACAGCCTTGCCAAGAACAGAACTTGTGGGATGTGCATTTGAAAGCATGAGAGAAAGAGATGTTGATTGTACTTTTTGGTCTCAAAGTGCAGTGTTATAAGCAGTGGTGCTCAAATGTGCATTGTATTGTACATTGGGAGATGAATTGTGCAGTGCTATAGGCAGTGGTGCACAAATGTTGTTTGTGTTGTACATTGGGAAGTATTATGAAGGTCTTACTATTGGCTTTAACATGCCCTCATGTCATCTTGAATTCTGACTGTAGTGCTTGAACTTTTCCGCACACAGGCAGGCCCCCAGATTACTCAAGTTGTTTAGGTTATTCACGTTCAAGGTAGTTTTATTGACTGTACTGCCAGAGACTTTCGTAAGCTTCATTAAGATATAGGCTGGTACATGTGAGAATGCAGAAGGAACGTGAGAACTCCTCTGCCTTAAGAATGCTTGCATGGAAAGTGGCCAATTAAACTAAGTTTCCTTGGCGCAGAAGAAGCCCTCTCAGAAACTTCTAGTGTGTTTTGAGATTATAAAGGGTTTGTTGACTTGGAAACTGGGATTTGTTTTGGAGTCTGAAAGGGGATGGACGTGTCTCCTTCGGTACAGCAGAACTGCAGTTTGCTGAGGCTCTAAACCCCGGCTGTGAATCCCCCAGTTGAAGTGGGCTAAGATGCAGTGTTTGCAGCCTGTGAGGTGATTTGGTTTTGAGTATTGACTTTGTGATGTGTGAGTCTGTGTGCACATCCAAGTCTTCAGTGTGTATTTAGTGTGTATATCTTTCGGATTTCTTTCAGGATGTCCAGCATGAT
The DNA here is from genome assembly GCF_964204655.1 of Triturus cristatus. Classification (NCBI taxonomy): domain Eukaryota; kingdom Metazoa; phylum Chordata; class Amphibia; order Caudata; family Salamandridae; genus Triturus; species Triturus cristatus. Next base: position 102,675,073 of record NC_140587.1, read on the forward strand.
CTGCTTGTTTCATTCCATATTATTATCTGCTTGTGCTTTATTTTATTATAATCTGCTGGTGTTTCATTTCATAATATTATCCATGCATTTAACAGTTGCATTTGCCAAGTGTGTTTATTATTGCTTGCATATATATGTATCCATATGCATTTGAATGTTGTTCATTTGACTGTGGGAAAGCCTTTCTGTTAGAGAGCATTGCATGAATAAAACCCATGTGTTCTGCTTGGGTTTTCGGATCAGATAGAACCCGCTCAACAGAGCCTCTCTAACCCAGCCAGAACGTTACCCCCCCCCCCCCTCCCTAGGGCCTATTCACACCTAAAACCACATATATATACCACCTAAGGATAGGGAATTCCTACTATATATATATATATATATATATATATATATATATATATATATATATATATATATATACCAAGACCTCTTATAATACAAATGGCGGCCTCGCGGTCCCAAATGGACCCAGGACTTCCTGCCCAGACGGCAGCCTTAGCCTCGCGGTCCCAAACGGACCCAGGACTTCCTGCCCAGACGGCAGCCTCAGCCTCGCGGTCCCAAACGGACCCAGGACTTCCTGCCCAGACGGCAGCCTCAGCCTCGCGGTCCCAAACGGACCCAGGACTTCCTGCCCAGACGGCAGCCTCAGCCTCGCGGTCCCAAACGGACCCAGGACTTCCTACCCAGACGGCAGCCTCAGCCTCGCGGTCCCAAACGGACCCAGGACTTCCTGCCCAGACGGCAGCCTCAGCCTCGCGGTCCCAAACGGACCCAGGACTTCCTGCCCAGACGGCAGCCTCAGCCTCGCGGTCCCAAACGGACCCAGGACTTCCTGCCCAGACGGCAGCCTTAGCCTCGCGGTCCCAAACGGACCCAGGACTTCCTGCCCAGACGGCAGCCTTAGCCTCGCGGTCCCAAATGGACCCAGGACTTCCTGCCCAGACGGCAGCCTTCACAAGTTCATCCTATAATTACCATGACATACAACAAGGGAACCAGTGTTACTATGTATCAGATCACACAAAGACTGCTAGTTGAGCACAACCTGTTCCCCAGTTTGAGGGGCTCCTTTCACCCTTATTCAGTTATCACTTACCTGATCAGGATTAACATCTGTTCATATCAAGTCACAACTGACTAGAAGAATAGGCTACCCTCTTATACAAGAACACGCAGTACATGTTGATTCACTACAAACTGGATACTTTATTTAGTCACTGCATACACACTCACAGAACATAATACATATTACATATGACCTGCAAAGAAAAGCGATAGATTAAGTTGTACACTCTAATAATAAAGGGGTTCTGCTGCTGCCCGCTCCCGTCTTGGCGCCCCTAGGCTTCCTCCCGCGGGCGTCATCGCTGCGCTCCGCGCTGGCTTACACACACGGTCTGCTGCCGCCCGCTCCTGGCCTGGCACCCCTGGCCCCCCATTGCCTGTCCCCTGCTTTCCCCATGGGTCCTGGTCCCTGCGCGCCAATGCGGCAAGATGTCCTCCGGGCTCCCCTGGGGTGGCTCCGACCCGGCGGCGTCCCAATGCACCCGTTGTATCTATGGCTGACGTAGCCCCCAAGGCGCAGCTGCGTATCCTGTCCTGGAACGTGAACGGCCTGCTGGATAGGCTTAAGCGCACGGCGGTCCTCAAGTATGCTCAGCGCGTTGGGGCCGACGTCCTCCTCCTTCAGGAGACCCATCTCCTTGGGGAAAAATGCCCTTTCTTGGCGCGTTACGGGTACGACCGGGTGTGGCACTCGGGGTTTTCCCGTGGTTCCCGTGGGGTGGCGGTCCTGCTGCGTCGTTCCTTCCCCTTCGTCCTTCAGAGGGTGGCCCGTGCGCCCCAGGGCATCGGGATTGCTATTTGTGGTACACTGGAGGGGCGCCCAGTCAGCTTCCTTTCGCTCTATGTGCCCCCCTCGGGATTGTCGCAGGCTTTATCCCACGCTGCCTCGTTGCTGGACTCTCTCCCCGTGGGCACCACCGTCCTTGGGGGCGACTTTAACGCGGTCCTGGCCCCACGGCTGGACTCGTCGGGACCGATTTCGGATTCCCGCGCCGCGCGGGCGAGACAGCTGGCGGGATGGGCGGAGGCCCAGGGCCTGTGCGACGCCTGGAGGCTCTGGCACCCTTACGATCGTCAATACACCCACACTTCAGCCGCTCACCACTCTCATGCCCGTATTGACGTGATTTTTGTCCCTCCTGCCGAGTGCGGAAGCGTCCAGGATGCCCGCATCCTTCCCAGAGGCATTTCAGATCACTCGCCAGTCCTCCTGAGTCTGGGCCCCACGCGGCCAGGCCGGTGTGGCGGTTCAGCGCCTGGTTCCTCCAGGATAAGACGCTGCGCGAGGCGGTTGGCACTGAACTTACCCATTATTACGGTGCCAATGAGGGCTCCGTTTCATCGGCGGGCACCCTTTGGGAGGCTTGCAAGGCAACCATCAGGGGGGCGGCCAAGGCACATGTAGTGCGGCATCGCCAGACACAGCTGCGGCAGCTCACGGCTTGCGAAGCCCGGGCGCTGCGGCTGGAGCAGTCGCTCTCCGAGCATGACGACCCGGCGGTGGACCGTCAGTTGCGGCTCCTTCGTCAGGAGATTTGTCAGCGGTCCCTCGAGGCGGCCAAGCTTCTTTGGCAGTCCTCGGTAGCGAGGGTGTACGGCTGGGGGGACAAGAACGGTGCACTGTTGCACCGCCTGGCCACATACCCCAGGGCGTCGCGCATCATTCCGGCGATCACCGACTCGTCGGGGGTGCTCCAGTCTTCCTCCGTGGGGATGGCAACGGCATTTGCCCAATTCTACTCTCAGCTCTACCGAGAGCGTGCGCCGGACCTTTCTCTGGACACCCTGCTTGCGCCCGGGACCGCCTGCCTGGCCCGGCTTCGGCCGGACGAAATGGAGAGCCTGGAGGCCCCCATCTCCGTCGAAGAAATCGGGGAAGCAATCGGGCGTATGTCAGCGGGGAAGACTCCAGGCCCAGACGGTTTTCCGCAGGAATTCTTTGCGGCCTATAGGGACACGCTGGTCCCGCGGCTGAAAGCTCACTATGCAGAGGCGCTTGAGAGGGGTTCCTTCCCACCGGAGTCTGACCTGGCCACGATTGTGGTTTTGCCCAAATCCACGCCGCCGTCCACCGATAGAGCTGCATATCGCCCAATTTCGCTCATCAACACTGATGTGAAGCTCTACGCGGCGGTCTTGGCCCAGCGGCTTAGGCCCCTGTTGTCTACCTTGGTCCACCCGGATCAATGTGGCTTCATGCCCGCCCGGGGTACGCGCCACTGTCTGCGCCGTCTCCACGTGGCTTTGGCCCACCGCCATCGTCTGACCCCGTACCTCGCTCTCCTCCTCGTCGACTTCGAAAAGGCTTTCGATTCGGTGGGGTGGGCCTACCTCTTCGACGTCCTGTCCCGCATGGGCTTCGGCCCTCGGTTCGTGGGGATGGTGCGAGTCCTCTATGCCCGGCCCCGTGCCAGAGTACTGGTTAATGGGGCGTTGTCGCGGCCCTTTCGGATCGGCCGGGGAACTAGGCAGGGTTGCCCACTGTCGCCCCTTCTCTTCGCTCTGGCGATGGAACCTCTGGCCGCCCTGATTAGATCTGACCCCCTCCTTCGGGGGTGGGAATGGCCTGGCCTGGAACCCGACAAAATCGCCCTCTATGCGGATGATGTCCTATTGTACCTTGGGGACCCAGCGCGCTCCGGACCGCGCGCATTGTCCATTCTGAGCCGTTTCGGCCGGGCATCGGGTCTCTCCCTCAACCCGCGAAAGTCGATCCTGGTTCCGCTGCACCCCTCCAGGGAATGCTTTGACTGGCAGGAGACCATCCCTCTGCGCCGCCTATCATTTCAGTACCTGGGCATCTGGGTCTCCCTCCTCCCGGAGCTGAGCTGGGCGCTCAATGTCACCCCCTTGGCCAAGAGGGCCAGGGCCGACCTGGAGCGATGGAAACAGCTGCCCCTTAACCCGCTAGGGAGGGTCGCACTCTACAAAATGATGATCCTTCCCCGGTTTCTGTACGTATTGCAAAACACCCCCCACTCCTTTCCGCGACCGTGGTTTCGTGAACTGGACGGGATGGCGACGAGATTTCTCTGGGGCGAGGGGAGGCGGCGGCTGGCTCTGTCGACGTGCCGCATACCCACCTTTGACGGGGGCCTGGGCATGTCCGATCTTTACCTCTACTACATGGCCACCCGCCTCCTGGTCATTCACGACTGGTTTGGAGGGGGTTGGTCCGACCCGGCCTACAGGGTTGAACTTAACGGCTTGGGTTTTGCCGATATCCAAGATCGCCTGTACGGCGCCCCCATCCCTGCTTCTTGCCCGGACATCACCAGGGCTGTATTCCTGTCCTGGCGTGCGGCGCTCCGCCTCACCCGATGGACGGGACGGTTGACCCGGGTCACCCCCCTGTGGCACGGGACGTGGTTGCGGGACGTCACGAAGCTGGAAGGCTTCAAATCATGGGACCTCATCGGCATTTCCCAACTGGGGGACGTCTGGCGGGGAGGGCGGATGTGTTCCTTTTCGGAGCTGCAGGCGCGTTTTTCCCTTCACTCCTCTCAGTTTTATAGGTACCTCCAGCTGCGCCACGCCATACGCACCTACACCCCACTGGACGTCAGGCTGCCAGACCACAGCCCCCCGGAGGCTCAGGTCCTGCTGGGCAACCTGGGGAGGGGGGGCATTTCCAGGATTTACCGTTCCCTTGTCAATTGCACCCCTACATCCCTCGCGGGTCTTAGGGAGCGCTGGGAGGGGTGGGTGGGTCCCCTGGATGAGGCCGACTGGCGGGACGCCCTTATGGCCCCCCGCTTGGTGACGGCCTCCGCTAAACTACGACTCATCCAAATTTATTATCTCCATGCGGCATACCTCACACCGGCTCGTCTTCACCGTGCGGGCCTCTCCGGGGACGCGGCCTGCCCCCGCTGTGGTTCCGAGCCGGCAGACTTCCTGCACATGGTGTGGTCCTGCCCGGCCCTGGAGGGGTTCTGGAGAGGCATTGAAACCGAGCTTACGGAGGTCCTGGGGTGGGAGGTGCCACATGACCCCCGACACTCGCTGCTGGGCATCACGGATGGCTTGGATGGCACACGTTCAGAGCAGCTGTTTCTCATGACGGCCTTGATGGTGGCCAAGCGCGACATTGCAGCGGCATGGAAGCAGCCGCTGCCGCCAAGCGTGGCTAAATGGGGAGCGGGGGTGGACTGGTGCGCGGCGCAGGAGCGGACTCTATATCGGGCACGCGGATGCCCCAAGAAATACCGGAAAGTTTGGGGGAAATGGCTAGGCAATATACTTTAGTAGGATGGTTCGGGGGGTGGGGGGGGGCTTCCGGGGGCGGGGTGGAGCGGGGGGTGTTTCCTAATGTATTGCTGTGTGGAACTGCTTCGGAATACCAGACTGTTTCTGTTGTTGTACCGTGTAAAACAATAAAAACTTGTTTATCAAAAAAATAATAAAGGGGTTGACATCACCTTGGTCGTATGTAGCCTGTACTCAATGGTCATCTAGGTTCCCTTCTCGTCTGTGCCTCGGCTTCGCCTGGAAGTCACACCTCCGCAGTCACGGATCTACTCCCTTCCCCTTCTCCGAGTCACTGGGACCTCTTCCTCATCGGCTACTCTCTTTTCTTTGGCTATTCTGTTAGAAGAATATCTATCTCTCGGTTTTTCTCCACCTTCGAGCTTGTCATCTGTCTTCCCTGGAATAAGTAGTAGCTTTACTGCTTAACGGCCAGGTGCCGCCTACGGACTAAAAAGCAAGTGCCAGTATCTGCCTCAGGCTTTCACTAATATAGAGGTGCATTTTCTCATGGAAAATTCCAGCCCGTAACCTGCCGCCCACCAAATTCTTGTACCTCCCCGTACCAAGGACACGTTCCCAGCCGGCCGGCCTGATGTAGTGTCTTCGGCATGAAGAAAAATACAATCCTTCGATAAGGGCCGGCCTGAACCGGTTCTCTCCAAGCGAATAACACCTCATAACTAAAACATCACCCTCGACCTAGAAACTTTCCAAGCTGCCGGAGAGGAAAGAAAGATGGAGTCTCTCCCGTTTAAGGCCTACCAGGCCTGGATTCAGCACGACTCCATGAAATACCCTCACTATAGAACAGATTACCCCTAATACTTAACGGATCTATCCTCTAGGATATATGTGCAAACCCTAATCTATGGGGAAGAACACAGGATCATGTCGAAGGCCTAAAGAATAGGCTCCATACACTACTCTAACCCTTAGACTTGGATGGAAAGAGACTGAAGTCACATTAGTCCACTTAATCACAAGAGAGCCGGGAAAATCGAGCAGTACATTTCACCCTTGACTTCAGTCTATTATACATTCATTAAATGGAGCTAACATCTGCGGAAGAATAATATGAAACAAAGCTAACTGATCTATGTCTAGTACCGAGTGTACAGAATTGAAGCAGTGAAGGAATACACTGAATAAAGCAACAGATAGCAATCAAAACAGCAATCAGAATACCACCTAATGTTTGACGTAGCATGTGTACGTCAGGCAACCAATTAAAGAGCCAGTCAAACCAGCCCTGGTCAACGTGTTTTCTAACTTCTTCCGTTAAATCATGCAACTTGTCAATGTGTGCACGAATGGATTGTGTATGATCGGACAAGTTAAAACAACAGAGACCTTCGAAATCGGAGCAGTCATGTCCGTGTTTAAGCAAAAGATAATCAATGGCCGCTCTGTTTTGCAGAATGGCCCTACGTTCACCCTGGGCATCTAGTAACATGTCGGACAGGACTGTAGAAGTATGATTAATGGATTTCACCATCCAGCAGGCCATTTTCCCAATGGATTTGGCATTATAAACTGCCAGAGCAGGAACACCAATTATTGAAATAGCTAGGCTAAGGTATTCAGACTTGGAATATAAATGCAAAGATGAGTCACAATCCTCCTGTAACATCACAGTATCTCGAATCACACGAGAGTTGGCATTCGGATGTGATGAAAACATTAACAAACTGAGTCTCGTAATAGCACAAGGGCCTCCGGAAATGTTTGCAGGGACATATGGCCAGGAAGTATTACCACATGAGAAAAGCCATCCGGCAGGTAGTAACATTGTGCGATAATGACTGGGGGTAACTACCAAACTATTGCAAGTCATATTGTTCTGAACTGAAACACATGTGGTCGGTGTCCTTTGAAAGCACAAAATCCGTTCATGAGCAGTAAATGAAGTGGCGCCTTTTAGTTTGAGGCGTAGACATTCAGAGATCGCACTAGGGTTACACGTAAGAAAGAAGCATAAATCACCTTGTGTGATATTATAGGTAACTATTTTGGACTGGATGGGGGGTGGCTCGTTCGGCAGTTCGATACATAAAGGGCAATATACATGGGTAGCAAAATCACCCAGGAGAACATTGGGACGAGCCTTTGAAACATTAAAAATGTGAATTAGGGTTTCCAACGAGGCAGGGACAGCAACCAGACAGGTCGCCAGAATATCGTGTACAGATCTCATCGGTGTCAAACAGAAGTGAGGGGCATCAGTCACCCTCTTGGCCAATGCTGTCCAAAAGTTCGATGATGAATCCCACGCAGCGAAGGAACGCAACACTCGGGTTCTCAGTTCATCCCGGGTTGACGGGATCCCTCCTTTCTCGTCGTACCATCCCAAAAGGAGTCCAGTACCGACACATCCTGCAGCAACAGTCCAAAGAATGATCTGAAAGAGAATCAAATACAGGCATTAATCATTCTCGTAAATAACATTTGTCAGCCGGGACCGCCTCCCAGCTATCTTTCCCTGGTCTCATAACCAAAATGGTATTGTCCTGACCAGTGGCAATAACCTCTGCTTGTTCAGGGGGATTTTTAGGCGACTGCACCCAAACCCTAGCCCCAGGGTTATCCGTAGAGCCAAAACCTTTCTGGCCTCGTACAGTTAGCAAAATTGGGGCAGTGCCTTTCATTAATGTCCCGCTGAAAACAGGCATAATGAGTAATTGAGCCACTCGGTCAGTGCGGTGTATCAGTAAGTCAACCTCACTGCTATTCAGCAGGAGCACCTTAATCTCTCCCTGATAATCACTGTCAATAATTCCTCCAAGCACCTGAATGCCTTTTACAGCCAGCCCCGATCTAGGGGCGATTAATCCGAAATTCCCAGGTGGTATATGAATACCAACACCAGTAGCAATGATAACCCGTTCCTTACTTTTTAAAACGGTGTCATCCATGGCATGCACGTCTAAACCTGCCGACCCTGGGGTTGCTCTACATGGAGCCAAAGCTCCAGGAGTAATTTCCCAGTACATCACAGTCTCTCTTATTTCATTGGGCTTAGCATCAACATTCGGAGGAAACAAACGCATAAGTGGGGATTCAGCATTTAGGAAAGGACGGTTATTCAAAATCAATAACGCTTGAGGCAAAAAGTCTCGCCAATTCTTATACTTGTCATTTGTTAACTTACGCAGCTGGTCCTTTAGCAGGCCATTCAATCTCTCCACCAGGCCCGAGGCCTGTGGATAGTAGGGTATGTGGAATATCCATTCAATATTGTTTTCCGCACAGAATTCCTGTACCAATCTTCCACGAAAATGGGATGCATTATCAGATTGAATTTGGAATGGCACACCATAATACATCATAATCAATTCTAATGTTTTAATGGTATTCAATTGGGTAGGTTGCTTACAAGGAAGGGCTACCAGCAGGCCACTGTATGTATCAACAATAGTGCAAACATATTGACAATTCCTACTCATAGGAAGTGGACCAATGTAATCAATCTGCCAGATTTGAGCGGGCAGTTTTCCGCGATGTAAATGACCTTTAACAATTTGGGGCACTTTGCGCTGTCTGATATGTTGACAAACGGGACAGTGTAAGATAACATTTTTAATTAAATCTAGGGGAATATAAATTCCTCGATCAGCAGCCCACCTGCTAGTGGCCTTCTCTCCAAAATGTCCTGCCTTCTGGTGTGCCCATTTCGCCAATCCCGCAATGTCAGAATCTTGCCTGTCCACCACTGCCTCAGCAATTTTAGATTTCTCATCTGCAATGTTATGAAAAAATTTGTCAAGAGAATCTATCGGGGTGTGAGCATCCACATGGAAGATTGTAACAGTACTCTGTGGGAGCATCTCCCAAATCTCTTGCCATAACTCTTTTCCCCACAATTCTTTGGAATGTAACTTCCAATTATGGGAATGCCAAGTCGGCAACCAAACAGCCAGTCCATTGGCAGTAGACCAAGAATCAGTGAAAATATGACATGTACCAGGTAATTCTTGTTTCAAAACTTGATAAACAGCGTACAGCTCGGCAAATTGGCTGCTTTTACCTTCACCAGTTGTGCTCAGCAATTTCTGCGTGACCGGATTATAGGACACCGCCTTCCAGTGCCGTGTCGTCCCTATAAACCTCGCTGAACCATCCGTGAACCAAACATGGTTTCTGTCCGCTGCGGACAAATCATCAAAAGGCTTGCCCCACTTGACAGGAGACTCCTGTGCTAAAGGTACGGAACATTCACTCTCAGTCTCAGTCGACGGCGCTCGCGCCACCTGCTCATGTAAAGAAGCAACACCTTTTGGGCCCACACGTGCCCTATCTTGTATATACCATTTCCATTTAATCACACTCGCCTCTTGAGCATGTCCAATTCGGTGAGTTTTCGGCGAACTCAGAACCCACTGCATGATAGGAATTTCAGGGCGCAAAACTATGTCATGTCCCAAAGTCAATTGCTCGGTATCCACCAGAGCCCAATAACATGCAAGTAACTGTTTCTCAAAGGGTGTATAACGCTCACCAGCATCAGGTAACTTTTTGGTCCAGAAACCTAACGGTACTCTACTCCTGCCTTGTTTCTGCCACAAACTCCAATTTGCATAAGGGCCCTGTACAGACACATTCAAATCCACATCACCATCACGTACAGGCCATAAATCCAGAGCATGTTGAATTGCTTCTTTTGCCAGACTGAACGCATCTTGCTGTGGTTTACCCCATTCAAATGCATTCTTTTTACGCGTGACCCGGTACAAGGGGGCCAATATTTGGCTCAAATGAGGAATATGCTGGCGCCAAAAACCAAACAGGCCAATAAAGCTCTGGGCTTCTTTCCTATTCCTCGGAACTGCAAAATCAAGAATCTTCTGTTTAACCTGAGGGATCACTTCACGGTGCCCTTCATGCCAATTAATACCCAAAAATTTTACAGACTGGGACGGACCTTGCAATTTATCTGGGTTGATTTCCCAACCTTTCCCACGCAGGCATTCAATAATCCTGTCCAATTGGGTCTGAACTTCCTCCTGTGTATCGCCTTGGATCAAGACATCGTCAATATAATGACATATCTGAATTTGGGAATGAACCGGTACCTCAGCCAAATGCTCTGCCACCAGCCGGTGACATATTGTGGGACTATGTACATAGCCCTGAGGAAGACTCCTAAACGTCATCTGACGCCCGTTCCACGTAAAACTGAACTGTTCCTGACACTCAGGGGCAATTGGAATAGAAAAGAAAGCATTAGCAATATCAATGGACGCATACCATGTACCTGGATGCTTTTGGATTCTTTCAATTAGGGTAATAACATCCGGCACTGCAACAGTCAAAGAGGGTGTGTGTTTGTTCAATTCTCGATAATCAACAGTCATGCGCCAAGAATTATCACTCTTACGTACAGGCCAAACAGGATTATTCCAAGCAGAAGTAACCGGGGTTATAACACCTGCATCCACCAACTCCTGAATAGTGGTACTAATCTCCTCATGGCCACCTGGAATACGATACTGCTTTTGACAAACCACTTTTGTCGCCTGGGGAACTTGTATGGGAGGCATTCTTAAACGACCAACCCGTATAGGTCTGGACGATATATAATGCGTGGTTCCAAATTGGTAACACCCATCGTCTAGATGCAACGTCATTCCTTTCAAGATATCAATTCCAATTATGAATTCTAAGAGTGGCACCACTAGTGCAGAATATTCTTTTCTAGGGATTCTGCCTATTCTCATTTCAAGCAAAGTTTGAACTGCAGGGGTTTCTTTTCCACCTAATCCGTTAATAGTAAAAGGCTGACCTGTAAACTTCTTTGATTTTCCATGAATAAGAGTGGCCTCCGCTCCTGTATCTACCAATGCTCGGGCCCTTTGGATATTACGATGTCTCCAATAAATATCAATATCTACATAGGGTCTATTATCTCTGTGAGCCCATCTGTGTACCGGAGCTTGACCTATTTCCTAGTCATTCTTACTGCATTCTGTGTACCAGGACAAATCAGGATAAAGGCTCTCACGTTTCTTAGGTATCGGTACCTCCTGTTCATATCCATTCCCCGTACGGAACAGACTCGAGTCTTCAGCATTATACTGCGGGTTACGATCGACCAAACTGTGACGATCCTCTCTCCTCCTCAAGTCAGGGGATTGATCCCTATCATCTCTACGTCTGCTGTGAACATAATCATTTCTCCCCCTTTCTCTTTCCCCCTCTCTCTCCCTGTCTCTCTCTCGACGGGGGGACATATCACGTACATAACGTCGATCATCACGACGAACAGAACGCCCACGGCGGTCGTCATCACCGCTTCCGCCAGAACCGCCACGATCACACTCAGTGGTCCGAACACGCCGGGCACCCTCCTTCCGATCCAAGCCACGTTTGCGAAACAACTCCCACAAACGAGCAGTAGTCTCACCGTCAATGTCCTCTCTACGCACACCATCAGCTAGAAGACCAGAAAAGATATCACGCCTAGTAAGTTTATTTTCACCAGGAGTACGGGTGTCAGGCCGGGACTGACGTTCAGGTTTAAACCACTCACCCAACTCACCGAGTTGGCGTACCGACTCCAGTACCGTAGATAACACATTACCAGTCTGATTAATCAATAAAGTCATCATGACCTGCTTATAGGCAACAGGGGAAGACCGAATAATGCGATTCCGCACAGAAGATGTCAACAAACCATCAAGCAACCTGTCAGCAGTACCCAAAAAAATTGCCGTTTTCATCACCTCCTCTTTGAGACGTTGTGCAGCATCGCGCAAAGTATACCACGGTTTGTCATTCACAGGCCAATCAGATTCAGTAGGATACTTTTGATTACAACCCTCAGTCGCCAATTGAAGCAAAGAAATTTGACCACCACCATTATAGTTACGAAAATGATCTTGTACAGTAGAATCCGAACTCAAGGAACAAAACTTCAAACAATCGCCAATATCTAACATAATACCAGCAGCGCCCAGTTCATAAAGGCGCACCATCCATGTGAGCAAGGTCTCACCAGCTCGCTGCCGAAATCGCTGCAAAATATCACTAATTTCCTGTTGAGTAAAGTCCTCTAAAGAGTCCAAAGAAATACCCTGCGGAGCAGCGGGAGACTGCTGCAACTTCCGACGAAAAACTGGATGCGCAGAGACCGCGGGACGAGCATCACAAGGAGCCCGATCAGTACTCGTAGAGGGATAATCAGTGTAAGAGTATCGATCCCACCCGAAGAACGAGCGTAATCACGGGGTGCACCATCAGAGGTGCGAGAAGCAGATTTACAATCATGACGGGAACGAGAAGACTCGCGCTTGACAGACTCCTCACCTGAGGAACAAGAATCACTCGAATTCCAGATATTACCATCCCATTCATCAGGATTCCAATCCAGTCCGGCTTTCGCCACGACCAGACGCACCTTTCGCGTCGAAACCCGACCGCGCCTGTTCTTGTATTTATAACGAGCAATTCGCACAGCCGCCCTTTCGGCAATAGTTTGGTAAGTCTCCAGCTTATCAGCAAGCAACTTATTTTGACACCGCAACAAAGTATGAGAATTCTGAATCTCAACAAAGTGCGCTTCCACATCTTTAAGAGATATCTGTAATTTCAACAATCTCTCATGTAGAATCCGATACGCAGACAGAACAATCCAACCTCTGCGCCCCAAAACAGGAATCTCTTCACCCTTCGATATTGGTGCCTTCTGCAAGCAAGTAATCACATTAGCCGGCTCCGCCAGCTCCAAAGAAGAATTCCAATTCTCACTCAAACCAGTAGAATCAGCCCACTCACGGGCTAAGGCTTCATAAGGCGTTGAATCCCATCCGGGAATATCAACGGGCAACTTAAAAGTAGATTTAGATCTTCTAGAAAACATAGTGGAAAAGAAAAAGAAGAAAAAGAAGAAAGAAGAGAGAGAAAAAAAAAAACTATACACACAAGTATACAAAAAATAAAATGCAAACAAAACCACGCACGCGCCGAAAGCAAACACAAGACAACTACAACGCACACAGGTTTCATAAACGGTTCGTGACGCCAAATGTTCTGCTTGGGTTTTCGGATCAGATAGAACCCGCTCAACAGAGCCTCTCTAACCCAGCCAGAACGTTACCCCCCCCCCCTCCCTAGGGCCTATTCACACCTAAAACCACATATATATACCACCTAAGGATAGGGAATTCCTACTATATATATATATATATATATACCAAGACCTCTTATAATACAAATGGCGGCCTCGCGGTCCCAAATGGACCCAGGACTTTCTGCCCAGACGGCAGCCTTAGCCTCGCGGTCCCAAACGGACCCAGGACTTCCTGCCCAGACGGCAGCCTCAGCCTCGCGGTCCCAAACGGACCCAGGACTTCCTACCCAGACGGCAGCCTCAGCCTTGCGGTCCCAAACGGACCCAGGACTTCCTGCCCAGACGGCAGCCTCAGCCTCGCGGTCCCAAACGGACCCAGGACTTCCTACCCAGACGGCAGCCTCAGCCTCGCGGTCCCAAACGGACCCAGGACTTCCTGCCCAGACGGCAGCCTCAGCCTCGCGGTCCCAAACGGACTCAGGACTTCCTGCCCAGACGGCAGCCTCAGCCTCGCGGTCCCAAACGGACCCAGGACTTCCTGCCCAGACGGCAGCCTTAGCCTCGCGGTCCCAAACGGACCCAGGACTTCCTGCCCAGACGGCAGCCTTAGCCTCGCGGTCCCAAATGGACCCAGGACTTCCTGCCCAGACGGCAGCCTTCACAAGTTCATCCTATAATTACCATGACATACAACAAGGGAACCAGTGTTACTATGTATCAGATCACACAAAGACTGCTAGTTGAGCACAACCTGTTCCCCAGTTCGAGGGGCTCCTTTCACCCTTATTCAGTTATCACTTACCTGATCAGGATTAACATCTGTTCATATCAAGTCACAACTGACTAGAAGAATAGGCTACCCTCTTATACAAGAACACGCAGTACATGTTGATTCACTACAAACTGGATACTTTATTTAGTCACTGCATACACACTCACAGAACATAATACATCTTACATATGACCTGCAAAGAAAAGCGATACATTAAGTTGTACACTCTAATAATAAAGGGGTTGACATCACCTTGGTCGTATGTAGCCTGTACTCAATGGTCATCTAGGTTCCCTTCTCGTCTGTGCCTCGGCTTCGCCTGGAAGTCACACCTCCGCAGTCACGGATCTACTCCCTTCCCCTTCTCCGAGTCACTGGGACCTCTTCCTCATCGGCTACTCTCTTTTCTTTGGCTATTCTGTTAGAAGAATATCTATCTCTCGGTTTTTCTCCACCTTCGAGCTTGTCATCTGTCTTCCCTGGAATAAGTAGTAGCTTTACTGCTTAACGGCCAGGTGCCGCCTACAGACTAAAAAGCAAGTGCCAGTATCTGCCTCAGGCTTTCACTAATATAGAGGTGCATTTTCTCATGGAAAATTCCAGCCCGTAACCTGCCGCCCACCAAATTCTTGTACCTCCCCGTACCAAGGACACGTTCCCAGCCGGCCGGCCTGATGTAGTGTCTTCGGCATGAAGAAAAATACAATCCTTCGATAAGGGCCGGCCTGAACCGGTTCTCTCCAAGCGAATAACACCTCATAACTAAAACATCACCCTCGACCTAGAAACTTTCCAAGCTGCCGGAGAGGAAAGAAAGATGGAGTCTCTCCCGTTTAAGGCCTACCAGGCCTGGATTCAGCACGACTCCATGAAATACCCTCACTATAGAACAGATTACCCCTAATACTTAACGGATCTATCCTCTAGGATATATGTGCAAACCCTAATCTATGGGGAAGAACACAGGATCATGTCGAAGGCCTAAAGAATAGGCTCCATACACTACTCTAACCCTTAGACTTGGATGGAAAGAGACTGAAGTCACATTAGTCCACTTAATCACAAGAGAGCCGGGAAAATCGAGCAGTACACCATGCCTTAATCTTTGATGTGTTTCATTTTATAAAGTGAAATCCCTTTCCAGGTAGTGATGTTCTTATTGCTTTGTCGTGTTTGAGCCTCCGTGTGGGATGGTGGTATTCTCTATTATCTGGGAGTGCAAAGGAATACACTCTCAGATGCTTCCTTTCATCTGCGCTGTTCTGGATACTGTGGAGTTTCTGGCTTTTCCTCCGGAGCAGCGAGTACAAGATATTCCAGCAATGATACCGATGTTTCATGCTCTATCCTGGATTTCAGTGAGACTTACTCGGAGGTTGCTGAGTCTCAGAACCTCTTTCATTCTGTTGGTAAAACGTGCCGGTTGGCATAAGTGAGCTCTACAATAGGACTTGAAGACCCAGTGGGCCCAGAATCAAGGAAATCTCTCCTACCTGGACCAGATATCGGAGGGAACTGCAAAAGGCCTGCTTCGGTTGCTCATGCACCGCGATTCGGGTCAACGGCAGACCCCTCTCTCTTTTCCCACCCAGAGCTCACAGTGGTGACAGATGTATCACTACTGGCCTGATATGGCATACTGAGTCTGGGCTTCACTTCACACTATTGGACCTACGGATGATCCTGTTGGTATTGAAAACTTTTCTTCCATCAGTCAAGGGAAGGCTAGTGCAAGTGTTCCTGGACAACACCACCACCATGTGGTACTGCAACAAACAAAGCGGGTGGGGTCGTGGACCCTTTGTCACGAGGCCCTGCATCTCTGGACATGGCTGGAACGTCAGGGCATTTCCCTGGTAGTTCAGCATCTGACAGGCTCTCTGAATGCCAGAGCAAGCTCTGACGTCAACAATGCTTAGTGGATCACGAACTGCGTCTTCATCCGGAGGTAATGCAAGGTCTCTTCCTAAGTTGGGGAGACCATTGGTCAGATCTAATCTCCACCACCTAGATTGCACGTCAGCTCTTTCTCATGCTGGAGTTTCCAAGGCAGCTCTCACTTGGAGAAGCATTTCATCTCGAGGATCTCTGTACTCCTATATGCTTTTCCACTGATACCACTCCTGTCTGGAGTTCTCAAGATGATCAAGAACGACAAGATCCGAGTCCTCTTCGTGGGTCCGGACTGGGCACGTAGAGTGTGGTATCCTGAGCATCTTTCCTCCAGTCAGATTGCCCATTTGAGAGGATCTTCTGTCACTGCAACAGGGCAAGGCATTGCACCCAAAGCTATCCACTCTACACCTTCTTGTGTGGAGATGAGATTGAGTGGCGACAGTTGAGGGTGTTTGATCTCCCTCCTGAAATAGGTGATGTCGTTCTGGCAGTCAGGCGTTCTTCTATTATAATCATCTACAACTGTCGATGGTACAAGTTTGTGGTTTAGTGTACATCCAAATCACTTGTTCTGCTGTCTGCACCCTTGTCTGCAGTTTTCCTTTGTTTTTTCTCTGCCCCGGCAAGACTTTTGCTTTGGACACAGTAAAAGGATATCCATCTGCAATTTCCCCTTTCTTACAGTTCCCAGATCAACCTTCGCTGTTTAAGCAACTTGTTGTGACTATATTCTTATATTATTTGGTTTGATTATGTGTGTTCACAAGCTCACCAAAATCTACTGCTGGTCCTGAAAAAGAATCCCTGTAATGCCAAAAAGGTGGCTTTGTACAGAAAAAGGTGTAAATCAGTAGTAACAATGTGGAAAATGGTCATTCAGCAGGATGCTTGGGAGGAACTCGTACAAGTTAATGTTTTGAAGAACAATGCTCGTTTTTGCGAAATTGTAAACAATCCTTATTTCTCTGGGGCGGGTAATGTCAGTAATGGTTGTCTGTCATGCCAGTTTGTGCACTTTAAGGGCATCTACGGATTACATAGGACAACTGAGTCCGGGCACGATTGGGTCCTTCCTGCTGGGCCTTGCAATTTAGTTTTTCAGGTAGGAGAAGTTAAGGCAGCCATTGAAGCTATGTTAATAATAAAGCCCCTGGTCCGGACGGAGTTCTGGCTGATTTTTTTTACAACCGACCCAGATAAATGGGCTAAACTCTTGACCAAGGTTCTGAATGCCGTGGGGAAGGATGGTATCCCTCAATCATTGCCCAAATCAACAATTGGACCTGTATATAAGAAAGGATTGATAAATGATCCGCAGTCCTATTTCTTTAATAGATTTGTCAGTCAAGATCTTGGGACGATCCATCCTCTCAAGGTTATCTGATTGGCTGGAGAACAAACAGGTTCTAAGTGACCTACAATACGGCTTTAGAGCGGGCAGAAGTACTTTGGACCAATGTCTTAATCTACAGCAGGTTATTGCTAAATAAGGTTTCTATATACGGCTTTTATGGACCTATCTTCGGCCTTTGGCTTGGTTAACAGGAACAAACTTTGGTCAATTCTGGATAAACGTGGTTTAGATGAAAGACATAGGGCACTTTCTGTTCAATTTGCACATTGACTTGGAGGCCAGTATTAGATATGACCAAGATGGTAAGATGACAGCCTCTTTTAAACTGCAGCGTGGTGTAAGGCAAGGCTGTATCCTGACGCCTGTTTTATTTACTCTTTATATAAATGAGCAGGGGAGACTCCCTGTGCAGCTAGTCCGGATATTCCTCGTGCAGGCACTTGCAATATCCTGGCTCTCCTGTATGCTGACGATGAGGTCCTATTTTCTTTGACCACAGTAAGTCTTCAAAGGATCTTGAATGCTTTTATCTCATTTATGAATAAATTGGATCTTTGCACCAATTAAAAAACAAATCACATGTATTGGTGGTGGGGAGGGGAGTGAGGAATAGAAGAGCCTTTAATCTAGCTGGAGTTAAAATCACTGCAGTGAGCACCTTCCTATATTTAGGGGTTCTTTTCGACGAGAAGGGCTCATGGGCACCACTCTTAAAAAATACAAGAAATGTTTTTGCCAATTCAGTGCCCTCAGTCTTGAATTTTTCTAGCAGCTTATGGGCCAAGCCAATTAAGGCCCTTGCTACATTTATCAGGCACAATGCATCTCTTTGGCTTCTTATGGGCATGACATTTGAGGGTACAAAAACACGTAAGATTGCAAATAGTAGAGAATACATTTTTAAAACGCCTTTGAGCAGTGCCCCAATTCACTGCCTCCTTTGTGGTTCATGAAGAACTAGCGGTGAGCTAGATTTTGGATTTATTGGCAATGCGGCCTTTGTTGAGATGGATCATGATACGGTCTAACTCTGAATTGAAACTCAACAGGATTATCCTAAGGGATTGTATGTCATTGGATAAGGCTGAATGTATAGCATGGCTTAACTATGTTAGTTATATTTGCCATGAGATGGGCCGGCCTGACCTGTATACCCACCCTGGAACCATTGGAAAGGGAGATCTATTGTGGGCAAAAAAGCATTTCTGTGCTAGAGCACAGGCTACCAGGGAGCGTACAGAATTGACAAATCCTTCTGTTCGCACGCCTGCTTTGATCCCTACTTTTGGGCGTGCAGAGCTATACCTTACTTCTGTTACTAACCTTCAGCATCGATTTATGTTGACACGTTTTGGGCTGAACCCGCTGCGTTGGTTTTTAGCAGATTCTATTGGGTGGAATAAAGTTAATAATTTAAATCTATATACCTGCGACAATTTTTCAGTTCAGGATACTTTCCGCTTTTTGCTGTTTTGCAACCATTATCGTGTCCATCGAAGACAA
This sequence comes from Triturus cristatus, assembly GCF_964204655.1. NCBI lineage: Eukaryota > Metazoa > Chordata > Amphibia > Caudata > Salamandridae > Triturus > Triturus cristatus. The sequence goes on from NC_140587.1 coordinate 102,693,985, forward strand.
TTTATTTTACCTTTACTGCAAGGGAAACAGTTCACTCAAGCTAGACCCGCTTTTATCTTTTTACAAATGTTAGCCAATGAATTTGTATGTTTTAATTTTGCCACATTTTTAATTGTTCGGTGTTAGACTTAGAGAAGGGTTTGATTTACATTTGGTATTCACGTTTACCTGTGTTTTTATCCTGAGGACGTTCATTATGATTTTTGCGCCTCAGTTTTGATCAATTCTATCTTTCTATCTGGAAATCTTTAACTAAATTGGTTTTTTATTGTGTCAAGTGGAATTTCTCCCAGTGGGTGTTTACTGTTATTATTAGTATGTAACTGTTTGTCTTAAATTCAATATATTTAATTATATGTTTGTTTTGTTTATGGTTTTTATTATTAACCGAATAAAGATTATTCGGACTGATATTCCTTAAAGGTTTGCAACATATGTTTCCTCCAAAGTCCTTCATTATGCAGCAATGGAACTTAAATCTTGTTCTTACCTTTCTTGTTTGTTTGCCTTTTGAACCGATGCACAGCTGCAGTCTACTGCTCCCAACAAGCAAAATTGTCTTCCTTATGGCAAAACACACAAGGTGATGGACGGAATGTTGCACATTGGCAAAACATTCAGCCCCAGTCACAGATCTGGGTTTAATCCATCGTTATTTTGCTCACCACGCCACCCCAGCTCAGACATGGCCATATGAAAATCAGTCTTGACCCTGTGCCTCATGGGAACAGTCCAGCCCGAACTGCCAAGCCATGTCTTCCCTGGACCGGAATCAAGCATCCTAGGACCGGTTTCGGGGTTTCACCCCTCTTCAGCCAGGATAGCTTGACTCCAGTGGCGTAGTGAGCACGGAACCCACGTCTGGGCATACCCTTCCCATGTAGGGCGAACAGCAAAACACACAAGATGATGGATGGAATGTTGCACATTGGCAAAACAGTCACCCCCAGTCAAAGATCTGGGTTTAATCCATCGTTATTTTGCTCACCACGCAACCCCAGCTCAGACATGGCCATATGCAAATCAGTCTTGACCCTGTGCCTCATGGGAACAGTCCAGCCCGAGCTGCCAAGCCATGTCTTCCCTTGACCGGAATCAAGCATCCTAGGACCGGTTTCAATGTTCAACACTCCGTCCATCATCCCCTTTGGTTTTGCTTTGTTTGCCCTAAGTTGGCAGGATATGCCCAGACATGGGTTCCTTGCTCATTTTGCCACTGTATTCAAGATAGCCAGGCTGATGAGAGTTATCAACCCGAAACCAGTCCCAGGATGCTTATTTCCGGTCCAGGGAAGACATGGCTTGGCAGTTCGGGCTGGACTGTTCCCATGAGGCACAGGGTCAGACTGATTTTCATATGGCCATGTCTGAACTGGGGTGGGGGAGTGAGCTAAAGAATGATGATGGATTAAACCCAGATCAGTTGACTGTGGGTGAGTGTCAGCAATGTTCAACACTCTGTCCATCCTCCCCTTTGGTTTTGCTTCCTTATGGCAATAATATCTGCCAGGAGGGTTAGTGAATTGCAGGCACATTCCATCAACCACCCCCTTACACTTTTTTTGCCCAGGCAAACTGGTTCTCAGAACCTGGGCCTCGTTTTTGTAAAAGGTGGTCACACCCTTTCACATTTGGCAAAGCATCACTCTGCCCAACTTTTTTTTCCCCTCAACTCATCTTTCTAAAGAAGAGGACAGACTCCACCATCTAGATCCAAAAAGAGTGTTACCATTCGAAATTGATCGTACCAAAGAATTCCAGGTGGACGATCAACTCTTTGTTGGATTTGCAGTGACAAAGAAAGTGAAAGCAATTCAAATGAGAACTATCTCTTGATGGATACTCCTTTGCAATAGGATCTGCTGTGCAATGAACTTCTGCTGCTTCCACTGTTAGCGAGGGGGGTCCCAGTCATGGACATCTGTCAAGCAGCTACTTGGGCATCTCTACACACATTTGCTAAGCACTAATTCCTCAACAGTCTAGTCCAGTGAGATCAGTAATTTGCCATGTTCAGTTCGCCAGGACTTCTTTTTCAAAGATGATCTGCAGACTCACCTCCAGGGAGAGGTTGCTTTGGTATCTATTCTAAGGCAAGGAATCTGGGTCTGGAAGTCTTTATCAGATGAACAAGTTACTTACCTATGGTAACGCTTTATCTGGTAAAGACTCTATCTAGCCGGAGATTCCTTACCTAGCTCCCCCCCATATCCTCCCTGTTCTGTGAACTGTTTTCTCTCAATGTAGGGACCCTTTTGGACCTCAGAGGCACACTAGTCATTCCTTCTCAGTTTGGCTCCGTTCTTCTGATGCAGAGAATCCTGGCAAGAACTGAGGTCAGGGCGTTGTTGCGACATTTGTGACCCGAACGACGCTAATGATGCCAAGTGGAGTCTAACAATGCCACCTACCAGCACACAAGGTGGATTGCTTTAAAACGTCTGGATCTTGTCTGACGCCTGGGAATATTCTAATATAAAAAGAACAATTGACGGACGGAATGCTGAACAATGTCAAACACTCACCCCCAGGCAGAGTTCTGGGCCTAAATCTATCATTTTCTTTTGCTCAACACGCAATTCCAGTTTGGACCCAGCTATATACAAATCCTTCTTTACCCTGATCCCCATGGGAACAGTCCAGCCCGAATAGCCAGGCTAAGTCCTCCCTGGACCGGAAACAAGCATTCTAGGACCTGGTTTCGAGGTATTTCCCCTCATCAGTTATAATAGCTTGCATCTAGTTGCCATGAGAGCATGGGATCCAAACTGAGGTGACCTGGTGTGCAAAATAAAGATGGATTGGGATGCTGCCCCAAGTAATTATTAGTGGCTTAGATTAATTAAAGCATTCCATCCGTCATGTTTTTTGTATCCTTTAGTTTGGGAATATTCTGAGGTAAGGAATCTGCGGCTAGATAGTCTCTACCAGATAAAGTGTTACCAAAGGTTAGTAACTTGTTCATTAGGTGAAGGATTTGCCAAAACGGTATGAATGTGTTCTAGTGATAAAATAGCAAAATAATGTCCTCACTGACAATGCCAGCTGCATAGTTTGGCTATTCTTGTTGCAGTATTTTCTCAACCCTGTCAGATTATTTGTTCCTCATTGCCACATACTTCCACTGGCCAGGGCTATAATGTGTATCCTGTCATGAATATACCTTCAATCAACATTAGATGAGGGACCAAACTGTGGGCTGTATGTCTCAAAACAATTTGCTAATAAATCACCAAATGATCAAAAGTCGTGGTGAGATATAGGTAGATAGGTTCAGTGGTGCCATCTATGAGTCCTATGAACTGTGTTCTAGAAGTCGAAGGGGACAGCCTGGCTAGGTGCCGCTGTTCTGATGAATACTTGTAAACACAGATTCCTCTTCTTATAAATGCCCCCAGGCGCTAGTCTGGATTAGCAGAATTTTCTCAGCAATTCCCCCCCATGCACCAGTTGGTGGCCTTGTACACCTCTTTGTCGACTGCTCCCTGCCCTGGAATTGATGACGGAACCACGTAAACTACCACCCCTGTGCACTGACATCAGTTCCTGTCGTTCTCGGCCTTCAGATGCGGTTCTGGAGCTCGTTCTCAAGTTTTTTTGTGATTTGACAGAAGGATTTTTTTGCCATATTTGTTTTAACAGTGTGCAAGTGATTATGTACCCTCCGAAAACCATAGGTCTTGAACCTGGAGGGAGAGTTGCAAGCATGAGTCGGTGACACTTTGGTCTCTGGTGCCTGCGTTTATCGCATGACCCCAGGTCATGCTGAGACTGCTCCAGGATGGAACTCAAAGCAGTCCTGGACTGCAAAGCCAAACTCTAAATTGCTGAACATAGTCGGAAGACATGTAAGAGTCTGTCCGAATCGAATTTGCACTGGATGCATCCTTGCTGTTGAGGTTGTTTTCGAAAGAGGCCTGCCTCTAACTCAGTCATCAGGTAAGTTGCTCAGTCATCAGGTAAGTTGAAGTGAAAAAAGAAACGCAAGAAGATGAAACTTGAATCTCCTTCCATCTTCCACTATTGTCAGGAGAAGTCTCGTGAACTTCAGGGGTGTCTGTTGTTCTCGATTCCTGTCTCTTGCAACAGAGCCGATTCCCCCCAACTTGTCTTGAATACGTTTCTGGGTTCATCAATTATGCCACAAGAAATTGAGGCTTTCAAAGAGGCCATGTTGCATGTTTTCCGCATCCTTTTGTGTCTCTGGTGTGTCTCTCGGCCCGATTATCCGAGGGGTCCTCCAGTCGGACTACCGTTGGTGGATACATCCTGGATGACGTCTGTGCCTCTTGACCCCGCTGTGGGGTCTGCCCAGGTTCTGGGGCCGATACCCAATCCAACTTCTCAAAGAAAGCTGAGATGTTCACCAGTTCCCCATGCATCTATGCTGACATCACTGATGCCGGAAAAACAAGTGTGAGGAAATGGGGTGTATTATTTGGTGTGGTTGTGTGACCTTACAGTGAAATACACTGTCACCCCCTTTAGGACCAGTCAGTGTTCCTTTGTTAAACCCTTAGCTCAACCCTGGGTATCTGTGGCACTCAGCAGTCAGGTATACACAAAGGAACTAGTGTAAAACATTTAAACAATACCAAAACAAGAAGACCTACACGAGACACTAAAGAAATCCAACGCCGGTTTATAAACAAAGATTCAAATTCTACGTACATTTAGACACCAAACCGAAATAGATGCCCTGGAGGGTTCTGGCGATACAGAATTGACAAAGTATAGTAAATTAACACTTTTTTCTTAACCACGAACAACCAGTGGCAAATTCAATGAATTTGACACTTAGAAACTTTTTCAAGAAAAACTTTGGTGAGTATCAATGCTGTTACTTCGAGTTACTTTAGGTATTGACCAACTTTGTCAGGGAGCCAGTCAGGGGTAACCACAAGATCCACAGGAACAGTTAACTCTCCATGGAAAACACCCTTCAGTGCAGTTCAAGCGTCAGTTGCTCCTTGCCATTGACTTCAATGGAGCAGCATGGGATACAGGACGCTGAAGATGCTCATGGATTTTGAAGAAGCTGTGCGGTCGACAGGAGTCTTCCTGGGGCTACTCCTTGGTCCACAGGCTTGGTAAGACGATCCAGGCCACTGAGATAGACATCCCTTGCAGTTTTCGCAAGCTTAGCAGAAGTGCAGTCGCCAGGTACCTTTTGAGCATCAGGTCGTGGTCCTTTCCTTGGGCTGCACGGCGGCGAGGAGCGGCGATTCAGAAATCTGGGCTACCAACTACCTCAGCAGGTTCCTTAAGCTGTTGTAGCCCTGTTTTATGAACAGGAGGTCAGCCAACTTGCTGTTGGAGTCCCACTCATGCTTTGGATGGGCTTACGAGTCAACTTCTCCATGAGCAGGACACAGCAGGCACAGTCCTTCTCCCTTTGCTAGCTGCCATGTTCAGCAGGTGCAGTCTGCGTTGGTGCAGCCTCTCTTTGGTACAGTTGGACAGTCCTTCTTTGGTCCTCTTCTCCAGCGCAACGAGATCTGAGTTCCTGGTACCAGGGGTGCCAATTGTTGCACAGAAAATTCCCTTTGGGTAGGTTGTGTTCACTATCCACTGGGCTGCCAAGTTCCTTCCCGCCTGATGACAACTTCCTGTGTAGTGTGGCATCTAGCTATCCTAGAAATCTCTATTCAGCCCATTCTAAAGATGGCAGTTCCCCTCTCTTGGTGTGTAGAGCTCTCCAGCCCAACCCTAGGGGTGACTTACATATAATAAAAAGAGAGGATTTGGCCTTGCTATAGGTTTAAATGGCAAATTCGAGTTAGCAGTTTGGAAACTGACCTTCCAGTCTGCAGTGGCCGACTGGGAGCCACGTTTTACCATTGTCACAGCCAGGGTGACACAACCATTGCAGCAGGGCCTGGGGTGACTCTCTAACTTACAGGCATTGTTCACCCTCGGTATTGTATACTAGGGGCTTACAAGTAAGTTAGCTTATGCCAATAGGGTTTAATCCAATAAAACATACAACTTTAAGGTCAGGGCACTGGCACGGAGGTCTGGTTAGCAGGCCACAGTGCACTCTCAGTCGAAAAACTAGCAGCATCAGTCCAAAACTTTGGGGGTGACCATACAAAAAGGCATTTTCTTACAACAACCAATTGTCCTTTTGGGCTTGAAAGTGAATCCGTCACAACCTTTACCGAAGTTTCACAATGTTAGTCTTCAGGCAAGAACAATTAAAACAAATAGGGTCTGAGGGCAAATATTTAAAGACCTACACAGATTCCTAAGCCCCCTTTCTAAATACTTCAAAAACCAAGAAAGGAATCCGAGGTCTAATATACAACCCTTGATCTGAAATTCAAGAGAGTTCACTGCTAACTATTTTTATGCCAATAGTGAGGTAGTACAGGTAAACATGTAGTACAGCGATACAACAGTTTAAAGAAACAGGAGGTGAAGCAAAAAAAGCTTGATCTAAGGATAATCAGCATCCCATCATTACACTCTTAAAGTGCCCAGTGTCATCATCTGGGTTACCAAACAACTCTTCTCAAAGCCCTCATAATGTAACGAGGCTAAATGAATGAGTTGTATCCTCTTCTCAAGAAAACATCCAGAAAAAGAGGAAGAAAGCGGAAGTATGTAAAGAGTGCAAAGAAAATAAACAAATATTTTTGTATTTTACCAGTGCTCTTAAAACCGAATATACAATTGATTTGCACTAGATATAAGTGAATCCTGAACTGTGCCCCATCAATCGTATTTCTATCTAAAATAGTGAAAAAAAGAGAAAGGAAGGCAGGTAACCAACGTTTGCTGCCCACTGATTGGTCGACATGTTTCAGCCTTCCGGAGAAACTCTCCTTGGCTTTCTTCAGGACCTCATGAACAAAGTCCCTAGTATGGACTTTGGAAAAGAAACTGGGTTACTACTATACCCTTGAATATGTTATCCAATTCCTCTATGTGATTGATGATGTTAGTTGACATCTACAAAACAAGAAAAACAAAACAGTAAATTAAAAGAAGAAGTAATCACATGAGACATTTGGCTTCAGGACGTCTGTAACCTCATTCTTCTGAAGAGCGCTTAAAAAAGAAAGAATCATGCTTACCGAACAATAACTGAGGAAAAAGCCCCACCTCACTCGGCACCAGCTTAAGTCAAGGAAGAGGCCCCGCTCTGTAAATAAACGTGAGCCAATAAATAAACCGGTCTCTGACCCTAGAGAACGGTACAATTGTCAAAACAATTTGTTTTTGAGGAAAAAGTTTGTAAACGCTTGACGATGTCTCACACTCTTAGTAGTGACCGGGACATGTCAGCCGAGTTATCAATGGCGTATCTTAAAACAACATGGCTAAATTAGGCATAAAGACGAATGCAAATCACCTCTTCCAAAATGACGGATTAATCTGCCAAAAAATCTATTCAAGGCAGAGACTATCCATCATTAGATACCTTGAAAACTGAATAGCTCGTGTTACAGCGCTCAAGGTGCATCATTGTTTAAAGCGAGACTTCGCAAAATCCGAATTAGGGCATGCGAGGCTGCGAGCTTAAAAATAGATATACATGCAAGGATTTAACTCGTAAGCCGTACCTGTCCGTCGGTACCTCCGGCTGGGACTCCTACTGGGATGGAGGTACCTGACGTGACAGGATCGGCTACTTTTATATCGAGTCGCTGAAAAACACAGCTGTCTACAATCAGTGAGGCCTGTTTATTTATTGGCTCACGTTTATTTACAGAGCGGGGCCTCTTCCTTGACTTAAGCTGGTGCCGAGTGAGGTGGGGCTTTTTCCTCAGTTATTGTTCGGTAAGCATGATTCTTTCTTTTTTAAGCGCTCTTCAGAAGAATGAGGTTACAGACGTCCTGAAGCCAAATGTCTCATGTGATTACTTCTTCTTTTAATTTACTGTTTTGTTTTTCTTGTTTTGTAGATGTCAACTAACATCATCAATCACATAGAGGAATTGGATAACATATTCAAGGGTATAGTAGTAACCCAGTTTCTTTTCCAAAGTCCATACTAGGGACTTTGTTCATGAGGTCCTGAAGAAAGCCAAGGAGAGTTTCTCCGGAAGGCTGAAACATGTCGACCAATCAGTGGGCAGCAAACGTTGGTTACCTGCCTTCCTTTCTCTTTTTTTCACTATTTTAGATAGAAATACGATTGATGGGGCACAGTTCAGGATTCACTTATATCTAGTGCAAATCAATTGTATATTCTGTTTTAAGAGCACTGGTAAAATACAAAAATATTTGTTTATTTTCTTTGCACTCTTTACATACTTCCGCTTTCTTCCTCTTTTTCTGGATGTTTTCTTGAGAAGAGGATACAACTCATTCATTTAGCCTCGTTACATTATGAGGGCTTTGAGAAGAGTTGTTTGGTAACCCAGATGATGACACTGGGCACTTTAAGAGTGTAATGATGGGATGCTGATTATCCTTAGATCAAGCTTTTTTTGCTTCACCTCCTGTTTCTTTCAACTGTTGTATCGCTGTATTACATGTTTACCTGTACTACCTCACTATTGGCATAAAAATAGTTAGCAGTGAACTCTCTTGAATTTCAGATCAAGGGTTGTATATTAGACCTCGGATTCCTTTCTTGGTTTTTGAAGTCTTCAGGCAAGACCAGTTTTACCCTAGGCAGATTTAGATAGGACATTAACTTTTCCTAGACAGGTCCCTTTGTCAGACTCTGAGCATCATGAGGAATGAGATGACTGTGATGACAAATACCAATTCTAAGAGGAGGAAAATCTCCTATTAGACCTCCAAGGCGCCAGTGGTTTAGACACTTCTCCGAATACTGGTCTGCACTCTCCTCCTGGGCCTTCCACAGAAAAGTCCGCTTCATTTGCTGTTGTCATGAGATGGTCTGCCAAATTTTTAGACCTTCAACTGCCACATATGAAAGTAGAAACCAATGTCCTGCAGCCTGGACAGACTACCACTGATTTACTCCTGGCCTTTAATGAAGCCCTCACCAACACTCATAGGCACTTGGGCTAAACCTCGCTCTTGCCCACAAGTCAATAGGCAGGTCCCTAGACAAAACAAACCTTCCTCCTCCAGCATCCTACTCACAAAAGCCTTAAAGTCCAGGATTCCAACAGCAGACTGAACCCAAACTCATTCCTTACTAATGCGCATGGAAGCTTTTGTAAAGAAAATGCTTTTGTCTACCAGTCTTGCCCTCTAGTCTGTTAAAGTAAGTTGTCTGGGATGCTATTCGCATGTGCTGTTGGACATGGTGACGGAGATCTTGCCCACAGTCCAAGAGGAATTGATGGACAAGACGCAGCAAAATAAATCATTTGCTGTGGTCTGGATATTACCGACTGTTTGGGTAGAGCAGTCAGTACTTCTGTGTCACGCGTGAATGAGATACACAGGCTTTTCCAGTGACGTCCAGGCGTCTCTGGTGGACATGCCGTTTGATATTTTTCGTCCCTTTTTGGACAAAGCAGACTCTGGCCTGGGGAGCTTCAAAGAAGGCAAAGCCGCATCCCTCTCCCTTTGCTTTTCAGCGCCTGTGCAGCAGTATCCCCAATAGTTACACCCTTTTCAGTGCTTCGGACAGGACCCTCCTCCACAATAGAAGCCCCCCCCCCCCCCCCTCCCCACCTACACCACGGTGACTTCCTGGGGACCACTTCTCATCAAGAGATTTCTTGAATCTAAAATAGGAATTATATGCAACTCCCAGTATTTCCCGGTGCCGGAGTAAGTATGGAGGAATTTGCCCTCTGAACTTATTTCTGAAAAGCACAAGTTCAAGATGCTCACCGTAGCCAAAGCTCTATCTGCCCTGGGTCCTGATAATTGGATGGTAGAGTTGTACATTCACATCCTCATTCTGCTGTCCCACAGACGTTACCTCTGGTTCAAAGTGGGCCGTAAGCATTTCCAGGTTTCTGTGCTCCATTTTGGCTTCACCATGGGTGTTCACGATTGTGATGGTGGTTGTCGCTGCACATCTTCATAGTTTGGGAATACCAGTCTTCCTAAATCTCGACAACTGGCTTCTGAAGGCGGGTTTGCCTATGTCAATAAGACCTCCTCCAGATGACGGCTATTTTCTCACATTTTGGGGGGTCTCGATCAATGCGCCATAGTCACTCCTGACTTCATTGCAGAGGCTCCCATTCGTCTGAGCCCTTCTGGATATGGTGCAGTTTTGAGCCTTCCCTCCTCCTCTATGCGTCCAAGACATTCGGGCTGTGATCCAGATGTTTCAGCCTTTGGCCTGAGTCTCAGTGAAAGTGGAACTAAGACTTCTTGGCCCTCTGCTTGTGGGCTCAGCACTAAGTGAACCTGTCCAATTCCATTCAGATGCCTAAGGAGACTGTAAAAGGTCTTCAGTGGTGGCTGCTAGACCACAGTTAGAGGATTGGTAGACCCTTCTCCCTGCTCCACCCAGAGCAGACAATCGTGATAGATGCATCATTTCTACATTGGGGAGGCCATCTGGGAGAGATGGAGATCAGAGGACTCTGTTCCCTGGTGGAAACCCTGTCTCCACATCAGCTTGTTGGTGTTGCAGGCGTTTTACTCGGACTAAAAGCCATTCTTTCATCCACCAAGGGGGAGACTAATGCAGGTCCTTAGGGACAACACCACTGCCATGTGGTACTGCAACAAGCAGGGTGGAATGGGGTCATGGGTCCTGTGCCTGGAGGCCCTGCCCCTCTGGAATGGACTTGGACTTTCTTTGGCTGTACACCACGTTGTGAGATCATTCAACACCAGGGTCATTGAACTCGGCCTCAATTGACCAACGGATCACTAATGGCAATTATTCTCAGAGGTGGTGCAGAGCGTCTCCCAAAACAGGGGAAACCCTATTGGCACTTTATTTTTGCCAATATAGAGAGTTCCCAAGGCAGTTCTTTCTGGGAGACACTGTCCTCCCAGAGTGGAGTTCCGGACTCCTGTATACCTTCCTGTCTTTACCTCTTGTGTCTAACATTCTGAGGAAGATCAGGAATGGCTGAGCCCAAATCGTAGTAGCTCGAGATTAGGACAGGAGAATGTGGTTCCTAGACCTCCTGGCCATGAGCATCTGTCTGATCCATCTGGAGATTCTGCAGGATCTTCTTTTACTGCGACAGGGCAGGGTCCTGCATCTCGCCTTACCCACACACCATGCGTGGAGATTGAACTGCAAAAGTTGGCTGCTTTTCACCTCCCTCTCGAGGTGGTGGATGCCATCTTGGGAGTGAGGCGTCCATCTTCTAAAACCACATATGCTGGATGCTGGGAGAGGTCAGTCGCTTGGTGTGCCTCTTGGCAATTACAACCCCTACAAGTTCAGTTTTCCAATGTGATGTTTATGCTCTCTCTAGCCCAGCAAGAACTTGCCATGGGTACTTCTAAATATTGTCAGCTCTTTCACCTTTCTACGATTACCTGATCAACCATCATAGTATAAATCACCTGTTCTGACTGTTTGAAAGAATTGACCCACATATTTTAACCTAAGCCATTTGTGATGCCACAGTGGGGTATTAATTTGGTCCGCACTTTATTGATGTGCCTCCATTTAAAATGATGCATATCTTTCCTCTACATCTCTTTACTCTGAAAGCAATTTTCCTCATAGCGAGAACATCAGCTCGTTGCATGAGTGAGTAAGTTATACGCACGGTCAGTCCAGCAACCGCATCTCACCTATTTACTGGACAAACTGGTGCTTCGGACTAAGGTGTCTTTTCAGGTCAGGCAATAAACCACCCTTCAGGCATTCTTTGCCTCACCTCATCCTTCGAAAGAGGAAAAGAGACTCCATTGATTTGATTCCAAAAGAGCCTTGAGTTTTTATGTAAATAGCCCCAAGGACCATCAGTTGGATGATCAGCTCTTTGTGGGGTTTGTGAGAGCCAAGAAGGGTAAGATCTGTTTCAAAGTAAATCCTTTGCTGCAAAACCCACTATGCGCTGGTCAATAAGCAGCTCCCAGAAAGCTTGAGGGCTTATTCCAGCTGCTACCACTGCATTGGCTTGCAGAGTGCTTATTCCAAGATAGAGACCTGCACACTGTTTACGCTAATCAATTAATGGATCGTTGTCAGACTTCTCACAGTCAGGCAAGAAACTGATATCAGCATACAGAGATGGCAGTTAAATGTTGCTCCGGTGCCACTTCCAAGGTGAAACGTAGTCGTGTAGAGCCTAGCGATGCCCCCTACCCGCTTGCAATGCAGTTGCTGAGGAACATTTTCCCAATCCAGTCGGAGGAATATTCAGAAGGTGAGGAACCTGCAATTAGATATAATATCCCCCAGAAAAAAGCATTATCAAAGGTAAGTTACTTGTTCCTCTGGGAGCTGCAAACAGAAGAAAATTGATGTTCATTTCATGCACCTTTTTGTATTCCTACTTCACAGCCTCTTTCTGCTTTTCTCTCATGTTGAGGGAGAATGTGAGAGCAGTGCTGCTGGCTTCCTCTCCCATAAAAGTCTGCTGAGAGTGGTTGGTGGCTAGCTGACACACGCAGGCATAATGACTTTTATGTTGAACTAATGTGTCATCATGAATTCTTTCCCACTCAGTGGTTTTCCATGTCATGTGCAACTGAAGAAATTCCTGCTGTGTGTATGATAAAATGTGTTCATAAAAGAATCTCCAATAGCCATGCCACTACCTCTGTTAACACATGACATCATAGTTCAAAATATAAAGTTGCTGCAGTTCCTCAAGTCGTTACTAGAGGTCGCTCTCAGGTCAGGTACAAGTACTTGACATGTCAATCACAAAGCTGAGGGGGTGTGGCCTCAATCTAGACATTTGCATATACACTCTTGTTGTTCTGATGCCTTGTGCGAATTTGTTTGAAGGATAAATAAAACACCACAGCGGGTTGATAGGGTCAACATTGCAAAATATTATAAATGTCTGGAGTGTTATGGAAATTGTTGATAATACCCTACTAAACTAAGAAACTAGCAGACTTTGTGAAGTTCAAGTGTCTAAAAAGCTCTATTCTAATGGAGACGTTTTTTAGGTATACGTATACACTTTTGGGGGCAAAATGCAGTTACTCAAAGTGAAGGTGTCCAGTGGCTCAAGTGGGCTAGTTCATTGACCAATATTTTGGGCTATGGTTGCTTGTGATTACTTTGTTCGGTCAGCTTCCCTCAAGTGCCTCACAACTCCTAACCTCTTCTCTTTTCTGGATATTTTAGTACCTGAAAAAATGCCATGCCGTGTGGGTGGTAGCACAAATTGTCCGGGCCGTCGATAACAAAACTGCTAAAGATTTGCTGAATAAGAACCTGCGACGGCAGCTGTATATGGATGGGCAGTATGAAGGCTTGGCATTTATATGCACCAAAACAGATATCTTCACCAAGGTCGAGTTAAAAAGGTGAGTATGCCTATGATCCATAATTCTTCTCTCTTAAATTACTTGTTTATTTGCTATCTTCAAATCAATTTAAAGTGATCATTGGTTGCTGCATGTGTGGATTTGTAGGGTCTGTAGCCTAACATGTCCTTCAGTGTTTTGCAGTAGGTCACCAGGATGATCTGGCTTTACTTGATTAGGATGAAAATATAAGGGCAAAAACTTTATGGGTGAAAACAAATGACGAGGAAAGGGATGCGTCCTCAAAATGTCTTCTTTATAGTGATATAAAGATATTGGTACTAGTTAAGTCTGGCTCTGGTGAAAGTAGTGACAGAACTGGCCTTTTGTTAACATCTGGTACCTGTTCACAGAGTCCAAGCATTTTACCCGTCAGGTGGTAGGCTGGTGTGAGAAAGTGGCTCTGTATATACTGTTCCTTAATAGGTACAGGGTGTACAGAGTCCACAGTCCCCAAGGGTTTGGCAGAGGCTAAAGTTAGATATAACCTTACTCTCTAAAGTGGTAGCTTGGTTGAGCAGTAAGGCAACATCAGAGGACAGTGAAAAGCATTTGTTGTACACACTCAGTCAGCAAATAGTCTCACACACTCAAGAACTGAACTCTAGGCCAATGATTTATATATACAAATATATGCTTGTTTTATTTTAGAACCAACAATAGGTATTAAAATATACTTTCTCAGAATGAGATGCTTTATATAAATGCTTTTGCAATATGCAATTGACTTTTGTAAACAGTTACAAGTGGTTGCAATAGGCAACACTATTTTAAACTCAATAATGCATTGAATTCAATGGAAGAACAGATTACTTTTAGGATTACTTTTGGAATTCCAGGACTGGATCCTAGATTCAGTCCTGGGTCAGTACTTAGAATCAAGTGATGAAAGTCGACTTAATTGCTGTGGTGATTTTTAAACCATATTTAGCTATTTTAAAAGTTCACATTTGGAAAATATTTCAGAGACAACAGTCAATGATTCCCTATGGAAGAAAATTCAAGTTGCAGGTACAGTATGTTCTCGTTACTTTTGTAATCCAGTACTGGGTACCTAGACTCAGTACTGGGACCTTTATCCAAAACAGGTAAGTAATTACGTTTTCAGATATTATACGATTTTTAAGGAATATTTAAAGATTGCAGAAATTGACACTTAGAAGAAATTTCACAGAAAAACAGTCAATGGTTTCTTATGGAAGAAAATTGGGTTACTGGTAAGTACAGTTGTAGGTATTTTTCAGAGTCAGTGCGGGGCACCAAGATCCAGCACTGGGAGCTCACCTAAGAGCAGGTGAGTATTTTCGTTTTCGTTACTCGGCTGATTTTTGGTGAATATTTTAAGATTTGAAAAGTCCACACTTAGAAGAAATTTCAGGAAAAAGCCAGTCAATGTTACCCTATGAAGAAAATAGAGTTATCGGTTTAAAGATAAGTACTCGACTGGCAGAGTTGAGATTCGGGGCATAGACTCAGGGGTCTCCCAGGGTCACGTAGGTACAGTTAGTTCACCCTCAGCTGCACTAGGGCGGCTGGGTGCAGAGAGAGTTGGGCCCAATGTTATCCTATGAGGGATAGGGGGGCCTTGGTTGGTGGCTGCTGACTAGCAAGTCACGCGGCTGTGGGAGCTGGGCTCCTGGTCACTTACTCAGGGCAAGTGGGGAAGTAGATAGGTGTAGAGGTTGCACTGCCAGGGCCACTCGGGCGGCTGGGTGCAGGGTGCTTTTGGGCCTTCGGGCGCTCAATTGATTTCAATGGGAAATCTCCGGTTTAGAAAAAGACTGCAAGCTCGGGGACGAGGATTCTTCAGGTGCCACCACCACTTCGAGAGGTAAGTTGGGTAGTTTGAGGATAGGTAGGTACCCCGGGAGTGGGCACAGGGGGCCGCTGGGCGCCGCGTGCAGGGGTGCCTTTTGATGTCGGGAAATCTTACCCTCTGTTGATCGCGGTAGGGGGGGCACCTTGTTCTGAGCCTGCAGGCTTCTTCAGGAGGGTCGAGGGAGGTCCTTGGGAGCCGGACTCGGGGTCACAGTCGCCGTGGTGTCGTCCTCGTGGTCTTTGTTCACTCCGGCAGCGGCCAGGCTTGGCTGGTGCAGAGTGCGCTGGGTTCGCGGTTCCGGGCTGATGCCAGGGATTAGAAGTACGTTTTTGAGTAGAGCCTCTACTCATGGGAGTCCCAGGGGCTCAGAGTTGAAGGGTAGCCAGGTCCTCCGGGGTTTGTGAGGTTGCTGGCCACAAGAGATGCCGGGTTGGAGCAGGTTCGAGGGTCGACAGGCCTGTAGGGCTGGGGCCAAGACAGTTGGTGTCTTCCTCTTCTCAGCAGCTGCAGGGCAGGTCTTCTTTCTTCTTGCTCTTCTTTGTATTTCGGAATCTGGGGAAGGAGGGTTCAGGGTGCCCCTAAACACTAGATTTAGGGGCGTTACAGGTAGGTGAAGGGCAGGGACCTATGGGCCCCTGTCCTGGGGTGGGTACACCCCCTATCCTGCACCTCTCCTGTGGGAGGGGGGCAGTAGCCTAATCCTGATTGGGTAGGGCTTCCCATCTTCAAGATGGCGAGAGCCCGGGATGTTCTTCACCTCGCCTCCCCCACCTGAGGGGTGGGGTTGGCAGGCTGGCACATCCCCTGTCCTTATTTGGGGTTTCCGGCAAAGCTTCCCGCCAGAGTGGGGGTTGCAGTGGCCTGGGGAAGCTCACAGAGGCGGCATGCCTTTGAAGCTTCCCCCTGCCCATCCTGGGGGAGGGGATTTAGCACCTCGCCCAGGATGTGCATTGTTGCAGGCCCAGGAGAGCAGGGGCTCTCCTACCCAGGGGTCCAGCAACATGTCTGCAGTGTGGCAATCTAGGCAGCCTCAGAACAGACGTGGATTGTAGGTTAGGTTTTTAGGGGGCATCTCTAAGATGCCCTCTGGGGTACTTGGTACATTAAATCCCACACTGGCATCAGTTATTGGTTTAATGTGCTGAGAAGTTTGATACCAAACTTCTCAGTCTTCAGTGCTGCCTTTATGGTGTTTGACTAGCTCTCAGCACCATGTACTCTTAAAGGGTAGCACCGCACTTACAGGGCCCAGGAATGGACCTGGGTACTTTAGTGGCACAGGGCTCCTGCTCCTGTGCCCACACCATTGGCATAGGGCACCCAGCTAGGGGGGTGGCTGATGTATGCCATGGCAGTGTAGGTGATGGGCATGGCACACAGGGATGTGTGCCATGTCGACTTTGTTTTGTCTTGCACCCTGACACCCAGCTTGCAAGGGCAGTGTGTGTGTGTAAGGGTACAGGGCCTCTAAGAGTGGCACAATGAGTGCTGCAACCCTTAGAGGCCTTCCCTGGTCACAAGGCCCTGGGTACCTAGGGTACCATTTACCAGGGGCTGACACGTGGCCAGGGTTTGCCAATTTGTGTTTTGTGTTTTTAGGGAAGGAACATAGGCCCTGGGCCCCTGATTGGCATGAGTCCAGGGCACACTCAGTCAAAGTACATTCAGCAATTCAGCAAAACGTGTGGGCATATTTACCCAACTCCAGTGGTACAGGTACCAGCAGATTTTTATTTAATCATCTGAATTACATGATACAGGATGTTTACGTTACATTCCTCCCACTGGGGACATTTTATGTCCGAGGATCTCTTAATGCACCTGCAGTGGCTCCTCAAGCTTCATAGCAATAGTCTGTGCCTCTGATATCATAGTTCAGTAGCCTCCTCAGATACACTTATCAAACCTTTGCACCCGTGGCTGCTGAAGAACTCTGAAAGAACGACCAAATAGGATATGGCCAGTGAGTTCTAAAAATAACACTTAACTGTATATAACTTTAGGCACCAAGATCATCAATCAGGTAAGTACTTTTTAAAATAGCAGGTTTGAAGAAGACAGGTTTTTGATACTTTACATTGTATTTGGAGCTGTTTGCGGAAATTTTAACCCAGTAAGAAAATATATGCTGCATACGATCACTTAACAGCTTATGGGACCCTTCCCTAGGACTTAAGGTGAGTATAGGTCAAGGTCCAAGACTGCACCAACAGGACACATATGGAGGCATTGGGGCGTCTGGTTGCAGAGGTGTGTTTTTCTGCATAGTGTGATTTTGATACTTTAAATCGTAATTTAAGCACTTCGCTCTAATATTAACTTGTGGAGGAAAAACATGTATGCCTTTCGGGCACTTAGCAGCAACTTTTGGGACCACACTTCTGGACTTAAGGTGAGTATATGTCAGGTCCAGAGCAGCACCAACAGGTCACTTCGGGCGGCACTGGGGGGCCGGATGCAGCGGTACCTTACAGCATTGGCTGTCCCATTCAAGTCTGTAGACCACTGTCTGTCGGAAAAGAGCCTGCAGGCTCAGACTGGGGGACCAGTCGGGCTGAACCAACAAGGGTGCTCAATTCTTGCGATGGTCGGAGACTTGGGGACATCTTTGGTCATCTTCTCCCTGGGGCGACTGGTGTAGAGGTGTCTTTAAGCATCGAAGTTTTGTCGCTGGGAGCATTCGAGGTAGAGGGTGCCTGCAAACAGAGGCTGTAGGTGGTGTTGGGAAATCCACAGTGGGAAAGTCCATGATGAGCTTTGTCTCTGGAGGGCCGGGGAACCATGCTGGCACCGTTGGTCCACGTCAGCTCGGGCTAGGAAGCTCTGGTGGAGTGGTCCTTTATGGCGTCTGGTTTTTGTGGTTCTTGAGTCTGTCTTCTTTGGGATGCCTCCACAGGAGTCCCTGGTTCTGGTGCTTTGGAGGCACAGCAGCTGCAAGACATTTCCACTTTTGGTGCACTTCGACAGAAACTGCAGACATGGCGGCAGGGCTGGCGCTGGATCAGTTGCCTCTTCCACAGTCTGTACTTTTGCGCTACTTCAGGGTCCTCCTTCTTTGAAGGTTGGCAGGAATCGGATTCTTTGGTGCCATGCTCTCCCCTAAATACTGAATTTAGGGGTGATAGGGGAGTGTAGTGTAGTAGCCAATGGGCTACGTACACTTGGGATCACTATGCCCGCTATATGACCACATCCTGTGGGATGTGGGCATAGCCCTGACCCAGAATTCCTAAGTTTGCCATCACCAAGATGGCTAACTTTCAAAAGTCGCCTCCACTTTGGGGTGGCACTAGCCTGAGGGTGCACACGCCTATCTGTCTAGCTAATTTTTCCACCTGTCCAGAAGCCAAATGGCTCTGTATAATGGGGGTCAGCTTCTCCTGTGACAGAAACCAGATTTGCATTCCAAAGGCGGTGGGTGCTTCGAAGATCCCCCTGCCTTGGAATTTTAATCTGCAGGTCATCCTGTGTAGGGGGTGAAACTACCGCTTGCCCGAGCAGGCTTGGTTTCTCGTCTCCTGAGAGCAAAGGCCCTCACCTTTGGGGGTTATAAACTCACCTCTGGTGGCAGGCTGGTGAAAATCAGTCAGTCAGCACACCAGTAGCTGGTAGGTTTTCAGGGGGTACCTCTAAGGTGCCCTCTCGGTGCAGGTATTAATATATCCCGTCACTGGCATCAGTGTGGGTTTATTAATATGAGCTGTTTGATACCAAACATCCCTATTTTCAGTGAAGCGATCATGGGCCTGGGGGGAACTCTCTTTCACAAGTGTGCAGCACGTTTTATAATGGCTTCCCTGACCTCTTGCACTGGCAGCAATGGAACTGACCAGCACAGGGGCATATCTGCTCATGCAGCTATGTCCTCACATGTAATATAAGGCACCCTGCCATAGGGGTGGAAGGTCTGCTGTAGGGGTGACTTACAAATATCACATGCAGTGTTCGATGTCATGGCACACAAGGATGTGTCATGTTGTGTTTTCACTTTTGAGTATGCACCAAAACGCGCAGCCTTCAATGCAGTCTTGCATAAGTTTGGTGAGGGGTCCCTTAGGGTGGCACAATTCAGTCTGCAGCCCTTAGGGACTCACTCTAATACCTCAGGCACTAGGTACCAGGGGTATAATTTACTATGGACTTACAGACGGTACTAAAGGTATTGCCAATGGGGGGGTACAATTGCACAGTTTTTAGAAACAAACACTGGCACTAGGAACCTGGTGTTAGCAGGAACTCAGTGCACTTCAGTCAAAATTGCATTAGATTACAGGCAAAACGTGGGGGGGGGGGCTACTGCAACAAGAACCCAGTTTCCTACAGTCCTAGATCCCATTCAACTGCTTTTTAACTTCAAATGCAGCTGTGTGTGCATACTAGAACTGTAACACCTTGTGCATAACATTCATATACAGATACTATGTTAGAATATGTACAGTCTAAGAATCCTTTGTGTTACACAGGGAGCCTTTACGAGATAATACAACTCCTATCTTTAGAGTTTAATTAAATAGTCAGAAAAATAGTCTGAAGTTGGTTTTCATAAACAAGGCGATTTTAAGAATCTGTGTAGCATCATTGTTTCACATTTGTCTTTAGAAGGACACCGCGAACCACAAGGAAAGTTATGGTGGATAATCAAAGATGGCCACCGTCTCCCCAGTATACACAAGGGTTTGTGAAATTCCATGAATTTAAGTTCTCTACTAGTATACTGCAGTGCAGCACGTCCTTCACCTGCTGGCACGCTGATGACTGTCTTTTTTTTGCTGAAAGGAACCTAGCATGTTTGGATTTGGAGTACTGCCTTCATACGCAAGGACCATGTCAAGAGGCCAGCAGCAACTCCATCCCTGCTTCCTGACCATTGGTACCGCACATCTTCACCTAATCCATGGCACATATACCCACTTCCCTTTGCTGGCAGGGATAAAGCATGTGCCGTTAGCTGAATGACTTGACTGCTTACAGCACTAGCATACAAACAAATCAGCAAAGTGGTCGGGACAGCACTTCAACTGTTTTAGATCTTACCCTGCACCGGAAGAAAGCCGTATTAATTCTTAGAACATTAAAACTACTTCCAGGATCTCCACATAAGAAATACAGTTTATCAAAAACAATTTCAACCCAGCATAACACCCTTTTAAAGTTTCTCAACAAGCTTAGAATGTACACAGTGCAGGAGGAAGTAGACTCTTGGTGGATACAAGTCTCAGGCTAGAGGGATGACAGTGCACAGACGAAGCTGGCATTAACACAAGTGCTAAAGTGGTGGAACGATATATGCACATATTCAGAAGACACAAAAACAAGTCCAGTATCCTCAATATTTCTTACCAGATGCTTCTAAGGAAAAATGAGTGCCCACCTTCAGGAGGTGTTCACCAGCGCCCACTAAACTCCGCAAGAAACCAAGCACCATGCTAGGTTGTTACAGCTCAGTGCAAACCCTTGAGCCTAGAAGGCTTTTTTATCATTAAGCAGGAACTCTATTCTCCAAGATTTAAATTTCCACTTGGAGAACCTGAAAAGGCTTGACTGGGTGGCCCTCAGTTAAGACCTAACAGGAGCGATCCTTTTTTCCGTCTCTCACCACCCAACCTCTCAGGGTCTCTGTCAAGTCATATCACAACTGATGCACCTAGCAGGACACATACTGAACCCTATTGTCAACAATCTCTATAGAGTCCCAATTGTTCCTTTTTGCCTACTACTTTCTTCAAAGGAGGACACCTCAAGGAGCCACACCACTTTTTATTTTCCGTGCTTGGTTTACGTTAATGTATTCTAACTTCAACACTGCCCGTAAAGACGTTTCTTTGCCCTCCAGTTCTGATGTATTCTTGGTAGCTGTACATTTTAGTGGATTGATCTCTAATGCCCTTCATTCATTCCGTTGTTATAAGTAAAACCTATCTCTCACTGCCAAACATTTGTGTAGAGAATTAGAATGCAAATGGAGAATCTCCTACGCTCTTGTTAATAAAACGACTACTAGATCTGCCATTAGAAACTATCAGCATCTCATTTGTTCAACTCATTCTTACTTTACCTATAATATGGACGGTGCTGGAAACTTGTTCCAAGAAATATTTGCTATAGTCAATAGTTTCATGCAGCCGGAAGCCAGTAACAACACAATAAAACTCTCCCAGGAGTTATGCTGCACTCTCTTCTCATTCTTTACAGAAAAGGTGGCCAGACCTCAAAAAGGCTTTGATGCAGAACTTCTGCTATCATCTTCGATTTTCTTAGCTCCCAAACGATATATTCCCAGCAGCATTCTGTCAACTACCTGAAAATGATATCCTTGCAGCTCTTACTACTATCAAATTAGATTCGCTTTTTGACCCTTGTCAAGCTGGGTATTGACTTTATAGGTCCAGCTCCTATGACCCTCTGCAACAGTTCCTTACACTCTGCACCAGCGCCTGCGGGCTTGAAACCAGCTCTGATTTTACCACTTCATATATTTTTTAAAACAGTTGGAAGACTCACTGGATTTAGCCAGCTATCAGCCAGTATTTTTTACCCCATAGCTTCCTAACTTACAGATCAAGAAGTTAACAAACAGTTCTCCAGCTGTCTTTAAACCAGCTTGGTCCTTGATTTCTCACAGTCAAGCTTCCAATCCATTTCATTGTACTGAAGCTCCACTATAATAATCCCTGACCTGGGTGGATTGGCCACTGATCATACTTGACCTCTTGGCGATATTTGACCTTCTATCACTTTCTACTCTTCTTTCCTGTTTGTTCAGCATTGTCTCACCCAGAACTCAAGGGGCATCCTTCCTCCTTTTTGAGCCTCTGCAGTACCTGCTTCCCATCACCTCCCCAATTGGCAGTAAGTAACATCAGACCGTTGGGTACTACAGATAGTCAAAAGGGGCTACTCCTTCCCCTTTGTGACACACCCCAACTCTTCCCCCCCCCCCCACATGCCACCCACTTGCGATCAGCTAATGGAGGATCATCTCTCCTTGCTCGTCAAGAAGTGCCGGCTCTTTTGGCCAAGGGAGCCATAGAGAGGGTGCCTACATCAGGAGTTGGTTGTGGTTGCTATTCCAGCTACTCTTTAGTGCCAAAGAAGGACGGAGGACTTTGTCCTATCCTAGATCTGTGCCTTCTCAATCTCTTCTAGAAGAAATAAAACATTTCTCACTTAGCTCCAGTTTTGCCTGCCTTTGATTAGAGAGAGTGTATGCTAGATTTGGTCTTGTAGGATGCTAATATCCACATACCCCCCATGCCAGCCCACAGACACTATTTTTTTTCCACAATGGGCCACAAGTACTTTGCTGTGCTACCTTTCGGCCTTTCCAGTGCCTCTCGGGTGTTCTCCTAGGTGATGGCAGGGGTGCATCTTATTTGCGGGAGTCTGGTATTTAAGTCGTTCCCAACCTCGATGGCTAGTTGTTAATGACTGTCTTGACCCATGCAGTCATCACCCTCCTTCAGACTATGGCAAACCACCTGCACACGCTGGGGTTCACGATCAACCTGCCAAAATGACATCTGACTTCCCCACCCCCCCAACCCCCCCCCCCACCCCACCTCCCTCAGATGCTCCCTTTCATCGAGGCTGTTCTAGACACAGTAAGGTTTCTGACATATCCTCCAGAGCGGCGAGTCCAGAATACCATTGTTTCAGCCTCTAGCTTTGATTTCGGTGACACTGACTCTGAGGCTCCTTGGCCTCATGCAGCTTGCTGATGACTCATTCCCACTGGCATATGTGAGCTCTGCAGTGGGACCTGCAAGTCCAATGGGCGAAGTATCACAGGAATCTCTCTAACATGGTCCAGATCTTGGTGGGAGTTGCAAAAGACCTGCAATGGTGGCTAACGAACTGCGATTGGGTAAGTGGCAGGCCTCTCTCCCTTCCCCATCCAGAGTTGACTGTAGTGACAGATGCATCACTTCTGGGATTGTGTGGCTATTTGGGAGAGGTGGAGATCTGAGGATTTTGGTGTCCGACGGAATCCGAGCTTCACATAAACCTGTTGGAGCATCGGGTGATTCACTTTGCATTAAAAGCCTTTCTTCCTTCGATCAAAACCACAGAGTAAAGGGCCCTCTGTAAGAAGTTGGTTCCGGCATATGCTGGTCACTATTTAAAGTGGCCACCTTGCACCAGTCCAATTCGACTCTTATGGTAGATAGGTTTAAGACAACCTTTTAAAGGAAGCTATCCTAGTGGTAGCTGTGGAGAGCAGCCTTCAGGCTAAGTCTCTGAGGAATGTAAAGCAGCTTATTTTACCTTATAATCTCTTGAATTACGAAATGAAAGGAAACCACACAGGTATATATATAAAATATACATGTATTTATTTCTAGACACACTCTACTAATCTCTTTATGAGATTAGAATTCAGGAACATATACACAAATCAATGTTTCACAACAAATTAAGCACTTATATGGCTGGGGCCCTAGGGGCGTACCAGACCATATACTAAAAAAAAGAGGTATAAGAATGTCGACTTGCAAGGGGACAAGGCCTAGGGCCTTTAGAATCTCTGGGGCCTCACTAATCCACCCAAGGCAGGTAAGTAAAGGACCCACGGGAGACGCGTGCAGTCTGAGAAAACAGCCGTGTGTTCCCTATTCATTTCAATGGAGCAAGTCGCGGCTGGATTTTTAAAGTTGCAGGGTACTTCGGGAGAGTCTACAAGCAAGCTACTTACAGGGTAAGTACTTCGAGGGCCGACACATACAGGAGCACCGGAGTGCACGAGTTACCTCACCCAGGGAAGCCTGGTGCATAGGTGTCTTTTGGTGTCGGGTCGCGGCGTCGTTTTCAATGGAAGCCGAAGAAGATTTGCTGCTTGTGAAGACTGGAGAAGTGTCCGGTGGAATCCAAGGCTGGATTCAGAAGTAAGAAGACCTGAAAGCAGAAGGGACAGTGTTCACAGCCACTTGCCAGTGACTCGGGCCCAGGAAGATGGATGCCCACAGTCGTCTGGTGATTTCAGGTGATCACGGGTGTCTTGACTCTTCAGCCACGAGGTCCAGGAGGCATCGACGACGACCAGGAGCTGAATTCGGAGTGTCCTATGAAGTCTGCAGCTTACTGAGGTGTCGGCAACCGATTGGAGCCAACAAGCCTTGGCAACAGCAAGTCTCGAGGAATGTGAAGAAAGTCAGCGGTGCAGACCAGCAAGGTCTGAGGGACTCACCCAGCGAGGGTGAGTAAGGGCAGGCCTGGAGCAACAAGGGGAGCCCTTTGGTTCGATGAGAAAGTCTTCAGGGGACCCACAAGCCAACGGGCAAGGGATCGCAAAGACACCTCGTGAGGATTCACTTTACAGGAGCCCACGGTCACTCGGGACGAGGTAGGCCACTGATCTTCGGTCGAAATCCTGCTGGAGGCTTGGACCACACGAGGTCCAATGCACAAGTTCGTAGAACGTCGTGAAGGGGTTGCACTCGACAATAGTGCACGGTACCCGGGTATTGCTGTTCCTCGTCACTCAGGGGTCCACTCGCCTCAGCTTTGCTGGGGACTCACAATGGCCGTCGAAGTCAGGAAATCCACTTCCGGTGCTGCAGGGACTTCGGACTCTGGCGGTAGCGGGAAAGTTTGCGACCGTTGATTCAAAGTTTTGGTGCCTACCAAGCAGGGGAGTCACTCCTTGACTCCAAGGGAGATTCTTCAGTCTTCTAAAGGTAGTGGAACGTCGAAGGTCCAGGATTCTTCTTGTAGAGCGTTGTCCAGGGATATCTAGTTTGCAATGGCTAGGGTTCCCAATCTTATACTAAAGGAAAGGGAGGGACTAGCTCTATGACCACTCCTCTGGGAGGGTCAGGGGAGTGGGTGGTTACACCCACTTCCCTTTGTCCAGTTTCGTGCCAGAGCAGGGGCAGGTAGCCCCTGAACCGGTTTGAGCTGGCATATGCACAGAGGAGCCTACTGCTCCCCCAGTGCAAGACTTCAAAGCACTCTAGGAGTGCACCCACCCAGCCCCAATACACTAAATCCTGCCTGGAAGGTGGTGACACCTCCCTGTGACAGGATGCCTATTGTTGCGCCTCCTCCACTGCGAGTTTCAGTCAGCAGCAGGAGGGCAGCCCCGTGTCTGTGCTGGTGGCATCCATTTTGTGATGCCAGGCTCTTTCAGATTTCTACCGTGTTGCCAAGTAGGTACATGTCTATCCCTCTAGAAGGGTGGGATCATGCTCCCACACCAGTTACTGGTGTGGGGGTATGATTCCAAGGCGTTTGACACCAAACACGACCTGTTTTGATGCAGCCATCCCAAAGTTAGCATTTTCCGCTAGGTTATAATGCACTCAAGAGTATATGGTTTAACCGCATCCACAAACAGCCACAGAGAATAGACTGCCAGCAGCAGAGGGGCCCTGCTCATGCAGAGGCACCCCCTCACATGTAAACCAAGCACCCTGCCCTCAGGATTGATCGGGCCTGCCTTAGGGGTGACTGATAGGTTTAAATGTGTTCGAGGCATGTGGGCTGCTGAATTCATATCTGTGCATAGATCGCCGCCTAGTGTTGGGTCCGGATGTTTGCATGTTGTTGTCCTGGAAGAGTCTTCGAAGTATCCTGGGATAGGTGACTCCTCCCCTGGACTACAGTGCGCATGGGCATCCTCTCCATCCTCAGATTGTTTTTCGCCATTGTGGCAGTGATGGAGTAGATACAGAAAGTGATGACCATGCTTACAATATTTCTGCAGCTGTTACAGGCGCCGGGGAGGAGGGAGGGCGATATGAATGTCAGCAGCCCTACATGCCAAGAACAGATGCATACTGGTAAGTAGCATATTCAGTTCGAGGCATGTGGGCTGCTGAATTCATATCTGTGCATAGAATATATAGCAGTACCTCCTATTAGCGGCGGCTACCAGTGCCAGCTGCAGCGGTCTGAAAAAGAGTTCTGAGAACAGCCTGTCCTACAGCTGCCTGCTGTTTTGATTGCACATCTACACAATAGTGTTTGGTAAATGTGTGTGTAGTGGACCAGGTGGCTGCTCTACAGATACCATGCAAAGGGATGTTTCCTAGGAAAGCCATGGAGGCCCCTAACTTACGTGTTGAGTGGGCTCGTGGGGGAATCGTTAATGTGCGTTTAGCCTTTTGATAGCAAATTTGAATACATTTAACGATCCATCTGGCTATACCTGCTTTGGAGATAGCGTTACCTTTGTGGTGTGGGGCAAAGGCAACGAAAAGTTGTTTTGTCTTCCTAAAGATCTTAGTCCTGTCGATATAATACATGAGGGCTCTCTTCACATCTAGTGTATGGAGTGCTCTTTCTGCGACAGTTTGTGGGTTTTGAAAGAAAACAGGCAGTTCAATAGTTTGATTCATGTGGAACTGCGATATCACCTTGGGCATGAATTTGGGGTTGGTACGTAGTACGACCCTGTTGGCGTGAACTTGTATAAATGGCTCTTGAACTTGACACTAGGCGGCGATCTATGCACAGATATGAATGTCAGCAGCCCTACATGCCAAGAACAGATGCATACTGGTAAGTAGCATATTCAATGTGTAATGTGAGATATAGGGAACCTATATCTCAGTGAGGAGTGCTAACACAACCTCACCCAGGCTGCAGTAGCAGGCCTGTGGTGTCAGATTTAGTCTGCTGCCCAGGGGTGGCATTATACATGCTTCAGCCCCTGGTAGGCCTGTGAAGTACCTATGCCCTTGGTACCTAAGGTACCATGTACTAGGGGCGCATAAGGTACCACAGTATCCAATCACTAGTGCATCTAATATGCACTCCAAGTTGTTTATAGAGAACAGCTAGACTGGGGCCCTGATTAGCAGGGACCCAGCCAGACTATAGCCAGAAACCAGTGTATACATCACAAAAAAAGTGGGGGAAACATAAGTGCAGATCCTACTCTCCTACACCCTCCAGGATAGAATAAAGCCAACGCACACAACAGTAAAGAACTCTTCGTCAACGTTAAGGAGTTTGCCAGGCCCAACGGCAAGACCACGGACGTCCCACCCTCCTAAGACCTCTGCGACAAACTCTGCGCCTTCTTCCACCACAAGATCAGGCAGATCTACGACTGCTTCAACACCCAAAACCCTCCCACCAACCCAGACACCACCACACCCAACCACGGCGCACCTCACCGGATCCTGCTCAATTGGACCCCGCTCACCCCAGACGACACTCTCAAGACCATGAAGAGCATCCACTCCAGACCACCCTCAGACCCATGCCCGCACCACATCTTTCATAGAGCAGCCATTGCCACCGAGCTCCGTCGCACATTCAACTGCTCCATCGAGACCACCACCTTCCCCGACGACTGGAACCATGCCGAGATCATCCCTCTGCTAAAGAAACCTTCCGCTGACCCGACAGACCTCAATAACTTTAGACCATCTCCCTGCTAAGGTAATAGAGAAGGCCATTAACACCCATTGCTCAGAGTTTATCAAAGCAAACCACGTCCTGTACATCTCCCAATCCGGCTTCAGAAGTAACCACAGCACCGAGACTGTACTTCTCGCCGCCACAGGCGAGATCCTCTCCCTCCTTGACCGGGGTGAAACCGCAGCCCTCATACTTCTGAAACTCTCGACTGCCTTTGTCACTGCTCCTACCACACCCTAGTCATGAGACTACACAATGCAGGGATCTGCGACAAAGCCCTGGACTGGATCCACTCCTTCCTCACCGGTCGAACACAGCAAGTCAGACCACCTCCATTTGTCTGAGAACCCACAGAAATCAGATGACGAGTTCCCCAGGGCTCCTCCCTGAGCCCCACCCTCTTCAACGTCTACAGGGCCCTCTCGCGGCCATCGTCTGGAACTACAGACTCAACATAGTCTCCTACAGCAGACGACACCCAACTGATCCTCTCCCTCACCAACAAACCCACAACCACCAGAAACAACTTCCACAGTGGGGGGAAGGCCGTCACCACCTGGATGAAAACCAGTTGCCTCAAACTCAACTCAGAAAAGACCGAAGTCCTCATCCTGGGATCCACCCCCGCAGCTTTGGATTACTGCTGGTGGTCTTCCGCATTGGGAACCCCCACAACCCCCACGGACCACTCACGAAACCTCAACTTCATACTGGACTCCTCACTTACAATTAACCGCCAGATCAACAATCTCCTCATCATGTATCCACATGCTTCGCCTGCTTCAAAAGACATTCAGATGGATCCCCATCGAATCCAGAAAAACGGTCACCCACGCACTAATCAGCAGCAGACGAGACTAAAGCAAAGCACTCTACGCCAGTGTCACCCCGAAACTCCTCCGGAAACTAGTGAACGTCCAAAATGCCGTAGCCATACTGGTCCTCGCCATTCCCCGCCGCAGTCATATTACCGAACACCTCAGAGAACTACACTGGCTCCCAGTCCACAAAAGATTCTCCTTCAAGCTACTTATGCACTCCTACAAAGCCCTCCATGACGCAGGACTAGCATACAGTACCCACCAGACGCCTCCATTCCACCCACCTGGCCCTTGCCACCGTCCCTCGTATCCACAATACTTGTACCGGAGGAAGATCCTTCTGCCACCCCGCTGCCAAGACCTGGAACATCATGCCTCTCCACCTCAGACAATCCCCGTTGCCGACTCAATTCAGGATGGTTCTCAAGACCTGGCTCTTCTACTGTGGTAAATAAAATCTTCTTTACCGGACTGAATTTCATACTGGATCTTTAATAAAAATAGCTCAGAATAATAAGAGGCAGAATCCGTGGTATAAGAGGTTTCTGAATGGGCTTTATTCCAAAAATGGCCGACTCGAGTCGCGGCCTTCAGGTTCCGTCACCAAGAAGGTTCAGGAAGTGAAGTACAATACTTTATTGACAGACATGCATTTTTATAATAAATACATTACAATGAAACGAATGTAGAAGGCGTAACATTTGATAAGAAAAGTGACATAACAGGTACGTAATCGAAACTAGGCGTAATAAGGAATAAAAGAAACATGATTGGTTAGGATTATCAGACATAGGTGGATCTATAAGATAATACTTGGCATAGATGCGCGCGCAGCAGCATGACGTGTAATTGACGTGCAACTAGGGGGTGAAGGGGACTTGACATTAACTCTACATATGGAGACGAAAAGTCTGAGGGGTCAAGTCAACCTAATCCCAAATCATATCTAACATCCTATGTTTGAAGAACTATGTTATCCACAAGGAAGGACTTTCGGACAGAATCTAGTCTATATTGATTGTGTGCGTGCACAAACGCCTAAGTGTCTATATGAGATGCGAGAGGCAGAAAACTTTCCATGGCAGCAGGGCTATGAATCACTTGCAGGAGGACGGAAAGGCTGAGTCCTTTGCTTGTGAGCTAAAGGAAATGTTTACCTAAATCACTAGACAGGAATGCATCGGCTGAGAGCAAAATAGATAATTCGAAGGTGAAATACAGCTTCTTGGCAGGCAGGCGAAGGCTGGCCGAGGCAGGCACCGTTAGCTGCACAGGGAGTAGGACAAAGTTCATGGATACAGATGCGAGCTCAAGCTGAAGCTGTCAGAGACAGAGAGCAGGGAAAGGCTTTGAGGACAGAATCGGGCCTACTTGCCTGAACTGTAAAAATGGAGTAACTTAGCCATATAAAGTCGGTGGCCTTTCATGCTTAGGAATCGAATATCCAGCCCATTGATGGCGGATCTGACAGAGAACATGTCGACGGTAGACACACATATGTTTGCGTCTTAGAAACTGGAACTGGAGGGAACATACATGTACTTGTAACATGCATATAGAACCGTTGGGGTCCAAGATAGGGGACATAACTGATCAGGAAAATCCACATTTCCACATTCCCTCCTTGTCCCCTACTTGCCCTTCAAGAGATATCAATCTTCATCATTCCATCGATTTGCTCATGGAGCATCATTTCTTCTTCCTTCTTCTTCCGGCATTTTGAACGAGAACTGTGATATGGAATGCATGATGTGGCACACAGACCACAAATCGCTGGTCCACATTGCAGGCATAAACAACAACTGAAAAGCATAAGAAGGCCAATACCTAGGAAGGATAGAACTCTCCATCCCCAGGCTGATATCACACTCCAAAACCACCCGGACCACGTCCAAGTGCCTGGATTCTCGTGTATCTGGCTTACAATCTTATGAAGGCGTGTTATAGCTTTATATACAGATGGCGAATTTTCTGGTATGAATATGCAGCAGCTGGATCCGATGACCCTGCAAGCTCCGCCCCTATCGGCCAGGATGACGTCAAGGACAAGACGATTATGGAGAACAACAATTCTCATCACTGATTGTTCTTCTGTCAGATTGCCTAGGGCGGCTATAGTCTCGTTTACTACAGCTTCAAGGGTCTTGGTGAGTCTGCGTATCAGCTTACTATTTGATATTGTACCTATATAGGGAAAGATACCTTTATTGAAATCTACATACTTGTCCCATGCCGTCTCAGTATAATCGACAACTGGGAGATCTCTTCGCTCTCTATTGTGTACTAAATGAACATTTCGATAATAATCAGGGGGAGCTAGGAAAACAGGTGGCAAAAGGAATGCTATGTAACAGGTACCATCCCAATCTAGAGGCAGACGCATATATGCCGTCTGACCACATATAAAGTAAGAATGGCTAGAAGCTCTAAATGAAGATTTACCTTGATCACTATATTCTACTGTAGTAACGCATTTACTATGGCCCATATGTATGGAACCAACTTTTCTCACACATAATCCACCCTTGACTGGAAATACTAACATAGTGGGCAGAATTAGTTCAACTTCGGATTTGACATTCAAAATCATAAGATTAGGCGTAAAATTACCTAATTTATACACTTCATTTTCTAAATCAGTTCCTGTTCTACTGGGGTGACCCTCCTTATTAGGGTGACAGACTTTGAATAAAACTAGATTCAGATTTCCCCATATCCAATGTTGTTGATAAACTGCTGTGTCTGGGTCTATGGAATTTAATAAACTAAACCATGCTCCACAGGAGCCATTGTGTGTGAACGGATGTGGAAAGAAAGGCAGAACTCCTTTGTTATTCTGATAGGGAGGGAGTCGGCCACACACCCAACAATTGGTGGCATTACTAGTCTGATGGGAATGATGTAACATACTAATGAAGGTGTTATTGCGCAGCGCAAGTCTATAGGACAACTCATGTGGGGGTAGGTCACTAAAAGAATGTTCATCAGTTATATTGAAAGCACGTTTAGAAACAGGATAATACATATGCAACAATATACTTGCAGTAACTATTAAAAAACTCAAGAAAAACAAAATTAATAAAGTCACAATACAGTGGCTACGCAGTAATTTACAATAAGCATGTCGTTTCATTATGATTCTGGACTCTACATCATTCAGACCTAAGGGATACATGTCGGGACAGATTCAACCGCTTCACCTTGGAGAGGACTTAAACAATCAAATCGTCCGACAGTTTGGATCTGGACCTGAGTTTCTGCTTATAGAGTTCGGTGCTACTGGCCTCAGCCAAAGGTAGCTTTGAGTCAATGGGGGAAGACACACGGGTAGTACTGTTTGTGTCAGGAGGAAGTCCATGAAATTTCTTGATATGGCTGGAATGCACCCAGCCTTTTCTCCCTTCGATCTTCACAGCTGTTCTGGTCGTCAGCAGGACCAACTTAGGAAGCCTCCACCTTGGTTCCAGTTGGGTTTTCCGATCAAAATTCCTGACGAGAACATAATCGCCGGGAATTACGTCATGAGGTTTCACCTCGGTGTTGTCGGGAAAAGCTGCGACTACCTGTGAACGACAAGATTGTAGTGCAGACATCAAGGAAGCCAGGTAATCTGTCAGCATATTACAGTCAACATCAGTTATTTTACGGGGTATAGGCGTCCCCCACATATTCGGTGGTCTACCAAAGATCACCTCATAAGGGGATAGCCCTGTTCGAGAGTGTGCTACCATCCTCATGTAAAATAGCGCAACTGGTAAGGCTACTATCCAGTCCACACCTTTTTCCTGACATATTTTAGACAATCTGATTTTTAAAAGTTGATTATGTCGTTCCACGAGACCTGCTGCCTCGGGGTGTCGGACACAGTGGAATTTCCACTGATATCCCAACAAAAGTGAGACATGTTTCATTAATTCAGATGAGAAAGGCTGACCGTTATCTGAATATACAACACGTGGTAAACCGTACCGTGGGAAGAATTCTCGAACTAGCTGCTTGGCAGTAGTCGGGGCAGTGTAATCTGATACGGGATACGCCTCTGTCCAACGGGAGAGAGCGCAGACAACTACGAGAACATATTTGAATCCTCGACAACGTTCCATCTGAATATAATCCATCTGGAGGACTTCAAACGGATGGTCAGGAGGCTGAAATCCACCCTGCTCTACGGGAACACTCTTTCCTGGATTAAACTGACAACATATCATACAGGTACGAACTTTTTGTTTAGCTGCTGCTCGTAAATGTTTGTTAAACCAAATGTGCTGAATGCTGTCTAGCATAGCCTTCTCTCCTAAATGTGCTGGACTGTGAACTGTAGCTATAATGGCTTGAACCATGGAATCAGGGAGAAACCATACAGATTTCTCCTTCGTCATCCATCCTTGATCTGTCTGGATCCCTCCTAGTTCAGTCCACTTCTTTATTTCTTCTGCTGTGGCATGTGTCTGTATGTCAATTATGTCAAGTGCGGGATCCTTAATTGTCATACACTGTGTTGGTGTCTGAACTACTGGCTTTGTCATGTCTAATGTGCGATTCTGAGCAGTCTGTTTAGCTGTTCTGTCAGCTAAATCATTGCCTTGAGAAATGATATCAGTAACCTTCGTGTGTGCTTTACATTTCATAATCGATATAGCAGTGGGTAGATGTATTGCGTCTAACAAGGCATGAATGAGGGGTCCGTGCTGAATGTGGGCACCATGGGAGGTTAAATAACCTCTCTCTCGCCACAGCACGCCGAAGTCGTGTACAACTCCGAATGCATAACGTGAGTCAGTG
Organism: Triturus cristatus; assembly: GCF_964204655.1. Lineage (NCBI taxonomy): Eukaryota > Metazoa > Chordata > Amphibia > Caudata > Salamandridae > Triturus > Triturus cristatus. The sequence continues at coordinate 102,727,120 of NC_140587.1, forward strand.
TATACATTAACTTTCTTATTTGTGGCTTGAATACAGGCTTGTGTTAGAGCAATAAGTTCTGCTGCTTGGGCTGACAAAGTGTCTATACAATTTGTCTCAATAACTTCAGTATCTGTTGTGACTGCATACGCGGCCACTAAATCTCCTGTACTTGTTCTCATGCACGATCCGTCTACATACAACGTCAGGTCTGGATCTAACAATGGAACGTCTGTCAAGTCTTGTCTAGGTTTCGTCTTTATTTCAATGATTTCAACACAATCATGAGCTAGTGGGTCTGTTCCAATTACAGGTAATAGTGTAGCAGGATTCAATGTATTACACCGTCGGATCTCTATGTGTGGTTGAAACAATGTCAGTTCATAACCGGTAAGTCTTGCTATGGTCAAGTGTTGTGTTTGTGTTCGGTTCACAAGAACCTCTACTGCATGTGGTACTTGTACTGTCAATGGGTGTCCTAATACTATGGCATCGCTTTGTCTGATTGCTAAAGCTGTCGCTGCCACTGATTTCAGGCATGCAGGCAAAGCCTGAGCTACGGGATCTAATGTACTGGAAAAATAAGCACATGGCTTGCGTGATCCTGCTTGATCCTGAGTGAGTACTGACAAGGCAGTACCTTCGCGTTCTGTAACAAAGAGTGTAAAATGTTTGCTATAACATGGAGTTGCTAAAACAGGTGCTTGACATAAAGCTTCCTTTAGGCTTTCAAAAGCTTGTGTATGTTCCTGAGTCCAAGGGAGAACAGTCGATGTGGCTGCCTCCTGTGTGGTTAACTGAATGAGTGGTTTTGCTAGAAATGCGTACTGAGGGATCCACTGCCTACAATATGAAGTGAGGCCTATGAAAGCTCGCACCTCCTTTTGTGTCTGGGGTATTGACATGTTAGCAATTAACTGGATGCGATCTGGTGTAAGCTGCCTTCCCTCCTTGGACAGCGAGTGACCAAGATAAATAACTCGCTGGACACAGAATTGCAGCTTAGAAGGAGACACCTTGTGCCCCTTGTTGGCTAGAAAATGTAGAACTGTCAGAGAAGCCTTTTCACATTCAGATTCGCTTCTCGCGGTGATCAACAGATCATCAACATATTGAAGCAGTGCAGTATTGACTGGCATGTGGATACTGTCAAGTTCTCGTTTCAGTGCTTGGCTGTAGATGCTGGGGCTTTCTGTGAATCCTTGGGGAGCGCGTGAGAATTTAAAGCTGCGCCCATTTAAACTGAATCCGAACAAGTATTGGCTTTCCGGATCTATTGGGACGCTGAAAAAGGCATTCTTGAGATCGATTACAGTAAAGAATGTTGCTTCGGAATCAATTGCTGTCAACAATGATGATATATCAGGGACCACAGGGAATTGTGGTACAATGCACTTGTTTAGTTCACGCAAATCAATAACCAATCGGTATACTGGTGGGGCAGTAGGGTCAGTTCGTTTAAGAATCGGAATTATCGGTGAATTACATACATTGGAGTCTGTTTCTACAACCACTCCCTGGGCAATTAGCTCATCAATGATTTTCAGCAAAGCCACTACAGCATCATGCGGTAACTTGTATTGTCGCATTCGTGGTAGTACCACTCCTGCTTTCAATGTGACTCGATAGGGTGTAATGTTCATGCAGCCAACATCCGTAGGGCCTTGTGCCCATAGATGTACTGGTAAAGTCTGTAGTCGGGGATCCATGTCTCTAGACACATAGTGACCTTTAAAATCACGTAAAAACAACCTTACTCCTTCCGGAGAACAACATATTATGGCTCCTAGTGCTTTCAGAGTTTTAATTCCTAACAGATTTTCTGGGCATGATTTAGTAAGCAATAAATCTGTAGTTCGTGTCAAAGGTCCTATCGTAAGTGGTAGAGGCTGTGATACTTCATTAACAATAGGTTTTCCTGAAAAACCAAGGGAAACATTTTGAGAGCCTGAGAGGGGTGCCCCTGGAACTTCACTACGTTTTATAGTTGTTCGACTTGCCCCTGTATCGAGTAAGAATTTTCTATCTTGACCTAATAATTCACTGTGTACATAAGGTCCTTCTTGATCTACAGGAATCTCGATAAGCGGTAAGTCAACTTCCCTCTCTAGGCTGGTTCATGCGTAACGCTGATACTCAGGGTATTCATACTGTGCAGTCTGATACATTTGTCGTGTTGTGGTTTGTGTGGCAGTAGCAGGCAACGGTGGTGCAGCTGGCACAAACTGTATGGGTTGCTGTGAGGCTGGCATGGACTGTTGCTGAACTGGCATGGACTGTCCATGCTGCATAGCTCCTTGTTCATTCTGATCGTGTCTAACTAATCGTGGTCTCTCTTTTGCAATACCTGTAGCTATATTACGTTTCAGGACTGGACAATCGTGTACATAATGGCCTAGTTGTTTACAGTAATTGCAGGTTCCTTTTACAGGAACTGCAGAATCACCAGAATGTGTCACACCCTTTTTGTGACCATCTGCTGGTACTGTCTGAGACACTAGCATTTTCATTTTTGTATCTTTCATACGTCTTTGTTCGTGTTCTTGTTCATCTCTAATTCTATTGTGATGATACTGTAACATTTGTAGCATTTGTGACGGAGTGTTACTTTGCCAGGTACTCTCGAATTTTAGTATTCTATTCTTCACTGGAGGCAATGCATTTTCCACTAATTTTGTCACAAATAAATGTGTGTGCTACGGTCTCATCACCGTATTTTTCAGGACTGTCAATCCAGTGAACGGCTGATCTGGCTAATTCTTGTTCATCCATGGAATCGAGGAGGTGGTAACCCCTTCGTTCTCGTAGTATTTTATCTGCGGCTTGAAACGAATGTTCAGGAGACTTCAGATTGATTACAGGCGTCGGATACGTTCTGCTATTATTTGGGCATGCAGAGTGTATTGGATCAGAAAAACATCTAGTATTTTCACAGGATCTTCCTCTGCCTACATAGGCTATGGTCTCTGACTGTCTTGCGGAATTCCCTGATTCGGACACTTCATCTTGCTCAAACTCGTCTGTTCCCAATCTTTCTTCATGAATACGCTCTATTTCTTTACGGATTTTTCGGCACATGGCTATTATACAATTTTGCTTATCGTGTCTCCCTTCTGATATATTCTGGCTCCATCTTGTAAGAATAAGCATTGCATTCGGGTCTACCCCCGGACGGTCTTGATTTCTGATCACACAGTTTATGAGGAAACGTAACAGTTCCCCCTGTATCTCTACTTTCTGGAATTCCATAGCTCTGTTAATACATCCTGGATCTCGTCCTGTTTGGACAAAATGATATATGTTATCTAGATGCGTAGTCATTCCTGGTAACCTTGCTAAATACTCTGCGGCTCGCCTGATACGTAATGATGCCAGGACCATTTCGTCCTCTTTACCAACCACCGGGTCATATCTACAATTTACAAGGAGTTCCTTAAGCGTACGTTCACTTACGAATTTAGGTGTACGTGAATGCGCTGATTCTTGAAAGACAAGTTTATTTATTCTGGGTGGTGTAAAGGTATTGCTAGCACCTCCCGTGGCCCCATCTGGGGCGTCGGGTGTGAATGGGTTCGTTGAACGTGACACAGCAACTATGGGTGTCGATACCCCTGGAGAATCGACTGCGGAGACAGATGCGGTAACAGATGTGCTTGCCGACGCTTGTGTCGGGACTTGCTGTTGCACGGGGACAGATACCTGATCCGGACGTTGAACCCCTCCGCCAGACGGTCTATGTGGTGGGGCGTTAGCATACTCGGGAGCTGCGTCGTCTAGATATGAGGAAAGAAAAACATCTTCTGCGGTTCTGGGATGCCCTTTTGGATGTACCTTAATTGGAAATAATGGGGGTGGCAAGTCTTTTGGCATCTCTGGAGCAGCCTTAGGTAGTCCTTCGGCTAGGAGGGGATACATACCATTCATAAGAGCATTTCTTTGTCTATTTACTTGTTCTGATTTCACTCGGATACCTTCCTCAATTAATAGATTTTCTTGAGCTTTATTTGAACTTTCTTTACTCCTCTCTTCTTGTCTACGTGCTTTTTCTGTACGTCTATGAGATTCTTTACGCCATAACTCAACAGCGTCTTTCTGTGACTGTCTGACCTTTCTTTTCCATAACTCTTCCTCCACTTTCATGATGCACTCTGCATCCCAGGTTCCCGCTGCGGGCCACCTTTGACTTTCCGGCAATCCCTTGGTATAATCTACCCATAGATCAAGAAACAATATGGCATCTAAGCCATGCTTATGGTACATAAAATGCCCTGGAGTGTCCCTAGGAGGAATAGGAACTGCTTCTTCAAGCACCCCTTTTCTGGTAGTAATCTGTCTTAACTTCGAGAAGAGCGGCATATTGACAACTGATCTGATACTTACTCTTGAACTTACTTAATACGAAAAAAACACAATAATGAACAGTGAACAATGAACAATCATTCATACCACAATATTTGAACACTTTAAACATTAAACATTAAACATTTTGACAACGACCGACAATGATGACAGTCTGCCTAACTAATCACCACGCTGAATTCTTGACAATAACTGGATACTTCGGAATACTTGATATACTGCTAAACAGTACATATACACTGCTAAACAGTGCAGACCGGATTTGTGTACCCAAATCCGTCTTGACCGGCACAACCTATGTGCGCGTCAACACGCCTCCTCGGCGATGGTACTCACCGAGTAGCTCCTTGAAACGGAAGGCCTCAGAGAATGGACAGGACTCGATGACTGCGGACAGCGGACCCTCTGGACATCGGGATTTCGAAAAACCTGGTGGGCCTCTGTATACCTCGGATCTTGTTCTCTCAGCTAGGCTCTGGTCGGGATACTTCGCACTTCTCACCGCCTCGTCTGGGTTGATCGCAGCCTCAGTCGCCCCCGCTTGACCGGAGGGAGCTTACAGGAAATCCTGCTGGTACGCGTTTATGGTCCGTCCAGCTGTGGCAGGAGACCGGGCCTGCAACGCACCGCCGGCGCGTGAGATGAGAAAGTGTCCCTGTTCGGGCGCCATTATGTGGTAAATAAAATCTTCTTTACCGGACTGAATTTCATACTGGATCTTTAATAAAAATAGCTCAGAATAATAAGAGGCAGAATCCGTGGTATAAGAGGTTTCTGAATGGGCTTTATTCCAAAAATGGCCGACTCGAGTCGCGGCCTTCAGGTTCCGTCACCAAGAAGGTTCAGGAAGTGAAGTACAATACTTTATTGACAGACATGCATTTTTATAATAAATACATTACAATGAAACGAATGTAGAAGGCGTAACATTTGATAAGAAAAGTGACATAACAGGTACGTAATCGAAACTAGGCGTAATAAGGAATAAAAGAAACATGATTGGTTAGGATTATCAGACATAGGTGGATCTATAAGATAATACTTGGCATAGATGCGCGCGCAGCAGCATGACGTGTAATTGACGTGCAACTAGGGGGTGAAGGGGACTTGACATTAACTCTACATATGGAGACGAAAAGTCTGAGGGGTCAAGTCAACCTAATCCCAAATCATATCTAACATCCTATGTTTGAAGAACTATGTTATCCACAAGGAAGGACTTTCGGACAGAATCTAGTCTATATTGATTGTGTGCGTGCACAAACGCCTAAGTGTCTATATGAGATGCGAGAGGCAGAAAACTTTCCATGGCAGCAGGGCTATGAATCACTTGCAGGAGGACGGAAAGGCTGAGTCCTTTGCTTGTGAGCTAAAGGAAATGTTTACCTAAATCACTAGACAGGAATGCATCGGCTGAGAGCAAAATAGATAATTCGAAGGTGAAATACAGCTTCTTGGCAGGCAGGCGAAGGCTGGCCGAGGCAGGCACCGTTAGCTGCACAGGGAGTAGGACAAAGTTCATGGATACAGATGCGAGCTCAAGCTGAAGCTGTCAGAGACAGAGAGCAGGGAAAGGCTTTGAGGACAGAATCGGGCCTACTTGCCTGAACTGTAAAAATGGAGTAACTTAGCCATATAAAGTCGGTGGCCTTTCATGCTTAGGAATCGAATATCCAGCCCATTGATGGCGGATCTGACAGAGAACATGTCGACGGTAGACACACATATGTTTGCGTCTTAGAAACTGGAACTGGAGGGAACATACATGTACTTGTAACATGCATATAGAACCGTTGGGGTCCAAGATAGGGGACATAACTGATCAGGAAAATCCACATTTCCACACTACTGCGCCTCAGAGCTCAGACTGTTCAAAAACCTCCTCCCCTGCCCCTCCACCCCCACCCCCCACCCTTCATGTGCCTTGAGACCCTCACAGGTGAGTATCCGCGCCTAACAAACCCTGATTGATTGATTCAAGGGAAGGCTGGCAGGGCGGTTGGGGTCATGGACCCTTTTTTCAGAGGCTCTGCACCTCTGGACATGGCGGGAACAACAGGGCGTTTCCCTGGTGCTGCAGCTGGCAGGCTCGCTGAACGTCAGAGCGAACAAACTCAGTTGAATGGCGTCTCCACCCGGAGATGGTGCAAGGTCTCTTTCAGCAGTGAGGAGAGCCTCAGTTAGATCTGTTGACCACCACTGAGACCGTGCAATGTCAGCAGTTCTGTGCTCTGGAGTTTCCAAGGTGACTCTCGCTCAGAGATGCTTTTCGTCTCGAGTGGCACTCTGGCCTCCTGTATGACTTTCCCCAATACCACTTCTGCACAGAGTTCTTAAGAAGATCAGGAACGACCGGGCCCAATTTATTCTAATGGCACCTGAGTCCAACTAGCTATAGTGTCTCACTTGCCCTCCTAACCTTAACAGAGATACAAGTGTATTTGCACCCCAGAACACAACATTTTCGACCCTCTCAGGGATCGGGGTAACCGGGCACACCCTTTCGCTCTCTCACTTGTACTTGTCCACAATAAGATAAACAAGAGACATGACGGAAGTTTAGAATATTTATTTAAACTATTATACTCTAAAATGCAGTATTTGTGCCACAATTAAAAAACAAATCCACACTAAAAATACAGTTAGCATGGTCAATAAACCATATACCATGAAAAGCCCTCTGATGGTATAGGACACCGTTGTCTAGCCCTCCCTCCCCTTCTACTGAAGCTGATTAATAGATCAAAGATCTCTGGGATTAGTTTCAGACCCTGTACCTTAGCATCCATCTGTGTGTTTAGGAACTCTGTGCTCATCTATATGACAAAACATGTACTCATAAACAGCTGCATTCTTGTCTGATGTCTAGATGCTAGTGCCTGACCAGAGAAAATACCAAGGGGCATTGTTTGAACTTGTCTGTTGTGTGCAGTCTAAATAACAGGAAAAGAACAGAAAGCAAAAACATTTGCAGGTCCTGTGTGAAAATACAATGTGGTACAAAGGCAAGCATGTTTATATAGTAACGTGTGCAAAGGAAAATGTGGCCTACAACATGCACAATTAGGCTGGAATAGTGAAAACTACAACGGGCCATGCAGGAAACACAATACAAGGTTCTGAATTGACATCTGCGCACCCTCCACCTACATGCGTGGAGTTTGATCGGCGACAGTTGACAGCTTTTGACCTTCCTCCCAAAGTCTGTGATGTTGTTCTGGGAGCCAGGCATCCCTTCACCTAATGGGTATACGCTTGCCAATGGGGGAAATGTGTGTCATGGAGTGCTTTCCTGCTTTCCACAATGTTGACCTCCTGTCTGAAACTCTGTCATGAGTTCTCTTTTTTGCATCGTCTTCGACCCAGCAGGGCTCTGCTTTGTGCACAGTTAAATGTTACCTTTCTGCTATCTTGACATTCTTGTTGGACCAGCCTTCTCTCTTTAAGGCATCTGTTGTGGCTAGGTTCCTCAAAGGTCTACAACATATGCTTCCACCTACGTCCTTCATCATGCCTCAGTGGGTCCTCAATCTAATCCTCACCTTTCTCACGTGCGCATGATTAGAGCCTCTGCATAATTGCCCTCTTATGCTATTGACCATCAAAACTGTCCTTTTAGTTACCATAATATCAGCCAGGAGGGTCGGTGAACTGCAAGAGCTCTCTGCGCACCCTCTTCATGTCACCTTTTACACAGACTAGCTTGTTCTCTGGACATACGCCTCCATCCTTCCGAAAGTTGGTTCTCCATTTCATATAGGCCAGAAAGTCACCCTGCCTACTTTCTTTACTCCACCTCATCCCTCCAAAGAAGAAGAGAGACTTCCTTGCCTGGACCCAGAACGAGCATTGTCATTCTACATTCTACAAGCGAGCTCCGGGTGGATGATCGATTGTTTGTGGACTTTGTGAGAGCAAAAAAGGGAAAGCTGTACAGTTGAAAACCATCTCATGATGGATTGTCCTATGCATTAAGATCTGCTATGCATTTTCCAAGCAGCTCCCTGAGGGCTTGCGGGCTCAAACTACCAGAGCCCAGGCTGCGATCTCTGCGTTAGTGCATGCGTTCCTCTCCTAGACATCTAGGAGGGATGTGGACATCACTGCACATGTTCACAAAACACTACTGGGTGGACAGTCCGTTCCGTTAGGATGGGCACTTTTTGGTTTAATTGGGTTCTCAGACTCACCTCTGGTGAGGTGTTGCCTGGGTATCTATTAAAAGGTAAGAAATCTGCAGATAAAAGTCTCTATCAGATGAATAAGTTACTTACCTTTGGCAACGCCTTATCTGGTAGAGACTGTCTTGCGATAGAGTCCTTATCTACCCTCCCATCCTCCCCACTCTTCGAACCAGTTCAGGTGAAATGAAAACCCTTTCTTTTCCAGGCCTTAGTCTTTTCATCGCCAGTTGTCAGTTCTACTTGTGGCTCCGTGGAGCTGAATGACGCTACTGACAGGCTCGCAGGGGTACTGCTCGAAAATCTTTCAGATCCAGTCTGACGCCTGAGTATGGTGAAAGGTAAGCAATCTGAGGCTAGATAGAATGTCTACCAGATAAGGTGTAAGTAACTTGTTCTTCAGACTCCTTCCTTACCACTGTCCCTGACATCAGTTGTATATGTGTGTCTATTTACTCAGTAAAGAGCCAGTGTCTCAAATCTAGGTTAGAAAGAGAAACCATTATCGATTTTGAACATTCTTTTGGTGAGAACTATTCGAACCATTTTTCAACTTGGATGGAGCAGTTTGAAAAGTGACACAGGCAAGTCAACTAATGTGCCATGGAAGGGATGCATCCATGCAGGGGCATTTAAAGCCTCACACTAACTTTAAAACCGACTGCTTCATGTCAATGAGTTTCCTAGAGCTTCAGCTTTAGGGTATAAAGTGAAGTTGGAAGGCATAGGTCTGGTTTAGATGGGCATTGTAGTCCGTAGCCTCTGTGAACTGTCGCAAGTCGTCTTAGTCAAAGAAGTTCAGTTTGTAGTTTGATCAGTGTGTGGTGTTGGGCAAAATACATTTTTCTCATTTAATTTGCAAGTTATGCAAGAAGTGCATAGTATGAAAATCATTTATCTTACCAACTCCCTTTACTGGCAAAGTGCAATAATAAAATTATTAGCAGTCAGTCCATGTAATTTGACGTGTTAATTTCCATGTTTGAATTACACAAATATTGTGATATTACAGGTGTCATTGCACGGTTTAAGGTGTCCAAGTGCCTTTATGCATGTAAGGGACCTGAAAATGTTACATCTATAAGTTTACTTGAGTTAACAGCTTGGTAATGTTCTCTCACAAAATAAAATACATTTCATACTGTCTAATCTGATATGGGAACAACATGTTTTTTTTTAAAGTGTAGTAGTTAATACTGTGAAACAACATCAGTTTAGAACCTATATAGATTGCCCAGCATCCTTTTGTTAAATATATATTTTGGAATATCTTTGCAGAGCCCTTAACCTAGAAGAGCAACTTTTACCTTTAGAGAGTAAGGTAGAGGCACTGGAGGAGCAGATTAAAACAATGAAAAGGGACATCGAGAACTTGGATGACCGGCTGCATACATGGAAGGTTTGTTGACTAAATCGTTTCTTTTTTTTGTCACAACATTTGCATTTCTTTTAGGCAGAGTATTACTTTTATAGTAAAATAACAGATGGTGCAACAATCCGCTCCTATCTTCCCTGCCTCTTTACTTTTAAACCAGACTTTGTGTGCATTCCCTGTCACTGAGGGGTCCCCCTCTACATAAGCTCTTGCAAGGATTGCATTTCAGACACCAACACTATTAAACTTTCCATAAATTAAAACCAGTACTGGGTTACATTGAGTTTGCTATCTATTGAGGAAGGGATTTCTATGTTAATGGTCCTGGACGGAGGGTTGTGGGCCTGCCTACCATCTCCAGGAACCCCCATCTGGCCCAATCCGACCCTTGAGGCAGTGCCTCCAGGAACCAGGAGGGCTGAAGACCATCTTGTCTACATCCATCCCCACACCCGAACAGGCCCGAGATAGTAGGCAATTAGTCCTTGCTGCGACGTTACAGGATCCAGCCTCCCTTTCTTCTGATTTATTTACATTGGACAAAGGTGGCACCTCCTCTTCTCTCCATCGTCCCAATTGTAACAACTCAGATGGTGGATCCTTTTAAGCGCTCCTCTCACGGTCTCATTAACCTCTTTCACCAAGAGTGACTGCATTCGTGGTCAATGTTTGAACCCTCCCACTATATGGTCTCCCATAATGGCCTCCGTCTATTTTAATACTTCTATGCAAGCCTTGCTGACCCATGGGTGGGCATTTTGTTCCCAGTACTCTCGGACCTCTGACGAGAGCAGTACTCCCCCTCCCTGATGAGGTTTTCACAATTTTTCCTCACATTTGAGTGGTAAGCTGTTTGCCTACTGCTCTGTTTGGTTCGATTTCTCTGATCTTACTTGCAAATTTCCCACCTGTCCCCCTCCTCCCTACAGCAACTCCCCATACACAGCAGTTAACAGCAAAGACATAGTGGCTCTTATCCACCCTTTTCCTGGCTCTGTCGGTCTTAGATGAGATTTCGCTTCCACTTGTTTGATTCTCAACAAGCTGGTTATAACGTAGTATCATGAAATATTAGGTAAATGGGCATCCTTTCCCATCGCCACAAAATAATAATTCCTTTGTACAGGAGACCCATATTGCCACAACAGAGTGCTCCCTGTCTTCAGAAAAATTGGATGGACAAGATTTCCTCCACAAACTTCTCAGCGTATGCCCCTGGTGCCATGATCTGGATCCTGGGCGGTATCCTTTTCAATTTCTTCCATAGTTATCAACCCAGAGGGTAGATTTCTGCACATAAAGGATTCTCTTGATGGATCACTCCTACTTCTGGGTAGTATTTGCACTGAAACACTGATCAGCCCACATTTCTAGCATGCTTCACAGGTCACAGAGTGCTTGGGCCCAGTTGCCATGGATCTTTCGGAGAGAACTGCACTACAGTTGTCGACACTCACCCAGACAGGTCCCATCCCCCTCTTCCAAAGGCCCCTAAAAGCACTAACTCTTGTTCCCTGAGGGACAAGTTGTGTAATTGGGCTTTAACAGATGTTTAGAGACATCACAACCCAGGTCTTTGATTGTATTCCTATTTCTGTCCCCCCACTTACCTCTTGCGTACATGTGCTTCGACTGAATACCTTTCTCAACTAGCCTATGCACAGTGTTTTCTCGCTCTTAACTACTTGGGTAGAAGCATATTGAATCACAGTCCACTGATCACCATACTCCGCTGGATGGGGGTGTAGGAAGATGGCTCTGTATATACTATACCCAAGTGAGGTATAGTGTGCACAGAGTCCAGTGGAACCCAAAAGGTAGGCAGAGGTAAAGTAGATAGCACCTCACTCTCTATTTGTGGTAGTGTGGTCGAGCAGTAAGGCTTTATCAGAGGACAGTTAATCATTTGTTGTAAACACTCAGTCAGCAAATGAATTCACACACTCAAAGATGGAACTTCAGCCAATTGTTTTTTTTATAAAAATATTCTTTTAGTTGTTTTATTTTATAGAACCAAGCAAGCCTGGCACAGGTAAGCCAAAAATACTTTACAGTAGTAACACAGTTGTAACACAGTTTGGATTGCAATTGTATAGGCACGCTGTTATGATTACAGTATTGTTACTGAAAATGCAATGCTTTGGAAATTGGGTACATATACTTTGTATTGGCCTTTTAATAAAAGGACCAGCAGATAACTTTGCAGATTACTTTACTTACACAGTACAGTATACCTGGATACTGCACTGGGACATTTCCTGTAAACAGATGAGTAAAAGAGTCTTTGTTATTTAGTACAATTTTAAAATGATTTCTTAGGGTTTCCAACTCCTCACTTCGAAACTTTTCATAGAAAAACAGTCAATGTTAACCTATGGAGGAAAATAGTGTTATCGGTTAACAGGTAAGAACTTTTTTGTGGAAGTTGGTATTCTGGGGTTAGACTGAGGAGTCCCCCACGGTCAAGGATGCACTACACCCTCAGCGGCACTAGGGCGGCCGGGTGCAGAGTGCTGAGGCCCAATGTTATCCAATGGGGGTTAAGGGGCCTCCGGTTGGTGGCTGCCGACGAGAAGGCCACTGGGTTGTGGGAGCAAAGCTCCTGGACTTAAGCTCGGGGCAAATGGGGGTTCAAGCCGGCACAAAAGGTGCACCCTCAGCAGCACTGGGGCAGTCGGGTGCAGAGTGCTGTTTTGGCATTGGGCGACCTGTGGCTTCCAAAGGGGAGGTCCGGTTTGCAAACACACTGCAGGCTCGGGGATGAAGGTCTTCTGGGTGCGACCACCACTTGGAGAGGTAATTTGGGATTTTGTGGGTTGGTTAGGCACCATCGGTTGGGCCACCCAAGGCCGCTGGGTGTCGGGTGCAGGGGTGCCTTTTAGGGTCCGATCTTCTTACCAGCTCCTGGTCGCAGTTGGGGGGACCTTCCGGTTTAAGGCTGCAGACGTCGGCTGGAGACTTAAGGCAGGTCAGGGGTCACCGGATCTCGGGTCAGGATCGCCGGGGAGACCTCCTCTGGTGTTGGGCCACTCAAACTCGGGCTGTGGGCGCCATGTGCAGAGTGGTGCAGACCCACGGATCCTTGCGGAACTGGAGTTTGTTGATGAACAAATCCAGTGTTCACGGGAGACAGTCTTTGGGGTGGCAGGCAGGCAGGTCCTCCGGGTTTCTCGTGGTTGCTAGGTGCAGCCTATGGAGGAAAATAGGGTTATCGGTTAACAGGTAAGTACTTTTTAGTGGGAGTTAGTATTTTGGGGTTAGACTGAGGAGTCCGCCACGGTCAAGGATGCACTACACCCTCAGCGGCACTAGGGTGGCCGGGTACAGAGTGCTGAGGCCCAATGTTCTCCAATGGGGGTTAAGGGGCCTCCGGTTGGTGGCTGCCAACGAGAAGGCCACTGGGTTGTGGGAGCAAAGCTCCTGGACTTAAGCTCGGGGTAAATGGGGTTTCAAGCCAGCACAAAAGGTGCACCCTCAGCGGCACTGGGGCAGTCGGGTGCAGAGTGCTGTTTTGGCATCGGGCGACTTGTAGCTTCCAAAGGGGAGTCTCCGGTTTGCAAACACACTGCAGGCTCGGGATGAAGGTCTTCTGGGCGCGACCACCACTTGGAGAGGTAATTTGGGATGTTGTGGGTTGGTTAGGCACCATCGGTTGGGCCACCCAAGGCCGCTGGGTGTCGGGTGCAGGAGTGCCTTTTAGGGTCCGATCTTCTTACCAGCTCCTGGTCGCAGTTGGGGGGACCTTCCGGTTTAAGGCTGCAGGCGTCGGCTGGAGACTTAAGGCAGGTCAGGGGTCACCGGATCTCGGGTCAGGATCGCCGGGGAGACCTCCTCTGGTGTTGGGCCACTCAAACTCTGGCTGTGGGCGCCATGTGCAGAGTGGTGCAGACCCGCGGATCCTTGCGGAACTGGAGTTTGTTGATGAACAAATCCAGTGTTCACGGGAGACAGTCTTTGGGGTGGCAGGCAGGCAGGTCCTCTGGGTTTCTCGTGGTTGCTAGGTGCAGAATACATAGGGATTTCGCTGGAGCAGCTTCGAGATGGGGACAGGCCGGTAGGGCTGGGGCCAAGTCAGTGGGCGGCGTCCTCTTGTTAGCTTTGGCACGGCTGTTCGGTCCTTCTTCTTTTCGTCTTCTGGTTTCTTGTCTGATGAAGCAAGGTTCAGCGGTGCCCCTAAATACTAGATTTAAGGGGCGTTACAGGTAGGTAAAAGCTTGTGACCTGTGGGGCTGACCTGTGGACTTTGTTTTCAGTGCAGTTTTAGGGAAAGAACATAGGCCCTGGGTACCTGATTGGCATAAGCTCAGGGCACACTCAGTCAAAGCACATCAGCAGTTCAGCAAAAAGTGGGGGCATACCATGCAGAAAGAGGGCACTTTCTCACAGGGGGTGGGTAATCACTCCCTTTTTTTTCTCACCTGGCGCGTTCAAAGTGTGCTTTTAGAGGACACTCCCTTCAGAAGCTCCTTATCAAACTCCATCCATGATTGTTTTTTAACTAACAGGGTTAACAGTAGCACTGCCTCTTCACACTCTATTGAGTGGGATGCTCTCAAAGTAATCTTAAGGGGTCGTAGCCTTCATGAAGCCTCTGCCACCTGTAGGCAAATTGTAACAGACCTCACCAAATCTGGAGCAGATTAGTTGAGTGCCAATATATATAAACCCCCTCCTGTGCAGAAATTAGAGTTCCACAGGGCCTCCCTTTGGGAAAACCTATGCTGATTTCATTATATGCAGTACACCACCCATGCTCATACTGAAGTTACCAAGGTGTGAGAATGTGGCTCTGTATATACTGTTCCCATATTTGTACAGGGTGTACAGAGTCCACAGTCCCCAGAGGTTTGGCAGAGGCTATAGTTAGATATAACGTTACTCTCTAAAGTGGTAGCTTGGTCGAGCAGTAAGGCAGTATCAGAGGACAGTGTAAAGCATTTGTTGTACACACTCAGTCAGCAAATGGTCTCACACACTCAATAATTGAACTCTAGGCCAATGGTTTATATATAAAAAAATATATGCTTGTTTTGTTTTAGAACCAACAATAGGTATTAAAATATACTTTCTCAGAATGAGATGCTTTATATAAATACTTTTGCAATATGCAATTGGCTTTTGTAAACAGTTACAAGTGGTTGCAATAGGCAACACAATTTTAAACACAATAATGCATTGAGTTCAATGGAAGTTTCAAGTTATTTGCAACAGATTACTTTTAGGATTACTTTTGGAATTCCAGGACTGGATCCTAGATTCAGTCCTGGGTCAGTACTTAAAATCAAGTGATAAAAGTCGACTTAATTACTGTGATGATTTTTAGACAATATTTTGCTATTTAAAAAGTTGACACTTAGAAAATATTTCATTGAAAACAGTCAATGATTCCCTATGGAAGAAAATTCAAGTTGCAGGTATAGTATGTTCTCGTTACTTTTGTAATCCAGTACTGGGTACCTAGACTCAGTACTGGGACCTTTATCCAAAACAGGTAAGCAATTAAGTTTTCAGAAGTTATACGATTTTTAAAGAATATTTAAAGTTTGCAGAAATTGACACTTGGAAGAGTCAGTTCTGGGCACCAAGATCCAGCACTGGGAGCTCACCTAAGAGCTTGTGAGCATTTTCGTTTTCGTTACTCGGCTGATTTTTGGTGAAAATTTTAAGATTTGAAAAGTCTACACTTAGAAGAAATTTCAGGAAAAAGCCAGTCAATGTTACCCTATGAAGAAAATAGAGTTATCGGTTTAAAGGTAAGTACTCGACTGGCAGAGTTGAGGTTCTGGACATAGACTCAGGGGTCCCCCAGGGTCAGGTAGGTACAGTTGGTTCACCCTCAGCGGCACTAGGACGGCCGGGTGCAGAGCGAGTTAGGCCCAATGTTATCCTATGAGGGATAGGGGGGCCTTGGTTGGTGGCTGCTTACTAGCAGGCCACGCGGCTGTGGGAGCTGGGCTCCTGGTCACTTGCTCAGGGCAAGTGGGGAAGTAGATAGGTGTAGAGGTTTCACTGCCAGGGCCACTGGGGCGGCTGGGTGCAGGGTGCTTTTGAGCCTTCGGGCGCTCAATTGATTTCAATGGGAAATCTCCGGTGTAGAAAAAGACTACACGCTCGGGGACGAGGATTCTTCAGATGCCACCACCACTTCGAGAGGTAAGTTGGGTAGTTGGAGGATAGGTAGGTACCCCGGGATTGGGCACAGGGGGCGCCGGGTGCAGGGGTGCCATTTGGTGTCGGTAAATCTTACCCTCTGTTGATCACGGTTGGGGGGCACCTTGTTCTGAGGCTGCAGGCTTCTTCAGGAGTGTCGAGGGAGGTCCTTGGGTGCCGGACTCGGGGTCACAGTCGCCGTGGGGTCGTCCTCGTGGTCTTTGTTCACTCCGGCACAGGCCAGGCTTGGCTGGTGCAGAGTGTGCTGGGTTCGATGTTCCGGGCTGCTGCCAGGGATTAGAAGTAGATTTTGAGTAGAGCCTCTACTCATGGGAGTCCCAGGGGCTTAGAGCCAAAAGGTAGCCAGGTCCCCCGGGGTTTGTGAGGTTGCTGGCCACAAGAGATGCCGGGTTGGAGCAGGAGCAGGTTCGAGGGTCGACAGGCCAGTAGGGCTGGGGCCAAAGCAGTTTGTGTCTTCCTCTTCTTAGCAGCTGCAGGGCAGGTCTTCTTTCTTCTAGCTCTTCTTCGGATTTTGGAATCTGGAATCTGGGGAAGGAAGGTTCAGGGTGCCCCTAAATACTAGATTTAGGTGCGTTACAGGTAGGTGAAGGGCAGGGACCAAACGGTCCCTGTCCTGGGGTGGGTACACCCCCTATCGTGCCTCTCTCCTGTGGGAGGGGGGCAGTAGCCTAGTCCTGATAGGGTAGGGCTTCCCATCTTCAAGATGGCGAGAGCCCGGAGATGTGCTTCACCTCGCCTCCCCCACCTGAGGGGTGGGGTTGGCAGGCTGGCACATCCCTTGGCCTTTTTGGGGGTTTCCGGCCAAGCTTCCCGCCAGAGTGGGGGGTTGCAGTGGCCTGGGGAAGCTCACAGAGGCGGCATGCCTTTGAAGCTTCCCCCTGCCCATCCTGGGGGAGGAGATTTAGCACCTCGTCCAGGGTGTGCATTGTTGCAGGCCCAGGAGAGCAGGGGCTCTCCTACCCAGGGGTCCAGCAACAAGCCTAGGCAGCCTCAGAACAGACGTGGATTGTAGGTTAGGTTTTAGGGGGCATCTCTAAGATGCCCTCTGGGGTGCTTGGTACATTAAACCCCACACTGGCATCAGTGTGGGTTTAATGTGCTGAGAAGTTTGATACCAAACTTCCCAGTCTGCAGTGTTGCCATTATGGTGCTGTGGAGTTCGTGTTTGACGAGCTCTCTGCACCATGTACTCTTAAATGGCAGCACTGCACTTAGTGCCCAGGAATGAACCTGGGTACTGTAGGGGCACAGGACTCCTGCTCCTGTGCCCACACCATTGGCATAGGGCACCCAGCTAGGGGGGTGGCTGATATATGCCATGGCAGTGTAGGTGATGGGCATGGCACACATGGATGTGTGCCATGTCGACTCTTTGTTTTGTCTTGTACCCAGCCTGCGAGGGCAGTGTGTGTGTGTAAGGGTACAGGGCCTCTAAGGGTGGCACAATGAGTGCTGCAGTCCTTAGAGGCCTTCCCTGGTCACAAGGCCCTGGGTACCTAGGGTACCATTTACCTGGGGCTGACATGTGGCCAGGGTTTGCCAATTTGTGTTTTGTGTTTTTAGGAAAGGAACATAGGCCCTGGGCACCTGATTGGCAGGAGTCCAGGGCACACTCAATCAAAGTAGATTCAGCAATTCAGCAAAAAGTGGGGGCATACCATGCAAGAAAGATGGCACTTTCTCACACAAGGTGGGTAAGCTCCTAGCATGGCTCACCACTCGAGACACCTCTCAGGTCCCTTTCACTAAATTTCGAGACCCAACTGTTTCCTTGGAACACCACCAACGTGGCATGTTACAAGACGGCCTAATACTAGGAACACCTATATGTAGAGATAGCTTAAGACCTATTACCTCAGATATTGGCCTTACTTGCTGATCTCCTCCAAGTTTTTTCATTTTTATCAAGAAGAACTAGAGTCCAACCTCTCCTCCCAATCCATTAAAGAGGCTTTCAGTGCTCTCCCAGCAGCAAAAATACCAGGAACAGACGGCCATACTATGAACACCTACCGGGCGTATGCAGGACATCCCACTCCTAAATTAGAAAAACTCTTAACATCATAAATTTGAGCGCTGCATCATGGGTCTAGGCAAGAAGCACGAAACACAAGGAACACACACTAGATTCGCCAATTTGGCGCTAATATTGGCGAAGCGCTCAATCATAATGAAATGGAAATCTGCAGAGCCTCCAACGCCACTGGCCTGGCACGAAGTGGTAGCTTGATGGGGCAGGGCTGAAAGCATGGCAATTAGGAGAGAGGAAAATAGAAGTTTGAGGAAGGATCCGATTTCCTTAGAGTGGGATGCTATACTGGAACCATTTGTTTCTGCGGAACCTTCCCTGCATTGAATAATGCACAATATATGCAATATTTAATGTCAATCACAGACCCTACACGAATCCTACAGAATTGTAATGTGTAGAGGTGTAAATTGAGCATTTAAGATAATGGGGAAGTTATGTGAGACCTGATGCTCTTAAGACGGGATTCTATAGAAGTGAGGCGGGATAGGGAGAGGGAGCGAGATAGTTAGTAGATGTGGGTAGGTGGGAGGGTAATGGTTGTTTGGTCAATATTCTATGACCATACGTACAACACTTCAACTGTGAGACAATATGTAGATGCATATAAAGTTTATTAATACTGAATGTTGGACGATATATATGTATGCTGGCCAGTATCCCAAAATTATTAAAATATATGTTTAAAAAAACAAAACATAAATTCAAGTGGGCAGTCTTCTGCAATGCCAGAGCAAAATCCTCACTTTCCCAAAACCTCCCTCTCTTGCCCCCACTCATCCACCCTGACAAGAATGGTTTTATTCCTTGCTGAACACCTCCTTAAGCCTTCAGCATCTGTATAAACTACTATAGACTACCCCCAACTTCATTCCCGAAGGCCGTGGCCCTCACCCTATATCTCGTAAAGGTGTTCAACCCCATCCGCTAGGAATATCTATTACAGGGTTCTCAGGCATTTTGAGCGTGGCCTGCATTATTTATATTATCCAGACTCTACTCCATTCCCATCTCCTGGCTCAGAGTGGGCAAGTCCGTCTCCACACCATTTACCATCAGTCACTGAAGTCATCTGGGCTGTTTCCTATTCCTCTACTTTTTACCCTGGCTGTGAAGCTTTTGGCGATTTGACACCCAGCCATGGGCAAGTCCTGAATAATCCTGCTCTCTGACTGGCGTAAAGTGGTATCCTTATATGCGGACGACCTTCTCCTGTGCCTACAGAGTTAGCTTTTCCCAGCTCCCGAATAGTGCAATAATGGCAGACTTTACTGCCGCATCTGGCTTCCAGTCGAACGCCCCAATAACCACATTGATCTTGGAAAAGCCCACTTTTCCTCACCCCACCCACTGGGAGAGCACAACTTTTGGCTACCTTGTTATAAGACTCTTATCACTCTGACACAGGCCTGGATGGCAACTTGACCAAGACAATTGCGTCCCTTTCCTCCCAAATAACATTCTGGAAATTCTTCCACATCTCCCCATTTGGACACATTGCCCTGGGAAAATGGTCATCCTCCCCCACTTTACAACTTTTCTTTTTTCTGCGATTCAGGTGATCTCTTGGGAGAGATTGTTTTGAATGCCGGCAGGAGAGTAACCCTATTGAAGCTTTGCCTTCCCACTGATGCTGGTGAATTAGATGACTCAGTTTGATTTCTTCTACATGGCAGCTCTGCTCCAGTAGTTAAGCAGATGGTTATTGGGCCTATCTCTTGAAGAGACGGCCACATTGACGCTCCCACTAAAAGTAGAGCAACTAAATGCTGCTCACTGACTAACCCCCCCCCCTCCCAACCACCCCCACCATTCCCACTCTCATTCCTAAGTTTGCAGAGTAGTGGTACGCTATTACACCCGAACATTGAACCTCACAAAGGTTACTTCATGCCAGCCCAGTTCCTTTGCTGGGTGTGCCCATCACATTCGCTCCCGTTACTTTTTCCATTCTTACCCACTGGCACAACCCCAATATTCAAACGGCGAGTGAGCTCCTCAACGAAGACCAACCCTATTTCCTTCACAGAACTTATCGATACCCATGGCCTCCATAGGGGACAATAACTAATATTTAGTACTTTCCAGTGCACCTTAAATCGGCTATGGTCCAGTGCAGATTCTATACTGCAACCACACCCATTAGTGCAAGTTCTCTAAGCAGTTGAGCCTGGCCACATTTTGTGGTGTTACGTGGCTCCCATGCCACACTCTTCTCTTGACTCCGTGGAGGGACAAATGGGAAGAGGAGGCTGGCAGACCCTTTCATGACAAAGAATTCTCACTAACACGTGAGATCCCCTTTTTAATTTCTCACAACACAAAGTTCAAAGTCATTCAGTGCTTTATATTGCACAGGGCATACTTCGCCCCTGCTGTCATCAACCAATTCTTCCTCAGGCAAAATCTTCTTGTCCCAACTGCTCGTCCCAATGGCTGACTTCATCTGTTATTGTTCTTAATGTCAACAACTGACCTACCTGTTTAAAGAAAGAGTAGTCATACTTATTATTGAAAACAGGGTTTTTGTTGCACCAGCCCTCCACTTTTTGCCTGGTATGCGATGCAACTTTGACTGAAAGTATGCAGGGTTCCGGCTAGCCAGGTCCCCAGCACCATTGCTCTTGCTCTGCACCTTTTATTCCACAGTTGACACCACTTTGGACTCCACGTAAGTCCCTAGTAAATGGTTCCCTTGGTAACCAGGGCATTGGGACTAAAGAGGCTGCAGCATGGATTGTGCCACCCTGAGGGACCCCTCACCAAGCTCATGCAAACAAACACTGCAGCCTACATGTCTTGAAGCAAAGAAAAGTGAAGAAACGGCATGACACGCATCCCTATGTGCCATGCCTCCAAAACACTGCATGTGGTGTAGGTAAGTCACCCCTACAGTAGGCCTTACAGCCCTAAGACAGGGTGCACTATACCTCGAGTGGGCATATCTGCGGGAGTGGATGTGTTCCTGTGATATCCAAGTCAATTCTTAGATACCACAAGTGCTCAGGGAAGCCATAACGTGTATATGGTCTGGACACCCGTCATTATGAGTTCTCCAGCTAAATGATGGCTTCACTGTACCCACAGATGTTTGGTACCAAACATCTTGTCTTAATAAACCCACACTGATGCCAGTGATGGATTTATTAATAAATGCACCCAGAGGGCACCTTAGAGGTGCCCCCTGAAACCTACGGACTACTAGTGTTTTGACTGACTGGTCTTGACCAGCTGGCCACCACTTACAAGTTGCTGACCCTGTGTGGTGAGAGCCTTCGCTCTCAGAGGTCAGGAACAAAGCCTGCTCTGGGCAGAGGTGTTTACACATCCATGCAGGATTTGCATTCCAGGGCGGTAAGCTTCAACGACTCCTCCACCCTTTGTTATGTAAACCCAGCCTCTCCAGATATTGAAGAGGCCCGCCCCCCTGCCCAGGCACCAGTTTTGGTGGCAAGACAGGTGGGGAAACTAGTAAGATTAGGAGCTGTGCCCAACACCAAGCCAGCACCACCCCTAAGGTGGACTAGCTGATGTGGACACCACCATTTCAGATTCCTCCATCTTGTTGTGGATGGAATTAGCATTCTAGGGTTGGGGGTATGCCCACTTCCCACAGGAAGTGTTCATAAAGATGGTGTAGACACCCTAAAGGTAGGATGCACATTGACTTCTACCTGTCGCTCCCCTTTACGCCCCTACATTTAGTGTGCAAGTCAAGGATTGTTTTTTTTCCGCCATTGGGTCCGGACGTGTATTGCTGCGCTCCGGTTCGAACTGTTCTTCAAGTTCCCCTTCGAATACACGTTTTCCGGCTCGGGATCGAGTCTACCAAAGTCAGGCACCGAGACGAAACCTTCGATGTCAACATCGAAAACAACTTCGGCACCGAAAAGTTATTCCACCTCATGTTTCTCCAAAGCTGCAGGATCCTATTTTCGACGCCCCAACTCCCAAATCTGACCCAAAACAAAAGGAACTTTACATTACCCTGATAGAGGACATCTCCTTACTAAACTGCCTCAGAAGCGCAAACCTGAGTCAGAGGACATACATTATACAATTTCTTTAAAGAGGAAGAATGTCGGTGCTAACCCCTCTCCTCCTCAACGTTCCCCTACACATTCACCACATTCTCCAGCATTGAACATTTACTTATCACACCAACTAACGCTCCACCACCACAGCCTGATGCTGGAGATACTCATGTACTAGTAGATCCCTGGAAAGAGTACAATACGGATTCACCTACTGACAGTGACCCAGGCCTTTACCCTGCAAAGCCCTCCCCTCCTGACAACAATGTAGGGTATTTAGTATTATTTGCTTGAGCTGCAGTATATCATGGGGTACAACTACATAAAGAATCCCTAAAAGAGGATTTCTTGTTCAAAACTCTCAGTAGCACACATAGATCCAGTCTGACTCTCCCTATGCTCAAAGGCATGATGAGACATGCCGATGATATATTTAAGGTTCTGTTCGTGCTCATATTCTCACTCCCAGAATAGACACAAAAATATAAGCCTGCTCCATCAGATCCAGTCTCTATTAAAGGGCATTACCACTAGACTCACTAGTTATCTCTAATGCCCATAAACAGGCCAATTCACAAACCTCGGGGGACGCTCCCCTCCGGACAAAGAGTCAAAATTATTAGATACTTCTGGTAACCGAGTAGCAGCCCAGGCAGCGAATCATTTGCGTAAATTTAACACCTAACACACAAGTCCTATTAGCCAGGTATGATGGAGCACACTGGGACGAAATGGAGCAATTGCTCCAATATATCCTAGATGAGCACAAAGTTAAAGCTCAGGATTTAGTACAAGAAGGAAAGCTCATGTCCAATTCCTCCATTAGATGAGCTTTAGATGCTGCTGACAATGCAGCTAAAGAAATTAACACTAGTGTGTTACTTAGGAGGCACTCCTGGTTAAGGATTTCCGGGTTTAAACCTGAAGTCCAACAATCCATTTTGAATACTCTATTTGATAAAAAGCATCTCTGCGGCCCGAAGTAGATCAGGCATTGGAGAAAATGAAAAAAGACACTGAGGTAGCTAAATCAATGGAAGACCTACAGTCTCCTTTAAATAGTGGCTCTTTTCGTCACTCCTTCTACCGTGGGGGTCCAAGAACACATCCTCGGACAATGCTGCTGCCTCGTACAAAGGTAACAATCAATTTTCCTCCTCAAGAGGCTTCTTTAGAGGAGGATACAGAGGTAACAAAGTCAAAGGTATGGGCAAGGGTTCCACACCACGTAATTCCCCTTCCCCTAACAAACAGTGACTTGTCTACACTTCTCCGATAATTTAACATCTGTTGTGGGACGTGTTTTACAATTCCACTCCATCTGGCAATCCATAACTACAGACAAATGGTTGTTAGGAATTATCCAACATGGTTATTGCCTGGAGCTTGCCACCAATCCTCCAAACATTCCACCTTGTTTTCCCAAAATGTCACCAGGACATTTACACATGCTGAAACAGGAAGCCCAGTCTCTCATGCTAAAAGGAGCCATAGAGCCTGTACTGTTACAATTTCAAAGGTCAGGTGTTTACTCCCTGTATTTTCTAATTCCTAAAAAGGACGGCTCCGTGAGACCTATTCTGTACCTCAGAGAGCTAAACCACCACATACTGTCAGAACATTTCCACATGGTGACACTTCAACAAGTGCTCCCACTTCTACAGCAGGGCGACTTTGTCTACTCTAGACTTGAAGGGCGCATATTTCCACATTCCAGTTCATCCCGCTCATCGCAAATATCTCAGATTTGTGATAGCGGGTCAACATTACCAATTCAAAGTACTACCGTTTGGAGTCACCACTGCTCTGAGTATTTACCAAATGCCTGGAGCACATCCATATCTTCCCATACCTGGACGACTGGCTCATCAAAGCCAGCACTTACCAGAAGTGTCTCCAACACACTCAAGACACAATTCACTTACTACACCAACTAGGGTTTACCGTGAATGCGTTGAAGTCTCATCTACAGCCTTCCAACATACAAACTTATCTGGAAGCCACCATAGACACTCGAAGAGCTCTAGCCTCTCCCAATGCAGTCAGAATTCTCAGTATTTAGTCTCTTCTCACTCAGTTTCAGCCCAACCAATCATTACCAGTAAAAGTCTTCATGCAACTGCTAGGAATGATGGCGTCTTGCATCGTGAGTGTTCCCCATGCAAGACTTCACATGCATCCCCTTCAAGAATGCTTAGTCAGTGGAACCAGTTGCACGGTCAATCGATCGATCTAGTGTTGCTCCCTGCATTGGTGGAACCCACAACATTTATCCAAAGGTTGGCCCTTAATTGATCCTGTTCCACAGACCGTGCTAACAGCAGACGCATTGCTCACTGGTTTGGGTGCTCACTTACACAATCCAAGGGTTGTGGAGTCTAAAACACAAAAGTCTCCATATAAATCATCTAGAGCTACTAGCAGTGTTTCTAGCGCTCAGAGCCTTTCAAATTCACTTCATAGGCAAAGCTGTCCTAGTCCGCACAGACAATATGACAGCTATGTACTATATACAAAAACGGGGCGGGGGAGGGGCACACACACTCCAACTGTCACGCCTAGCACAAACCATTTAGAAATGGGCCATACACCACAAGATTGATCTCTTGGCAGAGCATCTTCCAGGCGTAAACAATCATTGCAGACCTTCTCAGCAGACCGAGGCAGTAAATCCACGAGTGGGAACTTCATGTTCGAGGCATGTAGATCTGCAGCTCTACATGTCAAGAACAGATGCATACTGGTAAGTAGCATTTGCCTTCTAAGTTCTCCTCCCCTATTTTCAGGAATGGAGATGTTCGAGGCATATGAGATGCAGATTGTACACTTAGCATAGATCGCCATCTGGTGTTGGGCCCGGATGTTTGCAGTTTGTTTTTGTTCTTTGGACAGTCTTTGGAAGTCACGAGTTCGGTGACTCCTCCTTCGATCCGTACTGCGCATGGGCTTCGGCTCCATCCTCAGATTGTTTTTTTCCGCCATCGGGCTCGGATGTGATACTTCGTGCTCCGGCTTCGAACTTCTACGGTTCCAGCCTCGACGGAAAATCCTCGTTCTTCGAGTTTTCTTCATCAATCTTCATCTCTCGAAGCGGCACTTTTCTCCATCCCGTACATCGGCACCGGCCTTCGGGCCCTCCTCGACTCCGGTCCCGGCCGATGGAAAGGACTCCGTTCAAAAAGTGCCCAAAATGTGGGTCTAAATTTCCCCACACCGACCTCCATCAGGTGTGTAACCATTGCCTCTCCCCAGAACACGAGGCTAGAGACTGCCCCGCCTGTAAGTCTTTTCGATCCAAAAAGACCATCCGGGATCGAAGAGCTCGACGCACCATGGCGCACTCCTCGACCGCGGCTCCACCGGACATCTTCGGAGACGACGCCGAAGCTTCGGGGCAACTACACACCTAGCAGGAGGACGACGTCGTCAGCGCTTCCGAGGCCGACGACTCCGACGTGGAGGACATCACACCGGCGCAGCGGGTCGTGAGTACTGTACCCCCTCCCACCCCCGAGCCCAAAACCAAAGAGACTCAGGTTACACCCTCGCCTGCAGGCCTGGGTAAAACCAAGCACACAGCTTCCATCACCACACCTTCGGGCCCGGTGTCGAAGCCTCAAAAGTCTCACGGCAGCTCGGGCTCGAGCCAGCCGACGCCTGGTGCCGAAAAACACCACCCGGCACCGAAGAAAGTGATACCCAGCTCGACTCCGAAGCCACCGGTGCCGAAACCTGGACTCTCGGTGCCGACGAAACAAAAACACAAATCTGTCGGCACCGACGCTCCGGCGCCGAAAACTCCTTCGACGCCGAAAAAACCGGAGGTTCCAAAAAAGCATGGCGCACAGAAACCATCGAAACCCTCGGCTCCGAAAACATCGGCGCCAGCGGACGATTCGGCGCCACTGGATCTCTTTACACCAGACCCTTTGCAAAAGACTCTATTTAAAGATCCAAAGACTGGGCTATTGACTTTAGTTGTCAAGAAAAGACGTCTTGACACACCGGCTCCTCCTCCACCGCCCAAACGGAAGGACTCTGCTACTACTCCTCTGAGTGCCCTCCCCACTACCTCCTCCTCCACCTCCTCCACCCCCCCCCCCCCCCCTCCCAGGTCTCCGCCACCCTTACCTTATCACTCCCCGACCCCGTCCCCAGATCCGGACTTCGGGGATCCACATTATGACCCAGCGGACGCCCCAATGGACCCCACTCCACCGGGGACCCCAGACCCATGGGAAGACTACCACAACCCTGACATTCCTGATATGCCTCAGGACGACCTATACCCATCCAGGCCGTCTCCTCCAGAGGACTCCTTAGGGTTTCACCACTTAGTGCAGAGAGCAGCACACTACCATGGGGTGGACATGCATAGCGAACCAGTGGAAGATGACTTCCTACTGGACACATTTGACATTCAGGACAAGTCCACGTCTATTTTGCCCATGCTTAAAGGTGTCACCAAGCATGCTGCAGAGGTGTTCAAAGACCCTGTCAGGGCCAGGGTACTGAACCCTAGAATAGAAAAAAAGTACAAGGCGGCACCCACGGACCCTGCATACATTAAGGGCCCTGCTCCCTTAGATTCCCTAGTTGTCTCCACAGCTAGAAAGCGGGCTAACTCCCAGTCCTCAGGAGAAGCCCCACCGCCAGACAAGGAATCGAAACTTTTAGACGCGTCTGGCAAACGCACCGCCTCCCAAGCTGCAAACATGTGGCGCATTGCAAATACACAAGCGCTACTTGCGCGCTATGACAGAGCACACTATGACGAACTTGAGGCTCTTATGCAGCACCTCCCCGAAAAACACAAGCGCAAGGCTCATGACCTGATACAGGAGGGTAAACTAATTACAAACACCTCCATTAAGTGTGCCCTCGATGCAGCCGACACTGCTTCTAGAGCAATAAATACCAGTGTCCTGCTTCGTCGTCATGCCTGGCTCAGGATCTCAGGGTTCAAGCCTGAAGTCCAGGCGTCCATACTAAATCACCCTTTTGACCAACAAACTCTCTTTGGGCCAAAGGTGGACGAAGCGTTGGAAAAGATGAAAAAGGACACAGACACAGCAAAGTCTATGGGGGCACTCCAATCACAGGCCCCTAAACGTTCCTTTCGACGCTCATCCTTTCGTAGCACAGGCAGAGGCTTCTCCACCGATAGCGCCTCTACCTCTTACAAGTCCCCTCCTCAAAATACCTTTTCAAAGGGCAACCAAAGGGGTGGTTACAGAGGCAACAACAATAAGGGCAGGGGCAAAACTAACACCACCCGTTCCGCAACCCCGCCCGCACAATGACTTCCCTTCCCTTCCCTCCCCCAGACCATCCCACTCCGGTCGGGGGCAGACTACAACAATTTATCCACGCATGGGTGTCCATAACATCGGACAAATGGGTGACCCAAATTATTCGGTCAGGGTACTGTCTCGAGCTAACATCTACCCCACCCAATATCCCACCAAGACACCGTCCAATGTCTCAAGAACATTCCACACTACTCAAACAGGATGTGCTCTCACTCCTCCAAAAACACGCTATAGAGCAGGTCCCCGTCAATCAGCAAAATCTAGGGGTCTACTCTCTGTATTTCCTGATACCAAAGAAAGACGGGACCCTCAGGCCCATTCTGGACCTCCGGCCTCTCAATGCATACATACATTCAGACCATTTCCACAAGGTCACCCTACAACAATTCCCTCCGCTCCTCTGTCAGGGAGACTTTCTCACTACCTTGGATCTGAAAGACGCATACTTTCACATTCCAATACACCCTTCTCACAGGAAGTACCTCAGGTTCGTGGTGGATGGTCAGCATTACCAATTCACGGTTCTCCCCTTCGGGGTCACCACCGCACCACGGGTGTTTACCAAATGCCTAGCGGTAGTAGCAGCACACTTCAGACGTCAACAGATTCACGTCTTCCCCTACTTAGAGGACTGGCTGATAAAAGCCGCGTCCTACCACCAATGTGTGGAACATACAAACAGCACCATCCAACTGCTCCACCAGCTAGGCTTCACGGTGAACTACCAAAAGTCCCACCTCATACCATCTCACACAAAGCAATATCTCGGGGCCAATATAGACACCTCCAAAGGTATTGCCTATCCAAACTCAGCCAGAATCGCAAGCATACAAGCCTTGCGCAAAACATTCCTTCCTCAACACTCTCTTCCAGCAAGAGTGTTTATGAAGCTCATAGGAATGATGGCGTCTTGCATTTTCATAGTGCCCCATGCAAGACTTCACATGCGTCCACTTCAAGAGTGCCTAGCACAACAGTGGAACCAGGCCCAGGGTCAGCTGACGGATCTGGTGTTGGTGGACGGCCGCACCCATCACTCTCTGCAGTGGTGGAACACCACAAACCTTTCCAAAGGGCGGCCGTTCCTGGACCCGGTTCCTCAGGTGATTCTAACAGCGGACGCATCGCTCTCCGGCTGGGGAGCGCACCTCTTACACCTCACCATGCAAGGTCTATGGACGCCACAGCAAAAATCGCTCCACATCAACCATCTGGAGCTCTTGGCGATCTTTCTAGCCCTAAAATCTTTTCAAAAACAGATTTCGGGCAAAGCAGTCCTAATTCGCACAGACAACATGACTGCAATGTATTATATCCAAAAACAGGGGGGGACACACTCTCCCCAGCTCTCCCGCTTAGCCCAGAGCATATGGAGATGGGCAATTCCCCAAAACATCTTTCTCCTGGCACAGCACGTTCCAGGCGTACAAAACACCGTGGCAGATCTGCTCAGCAGACAAACGCAACAACTACACGAATGGGAACTGCATCCACAAGTTCTTCACCCATTCTTCCAACAGTGGGGGCATCCTCAGATAGACCTCTTCGCCACCCACGAAAACAAAAAATGCCCAAGCTTCGCCGCCAGATACCCACACCCATTGTCCAAGGGCAATGCGATATGGATGAACTGGTCAGGCACATTTGCATACGCCTTTCCACCTCTCCCGCTAATTCCATTAGTGGTAAGGAAGCTACAGCAGCACTCCCTCACACTCATTCTGGTAGCCCCAACATGGGCCAGGCAGCCGTGGTATACCACACTACTACAGCTATCGGTGGTACCACATCAAAAACTGCACCTGTCCCCATGCCTCCTAACCCAGAACCATGGAGAAATCAGGCACCCGGACCCAGCTCAGCTCAACCTTGCGATCTGGCTCCTGAAATCTTAGAATTTGGATACCTTGACCTTCCCCCCGATTGCATGAACATCATCATGGAAGCCAGACGTCCTACCACTAGAGCATGCTATGCCGCAAAGTGGAAAAGATTTGTAATTTACTGCCGTAACAATACAATCAACCCTTTAGATGCATCCATACAGCACATCATATGCTATCTGCTCCATCTTCACAGGTGTAACCTGGCATATTCATCCATACGCCTACACCTAGCAGCGATCGCTGCTTATCTACAAAACAGACAGCATTTATCACTGTTCAGAGTGCCCGCTATTAAAGCCTTTATGGAAGGCCTTAAACGAGTAATTCCTCCCAGGGCACCACCTTCCCCTGTATGGAATCTAAATGTAGTTCTTACACGGCTAATGGGTCCACCCTTCGAACCAATGCATAAATGTGAGCTACAGTTCCTCACCTGGAAAACAGCTTTCCTCGTAGCTATCACTTCCCTTAGAAGGGTTGGTGAAATACAAGCTTTCACTATACAGGAACCCTTCCTACAAATACATCACAGCAAGGTCATACTTCGTACAAATCCGAAGTTTCTGCCCAAGGTCATTTCCCCCTTCCATCTCAATCAATCGGTGGAATTACCTGTCTTTTTCTCGCAACCTCAATCTGTTGCAGAGAGGGCCTTACACACACTCGATGTTAAAAGGGCTTTGCTGTACTACATACAAAGAACGCAACCCTTCAGGAAGACTAAACAATTGTTCGTTTCCTTCTCTCTGAGGAAATATGAATTTTGTGATCAGTTATGTCCCCTATCGTAGACCCCAACGGCTCCATGTGCATGCTATAAGTACATGTATGTTCCCTCCAGTTCCAGTTTTGAAGACGCAAATATATGTGCGTCCACCGTCAACATGTCCTCTTTCAGATCCGCCATGAATGGGTCAGATATTCCATTCCTAAGTATGAAAGGCCACCGACTTTATGTGGTTCACTTTCCACATCTTACAGATTCAGGCGAGTAGGCCCAGAATTCTGTCATCAAGCCTTTTCCTGCTTTCTGCCTCTGAAAGCTCCAGTCTGAGCCTGCATCTGTATCCATGAACTTTGTCCTACTCCCTGCGCGGCTAACGGTGCCTGATCCAGCCTGTTGCCTGCCAAAAACTGTATTTCACCTTCAAGATTATCTGCTCCGCTCCTCATCCGATGCATTCCTGTCTAGTAGTTTAGGTAAACATTCCTCCAGCTACCGTGCAAAGGGCCAGGCCTCGCTGTCCTCATGCAAGTAATTCATAGCCCCCGTTACCATGAAATATTCCTACCCCCTCGCATCTCATGTAGACACTTAGACGCTTGTACACGCACTAACAGTCAGTATAGAATAGATTCTATCCTAGAGACCTTTCCTTTTGGATAACACAGTTCTTTAAACATAGGATATTAGATATGATTTGGGATTAGGTTGACATGACCCCCCAGACTTCTGTCTCCACATGTAGAGCTAAATGTCAAGTCCCCTTCACCCTCTAGTTGCACGTCAATCACACGTCATGCGGCTGCGCGCGCATCTCTGCCAAATATTTCTGCTGACATTGCAGGATTCTTTTATGGATCCACCCACTTGTGACATCATGTATAATGACGTTTACTAAGTTACGCCTATATGTCCGCCTCTATTAGTTACGTATGCACATTTTATCTGTATTATCAGCTGTTACGCCTCTTGCATCTGTTTTACTGTAATGCAATTCCTATAAAACTGATTATCTGTCAATAATGTATGCCCTTCCTTCCTGAACTTTCGTGGTGATGGAATAGAAGCCTGCAATTCGAATTGTATTCCTTTGTATAGGAATAAAGCCTTTTAGAACCTCTAATACCACGGATTCTGCCTCTTATATTTACTGAGTTATTCTTACTAGACTTTACCGCATAAAAATAGTACCGGTAATGAAATATTTACCACATAAATTGGCGCCCGAACAGGGACACTTTCTCATCTCACGCGCCGGAGGTGCGTTGCAGGCCCGGTCTCCTGCCACAGCTGAACGGACAAAAACGCGTACCTGCAGGATTTCCTGTATCTCCCTCCGGCCAAGCGGGGGCGACTGAGGCTGCGATCAACACCCAGACGAGGCGGTGAGAAGTGCGAAGTATCCCGACCAGAGCCTAGCTGAGAGAGCAAGATCCGAGGTATACAGAGGCCCACCAGGTTCCGAAGTTCCGAGTCCAGTCGAGTCGAGTCCAGCCCGGTCCAGTTTCAGTTCAGTTCCGAGGCCTTCCGTTCCGAGCTACCCGGTGAGTACCATTACCGGGGAGGCATTTAACGTGCACATAGTCTGTGCCGGTCAAGACGGGTTTGGGTACACAAATCCGGTCTGCACTGTTTCAGCAGTGTATCTGTACTGTTTAGCAGTATATATAGTATGTCTTGCATATAAATAAGTATTATCTAGTGTCATTATTATGTCAGTAACTAGTTTTCTATTAGTTATCATCATTCGTTAAACTGTTAAGTGTTAAATGTTTTAATACGTTCTATATATCGTGGTGTGAATGACTGTTCATTATTGTGTTTATTGTATAAAGTGTGTTCTAGTAATAAGGTCTAAAAATGCCGCTCTTTTCGAAATTGAGACAGATCAAAACTAGAAAAGGGGTACTCGAAGAAGCTGTTCCCATCCCACCAAGGGACACTCCAGGGTACTTTATGTATCATAAGCATGGCCTAGATGCCATATTATTTCTTGATTTATGGGTGGACTACACCAAGGATTTGCTAGAAAATCAGAGATGGCCCGCAGCGGGGACCTGGGATGCAGATTGCATCATGAGAGTAGAAGAAGAATTATGGAAAAAGAAAGCCAGACAGTCACAGAAAGATGCCATTGAATTATGGCGTAAAGAATCATATAGACGTACAGAAAAAGCGCTCAGACAGGAAGAGAAAGGTAGAGAGAATTCAAATAAAACCCGAGAAAATCTATTAATTGAGGAAGGTACCCGAGTAAAATCAGAACAAGTAGATAGACAAAGAAATACTCTTATGAATGGTATGTATCCTCTTCTGGCCGAAGGGTTACCTAAGGCTATACCGGAAATACCAAAAGACTTAACTCCTCCATTGCTCCCGATAAAAGCGCATCCCAAAACACATCCCAAAACAGCAAAGGACGTTTTCCTTTCCTCCTATTTAGATGACGTAGCTCCCGAGTATGCTAATACCATACCACACACACCGCTTGCCGATGGTGCTCAACACCAAGAGCATCCGCCTGTATCCCCGCAACTACAAACTCCTACACAAGTTCCCACAGGTCCGTCCGTTTCTACAGTTTTTCCCGCATCTACAATCTCTATCCTACGTCCAACGAATCCTTTCTTGCCCAGCACCTCAGATGGTGCTACAGGAGGTACGACAGACATGTTTGCCACCCCGCCGCGAAATAAACAGACCCTTAGAGATTTAGCACTCCAACGTACACCTCAACTAGCGACATCCGACATGTTTAAAGAACAGCTTGTGGATTGTAGATACGATCCAGTGCCAGGTAGACAGGACAAATTGCTCATATCATCACTACGTATACGACAAGCTACATTATATTTAATGACGATACCAGGAATGGTTGAACACCTAGACAATATATATCGCTTTGTCCAAACAGGGCGAGGTCCAGAGAGTATTAACGAAGCCATGGAATACCAGAAAGTGGATGTACAAAGACAACTACTACGTTTCTTCATAAATTGCGTGATTAAGAACCAAGACAGACCTGGGGCAGATCAGGATACCATGCAAAAACTTGCCAAATGGGGTCAGAACATATCAGAAGAGAAACATGATAGGCAGGCGTGTATAATCGCCATCTATCGAAAGATCCGCAAGGAAGTAGAACGAATACATAAAGAAAGACGAGAAGCAGACAGAGTTGAATCAGAGGAAGAGGAGGAGCAAGAATCAGAACAATTAGATACAATAGCTTATGTAGGTAGAGGAAGACCCCATAATAATACCAGAGGTTTTAATGACCCGATACGTCCGATACGTCCAGAATATAATCGACATTTGCAAACTCCTATGTTGAATACAAGGTCCCCCGAACACCTATTCCAAGCCGCTGATAAATTACTCCGAGATCGAAGGGGGTACCATATGCTCGATTCCATGGACGAACAAGAATTAGCCAGGTCAGCAGTACAATGGGCTGATAGTCCCAGCGAATACAATGATGATGCACTAGCACACACATTTCTGAATCTTGACCCCTACGAACAGCGTTTAGCTAGTATATACATGATTCAACACCTCCTTATATTATATAAAAGCCAACACTCCGATCCAGGACCCTTACCTGACATATTGACAGAACTACTCACGAATAAATGGAGAGGGTCAGGTACTGATTTAATTAATGAAATTCTAGAATTCCGAAACCAGTATATAGCTTTCGTATGCCCAGAACACGTTCCAGTTCCCATCACGGGAAGAAAAATGTATCACATAGATAGACAGAACCCGTTACGCGAAGTACACCCAATCAGAGGTGACGGTAATAACTTTACACGCGTGTTTGTGTACACGCCCATAACTAAAATGGAATTATTAGAAATGAAGAAAGTAGTACCCAGCCATGACAAGGATCCAGCAGGTTTCCACCGTGAAATAAAAGACATGTTACTCATGGGAGAGTATACCTACCCCGACATTATGAAAATATTGAAAGTCCTATTACCCGCCGGTGTTTATGAGAAACTCAAAGAAAAGGAATGGGAGGTGGGAGACCAAAAGATAGATTGGACAGCATTAGAAAACGAAGAAAGGGCCCGAGCTGCAGGAGCAGGGCTTGGGGAAAAGACTACAGCACTACCAGGATTACTAGTGCAGGTACTGCCACGTTTATTAACTACGAAAAAGGAAGACTGGGGTGCAATATCAGCCTGCAAACAAAAGCCAGATGAAGACACTAGTGATTTCTATTCCCGATTTGAAAAATGTTTTGGTATAAATAGTGGCATAAAAGCCAGTAGTGAGTCATATCCACATCTGTTTGTGACAAAATTAGTTGAAAATTCTCTGCTACAAGTCAAGAATAGAGTATTGAAATTCGAAAGTACCTGGCAAGGTAATACCCCATCACAGATGTTAC
Source organism: Triturus cristatus (assembly GCF_964204655.1). NCBI lineage: Eukaryota > Metazoa > Chordata > Amphibia > Caudata > Salamandridae > Triturus > Triturus cristatus. Next base: position 102,761,566 of record NC_140587.1, read on the forward strand.
AGATGTTACAATATCACCACAATAGAATTAGAGAAGAACAAGAACACGAACAAAGACGTATGAAAGATACAAAAATGAAAATGCTTGTTGCTCAGTCAGTTCCAGCCGATGGTCATCAAAAGGGTGATTCCGCAGGTCCTACGAAAGGGACATGCAACTATTGTAAACAACAAGGTCATTATATACACGATTGTCCAGTCCTAAAACATAATATTGCTACAGGTAGAACCCAGGAGAGACCACGTCCACCTAGACAGGATCAGAATCAACAACAAATCCCTCAGCATGCACAACCTAGGTTAGCTCCGCAACAACTAGCTCCGCAACAGGGAGCTCCACAACAGATCGTAGCACCGCCACAGGCGCAGCCTATTGCTGCAACACAAGCAACAACACAACAGATGTATCAGTATGCACAAGCAGATTATCCCGATTATCAGCGATATACATGAAATAGCCTAGAGAGGGAAGTTGGCTTACCCCTTATTGAGGTTCCTGTAGACCAAGAGGGACCTTATGTACATAGTGAACTATTAGGGGAAGACAGAAAGTTTTTACTTGATACAGGGGCAAGCAGAACAACTATAAGACGCAGTGAAGTTCCAGGGGCACCCCTCTCAGGCTCACAGAATATTTCCCTTGGATTCTCAGGAAAACCTATCATTAATGAAGTAACGCAACCTCTTCCACTGACGGTTGGTCCATTGACACGTACTACAGATTTATTGCTTACTAAATCATGTCCAGAAAACTTGTTAGGTATAAAAACATTGAAAGCTCTAGGAGCTATAATATGTTGTTCTCCGGAAGGAGTACGATTATTTTTGCGTGACTTTAAAGGTCACTACATGTCTAGAGACATGGATCACCGGCTGCAGAATTTACCTACACATTTATGGGCACAAGGCCCCACTGATGTTGGTTGCATGGACATTACACCATATCGAGTCACGCTGAAAACAGGAGTAGTACTACCACGAATGCGACAATACAAGTTACCACCAGATGCTGTTGTGGCTTTGCTGCAAATCATTGACGAGCTCATTGCACAAGGAGTGGTTGTCGAAACGAACTCCAATGTATGTAATTCCCCGATAATTCCGATTCTTAAAAGAACGGATCCAAAAGCACCACCAGTATATCGATTAGTTATTGATCTGCGCGAATTAAATAAATGTATTGTACCACAATACCCTGTGGTCCCAGATATCTCTTCATTACTAACAGCTATTGACTCGGAAGCAACGTTCTTCACTGTAATTGATCTCAAGAATGCTTTCTTTAGCGTGCCAATAGACCCGGAAAGTCAATATCTGTTCGGATTCAGTTTAAATGGACGAAGTTTTAAATTCACACGCGCACCTCAAGGATTTACAGAAAGCCCCAGCATCTATAGCCAAGCACTGAAACGAGAACTTGACAGTATCCACATGCCCGTTAACACTGCCTTGCTTCAATATGTCGATGATCTGCTGATCACCGCCCGAAGCGAACATGAATGTGAAAAAGCGTCACTGACGGTTTTGAAATTTCTGGCCGACAAGGGGCACAAGGTGTCCCCTTCTAAGCTGCAATTCTGTGTCCAGCGAGTTGTTTACCTTGGGCACTCGCTGTCCAAGGAGGGAAGGCAGCTTACACCCAGCCGCATCCAGTTAATTGCTAACATGTCACCACCCAAGACACAAAAGGAGGTGCGGGCTTTTATAGGTCTCACTTCATACTGTAGGCAGTGGATCCCTCAATATGCATTTCTAGCAAAACCACTCATCCAGTTGACAACACAGGAGGCAACCACATCGACTGTCCTCCCTTGGACTCAAGAACATACACACGCCTTTGAAAGCTTAAAGAAAGCTTTATGCCAAGCACCTGTATTAGCAACACCATGTTACAGTAAACAGTTTACACTCTTTGTTACAGAACGCGAAGGTACTGCCTTGTCAGTACTCACTCAGGAACAAGCAGGATCACACAAACCATGTGCTTATTTCTCTAGTACATTAGATCCAGTAGCTCAGGCTCTTCCTGCGTGCCTGAAATCGGTGGCAGCAACAGCTTTAGCAATCAGACAAAGCGATGCCATAGTGTTAGGACACCAATTGACAGTACAAGTACCACACGCAGTAGAGGTTCTCTTGAACCGCACACAAACACAACACTTGACTATAGCGAGACTCACTGGTTACGAATTGACACTATTTCAGCCACACATAGAAATCAGACGTTGTAATACGTTAAATCCTGCCACACTGTTACCAGTAGGCGGAACAGATCCATTGGCACATGATTGTGTCGAAGTCATTACTATCACGACGAAACCCAGACAAGACTTGCAGATATCCCTTTGTCAGATCCAGACTTGACATTGTATGTAGATGGGTCATGTATGAGAACAAGTACAGGAGAGTTAGTGGCCGCTTACGCAGTCACAACAGACACTGAAGTCATTGAAACAAATTGTATTAACACTTTGTCAGCTCAAGCAGCAGAGCTCATCGCTCTGACACAAGCCTGTATTCAAGCCAAGAATAAGAAAGTCAACATATACACAGATTCACGTTATGCATTCGGAGTCGTCCATGACTTCGGCGTACTGTGGCGAGAGAGAGGTTATTTAACTTCTCACGGTGCCCACATCCAACACGGACCCCTCATTCAAGCCCTATTAGACGCGATTCATCTACCTACTGCAATATCGATTATGAAATGCAAAGCCCATACAAAAGTTACCGATATCATTTCTCAGGGTAATGACCTAGCTGACAGAACAGCTAAACAGACTGCTCAGAATCAGACTCACACAACTGACATGACAAAGACAATAGTTCCGACACCAACATATTGCATGACAGTTAAGGATCCCACCCTTGATGTAATTGACATACAGACACATGCTACACCAGAAGAAATAAAGAAATGGACTGAATTAGGAGGGATCCAAACGGATCAAGGATGGATGACGAAGGAAAAATCTATATGGTTTCTTCCCGACTCCATGGTTCAAGCCATCATTAACACAATACATAGTCCAGCGCACCTAGGAGAAAAAGCTATGCTAGACAGCATTCAACACATTTGGTTCAACAAACACTTGCGAGCAGCAGCTAAACAAAAAGTTCGTACCTGTATGATATGTTGTCAGTTTAATCCAGGTAAAAGCATCCCCGTAGAGCAGGGTGGATTTCAACCTCCCGATCATGCTTTTGAAGTCCTCCAGATGGATTATATCCAGATGGAACGATGTCGAGGATTCAAATATGTTCTCGTAGTTGTCTGTGCTCTTTCCCGTTGGACAGAAGCCTACCCGGTTTCAGATTACACTGCCCCGACTACTGCCAAACAGTTAGTTCGAGAATTCTTCCCACGGTACGGTTTACCACGTGTTGTCTACTCAGATAACGGCCAGCCGTTCTCCTCCGAACTGATGAAACACGTTTCCCTTTTGTTAGGCTACCAATGGAAATTTCACTGTGTCCGACATCCCGAGGCAGCAGGTCTCGTGGAACGCCATAATCAAACTCTGAAAATTAGATTGTCCAAAATATGTAGAGAAAAAGGTGTCGATTGGATAGTAGCCTTACCAGTTGCGCTCTTTTACATGAGAATGGTAGCACATTCTCGAACAGGGCTATCCCCGTACGAGGTGATCTTCGGTAGACCACCAAATATGTGGGGGACGCCTATACCTCGCAAAATCACTGATGTTGACTGTAATATGCTGACAGATTACCTGGCTTCCTTGATGTCTGCACTACAATCTTGTCGTTCACAGGTAGCCGCAGCTTTTCCCGATAATACTGAGGTGAAGCCCCATGACGTGGTTCCTGGTGACCTGGTTCTGGTCCGGAATTTCGACCGGAAGACCCAACTGGAGCCTAGGTGGAAGTCGCCGAAGCTTGTTCTACTAACTACAAGGACAGCCGTGAAGATCGAGGGACGTAAAGGGTGGTTGCACTCGAGTCATATCAAGAAATTTTATGGACTACCATCTAGTGTGAACGCTCAGCCCTGCATTCCCTCACAGACAGACTCAAAGCTCCCCTTGGTTGAACCAACAAACATTGAACTTTATAAACTGAAGTTAAGGTCTAGTAAGTCAGACAATTTGATTGTTTAAGTCCTCTCCAAGGTGAATCGGTTGAATTTGTCTCTGACATGTATCCTCTAGACCGGAATAGAGAAAGAAATCAACAGATGCAGCTTAAAAAGCATGCGTATTGTAAATCACTTCGTAGTCACTGCACAGTAACATTATTAATTTTGTTTTTTCTAAGTCTTCTGATCATCATTTCCAGCATACTATTGCACATGTATTACCCTATTCTTAAGCGTGCTTACAATGTAACTGCAGAACATTCTTTTAGCGAATTACCTCTGCATGAGTTGTCCTATAGATTTGCGCTGCGCAATAACACATTCATTAGTATGTTACATCATTCCCATCAGACCAGCAATGCCACAAATTGTTGGATATGTGGCCGACTCCCTCCCTATCAGAACTATAAGGGAGTTTTGCCCCTCTTTCCCTATCCGTTCACACACAATGGCTCCTGTGGAGCATGGTTTAGTTTGATTAATTCCCTAGATTCAAATTCCGCAGTTTATCAAGACAACTGGGTATGGGGAAACCTGAACCTAGTTTTGCTTAAAGTCTGCTACCCTAACAAGGAGGGACTTCCCAAAAGAACAGGAACTGATCTAGAAAATGAAGTATATGGATTAGGTAATTTTACACTTAACCTCATGATCCTGAACGTTGAATCTGAAGCTACACCAATCTTGCCCGCCATGTCAGTATTCCCAGTAAAAGGGGAATTATGTGTAAGAAAGAATGGTTCCATACACATGGGCCATAGTAAATGCACCACTGTAATAAAATTCAGTGATCAAGGCAAGTCTACATTTAGAGCTTCCCATCATTCCTACTTCATATGTGGCCAGACCGCATATATATGTCTACCTTTAGATTGGGATGGTACCTGTTACATAGCATTCCTTCTGCCACCTGTTTTCCTAGCTCCTCCTGATTATCATAGAAATACCCATTTAGTACACAATAGACAGCAGAGAGATCTCCCAATTGTCGATTACACTGAAACAGCATGGGAACAATACACAGATTTCAATAAAGGTTTCTTTCCCTATATAGGTACAGTCACTAATAGTAAGCTGATACGTAGATTAACCAGAACCCTTGAAGCAGTAGTGAACGAGACTACTTCCGCCTTAGGCAATTTAACAGAAGAGCAGTCTGCTATGCGGATTGTTGTGCTTCAAAATCGTCTTGTCCTTGACGTCATCCTGGCCGATAGGGGCGGAGCTTGTAGGGTCATCGGATCAAGTTGCTGCGTTTTCATACCAGAAAATTCGCCGTCAGTATATAAAGCCATAACTCGCCTTCATAAGATTATGAGCCAGATACACCAGAGTCCAGGCACCTGGACTTGGTCCGGTTGGTTTTGGAGCGTGTTGTCAGCCTGGGGATGGAGAATCCTATCCTTCCTAGGTATTGGCTTTCTCATACTATTCAGTTGCTGCTTATGTCTACAATGTGGGCCAGCGATTTGTGGTCTGTGTGCCACATCGTGTATCCCACATCCAAGTTTTCGTTCAAGATCCCGGAAGAAGAAAGAAGAAGAAATGATGCTATATGAACAGATCGATGGATTGATGAAGATCGATATCTCCTGAGGGTCCGTAGGGGACAAGGAGGGAATGAGGAAATATGAATTTTGTGATCAGTTATGTCCCCTATCGTAGACCCCAACGGCTCCATGTGCATGCTATAAGTACATGTATGTTCCCTCCAGTTCCAGTTTTGAAGACGCAAATATATGTGCGTCCACCGTCAACATGTCCTCTTTCAGATCCGCCATGAATGGGTCAGATATTCCATTCCTAAGTATGAAAGGCCACCGACTTTATGTGGTTCACTTTCCACATTTTACAGATTCAGGCGAGTAGGCCCAGAATTCTGTCATCAAGCCTTTTCCTGCTTTCTGCCTCTGAAAGCTCCAGTCTGAGCCTGCATCTGTATCCATGAACTTTGTCCTACTCCCTGCGCGGCTAACGGTGCCTGATCCAGCCTGTTGCCTGCCAAAAACTGTATTTCACCTTCAAGATTATCTGCTCCGCTCCTCATCCGATGCATTCCTGTCTAGTAGTTTAGGTAAACATTCCTCCAGCTACCGTGCAAAGGGCCAGGCCTCGCTGTCCTCATGCAAGTAATTCATAGCCCCCGTTACCATGAAATATTCCTACCCCCTCGCATCTCATGTAGACACTTAGACGCTTGTACACGCACTAACAGTCAGTATAGAATAGATTCTATCCTAGAGACCTTTCCTTTTGGATAACACAGTTCTTTAAACATAGGATATTAGATATGATTTGGGATTAGGTTGACATGACCCCCCAGACTTCTGTCTCCACATGTAGAGCTAAATGTCAAGTCCCCTTCACCCTCTAGTTGCACGTCAATCACACGTCATGCGGCTGCGCGCGCATCTCTGCCAAATATTTCTGCTGACATTGCAGGATTCTTTTATGGATCCACCCACTTGTGACATCATGTATAATGACGTTTACTAAGTTACGCCTATATGTCCGCCTCTATTAGTTACGTATGCACATTTTATCTGTATTATCAGCTGTTACGCCTCTTGCATCTGTTTTACTGTAATGCAATTCCTATAAAACTGAATATCTGTCAATAATGTATGCCCTTCCTTCCTGAACTTTCGTGGTGATGGAATAGAAGCCTGCAATTCGAATTGTATTCCTTTGTATAGGAATAAAGCCTTTTAGAACCTCTAATACCACGGATTCTGCCTCTTATATTTACTGAGTTATTCTTACTAGACTTTACCGCATAAAAATAGTACCGGTAATGAAATATTTACCACAGGGATAGCTAGGTGGATTGTAAAGTGTATACAAATTTGCTATCAAAAGGCAAAAAGAACATTATCTGTTCCACCTAAAGCCCACTCTACTAGAAAGTTAGGGGCTTCTATGGCTTTTCTAGGGAACATACCCTTAGATGACATCTGCAAAGCAGCCACATGGTCAACACCGCACACCTTCACAAAACATTACTGTGTAGATGTGCATTCCAAGCAGCAAGCTAGTGTGGGCCAGGCTGTACTAAAGACACTTTTTCAAACCACTGCAACGGATACCGGTGGTCGCCGCTAAGGTTGGGTACTGCTATATAATATATGCTAAGTGTACAATCTGCAGCTCATATGCCTCGAACGGAATATGCTACTTACCAGTATGCATCTGTTCTTGGCATGTAGAGCTGCAGAGTTGTACACGCCCACCCGCCTCCCCGGCTACCTGTATCCGTTCCAGTCCATCTTATTTAGATACAACACACATGGGTTTCTCACTGTAATTACTACGCTCCATCATTTCCCTGTTGGCGAAAAACAATCTGAGGATGGAGCCGAAGCCCATGCGCAGTACGGACCGAAGGAGGAGTCACCGAACTCGTGACTTCCAAAGACTGTCCAAAGAACAAAAACAAACTGCAAACATCCGGGCCCAACACCAGATGGCGATCTATGCTAAGTGTACAACTCTGCAGCTCTACATGCCAAGAACAGATGCATACTGGTAAGTAGCATATTCCTTCCTCACATTGACCTGTTCGGCACAGCACAAGACGCAAAATGCCCAAGCTTCGCCTCCCGGTTCCCACACTCGCTCTCCAAAGGCAATGCCCTATGGATGAACTGGTTAGGGATATTTGCTTACGCTTTTCCGCCTCTCCCACTTCAGAAGCTCAGGCAAACATCCCTCACACTGATTCTCATAGCTCCCACATGGACACATCAACCCTGGTTCACTACAATGCTGGAGCTGTCAGTAGTTCAACACCAAAATCGGCATCTCATCTCAGTCTCCTCACTCAGAGCCATGGAGAAATCAGGCATCCAAATCCCAAAGAACTCAACCTAGCGATCTGGCTCCTGAAGTCATAGTTTGGTTATTTACAATTACCACCCGACTGTATTATCACCGAAAGGAGGAGCCACCTTACCTCCAGACTGGAAATACTTCTTTGAAGAAAAACAACTTGCAAACATCCGGAGCCAACACTAGATGGCAGGAGCATGCAAAGCATGTGAATCTACAGCTATACATGCCAAGAACAATTGCTTACTGGATAAGTAAGATTATCCATTTAGGTGGCACGCCTGAACTCAAACTCCGATTAGACTGGTCTGAAGAAGAAGGATGAAGAAGAGTCACAGCCAGGTGAGAACTGCAGTAGAACAGTGAACTTTTGGCGCGAAGCCCTGCCTGCTCGTAACTCTCTGAAAATCACGACAGAGTGACTTCTCCTGCAAGCTGGATGCCTGTCATAAACCTTGGGTAGAAGGCCAGTACTTCGGAAAGCGCCTACAGTCTCCCTTGGAGTAGAGGAGCTACTCCCCTGCAGTCCCCAGGCACCGAAAAGCAGAGCCTGGTCCATCACCTTGCAGCTCCCTGGTCTGAGCAATGATGCCGGATTCTCACTGCTCCACTACCGAGCAGCCACTAAAAGTCAGCCCACTGAGACTATCTATGTTAGTGGTCCAGTTGTCCTCATTTTGCCCCCGTCCGCTACCTACCCCTAACCACGAGGATCAACTTCACATGCCCAGCCCAGTTACCCTATCCACTCTGCACGCGAGTCGCCCGGCCTGGGTAATCGGCTGTGTCCCCTTGCTTCAAGGACCCTTGCGACCCAAGCCCCCGTTTGGGTGCTCTCTGACTCGTCTTCAAGTCCCCCTTTGCAGCCTGTTTTTAGGTGGCCCCCCCTTCTCCGTATCGGCACAGCTACTAACCTCACCAGCACTCTCCTCCCAGATAAACCCAAGCAGTTCCCAAAGAACTGCTGGTAGTACTTTTGACCTTTGCCCACTGCAGTCCAAAACCCAGAAAATTTCTAACAAAAACAGTACACACTTTTGAACGAAGTTCTTGGTTTTGCAACATGTATAAAAAGAAGTGTTATTTTTGTATTCGGTCTTTGATTTATTCTGGGAACGTGTCTCATTTATTCCCTGTGTGAGTACAACAAATGCTTTCCACTATAGTCTCACTGGGATCCTGCTTATCAGGACCCCGGTCACTGTGCTTCCTCCCTAAATTTGACATGGGGGTACATCTGTACTTCCACAATTGGCTACTGATGTGCCCTTATAAGTCCCTGGTATATGGTACTAAGGTACACAGGGCATAGGTACACCAGGGTCTTCCATGGGCTGCACCATGCATTATGCCACTCTTGGAAGACCCCTCAAATTGTGACTTCAGGCCTGCCATTTCAGCCTGTGTGAGCTGGTGCTAGCACCACTTACGACTGTTATAGGTTTCCCTATATCTGAGGTCACTGAAGTTAAAACCTATAACTCACCCCTGAGACAGGCCTTTCAATCCTGAAGGCAGGGTGCTGGGTTGTAAGTGTGTAGATGCCCCTGCATGGGCAGGACCCCCCTACAAACTCCGGAGTCGATTCTACAGGCTTTGTAAGTGCGGTCAGCCGTTTTGATACATATAGTGGCCATCCGTCACTACGCGATGGCTAACTATATAGTGACTGTACAGAACCTGGGCATGTTTGGTATCAAACATGTTGAAATCATACCCCAACACCGCTACCGGTGTTTGTGGTATGATTCCATGCACTGGGATGCTCCTCTGGGACGCCCCCAGTTCTCCCGGTAACAACCTTCCAGGGTCTGCCAGCAAGCTAGTGCTGCTGCCAACAGCAGACATGATTCTGCCCTCCTGCTGCTGATCTGAGCTCTAGAAGGGGAATGTAGAGCAATAGACTTCCTGTCACAGGGAGTTGTGACCACCTCCCAGATAGGACTTAGTGTATTGGGCTGGGGTGGGGGCGCTTGCCAGCGCTACCAGACTGCTTTGAAGGGTACACTTGGAGCCCTCCTTGCACACTCCAATTGGAATCAGTTCTGGGAGCCCTTGGCTCCCGCTCTGGCACGAAACTGGACACAGGACATGGGAGTATCCTCCCGTCTGTCTAGCCCCCCCTGAGTTGTCCTAACCACTTTCTTAGGGTATAAAAGGGCTTACCTGTAGGTAGGTCCTCAGATTCGTCATGGGACTCAAGCCTGAAACCACATCACTCTTTGACTGTCTGGACACCTGGACTTTGCTTGGAACCAAGACTGCATCAAGGAAGACTCCTGCTGCTCCTGGTATGGCTGTTCTGCAAGTCGTCTTTGTCATCTGTGTCTGTGTTTCATCCAGGTTCTCCAAAAGATCTGTTGACATCAAGGACACCCAAAGAAATCTCCATTGGCGTGAAGGGGTCACTTCCCTGCATCTGCAGAAACCACAGCGAAGCTGATCGTTTTGCTGCTCCTGACGTCCCACGAACTTCCCAAGGCTCAGGAACACCAGTGGTGATTCTGCAGCTCCCTAGATGCCTAACCTGTCTTCTCTGCAATTTTGAGGACAGTATCCCTCATTGAAGCTGCTGGGACTAAACCCCTGTGGTCTGCGTTGACTTGCCGTTTCCAATGCCTGTTGGCTCTGCACTCCAGAGATCTTTGGTCTTCAAGAAGCTCCAGCCTCCAACACCTCATCCTCCAAAGAACAGCGTCCTCCCTTCAGTCCTTGCATCGTGGCCCTCCATCTTGGGTGAGCTGCCCGAGGTCCTCTTTCAACTCCTGTGCCTTTGGCCTGTGGGTACTCTTGACGGTCTTACTTTGCCTCAGTGGGCTCCCCTGCTTGCTTGGGGCCTGCTTTGACTCTCCCGGCTTTGTGGCATACCTTGGACCTTGCTGGTCCCAATGTTTGCTCCTTTTCGTTTACCATGCCAGTTGTGGCTACAAAGGCTTGTTGGTGCTACCACCAGACACTGAAAACCTAGTCACTGACATCCTACATGGGATAGCTTGTGCACGGCTCCTCGTCTTCCTGAGCATTGCCTGGTCCTCACAGCTGCAGTGACAAGCCAACCGTCTTCACTTCTGAACCTTCCGACATAGGTGGGCATTCTCCTTTCGTGCCTCTGGGTCACCTCAGAGTGGCATAGTCTGTCCCCTCTGCTTGCTTGAAGGACTCCTCCAGAGGCATTTCTCACGAAGTCTGTCATTGTCATCAACCCCAGGTTCTGACGGCTCTTCACCACTATTCACCCGGCTTCTCTGGTACAGGTAACCTGGTTCCTGGGGCATCCACGGGTGGGGTAACTCTCCAACCTTACGTCCTCCAAAGGTTTTTTTGAGGTCCTCTGAAGGGTCCTTTTCCCTTAAAACTGCAGCGGTGACTTCTCTGTACAATCCCATTGGGCGCGCCGCTGTGTTTTCACTCTGCACACAGCCTCCGTGGGTTTCCTGGGTGCTTACCTTGGGTGGTTCCTTGTGTCCCCAGCTCCTCTGAGTCTTCTGGTCCAAGTCCTGTTCTCATTTGCAGTTCGCAATCCACTTTATTAGTAAATGGTTTGGTCTCCACTGGAGACCACAGCATTTTGTGCTATTTACCTGATTGTTTTCGAAGTATTCTTCTGTGTGCTATTAATATCTCCGGGTAGGAGATATACCAATGTGTTACTGATTGCATTTTGTAATAAAGACTTATTTTTATAAACACCGTGTGGTTCTTTTTCATTTAACTTACACTATCGATTAAAGTTGGTTAAACAAGCTGCTTTACAGCTTTCTATGGTTATGAAAGACCACTAAAATCACTCCTTACAGTGTGCACGATATACTAAGCCAGTCTCCTACAATGGCACACTACACATACTTTTACCCTCCGGTACCTCCACATCTTCAGATGATGACAGAGAGGAGGGTGAGCTCCGTGAAGCTCATGCTGAATGGGATTATTATCTTATGCCAACGCCATCATTTCCAATGCCACCTCCTGCCGATTCTCCATCAGAGGACATATGTGGCTTCCATAACCTTCTCAAAAGAGCAGCAAAGAAGTTCGACCTTCCCATGTCTATAAAACAGCAGACTGTTTCCTTTATTATTTTAAAGAGCCCTTCCGAAACAGCATCAGGGCTAAGAGGATGAAAAATCCAGCCACATTAGCTGCTGTGTTTCCACGCTTGGATAACATGTACAAGGCCCCGTAAGATGCTCCTGTATGTCTCACAGGGCACCCCAAATCAGATACCGTAATCACACAGGCGGCCCAGCGCTAGTCTAAAAACCCTTCACCTATTTTAGCACCTCCAGACAAAGAGGGTAGCCACCTTGATAACATCGGAACACAGTTGTTCGAGGCATGTGTGCTGTAGATACACATGCTTTGCATACTCCTGCCATCTAGTGTTCGGGTCCAGATGTTTGCAAGTTGTTTTTCTTCGAAGAAGTCTCGAGTCATGAGGTAAGGTGAACTCCTTTCGGTGATAGTACGAATGGGCATCGACTCTATTGTCGGATAGTTTTTTTTCCGCCGTCGGGTTCAGATGTGTATTGCTGTACTCTACTTCGAAAACAGTTCTTCGGGTTCCCCTCTGTGCACAATCCACTCTACACTCAACGGTATTGTTTCCGTACGCGTTTCCCTGTTCTCCCTGTATCAAATCGCTCGACAAACTTTCCAATTTCGATCGAAAACCTCGTGGGCAGCCATTGGTGCCTAGCCGCCTCGGTCCAGCCTTCTGCCAACGGAACGGGCTCCATTCCAATTCTGTCCTCAGTGCCACGCCAAGTATCCTCGCACTGACCTACATCAAGTTTGTAACTTGTGCCTCTCTCCGGAGCATAAGGAGGTAGACTGCGAGGCTTGTAAGTCGTTGCGGTCCTTGAAGACTCTACGCGATCGTCGAGAGATGCAATGACAAAGCATCCAACACACTCCAGATATCTTCGGGGAAGAATCCGACCAAGAAGAGTTTAAAACGACCGCCGCGAAAAGCGACCGCCGCGAAAGAAGAGTGCCTATCCGTTCCAGAGTCCGATTCCTAGATCAATCTGTAGCCCGAGGACGTGCCTCTAGGACAGGTGCCGTGAATACCGAAGAACCCGTGCCCCTAAATCCTCTTCCAAAAGTTATAAGGTTACGGCACCACCTCTGCCTTCTGGCCAAGGTCGACACAGTGAAAATGTTTCCGGCGCCCCGCCTTTTGGCTCGGCTTTGGAAAAAATAGTCAAGCCTTCCGGCTCAGGACCGAGTCAGCCAAGATTACTTTTGGATCTGAAATCATCAGGTTCCAAGGACTATTCTGGTTCGGGGCCAAAACCCTCTGCTCTGAAACACAAGCACGCTTCGAAACTGAAACAGTTCACCACCAAAGACAAGTCTATTTCGACGCTGAAATCTAAGGGCAGTGTTCCAGAGTTTCCAGAACCAATTTTAGATGTTTTTAAAGCCAAATTGGATCCCAAACAGAAAAAAACGTATATTAATCCTGATAATGAACATATTTTGGCTAAAACTCCAGGAAAACACAAGCTTCCTGCAGAGGACACTTCTGATGAGGTTCCCTTAAAAAGGAAGCAGGACAGGCTACCAGACCTGTTTATCCTGCCCCACATCCTCTCCATCTCCACCTCCATCTTCTCAGTTAATTGAAGATCTCTTACACATAACACCTCGGGTATCTCCACAGACAGAGCCAGATGTGGATCATGGTGATGATGATACTCATTTGCCTGCAGACCCATGGAATTATTACACCATTGACCCTCCAGTAAACAATGAGCCAGGCCTTTACCCAGCAAAGCCATCACCACCAAAAGTTAATATGGCTTATCAACAGCGGCAGAGTATCACGGGGTGGCCTTACATAAAGAAACATTAGAAGATGACTTTTTATTTGAAACTCTTGAGTCCACACACAGGTCAAGCCAAACACTCCCTATGCTTAAAGGCATGATAAAGCATGCAGATGATATCTTTAAAGACCCTGTCAGAGCATGTATTTTAACTCCCAAGGGTGAATAAAAAATATAAACCTTCACCATTAGATCCTGTATTTATTAAGGGACAATTACCGCTGGACTCCCTAGTAGTGTCCAATGCTCGCAAAAGAGCTAACTCGCAAACCTCTGGGGATGCACCTTTGCCAGACAAAGAATCTAAACTTATAGATGCCTCTTGAATACGAGTAGCTGTTCAAGCCGCTAACCCCTGTTGCATCACAAACACACAGGGCTTACTAGCCAGGTACGACAGAGCACACTGGGATGAGATCTAGCAACTGCTCCAATATCTCCCAGACGAACACAAAATAAAGCACAGCAGTTTGTTGAAGAGGGGAAGCTAATCTCTAACTCCACAATAAGAAGTGCTTTAGACGCAGCCAACACTGCAGCTAGGGAAATCAATATCCGCATTCTTCTCAGAAGGCATGCATGGCTTAGGATTTCGGGAGTTAAAGCCTGAGGTTCAACAGTCTATTTTGAACACCCCTTTTATAAGGAACACCTGCTTGGTCCTGTGGTCTACCAATCCTTGGAAAAACTGAAAAAAGGACATTGAAGTGGCAAAATCTATGGGACGCTCCAGTCCTCATCCAATAGAGTCTCCTTTTGCCACTCATTTTACAGAGCAGGGTCCAAAACATCATCTTCAGACCCAAATACTTCCACTTATAAAGGCACCAATCAATCCTTTCTGTCTAGAGGTTTCTACAGAGGAGGATATAGAGGAAACCATTCCAAAGGCCGGGGTAAAGGCGTCACACCACATAACATCCCTTCCCCTAGTAAACAGTGACTTGCCCACACTTTCCTCCGATCACCCAACACCTGTCGGGGGAAGACTCCCAACGGTTTCCCCCATTTTGCAAACTATAACAACCGACAAATGGGTGACATCCTTATCCAACATCGTTGTTGCCTGGAGCTCACCTCCAATCCACCAAATATTCCACCTCGCATTCACCAACTGTCATCAGACCATTTGCAGTTACCTAAACAAGAAGTGCAATCTCTTACAAAAGGGAGCCGTAGAACCAGTTCCTTTTCAGTACCAAGGGTTTACTTTATGTTCGAGGCATATGAGCTGCAGATTACACACTTTTGCATAGATCGCCATCTGGTGTTGGGCCCGGCTGTTTGCAGTTTGTTTTTCCTCTTGGAAAGTCTCTGGAAGTCACGAGGTCGGTGACTCCTCCTTTGGATCGTATTGCGCATGGGCTTCGGCTCCATCCTCAGATTATTTTTTTCCGCCGTCGGGCTCGGATGTAATCTTCTCGCTCCGGTTCCGAACAGCTTCCAGTTCGACGATCCACGTGCAATCCTCACCCCAATCGCTGTATTGTTTCGATCACGATCTCTTCAATCAACGTGCCTTCCCATCGACGCAAACCTTCGATTCCAGTCGTCGACGGCGGCCTTCGGGCCTACCCAGGCTCCGGTCCCGGCTCATGGAAAGAACTCCATTTAAAAAGTGCCCTCGATGTGGGTCCAAATTTCCCCACACCGATCTTCATGAGGTATGCAACCTTTGCCTCTCCCCTGAACACGAGGCTCGAGACTGTCCGGCCTGTAAGTCTTTCCGGTCCAAAAAGACTATCCGGGACCGAAGAGCCAGAAGGAACACCTCCTCGCCGTCCATTCCAGTCGACATCTTCGGAGACGACATCGACGATCCGGAACATCATCGCACCGAAGAGGACCTCGTCAGCGCTTCCGAGGCCGATGAGTCAGATGTGGAGGACATCACTCCGGCGCAGAGGGTCGTGAGTACCAATCTACCCCCTCCCACACCCGCACCGACACCCTAAAAGGCTTCGGTCACGCCTTCGCCTCCGGGCCTAGGCAAGACCAGAGACACTGCTTCTCACACCCCACCTTCGGGCCCGGTGAAGAAGCCAAGTAAGCCTTCCGGCGGCTCGGACTCGAGCCAGCCTACCAGCGGTGCCGAGAAACACACTTCGGCACCGAAAAAGAAACCGGCCTCCACCTCGACACCGAGCTCCGCACCAAAGCCCTCGGGGTCGAAACCCAGCTCTTCGGCACCGACACTATCTTCGGTACCGACCAAACCACACAAGGCCACCGGCACCGACACTTCCAAGCCGAAGCCAATCTCGGCACCGACCAAGAGACCGGAAGGTCCCAAGCCGGGTTCTAAACATCAAACCGGCAAGGAAAAACCTAAAAAATCATCGGCTCCCACTCCTTCGGCGCCGACGGACCAAATTACCTCACCAGAGCTATTTACACCGGATCCCTTGCAAAAACTCTCACCAAGGATCCAAAAACTGGACATTTGACACTCTCTACTAAGAAGACACATTTGGAGAAGCCTGCTCCGCCTCCACCTCCAAAGAGGAAGGACTCTGCCACCTCTCCGTTCAGAATACCTCCCCCTCCACCACCACCTCCTCCTCCTTCTCCACCTCCACCCCCTCCGCCCTCCCCACCCCCACCTCATCGTTCTCCTACTTCGTCTCTAGACGATGATGATCACGGGGACCCATATGATGATACAGGGGATGTGCCACAAGACCCCACCCCTACATGATCTCCAGATCCATGGGACGATTACAATATACCAGATATCCCCAAAGTCCCACAAGACGATATTTACCCTTCTAGACCATCTCCACCAGAAGATTCATTAGGGTTTAACCATCTTCTGCAAAGGGCAGCACATTATCACGGGGTGGACATGCATAATGACCCTGTGGAGGAAGATTTCCTCCTAGACACATTCGATACTTCACATAGGTCCACCTCCATACTGCCCATGCTCAAAGGGGTGGTAAAGCATGCGGCAGAAGTTTTTAAAGACCCAGTTAGAGCCCGGGTCCTTAACCCTTGTATTGAAAAGAAATACAAACCTGCACCCTCAGATCCCTCTTACATCAGAGGACCAGCACCACTAGATTCCTTAGTGGTCTCTACGGCACGTAAAAGGGCAAACTCACAAGCGTCAGGTGATGCACCACCACCTGACAAGGAGTCAAAACTGCTAGATGCATCAGGCAAACGCACAGCATCCCAGGCCGCCAACATATGGCGTATAGCAAACACTCAGGCACTGCTGGCCAGATATGACAGGGCTCATTATAACGAATTAGAAAGCATAAAGCACCATCTCCCTGAAAAATACAAAGATAGAGCCAACGAGTTAATTCAAGAGGGTAAAACAATCACAAACACCTCTATACGTTGTGCCCTAGATGCAGCAGACACAGCCTCCAGGGCCATTAACACCAGCGTCCTTCTCCGTCGCCATGCTTGGTTGAGGGTATCTGGGTTTAAACCAGAAGTACAAGCCTCCATCCTTAACCATCCCTTTGACCAGGACCATCTATTCGGGCCAAAGGTGGATGAGGCCTTAGTAAAGATGAAAAAGGACACGGATACAGCAAAATCCATGGGGGCCTTACAGTCTCACCCACCCAGACGCTCCTTTCGCCGCTCCTCCTTTCGGAGTGCATCCAGAGGCTACTCCTCAGACACAGCGTCCACATCCTACAAATCCCCTAATCAGACCACCTTTACAAAAGGTTACCAAAGAGGCGGCTACAGGGGTAACAACAACAAGGGCAGAGGCAAAACAAACCACTCCCGTTCTGCCACACCTACTACCCAATGACTTTCCCCCACTCCGCCCAGACCATTCCACTCCGGTCGGGGGCAGACGCCAAAATTTCCTTCATGTCTGGGAGACCATCACCTCAGACAAATGGGTGACCGAAATAATTTGGTCAGGCTACTGCCTGGAACTAACATCTACCCCCCCAAACATTCCACCCAGGCAACGCCCAATGTCACAAGAACATTCAACAGTACTAAAGCAGGAGGTAATCTCCCTCCTACAAAAACAGGCAATAGAACACGTTCCTGTCAATCAACAAAATATAGGGGTTTACTCCCTGTATTTCCTAATACCAAAAAGGGACGAGACTCTACGACCTATTCTAGATCTCCGGCCCCTAAACACATACATACACTCAGACCATTTTCACATGGTAACGCTTCAGCAGGTACTTCCGCTCCTCTCCCAGAATGACTTTCTCACCACACTGGACTTGAAAGACGCATACTTCCACATTCCAGTACACCATGCTCACAGAAAGTACCTCAGATTTGTAGTGGACGGACAACACTACCAATTCAAAGTGCTCCCGTTCGGAGTCACAACAGCACCACGGGTATTCACCAAGGGGCACATGCATCAACCATTTTTGCGAGCGCAAACAGTGCGATTCGCAAAAATCGTCCGTTTGCGCCCGCAAAAAGGGCTTTTGCGATGCATGAAGGGTCAAGGCACTCGCAATTTGAGAATTCGCAATTAATTGCGAGTTCTCAAATTGTGATTGCATTTAAGGAATTGCAAATTGAGATTCCTTAAATGCAGTGCATTAAAGTAAAATAATTAGCGATTTCGCTGATAGGGGGCGTAAATTACCATGAAGTTGATCTTCATGGTAATTTGCAAAAACTATGAAAAATACATGAAAGTGCATTTTTCAAAGTGGTAGGTTACACACACACATGTCCTTTGGAAATGTGTGTGCGCAACATTTGTACACAGATCGATTTCAGGGGTGCAACAGGATGTCGTTTTGACACCCTTGCACCCTTGAAATTACATTCTCCATTTGCGATTCTCTAATTGAGAATCGCAAATTGAGAACTTCCTCCCATTCATTCCTATGGGCCTCTAGACCCATAGGAATGAATGGGGAGGTATTCCTTAATTGCGACTCGCAATTTGCGACTCGCAATTAAAAAATATTTAGAAATTGCTATTTTGGAAGTGATTTCTACATGCATAGGCTTTTGTGATTCCTTATTAGCGAATCCTTATTTTTCGCTAATAAGGAATCGCAAATGGCATTTTTGATGCATGTGCTAGCAAGTGCCTAGCAGTGGTGGCGGCACACCTGAGAAGACAACACATTCACGTCTTCCCATACTTGGACGATTGGCTGATAAAAGCCACTTCATACAATCAATGTGTACACCACACCGCCACCACAATCCAACTACTTCACCAACTAGGCTTCACGGTGAACCACCAAAAGTCCCAGCTAACACCATCCCACATAAAACAATACCTCGGTGCCACCATAGCCCCCTCAAAAGCAATAGCCTACCCCAATCCGGCCAGGATTGCAAGCATTCAGGCTTTGCGACAAAGATTCATATCCCTTCCAGCAAGAGTGTTTATGCAACTGATAGGGATGATGGCCTCTTGCATTTTCATAGTGCCTTACGCAAGACTCCAGATGCGTCCACTCCAAGAGTGCTTAGCGCGCCAATGGAACCAGGCCTAGGGGCAACTGACAGATCTGGTGTTGGTAGACGGTCGCACCCATCGCTCTCTGCAGTGGTGGAACACCACATCTTTCCAGAGGTCGACCGTTCCTGGATCCGGTTCCACAAATGATACTAACAACAGACGCATCGCTCTCCGGATGTGGAGCTCATCTATTACACCTCACAGTGCAGGGCACATGGACGCCGCAACAAAAGTTACTCCATATCAACCATCTGGAGTTACTGGCAATCTTTTTAGCCCTGAAATCTTTTCAAACACAGATTTCAGGCAAGGCAGTCCTCATTCGCACAGACAACATGACGGCCATGTATTGTATACAAAAACAAGGCGGCACACACTCTCCACAGCTCTCTCAATTAGCACAGAGCACATGGAGATGGGCAATTCCCCACAAAATCTTTCTCCTAGCTCAACATGTCCCAGGAGTCCAAAACACCGTGGCAGATCTGCTCACCAGCAGACACAACAGTTCCACGAATGGGAACTTCACCCACAGGTTCTTCATCCATTCTTTCAAATGTGGGGGCATCCGCAGATAGGCCTCTTCGCCACCCACGAAAACACAAAATGCCCAAGCCACTCATTCCATTAGTGGTGCGAAAACTACAACAGCACTCTCTCACACTAATCCTAGTAGCTCCAACGTGGGCTAGACAACTGTGGTACACCACGCTGCTGGAACTCTCGGTAGTACCACACCAAAAGCTACACCTCTCACCATGCCTCCTAACCCAGAACCATGGAGAGATCAGACACCCGGACCTAGCTCAGCTCAACCTTGCGATCTGGCTCCTGAAATCCTAGAAATCGGGTACCTAAATCTTCCCCCTGACTGTATGAACGTCATCAGAGAAGCTAGACGCCCTACCACTAGAGCCTGCTACGCTGCCAAGTGGAAAAGATTTGTTGTTTATTGCCATAACACAATCAACCCTCTAGACGCATCCATACAGCATATCATATGCTACTTACTCCATCTACAAAGATGTAACCTAGCATATACATCCATTCGGCTCCACCTCGCAGCAATTGCCGCTTACCTACAAAACAGACAGCACCTATCACTTTTCAGAGTGCCTGCCATTAAAGCCTTCATGGAAGGCCTAAAACGAATAATTCCCCCCAGAGTACCACCCTCACCTGTTTGGAACTTAAATATCGTTCTCACAAGGCTGATGGGGCCTCCCTTCGAACCGTTGCATAAATGCGAACTACAATTCCTAACATGGAAAACAGCTTTCCTTGTAGCCATCACTTCCCTTAGAAGGGTCAGTGAGATACAAGCACTTACCATAAAAGAACCTTTTCTTCACATGCACTATAACAAGGTTGTTCTCCGTACCAACCCAAAATTCCTACCTAAAGTCATTGCCCCTTTTCACCTAAACCAATCTGTAGAACTACCAGTATTTTTCTTGCAACCTCAGACCGTTGCAGAAAGGGCTCTGCACACGCTAGATGTCAAACGAGCCTTACTTTACTACATCGAAAGAACACAACCTTTCCGAAAGACCAAACAACTGTTTGTCTCTTTCTCTCCACCACACAAGGGCAACCCCATCTCAAAATCAGGGATAGCTAGGTGGATTGTAAAATGCATCCCAATTTGCTACCACAAAGCAAACCTAACGCATTCCGTTCCCCCTAAAGCCCATTCTACACGAAAGATAGGGGCTTCCATGGCATTTCTAGGGAACATCCCATTAGACGATATCTGCAAAGCAGCTACATGGTCAACACCGCACACTTTCACCAAACACTATTGTGTAGATGTGCAAACTAAGCAACAAGCTAGTGTGGGCCAGGCTGTACTTAAAACACTATTTCAAACCACTGCAACAGATACCGGTGGTCGCCGCTAACCTTGGGAACTGCTATATAGTCAATGCAAAAGTGTGTAATCTGCAGCTCATATGCCTCGAACGGAATATGCTACTTACCAGTATGCATCTGTTCTTGGCATGTAGAGCTGCAGATCTACACACGCCCACCCGCCTCCCCGGCTACCTGTATCTGTTCCAGTTTATCTTATTTAGATACAACACACATGGGGTTCTTCACTATTATTTCTACGCTCCATCTTTCCCTGCTGGCGAAAAACAATCTGAGGATGGAGCCGAAGCCCATGTGCATTAAGATCCAAAGGAGGAGTCACCGACCTTGTGACTTCCAGAGACTTTCCAAGAGGAAAAACGAACTGCAAACATCCGGGCCCAACACCAGATAGCGATCTATGCAAAAGTGTGTAGATCTACAGCTCTACATGCCAAGAACAGATGTATACTGGTAAGTAGCATATTCCTTTCTAATACCCAAAAAGGATGGTTCCTTAAGACCAATTTTGAATCTCCGAGTTAAACCAATAGTTACAGTCAGAACATTTCCATATGGTAACGCTTAAACTGGTTTTTCCTCTCCTACAGCAAGGCGATTTTCTGTCCACACTGGACTTAAAAGATGCGTATTGTCACATTTTCATTCATTCAGCTCATCGCAAATATCTTGTATTTGTAATAGCAGGCAAACACTATCAGTTCAAAGTACTTACATTCAAAATAACTACTGCTCCAAGGGTATTTACAAAATGCCTAGCAGTGGTAGCAGCTCATCTCAGAACATGATAAATTCATGTCTTCCCTTATCTAGATGACTGACATATCAAAGCCGGCACACACCAAACGTGTCTACAAAACACTCAGACCGCCTTACACCGACTATACCAACTAGCTTTAATGGTCTGCATTCAAAAGTCTCGCCTACAGTCTTCACAGATAGTCTTATCTGTGAGCCGCTCTCAATACTCACAAGGCTCTAGCCTTCCCCATTGCAGCCAGTATTTCCAATATCCAAACTCCATTGCTGCAGTTTCAAACCAACCAAACCTTGCCAGCCAAGTCTTTCATGTGCCTACTAGAAATGATTAAGAAATAGGATTAATGCTGTTCCTCAGGAATAAAGTTTTTAGGAGAGTTAAAGAGAAGGCTGGATCCAACTAAATCCACATAGTGTCTATGGTTGGGAATCCATTTGTTGGATTGTGGTGCTCTCACACACCCTTGCGGGTGTCATGCTTCATCATATGGGCTGCTCCTCGTCGGGTCGGCGGTGCAATACCCAACGGGCTCCCTTGAAAAAGGGGCGCTTTGTCGGAGATCTTCTTTCCAACTGCCATATGGTGAAGTGCGGGTGTGGGGCACGGATAGTGTAGATGTGTGATGGTGATTTAAAATAGGGTTAGGAGTGCCTAGTAGAAATTAATTTTATTCTGGAGGCCTTCTACCCTAGTTAAAAATGTGTTAACATGGCACTAGCCCGAGTATAATGCCTCGTGTTAGAGTGTCCTATGTTCAAAAATGTGTAACGGTCAACATGTTTTTCGCATTGAGTTAATGTACTCGCGATTCGTCAGGACCAGGAATCAGAAAAAGGGACTATCTACATCTAAAAACTACTGGTGTTAAGGTGTGTAGTGAGTCAAGTGTTTCTTAACTATAGTACCTGTTGTGATCAGGAGCTACCTGTAAAGAAAGAAGGGAGGTTATAGAAATGTAACACACAGGTATGCATCGTATAAAAACAGTTGGAAATTATGCCTTCAATGTTATTCTCAACTCTCATTTTGTCTCAATGGTGGTGATTGATAATATATCAATTGGCATGTTAAAAACTTACTGTGATGGTGAAATCCCACGGTGAGCTGACCAATGTGGACATCCAATTAAAAGCAGCAGAGAATACATAGGTATGACTCACCCTATTCAGTAATTTTCCAGATATCAACAGTACTCGGTGGATTGTACATGAGTTAGAGTTCCTCTGTAAGTAGGACTGTACCGGAAATGGTAACGCACTTGGTAAATTAGGTGACAAAACATGTAAACAGAGCAGAAGCAGTGAGAGAAACACAAAATCTCTGGTATAAGGTGAATCATGTATTCTTGGGTACTGCTCGTTTAAATGTGGGGGTCCCTACCTATCTTTAGCAGACGGAGGAGTCAAAGTAAACCTATAGAATCAGGTGTTAATGATACCCATGGTAAATGTTATCCCATTAGTGCCGTGCCATGTCTGCAACCCTGAAGCAAGTATGGTACTGAATGAGAAAATATATATATAGCCGGTTAAGTCTACAATGAAGCATGTACTGTGTGTACAAGTAATAGTGTAGCGTTGACCAAATGGTTGAGTCTTGAAAACAAAGAAGTCACTTCCCTGAAACTCAGGTAGAATTGCAGGTGTTGGAGTTCGAATTAGGTAAGATGTACAACAAAGGGAGTATCGTTATTGGTAAGCAGGTATGCAAAAGGGTTTCCTTTGATTGTCACAAGACGGAATATTCTATTATCCGTGAAGACGCATATGGTCAAGTGAAGGGTTGGAACGGTATCTATAAAAATCAAGGATATATGACCAATAACCAAAAAGCTGTATATCGTAATGGCTGAAAAGACAGGGCCATAACGATGTGTTCGAGGCATATGAGCTGCAGATCACACACTGAGGATAAGATCGCCATCTGGTGTTGGGCTCGGATGATTGCAGGTTGTTGTTGTCTTCGGAAGAAGCCTTTGGTCACGAGGTTGGTGACTCCTCCCCTGGACAACAGTGCGCATGGGCATCCACTCCATCGTCAGATTGTTTTTTTCCGCCATTGGGTTCGGATGAACTTTTTTCCGCTCCAGCAGAAAACTTTTAGCAATCGATTTAACTCTTTAATCTTCATTCTATCGACGTCGAAATCAACTCGGACCGGTTCCGGAAGCGGCTGATGGACAGGACACCCTTCAAAAAATGCCCCCAGTGTGGAGCGAAGTTCCCCCACAGTGACCACCACGAGGTTTGTAACCTCTGCCTGTCGCCGGAACACAACGAGTCCACCTGTCCAGCTTGTGCCGCTTTCCGTTCGAAGAAGACCCTCCAGGACCGAAGAGCTCGACGCCATATTATGGCTAAACCAGCTCCAGAACCGGAGGACATCTTTGCTCAAGATGTTCCCGAAGATGACACCGAAGATCTCGAGATCGTGTCCGAGGCCGACGATTCCGATGACCTCATCACTCCAGGGCAGCGTGTGAGTACCACCCCCCCTGCCCCATCCAAAAAGGCATTGGTCAAGACTCCGCCAGCTGGGCCCAGTCGCGACCGAAAATCCTCTTCAGAAGCCCCGCACCTCGGGCCCGGCTCCGAAGACATCTAAGCCTGTAGGTGGCTCGGGCTCGAGCAAACCTCATGTGATTGTGCCTTTACCACCCTCGGCACCGAAAAAACCACTATCGGCACCGAAACAGGCTTCAAGACCGAAATCTCCTTCGGCACCGAAACGTTCCTCGGCAACGAAGTCTCCACCGGCGCCGAAACGTTCTTCGACATCTATGCCTAAAAGTCCCTCGGCACCGAAGCTATCGGCACCGAAACATACATCGGCACCGAAAACTCCATCGGCTCCGAAAAATCCATCGGACCCGAAACATCCTTCGGCACCGAAAACATCATCGGCACCGAAAACTACGTCCACACCGAAAAAAGCTCATAAAGACCCGAAGCGGCCGTCGCCGCCATCACCTTCGGAGCCAGATTAACTTTTTCGGCCAGATCCTACTCAAAAGCGGATCTACATCAATCCCGACACTGGACATGTGACTGCCGTCCCATATAAAAAGCGGAAGCTGGACATTACACCTCCTCCAGCTCCCATACGGAAAAAGGACTGTGCCACTTCACCACTTCGTCCTTCCTCTCCTGTATTACCTCCTAACACGTCCCCCCCTCCTCCTCCTCCTTCTCCTTTACCTTTACCTTTACCATCTCCCTATCATTCACCTCCTCCACAGGATGATAATGATGACTTAGGGGGAGGGGAGGACCCTGATTTATTTAATGATCCTGTTGATCCAAACGACCCGTTTACATTTCCAGACACAGCACCAGTAGATGACTGGTCTTATCCAATGCCTGACATGCCTGACCCCACTACCTACCCCTCCAAGCCCTCCCCTCCTGATGACCATTTGGGGTTTGGCCAACTAATAAATAGGGCAGCAACATTCCATGGTGTCACTATGCACACGGACCCCCTTGAAGAATATTTTCTCCTCGATACTTTTGAGCAGTCACAAAAAACTGTTCACATACTGCCCATGATTAAAGGGGTTATAAAGCATGCCACTGAGGTCTTTAAAGACCCTGTTCGAGCAAGGGTTCTCAACCCCCGCATCGAAAAAAAGTACCGACCAGCCCCGCAGGACCCTGCATACATTAAAGCCCAGCTCCCTTTAGACTCCTTGGTCGTATCAAATGCCAGGAAGCGCGTTAACTCACAGACAACTGGAGAAACGCCCCCCCCAGACCAGGAGTCTCAGGCAAACGAGTCGCCGCACAGGCGGCGAACCACTGGCGTATTGGCAATACCCAGGCCCTGTTAGCCCGGTATGACAGGGCGCATTATGACCAACTTGAGGACCTTATGCAACACCTGCCTGATCCCTTTAAATCCCAGGCCGCTGACCTCATTCAAGAAGGCAAGTTAATATCTAATGCCTCCATTAAATGCGCCTTAGATGCGGCAGACACTGATTCTCGGGCGGTCAATACTAGCGTCTTACTCAGACGACATGCCTGTCTCTGTATTTCCGGTTTTAAACCAGAGGTTCAAACCGCAATTCTAGCTCAACCTTTCAACCAAGAGCAGTTATTTGGCCCTGCAGTGGACACTGCATTAGAAAAAATTAAAAAAGATAATGAAACTGCCAAGTCCATGGGAGCACTGCAGTCTCCTCAAAACCGGGGTTCCTTTCGTCGCTCCTTTTATAGAGGAGGCTCCAAAAACACAGCAACTGAGACCACGTCCACCTTTAAAAATTCTGGACAAACATCCCCTAACAGAGGATATTTCCGGGGAGGTTATAGGGGAAACAATAACAAAGGTCGAGGGCGGGGCAACAACAACAACACCCGCACCTCCCCAGCCACCAAACAGTGACTTGCCACCACTCCCCCCAGACCATTCCACTCCGGTCGGGGGGCGACTCCAACAATTCCTACCTGTCTGGACTTCCATCACCACAGACAGATGGGTAAGACAAATTATCCAGTCTGGCTACTGCCTAGAACTCATACAATCCCCCCCAAACATACCACCCAAACAACGTCCAATGTCCTCACATCATCTCTCTCCCCTCAAACAAGAAGTTCAATCCCTGTTACAAAAACATGCGATAGAACCAGTCCCTCTTCAACATCAGGGAACAGGGGTGTATTCTCTATACTTCCTCATTCCCAAAAAGGACAAAACATTACGGCCCATACTGGATCTCAGACTGCTAAACCAGTATATACATTCAGATCATTTTCATATGACCACCCTCCAACAAGTCCTCCCACTGTTACAACAGGGAGACTTCCTTGCCACATTGGACCTCAAGGACACGTACTTTCACATCCCTATGCATCCCGCTCACAGAAAATATCTACGATTTGTGGTAGATGGGCAACACTATCAATTCACAGTTCTCCCATTCGGAGTAACAACAGCACCCAGAGTGTTCACCAAGTGCTTAGCAGTCGTGGCAGCGCACCTCAGAAGACAACAGATCCATGTCTTCCCCTATCTGGACGATTGGCTCATAAAAGCCAATACTCACCAAAAATGCGTTCTCCACACTCATCGCACCATTCAAACACTCCACAATTTGGGGTTCACTATCAACTACCCCAAATCCCATCTACAACCTTCCCACTTACATCAGTATCTAGGAGCAACCATAGATACATCCAAAGCCATTGCTTATCCCAGCACTGCCAGGATAGCCAGTATACAAAATCTCATCTCAATTTCAAACTCATCCATCTCTTCCAGCAAGAGTGTTCATGCAGCTCCTAGGCATGATGGCGTCCTGCATCTCCATAGTCCCACACGCACGACTTCAGATGCGTCCCTTACAGGAATGTCTAGCACAACAGTGGCACCAAGCTCACGGACAACTTACCGATCTGGTGTTGGTGGACAGTCGCTCGCTTCGCTCACTGAAATGGTGGAACACCATCAACCTGTCCAAAGGACGACCGTTCTTAGAGCCTCTTCCACAAGTTGTGCTAACTACCGACGCATCTCTCACAGGGTGGGGAGCCCACCTCCTTCACCATACCACTCAGGGCAGATGGACCAGTCAACAGAAACTGCTCCACATCAACCACCTGGAACTCTTAGCAGTGTTCCTAGCACTAAAATCCTTTCAAGTTCACCTAAAGAACAAAACTGTCCTCATACGCACAGACAACATGACGACAATGTATTATATACAGAAACAGGGAGGGACACATTCTCTCCAACTGTCCCAACTGGCACAGCAAATCTGGAGATGGGCAATTACCCAAAACATTTACCTGTTAGCAGAACATCTCCCAGGGATCCACAATCAAGTGGCCGACCTCCTAAGTCGCCACACACAGCAGATCCACGAATGGGAACTACACCCCAAGGTTCTACTCCCCTTCTTCCAAAAGTGGGGACAACCAGACATAGACCTGTTCGCCACTCCCGAAAACACAAAATGCCCAACCTTCGCCGCCAGGTTTCCACACCCACAGTCGAAGGGCAATGCCCTATGGATGAACTGGTCAGGCAGATTTGCGTACGCTTTTCCGCCTCTCCCACTAGTTCCATTTGTGGTACGCAAACTGAAACAACAGTCACTAACACTAATACTAGTGGCTCCCACTTGGGCACGTCAACCGTGGTTCACCACACTTCTGGAACTATCTTTAGTTCCACATCAAAGGCTACGCCTCTCCCCGGATCTATTAACCCAGAACCATGGAGAAATCAGACACCCAGATCCTCAAACACTGAACCTAGCGATCTGGCTCCTGAGGTCTTAGAGTTCGGATACCTCAATCTCCCTCCAGACTGTATGAATATCATAAAGGAAGCCAGACAACCTACTACTAGAGCGTGCTATGCCGCTAAATGGAAACGATTTGCCATCTACTGCGCTAATAATGACATACACCCATTGGATGCTTCCATCCAAAATATCATTTGCTATCTACTACACTTGCAAAGATGCAATCTAGCCTATTCCTCTATACGTTTACACCTAGCAGCCTTGGCAGCCTACTTGCAAAATAGGCAACACCTGTCCCTTTTTAAGGTACCAGCCATCAAAGCGTTTATGGAAGGTCTCAAAAGAATTCTTCCCCCAAGATTGCCACCTGCCCCAGTGTGGAATCTCAATGTGGTTCTAACAAGACTCATGGGTCCCCCATTTGAACCTATGCACAAATGTGAATTACAATTCCTAACATGGAAGGTAGCTTTCCTTATCGCAATCACTTCCCTACGCAGAGTAAGTGAAATACAATCCCTTCCACTAGAGGAACCTTTCTTACAACTACACCGTAACAAAGTGGTTCTTAGGACAAACCCTAAATTTCTTCCAAAAGTGATTTCCCCTTTCCACCTTAACCAATCAGTAGAGCTACCAGTCTTTTTCCCAAACCCAGACTCCGTAGCTGAAAGGGCACTACATACCTTAGATGTCAAAAGAGCCTTGCTTTATTACATCGACAGGACAAAACCTTTTCGAAAGACAAAACAACTCTTTGTTGCTTTCGCACCACCACATAAAGGCAATCCGATCTCCAAATCAGGTATAGCCCGGTGGATAGTTAAATGCATCCAAATATGCTACCTAAAGGCTAAACGTACACTTACAGTTCCCCCTAGGGCGCACTCCACGCGTAAAATAGGGGCTTCTATGGCCTTCTTAGGTAACATTCCCTTAGAAGACATTTGCAAGGCAGCCACGTGGTCTACCACGCATACCTTCACTAAACACTATTGTGTTGATGTGCAGGCCAAACAACAGGCCTCCGTGGGCCAGGCTGTCCTAAAAACTTTATTTCAAGCTGCTGCAACGGATACAGGCGACCACCGCTAAGGGGAAGCACTTCTGTATAATCTATCCTCAGTGTGTGATCTGCAGCTCATATACCTCGAACGGAATATGCTACTTACCAGTATGCATCTGTTCTTGGCATGTAGAGCTGCAGAGTCACACACGCCCGCCCGCCTCCCCGGGACCTGTATCTGTTCCAGCATCCGTCTTACTTAGACATTACACATGGACATCCTTTCTTTTATTCCTATACACTCCATCTTTTCCCATCATGGCGAAAAAACAATCTGACGATGGAGTGGATGCCCATGCGCACTGTTGTCCAGGGGAGGAGTCACCAACCTCGTGACCAAAGGCTTCTTCTGAAGACAACAACAACCTGCAATCATCCGAGC
Source organism: Triturus cristatus (assembly GCF_964204655.1). Classification (NCBI taxonomy): domain Eukaryota; kingdom Metazoa; phylum Chordata; class Amphibia; order Caudata; family Salamandridae; genus Triturus; species Triturus cristatus. The sequence goes on from NC_140587.1 coordinate 102,791,081, forward strand.
CCAACACCAGATGCGATCTTATCCTCAGTGTGTGACTCTGCAGCTCTACATGCCAAGAACAGATGCATACTGGTAAGTAGCATATTCCTTATTGACAATTGTAAGTGCTGTAGCAAAAAATGTCAAGGTGCCGCTCCGTGACTCCGTAGACGGTGGCTACCAAACATATGTTGATTAATTGGTGTGGTGTGGTCTCGACCCTTCATATTGAAATGGCACTCGCTAGCAACACATAGTTGAAAAGCATGGGTGAGGGACTAGACAGTGTTCTAGTGGGGCCCTGCGTTAGGAATAAAAGTGTGAAAAGCGCGGTTCTATTTTGAACGCAAGTGGAACACGGGGAGGTCGCTAGATGGAGGGTATGTTAGTCGATGCCGGTAACGGTTACAAATAAGTGCGCATGTACTCGTGGCAGTGAAGTGGCCCTATGTTAATCCTACAGTAGAGTATAGGTTTAAAGTCCAGGCTACTTACATTTTGTTCACTCGCGCTACTCCTTGTGACCTACCCGTTCCACCGAGTCCGGGAGGTAGCATGATGGAAAGTAGCGAAGGACTTACACTGGTGATATCGGTCATGTGATAGGGGGATGGACGGCTCATCTGTGTTGGTTGTTAAAGCCAGTTAGGACGGCGGCCATATTTGAATGGAGTAAGGATAGATATAGGTCATGATATGTAAGAGAGGCAGTGTTATTCTCTATTCTAATATCAGAAGTTGAAAGGTACAGAGAGTATTGTGATGTCGTGCACACATTATACTTGACAGTGAAAAGGCTCGAGCCAGTCTTTTGGTATAAAGCGGTTACATATGTGTCAAGTTACATCGCAGTCAAAAGAAAGAAAAGTCCATTTCTCCTAACATATGCAGATATTATTAATACTGTAAAGCGTGTTGGTCAATAGCAGTTTGTTTTAATGTGAGGTGAAATCAAAAAATATAATGAAACACAACACAGCGAGAGTATAAAGGATAGTCGCCATGTAAATAAATAAATACAGAGTGGCGTAAAAGAGGGAAATGTCAGCCAAAGAGTAGTGAGAAAGGCTGATTGTAATCGAAGGTAGGATCAGTCAGGTTAGATCTTAATTGACCCACAAGGAATTTCATCATTGAGGCCGTTGGTATCAGAAGACAAGCGGTGAATCCAACGCTGTTCTTTTGCAAAAAGACTCTGTTTTGTTATGTTGGGTTTGGTTTCTAGAATGAGCCATTTGACCGAGTCAGGTGAGTGGTTGTTTTCAAGGAAATGAACACATATTTTAGTGTTGTTCTTATGGCAGCGAAAATTGCTGCGGTGTTCAGAGATTCGCAGAGATGCCATGTTCACACATTTTTAACTAGGGTAGAAGGCCCCCAGAATAAAATTAATTTCTACTAGGCATGCCTAACCCTATTTTAAATCACCATCACACATCTACAATATCCGGGACCCACACCCGCACTTCACCATACGGCAGTTGGAAATAAGATCTCCCACAAAGCGCCCCTTTTTCAAGGGAGCCCGTTGGGTATTGCACCGCCGACCCGACGAGGAGCAGCCCATATGATGAAGCATGACACCCGCAAGGGTGTGTGAGGGCACCACAAGCCAACAAATGGACTCCCAACCATAGACACTATGTGGATTTAGTTGGATCCAGCCTTCTCTTTAACTCTCCTAAAAACTTTATTCCAGAGGAACAGCATTAATCCTATTTCTTAACCATTATAACTGGGGCAAAGCCCAAATGTTGAAGCATGACCTTCTTCGGGGTGTGTGAGGGCATTATGATAAGGACACACTGTCCCCCACAGATAGAGTAGCACACGAAAAAAAGTTTCTTCCTCTTTCATCCTCTAAAAGGAACAGTGACTCCTTTTGTGTACTAGTTAAAGAGGGTTATACCACCAAGAATTCCACCAGCACCAGTGTGCAATCTTAATGTTGTACTCACAAGACTTATGGATCCACCTTTTGAACCACTATGCAAGTGTCCTTTAGTTTCTCTCATGGAAAGTTGCATTTCTAATTGCAATCACTTCATTAAGAAGATTTGGTGAGCTACAGGCATTAACCTTAGATTAACCCTTCTTTCAGCTCTATAAAGATAGGGTAGTTCTAGAGCACATTCCACTCGCAAAATAGGGGATTCTATGGCCTTTCTAGGTAACATTCCTATCGCTGACATTTGTAAAGCAGCAACATGGTCTACACCACACATATTTACCATACACTATTGTGTGGATGTACTAGCACGCCAACAAGCCAATGTAGGGCATGCAGTGCTAAAAACACTTTTCCAGACAACTGCAACATCTACTGGTTAGCCACCGCTTTGTGAGAATACTGCTATATAGTCTATGCAAAGCATGTGTATCTACAGCACACATGCCTCGAACGGATTGTTACTTACCCAGTAAGCATCTGTTCTTAGCATGTAGAGCTGTAGTTTCACATGCGCCCACCCTCATCCCTGGCACCTGTATTTGCTGCAGTTCTCATTATTTTCATTATCTACGCATGAAGATATCTTTTCTACACTCACTTACTCCATTGTCACCCTCTTGCGGTAAAACAATCTAACAATGGAGTTGATGCCCATGTGCATTATCACTGCAAAGAGGAGTCCACTAGATGACAGGAGTATGCAAAGCATGTGAATCTACAACTCTACATGCCAAGAACAGATACTTACTGGTTAAGTAACATCATCTTTCAATGGTTTTGTGAAAGATGCATCTTAGGAAATGTTCACAAATTTGGCTATTTCTCAGGTGCAAAGCAAGTATAAAGCCGCCAATGGTTAGTGTTGTCCTTCTTCGTCGAAAGTAGATGATCAACGCATCAACTCTTGTACTTAATCTTTCTCTCTGGAAAATTGAACTGTATTCCATAGGACATCAAAGTAACTACATTGAAGTAAACCATGCTTAACATTCTTCTAGCCCACAGTGTATTTACGGTGGAGGATAGTCTATTCGAGAAATCACTCATGTTTATTTCAGACACCAGGCTATAAAATAAACGCAATTCAACAACTGCAAAATAACGTTTTAAATAGATAAACTTTGAAAAATAACTGCTCACATAATAGTTAAAACATTTGATATTGTAGCACATGCAATATGCTTGATTCTCAATGTTCTACATGTAAAATAATTTTTGACTCAAAAACGTCCGCCATTGCTCTTTTTACAAGTTTCATCGTAGGATACAAATACAGTGATACTAGCAGTCTATAAATAAGAATGTCTATCAATAAGAATTAGTGGGGAATACCTATACATAACTGCTGTTATGTTACATAGTGCAGAAAACACCAACAAGCACACGTAAGTGGAATCAGCACTTATTTTAACAATACTTCCACCAAGTGGAGGCCCCTGCGATGGACTTTTTTTGCTACATGCGAGAACACAAAAGTCCATAGCTTTACCTCCAAGTACCCACCGTCTATGGGGCAATGCTTTGTGGATCAGTTTGTCTAAGGTATTTGCCTACACCTTTCCCACATCACACCTCATCCCATATGTACTGATGAAAACTAGACAGACACCAGTGAGGCTAATCCACATAGATCCGGGGTGGATTTGGCAACTGTGGTACTCTCTACTCCTGGAAATGTCCATCCATCCCCATGTAGAGCTACCATTGCTCCCATATCCTCTCAAGTAGCATCAAGGAAAGTAACCTCTGATCACTCAGTTTTGTGATTGAGCATCTGAAGTCCTATATTTTGTCTGCCTCCAGCTTTCTTAGTATCTCATGCAGATTTTAAGAAGCCAGAAAGCCCACTACAAGGGCATTCTACACGATTAAATGGAAAAGCTTTGTTATTAATGAGGCAATCTTCAAAAGCAGACCTTACAAGCCATATACAAGACGATATACAGAAGCACATGCTGCAAATAGAAAGAAATTCTCTCATAGGGGATTTCCATTTTTAATCGAAGTGTAGAGTTTCACCTTTCTTCAGAAAGGCCTGCAAAGACACTTCAGAAAGAGGCAGATTAAGCATTCTATATACCTAGGCTGCATTGGCCCGATTCTTCATCATTAAGACAAAAACAGATCAGAATAAAGTATTTTAGGATAATTTAAGATGAGTTGCAAACAGCATAAATATCCCTCTCAAAAATCTTTTTATGATAGAGATGAAGGAGAGCAGGGCAGAGTAACCTCTTAGGCTATCATTATACGTCTAAAAAGGACTCTGTGTCTTTAAGAACCCCGATACCACCAGTATCCCATCATGCACAGCAGGTGGCAGTTACTTCAGTTCTTTTTTAAGGCAATGTTTGAACAGATTAGGATTATACAAATACTGTCCATTCAACCGGGGGGGAGGGAGGGTCGCTTTTGACTATAGTGGAAATTCTCCTATAAGAGAGTAGGAGTTACAGGTAAGAAACTATTCCTTTTCTCCTAGGGGATTTCCATTTATAGTCCTAAGCCCATCCCCATATAGTGCGGTGAAGGAGACTGGATAAACTGGTACGGTCAAGCAAAGAGATTTCGGAGGGAAGACTGACTTACATGAGCATCTGCTCTAGCGTGAGAATCTAGGCATTAGCGCTTGGTGAATGTATGAACTGATATCAAAGTAGCTGCTTTGCTGATTTGTGGAATAAGGATTTTGCATAGTAAATCAGCAGTAGCTGCTTTCCCCCTAGTGGAGTGTGCTTTAGGCTTAGCTGAGAGAGCTTTGTTAGCCTTTTGGTAGCACAATAAAAAGCAAGACACTATCCATCGTAAAGTGCATTGCTTGGAAGTCAATAACCCTCTACGGCCCGGACTGTAGTTGATAAACAATTGGTCCGATACGCGGCTGGCTCTTTTTTTTTGTCTAAACAGATTTTTAGAACTCTCCTCACATCCAGGGAGTGAAGAGTACTTTCAGCTGGAGTAGAGTGATTCTGAACGAATGTAGGCAGTGATATTGTTTGGTTCACATGGAAGTCTGAAGCGATCATATGGAGGAACATTGAGTGTGTTCTCATAACCAATTTGCTAAAATGAAATACAGTAAAAAAAAAATTACAAAATCTTTATTTCGCCCACTAGGGCCATAAAAGCACATAAAAGAATATTACAATATATAAAATTTCTGGCGACATGCTTTAAGATACCTAGAGGGTAATTAACACGATTTAATTTACTAATCTAGCATAGGTCGCAAAGTGCAAAAATACATCACTTCGAGGCATCCCCAAACTTAGTCCTAATTTATATGTGTATTGCAAAAACTGCTACTTCTTTTGCCTCTTTTGCGAAGCATTAAAATACAGTGTGGGATCGAAGGATCGGTTTTAACCATGCTATTGATTCAATCAGATAAAAAAAAAAATAATCTTAAAATATCTTAAGGAAAAAGCCACATACATAATGTACATATATAAATTAGAAAGGGTGGCCAAGAACGATATTGTTTTCTTACTCCTGATGGAAAATAAAGTTTCTGTGCATTGTCAGGAAATTAATTTTAGCCAGAAGATTGATTCCTTCAGGCAAGGTGTCTTAAAGAGACATAAGCATAGTGAACTTAGTTAACAGGAAGGTGGACAAACGCATGTTACACTAGATAGCAAGCGAGTGACCAAATGCAAGAAGTTAATAGCAGTGTCAAATAAAACATAGAATTAATATTAAAATAGTCCTAAAGAAACTAATTGTGTGCAAAATAAGGATCACAGCGACGTTAAGGGGAAAGCGCGCCAGTCCTCTAAAAACCATTTGTGCATGAAATAGCCTATAACCCTGTTAACTCCTTTTTCGTGATAGGGCTATGAATGTGCCACATATAGTGCAAATAACGTGAGATGGAAAACACGATAGGCATTTGGGTGTCGTACTGTAGTAATCTAAGAGTCTCAGAGCAATGTCTGAGGCCCATGTTCCTTCACAGTTGGACGAGCCAGCAGGACCTTGGCCTCCTATAGGCAGGGCAAAAGAAAAGTACGTGCACTTCAGTCTCCTCCACGTTCAGACATACGGGGCAGTCCCGACTGCGGTCGCCCAACCACTTGGTTGTGAACGATCGGAGTGGGAGTGTCCTGTGTCTGAACTGGATATATAGCTTCTTTGTGAGGAGCGGTTGGATGTCGTCCAATGATGGTTCAAGCCGATATTCTAGTTTTATTTCCATCAACCTTTGCGATAGGTGCCCTGGGGAAGTCCTCCATAACAGGATCAGTTTTAACTCTCTATAATTCTCAATTAGTGCCTTTCTGGGAGTTACAATGCTAGAATCTGCGGCTGAGCTCCACAGATTTGCCCTCCCCAAGGCCTGGAATGTGTTCCTTATGTACACCAGCCAGGGCAATTTTCCCGCACTGTGCATGCTCATGACCTCCCTTAGTTCGCCCCTGTAAGGGGCAAGCTCTGGGGTGCTCCACAGATGGTGCCAGAATTGGTCTTAAAGCTATTTCAACTGCTATGGGGCTGATCCCAAGATCCAGCCTAAGGGGAGCTAGAGGGGAGCGGACAGGAAGTCGCAAAAGCTGCCTGGTGAAAGAATTCTCTGACGATAGAAGGGTACTGGAGCAGTGACCCCATAATTCGGCCCTGTACAGAGTAGCTCCCCTAGCCTGGACCGTATAAAGTTAAACCGCTGGACCTATTACTTTGTGGGAACATTTGTTGTAAACCTTTAGAATACCCCCCGATGCCTGGGCCAATTTTAGGTTAGTTTTTTTTATTTGAGCCCCCCCCCCCCAATCCATTTTCTTGGTTAAAGTAATCCCGAGATATTCAAAAATCGGCACCCTCTCTAGGGCCATTTTGTCTAAACAGGGCGAGTGTAATTTTTGCATTGAACACTATATATTTGGTTTTCTGTAGATTCATCTCCAAACCCCTGTTTTTACAGAAGGCGCTGAATTCATCAAGGGCCCTTTGCATGCCCATGGGGGTTTTGAGAGTAAGCGGGTGTCTTCTGCGAACATAAGAGTGGGTATCTTGCGGTTCGCTAGCCGGGGTGCATCGATATCTTTTCCTGCCATCAAAAACTCTATTAAATCGTTTATAAAAAGGGAAAAGAGAGTTGGGGCCAGGACGCAGCCACAATTTATCCCTCGGAACTAAATCAAAAGCGTATTTAAGGTCCACAAAAATAAGATAGAGGCTGCCACCCTCTATGGTCACAGTTTTCCAAAACAGCAGCTGTAATCTAAAAATGTGATTGATGGTAGAGATCTTGGCCCTAAACCCGGCTTGGGGGGGTGTGAGTACTTTGTGTTCTTCTATCCAAGCCTGTAACCGGCCCAGGAGAGCATGTGCGTAGAGTTTCGGACTTATGCCAATTAGACTAATGGGGCGGTAGTTTGCTGGGCTCAGCGGGGAGCCCTTTATATAAATTGGAATAATTTCTGCCCAAGCCCAGGTTGAGGGAGTCACCATGCCCTGAAGGATGGCGTTCAACAAAGTCCACAAGTAAGGGGCCCAGACGGAGGGTTCCGAGCGAAAAAGGTCGCCGGGAATATTATCCAACCCTGGCGCCTTTGCTGGTAGGATCTTGCCCAGAGCTTCCGTAATCTCCTTAAGAGTAAATGGGGGGGTTATCTCGTTTGGATGGTTCTAGGTGTGGAGGGGTCGCTACCACCGGCACAGCTTCCTTCTCAGTCATTTTGTATAGGGATTTGTAATGGGCTCTCCAAACTTCATCCCCTATGTTTGCTAATTTACCCTCAGTCGTTCCGTTGTTAATCAGGTTCCAGAATGCCCGCATATCTTGATTTTCCAGCGAGATTCTTAGATTAACCCATTTTGCTCACTCCCAATTGCTTCTAGCTTTAGCTAGTTTATAAGTTGCCCTGGTTTCCTTAATTTGTAATCTATTATTTGCCTTGACGGCAACTAGGAGCTCTGACTTGGCTGTTCTACAATGAATGATGTGGAATTCTGTTCGACCTAGCCTTTCTACTAATAACAAAAGGGGGATCCAGCGTGAGTAGCATGTCTTGGTGATTATTGGAAATTATGGTCTGGGAGGTTGCGATACCAGTCGTTTCTGAGTGGAGATGTGTTACAGCAAGTAGGGGGATGATTTTTTTTATATAAAAAGGCAAGCTTGGTCTGTGATTGCAAGAGTTCCCCCCCCCCCCCCCCCCCAACGAATTCTCCTGCCTCCATTGGCCTGCATATGTCCAGGAGTTGGTTGTAAGGTTCCTCCTAAAGAGCTTCTGTCATATGGGGGAGATACATCTAGTTCAAGGGCGTTGTGGTCACTCTTGTGGCGGGAAGTGATCTTAAAATTTAAGGATTTGATGTCCACTAAGAAGTAATCTATAATTGATACATGCCCTGGACTATTATATGTGTGCCTCCCCGGGCTGTCTGAATTTAGACGGCCGTTGCATGCCCTTAATGAATGGCTTAATGTAAGTGCATGCATCTGTAAAACCAACGGGGTCCAAGCCCGTATGGGCGGGATGTTGGACTCTGGAATGGCCCAAACTGAGTCCTCCTCACTTGAGATTCTATTGGGGAGACCATTCAGAGGTTCGAATTGGCAATTGAAGTCCCCTCCTATGATTATCCAATATTTGTCCGGTATTGTTAAAAGGAAAGTGGACAGTATGTCAAGGGTATTGGAGGTTTGGCCATAACAAACAGTAGACATTAATCAGAGCGATTTTGATTTTTGACGTGAAAGTTAAAAGAAAAAAAGAAAAAAAATAGAGCATGCCACAAGATGGAATTTCTATCTGTTTGACCTCACAGCCAAGGTGCACACCAACCCAGATAGGTAGACCCCCGAAAGGCCTACCCCTTTCCTTTTATCAGCTGGAATGCTATAGGACATGTATCCCGCTCTGTGTATTGCCTCTCTAGCCCAGGTTTCCTGAAACATGCATGGCCCATGTTGGTCAACAAATACCCCCCAATCTGGTATATCCAATTTTGAGGTGAGTCCTGCTATGTTCTAGAATTATAGTTGCAAACCAGCTGTGTCCGTTTCGTTTGCAACATGGGTGGAGGCGGTAAACTGGGACTTGAGTGCGCCCGTTGTAGATTTTTCCTCCCCATCTTGCCCAGCGCCCCTTGATCGTAGCCCGAGTCGCTAATACTCGTTGCTGACAAGGGATGCTTTGCGATGGGGGAGTGGTGGAATGGTTTGTCTTCAAGTTGTATTGGGGTCGGTCAGGGGTCGGATGACCCATGTGTGTTAGTTCCAGAGTTGTACTTGATAGGTCGCTCACTTTCCCCCCACATCTTTTCTCTAGTTCTCTCGTATGCTTTCTAAATCCTCCCTGATGTGAGAAAGCATCCGGGTGCAATTTTCTAACTTTATACTCTACTTGGCAGCTAGAACTTTGATATAGGGGCCCGGTGAGGGTGAGTCAATCAATTGAGTCTAGGGGGCTAAATCTGTTTGCAACAGGAATGTTATATAAGGGTGATCGATTTGGATCCCAATTCTGGCTGACTGATAGCCTGTCCTCAATCCTCATGTCCCTGTCATTAGCAGACCTTCTCGTAGTGTAAGGGTTTAATCCTGGGGTATAAAAATATCCCAGGGAGAGAGAAGGCTATGCCCTCAATCTCCCTCTGGTATCCACACTCTAAAAGAGATTGCACGGTCCGCGGATCTCTGAAGTTTATCACTATGCAGTCCCCGGGGACGTCTTTTGGCCTCCTGCTCACCCAACTTACCCTGCGAGTGAAAATTATTTCATTTGCATGTTTATATGAAAATTGCCTATGTTTATCCAGCCCAAAAAAACATTGGTTTTTAAGTTCATGGTGAGGCTCCCTACATCCCTTTCTCGCTTCTGGTACTCCTACTAATACAACGACATATGGAGTTGAGGCCGGGGGGAGATTTATACGCGGGAAGGCAATCTCTTCCACTTGGGCTTTTTCAGAGATTGCTAGCTGTTCCCTATCCCCCGAGGGAGAACCTGGTTGCCAGAGAGCTGATCCTGTTGCCCCAGCCGGGTACGGCTTGGTGGTGCTCTCCAAGGTGATCCCTTGGGGGGCCGCCTGCAAGTGTTTTTTTTATAGCTGGATTTTGGCAAGATGATTTTTTTTCCTGCATTCGAATTTGTTGGTTTGGACCTGTTAGGACCAATCTCTTGGTTTGAGGATGGGGTGGCTAGTTTGGTGGCAAGAGGTGCTATTTGCAGGACTAAAGATTTAGTTATCTCCACCTCCTTGTCGATTAATTCTACTTTGCCCACCAATAATGACGGATTGTCAACCCGGTCCGTCAGTGTCTTAAGTTCCTCTTTTATGATAGTCCTAAACTGAGATTGGAGGTCCATCACCAAATTTTTCACCCAAGGTGGTTGCTCGGTGTTAGCCTGCAATGTATCCCCCTGTTCCTTCTACCCCAGTATTGCTGTTCTTTGCTCTGTTCACTGTTTTTTTTTTTTTGCTTTGGGCTAGAAGTAGTCCCTTTTCTTTTGGGGATGCTCGCCAAGGGTGACTCAATGTTGAATGCTGCGCAAGCCTTTGCGGTTCAGGTGTTGAAGCAGTATGAGCGGGGACAGGCTGCCATGTTCCTGGGAGGTAGAATAGGGGGCTATGACTGGGGTTAATAAAATACTCCTTTCTGTCCGCTATATTTCCGTGGCTACAACTCCTATTGCTCTTTGCAGCATGTTATCTATTCAGGTGGGTTGTAATGGTAACGCAAGCTGGGGAGCGGCAGCTGTTCTTGGTTTACCCATGATTGCGAATAACATTAATTGAGAAAGTGCTGGAAAATAAGTGCCGTTTAGCTCAGTTGCAAATTCAGGGGGCTAGAGTTGGCAGCTTCCTACTGCTATTGATTAGATATTAAGTTTGTGAATGTTGCTGTCAAGAAGGAAATTAAAAGGAGATTGATCACATGTGCAGAGTTTCCCTTGGTTTACGCTTTAACAGTAGTGCCCTGTACAGATGGATGGCATGAACCTTGAGTTGGCGATCTGTTGAAAAAGATGTCCTTGGGGGTTTGAAATCAAAACCAAGAGGTGTGGCTCAGCCCAAGCTCGTTCGGGCTCTGACAGGTGCCCTGCGGGAGGCTGGCAGGGCTGTTATAATGCCTCTGGGCGCGGGAGGCAGCATCACGACAAGCGCCGATGTGGGACTGCTGGGAGGTGTACCCTCCCCGGTGGCTGTTCTCCTCATGGCAGGAAAGTGATGTAGCCGATGTCTGTTCCCCTCATGGCAGGTAAGTGGTGCAGCTGATGGTCGTTCCCCTCACGGCAGTAAAGCGCGCGGTTTACCAGCATCCCGCGCAGCGGGGGGCCACCAGGGCTCTTATCGCGCCTCTGGGCACCAGAGGCAGCGTCATGGCAGGCGCCGATGTGAGACTTCTGGGAGGTGTAGTCTCCCTGGTGGCCGTTCCCGTCACGGCAGGTAAGTGGTGCAGCTAATGGCCGTTCCCCTCACAGCGGTAAAATGCGCTGTTTACCAGTGTGTAGGTAATGAGGGCAGAGCGCTTGGATCTCTTACATTATCCTAAAATTCTTTATTCTGGCCCTTTTTTGTCTTCATGATGAAAAATCTAGCCATTGTAGACTAGTTATATAGGATGCTAGATCTGCCTCTTAAGTGTGTTTGCAGGCCTTCCTGAAGAAAGGCGAAACTCTACAACTGCTCCGGGGTCCCCGCATGTGAGACGAACTGTTCAGTGCTAACGACTACAATGGAAATTCCCCTACGATAGAATAGGAGTTACAGGTAAGAAACTATTCTGTACCTGTGACAGTCAATTTACAGCTTGTAGTGCAGTAGATTCACGTGCATCCTCCAACCTCCTCCATTTCTTCTTGTGGGAGAATACATTAACTCTAAATGCCAATTTGAAAGCTGCATTGCAGCACCCTAGCTCAAAAAGATGAAAATGTGTGAACAAGAGAAAAAGGAAATGCAGCCTGATAGCATTCCAATGCAAATAAATGAGAGCTATCCCTCCGAGTACATGATGACCTCAACCCACAGTGCACCCTACTAGCAGTTTACTTCAGAGAGCCAGTTAGTTTTTTCCATCACATGAGCAGGACTTTGAGAGCACATGTGAGGTTCTTAACCTCAGTTTTCCACAAATATCAACATTTATTATAGATTTAAAATACATTTTTAGTCCTGTAGAGTGGCATCAATAGATCCAGATTCTTGAGAGGAATTTTGCTCAAAATGCCTTCTCTTTTTCAAAAGTGCTTTTGTGTGGCAGAAACCAGCCATTGCCAAATTCCCGCAAGGTTTGTGTGGCGTGCCTCCAAAAGGCCATGTGGTGAAAACATGTGACATCTGCAGTAAGATGTCAAGACGCACACTTACAGACAGAGAAGGTACCAGCACAAGGGGCCTTATGGAGCAAATAAAAAAAAGAGGAAGAACCAAAGAAAAAGAGAAGATGGGAGAAGTCTTTGTCTTATGCCCCCTCTGAAAAAATGCCTGGCAACAAAAGAATCCCACAGAGGAAGATCTAAAGAGAGATCATCATCAAAAATGTCGTCATCACTCTTGACCTCATTTGGGTGCAGCGTCTAAGATATCAGGGTCATGTCAATGGCATTGGCCTCATTTTGTTCTTCATTTGACAATGAGGAAAGAACCCTAGACACCAAAAGTGCATTCTATGTCATCAAAGACCACTAAACATTCTACCTCAAGGATTTTGATGGCGAGCCAACTACATTGGCCGGCATCACCATTCATGTCGAGGAACCTACAGTTCTAGTCAAGTTAGTCAGAATCACCTTCTCTGTCTATAACTTTGAGGCTATGTTCAATTTCACTTCTCTCTCCACATTTATCTTCACCTCAGATGAGTGTGTTCGAGGCATGTGGGCTGCTGAATTCATATCTGTGCATAGATCGCCGCCTAGTGTTGGGTCCGGATGATTGCATATTGTTGTCTTGGAAGAGTCTTCGAAGTATCACGAGATAGGTGACTCCTCCCCTGGACTACAGTGCGCATGGGCATCCCCTCCATCCTTAGATTGTTTTTTTCCGCCATTGGGTTCGGATGTCCTAATCTTAGCTCTTTGAGTATTTAGGAAAACTTTATTTTTGTCAAGCCAAAAGGCTTTTAAACTCGTCGTATTGTTTTCGTTCGGCGCCAAGTATTTTTCTACAGTTGATTCTCTAGAAAAGCATCGAAGTTAGCCGTTTGCCCTTCGACGCCAGAGGCCCGATCGAGATCGACGATGGAAACATCAAATTACCCCTTTAAGCGTTGCCCTCTTTGCAACGCTAAGTATGCTCGCTTCGACGTGCACCCCGTGTGCAATAAATGCCTCTCTCCAACACACGACAAAGCCACCAGTATGGCGTGTTCCAAGTTCCGATCGAAGAAAACTCTTCGCATTCGTCGAGCAGCTCGGCTCGAGGCGCAGAAAGCGGCGCCAAACCCGGACAACATCTTCGGGACCGAAGATGAAGAAGTCGTGGACCTTGAAGTTCTGGAGGGACTATCGGATACGGATTCGGAGCGTGAATCCAACTATGATGCTGAAGACGAGCGTATCGTAGATGTCGAGGAAGATAATGCCGTTGATAAGGTAGGAGACGACGAAGAGGCCCTTGGGGCCGAGGAAGATTGCTCGGAAGATGAGCTAGGCCCACGTGTCGGTGCAGGGCCCGAAGAGGCACTCGATAAGCCTCAGGTCGAGGGATCGCCACACGGCCTTACCCGAGATCTTTCCTCTCGTTCTACAGCCCCTCTTCAAAGCCGGGCTTCGAACTATCCTACGGAGCCATCGGTCTCGAAAGCGCCATCATCCGGTCAAGGAAATCCGAAACTGAAGGCACAGGCACCGAAATCGAAACCGAAAGAGAAAATGACTCCCAGCGGCGACAAGGCCTTGAAGCCGTCGGAGCCGAAGACACAAAAGACGGCACCTAAGACTTCGGTCAAGGTGGTCGACCCGAAAAAATCGGCGCCGATGATCGTCGATACGTGAAAAAAGGGCAACCCTCAAGAGCCAAACCCTTCCAATCCTCGTGCCGAGAAACCAACGTCTGGTACGGGGCTCGATGCCACACCAAGGAAGGTCTCGAAGGACCATGTCAAGTCCACGACACCGTCCCCCTTCGTAAAGAAGACGGTGTCGGAGTCGTTATTACGCATCCAAGACCGGGCTTCGCTGCTCACCGCGACAACAGCCCGCAGCCGAACACGGCCTGCACGGTTCAGACCGTGTCGACGCACATCAAGTTCGGATTACCACCGGCGGTGCAACCAAAGATGTTCGACGCACAGAAGGGTCCCGCACCGAAGAAAGGTGTCGACACGAAGAACGCTGTAGAAGCGCCAAAAGGGGTGTCAATGGGACAAACAACTGCTGAAGTACCTCAAGAGGATGAGGAGCCGAGGCAGTTTATCTCTTCAGGGACTGGTAAACTTTCACTACATAAAAGAAAGATAGTGCCAGAGAAACATATGGAACCATACAGAATTCCATTAAAGAAACAGAAAACCACATCACCAGTTCTTCTGGAACATGTTCAAGATTATAGACAGGAGCCTCAATCATTCTCACCCACACAGTCTGATGTGGATGCAGGAGATTATGGTGCTGATGACAGCACTTATCCATTGACCACTGACCCTGACGACCAAAACCAACCTTGGGTGGACACTATTGGTGCGGGGGACCCACATACTGCTCCAGACACACAAGCATATGAGGTGAAAACATCTCCAACTGAAGATGCTGCTGCCTTCAATGCATTAACTGAGAGAGCGGCTGAGAACCATGATGTACAGCTCCACACTGATCCTATTGAGGATGATTTTCTGATGGATACCTTCTCTACCTCAGAAAGATCTGTTAAAACTCTGCCCATGCTCAAGGGTGTCCTAAAACAAGCTAATTACATTTTTAAGGAGCCCACGAGGGCAAGAGTACTGAACCCTAGGATTGAGAAAAAGTATAGGCCAGCTCCTGTGGACCCTACCTACATAAGAGGCCAGCTGCCTTTGGACTCGTTGGTGGTTTCCAATGCTCGAAAGAGGGCCAACTCACAGACAACGGGTGATGCTCCTCCCCCTGACAAGGAGTCTAAGGTCTTAGAAACATCTGGAAAGAGAGTTGCTGCACAGGCAGCTAACATTTAGAGAATTGCCAACACTCAGGCACTTCTTGCTAGGTATGACAGGGCGCATTACGACACCCTAGAGACACTGCTACAGCACCTCCCAGATCAATATAAGGAAGGAGCAGAGTCACTGATTAGAGAAGGAAAGCTCATAAGCAACGGTTCCATTAAGTGCGCTCTTGACGCAGCTGACACTGCAGCTAGGGCTATTAACACCAGCGTCATGTTACGACAACATGCTTGGTTAAGAATTTCCGGATTCAAACCAGAGATACAAACAACTATACTCAATCAACCTGTCAACCCTCACTCCCTCTTTGGCCCAGAGGTTGACACCACCCTAGAGAAAATCAAAAAAGATACAGAGACTGCAAAGTCTATGGGGGCTCTGCAATCACAGCAGTTTAGGAGCTGGTCCTTTTGTCGCTCTACCAACAGGGGACCATCTAGAGGTCAGAACTCACAGCAGTCGCAGTACACTAAACAAGGTACGCAGACCAACTATAATAAAAACCACAGAGGTGGATACCTTGGCAACAACGTCAAGGGTAGAGGCCGAGGAAAGAGCTCCAGGTCCTCCGCCACCACCAAACAGTGACGCCTTGTCACTGCCCCCCGACCACATAACACCTGTCGGGGGGAGACTCCAACAGTTCCTGCCGGTCTGGAAATCCATCACCACAGACAGGTGGGTGAGAGAAATCGTCCAGTACGGTTATTGTCTAGAGCTCACATCCACTCCACCAAACATACCACCAAGACACCGTCCTATGTCCGCAGAGCACTTGCACTTATTGCACCAGGAAGTGCTCAGTATGCTCCACAAAGGAGCCATAGAACTAGTGGCTGTACAAGACCAAGGATCAGGGGTGTACTCACTTTATTTTCTGATCCCCAAAAAGGACGGGTCTCTCAGACCCATACTGGACCTAAGACCTCTGAACCGTTACATTCTGTCAGAGCATTTTCACATGCTTACCCTGCAGCAGGTGCTGCCGTTGCTCAGTCAGGGAGACTTTCTCGCAACACTAGATCTAAAAGATGCGTATTTCCATATACCCATACACCCATCACACAGAAAATATCTCAGGTTCACTCTCCAAGATCAACATTACCAGTTCAAGGTCCTCCCTTTCGGAGTAACAACGGCACCAAGGGTGTTCACCAAGTGCCTAGCAACAGTGGCAGCACACTTAAGGAGACCGCACATACACGTCTATCCTTATCTGGACGACTGGCTTATCCAGGCAAAGTCCGCCTGGCAGTGTGCCAGCCACGTATCCCACACCATTCACCTTCTTCACAGCCTGGGATTCTCACTAAATTATCCAAAGTCCCACCTTCAACCCGCCCACGTACGGCAGTACCTAGGCGCGACCATAGACACTCT
The DNA here is from genome assembly GCF_964204655.1 of Triturus cristatus. NCBI lineage: Eukaryota > Metazoa > Chordata > Amphibia > Caudata > Salamandridae > Triturus > Triturus cristatus. The sequence continues at coordinate 102,807,490 of NC_140587.1, forward strand.
GGCGACCACGGCACAACCCAATTCCGTGAGGATCCACAGCATGCAGTTGCTAATAAAAAAGTTCAGACCTCAACACTCACTACCGGCCCAAGTGTTTATGCAGTTGATAGGCATGATGGCTTCCTGCATCTTCATAGTCCCGCACGCGAGATTACATATGCGCCCGCTTCAGGAGTGCTTAGCACGTCAGTGGAATCAGGCTCAAGGACAGTTGAAAGACCTAGTGTTGGTCAGCGGTCGGGCATACAACTCTCTGCATTGGTGGAATCCACAAAACCTTGCCAAGGGCCGCCCGTTCCAAGAGCCTGTACCACAAATAGTACTGACGGCAGCCGCGTCTCTCCAGGGATGGGGAGCTCATGTACTCAATTACACAGTGCAGGGACTATGGACAACCCAGCAGAGGGGGATGCACATCAACCTTCTGGAACTAATGGCGATCTTCTTAGCAATGAAGGCATTCAAAGTCCACTTGTGCAACAAAGTCGTGTTGATCCGGACGGACAACATGACTGCCATGTACTACATACAGAAGCAGGGAGGAACACACTCTCCACAGTTATATCACATAGCACAAAGCATGTGGAAGTGGGCCATTCGGAGAAACATCTTCCTCATGGCGGAACACCTCCCAGGCAAGGACAACCAAATGGCGGATCTGCTCAGCAGACACAGCCACCAGATGCACGAATGGGAAATACACCCATCAGTACTCCAACCGTACTTCCAGCAGTGGGGTCATCCAGAGATAGACCTCTTCGCCACAAGGGAAAACGCAAAATGCCAAAGCTTTGCCGCCAGGTTCCCGCATCCACAGTCGCAGGGCAATGCGATATGGATGAACTGGTCAGGCAGATTTGCGTACGCTTTTCCCCCAGCACCATTAATACCGCTAGTGGCACGCAAACTGAGGCAACACTCACTGACGCTCATTCTGGTTGCTCCAACGTGGGCACGCCAGCCATGGTACACCACGTTTCTAGAACTCTCCGTGGTACCGCATCAAAGACTGCGGCTGACACCCAGGCTTTTAACCCAGAGTCATGGTGCAATTCAGCACCCAGATCCGCAACAGCTAAGCCTAGCGATCTGGCTCCTGAGATCTTAGAATTTGGCTACCTCAACTTGCCTCCAGAATGTATGAATATCATCAAAGAGGCAAGACGACCCACGACCAGAGCCTACTATGTGGCTAATTGGAAAAGATTTGTCATTTATTGTAAAAATAATGACATCAATCCGCTGGATGCATCAACTCAAAATATTATCTGTTATCTGTTACACTTATACAGATGCAATCTAGCATACAATTCCATCCGTATACATTTAACCGCACTGGCAGCTTACCTTCAGAACAGGCAGCACCTCTCACTGTTCAGAGTGCCTGCCATCAAAGCCTTCTTGGGGGGGGTCAAACGAGTGATTCCTCCTACGCACCCACCTTCACCAATCTGAAACCTGAATGTGGTCCTCACCAGACAAATGGGACCACCTTTTGAACCTCTACACTCCTGTGAGATTCAATTTCTAACCTGGAAAGTGGCTTTCCTAGTAGCCATTACTTCATTGAGAAGAGTTAGTGAACTCCAGGCACTAACCATTCAAGAGCCATTTATATAGGTTCATGCAAACAGGGTCGTACTACGCACCAACCCTACATTCATGCCCAAGGTGATATCACAGTTCCATACGAACCAATCCATAGAACTCCCCGTGTTTTATCCTAATCCTGAGAATGTAGCAGAGAGAATGCTCCACACATTTGATGTCAAGAGAGCTCTCATGTACTATATTGACAGAACACGAAATTTCAGAAAGACAAAACAACTGTTTGTTGCCTTTTCTCCACAGCACAAAGGCAACCCCATTTCCAAAGCAGGAATAGCTAGGTGGATCGTTAAGTGTATACAAATTTGCTATCAAAAAGCTAACGATTCCTCCAAGAGCCCACTTCACACGAAAGTTAGGGGCCTCCATGGCTTTCCTAGGGAATATTCCTTTACAGGAGATGTGTAGAGCAGCCACATGGTCCACTATACATACATTTACAAAACACTACTGTGTAGATGTACACTCAAGACAGCAGGCAGCTGTGGGACAGGCTGTTCTCAAAACTCTTTTTCAGTCTGCTGCAGCTGGCACGGACAGCCGCCGCTAAATGGAGGGACTGCTATATAATCTATGCTCAGATATGAATTCAGCAGCCCACATTCCTCGAACCGAATATGCTACTTACCAGTATGCATCTGTTCTTGGCATGTAGGGCTGCTGACATTCATATCGCCCACCCTCCTCCCCGGCGCATGTGGCAGCTGCAGCATTCAGTTATTACTAGTTAGCATGGTCATCATTTACTGTATTACACTCCATTTCTGCCACAATGGCGAAAAACAATCTAAGGATGGAGGGGATGCCCATGCGCACTGTAGTCCAGGGGAGGGGCCACCTATCTCGTGATACTTCGAAGACTCTTCCAGGACAACAATATGCATCATCCGGACCCAACACTAGGCGGCGATCTATGCACAGATATGAATGTCAGTAGCCCTACATGCCAAGAACAGATGCATACTGGTAAGTAGCATATTCGATATTAGCCTAGGCTTTCCACTACTTTCACTGATACACCTGTGAAGAAAGCAGAGACGTTATCGAATTACCCGAGACCCTTATCGTCTGCCCATCAGGCCATTAACACCAATGCCAACCATTTGAGGATCCACTGCAAGAGCCTCTACAATGGGTAAACCAAGAATGGTTTCAAGACAAACATCAATGTTTCCACTGTCCACGACCACAGAGGACTCCACGTCATACACTCCAGAGTTCCCTGCGGCTTCTCATTGTAGAGATTCTCCAGCGAACGCCATTGCTATCAAGAGGTCTTGGAAAGAGGGGTGCTAAATAAAATATTCCTCTATTTTTTTATTTTAATTTAGCTTTATTCGGGTTTTAATTTAGCTCACAGAAAAACCATAAAAGCACAATTTTACAATAACGTATCACAATTATACAATAGGCATAAAAAAAAAAAAATTATTAAAAAAGTTGGCACAGTTTTACCATTACATATTGCAATTATTTTACAATGGTCATAAAATAATTAAAATAAGTTAGCACAACACTTACAAGTCTAAAAAAGATTATAAATTATGCCTAGCAGCATACTTTAAAAAGGGGCAAAATTCAAAGATGTTTCCTATGTCTGATCATACACTTCAAGAATAGGACTATGTGTCTTACAAAGCAGTCTTTATCTAAATACTGCAATGCAAGGTAGGCCGGACGGCATTGTCTCATAACCCATATGTTCGAGGCATGTGGGCTGCTGAATTCATATCTGTGCATAGATCGCCGCCTAGTGTTGGGTCCGGATGTTTGCACGTTGTTGTCCTGGAAGAGTCTTCGAAGTATCCTGGGATAGGTGACTCCTCCCCTGGACTACAGTGCGCATGGGCATCCTCTCCATCCTCAGATTGTTTTTTTCCGCCATTGGGTTCGGATGTGCTATCTTGACTCAAGTTAGGAAAAACTTTTTCCAGGCCAAAAGGCCTTTAGTTCGCGTCGGTACTGTTCTCGATCGGTATCGATAGTATCTTTGTTAGTTTACTAACTTCCAGAAAACCAACTTTTCGCATCTTACCCGACCGTCGATTCGACATCGACGATGGAATCGAGGACACCATTCAAGAGGTGTCCGGTATGCAATGCGAAATATCCCCACATCGACGTCCATCCGGTGTGCAACAAATGCCTTTCACCGGATCACGACGAATCGACATGCATGGCCTGTGCCCGATTTCGATCCAAGACTCGAGGCGCAGCAAGCGGCACCGGCCCCGGCCGACATCTTCAACGCCGAGACCGAAGATGTCGAAGAAGTGGAGAACCTACCCTCCAGTCCCGCTTCCGAACATGACTCCGGATCGGAAGACGTCGACGAAACACTCTTTCGTAGAGATGAAGACGACACCGAGGTAGGAGACTACAATGAGGCCTTAGGGGCCGAAGAGAGTAGCTCCGGTGACGAGCAAGGCCTACCCGTTCAGACTGAGGAAAGCCCAGTGCAACAGTCTATGGCTCCGGTCGAAGGATCGCCTTCGGGCCTTACCCAAAACCTATCCCGCAGTTCTTCGACCCCGCCCTCGGGCCCGGCCTCGGACATTCAGCGGCAGCCATTAACGCCCAAACCGGCTGGTTTCCCTTCTTCGAAACCGAAACCAAAAGCTGTATTGGTTCAATTGAAACCGAAACCGAAAGTGGCGCTGGTCGGATCGAGGCCCTCCACTCCTTCGACGCCAGCAAAACACGTCGGCGCCGAGCGCACCAAACGAAACTTCGGTGCCGAACTTGAAGCGGCCGACGTCGGAGTCGGCGTGCGGAAAAAGGCCTTCGGTGCAACCAAACCTGCTCAGCTCCCGGCACCGACGCAATCGACTCCGACCCCAAAGGTCAAACTGCCTGCTGCGTCTCACACCGCTTCGACGGCAACACCAAAGCCACACTCATCGAAGACGTCGACGGCCATTCCCGCCCCTCGACTCGATGACCCACCGGCGCCGAAAAAGTCCACGGCCGCCTCTACAGAACCGGTCGGCGCAAAAGAATCGAGGGCGCTCCAGATGCGACCATTTGCTGCGCAAAGCACCAAAAAGAAAACGGTCCTCCAGGACACGTCGGGCTCCGAGCCAATAAAAGCTCCAGCAGCCTCTTCGGCACCAGCCAACATTACTTTTGGCCTGCCACCATCCACGGCCCCGAAACTGTTCCAAATCAGGACACGGGTCACCCACACCACGATCAAGCCTGCCGAACGCTCTGCGGAGACGTCTCCATCGCATCTCATCGACGCCGACACCGGCAGGATGATTATCCACAAAAGGAAAATAACTTCGGAGCCAGCTTTGGACTCCTTCCGGATCCCACTAAAAAGAAAGCTGCCTGTGGCTTCGGAACCAGTTCTTTACGAACCTTTCCACTCACCCTACCAGGATCCACAATCCTTCTCTCCCACACACTCCGACACGGATGCGTTAGAGGACTACATGGGTGACCAAGTCCCCTACCCCGGAGACATGGACCCTGATGGCCAACAGGACCCTGATCAAGCTTGGGATGACCCTGTGGACCCAGGTGCACCTATAGATGCACAGGACCCGCAACTCTATGGAGCAAAAACATCTCCCACAGAGGACACTGCAGCGTTCAACGCTCTAATTGAACGTGCTGCGGCCAATCATGGGGTGCAACTTCACTCTGACACCGTCGAGGACGACTTTCTTATGGACACTTTCGCAACCTCAGAAAGGAATATAAAGACTCTGCCCATGTTAAAGGGGGTCCTCAAACCAGCGAAGGACATCTTCAAGGAACCCACCAGGGCAAGAGTGATAAACCCCAGGATCGACAAAAAATACAGATCAGCGCCTGGGGACCCTACTTACATTAGAGGACAATTACCTCTGGATTCCATTGTCGTTGCGAATGCTCGCAAGAGGGCACACTCGCAAACAACAGGTGACGCTCCTCCCCCGGACAAAGAGTCCAAGGTGTTAGAGACCTCTGGCAAACGGGTTGCCGCCCAGGCAGCTAACATATGGCGGACTGCCAATACTCAAGCGCTCCTCGCTCGCTACGATAGAGCGCACTACGACACATTAGAGCAACTACTCCAACACCTCCCTGACCAATACAAAGAAGGTGCAGAGATCCTCATCAGGGAGGGGCAGCTCCTCACAAACGCATCCATCAAGTGTGCGCTGGATGCCGCAGACACAGCTGCCAGGGCCATAAACACTAGCGTCATGTTGCGACGACATGCCTGGTTGCGAATCTCCGGATTCAAACCTGAGGTGCAAAATAACATACTCAACCAGCCTGTCAACCCCGACTATTTATTCGGGCCGGAGGTTGACGCCACCCTAGAGAAAATAAAAAAGGACACGGACACTGCAAAGTCCATGGGGGCTCTCCAGACTCAGTCCTTTCGGAGCGGCTCCTTTCGTCGCCCCGGAAATAGAGGAGCAGGTAGAGGACAGGGGGCACAGCAAACATACAACAAGGGCAATACACAAACCACCTACGATAAAAACACCCGGGGTGGATATCGTGGCTCCAGTACAAAGGGCAGAGGACGCGGCTACGGCAACACCAGGTCCTCCCCCAAGAACAAGCAGTGACGCCCTCTCCCTTCCTCCCGACCACATAACACCTGTCGGGGGAAGGCTACAAAGGTTCCTGTCCACGTGGAACTCCATCACCACGGACAGGTGGGTCAAAGATATTGTCAAATACGGTTACTGTCTAGAACTAACCTCCACTCCACCCACAATACCTCCAAAAAACCGTCCTATGTCCTCAGAGCACTTAACGCTCTTACAGCAGGAGGTGCAAAGTATGCTTCTAAAAGGCGCAATAGAGGTCGTACCCGTCCACGAGCAAGGTACGGGGGTGTACTCCCTGTACTTTTTAATACCAAAAAAGGACGGGTCACTCAGACCTATATTAGACCTGAGACCCCTGAACCGCTACATTCTCTCGGAGCATTTTCACATGCTCACTTTACAGCAAGTCCTCCCGCTGCTCAAGCAGGGAGACTTCCTGGCCACACTGGACCTCAAAGATGCGTATTTCCACATACCCATTCACCCCTCACACAAGAAATACCTCAGGTTCACTGTTCAAGGGCAGCACTACCAATTCAAAGTCCTTCCCTTCGGCGTGACAACAGCACCCAGGGTGTTTACAAAGTGCCTAGCTACTGTGGCGGCACATCTACGGAGGCAGCACATACACGTCTACCCTTACCTGGACGACTGGCTCGTTCAAGCGAAGTCAGCCCAGCAATGTGCCAGCCACATGTCCCGCACCATTCACCTCCTTCACAGTCTGGGGTTCTCACTAAATTACCCAAAATCCCATCTACAGCCCGCACACGTACAACAGTACCTAGGTGCGACTATAGACACTCTGGCGGCCACAGCTCAGCCAAATTTGGTGAGAATCAACAGCATGCAAATGCTGATTTCCAAGTTCAAACCACAACACTCCCTTCCCGCGCGAGTGTTCATGCAGTTGATAGGCATGATGGCCTCCTGCATCTTCATAGTCCCACACGCAAGACTACATATGCGCCCGCTTCAGGAGTGCTTAGCACGTCAGTGGAATCAGGCTCAAGGACAGTTGAAAGACCTAGTGTTGGTGAGCGGTCGGGCATACAACTCTCTGCATTGGTGGAATCCACAAAACCTTTGCAAGGGCCTACCGTTCCAAGAGCCTGTCCCACAGATAATACTGACGGCGGACGCGTCTCTCCAGGGATGGGGAGCTCATGTACTCCATTACACAGTGCAGGGACTATGGACACAACAACAAAAGAAGATGCACATCAACCTTCTAGAGCTGATGGCAATCTTCCTCGCTATGAAAGCATTCAAAGTACACTTGTGCAACAAAGTCGTGTTGATCCGGACGGACAACATGACTGCCATGTACTACATACAGAAGCAGGGAGGAACACACTCTCCACAGTTGTCTCATCTGGCTCAGAGCATGTGGAAGTGGGCCATTCAGAGGAACATGTTCCTCATGGCAGAACACCTCCCCGGCAAGGACAACCAGATGGCGGATCTGCTCAGCAGACACAGCCACCAGATGCACGAGTGGGAGTTACACCCATCAGTACTTCAACCGTACTTCCAGCAGTGGGGTCATCCAGAGATAGACCTATTCGCGACAAGCGAAAACGCAAAATGCCAAAGCTTTGCCGCCAGGTTCCCACATCCGCAGTCGCAGGGCAATGCGATATGGATGAACTGGTCCGGCAGATTTGCGTAAGCTTTTCCCCCAGCACCACTGATACCGCTGGTGGCACGCAAACTCAGACAACACTCACTAACACTCGTCCTGGTTGCTCCAACGTGGGCACGCCAGCCGTGGTACACCACCTTTCTCGAACTTTCCATAGTGCCGCATCAAAGGCTGCGGGTCAAACCCGAGCATTTGACGCAGAACCATGGAGAGATTCAGCACCCAGATCCGCAACAGCTGAACCTGGCAATCTGGCTCCTGAAGTCCTAGAGTTTGGCTACCTAAACCTGCCACCTGACTGTATGGACATCATTAAGGAGGCCAGGAGACCCACTACCAGAGCTTGCTATGCAGCAAAATGGAAGAGGTTCGTCATTTATTGCAATAATAATGACATTAACCCGCTAGACGCATCCATCCAAAACATTATTTGTTACCTATTACACCTATACCGATGCAATCTGGCGTACACCTCTATACGTGTCCATTTGACCGCGATATCAGCCTATCTACAAACCAGGCAGCACCTCTCTCTATTCAGAGTGCCTGCCATCAAAGCATTCTTGGAAGGACTCAAACGAGTCATTCCACCTAGCCACCCACCAGCCCCAATGTGGAACCTCAACTTGGTCCTCACACGCCTGATGGGTCCACCCTTTGAACCTCTACACTCATGCGAGATTCAATTCCTTACCTGGAAAGTAGCTTTCCTAGTAGCGATAACTTCTTTACGAAGAGTTAGTGAACTCCAGGCACTAACCGTCCAAGAGCCATTTATACAGGTTCACGCCAACAGGGTCGTACTACGTACCAACCCCAAATTCATGCCCAAGGTGGTATCGCAGTTCCACATGAATCAAACCATTGAACTGCCTGTTTTCTTTCAAAACCCACAAACTGTCGCAGAAAGGGCACTCCATACACTAGATGTAAAAAGGGCCCTCATGTATTATATCGACAGGACCAAACCCTTTAGGAAAACAAAACAACTTTTCGTTGCCTTTGCCCCACACCACAAAGGTAACGCTATCACCAAAGCAGGTATAGCCAGATGGGTCGTTAAATGTATTCAAATTTGCTATCAAAAGGCTAAACGCACTTTAACGATTCCCCCACGAGCCCACTCAACACGTAAGTTAGGAGCCTCAATGGCTTTCCTAGGAAACATTCCTTTGCATGACATATGTAGAGCAGCCACCTGGTCCACTACACATACATTTACCAAACACTATTGTGTAGATGTACAATCAAAACAGCAGGCAGCTGTAGGACAGGCTGTTATCAAAACTCTTTTTCAGACCGCTGCAGCTGGCACTGGTAGCCGCCGCTAATAAAAGGGCACTGCTATATATTCTATGCACAGATATGAATTCAGCAGCCCACATGCCTCGAACTGAATATGCTACTTACCAGTATGCATCTGTTCTTGGCATGTAGGGCTGCTGACATTCATATCGCCCTCCCTCCTCCCCGGCGCCTGTAGCAGCTGCAGCTCTCAGAATTACTGTAAGCATGGTCATCACTTTCTGTATCTACTCCATCACTGCCACAATGGCGAAAAACAATCTGAGGATGGAGAGGATGCCCATGCGCACTGTAGTCCAGGGGAGGAGTCACCTATCCCAGGATACTTCGAAGACTCTTCCAGGACAACAACGTGCAAACATCCGGACCCAACACTAGGCGGCGATCTATGCACAGATATGAATGTCAGCAGCCCTACATGCCAAGAACAGATGCATACTGGTAAGTAGCATATTCATTTCAGTATGGGTTTGATCCACCTCTTCCTCTGTTCCAGATAAAATTTACAGAACAGGACTACATGGATTTTTGTTTGAGGTGAGACTCCGTCACAAGGACAATTTGGTAAGATTTTAGACCAATCACTTATGGTCGGGAAGCTTACCAGACGGTGGAATATGCAGAGTCTAAAATGTGTGAGAACAAATCTATCATATCCTCTTAATGTATATGTTAAGTATGGTTGGATACCGGTGGTAGACCGCATCAGTTGGTTAGTTTGAACCATAGGCCTTGATGCCTCGCTGCCGAATCTGTTTGCCTCCATATGGGTCATGCATTGTTTTTCAAAAACCTTTCTAGGGATGGAGCCCAACGAAGGATTGTGATAGTATTCTGGCTGGCCCAAGTCGGTCATAAATTCTTTTATATATTTTAACCACCTGATCTCTAAGGCGTGTTCTAATTTAAGACTATCACTTATAATGTTCCGGTTGAATGAGGTTTTATGCGAGGTCCAGATCCTGTGCCATAGTAGGACTGGTTGCAGCTTTATTATATCTGTAATATATGATAGCCCCAAACCAGTGTGGCAAATATAGAATTATGTACAACGTGGGACCGCCAGTAAATACCTTAAAAATGCGTTCTCCACCCTCTGGATTTCATTTACGTCACAGTATCCCCATATCCCAGCCCCATAGGTAGCCGTACTAGCGCTCTTGGCTTGATAGATTTTGATCAGCTCTACTGGGGGCCTCTTTCCTAACATTTAAGAAAAATTCACTAAGGCTGTTGTTGTTCTCATAAAGAGAAGTTTCCTGGCTCTAATGGCCTGAGGCCACGAGCCATTGTGGTCAATTAGAATTCCTAAATAGGGGTATGTTATAGTAGTTTCCAACCTTTTTGTTCTCTACATAAATGTCCCTCTGCTTCCTTCCCCCTCTCCCACAGCTCATTATGAAAGTTTTAGTAGTGTTTATTCTTAGGTCTAAATTGTTCATGCACTCATTGTAGCTATCAAGAGTCCGTTGTAGCCCTATATTGGTGTTCAGGCCATAATTACAGCGACGTCCGCGTAGAGTAGGGCAGGTATAGGGCCTTTCTGCAACTGAGGTAGGTCCCGGCACCTTTCCAGCATGGCTTTCTCCAAGCCATTGGTATATAGAGTATATAGGTGCCAGAACACAGCCCTGTCTAACCACCCTCTCCACTTGGAACGACGCTGTACACTCTTCATTGGGTCCATACCGTACCTGAGCTCTTGCATTTGTATAGGGTTCTCTTAGGAAATGAATTAAAGGAGCCTCCACCCCATTGCCGCTAAGATGCTCTATAGTTTTCCATGGCGTACACAATCGAATTCGGCAGTGAGGTCAACAAAGGCCAGGTACAATTTTCCCTTACTCACCTTTGTATATTTCCTCAGAAAAATGGTTAAATTGAGGCCCTGTTCTATTGTGCCCAGCCAGTTCCCTAAAACCAAATTGAAGGTCTTATAGAATATTACTGTCCTCGGCCCATTGTTGGAGCCGATTAAGGACTATATGACCTGCCACTTTGCCACTTTGCCCACCGAATCCAGCAATGAAATAGGGCGGTACCATGCCGGATTCTGTCTGTCACCTTTTTTGAAGATCGGTACCATAATGGAATCGGACCATGTTTCTATAAGTCCGATCGCGCAGCAAGCCGCTAAGACTCGCGTTAATAGTGGACCCCTTAACTCTGTTATGTTTGAAAATGTCAACAGGTTCACTGTTCGGACCTGGAGCCTTTCCCCCCTTGCTAGCTTTTAATGCAGATTGTACCTCTTCTAGGGTGAAGGCTAAGTCTATTGGAAAACAGAGTCTTGCAGCGCTTACAGCTATGCCAATCTCCTCCCTTGCCTGTCCAAAGATATTGGAAAAATGTTCCACCCAATGTCCTTCATCAAAAGCGATTTCTATGGTAGGGGTGTCTTCTGTTGTCAGAAATGGGGATTTTGCCAGAAGGCAGTACTATCCTTGTTCACGCTTGCCTTTTTTAGGTCGGCCCTGGTTTTATTTTTTTGTTCTCCTTTACGTGTTTTCACGGCCTGGTTACAAGCATTCCTCTATTATAATATGCAGTTTCCCGTTACTATTTTACTGGTTCTCATTGTGTATGACCTAGCATAGTGGAGTGAGAAATTGACACTTGCGTTTGTGTATTTAATGGGATGTGTTTAATACCCATGGGGTGTACATTATTTCAGAGGCTGCATTATTGTGATGTTAGTCTGATTCTACGTTTGAATCTGGCTCTTTGCGTTCATCTGAAACTATCAAGCACTTAGCTACCCCAATCTAAGCAGAAACCGGTGCTCCTGCCTTGATCTTTGTTGTGCTGTTTTATATGGACCCATGTTAATGTCGACCATAAAGGCATGATCATGAGATGAAGTACGAATTGAAAATGTCTGTGACTACCTGTTTATTTATGGTAATACCTGTTGTGTACAACACTTAGAAATGTCGTAAAACGCTAAATAAAGGATTGCAAAGCTGTTAGGTCTGGCCGCCGTATAGTGCCTGCACACACAGGCACCACTCCAGGCTTATGTGTGTGCTGAGATAATCCAGTCAATGTGGGCCATTTTGAAACGTGTGTGCATGTCGGGCAACGATTTGAATGAGTGCGCGTTCATGCAAGCATACATGCTTTGAGTGTGGTTGGTCTTCCAAGTAATCTGTCTTTATCAGTGAATTGGTGCTCAGTCTCCATATTTGGCCATGAATCCCTCAAACCAGTGAACATAAGGAAAACTGCAGTCAACTCATGGCACCGTCCATCCTGATAAATACTGTCCATTAACAAGATAAAGCGATCAGGTTTTATCCAAGAAGACGGAGTATTTTTCATTCCCAACTCTAAATGAAGTGGGATCAAGAGGGTAGGTTTTAGGAGGTAGCGCAGGAGAGGTTATTTGCTGCAGTGGTGATGCACCAAAATTTCATTAGTTTACACTTCTGTAATTCACAGGACAAGACCCCAATCAATCCAAGTGTATGATAAGTATTCAAAGTATGCCACAATGTCAAGACTGGAATTGTCCTATTTAAATAACCCTGTTGGGAATAGGACTACTCCACAGACATAAACTTACGTTTGCCTTCATCGGGCTCTCCATGTTTAAGTTGCTAGCATCTCCGAAAGTCAAGAAGTTATCTCTGTAGAGCATTCTTAGATCTGGACAGCATTCTGTACATACAGAAGGCCTCCAGAGTCCTATTCGCTCAAAGGCAACTTACAGGTGTCTAGCAGAGTTGTGTGTAAGAATGTGTGCACTGTTGCTGTCCATTTTGTACCTATTCTGTCTCTGAGGGAGCTTGAACTGCTGCTCTGTGAGAAGTTTGTACTGCTACTGCAAATTCTCTAATGTTGTTTGTGCCGTAGCGAAGCTTGTGAACATCCATAGGTAATCTTTTTATATATGTTCTTGCTTGAAACAGTCCGAGAGTAACGAAGAAAAACCAGTCCATTTCCAGCAAGGAGATGCTGTAGACCTGCGAGATCTCATCGTGAAGATGGAGCGAGAGGTGAGCATGTAGTATGTTAACTTGTGTGTTGCTGTAACTGGATCGGAGAAATAATCTGATATGTCACAAATGGGTGATAGCATTTTGCCATCTTTACTTGATAAATCTCGTATTTTAACATGTGTAATCTTTGTTTTGATGCTCTAAGGCTAAGCTAAATTGTTGCATTTTGGCAGAGGAGATTGCTGAAAGAGCGTGTTAGATGTGAAAATGGAAGAACAGATCTAATTAAAAATAGCCACTTTTCTTTTGACTTGCTGTAGACTTTGAGACATTATCAGTTTTCTCTTGAGAGTTAAAGATGCTATTGCAGAGGGGCAGGTGGTGGTGTTAGCACCCTATTAGTCAGTTAATTTTCTTCCTATATACATAGCTGAACAGAGAGCAAAATATGAAAGGCTTATAACTGATAGTGCGGTCATAGGTCCTCCTTATGTAACCCAGTACTAAAACCCGTAAGTGCTTTCTCCTAATCTTAATCGAACAAAAGGAGATTTGACACAGGCGTGTCCACCATGAAGTTCTCCCACCCCTGGTTTCTGTCATTGATTTACATTTAGTTTGAAAATATCTGATCTGATCATGTTGGGCATCTGGAACAGCATCCACATATCTATCAGGACCTCACCAGCACTGCTCAAATTTACGAAAGCGTTGAACATGCACAGTGCATTAAACCCCCACAAACCAGCCACCTTTCCTATCACTTGTTGAGCTGCTTATCTTTGAATGTGTACAGCGCTGTGCTCTATTTTGGCTAGGTTTACGCCATAGAAATACTGCATACATAAATACAGTGCCCCTTGCATAGGGTACAGTCATGTTCTGTTGCCCTGAGTGCTTGACTGCATGTACCCGGTGCCCTGGTTTTTCATTTTAGCCCTGGTACCACTGTAATGTATTGATTTTAAAGAACACTAATTTGGAAGGAAGCCCAAATGTAGACCTATTGCTGAGTCTCTAGAATGTAAAACTCCAAGCATTACCAAATGTATACAAAAGAGCAGATAGTTTTGAGGCTGCAAGGATGATGAGTGAATAATTCCAAAGCAAAGGTTTTTTTTACTCATCAAGAATGTGATTATTAGTTTCTACCTTCATTCAATCTTTTTAGTTCCAGCACACATTCAATCTTATTGAATGTTTCAAAGCCAAAGGGTCGAAGCCAACACATTTCACGACAGATATGCAGAGTGACAGAAGTGAATAATATACTAGCATTTTGTTAAACATCAAATAATTACTCACAAGATGTGAATTGTGAAGGTCCATAATATGTCTAATATGGATGACGGAGGTAAGGGAGACTAGGATGACTACATCAGATCCCAGAAGGATGAAAAATTGCTCATTTAACCGAATTTGTTTTCGGATGATATAGCCCAGTTTCATGTCCCGGTGGAGAGATGAGCAAAGAAGTTCAGTCTTCCAATAGCTTTGATGGAGCAGCAAAGGATTCTTTGTGACTTTAAGGAACAGCTACACAAAGCCATATCCTGAGAATCTAATCTAATTCCAACAACTTCAAGAAACGTTTCACCATTGTCAAGTAATTCACCAGACCAACATCCGCAACCCAAATCATCACTCCTTCGCAAGAAGTCTGCAACAACCTCTCCAACTGCTTCCACAAAAAAATCACCAAGATCTACATTAACTTCAAAACACAGCCACCCCCCATTGACCTTTCCAGCCTGCTAACCCCCTTAACGAAAGACCACCAACTGAAATCATGGAACCCTCTATCCATCGAGGACACTGCAGCAATAATGAAGACTGTCCACTCGGGTGCTCCCACATACCCATGCCCCCACCATAGCTACAACCTGGGAAGAGCTATTATCAGCACTGCACTCACTTCCATCATCAACACCTCCCTCAACACAACCACCTTCCCAGATAGCTGGAAACACACTGAAGTCCCCGCCCTCCTCAAAAAACCCTCATCTGATCCCGAAGTACTCAGCAACTACTGACCCATCTCGCTATTCACCCTTCCCAGCCAAAGTAATTGAGAAGACCATCAACATTCTGCTCTCTGACCACCTAGAACCCCTCAAACTCCTGGGCGAATCGCTATCAGGATTTCGAAACAACTACAGGACTGAAACTGCCCACATGGCTGCCGCAAACGACATACACACCATCCTCGACCGTGGACAGACTGCCACACTCATCCTCCTCTACCTCTCTGCCACTTTCGACACCGTCTCCCACCACACACTCATCTCCAGACTACACACAGCAGGAATACAAGGACCAACACTCAAAGAGATAGCTTCCTTCCTCTCTGGAAGAACACCATGAGCCAGGCTCTCACCGTTCACATCAGAACCCAAGGACCTAATCTGCGAAGTCACACAGGGATCATCACTCATCCCCACACTTTGCAACATGTACATGACTCCTCTGGCAAACATCATCAGATGCTATGGAATCCATATCCTCTCCTATGCTGACGACACCCAACTTCAACTCTGCCAAGTGCCAAACATCAGGCGTTAGACTAACACATTTCTGTGTCGTGGTCCGCATCACGGCACTGAAATCTGAAGTCACGCATATTAGCACCTTTGCCTAACTGTCAAGTGCTGCAGCCCCAGCGCTGGCTGTTATTATAACACTAGTTGAGTCAGTGGCACAGGCAAGCAGCACGTGCAATGTCCATGCAATTTAAGATACATTGGCATGACCACACGCCCTGTGAAAACAAGAATCATGGAACAACGCAGCAATATACGATGTGGCAGATCGACCACCAAGAGGAGTACACACTACCTCTCGCATCCTCATGGACCTAATGAACTACATTGGACCGTGATTGTACACAACCCCATGTGGTCAAGCCAGAAACTTTTTGTAACAGAACAAAGATGGATTTTTCGTCTGTCCACACACGAGGGGCCTAAACGACGATATCCCATGGACAGAAGTAAATTAACACTAACACTATAGAGTCTGTAACATAGACGTATAACTATACATATGTACACCCAGACTGTGTTCTTAGACACATTCTTAGAGTTACCCAGCAACTCTTAACCCTCGCCATTCAAATATAGGGCGTATTAGCGGCAGCCTTGATGTTTCTGTCTTTACTGATCCGTCAACCCCATACCAAGCCATATGCCCTTTATAGACTGATATCCCCGTGGTGGAACCCACCATCTCCGTTATTTACATCTATATAACCCTGAGAATTGGTCCTGTTACCGTTTCTATCCAGTGTACCTACTTGGTATTCACGTAGGACTACTTGGTCCTATTACTGTTTCTATCCTGTGTACCTACTTGGTATTCACCTTTTTTAGATTCGGTACTATTTGTAACCTCCAGACCTTGGTCGATCATTACCTTCACTGTTGGTACTGTGCACTGTGGTACTCTGTAAGCATGTCGACCGTTACAAGCGGCCTCCGTACTCACCATTATCCCTCTCCCGCGCCCTGTCAATTTTATTAAGTCAGGCATCCCCCCTTGAGACAAGATGGCGGCCAGCGCAAGTATCGCGCTAAATCTGAAAGAAACACGTTAGTTAGATTCCTCACCTTAGAATATCCCCAGGCGTCAGGCTGGATCCGGAAAGATTTTGTAGCAATACCCCTTGCGCGTCGCTAGGCGTCGTCTGCGGCTCCGCATCCGTCGTTGGCGTCGTGCGCCGGAATGACGTCGTCGGAGTACTTAGACGCCGCCCTCGGGCGCTGACGTCAGTTCTTCTTTTTTCCGCGCCAGACAGCGCCGATCCCGGAAGAGCTTACCCCTTAGTCAACTCGACTCTGGTGCCGGTGGAATGCCCGGGTTTAAAGCCTGTGACTCCGGTCATCGACTGATGTCGGTGACGGACCACCATCGCCTTTACTGCCTAGGGGCTGCCCACGACGCGGAGTCGTGCCCCGATTGTCAGGCCTTGACCTCGAAGGCTAGGCAGGAGTGGTCCCGTAAGCTTCTCGAGCTTCGGCACTCGGTCCCGGTCCAGGAGGAGGTCCAAGGACCGGTCGCGGAGCCGCAGTCACCATCATCGCTCATCGGGCTCGAAGTCTTCGGGTAAGTCGAAGCGATTTAAGAAGTCAAAGAGGCGACACCGCTCTTCGGACTCACCTCGCCGGTCGCACGACTCGGCCGAGGGTCAGGGTGGTTCCACCCCCGCGGCTCCGTCAGAGCCGCAGGAGCCGCCTCCATCCCCATACCCGCCGGTCCCTGGGACTGACGCGACTCCGGCAGAGGTCAGTGCCTTCCTCTCGGCCAAGAGGGGCCTGGCTCCGCCGTCGATGCCTGCCGGTGCGCCTTCGGGCCCCGCGGGCTCGACTGGGCGACCTCGCGTGCCGGCGGCTCCGGCCCCAGCGCCGTCGACGACTTCGGTCACGACGCCGCAGGTCCCCGAGGGATCCAGGCCTGGATCTCTGCCGGCACTGGTCGACCTCGCGACGCCTCCTCCGCCGGCGCCAGTTCCGCCCCCGGCGCTGTCTCCGGATGACACCGTTCCCCGGTTTAGCCCCTGTCCGGGCCCGGCGCCGGTGCGACGCCGCTTGACGCTGCACCCGACGCCAATGGATGAGCGTTTCTTCTACCGCCCGGCTCCGATCATTCCTCCTGTTTATCAGGAATTGGATGACGGGGGCGACTGGGAGGGGTCTGAGGACCCTATGGCCATACAGGGCCAACTTTCACAGGACTGGGCAGACGAACTGGGGGATGCCAGTGGTCTGGACACTTCCCCGGATGCTGGTTTCATCTCTCCTCCAACTGTGGCCTCGGAGAAAGGTGCAGCTTTTTCAGTGGTGCTGCGCAAGGCGGCCGCAGCCCTGGGGCTCAAGCTGCCTGCTGTGGCCGTGAGGACTAACGTCCTCACAGAGGTGCTTCAACCGTCAGCAAGCTCCACTGAGCCTCTGCTGCAGTTCAATGAGGCCCTCATAGACGTTCTGCAGGGCACTTGGTCCAAGCCCTCTACAGTTCCTCCTGTGGATCGGAACGTGGCCCGGCACCACCACCCTGCTCCGGGCGACCCCAGTTTCCTGTCCCAACACCCCACCCCCAAGAGTCTGGTTATCCAGGCCTCCATTTCCCAATCCTCCTTCCCGTCCGCCCCTCCGGATCGGGAATACAAGAGGCTAGAACAGTTCGGAAAGAAGCTGTTCTCTTCCCTGAGTTTGGGCCTGCGGTCTTTGAACACCGCTTGCCTCTTGGACCGTTTCTCCCACTCTCTGTGGGATACGATGGAGGACGTGCTGCCCCTGTGTCCGGAGGAGGCCCGGAGACGTCTCTCCCAGGCGCTTGCTGATGGGCGAGATGCAGCACGACATGCCATACGTTGTGGACTAGACACCACAGACTCGCTGGGTAGGGCGATTTCCACCACGGTGGCGCTCCGGCGCCATGCCTGGCTGCGGTCCACGTCTTTTTCGGGGGATGTCCAGAGTTCCCTCATGGATATGCCCTTTGATGGCACTCGCCTTTTTGGTGAGAAGGCGGATAGTGCGCTGGCTCGTTTTGAGGACTCCCGGGCTACGGCCAGGTCCTTGGGTCTCTCAGCCCCACGTCCGCAAACTTCCGCCTTTCGCCCCTTTCGTGGCCAAGGAAGGGGTGCCTCCTCACGTTCGCCTAGCCACCGGCCGCAGACCCAACCTGCACGCGGTTGCGGACGTGGATTCCGCCGTGGCGGTACAGGAGGACAACGTGCCGGTCAGTCCACATCCACCCCGGCAGCATCCGCCTCAAAGCCCTCCTAGTCTGAGCTTTCAGGCCCATTCCACGCCAGTGGGCGGCAGAGTTCGCCATCACCTGCTCCACTGGCGATCCATCACTTCGGACAGGTGGGTGCTGCAAATCGTCCGAAGGGGCTACTCCCTCCCCTTCGAGACGACCCCTCCAGCCATGCCACCGCAGTGCCACCGTATATCGGAGGATCACTTGAATCTTCTGCGGGAGGAAGTTACTGCCCTCTTGGCCAAAGAGGCCGTCGAGCGCGTTCCTGGTCCAGAAGTAGGCCGTGGTCGCTATTCCCACTACTTTCTGGCTCCCAAGAAGGGCAAAGGGGGCCTACGCCCTATCTTGGACCTCAGGAGCGTCAACGCCTTCCTCCGGAAGGAATGGTTCAAGATGCTAACTTTAGCTCAGGTTCTGGCTTCCCTCGACCCTGGAGACTGGATGGTAGCGTTGGACTTGCAGGATGCCTATTTTCACATCCCCGTCCTGCTGGCCCACCGGCGTTACCTGCGGTTCACGGTGGGTCAGGAGCACTTTCAGTTCACCGTGCTCCCCTTCGGCCTCACCAGTGCCCCTCGGGTGTTCACGAAAGTGATGGCGGTGGTCGCAGCTCATCTGCGCAGATCGGGGGTTCCAGTCTTCCCCCTATCTCGACGACTGGCTGTTGATGGCGGGCTCGCCCCAGCAAGTCGTCTCCCACCTCCAGACTACGGCCGACCTCCTGCATTTGCTGGGGTTCTCCATCAACGTGCCGAAGTCACACCTGAGTCCCTCCCAGAAGCTCCTATTCATCGGAGCGGTTCTCGATTCGGCGCAGTTCCGGACTTATCCTCCGGAACAGTGGGTCCGGGATATTCAGGCTCTGATTCCCATCTTCCTGCCTCTATCCTGCGTTTCGGTCAGGTTGGTGCTGCGGCTTCTGGGGCTGATGGCCTCCTGCATCCTGTTGGTGCATTACGCCAGGTGGCGAATGCGGGCTCTGCAGTGGTACCTGAAGTTTCAGTGGGCCCAGCATCGAGGCAACCTGTCCGACCATGTCTTAATCTCGGAGGGCACTGCAAAACAGTTGCAGTGGTGGCTCATGGACCACGATTGGGTCAGGGGCAGATGCCTCTCCCTACCCCAACCGAAGCACGTAGTAGTGACGGACGCATCCCTCCTGGGATGGGGGTGCCATATGGGAGAGGCGGAGATCAGAGGCCTCTGGTCTACGGCGGAGTCTCAACTCCAAATCAACCTGTTGGAGCTGAGAGCAATCCGGCTTGCACTGAAAGCCTTCCTTCCCTCTGTCCGGGGAAGTGTCATGCAGTTGTTCACGGACAACACCACCTCCATGTGGTATTGCAACAAACAGGGCGGGGTGGGGTCGTGGACCCTTTGTCAGGAGGCTCTGCACCTCTGGACATGGCTGGAACACCAGGGAATCATCCTGGTGGTTCAACATCTGGCGGGCTCTCTGAACGCCAGAGCGGACGAACTCAGCCGCCGGTGCATGATGGATCACGAATGGCGTCTGAACTAGGACGTTGCGCAAGGTCTCTTTCTGCAGTGGGGAGAGCCTTGGTTGGATCTATTCGCCACCGAAGAGAACGCGCAATGTCAGCAGTTCTGCGCGTTGGAATTTCTGTTGTACGCCTTTCCACCTATACCACTTCGGCCCAGAGTGCTGAAGAAGATCAGGTGCGACCCGGCCCAAGTCATCTTAGTGGCTCCGGATTGAGCACGAAGGTACTGGTATCCCGAGCTACTCAGTATGTCAATCGATCCTCCGAAACGACTGCCTCTTCAGGAGGACCTTCTGTCGCAGCAGCAGGGGACGGTCCTCCACCCGAATCTGTCCAGTCTCCACCTCCATGCGTGGAGATTGAGCGGCGACAGTTGATGCCATTTGACTTGCCTCCTGAAGTCTGTGATGTGATTCTGGCAGCCAGGCGTCCCTCCACAAAATCGGTATACGCCTGCAGGTGGGATAAATTTGTGGCATGGTGCACAGCAAAGGCTGTGGATCCCCTTTCCGCCCCTCTTTCTGAGGTCCTCCTCTTTCTTCTTTCCATGGCCCAGCAGGGCTCTGCTCTGGGCACCTTGAAAGGTTATCTTTCTGCAATCTCTGCTTTCTTACGGCTTCCTGATCAGCCTTCTCTTTTCAAGTCCCCTGTTGTTTCGCGCTTTCTTAAAGGCATTACTCACATGTTTCCTCCTGTCCCCTTCGTAATGCCTCAGTGGGATTTGAATCTTGCCTTGACCTTTCTGATGTGCGCTCCCTTTGAGCCCCTTCACAATTGTCCACTTCGTCTTCTGACTCTTAAGACTGCTTTGCTGGTTGCTATCACCTCGGCTAGACGTGTGAGTGAGCTCCTGGCTCTGTTATCTAAGCCTCCCTTTCTTTCTGTTCATCCGGACAAGGTTGTCCTCCGGACTCGCCCTTCTTTTCTTCCGAAAGTGGTGACCCCCTTTCACATCGGGCAATCGGTCACTTTGCCCACCTTCTTTCCACCTTCGAAAGAGGAAGAGAGGCTTCACCGTCAGGACCCAAAACGTGCACTGTCCTTTTATTTGGACCGCACCAGACAGTTCTGGGTGGACGACCAACTTTTTGTTGGATACGTAGGTGCAAAAAAGGGGAGAGCCGTACACAACAGGACCATCTCACGGTGAGTCGTCTTGTGTATAAAAGTTTGTCACTCCTTGACGAAAAAGGACCCTCCTGTTGGGCTGAGAGCCCATTCCACCCGGGCCACCGCGGCGACTACTGCCCTGGGACGGGGAGTTCCCTTGCAGGACATCTGTCAGGCGGCGACGTGGGCCTCACTGCACACGATCGCCAAGCACTATTGCCTGGACAGCCAAGTCCGGAGAGATGGCTTCTTTGGCTGTTCTGTTCTCCAGGACTTTCTGGTGTGATCTTGGTTCGCAGACCCTCCACCGGGGTTGGTATTGCTTGGGTATCTATTCTAAGGTGAGGAATCTAACTAACGTGTTTCTTTCAGATGAACAAGTTACTTACCTTCGGTAACGATGTATCTGTAAGAAACATTAGTTAGTTAGATTCCTCACCGACCCACCCATCCTCCCCGCTCTGCGAACCGACACCTAGGGTTAAGGTCATCCTGTTCATGGCCCTAGACTTTTTGGCACCAGTGTCGGTCTCTTGTATGGCTCTGCGTTCCTAGCGCGGAAAACTATGTACAAGATCTGACGTCAGTGCGCGAGGGCGGCGTCTACGTACTCCGACGCCATTCCGGCGCACGATGCTAACGATTGACGCGGAGCCGCTGATGACGCCTAGCGACGCGCAAGGGGTATTGCTTCAAAAATCTTTCCGGATCCAGCCTGACGCCTGGGGATATTCTAAGGTGAGGAATCTAACTAACTAATGTTTCTTACAGATACATCGTTACCGAAGGTAAGTAACTTGTTCGTCAACGCTACTTCCTGTTATAAGAATCCGAACACTACGCAGTGACGGTAATATCCAGGTGAGGAGAAAACTCTTCCACAGAGATCCTTCCCATATCCTTCCAGGGTAAGTCTTCCTACATGCTCTCTCCTCCCCCTTGGTCAGCTGCATCGCCACTCGGGTGCACACGTTTTCATGTAGCCTTAGCGGGTCACTTTATTTTGTGTTCTGTATACGTACGCAGCTATGACCTCCCACCTTGTGGGTTACTGCGCCCCTTGGTATGTGTATTTTTAACTCGAGCCTTCTCACAACCCACCTTAACGTAGATGCACACCCTCCCGTTATCGATTCCCCTTTTATACTATGCACCGCTCTTTCTTTGACTGCCTCACCTGGTTGCAATTAGGAGCCCACACGCACTGGTAGGAATGTCTATTTAGTCTGATAGTCACTTCTCCCTATATTACTTGCGCCCCCGTTTTACTCTCACCGCTATTCGTTTGGCGCAGCTCTACTGAGCACTATGACGCCATATCGCAGACACTGCTTACTCAGTGCATCACCACAGGTGGAGTCCGATTTCTATAGCCGGACCGGTCTGATTCCCATTATATGTCCTTGACAGGGCACACGACCCCAAACACCTTCGTCTACTTTGGCGTACACATACCTGGGCTTAGTGGCCCGGTTACGCTAGACTCTCCATCATCAGGCATTAGGGAGATGCTTGAACCCCCACTACGTATTTAGTACTGCGGGAGTCCACACCCATTTTTCCCTATCGGCACGATACCGGGGTGGTTGTAGTGATACCTTTACTTCTCTTCACCCCTTTATTTCAGTGGACCCGTTCTAGTGATCAGGGGCTCCTCCTTCACCTATGAAGTCTTCGAACCTACTTTCATGAGGTAAGACCGAGCACGACCCCCCCTCAGGTATGGGCGATACCTTATGTGAGAAGTTGGCCTGATGTATGATGTCACTAGTTCTAGTGTACACCTTATGTCAGTCCAAACAACCCTTATGGTGATTGGTTGTAAAGTCAACCTTATAGACCAGCTATCCTAGTGGTAGCATGGACAAGAGCAGTCTTAGGCTAAACTCTGAATGGCATGTGAAGCCAGCTGTGATACCATATATAATCCCTTGAATACCAAATGAAAGGACACCACAACAGATATAAAATAAAGTGTATTTATTCTAGTCAAACCGTCAGCACTCTTTATGAGATTCGAGGTAAGTACAACACAGTCTTATTTAAGCATACATTAAGTCACACAGGTAAGTAATACAGTTAGGCCCTAGGGGCCACGCAAACCATATACTAAAGAAGTGGTATAAGGACCACTGTCACGGAAATAGGATAGGCCTAGGCCTAGGGAATCGCTGGGGCTACACTACACTACCAACAGTTAGGAAGTGGGAGGCCCACGGGATTCAGGTGCAGAGTGGAAACACTCACGCGTAATGCGTAAAAGTCGATAGCATCACTAGCAGTTAGAAATAAGCAGTTTAAGGACACTTCTGGAGCAACTAGAAAGTCGAGACTCGGAAACTAGACCCTAGGATAGTCACTACCCTTGTGAGCACCGAAGTACCCAAGTTACCTAGCCCACAGGCTGCGGGTGCATAGGTGTGAACTTGCGTCGGGTTTTGTCGTGGACTTCTATGGATGCCTGAAGGAAAGTTGGTGACAGGCAGTCAGTGCAGAGTGTCCGGTGGATCCCAAGGCCGGGATCAAGAAGGAAGGGTACCTGCAAGCAGAAGGGACAGAGTCAAGGTCACTAGCCAGTGACCACGTGGAACCAGGAAGGAACCAGGCGATGTCGTGAAGATTGCAGGTGAAGGGTGAAGCTTGTCGCAGCAGCCACGGGTACCAGGAGACGTCGAGGACGACCAGGACCAGGAGGCGAGCTGTCCCACGAAGGCTCTTGCTGTCGGCGGCGTCGAAGTTGAACTAGGACTCACCAAGCCTTGGCAAGCGGAACCCACGAAGAATGGAGGACTTGCTTCTGATGCAGACCAGGAAGGTCTGGGGTGCTTCTCTTTTGCAGAGGAGCGGGAGCCATTCTGGAGGAGCCAAACCAGCAGTGAAGATTTACAGGTGTGTCGTCACGAAGGCCGCTAGCCAACGGGCAAGCAACCGGACAGACGCGGCAAGCAGGAAAATGCAGAAGGGCCCCACGCAGGACTCGTGGAGTGTGGGGGGGCTGATCTTCGGTGCAGATGGTGCTTGGGGTTGGGGCTTCTCAATCCCCGGTGCACAACTTCGAGGGTACCTCAGAAGCTACGCTGGAAGATACTCGCCACTTTTCCCAGGTAGCCGGTCCCACGTCTCTCGTCGCCTCCACGCATCTCAGCTCGGCTGTGGATGTGGATCAGGGTCGGAGAAGTCTGGAAGTCAAGGCTCTGGTCGAGCTCTGCAGTCGGTCCCTCGTAGAACTTCAGCAAAGCAAAGGGTAGTCTCTTGATGGTGCCTGTTTGCACAGGGTAGCCACTCTTTGGCCACAAGGGAGATTCTTCAGTCTTCTTCTTTCGTCGAATGTCGAAGGTCCAGAGTTTCTGTTCAAGTTGCAGGTTCAGAATAATCTAATCTCCTGGGGCCCAGCTACCACTCTTATAATAATCTGGGGGGCTGGGTTGCCTGCTAGGTCACGCCTTATGGGTGGGACCTGGGAGGGGGGTGGTTACACCACCTTCCCTTTGTCCAGTTTCGCGCCAGGACTGGGGCTGGTGTGCCCCAGCACCGGTTTGAACTGGACTATGCATGGGACACCTTGTGTGCCCCAGGCATGTCTCATTCCTTTCATCCCTCCCTGCCCCAATACACTAAAGTCTGTCTGGGGGGGTGCTAGCACCTCCCCAAGCAGGAAACCTATTGTCCAGGCCTCCCTGGCTGGGAGGGCTCCCAGCAGCAGGAGGTCAGACTCGTGTCTGTGGCAGCAGCATCCATTTTGTGATGCTGATGCTTTGGTTAGAGTTAAACAGCAAAGTAGGATTTTAAAATGTCTCTCCCTCTAGAAGGGAGGAATAATGTCCTCATCACCAGAAATTGTAGGGGGGGTATTATTCCAAAGTGTTAGACACCTTACACGACATGTTTTGATAAAGCCAAACCATAGTTACCATAACCGTTTAAGATTATAAGGCACTTTAAGAGTATATGGTAGGCTATAGCATAGAACAGCTACAAGGACATGGTTCCGAAAGCTGCAGACAGGCTCAGCTCATGCTAGAGCACCATCTCACATGTTAC
Source organism: Triturus cristatus (assembly GCF_964204655.1). Lineage (NCBI taxonomy): Eukaryota > Metazoa > Chordata > Amphibia > Caudata > Salamandridae > Triturus > Triturus cristatus. The sequence goes on from NC_140587.1 coordinate 102,832,961, forward strand.
CAAGCACTCTGCCTCCAGGATTGTTAAGGCCTGCCATAGGAGTGGCTGATAGGTACACATGTGTCTATTTTAAGGGTAGATATAGGTATACTATATCTAAGCAAGGGGTGATTACACGACCTTGCCCCAGCTGAGTGATCAGCCAGTTGTGTCTGATTGGAAGGCCAGCCCAGGGGTGGCATAATACATGCTGCAGCCCCTGGGAGGCCTAGGGTACACCTATGCCCTGGGTACCTAGGGTACACTGTACAGGGTCCAATAAGGTGATCCTTACCAATTGTATATGTACCTAGGGTACATGGAGTCCATTTTAAAGAGAGAGCAGACAGCCTGAGACCCTGACTGGCAGGATCTCAGGCCAACTAAGTCGAAAAACCAGCTAGACACTAGGCAAAAAGTTGGGGGTAACCATAGTCAGATATCCACCTTCCTACACCTTAGCCAGTTAAGTATGTGCTTCTTAGTGTTTTTCTGCGTTAGTTTGTTCTTGAATTCTGTTTTTTAATTATGTACGGTTTCACTTTTTACATTCCCCTACAATTGTGAGAGTGGAGTCTAGGGGCCTGCGGTCCCAGCTCAGCGACCTGACTTTCTACTTGAAATGCTTGTATAACTCTACCCTCTCCAGTTGTTGATGGCACATTGTTGGTTTTGTCCTCTCTTCTTTTATGTCTCCATCTATTTGAGGCGGAGATATTCAACAACAAGATCCTGACTTAGGGTCTTATTTATTTGGGGTAGATCCTTCTTACCCGACTTTCACTCCGAGGTACACACTTATAGTTCTACCCCCGGTCCCGAAGAAGTGTCGCTCAATCTTGGAGTACTAACACAAAACATGTTGACCTTAGTCAACCAAAGGCTACCTTGATACATAGAATCACTGGTTTTACCTAGTCCCGGCCCCATCAAAAAACCCAATTAAAAGTATCCTAGGGGCCAGGGCCTATTTTAATCACTTTCTTAATCTACCACCCTAACAAGGAGTCACCGACTCTCTCACACTCACGCACAATCTTCATATACGGCGTTCACAGATCAGAAGATCGCCACTAAAGATGCCACCAGGACCGTTGGACATTGCAGCGCCGGTCCGACGAGGAGCGCCCAATGATGAAGCATGACACCCTAACAGGTGTGTGAGGGCATTAAGATCTGTAATTCAGATCTCCCCCTAGACCAATCAACAGCAGGCAGTTAGTGACCTGTGTCACCTCGGCCTATAAGAGGAACGGTTCCATTTCAGAAATACCATGTACGCACCCGGGAGCTTTGGTACAGGACCTCTCTAAAGAACCAGCTCTCCTGTCCCCTTCTTTGATTACACACCCAGGTCAATGTAGTCACATCCTCATGCTTCCACATCCTCTGCATGTTATGTAAAATCTTCAAGTGGCTCCTAATGGACTCCAGGCATATAAAACAAGCAGATTGGACTATGCAACACACACTACACCAGCATCTCATCTCATTGTCTTCACAGACTTCAGACCATCCAAACGCCGCGGCCAGACTCTGCCTCGACCTCCCTCTCAGAACCCACAACACACCACTCCTCAGAGAGCTCCACTGGCTCCCCATCCAGAAGCACTGCCAGTTCAAAATTCTCACACTCCCATTCAAGTCACTACACAACACGGGACCCGCATACCTCAATCACCGGCTTCACTTCCACCAATCCACCAGGCAACTTAGCTCAGCATCACTCTCACTCGTGCACACCCAGCGTCAACAGAAGCAGAACGGGAGGTCGAACATTCTCCTCCCATGCCGTCAAATCCTGTAATTACCACCCCCCCAACACATCAGGGCCGCCTCCTCACATCTGGAATCCCGCAAGAATCTGAAGACCTGGCTATTAAATTAGTATGCTTGCGGGACCATGAAGACTGCCTGTATTCATGCCCAGCCTCACCATACATCTGCACTCCCCTATTGAGACCTAGGAAGAGGTGTGGTGCTGCGGCCAGAGCGACTGACTCCGGAATCTGGGGATCACGGTTCGATCCCCGGCGCCGGTGGCAGATTAGCCCAGCACCATGTGACTCTGGGCAATAGCTTTCTTAATCTTCCGGACGGCCCCCAGCGCCTAGAGACCCTTACGGGTGATTGTTCGCACTTTACAAATGTGGATTATTTATTGCATACTCTTAAGGGTGACAAGCAACGCTCTACAAATCCATGCTACATACCCATAATGCGACCCTTGACCTTGTTCCAGGCAGGTCGCTCCCCACGCCACACAGCATGACCTGTTGTGCCCGTGTCTCCAAGCTCGATGCCAGTGCCGTGAGATCGAGGCCTTCCTCCACCCGCAGGCTACTACCTGTGCCTCATCCCTGGTGGCCAGTGGTAGGCCGTAGGTATCTGTGCGCTCGATCTACCCCTTTTCCCGTCTGCCTTCTGTTTTGACTCTGCACTCTGTATTTTATTGTATTCTGTTGTATTCTGCTTGTATTCTGTTTTTATTCCTTGTATTTCCTTTGCATTGTTTGTGCTCTTGGTTTTCTCCACCCGTTCTGCTCTCTGCTTCCCCTGCAGCCCCCCTCCCCCCCCCCCGCTTGCCTTTTCTCCCCGCCTCCCAGCTGCTCCTCCCTCCCACCTCCCCTTCTTATGGCAGCTGCGCAGGCAAGCCCGTCCGCGCCTGGACCGCATCCAGCGCCAGACCCCCTGGCCCCTGCGAACGCCACAACACCCGACGCTGCTACGACGCCAGCACCCTCCACGCACTCAATGCCGGCCGATTACACACCTGCATCCGGGCCACCCTGAAGCCGACCCATGGACCCTTCTCCTGCCGGAACTGCAGCTACACCAGCCTCCAAACCACCACCACGCCCACCGGGGTAGGTCGCAACAGCCTCCGATGCCTTCTACTCAATACCCGCTCCACCTGCAAACACGCCATCGAACTCTGGGACCTACTCGACTCCACCTCCCCAGATGTCACTTTCCTGACGGAGACCTGGATAAACGCCTCCTTGGCACCCGACATAGCCATCCCTGATGGCTACAAGATCACCCGCAGGGACCGCACCAACAGAACAGGAAGAGGAATCGCCATCGTCCGCAGAAACACCCTCAGAATCTCGACCATCACCGACGACACGCTCATCACCGCCGAACACCTGCACTTTCAGATCCACACCGACACTGACCCCAACACCACCCTCAGAGGAACCCTCATCTACAGACCACCCGGCCCCCGGCCGCAGTTCAGCGAATCCATCCCCGACTTCGTCAGCACGCATGCCCTTGCGTCCACGGACTACATCCTCCTCGGAGACATGAACTTCCACCTCGAGAACACCAACAACAGCAACTCCACCACCCTGATAGACAACCTCTCTAACCTCGGACTCAAACAGCTCATCACAACTCCCACCCACTCTGCCAGACACACGCCACCTTTAGCCACACCACCGAACTCCACTGGACCGACCACCGCTGCGTCCACTTCACCTTCGAGAAGCCTACCACGCACCACCGCACACAACGGGCCCCCCAACGCAGCTGGAGCAAAGTCTCCGAAGACCAGCTAGTCACCACCCTCACCCAAACCCACCAACGGATACTACCGACTCCGACTCCGCCGCCCTCAACCTCAGGCAATGGATCGACGACTGTGCCAACACTCTCGCCCCGATCAAGAAACCCTCGAACAGGCGCACTGACAGAAAAGCCATCTGGTTCACCGCTGACCTCCAGGCATCGAAGCAGGCCTGCCATAGGCTCGAGAAGATGTGGCACCACGAACAAACACCGGACAGCAACACAGCCTACAAGAGCGCCATCCGCAGACACCATCAACTCATCCGAACTGCCAAATGGACCTCCTACAACAGCAAAGAGCTCTTCACCATCATGAAGGAACTCTCCAACCCCAGCTCCAACTCTAACGACATTCCGCCACCACAAGACCTCTGCGACTCCCTAGCCACATTTTTTCACTGCAAGATCGCAGACATCCACGATAGCTTCAGCAACCAGGCCCCCCCGAAAGACACAGACACCTCAGACTCACCGCCCCCAGCCACATCGGCGCCCTGCTTTCCTGGACCCACGTCAATGACGAAGACACCATCAAAATCATGAACACCATCCACTCCGGTTTACCATCCGACCCCTGCCCGCACCACATCTTCAACAAAGCAAGCTCCACCATTGCACCCAATCTCCGCAAGATCATCAACAGCTCCTTCGAGAGCGCCACCTTCCCGGAGAGCTGGAAGCATGCCGAGATCAGCGCCCTACTCAAGAAACCCAAAGCTGACCCCAAGGACCTCACGAACTTCCGGCCCATCTCCCTCCTTCCGTTCCCGGCGAAAGTCATTGAGAAGATCGTCAACAGGCAATTGACCTCCTCCCTCGAAAAGAACAACATCCTGGACCCATCCCAGTCCGGATTCCGCAGCAACCACAGCACTGAAACAGCGCTAATTGCCGCCACCGACGACATCAGGGCCATGATGGACAGCGGAGAAACCGCGGCCCTCATCCTCCTGGACATCTCGTCCACCTTCGACACTGTCTGCCACCACACCCTCCGCACACGCTTCCACAACGCAGGGATCCTCGACAAAGCACTGGACTGGACCACCTCCTTCCTCACCGGCAGAACCCAGAGTGTCCACCTCCCCCCATTCCACTCTAAAGACACCAAGATCATCAGCGGCGTACCCCAAGGATCGTCCCTCAGCCCGACACTCTTCAACATCTACATGGCATCGCTCACCAGCATCACCAGATCGCACGACCTCAACATCGTCTCATACGCCGACGACACCCAGCTGATCCTCTCCCTCACCAAGGCCCCCACTACCGCTAAATCCAACCTCCACGAAGGAATGAAGGCCATCGCTGAATGGATGATGAACAGCCGCTTAAAACTGAACTCGGACAAGACGGAGGTCCTCATCATCGGATCCACCCCCTCCGCCTGGGACGACTCATGGTGGCCAGCCGCACTGGGAGCTGCACCGACGCCCACTAACCACGCACACAACCTGGGACTCATCCTGGACTCCGCATTGTCAATGACCAAGCAAGTGAACGCCGTCTCCTCCTCCTGCTTCACACCCTCCGCATGCTCCGCACGATCTACAGATGGATCCCCACCGGTACCAGAAGGACAGTCACCCAGGCCATCGTCAGCAGCAGACTGTACTACTGCAATGCTCTCTACGCAGGCTCAGCCAAACTCCAGAAACGACTACAACGCATACAGAACGCCTCTGCACGCCTCATCCTCGACATCCCTCGCCACATCCACATCACAGCCCACCTGAAAGACCTGCACTGACTCCCCATCAACAAGAGGATCACCTTCAAGCTCCTCACCCACGCTCACAAAGCTCTCCTCAACACCGGACAAGCGTACCTCAACGAACGACTCACCTTCTACACCCCGAACCGCCAGCTTCGCTCCGCTGACCTCGCCCTCGCCACCATCCCCCGCATCCGCCGAGCGACCGCCGGCAGCAGATTGTTCTTTCACCTCGCCGCAAAAACCTGGAACACTCTCCCCATCCGCCTACGACAGACCCAGGACCTGCTGGCCTTCAGGAGACTCCTCAAGACCTGGCTGTTCGAGAAGTAGCAGCACCCCCGCCAGGTAAGTAGTGCGCTCTGTGAGAAGTTGGCCTGATATATGATGTCACTAGTTCTAGTGTACACCTTGTATCAGTCCAAACAACCCTTATGGTGATTGGTTGTAAAGTCAACCTTATAGACCCAGCTATCCTAGTGGTAGCATGGACAAGAGCAGTCTTAGGCTAAACTCTGTATGGCATGTGAAGCCAGCTGTTATACCATTTGCAATCCCTTGAATACCAAATGAAAGGACACCACAACAGATATAATATAAAAATAGAATGTATTTATTCTAGTCGAAATACCCTCAGCACTCTTTATGAGATTCGAGGTAAGTACAACACAGTCTTATTTAAGCATACATAAGTCACACAGGTAAGTAATACAGTTAGGCCCTAGGGGCCACGCAAACCATATACTAAGTAAGTGGTATAAGAACCACTGTCACGAACACAGGTTAGGCCTAGGCCTAGGGAATCGCTGGGGCTACACTATACTACCAATGGTTAGAAAGTGGGAGGCCCACGGGATTCAGGTGCAGAGTGGAAACACTCATGCGTAAAAGTCGATAGAAATAGTAGTATTTAGAAATTAAGAGCTTTAGGACACCTCGGAAGGAGCTAGGAGTTAGAGACTTGAAAACTAGACACTAGGATAGTCAATACCCTTGTGTGCACCGGAGTACTCAAGTTACCTAGCCCACGGGCTGCGGGTGCATAGGTGTGAACTTGCGTCGGGTTTCGTCGTCGACTCCTATGGATGCCTGAAGAAAGATGCTGACAGGCAGTCATTGAAGAGTGTCCGGTGGATTCCAAGGATGGAATCAAGAAGAAGGATACCTGCAAGCAGAGGGGACAGAGTCTAGGGAACTAGCCAGGAAGGAACCAGGTGATGTCGTGAAGATGCAGGTGAAGAGCTGAAGCTTGTCACAGCAGCCACGGGTACCAGGAGGCGTCGAGGACGACCAGAACCAGGAGGCGAGCTGTCTCACGAAGGCTCTTGCTGTCAGCGGCGTCGATGTCGAGTTAGGACCTAACAAGCCTTGGCAAGCGTAACCCACGCAGGATGGAGGACTTGCTTCTGTCTCAGACCAGGAAGGTCTGGGGCGCTTCCCTTTCACAGGGGAGCTGGTGCCAGTCTGGAGGAGCCGGACCAGCAAGGCAAAGTTGAAGATTCGTCGTCACAGAGGTCACTAGCCAACGGGCCAGCAAGCTGACAACACATTGAGTAACTCAGGTGCAGAAGGGCCCCACGCAGAACACGTGAAGTGTGAGGAGCTGATCTTCTTTGCAGATGGTGCTCGGGAATGGGGCTTCTCAATTCCCCAAGCACAGCCTCGAGGAAGCCTCAGAAGTCGCGCTAGTCAGTTACTAGCCACTTTTCCCAAGTCGCCGGTCCCACGTCGCCTCCACGGGTCTCAGCTTTGCTGTAGATGTGGATCTGGTTCAGAGGTGTCTGGAAGTCACGGCGCTGGTCAGTCTCTGCAGCCGTCCCTCGTAGGATCAGTCGCAAAGCAAGCAGCGGTCGCTGGATGGTGCCTGGTTGCCCAGGGTGGTCACTCCTTGGCCACAAGGGAGATTGATTCTTCAGTCTTCTTCCGTAGTCGAATGTCGAAGGTCCAGAGTTTCTGTTCAAGATGCAGGTTCAGGATAATCTCTTATACTAATCTGGGGTGCTGGTTTACCTGCTAGGTCCCTCCTATGGGTGGGACCAGGGAGGGGGGTGGTTACACCCCTTTCCCTTTGTCCAGTTTCGCGCCAGGACTGGGGCTGGAGTGCCCCAGCACCGGTTTGAACTGGACTATGCATGGAACACCTTGTGTGCCCCAGGCAGTGTCTCATTTCATTCATCCCTCCCTGCCCCAATACACTAAGTCCTGTCTAGGGTGGTGCTAGCACCTCCCACGGCAGGAAACCTATTGTCCAAGCCTCCCTCGCTGGAAGGACTCCCAGCAGCAGGAGGTCAGACTTGTGTCTGTGGCAGCAGCATCCATTTTGTGATGCTGGGGCTCTGGTTAACTTTAACCGGGTAGTATGATTTTAACATGTCTTCTCCCTCTAGAAGGGGGGAATACTATCCTCACCACCAGAAACGGTGTGGGGGTAGTATTCCACAGTGTTAGACACCTTACACGACATGTTTCGATAAAGCCAAACCATAGTTACCATAACCGCGAGGATTATAAGGCACTTTAAGAGTATATGGTAGGCCATATCATAGAACAGCTATAAGGACATGGTTCCGAAAGCTGCAGACAGGCTCAGCTCATGCTAGAGCACCATCCCACGTGTTACCAAGCACTCTGCCTTCAGGATTGTTAAGGCCTGCCATAGGAGTGACTGATAGGTTACCCATGTGTCTATATATAAGGTAGGCATAGGAATACTATGTCTAAGCAAGGGGTGATTACACGACCTTGCCCCAGCTGAGTGATCAGCCAGTTGTGTCATAATGGAAGGCCTGCCAGGGGTGGCATAATACATGCTGCAGCCCCTGGTAGGCCAAGGGTACACCTAGGTCCTGGGTACCTAAGGTACACTGTACAGGGGCCAATAAGGTGATCCTTACCAATTGGGTTATGTACCTAAAGTACATAGTAGGAATTTAGAGAGAGAACAGCTGGGCTGTGGGTCTGATTAGCAGGCCCACAGCCACATCTAAGTCGAAAACCAGTGAAGCAAAAGCAAAAAGTGGGGGTGAACATAGAAAGCAGACCCTACTCTCCTACACGCTCTACGAATGTACTGATTGATTGATTGATAATGGACTTTTGTCTGGTCAGAAGGCTTGAAATTGATGAGGACAGCAGCTAAGATTTCAGCACTGGTACCACATCTTGGGAAAAAGTAAGGTCCCCAGATTCGGGCCATGTCTGCCTTAAGGGCCACTGAAAGCTAGACTCTGTCAGAACGTCAGCGCCTCCAGACAGACCGCCGACGGGTACATAATTAGGGCCACAAAATCAGTTAGATGGTGGCGACATCAGTCAAAGTAATATTAGGCTGTTACGATCACCAGATGTGGCATGACATCTCGTCACTACTTGACCTGATCCCAGAAGACAAAAAGGAAACTGCTAGGGATGGAGCGGTAATGCAGGGCATCATTGATGCTGCAGTAGACCTATCCAAGGCAGGCTGCTGTCAACTGGCAGAAGCAGTTGTTTTGAGATTGCAGGAATGGCTGAGGTCTACAGCTTTCCATCCAGAGGTCTAAGCAAAGATCCTCTGACTGATTCATCCTGCTTGAAAAAAAGGTGGATGATGCCGTATAAAAGAGAGAAACGGGTATGCCAGCATCGTTGGGATTTCTGCAGTATTGATGTCTCGGCTCAGCCATATTCTAGGCTCACGGAGATCCCAAAGATACAGGGGAGGTTTCAGTCAAGGCTGACCGTATTACCCCAGATGACAAGTAGATATGAGCATGGATATTCATGCAACCGGAACCAGAGATAAGGGTATGGCAGATTGTCCACAATGAAGAGGAGAGCTTCTCAAATGCACTCCAACAACAACCAAAAGAGCACTTGACAGCTGTCCCCCTATCATCCCAGTCTCAGCAGGTGGAGAGGAGAATTTCCCTTGTCGGCCCACATGGGAGACCATAACAGCAGACCAATGGGTGATGCAGATTGTACACCCAGGACATTGTTGGAGTTGTTACAGAAACCATCTGTCTGCTTGCCCAAGAATGAACAACATTTTCTCTTGAGGGAGGTTTGATAGGAAATTCTTCTCCTATTCTCTTTCCTCCTCAAGGGTGCGATGGAGACAGTCTCAAGATCCCAAAGACACCAGGGATTTTATTCCAGATTCTTTTTTAAAAGATGAAAACGGGGCAATCAAGGCAGATTCTAGACCTCAGAGAACTGAAAAAACAATCTTCGCATGGTGAGATTGCACAGTTGAAGGAAGCCATTGTCAGTGCACCTTATTTTAAACCGTTTGTGGTGGAGAAGAATATGTTATCCTGTAGATGTGAGTGGTGCAATAATTTGAGCTGTTTTGGTGCAGAAGGATAGCAAAGAAAATGATAGTCGCATATGCATATACAACACACCCGACCTCTTCGGCGAGCCGGATGAGGAGGTGCCTCTGTGGCCGAGGAGGAGTCCGTCTCCATCCACGATTCCGGATCCGAGTCAGAGATGGAAAAAGATTCAGTCAGCCTGAGATCTTTCGAAAAGCATCGGACCGTGAGTACACCTGCCCCTGATCCGAAGCCCAAGAAATCGGCCCGACTGATGAAACTGCTCACAGGCTGCCACTGCTCAAAAGCCATGGCATGCACCGACCCACCTATTCGGACTCCCCGTTCTCGGGCTCTGCGCCAAAAGAGCGGCCTACAGCAGGGTGCTCCACCTCCATAAAATCAACCTCTTTACTGACACATTGGACCATAGCCTTGGTACCGGAAAAGAAAGTACACAGTGCTGCGGCTGAGACCATACCGGCTCTGAAAACAAAACACTTAGCGGCACCGAAATGTTACACCTTCGGACTTGAACCTTTAACTGAGCCTATCCTCGAAACTATGCTAGTGCGGCTCGATCCAAGGCAAAAAACATTACAGATTCAGCCCGGAATAGCCCGGAAATTATTCTTCAACCGGCAATGACTCTACCCTCTAAGAGACAACTGTCTTTCAAAGAGGCTATTGAAATTCCTATACAGCCTCAAGAAGAAGAAAAAGGCTATGTTCCTGTCCCTACCTCTCCAACTTTACCACCCCCACCCTCCACTCAGACACCTGCTTCACCACAACAGTCTGAGGAAGGCAACTCTTCACCTCATCACACACATCATCCATCAGGGATGATAATGATGATATAGGAGAGGACACTCATCCTGGGGACCCACGGGACGCCTATGACCTAGACCCTCAAGGGGATACAGATCCAGAACTCTTCCCGGCACGCCCAACCCCACCAGATGATGCCTTATCTTATCAAGACTTAATAGCCAGGCCTGCAGAACACCACCAGGTACCCTTGCACAAAGACCCTATCGAGAATGACTCCCTCTTTGAGACCCTCACTCCTGCATAACAAGGGTCCCAATACTTACCAATGCTTGAAGGAGTGCTTTGTCATGCTGATGACATCTTTAAAGATCCGGTAAAAGCGCAAATTATCACACCAAGGGTTGACAACAGATACAAGGCAGCACCATTAAAAGGAGCAATTCCTGCCTAGTGAGTATATAAAATTATAGCGAAAAATCATACAATAAAGAGCGCAAAGTGTCGCACCATAGCCCATACACACAACTATAGGAAGCATTCCCCTAGAGTAATTCTTATCAGCATGAGAACTTTTTTTTATTATTTTTTTCTTTTACAAATTTTATTCTTTTCTTTTACTTATTTTTATAAATACTATGTCATGAATTTGAAATCAATAATACAGCGTAACAGACAATACTAAACATTAATGGACAAAAAGATAAAGAATACTTTGAAATACAAACCCCGGATTCCAGAATTCACAGTAAGTCAGGAAGCATCCCCCAAAAGAAATCTCACGCAGACTTGCATATACTCAAACCAAACATACACAAAATTCAATCATTCAGATAAGGATAAAAATTCTTGATAAAATTAGCACCAGAATTATTATCAGTAGACAGAGAAGTAAACATAAATGGCTTTATATTTTATTGGTGTCTCCGTGTCATTTGTGGTTTATAGGATGGCCCAAACTTCCTACATGCAGCCAATATACACAACAAACACTCACCCTACCTCATCAACTAGGGTTTACCATCAACGGGCAGAAATCGCACCTACAACCATCACAGATTCAACAGTATTTAGGGGCCGTACTCAATGCTTACTTGGGGTTAGCATACCCAAATACAGCCAGAAAAAAAAACGTTCAAACACTAGCCCCGTTCAAAGCGGGCTCCAAGTCGCAGTCAGGACATTCATGCGCCTTTTAGACATGATGGCATCCTGCATCATAATAGTCCCACATGTCCATCTACTTATGGCACCACTCCACTGCAAGAATGCCTCCCGTCAATGGACTCAGTCACAGGGTCAACTACGTGATCTAATGTTGATAGACAGCCACACACATCACTCTCTGCAGAGGTGGAACTCACTAAACCTGTCCAAGGGGTGGCCGTTTCTAGACCCAGTTCACCAAGCCATTCTCACAGCGGATGCTTCCCTGACGGGTTAGGGGCTCACCTTCAAGATATTACGATTCAGAGGTCATGGGGCCCCAAACACCAGGGTCTCCATATCAATTACCTAGAGCGTCAAGCTGTTCACCTAGCATTGAAAGCATTCGTAAGTCACCTAATGGAAAAGATAGACCTGATCCGGACAGGCAACATGACAACCATGTACTATAAACAGGAACAGGGGGGAGGACTCGCTCTTTACAATTATCAAGCCTAGCCCCAACCATCTGGCGCTTAGCATTATATCACAACATTCATATCCTAGCAGAACACCTACCAGGGAGAAGCAATCAAGTTGCAGACCTCCTAAACAGGATGCAGCAAGAACTCCACAAATGGAAACTCCTCCCCAAAGTCCTCAAACCATACTTTCGCAAGTTTGGGTTTACACAAGTAGACCTGTTTGCAACTACAAAAAATGCTAAATGCCCATACATCACGTCAAGGTTTCCACACCCACTATCCAAGGGCAGTTTTTTATGGATGACCTGGTCAGGGATATTTGCTTACGCTTTTCAACCTATCCCATTTGTAGTCAGAAAGCTCAGGTAAACGTGCCTCACCCTAGTACTAATCGTTCCAGCATGGAGTTGTCACCCATGGTACACCACACTACCGGAACTCTCACAAGTTCCCCATGAGAAACTTCTCTCAACCTGGACCTTCTCACACAGAACCATGGCGAAATCAGACATCCCATCCCACGGAAATTAACCTTCCCATATAGCTCCTGAAGTCATAGAATTTGGGTTCTAAACCTACCATAGAAGTGCATGGATATTCTTAAAGAAGCTTGTAAGCCTACAAGTAGAAAGTGCTATGCGGCCAAATGGAAACGATTTGTCCTCACCTGCCAGCGTCAAAAAGTAAACCCATAAGATTTGCCGGTACAAACCATTATTTGTTATAGCCTGCTCTCCAAACTTCGAGTCTAGCCTACACTTCAGTACGCTTACACCTTGCAACCATTGCTGCCTATCTACAAAACAGGCAACATGCATCTTTATTCAAGATACAGGTCATTAAAGTGTTCATGGAGGGATTTAAAAGAGTAATTCCTCCTACACGTTCTCGAGCACCAGCTTGGAATCTCGACATTGAAATAACCAGGCTCATGGGGCCCCAATTTGAGCCTCTACATTGCTGCCAACACCAATATTTATCTAGGGAAGAAGCATTTTTAATAGTTATCACTTCACTCAGGCATGTCATTGAGCTCCAGGCACTAACCTTAGAAGAACCATTCTTCTACCTCTATGGAGACAAAGTAGTGCTCAGAACAAACCCAAAGTTCCTTCCCAAAGTAGTCTCAGCTTTCTATATTAACCAATCAATAGCATTACCGGTCTTCTTTCCGCAACCTGACTCTGTTGCGGAGAGAGCTCTTCATACTATAGACGTTAGAAGAGCTTTAATGCACTATATTGACAGAACCAAAACATTTAGGAAAACCAAGCAATTATTCGTTGCCTACTCCCACTGGAAATCCAATTTAAGAAGTTGGAATTTCTAGATGGATAATCAATTGCAATCAAACTTGTTGTGCTAAAGTTAAAAGACAATTACCTGTTCTCCCTAGGGCCCACTCAACTCGTAAAATAGGTGCCTATATGGCATTCCTAGGGAACATTTCCATTGCTGACATTTGCAAAGTCGTAACATGGTCCACTCTACACACTTTCACAAAACATTATGTCAACAATTCAATGTTTGACAAGCAGGGTCCCCCGGCTAGCCACCGCTTTGAGAGAGGAACTGCTTTACAGTCTATGCTAAGCGTGTACATCTACAGCCACACATGCCTCGAACGGATGATGTACTAACTCTATAAGCATCTGTTCTTGGCATATAGTGCTGTAGATTCACATGCTCCCACCTTCCTCCCCGGTAGCCTTTGTAGGTCACTGTTCAGTTTTCTAGTTTACCTTAATTCAAATTACTTGCTTGGACAGCACATTACTTTCACTTACTCTAACTCCATTCTCACCCGCCTGCGGCAAAACAGTTTAACAATGGAGTCGATGTCCATGCGAAGGATCACCAAAAGGAGCAGTCACACAGTTGCGTGACTTGAAAAACTTGTTCGAACAACAACGTGCAATCAATCGAGCACAACACTACATGGCGGATTTATGCCAAGCATGAGACTCTACAACACTACATGCCAAGAACATATGCTTACAGGGTAGGTAACCTAAACCTTATAAAGTGTGTTCATAATGAATATATAATCATAAATAGTTAAGTAGTTTGAGAAAGATAATCGCATGGTTTCCAAAAAATGTCATGTTTAAGAGAAAAGTTAATGGGACTAAGAGGATTATGTGTTACTTTTCCCTGTGACAGTTATCCCAGCCCACCACTTATGAGTAGATAATAATTTAGTTGGAAGTTATGGATTTCATTGCTGAGGAAACTAAGAAATCGAACACTTTCTTGTTGGCTAGTGCTAACGAAGAATAAAAGAAAAATGGCAACTGATTTGCAAATAGCTATAGTATATGAAATATTATAGGAAATAGTAAGAATTTCACAAATTGGATCCCATATTACAGACCACATTTTAATACAATAAGACAATCATATAACAAGTGTTTCAATGAACTATTATTTTATTATAATGCCAGCACATAGAATCATCATCAGCTAGCCTAGCCTTAAAATGTTTAACAGGTCCGTAATTAACCAGAGAGACAAGTAATGTTCAAGATATATTACATAACATTATATGCTGCCATTGAGAGAGAGAAAGAGAGAGAGAGGTAATACATAATTCTATATTCCAATCATCTTTAATTATCTGCAAATTGGAAATATTATCAGAACATCATTTCTTACAGACTTGATTCGCAACATGACCAGATCTAGTAAATATGTTTTAGCACAATACAACTTCAGGAATCTTTGCAATAGGTAAAACATTAGCAAATTAATTAAGTATACAGTTGCATAAAGTTTCAAATTTGCTATATTTAGATATAGACATTCTGTACTTCCCTTGACTTGTGTCTGCTAGATAAAAAGTGCCTGCATCAGTTCAGTAGTTCCAGTATCTGACATTGTGAGATAATTTAAATCTTTGGTTAAACCACAGTGTAGCTCTCTTAGAATATTTGATTCCCATATGATATAAGGTATTCAAGAGCTTTTTTTGTAGCTTTAATAAATAGAGCATCTGAAAGAAACACGTTCGTGATAGATTCCTTACTTTAGAATTACCCCCAGGTGTCAGACTGCATCCAGAAAGTTTTCGTCAGCAGTACCCCTAAATAGAGCATTTTTTATCATGATTTTGTTATTAAATTGCAAATATAGTAAAAATCATATGTAGGGTATACGTGCTAGCAATATTTTCTTCAATTTTGAATCATTTATGATGATTTTTATTTTTGTTGGATTGAAACCATAAAGATCCTTGTCATGCACTCTACCTATACTCTCATCTGGTCTTGTTCTCTAGCCCATTTCGAAACGCCTATCTGTGCTGTTGTGGTCATCATGGCTGCTCTCTGTTTCTGTCAAAAGAAATGTCTTCTCAGTTTGAGCCAGTGTTAAAAGCCATATTGCAGCATTTATCTTTGAAGGCAGTGTTCCTTGTTGCTATCACGTCTACTTGTAGGATATGTGAACTATATCTGCTTGTGAACTTTTCTCGGTGTTTCATTCCCATAAAGTAGGACATTTTACCTTCTCTTTATTGACCTTTATCAAAGTAGATTGTTTCCCATATTGTTTATTGTTACTAGTTGTCGACTAGACCGATAACTGTAAAGCCTGTGGCTCTTTCCACTTGGGGAAAAGCAGCTATGGTTACATGGATCGAAAACTTTCAGTGTCCGAAATATAAAAAGCTGCCATGAAGTGCTTGCTTGAAGTGTAATCCGTTCTCAGCATGAGATAGGGAGGATTTGTGGACTCTTCGCATCCCTAAGTATCCAAATTAGTTTTTTTCTTCAATATCTCCCAAACTATTGAACAGATTTACACCAGTTTACAAAAATGTGGCTTTCTGGACCAACAGCTACCGTTCTGCCAAATTTGGTGTAATTCCGTTCAGCGGTTCAGGCTGTAATCATGATTTTTTACCCCCTACACCATATTCTTGGCCCTCGCTTGACAGATCACCCCAAAACTTTCCATGCACAACAAGAATCAATGGCACGCTTTTGTTGGAAAACTTGGTGGAGATTTCTTCAGACGGCACCAAAGATATAGAGAAGTCAAATGCTTTTACTATGTAAACTTAGGCCCTAACTATAACTACCAACTTGCAGTATGTAAAATGTGTGTATATATATATATATATATATATATATATATCTGCAGTGTATAGAAAGGGACAAAATGGCCAAATTACATTTACTTTTCTTCTAAAACCACAGGAATCAACTTAATGCATGTTAGCAAAGAAAAACTGACTATAGGAAGCTTTCCACAAATCTTTATTTAAAAGCAGAAGGAAAGACAATATGAGGCATTATCAACCAATAGGCTGCATTCAAAGAGTAATCATAAAACTGGCACCGTGCCTTGAAGAACCTCTCAGTACCCCCTGTATCCCATCATGGCCCATAAGTGACAGGTCAGGTCATTTTTCCGGCTCCTTCTCTAAGGATTCTGGTGCACTGAGCTGTCTATTTTTGTCTAAACTAGTCAGAAAAATATTTTCCAACCAAATGGTTGCAAACCATTGATTCTTAGTTGCTATACTGACAGCATTTTTCCGGACAGGAAATACTTTTTATTCTCTTCACAAATTCCTTCACTATTTGTGAAGTGCCTTTCTTGTGCGAAGAAAGAGGCCCAGACTGACCCTCATGCAATCTGCATTGTCTGCAAGCCAGTCCCACCATCCTGACTCCTGTCCTCACTACCAGAAGCTATCAAAGGGTTCCCTGAAGGCCAGAGATAAGATGAGACTCAGCGGTGTCCAGGAGAGAGGATCATTCATAAGAGGCCTTGGGGAACATGTATCTTCTTTAAAGAGCCCTCCTCGCATCCAGAGGTGTGGAGTGGCAGATTCTGAGAAATGCTGCGTAAAAACAGGTCTGGTCCACGTGGCGAGGTAGGACGTCGAGAAAAATACCTGTTTGTTCGCCGTTTAAGTCACCGTCAAAAGTGTGGGTCTTCAGATCAAATTTATAAAATCATCAGTCAGTCCAGTCCAGTCCAAAAACTACACTACTTATGGACCACATTTGATACACAGTCCGCAAGAGTGTATCCTTCTAAGGAGATACTATCATCCTTGACTCTAAAATGCTGCCCTCTTCTGCCGTCCCATCGTCCTTTGGCAAGACAGATTGCTTCTCTTCTGGGTTCCCTGGCTTCTTTTATCTCCATTGTACCGAATGCGAGATTACACATGAGGCCCTTACAGGACTTACAGAAGTGTCTGGAGGATGAGTGTAACCAGTTTTCCAATTGCTGTGAGGACTAACTCAGGTTATTACAAGCTAGCCTCAACAAGGGCAGACACTAGTAGACTGTTGTGATTTCCTTGTTAGCACTTCAGTGCTGTTTTGGAGTTGCCTGGCTCCCAACGCATTAGTAGCACCATCTTGGAAAGGGCTCTGTCCCATAAACTGTTAAGGTCTTTGATTTGTTTATGCTTTCACTGATTTTAATCCTTTTCTTTTAGTTTGTGTTTCTTTACCATTAGTGCCTGCCGCAAGGGAGCTTGCGGCAGAACACGTGGGGTTGCTCTACCCTTGCTTGAATATATAGATTCCCTCACTCTTTTTTTAGCCCAGGCTCTCAGTGCCATGTCATCACGCCCAAGACACGTCCCCTGCTGATGACGGCCTTTAAATGTAACGAGAGAGCACGTCCGCGCCGTAGGCGTACCTAAGGCGAGCCTGTCTGTGCCCGAAACGCGACCATCTCCAGCCACTATGGCGGTTTGTCTACACCGCCCCAAATTTTTCGCAGATAATCTACAGGCGAGCTGCGTGAACTCATTCCAGGTAGGTTATGTAACGGCCCTTTGTTTTCCCCTGCCAACTGCGAGAACACAGTGCCTTGTCCAGAGTGTAACTGCACCCTACTTAACCTTAAAATAAACAGCCTTCGATCACCAGAATAAAAGGGTGCCTCAGATGTCAAGCAGTTTCGGTATGCACTTGGTGAAACATGCCACGGAATTTGCGGATTTCTTAGATGCTCAGGATTTAGATATGGCATTATTTTACCGAATCATGGGCCAGTTCAGCAGCCAGGGCTGACCTAGCCATAGCAGTACCCTCAGGTTATTCGATTCACAGGCTCGACAGGGTAGGAAAAAAAGAAGCAGGCATTGCTGTAATATATCAACACTCTTTTACAGGGTCCTTTACAGAACTTACTGGCTTAAAAGAACTAGAAGCGATTGCATTTAGACTACAGTATTATACATTGAATCGGATACTATTATATCGTCCCCCATGCTCCCATACAGCCTTTCTACGCACTTTTCCACAGCTTTTAGACCTAAAAATACATTCTCCCGACTACGCGATATTGGGGGACTTCAACTTGCACTTCGAAAATCCTGATGACATGGATGCAGCAAACCTCTCCAACATAATGCTTAGTCTAGGATTGGTTAATGGACCGACACATCAAGCAGGTCATCGGCTCGATGGCATTTTTCAGACTACCCCTATCTTTCAACATCGACAGTCTCCCTTTGGTATGATCTGACCATCAGACGGTTATGTTCAACATTAAATTAGCCCCCCCACACTGCAATTAATAATAAGCCTCGACCTAAAAGGCCCTCCCATAAATGGCATACGGTTAGAGAAGAACAGCTAGAAGCAATCTTGACAGTGACCCGGCCTTTGGCTACGATCGACCCAGACAAAAAAATCCAGTTTATATCAGGTATGGCTGGACAAAGCTATCGATGGAATAGCACTGTCAAATACAACAGGAGCAGAAGGCGTATACAATCTGAACCATGCTTCGCAGAAAAGACTTCAAAAACAAGCATGTCGCAGACAAGAAAAAAATTGGAGGCAACATTATGAGAAATCAGAAAAAGAGAAATACAAAAACATCTTCGCCATCTACAAAGATATGATCAGCAAAGAATAAACCATATATTTCATCCAAAAAATAGAAGCGGTGAAAAACACTTCAAAATAACTTTTTGCCACTGTTAAACTACCGGGAAAAGTAAGTGAGCACTTTAACTAGATGTTTTGTAACTAATTGGCTACCTTCTTTCAAGAGAATGTGAATTCTGTCTTACCGTTCCTCAAAGCGGACGATTTATCGAACCGGACCCCTATCCAAGGAAAATTAACTTAAGACCACCTTAACGGCCTTTTCTGAACTCTCCCTGGAGCAAATCAAAACTATTCTTTTACAAACCAAGTCAGGATCCCCTTTAGACCCATGCCCTCCTAAAATTACACATCTAGCAGCAGAAACTATTTCAGGCTACCTAACGGAAATTTTTAATCAAATGATCAAGCTAGGGCAATTTCTAAGTATCTGGAAGATATCATCTATCCTCCCTTCTGCTCAAAAACACAAATCTAGATCCCACAGACCCCAATAATTATCGCCGATTTGTAGATTACCCCTCCCTGCTAAAATAATTGAAAAAGTGATTACCTCTCAGCTGACCACTTTTATCGAGAACCACAGCCATCCAGACCCTTGGCAATTCGGTTTTAGGAAACACCATAGCACTGAATTGGCTTTGGTAAGTGTCTCAGAACAAATCAGACGCACGTTGGATGGTGGTGGCAGTGCCATGCTGATCCTATTAGACCTATCGGCAGCTTTTGACACTGTTAACCACGATATCCTACTAAACAGGCTTACAGACGTTGGTATAAGGGACAAAGCTCTCTTGTCAACTTAAATCGTTCCTGTCAGACTGAAAACAGTTTCTAGCAGTTGACAATTTAAACTCGCCCTCTTTTTCTCTCCCATGTGGGGTTCCCCAGGGCTCATCTCTTAGCCCGACCTTCTTTAATATATACGTGGGCTCTTTGTCCAAACTTATTAGATCATGCGGGTTCACTGCAGTCACGTAAGCAGATAACACCCAGTTAGTGGTCTCAGTATCAACAAACCCTACAGATACAGCAAGGCGTTTTCATAGCTGCATGCAGGAGATTGGGAAATGGATGGCCAAAAACTGTCTAAAGTTGATTTCAGGTAAAACTGAGGTACTGCTCTTCGAAAAAGATCGCTCCTTTTGGGCCCAAGATTGGTGGCCATCTGAACTAGGCCAACTTTCTTCTCCGGTTACAACGGCAAAAAACCCTTTCAGTGGTATTTGACAGCCAGCTGACCTTTGAAGGGCATGTTAACGCAATTACCTCTGCCTCCTTTTTTTACCATGGAACTGCTAAGGAAAATATTCCCTTTTATACCTAAAGATTTGCAAAAAACTGTAATCGCCGCATTGGTACTTTTGAAATAGTCTACGCAAATGCACTACTTGTGAATATTAGAAAAGCCTCAACAAGCTGCAAATTTTTCAGAACTCGGCTGCATGCCAATTGTTAGGCATACCAAAATAGGAATCAGTATCAGCTGTTCTTCTGCTTCTTCATTGGTTACCCTTTGAGAAACGCATACATTTCAAAGCTCTATGTATTGCTTTCACGGCTCTTCATGGGGAAGGACCTTATTTTTTTAGGCTAAACTTTCGCTGGTACGTTCTGCCCAGATATCTTCGTTCAGAATCAGCGTCTTATGTGATCATTCCAAGAGCAAATAGAACTCAATGGGGAGGGAGAAACTACTTAAGCAGCACCTCCCGTCTTTGGAATTATCTCCCATTATTTTTAAAGAAGGAAACGGCCCTCCTAGCTTTTGAGGAAAAACTTGGAGACATGGCTTTTTAAACTATAACGATCATCAGTCTTGGCCAGCTACCTCTTGGAGTTCCCTGCCCAGACAACCTATCCTAGTAGCACGCTCTTTTATAAATTAAAATTTCATTTCATTTCACGACAATCTCTCCCATGGTGTTCTCAGCGGAATAATCTCATGGTGGGGGTATCATTTCACCAGGAACCACCCACTCAGACAATGATTACCCTTCAGGGATGGGAAGCTCACAAGGGTTCCCTTAAGAAACAGTGTGTGGTCGGACAGAGAACAAACGTACCACATCAACATGCTGGAGCTGAGATCAGTCCACCTAGCTCTGAAGTTTTTCTTTCTAGCACTCACGACCAACTGTATCCGTGTCCAAACCGACAACCATACATTACCTGAACAAGCCGGGAGGGACTATCTCTCGTACTCTGTCCCAAGAGGCCCAGACCATCTGGAAAAGACTACTAGCCAGGAAAGGAATCTCACGATAACGGCAATCCATCTGCCAGGAATTCAAAAATTCAAAACGTGCAGGCAGATGATCTCAGTCGCAATTCCCAAGACAATCGTGACTGGGTTCTCAATGACAACATCTTGCAAGAAATCTTTCTGGTGTTGGGATATCCTCACATAGCAGAGATCAACAACAAAAAATGACACACCTACGTGTCCATGTTCTCCCAGCCAGGGTCGCAGGGGAATGCCATTTTAATAAGTTGGTCAGGGAAATTCCTCTACGCATTTCCACTAACTCCTCTCGTTCCCTCATTGATTCTCAAGTTGTACCAGTCTCACACCAGAATCATTCTCATAGCCCCAGAGTGGCCTCCCCAGTGGTGGTTCACAGACCTTCTACTGGAGAGGCCCCACAAAAGGCTTCCCTGGCGAACGGATCTCCTGTTTAGGTTCGGAGGACAGATACTACATCCCAACCTCTCATCCGCGAACTTGACAGCATGGCTCCTGAATTCCTCCAATATGGAAATTTCGTTTCTCCCAAGTAGTGTATGAACATTCTCAAGGAGGCTATAGATCCTCCACTAGACGTTGATGTGCCTTTAAATGGAAGAGGTTTTATTTGTGTGTACACAAAATGATTATAACCCAATTTCATGTCTAGAGGATGTACTTATCCCATATCTCCTTCACTTGGCTAAACAGGGTCACAATTCTCTTCCATTGGAGTACACCTGGCAGTCATTACAGCTTTATGAAATCTGTCACAATCTTCCTTTTTCTGACTCCCAGTAGTAAAAGACTTTCTTGAAGGGCTTAAAAAGATGTTTCCCCCAGTCAGGAATCCCTTTCCTCCATGGGAACTCAACATTGTCCTTTCCAAATTAATGGGCCCTCCATTTGAGCCAATACATAAAGCCTCTTAGCAGCATCTCACCCGGAAAGCAACTTTTTGGGTGGCTATCACTTCCTCCCAAAGGGTAAGCGAAATTCAAGCTCTGTGTTCAGAGCTACCGTATACTGTTTTTCACTCCAGTACAGTGGTTATGAGGACTCATCCCAGTTTTCTACCTAAGGTAGTCTCAGACTTTCACATCAGTCAGACTATCTCTCTGCCTACTTTCCTTCCTAACCCTTCGAATCCTGCTGAAAGGTCTTTACATTCACTGGATGTTAAGAGGAGTGTTGTAATTCTACTTGGACAAGACCAAGAGTATTAGTAATTCGGATCACCAGTTTATTTACTATGGTCCAGTTCAAGCAGGTTTAGCCTCATCTATACAGTCAGTTTCAAGATGGATTGTTTCATGTATAATACTTTATTACCAGCTAGCTAAAAAGTAATTGCCTGCTAGACCTAGAGCACACCCTACTGGGACAAAAGCTGCTACTGGAGCTCTGTTGAGAAATGTGGCAATTTCTGAAATCTGTAAAGCCGCTTCCTGGAAATCTGTCCATACCTTTACTAGGGATTACTGCTTGGATTCAGATGCAAAGGCAGCTGCTCAAGTAGGACAGACTTCATTGAGGAATCTTTTTGGTTACAAGTTGGAGTTGTTTTCTGCTTCTAAATCTGCACGTTGTGGGATGGGCTTGCTATTCTATACAATGCTTATGACTATTGATGAGGGTTCATTGGAAGAGAAGGATACATTTCTTTCCTGTAATCCTAGTATAGGGAATCCTCATCAAAGTCATAAGCAACCCACCCACCTCCCCAGACTGATGCCATTACAGTTCTCAACAAGTTCTGTATGCAGGATTCCTTAATTTTCTTCAAAAAGGACCTGACCTAACTCTCACCTGCGGTGCATGATGGGATACAGGGGGTACTGTGAGGTTCTTAAAGACACAGGGGCAGTTTAATGCTTACTCTTTGAATGCAGCCTATTGGTTAACAGTGCTTCATATTCCCTTTTTAGATAAATGTTTGTGGAAGGTTTCCTATAGTCCGTTTTACTTTGCTAACATGAATTGTATTGATTTCCATGGTATTAAAAGAAAAGTAAATGTAATCTGGCCATTTTTACCCTTTCTATAGTGTCTCTCTCTCTCTCTCTCTCTCTCTCTCTCTCTCTCTCTCTCTCTCTCTCTCTCTCTCTCTCTCTCTCTCTCTCTCTCTCTCTCTCTCTCTCTCTCTCTCTCTCTCTCTCTCTCTCTCTCTCTCTCTCTCTCTCTCTTTCTCTCTCTCTCTATATATATATTTTATCCACACAGAAAACCTCAGAGAAAGAGAGCCTCCGACCCTGAGTCACGTGGTGGCATGGTTTTAAAGGAAGCACGCAGTCAGTCTTGACAATCTGCCTCACCTGCGAGCAAGGCTCATTGTGGAGCCGAAACGTTAGGGATATGAGAGCAGGTTGCCTGTTGAAAATAAATGCAATGTGTATCTAAGGAACTGGGCCTTGACATTTCTTCTTGTTTGATATATATATATATATATATATTTGTTAGAGAGATAGATATATAGACATATAATGTTTAAGAAGTGCTCCGGGGTTTGCTTGGGTGGGACTATTCAATGCTTATGACTTTGAGGATTCCCCTGGAAGAGAACGAGGATTACAGGTAAGCAGTTTATCCTTCTTTGCCCCTCTTCACCCCTTAAAAGATAAGGAGAGGCACCTTTGGTTGGACCCTGAAAGCAATTTAATCTTTTACGTAGATTGTACCAAGGACTTCCATGTGAATGATCAACTTTTTGTTATCTGAAGCAAAGAAAGGGAAGGCCATGAAGAAGACCTTGTTGTGATGGATAGTCCTCTGCATTAACATCTGCCACACACTGGCAGAAAAGCATCCTGTGGAAGGTCCGAGAGCCCATTCTACCAGGGCCAAGCCAAGTACTACTGCGATGGTGCAACGGGCTTGACTGTCCTTAATATCTGCCAGGCTGCAGCATGGGTGTCAGTGCATAAGTTCTTGAGAGTATACTACTGCATGGACAGCCTGGGCTGTCAGGGAGGACACTTTGGCCACTTGGTTCTGCAATACTCTTTAGTTTGAACCCACTGTACAGACCCTGTACCTTGGGGAGATAATGGTTTGGTATCTATTCTAAGGTGAGGAAGTATCCATCCCAAGAACAAGTTACTCACCTTCGATAATGCTCTTTCTGGACCTGAGATTCTCGCTGCATTCCTGCCTCTCCATTTTGTGGAGTGGCCTCTTTTCAACATCTAAAAATGGCCCATGTTAGTATTCAGCACACAATAATTGTAGAAGCTCCGCGCTTGAGATTGGGAAAAAACTAGAAACTGACATCCGCATGCATGGTGGTGCTTATATGCAGCTGTGCTCCCTCGCTTCCATTCCATTCATTAAGAGCCTTATTCTAAGTTATTGAATTGTGATTTAATGGTAATGGTTATCATTTAGTGTGTTACAAATTCATGTCCTAAATAATACTTCTTGCATACATGTTATGTGCCTCTTGAATTAGGACTCTCCATGCTTGATTATCATCCCTAAAATGTACTTTGCGGAGCACTTTGTGACAGACTCTGAAGCAATTTAAAAAAGTTCTCTCTTTTATTGGTACTGTATAATGCATTTTGTCAAACAGGAGACCATATTTGAAGCAACCTTTAGATGTTCCACCATTGCCTTTTGCACATTGCTCTCCTTCTCTTGCGTTAAAATGATTTTCATGATATACTGATATTTGATTTTATATGGGTTTTTTTTGTTTTAATTGCTGCTCTGATTACTTAACATAGAGATGCTTGTTTGTTAAGGTTTTAGCTAACTGTACAATAAAAATACTATTGACAGTTGGTTAGCACTGCTGTGCATTACAGAGCTTTGGAGCAGCTGGCTATCTCAAAATCACTGAGTTCAGTTCTTTCACATAAGGGGTGCGCGCACACACATTTCATACCCATCATTATGAGGACCAGCCGTTGACCGTAATGAAGTGTGTATTTACTGTTCTAACTCTAGGCGCGGCTTGAATGAGTGAAAGAATCTTGTATAGCGCACAGCGCTAGAGGTACATGTGTCAGGACCCTGAGGCATGACTAGTTCTTAAAGAGCCAGGTTTTAAGATGTTTCTTGAAAGCTGTTAGGCCAGTTGTTGCTCACAGGGTGGCAAGTACTTTGTTTCATGCTTGAGCGCCCAAATAGCCAAAAGAACTGCACCCCCCCATACGGGCCAAGCGTACTATGGGGATGCGGGCGAGGTCAGAGCAGGAGGATCTTAAGGGCCTAGCCGGGGTATAGCGGTTAGCACGCTTATTGAGATAGCTGCCCCCTTTACCATGAAAGGCCTTGAAGAATATCACCAGGGCTTTGAACTTAATCCTTTCCTTTATTGACTGCCAGTGTAGGGCCTTAAGGTGAGGGACCATGTTCGACCTGGGCTTAGGTCTGAGGAGCGCCCCGGCCGCCGAATTTCTATATTTGGTAAGTTAGAAATCGGACCAAGGCAGATAAAACTGCACTTTTACTTTTTTGATACACTCGCTTGAAAGTAGTTAAACACAATACGGGAACAAGATAGTGTTTGGTTTTGTCGGAGTTTATCCACACAACGAGGACAGACAGACATACACCTCCGTCACTGTTTTGAAGCTATATATAATTCAAATTTAGCAAGAAATTGTACAGGTATGTTCAGGAAAATTTTTGATTTCTCTGTATAATGATAATATAGTGAGATCCAATACAGCTGAGATATTCTAATAAAAAAAAAAAGTATAGTGGTGCTTAAGATGAAAAACCGATTGTAATTAAGTAATTTCACCAACCTTGCTATGTAGGAAGATATGCAGGTAGGATAAAAGATGATCATATAAGGCTCCTTGAAGTACCAGCTTACCCTTCGCCTTGCAACCATGGGCTATCCAATGCCATTTTTTAAAATTGGTTTAAGGAAAATAATATAACTTAATTCTCATGGTCTTCGTAACCTGAGATTGACCTTGCTTGGACTACATTACTTTGCCATTAGTAGAAGATCATTCATCCTCTATTAAAGTAGTGAGCACTGCTTAAAGGGAGTTGTTTGTCTGGTGTCCTGGACAAAAAAGTTGGCAGTTAAAATAAGAGCTTTTCCCTAGTTCTTCTCTACAGTGTGAAAGGGATAATCTGCTTCCTTTTTTATCTGGCAGCTGATAATTTGTGTCCATTTAAAAAGTTGGCTAGGTGGGTGGTGTGTTTGCCAGTCAGTTGATATCTATTCCAAACCAGTCATATATAGTTGATTGCCAGTTTAATATATTGACTTTTGCAGAGATGAGTTGTTTTTTCTACAATGCTTCAATATGACACTTCTCTATTAAGTCAGTGATTCGTTTTGCCGGAATTAGCCATTTTACTGGTCTGCTTTTCTCCATAGACTACAAAGTAATAGCTTCCAATCCTACTGGTTTGAAAGGATTAGTCATCTCCTCGATTATTAATGTCTCTCTATCCGTTGTTATGCCCTGTGCCCTTGGAGTGTTTTTATTCAGGTTGAGCCTGATGTTTAGATGTCCAAGTGATCTGCATTTGTGATGCACCACACGTGTCAAAGTAGTCTGCTTTACATGAAGGACTATCTCAGTTTATCTCTACAGCAACTTCTTACAATTCTGTTGTTGACTAATAAGCTTCTATAGGAAGTTTGTTCTGAAGCCTGTAAGTTGTTTCAGCAGTATTTGGTCATGTTATCCCACATTCACCGTGTTTTGCCTGAGACAGAAAGGGACGGCCTAAGGTTGTTGGTTCAAGAGATGATTCCTGTGTTTTCTCATTACAGGACTTGATTGCCTTCAGTCTACTTTTACAGGCAGTTGATTGATATGCATTTGCTATTGTAATGGAATCTGGCTATTCCCAGTTTGATGACAGGTGTATTTACCCTCGAACAAGGAGAAATGGTGCTAAACATATATTTAATTGAATAGGCACTTGTGATACTCACCTTCCAGACTTAGCTTAGTTGCCTTAAGCATGGACTGTAAGGACAAAGAGTGGGACCTGGAGTAATAAAAATGGCTGGTAAATAATGAATAATTTTCTGCAAAAGTAGCTTAGTCTCAGTGCGCCTGCTGAAACAAAGCCATTTAGAGCATGCAGTTTGACAAGAGTGTCTCTTAATTATCTACAGAAAAGTGCAATGGAGCGAGAGAAAGTCCAGATACTTGGTGAAATTTCTCTGATCTGTGTTAAGTCCCGAAATGACTTCTCGAAGGGACGCATACAGTTGGATTTCAACAGTGGGCTTCAGGTAAGAGAATGGCTTTCTCTTCTAAAAATAATCTTGAATTTGTTCAGTACTAGTCAGTAAATGCATTGCTGAGATTATTGCTGTGTGACTATTCATACACTGCATGATGCAGTCATCATGGAATCACATTCACCTGTCTCTGCTGTGCTAGATTAATGTATTGATTCAATAGTTCTTGATTGAGGTCTAGGTTGCACACTGTTCCAGAGTGCTAGGAGGGAAAGTAAGTGTTCGAGGCATATGAGCTGCAGATTGTACACTTAGCATAGATCGCCATCTGGTGTTGGGCCCGGATGTTTGCAGTTTGTTTTTCTTCTTGGACAGTCTTTGGAAGTCACGAGCTTGGTGACTCCTCCTTCGGTCCGTACTGCGCATGGGCTTCGGCTCCATCCTCAGATTGTTTTTTTCCGCCATCGGGCTCGGATGTGATACTTCGTGCTCCGGCTTCGAACTTCTACGGTTCCAGCCTCGACGGAAAATCCTCGTCTCTTCGAGTTTCTTCATCATCATCTTCATCTCTCGAAGCGGCACTTTTCTCCATCCCGTACATCGGCACCGGCCTTCGGGCCCTCCTCGACTCCGATCCCGGCCGATGGAAAGGACTCCGTTCAAAAAGTGCCCAAAATGTGGGTCTAAATTTCCCCACACCGACCTCCATCAGGTGTGTAATCTTTGCCTCTCTCCAGAACACGAGGCCAGAGACTGCCCCGCCTGTAAGTCTTTTCGATCGAAGAAAACCATCCGGGATCGAAAAGCTCGACGCACCATGGCGCACTCATCGTCTGCAGCTCCACCGGACATCTTCGGAGACGGCGTCGAAGCTTCGGGGCAAACACACACCGAGCAGGAAGAAGACGTCGTCAGCGCTTCCGAGGCCGACGACTCCGACGTGGAGGACATCACACCGGCGCAGCGGGCCGTGAGTACTGTGCCCCCTCCCACCCCCGCGCCCAAAACCAAAGAGACTCGGGTTACTCCCTCGCCTGCCGGCCTGGGCAAAACCAAGACCAAAGCTTCGATCACCCCACCTTCGGGCTCGGTGTCGAAGCATCCAAAGTCTCACGGCAGCTCGGGATCGAGCCAGCCGACGCCCGGTGCCGAAAAACAGCATCCGGCACCGAAGAAAGCAATATCCAGCTCGACTCCAAAGCCACCGGTGCCGAAGCCTGGACTCTCGGTGCCGACCAAACACAAACATAAATCTGTCGGCACCGACGCTCCGGCGCCGAAAACTCCTTCGACGCCGAAAAAACAGGAGGCCCCAAAGAAGCATGGCGCACACAAACCATCGAAGTCCTCGGTTCCGAAATCACCGGTGCCGACGGACGATTCGACGCTACTGGCTCTGTTTACACCAGACCCTCTACAAAAGACTTTGTCCAAAGATCCAAAGACTGGACTATTGACTTTAATTATCAAGAAAAGACGCCTTGATACTCCGGCTCCTCCTCCACCACCCAAACGGAAGGACTCGGCTACTTCTCCCCTCAGAGTGCCCTCCCCACTACCACCTCCCCTACCTCCTCCACCTCCTCCACCCCCTCCCAGGTCTCCGCCACCCTTACCTCACTACTCTCCGGCCCCGTCCCCAGATCCGGACGACGGGGACCCGGACAATTATCCGGCGGATGCCCCCATGGATCCCACTCCACCAGGGACCCCAGACCCGTGGGAGGATTACAATAACCCTGATGTACCCGATATTCCTCAGGACGACCTATACTCATCCAGGCCGTCTCCTCCAGAGGACTCCTTTGGGTTCCATCATTTAGTGCAGAGAGCAGCACACTACCATGGGGTGGACATGCACACTGAACCAGTGGAAGACGACTTCTTACTGGATACATTCGACATACAGGACAAATCCACCTCCATCTTACCCATGCTTAAGGGTGTCACCAAGCATGCCGCAGAGGTGTTCAAAGACCCTGTCAGGGCCAGGGTACTAAACCCTAGAATAGAGAAAAAGTATAAGGCGGCACCCACAGACCCTGCATACATTAAGGGCCCTGCTCCCTTAGATTCCCTAGTTGTCTCTACAGCTAGAAAGCAGGCTAACTCCCAGTCCTCAGGAGAAGCCCCACCGCCAGACAAGGAATCCAAACTCCTAGACGCGTCTGGCAAGCGCACCGCCTCTCAAGCTGCAAACATGTGGCGCATTGCAAACACACAAGCGCTACTTGCGCGCTATGACAGAGCACACTACGATGAACTTGAGGCTCTTATGCAGCACCTCCCCGAGAAACACAAGCGTAGGGCTCATGAGCTAATACAGGAGGGTAAACTCATTACAAACACCTCCATTAAGTGTGCCCTCGATGCAGCCGACACTGCTTCTAGAGCCATAAATACCAGTGTCCTGCTTCGTCGCCATGCCTGGCTCA
This sequence comes from Triturus cristatus, assembly GCF_964204655.1. Lineage (NCBI taxonomy): Eukaryota > Metazoa > Chordata > Amphibia > Caudata > Salamandridae > Triturus > Triturus cristatus. The sequence continues at coordinate 102,862,621 of NC_140587.1, forward strand.
GGATCTCAGGGTTTAAGCCTGAAGTCCAGGCGTCCATACTCAATCACCCCTTTGACCAACAAACGCTCTTTGGGCCCAAGGTAGACGAAGCGTTGGAAAAGATGAAAAAGGACACAGACACAGCAAAGTCTATGGGGGCACTCCAAACACAAGCGTCTAAACGTTCCTTTCGACGCTCCTCCTTTCGTGGCACAGGCAGAGGCTTCTCCACCGATAGCACCTCTACCTCCTACAAATCCCCTCCTCAAAATACCTTTTCAAAGGGCAACCAAAGGGGTGGTTACAGAGGCAACAACAATAAGGGCAGGGGCAAAACTAACAACACCCGTTCTGCCACCCCGCCCACACAATGACTTCCCTCCGCTCCCCCCAGACCATTCCACTCCGGTCGGGGGCAGACTACAAAACTTTATCCACGCATGGGAGTCCATAACATCGGACAAATGGGTGACCCAAATCATTCGGTCAGGGTACTGTCTCGAGCTAACATCTACCCCACCCAATATCCCACCAAGGCACCGCCCAATGTCTCAAGAACATTCCACACTGCTCAAACAGGAGGTACTCTCCCTCCTCCAAAAACACGCTATAGAGCAGGTCCCCATCAATCAGCAAAATCTAGGGGTTTACTCCCTATATTTCCTAATACCAAAGAAAGACGGGACCCTTAGGCCCATTCTGGACCTCCGGCCTCTAAATGCCTACATACATTCAGACCATTTCCATATGGTCACCCTACAACAAGTCCTCCCGCTCCTCTGTCAGGGAGACTTTCTCACAACATTGGATCTGAAAGACGCATACTTTCACATTCCAAAACACCCCTCTCACAGGAAATACCTCAGGTTCGTGGTGGACGGGCAACATTACCAATTCACGGTTCTCCCCTTCGCGGTCACCACCGCACCACGGGTGTTTACCAAATGCCTAGCGGTAGTAGCAGCACACCTCAGACGTCAACACATTCACGTCTTCCCTTACTTAGACGACTGGCTGATAAAAGCCGCGTCTTACCACCAATGCGTGCAGCATACAAACAGCACCATCCAACTGCTCCACCAGCTAGGCTTCACGGTGAACTACCAAAAGTCCCACCTCATACCATCTCACACAAAGCAATATCTCGGGGCCACTATAGACACCTCCAAAGGTATTGCCTATCCAAACACAGCCAGAATCACAAGCATTCAAGCCTTACGCAAAACATTCCTTCCCCAACACTCTCTTCCAGCAAGAGTGTTCATGAAGCTCATAGGAATGATGGCGTCTTGCATCTTTATAGTGCCCCATGCAAGACTACACATGCGTCCACTTCAAGAGTGCCTAGCACAACAGTGGAACCAGGCCCAGGGTCAGCTGACGGATCTGGTGTTGGTGGACGGCCGCACACATCACTCTCTGCAGTGGTGGAACACCACAAACCTTTCCAAAGGGTGGCCGTTCCTGGACCCGGTTCCTCAGGTGATTCTAACAGCGGACGCATCGCTCTCCGGCTGGGGAGCGCACCTCCTACACCTCACAATGCAAGGTCTATGGACGCCACAGCAAAAATTGCTCCACATCAACCATCTGGAGCTCTTGGCGATCTTTCTAGCCCTAAAATCTTTCCAAAAACAGATTTCGGGCAAAGCAGTCCTCATTCGCACAGACAACATGACTGCAATGTATTATATCCAAAAACAGGGGGGGACACACTCTCCCCAGCTCTCCCGCTTAGCCCAGAGCATATGGAGATGGGCAATTCCCCAAAACATCTTTCTCCTGGCACAACACGTTCCAGGCGTACAAAACACCATGGCAGATCTGCTCAGCAGACAAACGCAACAACTGCACGAATGGGAACTGCATCCGCAAGTTCTTCAGCCATTCTTCCAACAGTGGGGGCATCCTCAGATAGACCTCTTCGCCACCCACGAAAACAAAAAATGCCCAAGCTTCGCCGCCAGATACCCACACCCATTGTCCAAGGGCAATGCGATATGGATGAACTGGTCAGGCAGATTTGCATACGCCTTTCCACCTCTCCCACTAATTCCATTAGTGGTCAGGAAGCTACAACAGCACTCCCTCACACTCATTCTGGTAGCTCCGACGTGGGCCAGGCAGCCGTGGTACACCACGCTACTACAACTATCAGTGGTACCACATCAAAAACTGCACCTATCCCCATGCCTCCTAACCCAGAACCATGGAGAAATCAGGCACCCGGACCCAGCTCAGCTCAACCTGGCGATCTGGCTCCTGAAATCCTAGAATTCGGATACCTTAACCTTCCCCCTGATTGCATGAACATCATCATGGAAGCCAGACGTCCTACCACTAGAGCATGTTATGCCGCAAAGTGGAAAAGATTTGTTTTTTACTGCCGTAACAATACAATCAACCCTTTAGATGCATCCATACAGCACATCATATGCTATCTGCTCCATCTTCACAGGTGTAACCTGGCATATTCATCCATACGCCTACACCTAGCAGCGATCGCTGCTTATCTACAAAACAGACAGCATTTATCTCTCTTCAGAGGGCCCGCTATTAAAGCCTTCATGGAAGGCCTTAAACGAGTAATTCCTCCCAGGGCACCACCTTCCCCTGTATGGAACCTAAATTTAGTTCTTACACGACTAATGGGTCCGCCCTTCGAACCAATGCATAAATGCGAGCTACAGTTTCTCACCTGGAAAACAGCTTTTCTCGTAGCTATCACTTCCCTTAGAAGGGTTGGTGAAATACAAGCGTTCACTATACAAGAACCCTTCATACAAATACATCACAGCAAGGTCATACTTCGCACAAAGCCGAAGTTCCTGCCCAAGGTCATTTCCCCCTTTCATCTCAATCAATCGGTGGAATTACCTGTCTTCTTCTCGCAACCTCAATCTGTTGCAGAAAGAGCCTTACACACACTCGATGTAAAAAGGGCCTTGCTATACTACATACAAAGAACGCAACCCTTCAGGAAGACTAAACACTTGTTTGTCTCCTTCTCTCCACCACATAAAGGCAACCCCATTTCTAAATCGGGGATAGCTAGGTGGATTGTAAAATGCATACAGATTTGCTACCAAAAGGCTAAAAGAACATTATCTGTTCCGCCTAAAGCCCATTCTACAAGAAAGTTAGGGGCTTCTATGGCCTTTCTAGGGAATATACCCTTAGATGACATCTGTAGAGCAGCCACATGGTCTACACCGCACACCTTCACAAAACATTACTGTGTAGATGTGCATTCCAAGCAGCAAGCTAGAGTGGGCCAGGCTGTACTAAAGACACTATTTCAAACTACTGCAACGGATACCGGTGGTCGCCGCTAGGCTTGGGTACTGCTATATAATCTATGCTAAGTGTACAATCTGCAGCTCATATGCCTCGAACGGAATATGCTACTTACCAGTATGCATCTGTTCTTGGCATGTAGAGCTGCAGAGTTGTACACGCCCACCCGCCTCCCCGGCTACCTGTATCCGTTCCAGTACATCTTATTTAGATACTACACACATGGGTTTCTCACTGTGATTACCAAGCTCCATCATTTCCCTGTTGGCGAAAAACAATCTGAGGATGGAGCCGAAGCCCATGCGCAGTACGGACCGAAGGAGGAGTCACCAAACTCGTGACTTCCAAAGACTGTCCAAGAAGAAAAACAAACTGCAAACATCCGGGCCCAACACCAGATGGCGATCTATGCTAAGTGTACAACTCTGCAGCTCTACATGCCAAGAACAGATGCATACTGGTAAGTAGCATATTCCTTAAGCATTGCCATGGTTTGTTTATCACTGTTCTTTGATAGTTCTGCAATGATGATGATGAGCCCTTGAATGTAAGATTAACCCTTGCAGAACGATTCGACATTTATATGTTGGCTCTCTCTGGTGGCTAATTCTTCCTGCAGACTCCTCACCTTATGATATCTGTATGACTATGCTCCAGGTGCCAGACTGACACCAGCCGCGACGCCTCCCACCCAGAATTAGATAACATCGGAGTATGTAAGATGCAGACCGGCACTGTATTTTTTCTAAAACTCATTATTGTGGGGCTGGAGCTCTTGGTGCTTCACCAGCACAATGTCCTCTTCTTTCAACAGTAACTAACTCAGATGTCTTCTCCTTAAATATTGAGGGGTGTTACCAGGCTGCAGATGCTACAAAGAAATGTCTTTGTTAGACTTGCACAGCATCTGCTTGTGGTATCTTTGCTCGGAACATAACCCAGCATCCTACAGCTCATGTTCAGTGATGCACCCAAAGGCTTTCTGGTGTCGTTGCACCCAAATGTTCGCCATCAGGTAAGTCCCTCTACAGAGGATGACCACCCAAAAGATCTGATCACAAAAAGTGCATAGGAAGGAAAAATCTTTGAGGAAATGCCCGTTGCTGGGACCAATTCGGAGCCCTGGTGCAATTCTTTTATGCTGAGCTCATGCACATTTTCTCAACCATTTGTGATGCTGAAAATGATGACGCTGTCATTTCTGAATCCATCATCCAACCCTGCACAGGTCAAGGCCTTGCTGCATGCCCAATACCCTCTGGGCCACTCACCATATAGACCTGTTTACCATACTCTAAAATTGAAAATTGCTTTGCCTTCACCCACGGTTCATGGGCAATGCACTATGGATGAACTAGTTAGGTTTCTTTGTCCACGCTTTTCCCCCCTTTCCCACTCATCCCGGACATGGTGAGGAAAAGGTGACAAATATCCTTGATGCTCATCTTGTTGGTTCCTACTTGGGCTACACAGCACTGGTGCACCATGGTCCTGGAAACACCCATTACTTCCCACAAGAAGCTGTCACTCAGGCTGTACCTTTCTTCACAGAGACAAAGCCAGATTCAACAAATGGACTCTAGATGGCTCAACCCAGCAATCAGGCACCTGAGTTCCTAGGGTAAATTTACCCAAGGATTGCATGATCATTCTGGTGAAAGTACGTAGGCCCGCTGCATGTACCTGCTTATGCGGCAATGTGAAAAAGGTTTCTCCACTACTACAGCGTATAAAGAAAACCTACACCCCCTAAAGGCTAACGTCCAGAAAATTGTCTTCTGTCTTTTACATTTGCAAATCTCATGCCTCGCTTGCACATCAGTGTGCCTTCACTTAATTAATGAAGGATTCCTGAAAGTTGAGTGTTTGCAGTTGACTAATGCAGGGAGGTTATGGCCAATAAACAGGCTACCTCCAACAAGAGGACCTGTAACAGACAGGATTGTAAAGGTTCGAAGGGTGACCATGATCCTCATAAGGACTACATTAAGATTCCACACAGAGACAGGAGGTGTTCAAGAATATATGAGCATCTCTTAAAACCTTCAATGAAGCCTTGCCACTGGGATTCTGAAGAGAGATGAATGTTCCCTTGTTTGCATGTAAGGTGCTACAGTAGCTAAGTGAAGGCACAGTGATGTGTAGGAGAGACATGAGATTTGCAGATGTAAAAGACAGGAGACAATTTTCTGGATATTTCTGCAAATTGGTAAAGATTTAATAAAGGAGTTACCCACCTCTAAAGGAATAGTGAAATAGATGAAAAATGACTACTGGTTAGTAATGCATGTTTAGGTCCCCTTTATTCATTGACATAGTTAATTTTCAAGTGACTGCAGTTTGTGAGCCAGAATAAAAAAAGCTAATTCCCCAAACTACCTGGAGAAATGAAAGCAGAAGTTGGTCAGTTGATGAAACCCAGCAAGTGAATTTTTGTCCGGTAAAACTTTGAAAACTTGGTGTAAACTGAACAGCCCAGTGAATAATACAAAGTCAAATTAAAATACATTTTTAGTGTGCTATTCGAATGATGCTGTTTTCATTTTTTAACTTTACCCTTTCACCTATTCGGTTTCTTTTTGGGCAGATAGCACATGTTGTCTTTTAAAGGGGCAATTGTTAAAGGGATATAATATTCATATTTTTGTTTTGTATTTTGAGATGCTTATTGAAGCTGTTTTGCTCATTTACTCTGCTCACTAACCCAGTTTGGTCAACCCGAAAAAAGCGTTACTGAGCGATCATTTTGGTTTTCACAGATTAGACGCCATCTTGGGCATGGCAGAGGTGGCGACCACAGGCCAAGATTATACTTTCAAAGTAGACCTGCGGCACAGATGCACTAGTCTGTTTTAAGTACCTCTTCATGTTATTCTTTAGCACTTTGCCTTTTAGTAGCCTGTTTGAAGGATTGACTTGGGTGAATAATTAGTTTTGACTTTTCGAATGATACTGTTTTTAACTTTTTACCTTTGCCCTTTGACCCATTTGGTTTCTTTTTTGTGCAGACTGCGCTCGTTATGTTTCAAGGGGACAATACTTTTAGGAATAGTAAGTTCATGTTTTTGTTTTGTGTTTGTGGACACTGATTGAAGCTGGTATTGCTCATTTGGCTTATTTATTCCGCTCACTAACCGACACTGATTGAAGCTGGTATTGCTCATTTGGCTTATTTACTCCGCTCACTAACCCAGTTGGCGCAACCCGGAAAGAGAGTAACTCAGCTGCAATTATGGTTTCTACTAATTAGACAACAAAACCTAGTTGGCTACTGTGAAGAATATGGGTCCTGTTTTCTGCTCGACATGTCAGTACTCTCAATTCCTATACAAATAATATCTCATCTCTTGAAGGGATTTGTAATCCCCAGTCGAAGAGTATAAGTGGTATGGCCATGGCTCAGGTTTCCAAGGTGGGTTTTTGAATGTACGGCCCCTCCCAAAGTATGAAATAGAGATTTATAATCCACTAGATTTTTTTTTTTAAACATATTTGTTCGAGGCATGTGTGGCTGTAGATGCACTTGCTTTGCATACTCCTGGCATCTTGTGTTGGGTCGGTATGTGTGCAATTTTTTTTCTTAGAATAAGTCTTTTGAGTCGTGTGGTAATGTGACTCCTCCTATTGGTAATAGGGAGCATGGACATCAACTCCATTGTTAGATTGTTTTCTTTCCGCCATTGGGCCTGGACCTGTATTACGGCACTCCGGTTCTAGAACGTTTTCGGGATCCTTTTGGTGCGTAATCCACTCCACCCTCATCAGTATTGTTTCAAACAAGTTTCCCTCCCTCGCATATTGAAATTCGGAAGACTGTCATTCAGCTGGTCGGAATGTTCTGATCATGGCCTTCGGGCCTCGCCATTCCAGGGTACCATACTCTCATTCAACTATCGAGGATACTCAGCTGATGGAACGGACTCAGTTTCGATTCTGCTGCCAGTGCTGTTCCAAGTACCTGCGGACCGACCTTCATGAGGTGTGCAATGTTGTTATCCCCCAAGCACAGAGAAGAAAATTGTAAGGCCTGTCTGTAGTTTCGATCAAAAAAGACGCTGCGGAACCGATGCAGAGACCTGTAATCGAGCACACGCCCTATATCTTCGGGCAGAAAGATATTGAACCAGAACAGGAAGATCTTGAGGCCTTTGCGGCTGAAAAAGATGGGGTCTTTTTGGTTGGAGATTCGTACTCCGACTTGCAGATAAACTCAGTCACACGATCTGCAGCTAGCTCAAGGTGCCGCGAGTACTCAAACCCCTCATCTGCCCACAATAAAACCTTTGGCTTCCACAAAACAAATGGCTGTTGGGCCGCCACTGTCATCTGGTCATGGTTGGCACTGTAATTCAGCTTACAGCTGCCCCGCCACATGGCTCGGCACTGAAAGCACAGATGAAGCCTTCTGGTTCCTTACTGAGCCGAGACTTTTCTGCTCTAACCGGTCTGGTTCTGAAAATTAAAACTGATTTGATTTCGAAACCTTCGAAACTGAAATCAGCTCCCGCTACGCTCCCAGACTCTATTTTGGAGACAATTAAGGAGAGACCTGATTTGAAATAAAAACGGATCCATATTCATCCAGAGACCGGCCGCATTATTACAAAGACTGCATCAGTGTGTTCTACCAAGCGGCAAATCTCTTTACAAGAAGATATTGATTTGCCAATACCTATGAAGTAGTAGAAGAAGAACAAGGACAAGGCTACCAGTCCCCTGCACCATATTTCTCCTCCTTCTCCATCTTATGTACCACCCCACCACCTGTACCTTCTATACCTCATTCACCACAGAAGCCCTTAAACCGTGATCCCCACATACAGACCCAGATGGGGAGATAATGACACTTGTGGCACGCCACCACCACCAGACCCGTGGATGGATTATGACGTTGATCTCCCAAGAGATACGGATCCAGACCTATACCCTACCACACCCTCACCTCCTGATAATACTACTTCATATCAGGAGCTCATTGCAATGGCAGCAGCATGCCATGGGGTTACACTACATAAAGATTCAATAAAAGAAGATTTTTTTATTTGATAGATTGTGCGCCACACACAGGGTATCTCAATCTCTTCCAATGCTGAAAGGTGTGATGTACCATGCAGATGATATTTTTAAGGATCCTGCACAAGCTCGCATTATCACCCCTAGGGTAGATAAGAAATATATGGCTACACCTTCTGATCCAAGTTTTATTTGAGGCCAGCTTCCTCTAGACTCCCTAGTTGTTTCAAATGCTCATAAACGTGCAAACTCAGAAACTACAGCAGACGCACTACCTCCTGATAATAAGTTCAAACGTATTTTTTGTTTGTTTGATCTGTTTATTAAGTTTTTAAATTTAATAGTGCAGTTAACAACATAAATATAGTCATATAGAACCGGTAGTCAGTCCATGATACTGTCCATCATAATATTGCCAGGACAAGACTACTCAGTGGACATCAATTCAACCTCGATAACAGCAGATAACATACCCCAGGTACATACATAGGGAAAACTCTTTCTATATAACAGCTTGTCCTGCTTGCAATCCAGTGTGAACATATAGTACATGCACAGATTGGTTGCTTATACACATGTTGTGTGGCTTCACTCCGCCACGTCAGTTCAATTTAGCCAAACAATCAAACTATCTTTAGTTAACATAAACCCAAGAACATAAACCAATAAGAGGGGCAAGGAAGGGAAGCAGGATCCCCACGTCAGTGGTTAAGAAAAGAGGGTACTTTATCATAAATCAGTGCAGAAAACGCTGTTCAGACAGTGCAGATACTTGACATCAATAAACCAATAAACCAACAGCTTGGGGTAAGTGGGACACTCCATAGTGCTCAGTTCACGAGGCAGGTTACAATACAATACATACAGAAAAACAGTGTTAAATAGTAGTGGGAGTGTCGGGCGGTTCTACCCGAGTTAGCATCCCTTGTAGCGTGCACACCATTACATTCCATGCCGTCAAGGTAGGAAACATACGCAGACCCAATGTATCCTCTCTGGTTGAGACCTCCTCAGCCTTGACCAAATTCAACATTGAGTGAAACCACACTTTGAGCGGTAGGGGTTCCTCCGCCTTCCACCGACGTGTAATAAGACGCTTGGCTACGACTAGGCCTAGATACAGGAACCTGGAAGAGGCTTTTTTTGCTCCTGGGGAAGATACCGGTTATGCATGCCTCCCATGTCTGCGGAAATTCCCTATCGGTGCTGGCAGCCAACGCATGGATCACCTCATTCCAATACAATTGCAAAGCGGAGCAGGACCAGAGCATGCGTAACAGATCCTCTTTCACTAGTGTGCAACGAGGACAGCACGCATCGATCTAGTAAAGTACTTGTTGATCTTGTCTGGGGATAGTTATGCCCTGTGGACAGCGTAAAATTGGATCAGTCTGGGGCTTTCCAAAACCATGGACCAGTCTTTGTCCAAGTATGGGCTTGCCCGGTCTGCTTCCCATTTGGCTCGTAGCGGCGTTAAGTCCACCATGGTGTGTTCCCGGATCGACTCTGAGAACCATTTCACCAAATGTCGCCCCGTTCCCATTACATGCACATATTGTATTAAGAGATGTGTTGGCGGTTCCTGTAAAATGTCACTCCACCAGCAGCGCATCATGGCCATCCAGGCGGCATGAGTCAAGAACTGGTCCGGAGGGACTCATTCCTCTTCCGTTAAGGAGATGAATGGGCGTAGCACGTCCTCTCCATACAAATCTCACAGTGTGGTTATATCGGCCCCAGGCCAGTCATGAAGGTCCGCAGCCCGGACCCGTCCCCTCGCTGTCGGCATACCTAGTAAAGGAAGAACGGGTGCATATGGTGTGATGTGCCTAGTGAGGTGCAGTGCCCTGCAAAGGCCTTTCTGTGCAATCCGGACAAGCAATGGTAACGACTCGCAGGATCTTTTCGCGGCGTGAAATAAGAAAAGGATCCTATCCATAGAGTACAGGGGCTCTCGTTCAACTGAGTCTGTCAAGTGTAATTCCTCCACCCACTACGCTACCCACAATACCTGGTATGCTAAAAAATAGTGCTCTAGGTTGGGCAAGGTCAGCCAACACTGAGACCGCGGTAGATACTATTTATCAGTGCCACCCTGCACCACATGTTGTTCCAGATTAAAGGTCTAATGATCACTTCAAGGAAACGGAAGAAGGAAGCAGGTAAATTAAGTGGGAGATTCGCGAAATAATAAAGAAGACGTGGCAGCATTACCATCTTGATCATTTCCACCCTGCCTATAACTGAGAGGTTGAGCGTCTTCCAAAATTCGATTTGGGATTTGAGCACTGAGACTGCCCTGAAAAAGTTGCCGTCCTGTAGGTCACAGTCATCATGATAGATGCGCACACCCAAGTATCGAAATGTTACCGGTTGCCAGTGGACCACCATCCCCTCTACCTCCAAGTGAGGATTTTCCATTCCGGAGATGAAGGGAAAAAGACAGGATTTACCCCAGACAGTAAAGCAAATGACCGTAGCGTGTCTGAGATCACCCCTGGGACCGCTGGACCGTATCAAACACCTTCTCCAGATCCAACACGACACAACCCGCTGTAGGCCAGTCTACTGTGGCACAGCGCATCACCCAACAGCCAACGAATGTTAAGTGATGTGTTCCGAGAAGGCGCAAACCCATTTTGGTCTCGATTAACCAGTTGTGGGATGACCGGCACCCGTCTGCCTGCCAATATGCCTGCCAAAATTTTTTAGTCCCCGTTCAGTCACGCCAGGGCGCGATATGCGCCTGTAGCAGTGGGATCTCTGCCCGGCTAAGGGAGTGTGATGAATGTAGCTTCCGTCATTCAGGTTGGAAGGGAAAGACTATCTAGCGCTTCAATGTATACTTTGAGCGGCTGCGGGCTTAAGGGGTCCGCCTATGACTTGTAGAACTCATGGGGGAACCAGTCAGGCCCGGCACCTTTCCAGATGACAGGGCCCCCATTGTGCCTCTAACCACATCTAACGTGAGTGGGCCATCCAGCTCCATCCGCTGTTCTGGTGTCAGGACTGGAAATGAAAGGCTATCTAGGAACCCCTGTAACGTTAGTTCCAGAACCCTCAAGGCAGATCTGTATAATTGCGTAAAGTGTGAAGACAGTGCGGCATGTATTTCGTACTGCGTGAATTTGAGTGCACCATCCCGTGATCAAAGAACTGTAATGGACCCAGCCGACTGCTCCTGCCTGATCAACCAGGCCAACAGCGGGCCAACCTATCCGCTTTGGCATGTACGGAAGTGGAGTGTGCTGCAAAGTTGAGGCAACGTTGTCAGTCTAAGAGCTCTGCATGCTTCTTACGTGCCGTCAATGGGGAGGACATTTCTGCATTTTTTGTAATCGTTTGAGACTCCAGCTCCAATAGTTTCCTTTCTACCTCAACCAGATCCAATTCCACCTGCTTCCGCATCCCACACCCAGACATTTCCCTCTGAATGACCTTCATAACGGCCCATTCCACTGAAGAAGACGAAGCAGTCCCAGAGTTGAGCTAGAAGTACTCCTCTATAGCCTCTCCGACTGCCTCCCGAAAGACTAAGTAATCCAGCAGTGCCGGTTGCAATCTCCAGGTGGGGATTCCGGGAACTCCACACCCCAGGCTAGTGTGACACTATGTGGATTGTGATCAGAGTGTGTACATCACCAATACTCCGAGTCGGAAACATAAGGAAGTAGAGAGGGAGAACCAAGAAACCTGTCTAGACGGACATGCAGATTATGGGGCACTGAAAAAAGGGAGTACACTCTCACCCCGGGGTTACGGTTTCTCCAGACATCGATTAAACCTCAGCCCTCCACTCAACCGTTCAGCATTACAGAGTTGGCCATGGCAGCTGTGATCCGGAGTGGGGGAAAGGACCTAGCCACCCCTGTATTTAGCTCGCTGTTAAAATCCCCACCCAGTAACCAAGGGAACCTCACACCACTTCTGCATAGCAAGGGACAGCTGCTAAAGAACTGACCCTGATCCACATTCGGGGCCTACAAATTTCCCAGTAGTATATGCCGTCTGTCTAATCTGCCTCTAATGAGCAAGTATCTACCTTCCCTGTCAGTAAGGACCTTGTCTGCAGCAAAAGGTGTCCCTGTGCGTATCCAAATAAGTACCCCCCTAGCTAATAGAGAGTAATCTGTGGCATATATCTTGCCCCTGTACCTACGCTGCAATTTGGCGTTTTACACCGCATTCTAGTGCGTCTCCTGTAGGAGTACAATACGCACATTGTGTTGCTTAAGATAGGAATAAACCTCGTATTTGCGATAAGGTGTTTGGAGACCCCTCACATTCCACATAACTATCATGTGACCCATACTCGAACTAAGGTATGTAAACAATAAATACATTTTCTGCCCTCCCCCCACCCCTGAAAGTAACAGCCAAACATGCACTGCAACATCTTTAAAACCCCCTGCATCCAAACGGTCCTCTGCCCCTCCACGTGCTGCAGGTGCTCAGCGTCGGTAATGCCCGTTCCCTACAATGAGGCCCTTAAACCAGCACCCCTAGTGCACCCCATCGCTCCGTTCGGCTGCGCTCAACTTGTAACTGGGGTCTCAGATCAGCCTGTGGATTGGATCAGCTCACCATACAAAGCATCCCCAGCATGCAATGTGAGGGGATACCACCGCGACTGGCCCCAACCGTCGTCTGGACACCAGCCTTCTAATGCGCAGCCAGTGCCTGATGCAAGATGCAACTTCACTGCGCCTCCTGCGGGCCACGTTTGTGGATCAGACCCCCAATATCCAGCTAAAAGTCCCAGTGTCGTACAGGTATGACCTCAGGTCTCCACAGTATCAGAATAATAGGTAATGCAGATCCTCCTGCAGTCTTGCCCCAGCCATAGGGCGAACACTCCCATTCAACCGCGACAAGGGCCACTGCTCGGCCTCCAGGGCTCACCGGCTCCCGCTGTCTTCACACTGCGCCTGCCCATTCCAGTGGGCTGCGGTCTGCTTCCCGCCACGTTTCCCCATCTCAGCTATCAGCCCGGGTCAGTGGCTCTCCTCAAACAGCTCATGGGGCGCCGGGGCGTCACACAGCCCTCCAACCTATCTCCCGCCTCTCACCTTCCCTCGCCCAAGCGGGTCAGTGCATGATTCAACAGGTGCTTCCAATTCTACAGCAAGGTGACTTCATGTCAGCACTAAACTTGAAGAATGCATACTTTCACATTTCCATTCACTCAGCACATCGCAAATACCTCTGGTTTGTGATAGCAGGAAAACATTAACAATACAATTCGGAGTCACCACTGCACCGAGAGTGTTCACCAAATGCTCAACAATGGTAGCAGTGCATAAATGAAGACTAAACATTCATGTCTTCCCGTATCCAGGCGACTGGTTTTGTAAAAGCTCTTGCACACTTTGTGTTGTCAACACACTCAGATTACCATAAACCTCCTACATCTAATGGGGTTCACTATCAATGTTCAAAAGTTCCATCTTCAACCTTCACAGCTACAAAAATATCTAGGGGCTATGCTCAACACTGTTAGGTTTTGCCTATCCAAATGCAGCCAGAATAAAAAACAAGAAAAATAAGACATTGCTACCACAATTTCAGGCAAATTAATACTTGATATTCAAAATTGTAATGCGTCTCTTGGGAATGATGACATCATGCATCCCCATAGTGCCTCATGCAAGACTAAACATGCCTCCTCTTTTAAAATGTTTTATACAATATACTCAGTCACAGGGTCGACTGGACGATCTAGTGTTGGTAGACCGCCGCACTCATAACTCTCTGCAGTGGTGGAACACACACAACTTTTTTAAAGGGCAACCGTTAATTGACCCTGATGCTCAGGTCGTGCTAACAGCAGACGCATTTCTCTCAGAGTGGCGTGCTTACCTGCAAGATCTAACAGTTCAGAGTCTCTGGGACACTAAACACCAGAATCTCCATATCAACTACTTCAGACTGTTCCTCGAGCGCTGAAAGCATTTCTACCTCACCTCATAGGCAAGGTTGTCCTAGTCCAGATGGACAATATGACAGCCATGGACTATGTACAAAAACGGGGGACACACTCTACAGTTGTCACGCCTGTCTCAGATCATTTCACATTGGGCAATACATCACCAAATCCACCGGTTAGAGGAACATCTTCCAGGTACAGACAACAATTTTGTTGACCTCCTCACCAGGATGCATCAGAAATTCCACGATTGGAAAGTTTGTCCCCAAGTCCTCCTCCCATACTTCCACAAGTGGGGATTTCCACAAATAGATCTCTAAGCGACCGCAGAGAACGCAAAATGCCCAAACGTTGCCCCCAGGTTCCCACACCCCCTATCCAAAGGCAATGCACCATGGGTGAGTTGGTAAGGATATTCGCCTATGCTTTTCCACCTAGGCAGGCAAACGTCTCTCCCTCTCATTCTGGTAGCTCCCACATGGGCACGTCAACCGTGGTTCACTGCACTACTCGAACTTTCAGTAGTTCCTCACGAGAAGCTACACCTCAACCCAAAACTTCTTACTCAGAACCATGGCAAAATCAAATATCCACACCGGAAGGAGCTAAACCTTGTGATTTGGCTCCTGATATCAAAGAATTCAAGTATCTAAATTTGGCACCAGAATGTATGACCATTTTTAAGGACGCACGTATGCCTGCCACTAGAGTTTGTTATGCAGCCAAGTGGAAAATATTTGTTTTTTAATGTTGCAGTCAAAAATGTATCCACTAAATGCATCTGTAAAAAAAATTACTTGTTACTTTTTCAATTCCAGTGCTCTAGCCTTGATTAAACTTGGATGTATTAGTGAGCTCCAGGCACTATCTTTATTTATTTATTTTTTGACATTTATAGAGCGCTAACAATTACCCATGGGCGTCTCGGCGCTAGACTAAGCAGCTAACTCTCCTCAGCAAGAAGGAACAAGGGGGGATTACTGGTTAAACAACCATGTTTTCAGGCTCTTACGGAACTGAGTTAAAGATGTGCTGGATCTAATTTGCTGAGGCAGCGTGTTCCAAATCTTGGGTGCCGCTGCTGTAAAGCGGCGATCACCCCATGAGACAGTTTTAGAGCGTGGGACCACCAGCCTATCAAGGGTCATGGATCTAAGTTGTCTAGTAGGTCTGTAGAGTTTAAGTTGGTCTTTCCAAAAGTGTGGACCTTGATCGTGTAGGATTTTGTAGATGATACAAAGGGATTTAAAGGTGATCCTGTTCTTAATAGTTAGCCAGTGGAGTGTCCTGATGGTATCCGAGGTGTGCGCGAACTTTGGTGTTCTTGTCAGAAGGCGTGCTGCCGCGTTCTGTATGGTTTGGAGTTTTTTTGTGACTCTGGATTGACTATTGAGAAAAAGTGAGTTACAATAGTCCAAAGAAGGGAGGACCAGAGAGGTAACCAGAGTTTTGGCAGCATCATCTGGAAGAAATGGCATGATTTTTTTAATCATCTTCAGTTTGTAGTGGGCAGTAGCTGCCACTTTATTAGCATGTGCCATAAAGTTGAGGTGATCATCGAAGATAATTCCCAAATTCCTGACCTTGGTGGTTGGGTCAGGTAGAGTGCCGAACTCAGGGGGCCACCAAAGAGTGGACCAGGTCGGTGAGAGGGATCCGAAGATGACCACCTCCGTTTTATCGGAATTAAGTTTTAGGCAATTACCTGCCATCCACTCTCCTATCAAACTCATGGTATTTTGAAAGTGTTCTGCCACTTCCGTCCCCTTACCTTTAATGGCCAATACCAATTGAGTGTCATCGGCGTAGGAGGTTAGGCTCATCCCGGCTGATTTGATTATACTTGCAAGGTCCGACACATAAATATTAAATAGCGTCGGACTGAGGGAAGAGCCTTGGGGAATCCCGCAAGGGAGTGACAACTTGGTAGACTGATATGGACCCAGGGTGACCACCTGAGTTCTGTCGGCTAGGAAGGACGAAAGCAGCTCTTTTGCCAACTGATCAATACCCTTCTTTCCGACACGGTCGACCAAAATCTTATGATCGACCGTGTCAAAGGCTGCCAAGAGATCCAGCAGCACGAGCAGTGCTGTCATGCCCTGATCGCGGATGGTTCTTATATCATCGGCTGCCTTGAGGAGGGCGGTTTCTGTGCCGTGATGTTTACGGAAGCCGTACTGTGTATCATCCAGGAGCAGATTGGTCTCTAGATATTCGGAGAGCTGCTGATTCATTGCCTTTTCTACCACCTTAGCTAGGAAAGGAAGACTAGCAATGGGCCTGTAGTTCTTGAATTCTTCTGTATCAAGACCGGGTTTTTTCAATAAAGGTTTAATCAGTGTGTTCTTAAGACAATCGGGGTACATCCCGGAAGTCAGTATGGTGTTACAGACCTGTGTGATGACAGGGATGGTAGTGTCCATCGCCAAGGAGAACATTGCGGGAGGGCCAGGGTCGAACCTGATTTGATGGTTTTCATGATGGTAGTTATCTGATCAGTAGAAAGATTCCTAAAGCTGGACAAGGAACTACTGGGGCTGATGTCAACCGGAGGAACTTTACTGCCGGTATTTGTAGAGGAGAAGGCTTGATAGATATTGTTAACCTTAGAGTAAAAAAATTCTGACAACGCGTCACAAAGTGGTTGGGACGGAGGTGGAAGTAAATCTGGTGCATTACCAGACAGGGTTTTTGTTATGGTGAACAGTTGTCTGCTAGAATCTTTTGAGGTTTCAATTTGCTGCGAGAAGTATATTTGTTTGGTAGCGGCAGTCGTAGATTTATAGATGGCCACTGATTCTTTGTATATTGCCTTGGATTTGGCATCATAACTTCTGCGCCATTGCCTTTCTTTGTTCCTACATATTTGTTTTAGGGCTCGTAGTTCATCCGTGAACCAAGGGGCTGTCGGGGTGCTCCTATTCCTGGAATAACGCCTAGTAGGTACAAGATGATTTGATGCCGTACTAAGCCAATCATGAAGTTGGTTAGTGGCGGTGGTAGGATCATCCGATAAAATAGGGCGAGTTTCATCCAGTAGTTTAGCGAATTTATCCTGGTCTAAATTCTTCCAGACTTTAAAGGGGAGAGTTGTTAGAGCTACAGCCTTGTTCTTCACTACTTCCTTCAATTTTAGACTGCTGAAGATGGCATAATGATCCGTCCAAGGCATGGGCAAGATATGTGATATATGTATGCCCTTTGCATTGGAAAAAATGCCATCCAGCGTATGTCCTGCTTTATGAGTAGGGGCTGTGACTAGTTGTCTGAAACCCATGATTTCAAGGTCTGAGATGAGAGCATCGGTATCCCTGTCAGTCAATTGTTCCAGATAGAAATTCATATCACCCATTATAGTGATAGATTCATCTGTAGCCATGACTTCTGTTAATACACTAAGGTTGGCGAGGAAGTCAGCTTTGTTCCCCGGGGGACGATATAGAAGCACACCCTTATAATTACACAAGGCTGTGAGCTTTATGTTAAAATACATAGCTTCACAAGCGGTATCCGGGATGGGTGCTGTTCGGATTTCTAGCCTCTCTCTAATTATTATCGCTACGCCCCCACCCTTTTTGCCAACCCTGTCCTGTCGGTGGATTTTATAACCGGACGGAACTGCCACTACAAGGTCGGGGCCTGAGGCATCATCTGTCCAGGTTTCCGTGATGTACAGCACATCCAGGTTATTGTCGAGAATGAGGTCGGCAATTTCTTGGCTGTGTTTGACTAGAGAGCGTGCGTTGATGAGTGCCATGAAAATGGTCGCTTCATTAGTATCCTTTTCCTGATAGATCAATACCTTGGTGTTGTAAATCCTGATCATGGTGTTGCAATGTAGGCAGGTGTGATAGGCGTCGTTATTTAGCTGTGAGGGGACATGTATGAAGCAGCTTGAAGAAGGGGAAGGTTGAAGCCTCATGAGAGTATAGCGATCGTATGATTGTTTCAGACGTGAGGGAGATGTAACAGGGGTCGTGGCCCCGGGCCCGGACGGGCGCAGATGGGCTTGCCTTTGGCGCGCCGTCGGTGCGCCTTCGGCGCGCCCGCTGCACTCGCCCGCTGCGCGGACGAGTAATGTGTCCCATTTATCCGTGAGAGGAGGGCGTGAGGCGGCGAGCAGCTGCAGCGCTACCCCTCCCTCACCCAAGATGGCCGGCCCCTTCCTTCCCGGCGCGAGGGAGCAACAACGCGCGAGGAGTGAAGGCAAGGCGGTGAATGGCAGCAATAGAAGGTTAGAAAGATTTTAAAACGTTTAAAAACATCAAATTATTCACAATGTTTAAAAACAGCAAGGTATACACAATATAATAAGAACAGTAAAATCGATTTGGTAACCGCTATCTAAGAGCCCCCGGCTTCCGCCTCAGGGGAGAGACTAGTGCAAGTCAGCGCTGTGCGAAATGCAGCCGAATTAAGTACTCTGGGAGGGCGGGAAGCGGCGAGCAGCTGCAGCGCTACCCCTCCCTCACCCAAGATGGCCGGCCCCTTCCTTCCCGGCGCGAGGGAGCAACAACGCACGAGGAGTGAAGGCAAGGCGGTGAATGGCAGCAATAGAAGGTTAGAAAGATTTTAAAACGTTTAAAAACATCAAATTATTCACAATGTTTAAAAACAGCAAGGTATACACAATATAATAAGAACAGTAAAATCGATTTGTTAACCGCTATCTAAGAGCCCCCGGCTTCCGCCTCAGGGGAGAGACTAGTGCCATTTTCCAATTACATAGAGATAGGGTGGTTCTGCGTACCAAGTCAAAATTCCTTCCAAAGGTAGTGTCCCCTTTCCAAATTAACCAATCCGTTAAACTACCTGTTTTCTTCCCTCAGCCAGATTGTTTCAGAAAGAGGTTTTCATACACTAGATGTCAAAAAGCATTAATTTGACAGAACCAAAGACTTTCGTAAAACAAAATAACTTTGTTGTGATTGCACCCCCTCATAAAGGAAAGCCCATTTCAAAATCAAGCATTTCCAGGTGGATCGTTAAATGTATTCAAACATGCTATATTGAAGCCAAAAGAACTATGTCTATACCCCCCTAGATGACACACTACTCATACAATAGGGTAATCTATAGGTTCGAGGCATGTGGGCTGCTGAATTCATATCTGTGCATAGATCGCCGCCTAGTGTTGGGTCCGGATGTTTGCACGTTGTTGTCCTGGAAGAGTCTTCGAAGTATCACGAGATAGGTGACTCCTCCCCTGGACCACAGTGCGCATGGGCATCCTCTCCATCCTTAGATTGTTTTTTTCCACCATTGGGTTCGGATGTGCTTATCTTAGCTCAAGTTAGGAAAATTCAGTTTAAGGCCAAAAGGCCTTTAGTTTTCGTCGGTACTGTTCCCGTTCGGTATCGACTACTTTCTTTACTAGTTTAGAACCTTCTTCCAGCCTTTCGGATCCGTTTGGTCCGAACATCGAACTTACATCGACGATGGAATCGAGGACTCCATTCAAACGGTGTCCTTTATGCCACGCAAAATACCCACACATCGACGTCCACCCGGTATGCAACAAATGTCTCTCACCGGATCACGATGAGTCGAAATGTATGGCCTGTGCCCGATTCCGATCGAAGAAGACTCTCGGGAATCGACGGGCGGCGAGGTTAGAAGCGCAGCAATCGGCGCCTGCCCCAGCCAACATCTTCAGCACCGAGGACGAGGACGCAGAGAGCGTGGAAGAAGTGAACTCCAGCCCGCTTCCGAACACGATTCCCGATCGGAAGACGACGATGAAGTGCTTTTTCAAAGGGAAGAAGTCATCGACGAGGTAGGAGACTACGATGAGGCCTTTGGGGCCGAAGAAGATAGCTCTAGCGAGGAGCCAGGCCCACCCGTCGATACGGAGGCCGTCAAAGTGCATCATTCTAAGGCTCAGGTCGAGGGATCGCCTCCGGGCCTTACCCGAGATCAATCTCAAAGTTCTTCGGGCCCGGCCTCGAACATCCCGCACGAGCCATTATTAACGAAGACGACTTGATTCCCTTCAACGAAACCGAAACCAATCGTCGCACCAGTTAAACCGAAAGTGAAACTGGCTGTAATCGGCTCGAAGCCCTCCACTCCTTCGACGCCAGCAAAGGCCGTCGGCCCCGAACGCAGTAAAAGGGATTTCGGCGCCGAACTCACTGCAGCGGATATCGGTACCGACCCGAAGAAAAAGGTCCTCGGTCCCCCCAAAGCGCCTCGGCCTCTGGCACCGAAGCCGTCGGCCCCGACCACCAAAGTCAAAATGGCCGCTCCATCTGCGTCCACGCCGAAGACAGCGGCACACGCCAAGTCGTCGACTCCAACGACCGTCGATACCTGTATTCGGATCGATGACCCCGTGGCTCCAAAGCAGTCGACGTCTACCTCCACGGTGCCGACCGGCTCCAAAGAGCCTTCTGCGTTCTCAGTGCAACAAGTCGCGGCGTCGTTGCAACTCATCAGGGAACAGGCAGCCCTCCGATCCACGTCAGGCCCCGACACGCACAAGGCCCCGAAAGCACCCTCGGCGCCGACCAACATCACTTTTGGCTTGCCTCCGTCCACGGCGCCAAAGATGTTCGAGATCCGAACACGCGTCCGCCAGACACAGTCCCCGTCTACTGGACACACAGACTCTGAGCCTTCCCAGCCACAATTCATCGACGCCGACACTGGCAAACTGATGCTCCGCAAGCGGAAAATCACGCCAGAGAGGGGATTGGACTCCTACAGAATACCTCTCAAGCACAAATTGCCAGCGGGGTCGGAACCAGTTCTGTATGAACGCTTACAAACCTCCTATCAGGATCCCCAGTCCTTTTCTCCTACGCCTTCAGTGACGGACGCAGTAGAGGACTACATGGGAGATGATACCACCTACCCTGGGGATGTCGATCCTGATGAGCATCTGCAGGACCCAGATCAGGCATGGGATGACCCTACAGACCAGGGTACCGCGCCAGATACCCAGGACACGCAGCTTTACAGCGCCAAGACATCTCCCACAGAGGACACTGCTGCCTTCAATGCCCTCATAGAACGGGCTGCCGCCAATCATGGAGTAGAACTCCATTCTGACACTGTTGAAGAAGACTTCTTAGTGGACACTTTCGCCTCTTCCGAAAGAACTGTTAAAACTCTGCCAATGTTAAAAGGAGTTCTCAAACCTGCAAAGGACATTTTCAAAGAAACAACCAGGGCACGCGTGCTAAACCCCAGGATTGAAAAAAAATACAAGCCTGCACCCGGAGACCCTATGTACATTAGAGGTCAGTTACCTCTGGACTGCATGGTGGTTGCTAACGCTCGCAAACGAGCCCATTCGCAGACAACAGGTGATGCTCCTCCCCCAGACAAGGAGTCCAAAGTGCTGGAGACATCAGGCAAACGAATTGCAGCGCAAGCACAAACATCTGGCGCATTGCCAACACACAGGCACTCCTGGCCCGGTATGATCGTTCACACTACGACACGCTAGAATCACTACTCCAGCATTTGCCGGATGAATACAAAGAGGCAGCGGAGCTCCTCATCAGAGAGGGACAACTCCTTACCAATACATCCATCAAGTGCGCCCTGGATGCTGCCGACACAGCAGCAAGGGCAATCAACACCAGCGTCATGTTACGACGACACGCATGGTTGAGAATCTCAGGATTCAAGCCGGAGATACAAAACAACATCCTAAATCAGCCAGTCAACCCCGACTACTTATTCGGCCCCGAAGTTGACACTACCCTCGAAAAAATAAAAAAAGACACTGACACTGCGAAATCAATGGGGGCTCTGCAGACGCAGCAATTTCGTAGTGGCTCCTTTCGTCGCCCCGGGAATAGAGGAGCAGCTAGAGGCCAGGGGTCACAGCAGCAATACACTAAAGGGGGCACACAGAGTACCTACGATAAAACCAACAGAGGTGGATATAGTGGCTCCAGCACCAAGGGCAGGGGAGGTGGTTACGGCAACGCCAGGGCCTCCCCCAAAAACAAACAGTGACGCCCTCTCCCTTCCCCCCGACCACATAACACCTGTCGGGGGAGGCTCCAGCGGTTCCTGTCCACGTGGAAAACCATCACCACAGACAGGTGGGTCAGGGACATTATCCAGCACGGTTACTGTCTCGAATTAACCTCCACTCCACCCAACATACCGCCAAAGCACCGTCCTATGTCCGTAGAGCACTTAGCATTATTGCAGCAGGAAGTGCTAAGTATGCTGCAAAAAGGTGCAATAGAGGTCGTGCCCGTCAACCAGCAGGGGACAGGGGTGTACTCTCTGTACTTCTTAATCCCAAAAAAGGACGGGTCACTCAGACCTATACTAGACCTGAGACCCCTCAACCACTACATTCTCTCAGAGCATTTCCATATGCTCACCCTACAGCAGGTTCTCCCGCTGCTCAGCCAGGGAGACTTCCTAGCCACACTAGACCTCAAAGATGCGTACTTCCACATACCCATACACCCATCACACAGGAAATATCTCAGGTTCACTATTCAGGAACAGCACTATCAATTCAAAGTTCTCCCCTTCGGAGTGACAACAGCACCCAGGGTTTTCACCAAGTGCCTAGCTACGGTGGCTGCACATCTACGGAGACAACACATTCACGTCTACCCTTACCTGGACGACTGGCTTGTTCAGGCAAAGTCAGCCCAGCAATGTGCCAGCCACATGTCCCTCACCATTCACCTTCTTCACAGTCTGGGATTCTCACTAAATTACCCAAAATCACATCTCCAACCCGCACACGTACGACAGTACCTGGGCGCGACCATAAACACTCTGGCAGCCACAGCTCAGCCAAATTTGGTGAGGATCAACAGCATGCAACTGCTGATCTCAAAGTTCCAACCTCAACACTCCCTTCCTGCGCGAGTGTTCATGCAGTTGATAGGCATGATGGCCTCCTGCATTTTCATAGTCCCGCACGCGAGACTACATATGCGACCGCTTCAGGAGTGCTTGGCACGTCAATGGAATCAGGCTCACGGGCAATTAAAAGACCTAGTGTTGGTGAGCGATCGGGCATACAACTCTCTGCATTGGTGGAATCCACAAAACCTTTGCAAGGGCCGACCGTTCCAAGAGCCTGTTTCACAAATAATACTGACGGCGGACGCCTCTCTCCAGGGATGGGGAGCTCATGTACTCAATTACACAGTGCAGGGACTATGGACGACACAACAAAAGAAGATGCACATCAACCTTCTGGAACTGATGGCAATCTTCCTAGCCATGAAGGCACTCAAAGTACACTTGTGCAACAAAGTCGTGTTGATCCAGACGGACAACATGACTGCCATGTACTACATACAGAAGCAGGGTGGAACACACTCTCCACAGTTGTCTCATTTGGCTCAGAGCATGTGGAAGTGGGCCATTCAGAGGAACATATTCCTCATGGCGGAACACCTCCCTGGCAAGGACAACCAGATGGCGGATCTGCTCAGCAGACACAGCCACCAGATGCACGAGTGGGAGCTACATCCGTCAGTTCTCCAACTGTACTTCCAACAGTGGGGTCATCCAGAGATAGACCTATTAGCCACAAACGAAAACGCAAAATGCCGAAGCTTTGCCGCCAGGTTCCCACATCCACAGTCGCAGGGCAATGCGATATGGATGAACTGGTCCGGCAGATTTGCGTACGCTTTTCCCCAAGCGCCATTGATACCGCTGGTGGCACGCAAACTGCGACAGCACTCACTGACACTCATCCTAGTTGCTCCCACATGGGCGCGCCAGCCATGGTACACCACCTTTCTAGAACTTTCCGTGGTGCCGCATCAAAGGCTGCGGATCAAACCCGCACTTTTAGCGCAGAACCATGGCGAGATTCAGCACCCAGATCCGCAACAGCTGAACCTGGCAATCTGGCTCCTGAAGTTTTAGAGTTTGGCTACCTAAACCTGCCACCTGACTGTATGGAGATCATCAAGGAGGCCAGGAGACCCACTACCAGAGCTTGCTATGCGGCTAAATGGAAGAAGTTTGTCATTTACTGCAACAACAATGACATTAACCCGCTAGACGCATCCATTCAAAACATAATCTGTTACCTCTTACACCTATACCGATGCAATCTGTTATACACCTCAATACGTATCCATTTACCCGCAATAGCAGCCTATCTCCAAAACAGGCAGCACCTCTCTTTATTCAGAGTGCCTGCCATCAAAGCCTTCTTGGAGGGACTTAAACGAGTGATTCACCCAAGACACCCACCAGCACTGGTGTGGAACCTCAACTTGGTCCTCACCAGACTGATGGGTCCACCCTTCGAACCTCTCAACTCATGTGAGATTCAATTCCTCACCTGGAAAGTAGCTTTCCTAGTAGCAATCACTTCGTTAAGAAGAGTTAGTGAACTCCAGGCACTAACCATTCAAGAGCCATTCATACAGGTTCATGCAAACAGGGTCGTACTACGTACCAACCCCAAATTCATGCCTAAAGTAATATCGCAGTTCCACATGAATCAAACTATTGAACTGCCTGTTTTCTTTCAAAATCCACAAAATGTCGCTGAGAGAATGCTCCATACACTAGATGTAAAGAGGGCCCTCATGTACTATATAAACAGAACTAAGGACTTTAGGAAGACAAAACAACTTTTCGTTGCCTTTTCTCCACAACACAAGGGCAACGCCATTTCCAAAGCAGGTATAGCCAGATGGATCGTTAAATGTATTCAAATTTGCTATCAAAAAGCTAAACGCACATTAACGATTCCCCCACGAGCCCACTCAACACGAAAGTTAGGGGCGTCCATGGCTTTCCAGGGAAAAATTCCTTTACAGGAAATATGTAGAGCAGCCACATGGTCCACTGTACATACATTTACCAAACACTACTGTGTAGATGTACACTCAAAACAGCAGGCAGCTGTAGGACAGGCTGTTCTCAAAACTCTTTTTCAGACTGCTGCAGCTGGCACTGGTAGCCGCCGCTAACAGGAGGCACTGCTATGTATTCTATGCACAGATATGAATTCAGCAGCCCACATGCCTCGAACTGAATATGCTACTTACCAGTATGCATCTGTTCTTGGCATGTAGGGCTGCTGACATTCATATCGCCCACCCTCCTCCCCGGCGCCTGTAGCAGCTGCAGCTCTCAGAATTACTGTATAGCATGGTCATCACTTACTGTATCTACTCCATCACTGCCACAATGGCGAAAAACAATCTAAGGATGGAGAGGAGGCCCATGCACACTGTGGTCCAGGGGAGGAGTCACCTATTTCGTGATACTTCGAAGACTCTTCCAGGACAACAACGTGCAAACATCCGGACCCAACACTAGGCGGCGATCTATGCACAGATATGAATGTCAGCAGCCCTACATGCCAAGAACAGATGCATACTGGTAAGTAGCATATTCACTTTCCTGGACACCATCTCCATAGATAACATTTGTAAAGCAGCTACATGGCCTACACAACACACTTTAACCAAACTCTGTTGTGTGGATGATTTAGTACGTCCACAAGCTGATATAGGACAGGCGCTGCTACATACACTTTTTCAAACCATTGCAGCGTCCACTGGTTAGCCACTGCTTTTGGAGGACACTGCTATACAGTCTATACAAAGCATGTGTATCTACAGCCTTGAACGAGTTATGTTAATTACCCTGTAAGCATCTGTACTTGCCATGTACTGCTGTAGATACTCGTGCATTCATCCTCCTCCCTGGACACCTATTGCCGTTGCAGTTCTTATCTATACTTTCATATGCATGGGCATCTTGAAGTACTGGGTATTTTAAGCCCAGCGGTGCAGGGGAACACACCCTATGACTTCGGGGTTCTTCCTGTTTCAGACCTACAGAAACACAGAGTCTTCTGGGTGAAGTCAAAGATCAGTTTATTGGCTGCAGACCAATTACAGGCGTCCTAGAAGTACAACAGCGTGTATGTTCTCAGGAGACTGCTGAAAATCACAGAAACGGGCTTCTCCTTAAATACAGAATTTCCTGCCTCAGGCATACATTCCTAAGTTTTATGGCATGGTCATATAAAGTATACATTACAAACGAAAAAGCAGAGTCATGGTGACCATCCCACATTCCAGTTAAGCCAGCCCGCAATTATTTACACAGCAAAGCTCAGATCCCACATCAGATATCGATAGGCCCCAATAAACATGAGCATCTCCTGTTTTGGGAACCAAGCCATAAAGCAGGAACAGTCAGGTGTGAAAGAGATTAGCTGGGGGCTTGTATAGGATGAAAAGACTTTATGGTGTGTCAAGCCTTGATGCTAATCACAGGTGGCCAGAGGACCGGGAACTCGTGAGACCAGTTTGACCTGGGGCAGCGGAGCCAAGCTGCCCAGGTCACAGAAAAGTCAAGGAAAGGCACATGTGCTCTAAAAGGCCCGTATTCGCTTCATGCTATATAGCCTATGTGAGGGCAACCATAAGATGGCCACTGATACAAAATGGAACCCACGCAGTGATGTGAAATAGCGTATACACAGTGCATTCATAGCTAAAACATTACAGAAAGCACTCGTACATACCGCATTAACCATTCGCGGTTCACTACTACCAGGATAGACAGGGGTAGGGCCCTGCCTCCTACGCGGTCCCAAATTCTAAAGTACGACAATCTATTTACTTATACTTGTACTCCATTCTCATCCTCTTGCAGGAAAATAATCTAACAATGTAGTTGATGCCCATGCGCACTGTTACTAAGAGGAGTCGCCGCCTTACCTTGTGACTCGAAAGACTTCTTTGAAGAAAAACAACTTGCACACATTCAGACCCAACACTAGATGGCAGGAGTATGCAAATCATGTGAATCTACAGCACTACACGACAAGAAAAGATACTTACATGGTAAATAACATAATCCTTATTGGCATTTAATAGTGGTACATAAGTTTGCTTAAGCGCATTCTTTTACATATCACAATCATATGTGGGAGTCCTTCAATCTTGCACTGTCTATATCGGTTCAGGAAATATATAATTCGTGCAAGCATAATATGTCACGTGGCAATGAGAATCCTAACATTTATTTAGTAACACATCATTGGCATTACCCAGTCTTAGATAGACAGCATGGAATCTATATTTATGTACAACAAAATAGTTAGTGCTCAAGTCTAGTCTCCTATTCGCTATTATGAGCTGCTCTCTATATGAACTCTTCAAAGGGGGCCATCAGTCACATAGTGCATAAAAGATAAACAACCTAAACTAGATTAAAACAAAGTGAAATAGTCCTGGGCCGGAACACCAATTAAATATGCAATATCTCACAGGAGATCACACATTCTAGGTCATGTTATGTTATGTTATTTTTCATTTATAAGGCGCACAGATGCCACAGCCAAGCGGCGTCCTGGCGCTACAAAGGACGAGCAACATAACCAACAGATAAACATGCTAACCAAGATCGCTAGACCAAAGGAAACAAGAATGTTTTCACCGCTTTCCTAAAAGGAAGCAAGTCCGGAATGGACCGAACACTGAACGGCAATGTGTTCCAAAGGCTGGCCGCCAAGACACCAAAAGAGCGTCCGCCCATTCTGGCTTTTTTAAAGCGAGGGATTGTGGCCAAAAATTGACCGGTTGAACGAAGTGTTCTAGCCGGTGTGTAGTAGGAGATAGTCTGAGACAAAATAGGAGGTGAAGCCAGTTTCAGAATTTTAAAAACCAGGCACAGTACTTTAAATTTTATCCTCTGCCTAACGGGCAACCAGTGAAGATCAGAAATGGCGCTCCTAACTGAGCAAAATTTAGGCAGACCTATCAGTATACGAGCAGCCGCGTTTTGTACGCGCTGAAGGCGTGTAGGCTCTGCTTGATTGGTGCCCAATAAGAGTGCACTGGCATAATCCAATCTGGAAAGAATCATGGCCTGCACTATAAGTTGCCTGGTAGAAGCGTCGAAGAATTTAAGAATAGGCCTGAGACTCTGAAGAACGCCGAAACAGGTGCCCGCAACTTTCTTTGTGTGGGGGATTAATGATAGATTGGCGTCAAGCAGAATCCCAAGATTCTTCACCTGGGTGACTGGTATGGGAGTTGGGCCGAGCTCTAAAGGCCACCAGTCGTCTCCCCAAAGATGGATTTCCTTGCCCAGCACTAAGACTTCTGTTTTTGTGGCATTAAGTTGGAGACGATTGTCGGTCATCCAGCTTGCCACCTCTCTAAGAGCTTGTTGGAAATTAGAGGAATTCAGCGTGGTAGACCCATTAAGAGCCACAGCTAATTGGGTATCATCGGCGTAAGATACCATAGTGAGACCCCATTTATTGGCAACTTCCGTCAACGGTCTCACGTACAAATTGAACAGGGTCGGACTAAGTGCCGAACCCTGCGGAACTCCTTGGGAAATAGGGCGGGGAGAAGACTCGTAAGGGGGAGAACAAACCTTAAAGGTACGCTCGGCCAGAAAAGAGCGAAACCAACCCAAAGCAGTCCCGTTAACTCCCGCTTCTCTCAGCCTCTGGAGCAGGATCGGGTGGGAAACCGTGTCAAAGGCGGCACTGAGATCCAGCAGGATCAGTGCCGCCGTGTGACCAGAGTCTAGCATAGTACGAAGATGCTCAACCATAGCCACCAGGGCTGTCTCCGTACTATGGCCTGCTCTAAAGCCATTCTGGGAGGGGTGAAGGATACCTGTATTTAAAAGGTGGCCAGATAGGATGTTATTGACATGAGCCTCAGCGATCTTGGAGACCCATGGAAGCAAAGAGATGGGCCGGTAGTGCTCTGGCTTTGCAGGATCTAATGTAGCCTTTTTCAGTACCGGCATAACCATGGCTTGCATGGCATGGCATGTGTTTTAGCATACCGGGGGGATAGGGCTATAAGGCAACCCATCTATCGGCACTTCCCATCAAGCATTCAAGTTATGGGTATAACCTTCCTCAAAGGGAGGAACAATCTGTGGTGTTCTCTCTGGGTCTCTATGCTGCATATAGAAGGCACCGTGGTCTCCAATTTCATCACCTCTCAGTCAAAAATGTCTCTTATTCTCCTAAGCGCTCTTAAGGGCTGTCCGCCACCCTGCAAGGCTCAGTACCCAGCTTCTCCCCCAGAGTCGTCTTCCTAGCCGTCCCATGCCTTAAGCACCTCTGCCCAGAGTCCCGCTAGCGGGCGTCATCTTATCCCTCGTGTATCGTTCCGGATTAGAACCTGTGCTCCTCTGCCCTGGCCCGCATGGTAACATCCCTTTGCAATATTGCAACCGTTGAGCCCACCCCAGAGCACCATCACATTGCTATCAGTGTCCTGGCCAGGTATGCAAATCTGGTGCCAACACTACGCGCCTTAGGTCTCGGAAACAACTCAAGAAGCACGCCTCTGCTGTGCAGTAAATGGTATGGTCCATCCCCCTGTTGAGTGTGGCGATTACTGTGTCCCAGAATGTTCGCAATCATATGTTCAAAATCTGCTCCAAGTGCCATGCACCTGGGGCAAGCCCTCTGCTCTCCTCCATACATGACCTGTAATCTATGAGGAGTCAAGTAGATCATACGTATATAATTAAACTGGACATATTTTAACCTTGTATTTCTGGAAATGCGCAAGGGGCATGCCCGAAACGCATCCCACTCAAAGTCCAGGAGGTCCCTTTCCAGTAGTGCCTCCCATCTCCCCTGTGTCCTCGCCAGTGGTGTCATGGCCATCTCCAGTTGCGCTCGATAGAACCACTTTACCATGTGGCACGCAGTGCACAGTGTCACCAGTGCCTGAAGAACAGCATGGGTCGCAGGCTCCTGTTGGCTATCGGAACACAGGTCCCCAAACAACAGTACTAAAGCGTGATAGGTCAGAAACTGGCCAGGTGGTAACTCACACTGTGCCGCCAGATCCTCCAGTGGGATTAGTGCTCCCAATTGGTAGCAGTCACCCACTGTGATCAGGCCCTCCAAATCGAGGGATCACTACTTTTGAATCATGAACCTTTGCGAGTAGAGTCCCCTGGTTACCAGCCAATCCGATTGGTCCCAGTTCCTCGAGGTTCTCTGTAACCAACCACCGGGTTACCCATTGAAGAAGGGCTGCCAAGGTGTATAATTTAAAATCATGGGCACCAGACTCCGTCAACTGAGGGTCTCGGGAGCACTGCCAGGGAGACTGTTGTGCCCACCATTCTGTATCAATTCTTGGAGTTAGGTATCCAAGTGATAAAACGAGGAGCGTGATACCTTGACGGCAGATTAACAAAGAAATATAGCAATCTTGGCAACATAATCATCTTGGAGAAAGAGATTCGAGCTATGACTGATAATTTCAAGCAGGGCTCGAAAAATCCCCCAAATGGTACTAGTCCGGCAGGTCTAGTACCTTAAAAAACCTCCTCGACCTAACTGCAACCTACTTGACCTCCGTCTCTGAAAGCCGAGGAAATGTGACAAGATAACAAGATTTAAAGGCTTCTTTATTGCTCATTCACTTTGTGAGCAATAAAAATGCCTTTAAATCTTTGTCACATTTGCTCCGTTTTCAGAGACAGAGGACAAAAGTTAGTTTGTCTTCCTACTCGCCAGAAGGGCGAGTAGGACCTAACAATAGCTCATCCTCATTAAATCTAGCTCACAAATGTGAGCGGGTGAGTGGATTTTTCGAGCCCTGTTCAAGGATCACCAGAGTTGAACACAGAGTGAGCGAATCGCCGGCCCCAGATAACCGTCATTAAGATTGTCCGAGTGATGAAACACCTGAAATCTCAAGAATCGACATGACACCGGTGACCAAGTCAACCCCAGGGGCATGGCAAGCAGCTGCATTGCACCTGCCGTCATGGGAAACAAGTGTGTTTTAGTTCTGTTAACGCGGACTCCGGCGAGGGCATAGAATTCATTCAGCAGAGTCAGCATATTTCCAGCTCCCCATGGACCATCCATCAAATATAACAAATCATCGGCGTACAAGGATATAATATGCTCCCTGCCTTCTAACCCTATAACCCACTCCTCTCTGACAGAAACGTGACGCCAGCGGCTCGAGAGCCAGGGCAAACGGGAGAGGAGAGAGTGGACATCCATGCCTAGTGCCCTGGTGGAACCCATATTAGGTGGAAATGGTACCACTTGTCTTGACCCTCGCCATGGGGTTAGTATATAGGAGACAAACACATTTTATCCAGCCGTCTCACAGCCCCATCTTAACCATAATTGCATGGAGAAAGTTCCACCTCACCGAATCAAAAACCTTTTAATGGTCTATTGACTTAATAAGGGCATTTGGGCAAGAACGGATATGCTGATGGTGTAGGATATGGTACAACCAACGAAGAATCAGAGGGGTAGACATGCCTGGTACAGACCCATTCTGGTCACTATGGGTGAAATCCGGCATGTGAGGGAGCAAGCACAGCACCAGCACGTTCCTAAAAATCTTGAAGTCCATATTTAACATGGACAGGGGGCAAAACTCTGATGTGCTGGTGCCCAAATTCTTCGACTTGGGGAGGGTGGGATCACTAATACATCCCTAGTTGACTCAGGCAATGTGTCCAAGTGCACCGACTCAGCATACAGGGTTTCCAGTCTAGAGGCCAGGGTGGGGGTGAAAGTGGCATAAAATTTTAATACCAATGTCCTTAATGGCAAATTGAATGTCTTGTACTGTCACAGGCTCCCTATTCCCTCCCAAAGTGCAGGGTCTTGCCTATGCAGGGGCAGTGGGGCCAATAACTCGGTTAACGTCTCTGGCAAGGCAGCCTCCTGGTGCTGGTTAAGTGTCTCATAATCTTCTCGAAAGGCCATATTAATGGACCCAGGAGAATCGAGTAGCATATGCTTGCTTGATAAGATCTGAGTAATGGGTGCCCCTCCCGACTCCTGGCGAACTAGCCAG
Source organism: Triturus cristatus (assembly GCF_964204655.1). Taxonomy (NCBI): domain Eukaryota; kingdom Metazoa; phylum Chordata; class Amphibia; order Caudata; family Salamandridae; genus Triturus; species Triturus cristatus. The sequence goes on from NC_140587.1 coordinate 102,894,643, forward strand.
GCCTGAAGTTGCCAGGCCTGAGGTTGGGCGCATGTGAATCTACTGCGCTACATGCCACAAATAGATGCTTACAGGGTAAGTAACATTATTTACTTCTGTCCGTACTCTAGCAATATTTAGTGGGAGCTGCTACACACCTTTTTTCTCAAATCCTGAGAAACTGGGCAAGTCCTACAAAACACTTGGGTGAAATGGTCCTTTGGAGTGCGTGTGTTTTCTTGGCCATGCTAAAGTGTCTGTGTGTGTGTGTATGTGTCAGTCAATATCCAGCTCTCACAGAAACATCCATGAAAAAAAAGGCACGGACTTCAGGTTGTCAGGATACGGCATTAGTTTAATGTCATAGGTCACCCAAGAGATGCGTTCCGGCTTGCTAGAAGCCTTTGTCAATCTGTTTGGCGCCAAAACTTGCAGCATTATATATAGCCCTTCCCCCTTGAAAGGTATACATAGACCGAGAAAGCATACTGTCAAGTACGTAATAAAAAAAAGTACAACCCTTATGGCATATGAATGCTAATTATATATATATTTGTAATCTAATTAGTGAAAGACTGGTCCTTTACTTTTGGCATTTACATGGAATATCATGCACTAAAGAACAGAACCTTTGGAAATGTCGTAAATAATGTGATGGGATATATTGTGTACCAGTTATAGGTTTTTTTCAGTGCAAAAATGTTTTTCTGAGATAAAATGGCCAATGGTACATCACAACTGCAAATTGTTTATAATTTGAATGTCGTCGTAGGACAGCGGGTTTCTTTTGCGGTACACACACACACTCACTCACTCACTCACACTCTCTCTCACTCACTCTCTCACTCACTCTCACTCACTCTCACTCACTCTCACTCACTCTCACTCACTCTCTCTCACTCTCTCTCACACTCTCACTCTCTCACTATCTCACTATCTCACGCTCTCACACACACTCTCACACTCACACACACACTCTCACACTCTCTCACACTCACACACACACTCTCTCACACTCTCACACACACTCTCACACACACACACTCTCACTCTCTCACACTCTCACACTCTCACACACTTTGTGCCTGGCTTGTAATGCTACTTTGACTGTAGAGTACTGGGTCCCTGCTAACCAGGCTCCCAGTGCCTTTGTTCTTTTCCAAAACTGTACATTTGTTTCCACAATTGGCACACATAGTCCACTTTAAAAGATACCAGTGGTACCAAGGGCATTATCACCAGAGAGGGTCTTAAATTGCTCCAGCATGTATTGAGCCACCCTGAGAGACCCCTAACCAAACACAGGCATACTGCCACTGCAGCCTGCATGTTTTGGTGCAAATAAAAGTGAAGAGTTGACCTGGCACACACCCTTGTGTGCCAGGCCTACCAGTACTTCAAGGGGCATAGCTAAGTCACCTCTACAGCAGGCCTTACAGCCCTAAGGCAGGGTAAACTATATTTCCCGTGAGGGCGTAGCTGCATGAGCGATATGCCCATATAGTGTTTTTTATACATTTTTTATTGACATTTTGTGAGTGACGAAAACAATGCAATACAGTAGAATTTAGTGGTGTATACATTATGTTCCAGAAGTTTATACAGTAGTTCAACATCTGACATCTTCCACAGTGAGTGTTTCTCACTGCTTCCGTTTAGAAAGCAACAAAGATTGACAGTAACCTGCATCTTTCTCCTGTTTTGGTATCGTTATTCACTGACCTCCGACAATGATTGCTCATGCGGGGGTTCACATATATTCCCATGATAAGCGTTCCACCCGCCCCACACCCGTGTCCATTTTTTGGGGCATCCTCTGTGGACATAGACTGATTTCTCCACCATCATTGCGTTGTCCATGTCTCTGCACCATTGGTGAAGGATAGGAGTCTGTCCGGTTCCGCAGCATTGAACAATATTTCGCTTAGCTAATGTCATGCCTAGTGTCACCCAGTCCTGAGTCATATGATTAAGATCTGTGGGCTCCCATGCATTATGAAGGTATCTCTTTGGTTCTGCTAGGTCCCTAACAGTCGTGACTTGCGATAGTGTGCTCTAAGTCCAGTCTTCGACATTATACATGCACTGTGAAGCCAAACTGAGTACATGGGCTGGTAGCTTGTCATTACGAGTTACACACCTCCATGAAGGCTCCCCTGAATCCCAAGATGATTGGTATCAAACATCTTAGCTTAATAAACCCAAACTGATGCCCGTGTTGGATATATTAAGAAATGCACCCAGAGGGCACCTTGGAGGTGCCCCCTGAAAACCTACAAACCTGCCGGTGTGTGCCTGACTGGTCCTCACTGGCCTGCCACCTGTAGGCGTGTTTTTGATCCCTGAGGTGAGAGCCTTTTGCTCTCGTGGGTCAGAAACAAAGCCCACTCTGGGTGAAGGTGCTTCACACCTACCCCCAAGCAGGAACATCATAGAAAGGCAGTGAGCCTCAAAGACTTTGCATTCTTTGTTATGCTGCCAGGGCCTCTCCAGCTAGTGGAGATGCCCTCTTCACCCCCCCACCCCCGACCAAGCCCCATTTTTTGTGGCAAGCTCGGCAGGAAAATTAGTAAGCAAGAGAGGTGTGTCCCCTCTCAGCCAGGGCCACACCTAAGGTGCCCTGAACTGAAGTGGCCTCCTCCTTTCAGAATCCTCCATATTGTTTTAGAATATTCTAGCCAATAGGGTTAGGGGTCATACAAAGGGTGTAGGCACCCTAAAGGTAAGTTGCCCATTGGCTTCTAACTTCTTATCCCTGTAACGCCCCTAAATTGAGTATTTAGGGGCACCCCTGAACCTTAAGCCTCAGATTACTGATGACCTAAGAAGAAGAGGACAAAGAAGAGCCATGCAGCAGCAAAGACTGAAGACACTAACTGACTTGGCCCTAGCCCTACTGGCCTGTTTGCAGCCCTCAAATACCCTGCTAAAGAACGACGACTCGTCCTCAGTCCATCGACCTCCAGAACCCTGGGAGGACATCCTGTCTTCTAAAAGACTCATGATCTCCCGTGGACAGTAGACCTATCCAAAGGAAAACTTCCAAAGACCAAAAGCTCTGCCTGTGGAACCGCAAAACCGACCACCTCTGCACCCAACGCCCATGGGCCGAGTTGAAGTGGCCCACAGGTCCAGCAAAGGTTCCCCAGCGATCCTAAACAAGAGTCCACCGTGGGCTAACCCCTGGCAGACTACACGTTAAAGCCTGCAGCCTCTCCACGATGCCCCCCCCCCCCCCCCCCGTGACCTGCACTGGTAAGCTGTTTTCTGACACCAGAGAACACCCCAGCACCCGTAGCCCCTGGGCTTGGGGAGATCAATCGACTGTGTCCCCACTCCCCAGCATATCCCAAGTTACCTGTGCAGCTGTAGGTTTCCTTCGATAAACCTACTGGCCTGAGCCTGCAGCCCTTTTCTAAGTTCGAGATGCCCCATTGGTTTGAATTAGGCGTCCAACGCTGTGTTGACACTCTGCACCCGGCCACCCCTGTGCTGCTGGAGTTGTACGTTTGGTGCTGCATTGTGGCCCCCATGCTTACCTTAACCCCCAGAGACCTGTAAGTAGTACCACTTTGATTGCCCCCTTTCTCCGTTGGGTGACGTTGGCACCAGATACCGAATTTTACCTCTCTAGCCGGCCACCCCAGTGCTGCTGGTGGTGCACTTTTGTCACTTGCCTGGTACTGATACTGGTACTGATTCTTCATCCAGAAGCTCAATATTTTAAATTGTTTACTTACCTACATATTGCTGATTGTGTTTCCTTCCATATGATAACATTGCATTGTTGAAAAATGCAGTGTCCACTTTTTACATTGAAAAGCATTGATATTGGAAAACGTATTTACATGCAACTAAATATCTTTGGTTCCATAAAGTAAACATACTAAAAGTATTCTTTTACAAAACATTGGTCTCTGATTAAGTCACTGTCATCATTTCTTGCCTGTGTGTGTGTGTGTATGTGTACAACAAATGCTTGGCATTGCCCTCTGATAAGGATAAGCCTAACTGCTCGCCCACACTACCACACAAGAGAGTGTTGGTGTTATCTACTTCAACCTCTGTATACCAATAAGGGATCCGCTGGACTCTGTGCACACTACACCTCATTTTATATACGGAGCCAGCTTCCTACAGTCATCCTTGTTGTGAAGGTCGAATATTATTTTTAAAACATTTTAAGTCCGGAGTCGTCATTTTTAATTAGAGCTCCATTCTGTCATTCAATCTATAAACCTTGCGGAATAACTAATTTAGATGCATGTGATGACTTGTACTTTTACTAAATGTTCTGGACGTGGGATCTAGGGACATTTCTTCAGGGTTTGTCGGAGAAGGAATGATGATAATGTGAAGTGTGTGGTGGAAGATGCATAGGGTAATGCCCGCCATACAGAAAATTGCATGGAATCAGGTGTTTGTAAGAAAGATAATTGTGTTCTAAGTTTTGGATAGGATGTTTTTCAAGTGAATGGAACTGTTGAGAAGAAACCTATATGTGAAATGATTCTTGGAGGTGTCAAGATGAACATGCTGATTTAAGCATCACTGTATTGGATAGTCAACAGTGAGATGTGGAAGAGTTTTCGTTAATAAGCTAAGGGAAAACATAGAGGCAGCTGATGTGAATCAATAGTTTTATGAGTTAATGCACAGAGATTTGGGGATTCAGGAAATCAATGTTTGAAGGACAGAAGAGCGGAGTGTAAGTTGCAGAAAGAGGGCCATCAGTCTTACGACGGGGGACCAAGAGCGTTCGGGATGATACTGATTCCCAATGATTTGGAACCAGTGATGTTGGTGGATGGAGGAGAAATAACAGCTAAAGAGATGTATTCTCCCTAAAGAAGGGTCAACAGAACACCTGTAGCATGCATAGTTTGGTACACACTTTTTACACTGAAAGCATTGATATTGCAAATCGTATTTACATGCAATTAAGTATGGGCATCTTTCAGTTATCTAACGTATGAAATGAGGGGCCCAACTTTACATCACCTGTGGCATGTGCAGGGCTCCGCGCTGCACTGCTGTCCAGATATTCATGGGACAGCATTGTTATTTTTTCTATTATATTGTACGTACATTTGCATAAATACTTTTCAATACAAATTATTATTCAAATCATTTGTTCTAAAATATAGAAGTGTTTGGAGAAGTGAGCTAGAGGAATCTCATTACACTGATTTTTGCATTGGCTCTGGTTTATTAGATATTTACTTTCAAGTTTCCAGTCTATGCTTAAAGCTATAAGTAAGCGCGCCTGTGGCTCAAATATTTTGACACCTGATTTAAAAGGTGTTTCATCAGTGGAGCGTCAGAATCCGGGAAATCTGTGCTTCTCTGATGCCTCTTTGGGTTAATGTAACAACCTATTTCACAGTTGCAGAAAGTTGCAAAATAGTGAAATTTGCCACAACAACATAGCCTTTTACTATGTATAAATCCCATATTATGAGTCGGTAAACTCTTACCGATTCCGAAAAGGGTATTGCAAATGGGTACCAATTCCCAGTTTGGAAGGGGCATGTTGTAGGCATCTCTTCAAAATTGCAAATCAGAGTGAAATGTACCAGTGTTTTGCAACTGTAATCCATTTGCAAAACATTGTAAAAATTATAAACTCCCGAGTTGAGGTGCTGATCCATTTGCAAAGGGAATGGGTCTCCTGGTGACTCCTTCCACTTTGTGAATGTAAACTCACAAGGTAATTTTGAAGAACTTTTGTTTCATAGTAGCCTTTTTTTCTTTAAGAAAAACAGGCTGTGTTTAAAAAAAAAAAAGTTGGCTTTATTTGAAGGTTCATTAGGCATGGTGGTCTGTGACTCGTTACGATTTCTCATTGTGTGAAGCAGCCTATAAGCACATAAGTTGGTTTGCAAAATCTGATTCCATTCGCAAAAAGGTGGAGTACAATCTGCAACTGCTTTTTATGGAAACTGTCTATGTACATCAGGCCCTTGGTTACCACACTCTTCATGTAAAAAAAAAACCACGGTAGATATGTTTATTAGCCAATGTTTAATTCCTTAATTTCCTTAAGGAAATGAAAAAGAAATCTACAGACCAAGAAGACGAGGATGAAGAAAGCAGTGAAGACGACGAAGAAGAGGAAGGCTTCAGTAATTCAGAGGCAGAAGAAATGGGTGGCACTCCACAGAGAAGACTTGAGGTGTTTACAGTCAGCTCCACTGAGTATTTGAAGCTTCGTGGGAAACTGAAATACGAAGAGCCTGCCAAGGTGTTTACAAAGGAGGAGGAAACAGGTGCAGAGTTTACATTGCTAAATAGTCCGAAATGTTACTGTTTTTTTTAACTGTAATTATTTATATTGGGATTTTTGTAAAGGATATAATCTGAAAGAAACACATAGTGATAGATTCCTTACCTTAGAATTACACCCAGGCGCCAGGCTGGATCCGAAAAGTTTCCTTCAGCAGTACCCCTGCGCGTCGGTAGGTGGCGTTGTGCTGCTCCGTGTCCGTCATTGGCGTCGTGGTCACTGAGATGACGTCGCAGGCGCTACTTAGACGCCGCCCAAGCGCGCTGACGTCAGTTGTTTCTTTTTCAGGGCAGCAAGTGCAGATCTGGGAAGAGCAGGAACCCCCAATCAATTTTTGTGACTTTTTGAGGCCTCTTTTTCTCTTATTTTTCATAGAGTCTTCGACTCTTGGTGTAGTTAGGATGCCCGGTTTTAAGTCCTGCGAGGACTGTCACCGTATGATGTCGGTGACGGACCCGCACCGAGTGTGTCTTTTCTTTCGTGCCCTGACTGCCTGGCCATGGCACCGAAGTCTTTTCAGGAGCGGTCCTGAAAACTGCTGGAGGCCCGGCGGTCGGCTCTGTGCCGTTCGAGGTCCCGGTCCCGTTGGAGGTCGAGGGACCGTGCGCGGAGTCAACACTATCTGTCTTCGGGATCTAAGTCTTCGCACTCAGGGTCAGGTAAGGCGAAGCACAAGAAGTTGAAGACGCGTAATCGTTCTCCGACTCCCCTCGCTGGTCATGCGACGCGGCTGAGGGTGGTGCCTCCCCTGTGGCTCCGGCAAAGCCTGTGCAGTAGCCGCCGGCCTACCTGCCCTTCCCGGGTCCTTCGGCGACCCCGGCCCAAATACATGAATTCCTGTTGGCCATGGCTCGCCTCTTTGGGCCTGCGGGTCCTGGTGGTGCGCCTTCGGGCCCGTGGTCCCGACTAGGGGTCCTCGCCTTTCATCGCTGGCGGCTCCGGCCCCGGCATTGCTCTCAGCTCCGGCCTCAGCACCCACCTGGATCCAGGCCTGGGTCCCGGTCGACGCCGGTTGACCGTATAACACCTCCACCAACCCGACCCCACCGGCACGACTTCCGACGTTGTCCACTCCTCGGGACGACGTCGACCCCGGTTTCTGCCCTGAAGTGGACGTGGCGTCGGGATTTCTACCCCCATGTCCCTGCTCCTTATTTTAGGCCTGTTGACCGGCCTGAGCAGGAAGGGGGGGACTGGGAGGGGTCTGAGCACCCTCTCGCAGCTGATTGTGCAGAGCAGAGGAGTTGGGGGAAGCCAGTAGTCTGGATACCTTACCAGACCTTGGCATGCTGTCTCCTCCTACCGTGGCTACGGAGGAGGGTGCTAGTTATGCTGTGGTGTTGCGAAGGGTGGCCGAGGCCCTACACCTCGTGCTCTCTACTGTGGCCATCAGGACTAACCTCCTGACAGAAGTGCTTCAGCCAGCAGCTTCTTCTGCGGAGCCGCTGCTTTCCTTCAATGAAGCACTTTCTGACGTCCTTTTGGGCACCTGGTCCAGGCCCACCACAGTGGATCCTGTGGATAGGAACGTGGCCCGACGCCATCGCCTGGCTCCGGGTGACCCCATTTTCCTCTCCCAACACCCCACCCCCAAGAGCTTGGTTGTCCAAGCCTGTGTTTCTCCAACTGCCTTCCCTTCCACACCTCTGGATAGCGAATCCAAGAAACTGGATCAAATCGGAAAGAAGAATGTTCGAGGCATATGAGCTGCAGATTACACACTTTTGCATATATCGCCATCTGGTGTTGGGCCCGGGTGTTTGCAGTTTTTCCTCTTGGAAAGTCTTTGGAAGTCATGAGGTCGGTGACTCCTCCCTTGGTTGGTATTGCACATGGGCTTCGGCTCCATCCTCAGTTTGTTTTTTTCCACCATCGGGCTCGGATGTAATCCTTCGCGCTCCGGTTCCGAACATTCCAGTTCGACGATCGAAGCGGAATCCTCGCTCTCCGCTGTATTGTTCAGATCCTGATCTCCTCCATCACCTTCTTCTTCGACACACCTTCGATTCCAGTCATCGACGGCGGCCTTCAGGCCTATCCAGGCTCCGGTCCCGGCTGATGGAAAGAACTCCATTGAAGAAGTGCCCTCGATGTGGGTCCAAATTCCCCCACACCGATCTTTATGAGGTGTGCAACCTCTGCCTCTCCCCTGAACACGAGGCTCGAAACTGTCCCGCCTGCAAGTCTTTTAGATCCAAAAAGACTATTCGAGATCGAAGGGCCAGACGAAAAATGGCGCACTCCTAGACTTCCATTCCAGTCGACATCTTCGGGGACGACGTCGAAGCTCCGGGACAGCAGCACACCGAAGAGGACCTAGTCGGTGCTTCCGAAGCCGACGACTCGGATGTGGAGGACATCACCCCGGCGCAGAGGGTCGTGAGTAAAATACCCCCCCCCCACACCCGCGCCGGCACCCAAAAAGGGTTCGGTCACGCCTTCGCCTCCGGGCATAGGCAAGACCAAAGACACTGCTTCGAACACCCCACCTTCGGGCCCGGTGAAGAAGCCTAATAAGCCTTCCGGCGGCTCGGGCTCGAGCCAGCCTGCCAGCGGTGCCGAAAAACACCCTTCGGCACCGAAGAAGAGATCGGCCTCTACCTCGATACCGAGCTCCGCACCAAAGCCCTCGGTGTCGAAACCCAGCCTCTCGGTGCCGACCAAACATCATAAGGCCCTCGGCACCGACACTCCCGCGCCGAAGCCTGTCTCGGCACCGACCAAAAAATCGGAGGTTCCAAAAAAGCACGGCACAGACAAGCCTAAAAAGCCATCGGCCCCGTAAACTTCGGCGCCGACCGAACAACCAGTGTCGCAAGAACTATTTACACCCGGATCCTTTGCAAAAGACACTTACCAAGGATCCAAAAACTGGACATTTGGCACTGTCTTCTAAAAAGAGACATTTGGACAAACCAGCTCCACCTCCACCTCCAAAGAGGAAGGACTGTGCTACCTCCCCTTTCAGAGTGCCTTCCCCACCTCCGCCCCCTCCGCCTTCTCCACCCCTGCCTCATCGCTCTCCGACCCCGTCTCCAGACCATGATGATCAGGGGGACCCATACTACAACCCAGAAGATGTGCCACAAGACCCTACCCCTACAGGATCCCCAGACCCATGGGATGATTATAATAATCCAGACATTCTAGATGTCCCACAAGATGACCTTTATCCATCCAGGCCATCTCCACCAGAAGACTCATTAGGTTTTCACCACCTACTTCAGAGGGCGGCACATTATCACGGGGTAGAGCTACACACTGACCCAGTAGAGGAAGATTTCCTCCTAGACACCTTTGATACTGCACATAGGTCTACTGCTATACTACCTATGCTCAAAGGGGTAATAAAACATGCGCCAGAGGTTTTTAAAGACCCAGTCAGGGCTAGGGTCCTCAACCCACGCATAGAGAAGAAGTATAAAGCTGCCCCCACAGATCCTGCCTACATCAAGGGGCCAGCGCCACTGGATTCCCTAGTGGTATCTACTGCAAGGAAGAGATCAAATTCCCAGGCGTCAGGCGAAGCACCACCGCCTGACAAAGAGCCAAAGCTCCTGGACGCGTCAGGAAAACGCACTGCGTCACAGGCAGCCAATATATGGCGTATCGCCAACACTCAAGCGCTATTGGCCAGATACGACAGAGCGCATTATGATGAACTAGAAACCATCATGCACCATCTCCCAGAAAAATACAAAAATAGGGCCAATGAATTAATTCAAGAGGGTAAGACCATAACTAACACCTCTATACGCTGTGCCTTAGACGCAGCAGACACAGCCTCCAGGGCCATTAACACTAGTGTCCTCCTTTGTCGCCACGCTTGGCTGAGAGTTTCAGGCTTTAAACCTGAGGTACAAGCCTCCATATTAAACCATTCATTTGATCAAGAACATTTATTCGGTCCAAAGGTAGATGAGGCCCTTGAGAAGATGAAGAAAGACACAGATACGGCTAAATCTATGGGAGCCCTACAGACACACCCTCCTAGGCGCTTCTTTCGCTGCTCTTCCTTTCGGGACACGGGCAGAGGCTACTCCTCAGATACCGCGTCCACGTCCTACAAATCCCCTGCTCAATCCACCTTCACAAGGGGTTATCAAAGAGGCGGCTATAGAGGCAATAACAATAAAGGCAGAGGCAAAACAAATACCGCCCGCTCTGCCACACCGCCTACCCAATGACTTTCCCCTGCTCCCTCCAGCCCATCCCACTCCGGTCGGGGGCAGACTACAAAATTTCCTTCACGTCTGGGAGTCCATCACATCAGACAGATGGGTGACCCAAATTATTCGTTCAAGGTGCTGGCTAGAACTCACATCTACACCACCCCCCCCTCGTCCACATTCCACCCAGGCAACGCCCAATGTCAAAAGTCCAATTGGCCGCACCCAGCTCGTCCTACCAGCGTGTTACCCCAAGGCATTGTGGTCCATGCAGTAGCATCGGCGAATATGCCTGTGCCAAAATTGTAAGTGAAAGTAAGTGTCGCGTTAGCCATCCCTGGACACGTGTTTCGAGGTAGTTGCCTCTCGTCAGCAGGGAGTAGGTATGTGTGTGGGGTTGCCGCGTAGGCTGCCGAAAAAGTATTCTCAGGTAAAGTACCTCTCATTACGCGCAGGTGCTGGTCCATGGGCTCGTCAGCCCCACCGGCTCAAGAGAGCCTGAATATAAACAAAAGTCCAATTGGCTACACCCCGCCCAATGTCACAAGAACATTCCACGTTACTGAAACAGGAGGTAATCTCCCTCCTACAAAAAGAGGCAATAGAACAGGTCCCTGCCTATCAGCAAAATGTAGGGGTCTACTCCCTATATTTTCTGATACCAAAAAGAGACGAGACTCTACGACCTATCTTAGATCTCCGGCCTCTAAACACATACATACATTCGGACCATTTTCACATGGTAACACTTCAGCAGGTACTTCCGCTCCTCTCCCAGAACGACTTTCTCACCACACTGGACTTGAAAGACGCATACTTTCACATTCCGGTACACCATGCCCACAGAAAGTACCTCAGATTTGTAGTGGACGGGCAACACTACCAGTGCAAGGTGCTCCCATTCGGGGTCACAACAGCACCAAGGGCATTCACCAAGTGCCTAGCGGTAGTGGCGGCACATCTCAGAAGACAGCACATTCACGTCTTCCCATATTTGGACGACTGGCTGATAAAAGCCGCGTCCTACAACCAATGTGTACCCACACCGCCACTACAATCCGACTACTTCACCAACTAGGCTTCACGGTGAACCACCAAAAGTCCCAGCTAACACCATCCCACATAAAGCAATACCTCGGTGCCACCATAGACACCTCAAAAGCCATAGCCTACCCCAATCCGGCCAGGATTGCAAGCATTCAGGCTTTGCGTCAAAAATTCATACTTTAACACTCCCTCCCAGCAAGAGTGTTTATGCAACTGATAGGGATTATGGCCTCTTGCATTTTCATAGTGCCTCATGCAAGACGCCAGATGCGTCCACTCCAAGAGTGCTTAGCGCGCCAATGGAACCAGGCCCAGGGGCAACTGACAGATCTGGTGTTGGTAGACGGTCGCACCCATCGCTCTCTTCAGTGGTGGAACACCACAAATCTTTCCAGACCCGGTTCCACAAATAATCCTGACAACAGACGCATCGCTCTCCGGCTGGGGAGCTCATCTACTACACCTCACAGTGCAGGGCACATGGACGCCGCAACAAAAGTTACTCCACATCAATCATCTGGAGTTACTGGCAATCTTTCTAGCCCTAAAATCCTTTCACACACAGATTTTAGGCAAGGCAGTCCTTATTCGCACAGACAACATGACCGCCATGTACTGCATTCAAAAACAAGGTGGCACACACTCTCCACAGCTCTCTCAACTAGCACAGAGCATACGGAGATGGGCAATTCCACACAAAATCTTTCTCCTAGCCCAGCATGTCCCAGGAGTCCAAAACACCATGGCAGATCTGCTCAGCAGACAGACGCAGCAGATCCACGAGTGGGAACTTCACCCGCAGGTTCTTCACCTGTTCTTTCAGATGTGGGGGCATCCACAGATAGACCTATTCGCCACCCACGAAAACAAAAAATGCCCAAGCTTCGCTGCCAGATACCCACACCCATTGTCCAAAGGCAATGCAATATGGATGAACTGGTCAGGCAAATTTGCGTACGCCTTTCCACCTCTCCCACTAATTCCATTAGTGGTTCGAAAGCTACAACAGCACTCCCTCACACTGATTCTAGTAGCTCCAACATGGGCCAGACAACCGTGGTACACCACGCTGCTGGAACTCTCGGTAGTGCCACACCAAAAGTTGCACCTCTCACCATGCCTCCTAACCCAGAACCATGGAGAGATCAGACACCCGGACCCAGCTCAGCTCAACCTTGCGATCTGGCTCCTGAGATCCTAGAATTCGGATACCTTAACCTTCCCCCCGACTGTATGAACGTTATCAGAGAAGCTAGACGCCCTACCACTAGAGCAAGCTACGCTGCCAAGTGGAAAAGATTTGTTGTTTATTGCCATAACAACACAATCAACCCTCTAGACGCATCACTACAGCATATCATATGCTACTTACTCCATCTACAAAGATGTAACCTAGCATATACATCCATTCGGCTACACCTCGGAGCAATTGCTGCTTACCTACAAAACAGACAGCACCTATCACTTTTCAGAGTGCCTGCCATTAAAGCCTTCATGGAAGGCCTAAAACGAATAATTTCCCCCAGAGTGCCACCCTCACCTGTGTGGAACTTAAATATAGTTCTCACAAGGCTAATGGGACCGCCTTTCGAACCTTTGCATAAATGCGAACTGCAATTCCTCACACGGAAAACAGCTTTCCTTGTAGCCATCACCTCCCTTAGAAGGGTCAGTGAGTTACAAGCACTTACTATACAAGATCCTTTTCTCCAAATGCACCCGAACAAGGTTGTCCTCCGTACCAACCCAAAATTCGTACCCAAAGTTATCTCACCCTTTCATCTAAACCAATCGGTAGAATTACCCGTTTTCTTCTCGCAACCTCAAACTGTTGCAGAAAGGGCTTTACACACACTGGATGTTAAAAGGGCCTTGCTTTACTATATCCAGAGAACACAACTTTTCAGAAAGACAAAGCAACTGTTTGTCTCTTTCTCTCCACCTCATAAAGGCAACTCCATCTCTAAATCAGGGATAGCTAGGTGGATTGTAAAATACATACAGATTTGCTACCACAAAGCAAAACGCACGCTATCTGTTCCCCCTAAAGCCCACTCTACAAGAAAGATAGGGGCTTCTATGGCTTTTCTAGGGAACATCCCATTAGATGATATCTGCAAGGCAGCTACATGGTCAACACCGCACACTTTCACTAAACATTACTGTGTAGATGTGCAAACCAAGCAACAAGCTAGTGTGGGCCAGGCTGTACTAAAAACACTATTTCAAACCACTGCAACAGATACCGGTGGTCGCCGCTAAGGTTGGGAACTGCTATATAGTCTATGCAAAAGTGTGTAATCTGCAGCTCATATGCCTCGAACGGAATATGCTACTTACCAGTATGCATCTGTTCTTGGCATGTAGAGCTGCAGATCTACACACGCCCACCCGCCTCCCCGGCTACCTGTATCTGTTCCAGTCTATCTTATTTAGATACAACACACGTGGGTTTCTTCACTGTTATTACTACGCTCCATCTTTCCTTGTTGGCGAAAAACAATCTGAGGATGGAGCCGAAGCCCATGCGCAATACCAACCAAGGGAGGAGTCACCGACCTCGTGACTTCCAAAGACTTTCCAAGAGGAAAAACAAACTGCAAACATCCGGGCCCAACACCAGATGGCGATCTATGCAAAAGTGTGTAGATCTGCAGCTCTACATGCCAAGAACAGATGCATACTGGTAAGTAGCATATTCCTTTTCTTCCGCCAGTTCTGCGCTGTGGTCCGTGAACACCGCATGCCTCTTGGGCCGTTACTCCCACTCTCTGTGGGATATGGTGGCGCAAGTGCTGCGTCAGAGTCCGGATGGGTCCCGGACAGCTCTCTTTCAGGCTGTTGCAGAGGGGAGAGACGCAGATAAGTTCAAGATTCGTTGTGGCCTAGACACCGACGACTCACTGGGCAGATCGATTGCAACGATGGTGGCGATCCAACGCCACGCCTGGTTGAGGACAACTGGATTTTCGGGGGATGTCCAAAGCACACTTATAGACATGCTTTTTGATGACCGTCGCCTCTTCGGCGACAAAGCAGACACACGTTGAAGCGCTTTAAGGGCTCGCGGGCTATGGCCATGTCCTTGGGACTCTCTGCCGTCCGCCCTCCTCCGCCTTCTGCTTTTCGCTTTTTTTGCGGCACCGGAAGGGGTGCCCAGCAGCGTTCGCAACAGAGCCATAAGCATACGCAGCAACAATCCCAGCGTGGCTGTGGACGCGGGTTCCGCCGTGGCGGACCAAGGGGCCAGCGGGCGGGTCAGTCCACCTCCACCCCGGCCACCACTGCCTCCAAACCTTCCTAGTTGGAACTTTCAGACCTATTAAACGCCAGTGGGCGGCAGGCTTTGCCATCACCTCCCTCACTGGTGCACCATCACATCGGACAGGTGGATTTTAGAGATAGTCCAAAGGGGTTACTCCCTCCCCTTCGAGACTACTCCTCCAGCCATGCCACCTCAGAACCACCGCATGTCGGGGGATCACTTGGTGCTTCTTCAGCAGGAAGTTGTGGCCCTCGTGGCCAAGGGGGCCATTGAGCACGTTCCGACGCCAGAAGTAGGTTGTGGTTGTTATTCCCACTACTTTTTGGTGCCAAAGAAGTACAAGGGCTTGCGTCCTATGTTGGACTTCAGGGATGTCAATCGCTTCCTCCGCAAAGAGAAGTTAAAGATGCTCACTTCGGCTCAGGTCTTGTCTGCTCTCGATCCACAAGACTGGATGGTAGCGCTGGACTTGCAGGATGCTTACTTCCACATCCCAGTCCTGCGGGCCCACCGACGCTACCTGCGGTTCACGGTAGGCCACGAGCACTTTCAGTTCACCGTGCTCCCTTTTGGCCTTACCAGCGCCCCTCGGGTGTTCACGAAAGTGTTGGCGGAGGTCGCAGCTCATCTGCACAGATCAGGGATTTCAGTCTTCCCCTATCTCGACGACTGGTTGTTGATGACGGGCTCTCCCCAGACAGTCTTCTCCCACCTCAAGAGTACGGCCGACCGCCTACATTTGCTGGGGTTCTCTATCAACGTGCCAAAGTCGCACCTGTACCCTCTGAGAAGCAACTCTTCATTGGAGCGGTTCTGGACACGGCACAGATTTGGGTCTATCCTCCCAAACTGCGAGTGTGGGATATTCAGTCTCTGATTCCGATCTTTCAGCCCTTGTCCCGGGTTTTGGTCAGGGGGACCCTGAGGCTGCTGGGCCTCATGGCCTCCTGCATCCTGCTGATCGATCATGCCAGATAGTATGTGCGGGCTCTGCAGTGGTACCTGAAGTTCCAGTGGGCGCAGCATCAGGGGAACCTGTCCGATCACGTCCAGATCTCGGAGGGCACTGCACAACAGTTGCAGTGGTGGCTCACGAGCCGGCATTGGGTCAATGGCAGATCCCTCTCCCTTCCCCAACGGGAGTTTACAATGGTGATGGATGCGTCCCTCCTGGGATGGGGTGGCCACATGGAAGAGGCGGAGATCAGAGGCCTCTGGTCTCCGCCGTAGTCCAAGCTCCATATCACCCTTCTGGAGCTTCGGGCGATCCGACTTGCGCTGAAGGCATTCCTATCCTCTGTCAAGGGGAGCGTAGTGCAGGGGTTCACAGACACCACCGCCTTGTGGTACTGCAGCAAGCAAGGCAGCATGGGGTCGTTGACCCTCTGTCCGGAGGCTCTGTGCCTCTGGACATGGCTGGAACATCAGGGCGGTTTCCTGGTGGTTCAACACCTGGCAGGTTCTCTGAACGCAAGGGCCGCAGGTGCATGATGGATCACGAATGGCGTCTTCACTCTGAGGTGGTGCAAGGTCTTTCACCAGTGGGGACAGCCTTGGTTAGATCTGTTTGCCCCCGAAGATGTCATCAGTTCTGCACGTTGGAATTTCCAAGGCGGCACTCGCTCGGCGATGCTTTTCGTCGCAAGTGGAGTTGCGGTCTGTTGTACAGGCGCGACCGGGCACAAGTCATCCTTGTGGCCCCGGACTGGGCTCGAAGAGTATTGGTATCCTGAGCTACTCAGTATCAGCATCGATCCTCCGATCAGACTGCCTCTTCGGGAGGATCTTCTGTCGCAGCAGCAGGGGATGGTCCTCCACCCAAACCTGTCCAGCCTCCACCTCTTTGCGTGGAGTTTGAGCGGTGGCAGTTGATTCTTTTCGACTTGCCCCCTGAAGTTTGTGATGTCATTCTGGCAGCCAGGTGTCCCTCCACTAAAGTAGTATACGCCTGCAGGTGGTACAAATTTGTGGCATGGTGCGCAGCAAAGGCTGTGGATCCCCCTTTCTGCCCCGCTTTCTGAGGTCCTTTTGTTCCTTCTTTCTTTGGCCCGGCAGGGCTCTGCTCTGAGCACTATCAAAGGTTATCTTTCTGCCATTTCGACCTTTCTCAGGCTTCCTGATCAGCCCTCTCTTTTCAAGTCCCCGGTTGTAAATAGATTTCTCAAAGGCGCATTACACACCTTTTCCCTCCTATTCTGCTTGTCATGCCACAGTGGGACTTGAATCTGGTTCTTACTTATCTTATATGTGCTCCTTTCGAGTCCCTTCAAAACTGTCCTCTTCGTCTCTTGAACTTAAAGACTGCCTTCCTGGTTGCCATCACCTCTGCTAGGCAAGTGAGTGAGCTCCAGGCTCTTTCTTGTAAACCTCCTTTTCTGTCGGTCCATCCGGACAAGGTTGTGCTCAGGCCCCGTCTTTCCTTTTTGCCAAAAGTTATTACGGCCTTTCACATTGGGCAGACCATTACCTTGCCCACCTTCTTTCCTCCTCCGCATCCTTCCAGAGAGGAAGAGAGGCTCCACCGTCTGGACCCAATACGTGCGCTTCCATTTTATCTGAACCGCACACAACAGTTTCGGGTGGATGACCAACTCTTTGTTGGCTACATTGGCACCAAGAAAGGTCGGGAGGTACACAAGAGGACTATCTCCCGCTGGGTTGTCTTGTGTATCAAAGCCAGTTATTCTTTGGCTAAAAAGGAGCCTCCTATTGGGGTGCGTGATCATTCCACTAGAGCAACTGCAGCCACTACTGCATTGGGACGTGCTGTCCCCCTGCAAGACATCTGTCAGGCAGCCACGTGGGCCTCGCTGCACACGTTTACTAAGCATTATTGCCTGTAAAGCCAAGTCCGGAGAGACGGCTTCTTTGGCCGTTCTGTTCTCCAGGACTTTTTGGTGTGATCTTTGTTCGCAGACCCACCACCGGAGTTGGTATTGCTGGGGTATCTTTTCTAAGGTAAGGAATCTATCACTATGTGTTCCTTTCAGATGAACAAGTTACTTACCTTCGGTAACAATATATCTGTAAGAAACATTAGAAGTGATAGATTCCTTACCACCTCACCCATCCTTCCCGTTCTGCAAACTGATTTCTAGGGTTAAGGTTATCCCTTTCAGGGCCCTAGTTTCAACGCACCAGTGGTCAGTATCTTGCATGGCTCTGCGTTCCTGGCGCCGAAAGTCGTGTGCAGAACGGACGTCAGCGTGCGTGGGTGGCGTCTAAATATCACCCGTGATGTCATCTCGGCGACCGCGATGCCAACGACGGACGCGGAGCCGCACGACGCCGCCTACCAACGCGCATGGGGTACTGCTGACAAACTTTCCGAATCCAGTCTGACGCCTGGGGGTAAGTTTAAGGTAAGGAATCTATCACTACTAATGTTTCTTACAGATATATCGTTACCGAAGGTAAGTAACTTGTTCTTTCGGCAGCAGGATTGTTACCAGATTACATTACACCTATTGGCAACACAGGGCTTGTTAGGATGAATCGAGATTTTTACTAAATTCCTGAACCTGTGTAAGCCAGAGTCGAGTGGAGGGGAACAACCTTTGCAACAAGGTATTCACATCGCATTACCTTTAAAACACGGTCGTTACAACACCGCATTGTTGCAACGCAGTAACGTTACAACACAAGTTGTTACAACGACTCTAGATGGCACTCTAAACTAAGGAATAGTATAATTTACTATTCCAAAACCTTCCCTACTGTTGCACACACTGGAGTTGGAATAGTAAATTACACTATTCCTAAGTCCAACGCACCATCTAGATCAAGTCGTAATGACTTGCGTTGTAATGGTACAGCGTTGTAACAACGCAGTCGTTCTAACGACTGTGTTGTAAAAGCACGCGATGTACTGCCTCATGTTGTAATGAGACATATTCCTAGTTAAGTTTGAATAGGTAATTTGCCTGCCCTTCGACGATGTTCGACATCAGACTGAATGCTATAATGCTTGGCAAAGTTGTAACCTGACCTCCAAGCTTCAGTGTTGTAAATCTCACTTACTGAGAATGTCCCCAACAGAGTAGTAAGGACTCCCTCACCTGTAATTAACTATGTTTTACAAACGGGGACCCGTCAACATTTTGATAAGCAGTGGCACTAGAAAGAATTCTTCTATCTATGGATGGATTTGACGGTGCCAAACCAGTAGAGGTAGCACCATAGATAATAAATATCTATTTTGTATCCATCATCTGTTAGTATAAAAACAGTGCACCCTTTCCTTTAGGTGCCCTGACTGAAAGATTTTAATTGATTACTCTTGATGTCATAAAGGCACAATATTGTTGCATTCAAACTGAGTGCCCAGTTACCTCTTTTAGTCCTTGACTCTGTGAGGGTAGCACATTCGAGCTGTCGAGTCTTACTCCTGGATGTGGTGTGTGGTTAGAAATTCAAGGAGTAGGGCACCTTAGACAACCCCTAATAAATTGGGTGTCAGTGCAGTTCTTTACTGTACACAAGAACATTGCTTTGCTACAGGTAAGTAAAATGATCAACATATTTACTTATTTCCAGTAGCCGTGCCTCCCTTCTTTTGTTCCAGAGGTGCAACTACAAATACGTTTTTAGCACTTATACATGCAAGTCCAGAAGAAGCACTAGGCCAGGGAGTTTGAACAGGAAAAGCTGAGAGTGATGCATATGAATGAGATTAAGGAAAGAGAGGTGAGGGCATTACTGGAGAGGAATCTTGCCAGTACCATGAGGCTGAAGGAGTTGAACACCGCCTGTAGCTTCTGCCTCAAGTAACTCATCCTCCTAATCTTCTCAAAGCGACCATACAGACTGTGCCACTAGTGAGATGGGATGCTGCAGCTGTCAAGTTTCAAGTTTGCTTGCGAGAATCAGAAGCTGAATGGGGAAGACCGGCCAGTGACTCTGTTGACTCTGCTGAGTTATTTTCCCTGAGTGGGAATGACATTATTCTTGAATTTTGGCAGTCAACGTGACGTATGAGTGCATGTAGGATGAGTTTGTTAGACTGTTTTTGATAACTTAACGCTGTTCGTTGGCCCTTGTTTGGCATTAAAAACTAAAAGAGCTGTATGTTTTCCATAATGTGCAGCTAAATGCTGCTCCAATTTGTCATGTTTTTGAGCACATCCATTTTGTCACTCTCACCTCTGGCAAACTGTTGTCTAGCAGAAAATGGGAATGTACTCCTTAATGTTGTAAAATATCCTCAGAAACCAATAATAAGCACAAGGATGATAATATGATCTGATAACAGGCAACACAATTGTAAAATGTTAGCGTATATATCTGAATGGTAAAATGCATGCAAATTGGCCTGAGTTACGAATGTGTACTAATAAGACTGAAATGTGTTACAGATGAATCTTAGTGGTATGGTAATAGGTATTTTTTATTGTAGTTATCCTCAAAGGGATCTCCGTAAGCTGTCTCTTGGCCAGTTTCGGCACACCCTAATTTAAAACCAAAAAGATTTCAAGAATATGAGTAAGAACATTAAAGTCGCATGAGTGATGAGTAGGAGGGAGACTTACATAAACTTGGTACGATTTTATTGACTGAACCTCTCCTGAAAGATAGATTGTGCAGTGCATTTGAGACTGCTCGTTACTGATTCTCATATTGGTCATTCAAGTACCTGTAGCAGCAACTAGTTGGCCACCAACCCAGAGCTAAAACGCTTAAATGGCTTGCACAGCAAAAACAGTCCGGCTCCCTCAATAAATTTAGAGCTCTGCGTCGGACTTTATGAAGCGCAACTTCCTGTCATACAAGGAAACACAGTCGACCAAGACTAGAGGATCAAACGTGCACGTCAGACAAGTCAACCAACGCATCCCGTACTGAATCGAAGAACATACCAGCCAACACTGTTCTAATTGTTCTTACTCGCAGTTAATGCTGGGATAGTTAACATTAAGGTTTTATCCTAGCACTGCAAATGGACATTAATCTACTGAGTGAAAGGGCCCATTTAAAGGACCAGAAAAGTGGGTCCATAAATGCAGTATCCTAATGCACTAGCACTTTAGTTTTAACCTGGACTACTGCTTTTATGATTCTGTTGATTTTAGCGCACCCAGATATCGCAGCCAGTACACGCACATCGGCTACGAACTTAAAACCTTATGTTCGAGGCATATGAGCTGCAAATCACACACTAGCATAGTAGATCGCCATCTGGTGTTGGGCTCGGATGCTTGCACGTTGTGGTTGTCTTGGAAGAAGTCTTTGTGGTCACGAGATAGGTGACTCCTCCCTTGGATGATAGTGCACATGGGCATCAACTTCATCGTTAGATTGTTTTTTTCCGCTATTTGGTTCGGATGCAACTTTTGTCACTCTCACCTCTGGCATACTGTTGTCTAGCAGAAAATGGGAATGTACTCCTTAATGTTGTAAAATATCCTCAGAAACCAATAATACGCACAAGGATGATAATATGATCTGATAACAGGCAACACAATTGTAAAATGCTAGCGTATATATCTGTATGGTAAAATGCATGCAAATTGGCCTGAGTTACGAATGTGTACTAATAAAAGACTGAAATGTGTTACAGATGAATCTTAGTGTTATGGTAATAGGTATTTTTATTTTAGTATCCTCAAAGGGATCTCCGTAAGCTGTGTCTTGGCCAGTTTCGGCACACCCTAATTTAAAACCAAAAAGATTTCAAGAATGTGAGTAAGAACATTAAAGTCTCGGGGAGAACATGGCGGCCATATAAGCACGTAGGTCGCAGCTCCAGAAGCCCCCGGTCGAGTCGAGACATGCATTGTGCCTAAAACTCATTACAAACTATTCTAATCGCCGAGTATTCGTACCTCTTTGTTTTCATGTGCCTCAAACGGGGGTTTAGCTCTGTGTCATCTTGCATCCTCCGGAATCCGGACAGTGGTCCGCGTTGTGTTTCAGCCGCCCTGGAGCTCAGGAAAAGACGGAGGGCAGCACGCGAGGCTATCCCGGGACGAGCAGTGGCAGCGTCAGCACATACGCTGTAGCTGCACGTCCGGACTGCTTGGAAGTTGGAGCTTCCTCGAGGCAGCCATCTGCCATTTCCAGAATTTCCAGCTGCAAAGTGGAAAAATTACAGGTCGTGAAAGGTAGGCAACCTACTGAGGAGATCCTGTTTTGTGGTTCTGGTAGCCGTGCTGAAGTGGAGGGGGAAAGGAGGAACAAAGTAGACCAAAGTAAGTGTATTAAGCAAAAAGGGGGGCAGTTATTCGAGCGTGATTCAGCCTCCCCTGGCCTGACTACTGTAACTTCCGAGCACCCACAAAAGGGGTTACCCAAGTGTAGTCGAAGCGGGATTTTAAAAAGGACAAAAAACAAAAGAAGAGAGGGGATTATATAGATCTTAAAATTAAGATCACACCATCTTTACGCTCTTTCTTTAAAGTCCAGCCTTCAGTACTTGCCCTAAAAAGACCTTCGCAACCTGCACTAGTAGATTTAAAATTAAGCTCCAGTGCAATTGCAGTGACTACGGCTAGCATGGCTACTGATTCTACCCCCAATGCTATGAGTGGTGTGGAGAATGGTATAAA
Source organism: Triturus cristatus (assembly GCF_964204655.1). Lineage (NCBI taxonomy): Eukaryota > Metazoa > Chordata > Amphibia > Caudata > Salamandridae > Triturus > Triturus cristatus. Next base: position 102,916,933 of record NC_140587.1, read on the forward strand.
TTCAGAGCAGGGGTGCCCCAAGGGGAATGCTGTGAATAAGGGCCTCGCAAACTCTGATATACCTGAACCCCTTCACGAGGTGATTATCTCTATTGACACCCTAAATATAGGTCGTATGGGTCATGTTACTGGTGGTGACCATGTTGAAAACAGGTCAGATGCTAGTATCTTGCGTATTACAAGCCCAGATATAAATTCAACAGTCAGTATAGCTCCTAGTAGTAGAGACCTGGATATCCAGTCATGCGCACCTCCGGTCAACTCGTTAGAGATAATGATGGGGAGCTTATCGGCGGAAATAAGGAGCGGGTTTGCGAAGTCAGAGGCAAACCAGCGTGAGATTCGCGGATTTTGTGAATCTCTGGAGAAGAAACTAGATACACTAGCAGACAGGACAGAGATCTGGAGGACACAGTTGAGGAGCTAAAAAAGGACCTCGTCAACAATAAAATGGAACTCCAAGCATTTGCGCAAAGAGGAACAGGGGCTTCTGGAGAAGGTTGAGCAGTTGGAGAATAACTCAAGAAAAAATAATCTGAGGATACTTAACGTTCCGGAAGGAAAAGAGAGGGAGGACCTAAAAACATATGTAGTAGCTCTCATAAAAGCAGCAGTTGAGGTGGAGAAGAGCGAGATGGAGATTGCCAAAGACATTCAAAGAATACATAGGAACCCCTTTAAAAGAGCCCCGGGGAGAACAAAGGCAAGGAAGATCTTGATAAACTTCCATACTTATGCTCTTACAGAAAAAATATTGACAGCTGCACTAAAACTTAAAACCCTAAAGGGTTCTGATTTTTCTTTTGAAATACGATCAGATCTATCACGAGCCACATTAGATAGACAGTGGGAACTTGGGAGGCGTATGGATGACTTTAAAAAAAGTGGGGGCAACTGTACAGCTCAAATTCCCAGCCTCTCTACGAGTTATGTTTAATAACAAAATGTATATGGTTAGGAGCATAAGAGAGGCAGAGGATTTGCTAGGAAGCATTAAGGGGGGAAATGGAGATGGAGGGAATAGAGGAGGAAACTAGTAAAAAAAAAGATGATAGGTTCTTAGGTACTCGTATTGAATATATACTATAGGCACACATATAGGAGGCGATTCTCTCTCTTTTTTTCTTTGCTAAGAGTTAGGCATTTCTTACATTTAATGAGATTTATTGAGATTTGGCGAGACGGTGGGGGGTCAATGGAGCAAAAGTGTAACTTGGACTAACACCATGTCCAAATGGAAGAAGCAGGGGTGGGTTATCCAGGGGAGGGTGGGGGAGGGAAGGGTGTCGCAGGGTGGGGAGCATATGGGAACAAATAATAAAAAATCCTCAAACACCTCAGTATTGGTTCTTATATTTAGAATTGCATTATCAAAGATATGTCCATACAGATATTAACTTGGAATATTAATGGGTTACGGGTGAAGGGTCGAAGGGCCAGGCTACTCCAATATCTAAAAGGCTCCCCCGCACAAATATTAATCCTACAAGAAACCCACCTATTGAAAAAGGAGTGTCTAGATATCTTTGAAAAATTAAGATGGGTACAACAAGTTTTTTGTACAGATCAGAGTGGGAATACCAGGGGGGTGGCCATAATAGTAAAAAAACAGACAAAAGTCTGGGTAACACGTATAAAAACAGACAAGGGGGGCAGATGGATTAATACAGAAGCTAAAATTGATGATAGAGCATTGACGTTAGCAGGCTATTATGGCCCGAACTATGATGATGGTGAACCATTGATAAACCTATTTTCTAATCTCCTGGATTTCACTTTTCCGATAATTATGGGAGGTGATTTTAATGTTGTGCTAGATTTAAAATTGGATAAATCAAGTAAAACCAGAACCATACCAACCCCAAATTCACGTGCACTATTAAAAAACTTGATTCAACATACAATATGTGATCTTTGGAGAGAAAGAGCAGGGACCTTACAGGGAATATCCTTCCATAATAAAAAATATGGCAGCAGGTCCAGAATTTACTATTTTCTTGTTGATTGGGGTCTTAGAGATGATATTTTAGACATTAAATATAAGGCGGCTCATTTATCAGATCACTCAGCGGTACTTTTAACTCTAAAAAAATAGTAGTGAGTGTGAAGAGATCAGGTGGACACTGGATCGAACTATACTAATGGATACCGAAGCAATGGAAAAGCTTAAAGCTGACGTTAAAGATTTCATAGAGATTAATATAGGCTCGGCATCAAACGGAATAGTGTGGGACAGTCTAAAGGCCTTTATAAGGGGCAAAATCTCCAGTATAACGATCCATAGAAATAGGAAATACAGAAGAGAAATATCACAACTAGAGGAAGAGATGAAAAACATAGAACTAAAAATAAGAGGATCTGAATCAGAGGGGAAAAAAGAGGAGCTTGGGAAGCAGCTACTATTTAAGATGAATCAATTATCAGAGATTCACCAATTAAGAGTTAAAAAAAGGTGGGAGACCAGTAAGCTGGCACACTTTGAGTATGGCGAGGGGACGGGAAATCTTTTTAGCTTGGAAAGTCAAGTCAGAACGGAGCTGGAATAGGATTAAGGAGATCAAAGAAGAACGCTCTGGAGCCATACTAAGTAGGGAGACAGAGATAAGAGAGACTTTCAAATACTTCTTTAGTGATCTATATACAGAAGAAAAAGAGGATATTGTAGGAACTGAGGTAAAGGATTGGCTTAATGAATCTATTAGTCCTATAGATAATAGTCAACATAATATTCTAAATCAAGCAATTAGTAAGGAAGAAGTAGTTAAAGTAATTCATTCCAGTAAAGGAGGCAAAGCGGCAGGGCCAGATGGCATCCCAACAGAGATGTACAAGATCTTAGTCGATGAGATATCCCCACTCTTAACATCAGTGATAAATGATATTAGATCAAGGAATACAATTACCAAAATCGTGGAACGAGGCGACAATTACCCTTATTTTGAAACCTGGTAAAAATCCTGTATCCTGTGAGTCTTACAGATCAATATCACTTTTTTTTTTAATTCAGATTATACATTTTTTACTAAAATGTTATCCGACAGGTTAGCCAAAATTGCGGGGTATATTATCCATGAAGACCAGAGAGGTTTTGTAAAAGGAAGATATCTACATGAGCTCTCTTATGAGCTTGTTGGGGCTATCGATTTTGCAACTTGCCTTAGTACACCGTTAGCTATAACAACTTTGGACGCCTCTAAGGCATTCAATAAGGTCCGATGGTCTTACCTGTTCTCTGTATTAAAAAGTTATAATTTGGGTGATAATTTCTGTCAGGCTATTAAGCTAATATATAAAGATCCAGTTGCAAGAGTATTAGTTAATGGCAAATTATCTTCTTCTTTCAAGATCTTTAGAGGCACAAGACAAGGTTGCCCCCTTTCTCCTCTTTTATTTAATTTATATATGGAACCCTTGGCCTTTAGAATTAGACATTCAATTGACATTCCACCATTTTGTCAGGGTAACTGGGTTAAAAAAGTGGCTTTATATGCTGACGATCTCATGGTATACTCGACTAATCTAGATGCTGCTCTGCCTATTATTGTTCGTATAGCGACAGACTTTGGAAGAATATCGGGGTATTCTGTAAACAAATTTAAGACCGAAGCTATGATATGGAACCAGGTCAGCTGTAATCCATTAGTTTAAAAGGAGATCCGATATCTTGGTCTTAGTCCAGGACATTAATCAAATTGCTGAAATAAATTTAAGAAGAGTGCTCAAAGAGATAGCTCAATTAATGAAAAACTGGATGTATCTCCCATTAACTATTCTAGGGAGAGTCAACCTGGTAAAAATGAGTATCCTGCCGAAAATCACTTTTATATTTAATTCATTACTGTTACATTTTAACACTGCTACCATACACAGTATCCAGCAAGCAATTAATTCTTTTATTTGGGCTAACAAAGGGATTAGGATTTCTTGGAAGAAGCTACGCAGAAGAAGGGGGAAGGGGGGTCTAACTCTACCCGATATTCAGCTGTATGCGTGGGCCTTCCAATTAAAAAAACTCCAGAGTGCTCTTAAAGATCCCTGATAGATCTGTAATAGGCTCAATGTTTATAGCCATGCTAAAAGAGCAAAAAATAAAACCTGATGGCTTTCTCTTTAAATTTTGGCGATCCTAAATTCTTCAAAAAAGTTAAATTGAAGGTACTGCACTCGATGTCATCAATGTGGTATCATATACGATGTTCGCTGAAAATAGATGTTCGAGGCATATGAGCTGCATATTACACACTTTTGCATAGATCGCCATCTGGTGTTGGGGCCGGATATTTGCAGTTTGTTTTTCCTTTTGGAAAGTCTTTGGAAGTCACGAGGTCGGTGGCTCCTCCCTTGGATCGTATTGAGCATGGGCTTCGGCTCCATCCTCAGATTGTTTTTTTCCGCCATCGGGCTCGGAAGTGATACTTCGCGCTCCGGTTCCGAACAGCTTCCAGTTCGACTATCGACGCGCAATCCTCACCCCAATCGCTGTATTGTTTCGATCACGATCTCTTCAATCAACGCGCCTCCTCATCGACACAAACCTTTGGTTCCAGTCGACGGCGGCCTTCGGGCCTACCCAGGCTCCGGTCCCGGCTCACGGAAAGAACTCCATTTAAAAAGTGCCCTCAATGTGGGTCCAAATTCCCCCACACCGATCTTCATGTGGTATGCAACCTTTGCCTCTCCCCAGAACACGAGGCTGGAGACTGTCCGGCCTGTAAGTCTTTTCGATCCAAAAAGACTATTCGGGACCGAAGAGCTAGAAGGAACATGGCACACTCCTCGACGTCCATTCCAGTCGACATCTTCGGAGACGACATCGACGATCCGGAACATCATCGGACCGAAGAGGGCCTCCTCAGCGCTTCCGAGGCCGACGAGTCAGATGTGGAGGACATCACCCCGGCGCAGAGGGTCGTGAGTACCAATCTAGCGGCGACACCCATAAAGGCTTCGGTCACACCTTCGCCTCTGGGCCTAGGCAAGACCAGAGACACTGCTTCACACACCCCACCTTCGGGCCCGGTGAAGAAGCCAAGTAAGCCTTCAGGCGGCTCCGGCTCGAGCCAGCCTGCCAGCGGTGCCGAGAAACACACTTCGGCACTGAAAAGAAGAGGGACTCCACCTCGACACCGAGCTTCGTACCGAAGCCCTCGGGGTCGAAACCCAGCCCTTCGGCACCGACCAAACCACCCAAAGCCACCGGCACCGACACTTCCAAGCCGAAGCCCATCTCGGCGCCGACCAAGAGACCGGAGAGTCCCAAGCCGGGTTCTAAACATCAAACCGGCACAGAAAAACCTACAAAATCATCGGCCCCGAAGCCTTCGGCGCCGACGGACTAAATTTCCTCACTGGAGCTATTTACACCGGATCCCTTGCAAAAAACTCTTACCAAGGATCCAAAAACTGGACATTTGACACTCTCTACTAAAAAGACATTTGGAGAAGCCGGCTCCGCCTCCACCTCCAAAGAGGAAGGACTCTGCTACCTCTCCATTCAGAATACCTTCCCCTCCACCTCCACCTCCTCCTCCTTCCCCACCTCCACCCCATCCACCCTCTCCACCCCCACCTCATCGTTCTCCTACTCCGTCTCCAGACGATGATGATCACGGGGACCCATATTATGATACAGGGGATGTGCCACAAGACCCCACCCCTACAGGATCTCCAGATCCATGGGACGATTACCATATACCAGATATCCCCAACGCCCCACAAGACGATATTTACCTTTCTAGACCATCTCCGCCAGAAGATTCATTAGGGTTTAACCATCTTCTGCAAAGGGCAGCACATTATCATGGGGTGGACATGCATAATGACCCTGTGGAGGAAGATTTCCTCCTAGACACATTCGATACTACACAGAGGTCCACCTCCATACTGCCCGTGCTCAAAGGGGTGGTAAAGCATGCGGCAGAAGTTTTTAAAGACCCAGTTAGAGCCAGGGTCCTTAACCCACGTATTGAAAAGAAATACAAACCTGCTCCCTCAGACCCCGCTTACATCAGGGGACCAGCGCCACTTGATTCCTTAGTGGTCTCTACAGCACGTAAAAGGGCAAACTCACAAGCGTCAGGTGATGCACCTCCACCTGACAAGGAGTCAAAACTGCTAGATGCTTCAGGCAAAAGCACAGCATCCCAGGCCGCCAACATATGGCGTATAGCAAACACTCAGGCACTGCTGGCCAGATATAACAGGGCTCATTATGACCAATTAGAGAGCACAATGCAACATCTCCATGAAAAATATAAAAGTAAAGCCAACGAGTTGATTCAAGAGGGTAACACTCACAAACACCTCTATACGTTGTGCCCTAGATGCAGCAGACACAGCCTCCAGGGCCATTAACACCAGAGTCCTTCTCCGTCGTCATGCTTGGTTAAGGGTATCTGGTTTTAAACCAGAAGTACAATCCTCCATCCTTAACCACCCCTTTGACCAGGAACATCTATTCGGGCCAAAGGTGGATAAGGCCTTAGAAAAGATGAAAAAGGACACTGATACCGCAAAATCCATGGGGGCCTTACAGTCTCACCCGCCTAGACGCTCCTTTCGCCGCTCATCCTTTCGGAGTGCATCCAGAGGCTACTCCTCAGACACAGCGTCCACCTCGTACAAGTCACCTACCCAGACCACCTTTAGAAAGGGTTATCAAAGAGGTGGCTACAGGGGTAACAACAACAAGGGCAGAGGCAAAACAAACCACGGCCGTTCTGCCACACCCACTACCCAATTACTTCCCCCCGCTCCCCCCAGACCATTCCACTCCAGTCAGGGGGCAGACTCACAAATTTCCTTCATGTCTGGGAGACCATCACCTCAGACAAGTGGGTGACCCAAATAATTCAGTCAGGATACTGCCTGGAATTAACATCTACCCCCCCCCCCCCCCCCCCCAAACATTCCACCCAGGCAACACCCAATGTCACAACATTTAGCATTGTTAAAGCAGGAGGTAATCTCCCTCCTACAAAAACAGGCAATAGAACACGTTTCTGTCAATCAGCAAAATTTAGGGGTCTACTCCCTATATTTTCTAATACCAAAAAGGGATGAGATTCTACGACCTATTCTAGATCTCCGGCCCCTAAACACATACATACACTCAGACCATTTTCACATGGTAACGCTTCAGCAGGTACTTCAGCTCATCTCCCAGAACAACTTTCTCACCACACTGGACTTGAAAGACGCATATTTCCACATTCCAGTACACCATGCTTACAAAAAGTACCTCAGATTTGTAGTGGACGGACAACACTACCAATTCAAAGTACTCCCGTTTGGAGTCACAACATCACCACGGGTATTCACCAAGTGCCTAGCGGTGGTGGCGGCAGACCTCAGAAAACAGCACATTCACGTCTTCCCATACTTGGACGATTGGCTAATAAAAGCCACTTCATACAACCAATGTGTACACCACACCGCCACCACAATCCATCGACTTCACCAACTGGGCTTCAGGGTGAACCACCAATAGTCCCAGCTAACACCATCCCACATAAAACAATACCTCAGTGCCACCATAGACACCTCAAAAGCAATGGCCTACCCCAATCCGGCCAGGATTGCAAGCATTCAGGCTTTGCGACAAAAATTCATACCTCAACACTCTCTTCCAGCACGAGTGTTTATGCAACTCATAGGGATGATGGCCTCTTGCATTTTTGTAGTTCCCCACGCAAGACTCCAGATGCGTCCACTCCAAGAGTGCTTAGCACACCAATGGAACCAGGCCCAGGGGAAACTGACAGATCTGGTGTTGGTAGACGGTCGCACCCATCGCTCTCTTCAGTGGTGGAACACCACAAATCTTTCCAGACCCGGTTCCACAAATAATCCTGACAACAGACGCATCGCTCTCCGGCTGGGGAGCTCATCTACTACACCTCACAGTGCAGGGCACATGGACGCCGCAACAAAAGTTACTCCATATCAACCATCTGGAGTTACTGGCAATCTTTCTAGCCCTGAAATCTTTTCAAACACAAATTTCAGGCAAGGCAGTCCTCATTCGCACCGACAACATGACAGCCATGTATTATATTCAAAAACAAGGCGGCACACACTCTCCACAGCTCTCTCAATTAGCACAGAGCATATGGAGATGGGCAATTCCCCACAAAATCTTTCTCCTGGCTCAACATGTCCCAGGAGTCCAAAACACAATGGCAGATCTGCTCAGCAGACAGACACAACAGATCCACGAGTGGGAACTTCACCCACAGGTTCTTCATCTGTTCTTTCAAATTTGGGGGCATCCACAGATGGACCTCTTCGCCACCCACGAAAACACAAAATGCCCAAGCTTCGCCGCCAGATACCCACACCCATTGTCCAACGGAAATACGATATGGATGAACTGGTCAGGCAAATTTGCGTACGCTTTTCCGCCTCTCCCACTCATTCCATTAGTGGTGTGAAAGCTACAACAGCACTCCCTCACACTAATCGTAGTAGCTCCAACGTGGGCCAGACAACCGTGGTACACCACGCTGCTGGAACTCTCAGTAGTACCGCACCAAAAGCTACACCTCTCACCATGCCTCCTAACCCAGAACCATGGAGAGATCAGGCACCCGGACCCAGCTTAGCTCTACCTTGCGATTTGGCTTCTCAAATCCTAGAATTCGGCTACCTAAATCTTCCCCCTGACAGTATGAACGTCATCAGAGAAGCTAGACACCCTACCACTAGAGCCTGCTACGCTGCCAAGTGGAAAAGATGTGTTGTTTATTGCCATAACACAATCAATCCTCTACACGTGTCTATACAACACATCATATGCTACTTACTCCACCTACAAAGGTGTAATCTAGACTAATCATCCATTCGACTACACCTCGCAACAATTGCAGCTTACTTACAAAACAGGCAGCACCTATCGCTTTTCAGAGTACCTGCCATTAAAGCCTTCATGGAAGGCCTCAAAAGAATAATTCCCCTCAGAGTACCACCCTCACCTGTGTGGAACTTAAATATCGTTCTCACAAGGCTGATGGGGCCTCCCTTCGAACCTTTGCATAAATGCGAACTGCAATTCCTCACCTGGAAAACAGCTTTCCTTGTAGCTATCACTTCCCTTAGAAGGGTTAGTGAGATACAAGCACTTACCATATAAGAACCTTTTTTTCAAATGCACCAGAACAAGGTTGTTCTCCGTACCAACCCAAAATTCCTACCTACGGTCATTTCCCCTTTTCACCTAAACCAATCTGTAGAATTACCAGTAATTTTCTCGCAACCTCAGACCGTTGCAGAAAGGGCTCTGCATACACTAGATGTCAAACGAGCCTTACTTTACTATATCCAGAGAACACAACCCTTCCGAAAGACCAAACAACTGTTTGTCTCTTTCTCTCCACCACTCAAGGGCAACCCCATCTCAAAATCAAGGATAGCTAGGTGGATTGTTAAATGCATCCAGATCTGCTACCACAAAGCAAAACAAACACTTTCCGTTCCCCCTAAAGCCCATTCTACACGGAAGATAGGGGCTTCCATGGCATTTCTAGGGAACATCCCACTAGAGTATATCTGCAAAGCAGCTACATGGTCAACATCGCACACTTTCACTAAACAGTATTGTGTAGATGTGCAAACCAAGCAACAAGCTAGTGTGGGCCAGGCTGTACTAAAAACACTTTTTCAGACTACTGCAACAGATACCGGTGGTCGCCGCTAGGGTTGGGAACTGCTATATAGTCTATGCAAAAGTGTGTAATCTGTAGCTCATATGCCTTGAACGGAATATGCTACTTACCAGTATGCATCTGTTCTTGGCATGTAGAGCTGCAGATCTACACACGCCTCCCCGGCTACCTGTATCTGTTCCAGTCTATCTTATTTAGATATAATACACATGGGTTTCCTCACTGTGATTACTACGCTCCATCTTTCCCTGCTGGCGAAAAACAATCTGAGGATGGAGCCGAAGCCCATGCGCAATACGATCCAAGGGAGGAGTCACCGACCTCGTGACTTCCAAAGACTTTCCAAAAGGAAAAACAAACTGCAAACATCCGGGCCCAACACCAGATGGCGATCTATGCAAAAGTGTGTAGATCTGCAGCTCTACATGCCAAGAACAGATGCATACTGGTAAGTAGCATATTCCTATTATTCTCATTCTGCCCCGATTTGGGATTCCCCAGGGACCCCCGAGTGTCTTAATGATAAATTGGCACTCTCAATCAGAGAAGCCAAATTAAACATCTGGGGAGATCTGTCTAGAGATGGACATTTGCTACCTTGGTATGACTTAAATGGTTTGATGATGGGCTCCCTTTCAAAATTTAAGTACCTTCAATTAAAAAGTTGGGCGCAAAGCAAGGCGTCGACATTGGGTACAAATAACATCCTGGAAGATCAACTGATAAGTAAGCCACCGGGAAGCAAAGAAATATCTCTTTGGTATTGGTACCTTCAAGACAGCATGGATGGAGAATTCACTTTGGCGGAGGAGCTGTGGGGAAAGCACTTGCCTGGTGACCAGTTGCAGAACATTTGGCAAGTATCTATGCGCACTCTTTACAACACAGTTAAACCCGCTTTTTTAAGAAGAAACCACCTTTTCTCACTTCATAGGGTTAACATATCACCAGAGAAACTCTCTAAGATGGGGAACGGAAGCCGAACCAGTTGTGCGAAATGTGGGTTGGAAAAGGCAACCGATGTCCATATGTTCTTTCTATGTCCAGAAATCAGTGAGTTCTGGAGCCAAGTAGAAACAACCATCACAAGTATTTTGGGTCGGCTAATAAAGGTAAGCCTAGAGATTTGTTGTTTTATGCTATATTATTGGCCAGAAGGGAAATATGTCGTAAATGGGTAAGCAACATAACTCCACAACATTCGGATTGGTTGGAATCCCTAATATATATTTTTCGAATGGATCTTTCAGGGAAAATGTCCAAAAAGAAAGCTTTCTGGAATCCATTAATTGTTTGGCTGGAAGGTGAATGAAGTAATGGTTGAGGTTATATGTTCGAGGCATATGAGCTGCAGATCACACACTGAGGATAAGATCGCCATCTGGTGTTGGGCTCGGATGATTGCAGGTTGTTGTTGTCTTCGGAAGAAGTCTTTGGTCACGAGGTTGGTGACTCCTCCCCTGGACAACAGTGCGCATGGGCATCCACTCCATCGTCAGATTGTTTTTTTCCGCCATTGGGTTCGGATGAACTTTTTTCCGCTCCAGCAGAAAACTTCCAGCAATCGATTTAACTCTTTAATTTTCATTCCATCGACGTCGACATCAACTCGGACCGGTTCCGGAAGCGGCTGATGGACAGGACACCCTTCAAAAAATGCCCCCAGTGTGGAGCGAAGTTCCCCCACAGTGACCACCACGAGGTTTGTAACCTCTGCCTGTCGCCGGAACACAACGAATCGACCTGTCCAGCCTGTGCCGCTTTCCGTTCGAAGAAGACCCTCCGGGACCGAAGAGCTCGACGCCATATTATGGCCAAACCAGCTCCAGAACCGGAGGACATCTTTGCTCAAGATGTTCCTGAAGATGACACCGAAGATCTCGAGATCGTGTCCGAGGCCGACGATTCCGATGACCTCATCACTCCAGGGCAGCGTGTGAGTACCACCCCCCCTGCCCCTGCCCCATCCAAAAAGACAGTGGTCAAGACTCCGCCAGCTGGGCCCAGTCGCGACTGGAAATCCTCTTCAGAAGCCCCGCCCTCGGGCCCGGCTCCGAAGACATCTAAGCCTGTAGGTGGCTCGGGCTCGAGCAAACCTCATGTGATTGTGCCTTTAACACCCTCGGCACCGAAAAAACCACTGTCGGCACCGAAACAGGCTTCAAGACCGAAATCTCCTTCGTCACCGAAACGTTCCTCGGCACCGAAGTCTCCACCGGCGCCGAAACGTTCTTCGACATAGATGCCTAAAAGTCCCTCGGCCCCGAAGCCATCGGCACCGAAACATACATCGGCACCGAAAACTCCATCGGCTCCGAAAAATCCATCGGAACCGAAACATCCTTCGGCACCGAAAACTTCATCGGCACCGAAAACTACGTCCACACCGAAAAAAGCTCATAAAGACCCGAAACAGCCGTCGCCGTCGCCGCCACCACCTTCGGAGCCAGATGAACTTTTTCGCCCAGATCCTACTCAAAAGCGGATCTACATCAATCCCGACACTGGACATGTGACTGCCGTCCCATATAAGAATCGGAAGCTGGACATCACACCTCCTCCAGCTCCCATACGGAAAAAGGACTGTGCCACTTCACCACTTCGTCCTTCCTCTCCTGTATTACCTCCTAACCCGTCCCCCCCTCCTCCTCCTCCTCCTCCTTCTCCTTTACTCTTACCTTTACCATCTCCCGATCATTCACCTCCTCCACAGGATGATAATGATGACTTGGGGGGAGGGGCGGACCCTGATTTATTTAATGATCCTGTTGATCCACACGACCCTTTTACATTTCCAGGCACAGCACCAGTAGATGACTGGTCTTATCCAATGCCTGACATGCCTGACCCCACTACCTACCCCTCCAAGCCCTCCCCTCCTGATGACCATTTAGGGTTTGGCCAACTAATAAATAGGGCAGCAACATTCCATGGTGTCACTATGCACACGGATCCCCTTGAATAGGACTTTCTCCTCGATACTTTTGAGCAGTCACAAAAAACTGTTCACATACTGCCCATGATTAAAGGGGTTATAAAGCATGCCACTGAGGTCTTTAAAGACCCTGTTCGAGCGAGGGTTCTCAACCCCCGCATCGAAAAAAAGTACCGACCAGCCCCGCAGGACCCTGCATACATTAAAGCCCAGCTCACTTTAGACTCCTTGGTCGTATCAAATGCCAGGAAGCGCGTTAACTCACAGACAACTGGAGAAACGCCCCCCCCAGACAAGGAGTCTAAGCTTTTAGAAGCCTCAGGCAAACGAGTCGCTGCACAGGCGGCGAACCACTGGCGTATTGCCAATACCCAGGCCCTGTTAGCCCGGTATGACAGGGCGCATTATGACCAACTTGAGGACCTTATGCAACACCTGCCTGATCCCTTTAAATCCCAGGCCGCTGACCTCATTCAAGAAGGCAAGTTAATATCTAATGCCTCCATTAAATGCGCCTTAGATGCAACAGACACTGCTTCTCGGGCGGTCAATACTAGCGTCTTACTCAGACGACATGCCTGGCTCCGTATTTCCGGTTTTAAACCAGAGGTTCAAACCGCAATTCTAGCTCAACCTTTCAACCAAGAGCAGTTATTTGGCCCTGCAGTGGACACTGCATTAGAAAAAATTAAAAAGGATAATGAGACTGCCAAGTCCATGGGAGCACTGCAGTCTCCTCAAAACCGGGGTTCCTTTCGTCGCTCCTTTTATAGAGGAGGCTCCAAAAACACGGCAACTGAGACCACGTCCACCTTTAAAAATTCTGGACAAACATCCCCTAACAGAGGATATTTCCGGGGAGGTTATAGGGGAAACGATAACAAAGGTCGAGGGCGGGGCAACAACAACAACACCCGCACCTCCCCAGCCACCAAACAGTGACTTGCCACCACTCCCCCCAGACCATTCCACTCCGGTCGGGGGGCGACTCCAACAATTCCTACCTGTCTGGACTTCCATCACCACAGACAGATGGGTAAGACAAATTATCCAGTCTGGCTACTGCCTAGAACTCATACAATCCCCCCCAAACATACCACCCAAACAACGTCCAATGTCCTCACATCATCTCTCTCTCCTCAAACAAGAAGTTCAATCCCTGTTACAAAAACATGCGATAGAACCAGTCCCTCTTCAACATCAGGGAACAGGGGTGTATTCTCTATACTTCCTCATTCCCAAAAAGGACAAAACATTACGGCCCATACTGGATCTCAGACTGCTAAACCAGTATATACATTCAGATCATTTTCATATGACCACCCTCCAACAAGTCCTCCCACTGTTACAGCAGGGAGACTTCCTTGCCACATTGGACCTCAAGGACGCGTACTTTCACATCCCTATGCATCCCGCTCACAGAAAATATCTACGATTTGTGGTAGATGGGCAACACTATCAATTTACAGTTCTCCCATTCGGAGTAACAACAGCACCCAGAGTGTTCACCAAGTGCTTAGCAGTCGTGGCAGCGCACCTCAGAAGACAACAGATCCATGTCTTCCCCTATCTGGACGATTGGCTCATAAAAGCCAATACTCACCAAAAATGCGTTCTCCACACTCATCGCACGATTCAAACTCTCCACAATTTGGGATTCACTATCAACTACCCCAAATCCCATTTACAACCTTCCCACTTACATCAGTATCTAGGAGCAACCATAGATACCTCCAAAGCCATTGCTTATCCCAGCACTCCCAGGATAGCCAGTATACAAAATCTCATCTCTCAATTTCAAACTCATCCATCTCTTCCAGCAAGAGTGTTCATGCAGCTCCTAGGCATGATGGCGTCATGCATCTCCATAGTCCCACACGCACGACTTCAAATGCGTCCCTTACAGGAATGTCTAGCACAACAGTTGGAACCAAGCTCACGGACAACTTACCGATCTGGTGTTGGTGGACAGTCACTCACTTCGCTCACTGAAATGGTGGAACACCATCAACCTGTCCAAAGGGCGACCGTTCTTAGAGCCTCTTCCACAAGTTGTGCTAACTACCGACGCATCTCTCACAGGGTGGGGAGCCCACCTCCTTCACCATACCACTCAGGGCAGATGGACCAGTCAACAGAAACTGCTCCAAATCAACCACCTGGAACTCTTAGCAGTGTTCCTAGCACTAAAATCCTTTCAGGTTCACCTAAAGAACAAAACTGTCCTCATACACACAGACAACATGACGACAATGTAATATATACAGAAACAGGGAGGGACACATTCTCTCCAACTGTCCCAACTGGCACAGCAAATCTGGAGATGGGCAATTCCCCAAAACATCTACCTGTTAGCAGAACATCTCCCAGGGATCCACAATCAAGTGGCCGACCTCCTAAGTCGCCACACACAGCAGATCCACGAATGGGAACTACACCCCAAGGTTCTACTCCCCTTCTTCCAAAAATGGGGACAACCAGACATAGACCTGTTCGCCACTCCCGAAAACACAAAATGCCCAACCTTCGCCGCCAGGTTTCCACACCCACAGTCGAAGGGCAATGCCCTATGGATGAACTGGTCAGGCAGATTTGCGTACGCTTTTCCGCCTCTCCCACTAGTTCCATTTGTGGTACGCAAACTGAAACAACAGTCACTAACACTAATACTAGTGGCTCCCACTTGGGCACGTCAACTGTGGTTCACCACACTTCTGGAACTGTCTTTAGTTCCACATCAAAGGCTACGCCTCTCCCCGGATCTATTAACCCAGAACCATGGAGAAATCAGACACCCAGATCCTCAAACACTGAACCTAGCGATCTGGCTCCTGAGGTCTTAGAGTTCGGATACCTCAATCTCCCTCCAGACTGTATGAATATCATAAAGGAAGCCAGACAACCTACTACTAGAGCGTGCTATGCCGCTAAATGGAAACGATTTGCCATCTACTGCGCTAATAATGACATACATCCATTGGATGCTTCCATCCAAAACATCATTTGCTATCTACTACACTTGCAAAGATGCAATCTAGCGTATTCCTCTATACGTTTACACCTAGCAGCCTTGGCAGCCTACTTACAAAATAGGCAACACCTGTCCCTTTTTAAGGTACAAGCCATCAAAGCTTTTATGGAAGGTCTCAAAAGAATTCTTCCCCCAAGATTGCCACCTGCCCCAGTGTGGAATCTCAATGTGGTTCTAACAAGACTCATGGGTCCCCCATTTGAACCCATGCACAAATGTGAATTACAATTCCTAACATGGAAGGTAGCTTTCCTTATCGCAATCACTTCCCTACGCAGAGTAAGTGAACTACAAGCCCTTACACTAGAGGAACCTTTCTTACAACTACACCGTAACAAAGTGGTTCTTAGGACAAACCCTAAATTTCTTCCAAAAGTGATTTCCCCTTTCCACCTTAACCAATCAGTAGAGCTACCAGTCTTCTTCCCAAATCCAGACTCCGTAGCTGAAAGGGCCCTAGATACCTTAGATGTCAAAAGAGCCTTGCTTTATTACATCGACAGGACAAAACCTTTTCGAAAGACGAAACAACTCTTTGTTGCTTTCGCACCACCACATAAAGACAATCCTATCTCCAAATCCGGAATAGCCCGGTGGATAGTTAAATGCATCCAAATATGCTACCTAAAGGCTAAACGTACACTTACAGTTCCCCCTAGGGCGCACTCCACGCGTAAAATAGGGGCTTCTATGGCCTTCTTAGGTAACATTCCCTTAGAAGACATTTGCAAGGCAGCCACGTGGTCTACCAAGCATACCTTCACTAAACACTACTGTGTTGACGTGCAGGCCAAACAACAGGCCTCAGTGGGCCAGGCTGTCCTAAAAACTTTATTTCAAGCTGCTGCAACAGATACAGGCGACCACCGCTAAGGGGAAGCACTGCTGTATAATCTATCCTCAGTGTATGATCTGCAGCTCATATGCCTCGAACGGAATATGCTACTTACCAGTATGCATCTGTTCTTGGCATGTAGAACTGCAGAGTCACACACGCCCGCCCGCCTCCCCGGGACCTGTATCTGTTCCAGCATCCGTCTTACTTAGACATTACACATGGACATCCTTTCTTTCATTCCTATACACTCCATCTTTTCCCATCATGGCGAAAAAACAATCTGACGATGGAGTGGATGCCCATGCGCACTGTTGTCCAGGGGAGGAGTCACCAACCTCGTGACCAAAGACTTCTTCCGAAGACAACAACAACCTGTAATCATCCGAGCCCAACACCAGATGGCGATCTTATCCTCAGTGTGTGACTCTGCAGCTCTACATGCCAAGAACAGATGCATACTGGTAAGTAGCATATTCCTTATGATATTAGTATTAGCTCACGTCCAATGATTACACCGGCTAACACTCCTGTACTGCTTCTAAAGCAGTACCGGTATAATACCGGGTGTGAGATACAGCCGCAGAAAGTTGGTGTGTATTGGAGTATGCCCGTTGGTGGTTGGTAACCCTAATAAAAGGTAAGGGCAGAAAAAATGGACATCTTTCTCTTTTTCTGAGGTGAATGAGGACAAAAAAAAAAAGAACATTAAAGTCTCATGAGTGATGAGTAGGAGGGAGACTTACATAAACTTGGTACGATTTTATTGACTGAACCTCTCCTGAAAGATAGATTGTGCAGTGCATTTGAGACTGCTCATTACTGATTCTCATATTGGTCATTCAAGTACCTGTAGCAGCAACTAGTTGGCCACCAACCCAGAGCTAAAACGATTAAATGGCTTGCACAGCAAAACCAGTCCGGCTCCCTCAATAAATTTAGAGCTCTGCGTCGGACTTTATGAAGCGCAACTTCCTGTCATACAAGGAAACACAGTCGACCAAGACCAGAGGATGAAACGTGCACGTCAGACAAGTCAACCAACGCATCCCGTACTGAATCGAAGAACATACCAGCCAACACTGTTCTAATTGTTCTTACTCGCAGTTAATGCTGGGATAGTTAACATTAAGGTTTTACCCTAGCACTGCAAATGGACATTAATCTACTGAGTGAAAGGGCCCATTTAACGGACCAGACAAGTGGGTCCATAAATGCAGTATCCTAATGCACTAGCACTTTAGTTTTAACCTGGACTACTGCTTTTATGATTCTGTTGATTTTAGCGCACCCAGATATCGCAGCCAGTACACGCACATCGGCTACGAACTTAAAACCCTATGTTCGAGGCATACGAGCTGCAAATCACACACTAGCATAGTAGATCGCCATCTGGTGTTGGGCTCGGATGCTTGCACGTTGTTGTTGTCTTGGAAGAAGTCTTTGTGGTCACGAGATAGGTGATTCCTCCCTTGGACGATAGTGCGCATGGGCGTCAACTTCATCGTTAGATTTTTTTTTTCCACTATTGGGTTCGGATGCAACTTTTCCGTTCCGGTTGGAAATCTCAATTCCAAGCTTCTCAAAGCGCAAAAATTCCAGAAAAACCATCAAATCACCTTGATCTTCGACATCGACTTAATCGGCTCAATTCCGGACGTCGACGCATGCCGCTGGGCCTATCCACGCCATAAGGCCTACGGCTCATGGAAAGGATTCCTTTCAAAAAATGCCCCCAGTGTGGAGCAAAATTTCCACACAGTGACCATCACTAGGTCTGCAACCTGTGCCTATCAACTGAACATGACGAGTCCAGCTTTCCAGCCTGTGCATCCTTTCGATCCAAAAAGACCATTCGAAATCGAAGGGCTAGAAGACACATCATGGCACAGAGACCAGCTCCGGAACCAGAGGACATCTTTGATGAAGGCCCCGATGTCCCAGAAGAAGATTCCGAGGATCTCGAAATCATCTCCGAGGCAGAGGACTCTGATGACCTCATCACTCCTGGCAACGTGTGAGTACTACTGCCCCTGCCCCAACCCCTCCAAAACCAAAGGCAGTGGTCAAGACTTTACCTGTTGCCCCCAGTCGAGATCGAAATCATCCTTCAGAAGCCCTGCCTCCGGGCTCGGCTCCGATGAAACAACACAAGCCTTCCGGTTGCTCGGGACCGAGCAAACCGCATGTCATTGTCCCACCGGCACCGAAGCCAAAAGAACACTCGGCGTCAAAATCGACTCCGACGCCTTCCACCTCTAAATCGGCCCCGAAAACACCAAGGCCCATAGATAAGCCGGCGTCGAAGGTTCCCAAGCCTAAAGATCCAGCTTCGGCTCTGAAACTAACATCATCGGCACCGAAACAAACGGCTATGGACTCTACTACACCTCCTAAAGCCAAAACCCACACGGAGCAACCACAAACTTGCTCGGTACCAAAAAAATCGCCACCGAAAATGGTTACCAAGGAACAAGAACTTTTTCGCCCAGATCCCTTCAATCCAAGGCAGAAAAAGATTTATATCAACCCAAAAACTGGACATGTCACGGCTGTGCCATGTAAGAAACCAAAACTGGACACACCATCTGCTCCAGTTCCTGTACACAAGAAGGATTCTGCAACATCGCCTATGCCCTCTTCTTCTCCTATACTGCCTTCTAACCCACCTCCTCTGCCTACACCACCCTTACCTGTAACTTCTCCACCACATACACCACCTCCAGATGATGATGATGATGACCTAGGGGATGGGGGTGATCCTAATGACCCGTTCACGGATCCAGATACTTCACCATTTGATGATTGGGCATTCCCTATCCCAACAGACCTGCCAGACCCACAGCCATATCCCTCAAAACCATCTCCCCCAGATGATCACCTGGGGTTTGGCCAATTATTAAATAGAGCGGCACTTTATCATGGCGTTGCAATGCACTCCGACGTACCTGAAGAAGATTTCCTCTTAAATACTTTTGAACAATCTCAAAAGTCAGTGCAAATACTACCTATGATCAAAGGAGTCGTTAAGCATGCCCCCGAAGTATTGAAAGACCCCGTCTGTGCCAGGGTTCTTAACCCTGGAATAGAAAAGAAATATAGGCCTGCCCCTGAAGATCCTACTTACGTTAAAGGACAGATGCATTTTGGATTCTTTGATCGTTTCCAATGCTAGGAAACGCGCCAACTCCCAGACCTCCGGAGATGCACCACCCCCTACAAAGAATCCAAACTGCTAGAAGCTTCTGGCAAAAGAGTTGCAGCACAAGCCGCTAATCACTGGCGTATTGCCAACACACAAGCACTACTGGCACGACATGACAGGGCACACTACGACCAGTTAGAAAATCTCTTACAACATCTGCCTGAACAGTATAAAACCCAGCTAAATGACCTTCTCCAAGAGGGCAAGCTCCTTTCTAATGTGTCAATTAAATGTGCACTTGACGCCGCAGACACTGCCTCTAGATCAATTAACACCAGTGTGCTCCTTAGACGACATGCCTGGCTACGCATTTCAGGCTTTAAGCCAGAGGTACAAACTACCATACTCAGTCAGCCATTCAACCAAGAACAGCTATTTGGGCCGGCTGTAGACACTGCCCTTGAAAAAATGAAAAAGGACACCGAGACTGCTAAGTCCATGGGAGCATTACAGTCTCCACAAACACGTGGCTCCTTTTGGCGCTCCTTCTACAAAGGAGCCTCCAAAAATATGGGCGCAGACACCTCATCTACATTCAAAGCCACTACACAAACCTCCCCCGGTAGAGGATATTTTAGAGGCGGATACAGAGGGAACAACAACAAGGGACGAGGTCAAGGTAATAACACTCGCACCTCCCCTGCCACAAAACAGTGACTTTCCTCCGCTCCCCCCAGACCATTCCACATCAGTCGGGGCAGACTAACACAGTTCCTACCTTTCTGGAACTCCATCACAACAGACAAGTGGGTAAGACAAATTATCCAGTATGGTTACTGCATGGAACTTACAGCTACCCTCCCCCCCCCCCCCCCCAATACCACCCAGACAGTGTCCAATGTCCCCAGACCATCTTACGCTCCTCAAACAAGAGGTTCTCTCACTGCTTCAAAAGCACGCAATAGAGTCAGTTCCCTTAGAGCGTCAAGGGACAGGGGTATACTCACTCTACTTCCTAATCCCCAAAAAGGACGGGACTCGGAGACCAATACTTGACCTCAGACCCCTAAATCTGTATATAAACTCAGATTATTTCCATATGATCACTCTTCAACCAGTGCTCCCACTGCTGCAACAAGGCGATTTCCTTGCCACACTAGATCTCAAGGACGCCTACTTCCACATTCCAATACATTCTGCTCACAAGAAGTACCTAAGGTTTGTGGTGGACGGACAACACTACCAGTTCACAGTCCTTCCATTCGGGGTAACAACCGCGCCCAGAGTATTCACAAAATGTCTTGCAATAGTAGCAGCACATATCAGAAGACAACAAATTCATGTCTTACCGTATCTAGACGACTGGCTAATAAAAGCCAACTCATTAGAACAATGTGTTCTACACACTCACCAAACCATCCAACTATTACACAACTTGGGGTTCACTATCAACTATCCCAAGTCTCATCTCCAATCCTCTCATATACACCAATATCTAGGAGCTACCATAAATACCTCCGCAACCCTAGCATATCCCAGCCCAGCCAGGATAGCCAGTATACAAGATAGTATCACAAAATTTCAAAACCAACACTCTCTTCCAGCCAGAGTGTTCATGCAGCTCATAGGCATGATGGCATCTTGCATCTTCATTGTGCCTTATGCAAGACTTCAAATGCGTCCCTTACAGGAATGTCTAGCATGTCAGTGGAACCAGGCTCACTGACAACTCACAGATCTGGTGTTGGTGGACAGCTGCACACATCGCTTTCTACAGTGGTGGAACATAACAAACTTGTCCAAAGGGCGGACGTTCCTAGAGCCTCTTCCACAGATAGTGCTGACAACAGACGCATCACTCACAGGATGGGGAGCCCATCTCCTCGGACACACCACTCAGGGCAAATGGACCCCTCAACAGAAAGTGCTCCATATCAATTACCTAGAACTGCTAGCAGTATTCCTAGCACTAAAATCCTTCCAACTACATGTACAGAACAAGGCTGTCCTCATCCGGACGGACAACATGACAGCCATGTTTTACATACAAAAACAAGGAGGCACACATTCTCTGCAGCTGTCCCAGCTCGCACAGAACATTTGGAGATGGGCCTTTCCTCAGAACATATACCTACTTGCAGAACACCTTCCAGGGTTTCACAATCAAATTGCCGATCTGTTATGTCGACCGACACAACAGATCCACGAATGGGAACTACATCCCCAAGTTCTACTGCCCTCTTTCCAAAAATGGGGCCAGCCACACATAGATCTGTTCGCCACACACGAAAACGCAAAATGCCCAACCTTCGCCGTCAGGTTTCCCCACCCGGAGTCAAAGGGCAATGCGATATGGATGAACTGGTCAAGCAGATTTGCGTACGCTTTTCCGCCTCTCCCATCATTCCACTAGTAGTACGCAAGCTCAGGCAGCAGTCTCTCAAACTGATCCTAGTAGAGTAGCTCCCACATGGGCACGCCAGCCGTGGTTCACAACACTACTAGAACTCTCTAGTTCCACACCAAAAACTGCATCTCTCCCCGTCCTTACTATCCCAGAACCATGGAGAGATCAGACATCCAGATCCAGGTCAACTGAATCTGGCGATCTGGCTCCTGAAGTCCTAGAGTTTGGTTACCTTAACCTGCCACCAGACTGCATGAACATTATAAAAGAAGCCAGAGGACCTACTACTAGAGCTTGCTATGCTGCAAAATGGAAAAGATTTGCCGTTTACTGCACTAACCCTAATATACACCCACTAGATGCATCCATCCAGAACATAATTTGCTACTTACTACACTTGCAAAGATGTAATTTAACAGTCATCCATACGTCTCCACCTAGCAACACTCGCAGCGTACTTACAAAATCGACAGCACCTGTCACTCTTTAGAGTCCCTGCGATTAAAGCCTTCATTGAATGACTTAAAATAATTATTCCTCCCACATTACCACCCTCTCCAGTGTGGAATCTAAACATTGTTCTTACTAGGCTCATGGGACCCCCATTTGAACCTCTGCATAAATGCGAACTACAGTTCCTCACATGGAAAGTAGCTTTCCTTATCGCAATCACATCCCTCAGAAGGGTAAGTGAAATCCAGGGTTTAACCATACAAGAACCATTCTTACAATTACACCGTAACAAAGTGGTTCTTAGGACAAATTGAAAATTCCTTCCCAAAGTCATATCTCCTTTTCATCTTAACCAATCAGTAGAGTTACCAGTGTTCTTTCCAAACGCAGACTCTATTGGAAAGAGCTTTTCATACCTTAGATGTTAAAAGAGCCCTTCTTTACTACATTGACAGAACCAAATCATTCCGCAACACAATTGTTTGTAGCTTTCTCTCCACCACATAAGGGCAACCCCATTTCCAAATCTGGGATTGCTAGGTGGATAGTTAAATGTATCCAAATATGCTACCAGAAAGCTAAACGCACACTAACCGTTCCCCCTAGAGCGCATTTCACACGCAAAATAGGGGCTTCCATGGCATTCTTAGGGAACATTCCCTTAGAAGACATTTGTAAGGCAGCCACATGGTCTACAACACACACCTTCACTAAACACTATTGTGTTGACGTGCAAGCAAAGCAACAAGCTTCTGTGGGCCAAGTTGTCCTTAAAACTTTATTTCAAACTACTGCAACCAATACAGGTGACCACCGCTAGGGGATATAATGCTATATAGTCTATGCTAGTGTGTGATCTGCAGCTCATATGCATCGAACGGAATATGCTACTTACCAGTATGCATCTGTTCTTGGCATGTAGAGCTGCAGATCCACACACGCCCACCCACCTCCCCGGGACCTGTATCTGTTCCAGCATTATCTTACTTAGATATCACACACGGACATCTCTCTCTCTTCTCCTAACTCCATCATTTCCCATCATGGCGAAAAACAATCTAAAGATGGAGTTGATGCCCATGCGCACTATCGTCCAAGGGAGGAGTCGCCTATCTCGTGACCACAAAGACTTCTTCCAAGATAACAACGTGCAAGCATCCGAGCCCAACACCAGATGGCGATCTACTATGCTAGTGTGTGGATCTGCAGCTCTACATGCCAAGAACAGATGCATACTGGTAAGTAGTATATTCCTTTTACCGTCTTTTTTTTTTTTAAAATATACATGAAAATGAAGCATATTGTAACGATTTTAATTAATTAAAAAATAATTTTCTTCTTCTTAGAAGTAGCTGCTCACAAGTTGGCAGAAAATAGACTTCAACAGAAGGGCATGGCTAATGTTTGTTTAAGCAATGGGTTAAAAAAAAAACTGCTTTGGTCGAAGTCACAGGGAAGATGGTTTCTCCCACAACAAGTCCTCATCTAGGTCATGGTCCAACAAATAGAAAAAAATGTCCAAGTGGGACTTGACCCCCCCCCCCCCCCTTTAATTTCCCCCCAAGAGGGTGTGGTGATTTCATTGTGCCTCCAGGACCCCCTCTCGCATCTGTTCCATGAAGCCTGTTCCTAACCCTGCCCCTTACCTGCTCAAGTTTCCAGGGCCTGTGTTGACTGTTACATTTTAAGGAGTTCCACAAGGCAATAATGCCCGTTTCCACAGCTGACTCCCCATGAAGCCGAAAGGCCTCCCAACTGGACCCCCACCTTGGTGCCATTTGGGCCATCTGATTCTGCCTCTGATTTGTACCTACTCCAGTACTGAACCAGTTTATGGTCCCATGCCCTATGCTGGAGTGCGATCCACCATCACGAATGCTGACTACAGCGGTGCTGGACAACAGCAGCTAACCCATAGTGCTGTCTGGCTCTTAGCCAGCACTGCACAACCTCATCTGAGGCCCCGCTCGACTCCAGTTTGTCTTCTGACAATCCATCTGACACAGACATTATTTCCCTACAGGAAGCAGTTTATTCATGACATATTCGCTACTGACTCTGACAATGGCACCTGTGATGCAGGGTACAGATGGCATTGCTCAGCCATACCAGGAAAACTTGCCTGATAAACTTTTACAGGCCAGTGGTCTGGATGCTTCTCAGAAAAACTGCCTTGTTCTCCACTTCAGGGCCTGCTACTGGAGACAGTGCGTCCTTTGCCATGGAGCTATGCAGAGATGCAGATATCACTGACCTCGAGATCCCTCGGAAGAAGTCAAGACAATGTGCTGACTGAGCACCTAAAGCCTGGCCAAAGCTCTTTGGAACCTCTCCTTAATTTTAACGAGGCTTTGACTGATACTCTTTTGGGGAACTGGGCCAAACCCTGCACGGGTCCTGGTCAACTACCAGATTGCCACCAGTCACCATCCTGCACCTGGGGAACATGACTTTCTTACCCAGCACCCTTTCCCCTGACGGTCCGGTGGTGCAGGCTTCGATCAGTAAAGTCAACCCAAATGCATTCCCTTCTACTGCTCTCGATAGGGAATCATAAAGAATCAATCCTTTTGAGCGTAGGGTTTTCTCATTCACCAGTCTGGTCATACATTCTGTGAGCGCTACATATCTCCTGGGTCGTTACTCCCATGCCTTAGGGAAGTTGATGGCCCAGGTTTTACCACTTGTACCTGAGGAAGCTGTTCTCTCTCATGCCATGCAGAATGGCTGTGACACAGCTAAATGCACAATTTGTTGCAGCCTTGACATCACTGACTTATTGGGTAAGGCTATTGGAACCAACGCCACCATCCAGAGACTCACAAAATGCAGTCCACTGGTTTTTCTGGTTGCGTCCAATGAAGCCTCATCAAAATGGCTTTTGATGGTTCCCAACTTTTTGGGGACAAGTTGAATTCTGCGCTGGAGAGCTTCATTTGGGTTGTCTGCAGCTCCATGTCCGCAGTCTTCCCAGTATCGCCCCCTCCATGGCGTTGGCAGGGGGTTTCAGCATCACCAGCAGGTGCTACTGCCCAGCAGCCAACCCAGCACTTTTAGTGTCCTTGGTTCCCATAGATCATGTGGACAACAAGAGCAGCATGCTGTCTTGTCTTCTGGCTGCTGCAGCCCCCACGATTCTTTTGCTTGTGACACACAGACAGAATGATGGCGGCAGGATCCGGTATATTCTGCTAGGGTGGCAGGCCATCACTTTGGACACATTCAGTGAGGTTATGCCTGGATGCCCCTGACATCAGCTGAAGAACCGCTAACGTAGGATTATCTGGCAGGAAGTGTAGAATCTCTTGGCCAAAGGAGCCATAAAGACGATACCGGTGTCTGAAGTAGGACATGGTTGTGATTCCCATTAGTTTCTGGTGCCGAAAAAGGGCAGAGGCCTCCATCCCATTTTGGATCTTTGCCAGCTCAAAGCCTTCCTGTAGAAGGACAAATTCAACATGCTTACCTTGTCCCACGTTCTGTCTTCCTGTGACCTTGGTGACCTGCATGATGCATATTTCCATATTCTCCAGTATTTGAGTATCTTTCATAGACTCAGATGCTGGAATCATCCCCATTGACGAGTTGGAAGTCCAACAGTATATTCTAAAGCAGTAGCAGTAATTAACATAGCTTACAGTGGCAAAAGACATTGAATTTAATATTGTATCCACTTCATTTAAAAAGACCCAAACTACAGCCAGCCAGATGGCAGCACCCTTGAAACATTCCCACCAGAGGCACCTTCCCTCAGATTTTCACAGGACGTCGTGTGAGAGGGAGTCTCCCTGAGCTTTGCTCAGTTCGTCTGATTTTGTTATTCCATATTTCTTCAGCTGTGTTCCAGTATTCAACTTACCATTGCTCCACATCATACCAACCACAGATCAGCAGATTGATAGAATAATTCAACAAAACTGTAAAGATATTGAAATTTGTAGTGGGTTATTTTCAAAAACCTTTGACAAGGAGAACGTGGAATGACTTTACAGCTCGTGTTGTAGACTCCTCCACTGACTCTTAAAAATATTACCCATTTGTCATATTGTTTGGTGGCCAGGAATAACACCTGGCTCTTGTCTGGATACTAATTAGTGATCTGGATACCTTGTGAGTATCTTGGTAAGTGGTCCATTCAATAGGTAATCTTAAGAGCAGACTTAGCCTTCCATTTATTTTATTTTATTTAGACAGTTTTCTATAGCGCGAACATGACCAGCGAGGGTATCGGAGTGCTTTACAGTTAATACATCAAGAGGGATACAAGCAGTCAAAAGAGAACAAACGGAGCGAAAATTCACAGTCATGTACTGCCAGGCATTCTTGGAAGCCCTGGCAGCCACTGCGACTGTGACCTCAATATCCAACGGAACAGCCTATCTGAGGCAATAATGTCTTCATCAAGAACACATTGACTTTTTGAAGAGGATAGTGGAAGGATTCACCCTGACTTTGGTGGGTAGGGAGTTTCAAATACTCGGTGCAATACCTGGTCAGACTCGATTGTAGGTTTTTCTTTTCTTTAATTTTTGTGGTTTGAGCAATAGGGTGCTGGTGCTTCTGGAGGCACTCGAACCACTTGAGAGCTCCAGTTTTTGAGCGAGGTACAGCGGGGTATTGAAATAAATGGCTTTCTGTGCTATGCATGCAATTTTTAGCTGTATCCGAGCTTCATATGGAAGCCAGTTCAGGGATAACAGGTCTGGTGATAAATGGTTGTATTATTTCGTGCCTGGTAGCAGCAGAGTTGAGGGCAACCCTAAGAGGAGCAGTCTTCGCTCTAGGAAGGCCGCAAAGGGTTGCGCTGCCATAGTCCAGTTTTGAGATCACTAAGGCTTGCACCACCACCTTTAGGTCATGAGAAGAAAGAAAAGGTTTAATTTTCCATAAAATGCTCAGTTGGAAGTTCGCTCCTTTGAGGGAACTGATTTGCTTCCGCATGTTCAGACTTTTGTCTAGCATTATTCCCAAAGAGGTTACGGAATCAACGAGGTGCGGCGTTGAGGTAATTCAGATTCTGATCTCGTTCGTATTTAGCCACCATTTTGTGTTGCCCTCACTCAGGCGGCACAGTGAACGAAGTGTTGTTTTCCCTCATCCTACAGCAACGTGTCAAATAACCTCCTGCCTCTGTTTATAGCTGGTGTCCGGGTCCGGCCGACTCCACTAATCCTCGTCTGGTCTGACTGATCCCTGTTTCAACTATCTGTTGGTTCACACCATTCTTTCCTGACTTTATCTTATCCTCTGGCCTTCGCTATTCTTTACTCGTATTCTCTCATTTCACAACTGTCCTCTGGGCCATACAAATGTGTCCTGCCACCTGCAAGTCGACTTATAAACACTACCACTGATTAACTTGTGGGGAAGGGTGACAAACACAGTTGGGAGAGAGGCTTATTTGAGTTACTTAATATCTTGTTTTCACATTCTTCTCATTGGTTGACCCTGTATGCATTGGGAGTGCTCTTTGGGAATATGTATGTTATAAAAGATTGTGCGCCACGAAGTAAAGTAGCAGTCTCCTAAGAACATACCGAGTGTACTTCTGGGACAACTGTACTTAGCTGCAGCTAATAAATCGAACCTTCTACGCCTAACGGAGTGTCCCGTGTCTCTGTTCGACAAAGCAGGTGAACTCAGGAGATTAAGGCGTACCCGGCGCCGCCAGACCCCTAAGGTCTTGGTTCTTCAGCGTACAGTTAAGAGCGGTAAGCTGATTCATTCATTGTTCTATTACGGGAGATTGCTTGTGTGGTGCGATTAGGAGGAATTCCATTTTGAGAGCATTTCGCTTCAAGTGGTTACGTGTTAGCCAGCTTTGTGTTTTCAGTAGGACTGAGTTGAGGGACCCGATGTCCTCAGGGGAGGCGATCTTCATGTAGAGTTGGGTATCATCAGCGTACATGTGATAACAAATGCTGGATGATATCAGAATTTCAGTCAGAGGCTCCATGAAGAGGTTGTAGAGCGTGGGTGAGAGCGCTGAACCCTGTGGAACCCCCAGAGTGAATGGAGGAGGATGAGAAAGGGACTGGTGCACCCTGAAGCTTTGAGATCTGTTATGAAGGAATGAGGAGAGCCAGTTTACCCCCAGACAACCCCATCCTGTGTTCCAGGAGGTCAATTAGGTTATGGTGTTTGACAGTGTCAAATTCTGACGAAAGGTCTGGAAGGATCAATAGACAAGATTCATTTTGATCCAACATTCTTAGCGTATCATCTACAATGTGTCCATATCAAATGGCTGGAATTACTATGTATGAAATGGGTGGATACTGAATGTATGATCACAGCAGTAAATGCTGCTTGCTTGTATTAATATGTTCGAGGCATATGAGCTGTAGATCATATACTTGTGCATAGATCGCCATCTGGTGTTGGGCTCGGATGTTTGCACTTTGTTTTTGTCTTGGAAGAAATCTTTGTAGTCACGAGGTAGGTGACTCCTCCTTAGGACGATAGTGCGCATGGGCATCGACTCCGTCTCAAGATTGTTTTTTTCCACCATCGGGTTCGGATGTGTTTTGCTGCTCTCCTGTCGGTGTCGGTTTTGAACCCTCCTTCGACGCGCAATCCCTCTCCACTCAACGGTATTGTCTCGATCGCGTTTCCCTTTCGACGCGCATCTTTAAAAACAAACTCCTCGGTCTTGATCTTCGATGCGGGCCGTTGGGTCTATCCGCGCTGACCACGCCTGCAATCAATGGAAAGGACTCCTTTAAAAAAAATGCCCCTAATGTGATGCTAAGTTCCCACACACGGACTTGCTCGAGTTTTGTCATCTCTGCCTCTCTCCGGAGCACGAAGACAAGAACCATAATTCAGGTCGCAGAAAACCATCCTTGGCCATCTGACTCGACGTCACAAAATGTCTTGCGGAAGCAGCTCGATTCTGGACATCTTCAGAGCAAATCCCAATGTCCAGCCAGAGCAGCAAGGTGAAACTATTGCGGCATTAATCAAAGATCGAGGGTGAAGGAAATAATGTGCTGATCCTGCAACAAACTTCCAGTCCTATGGTTAGGGTTGCCAGTAGATTATTTTGATGGCCCAGTCGGTATAAAAAAAAGCAGTCACCTAAAGCGGTATTTTCAGCGCTTATCTGTGCATACTTCCAACAGCAAATATAAATAGAAAGCACTTTGAATTGTGTTCTAGGGCTGCCTCAATGATCCATGACTGATAATTAAAGAGAACATAGACAGAAAAGTCACATAACAAATGCATACATACTTTTTTATTTCTAAGTCTATTTAGTGCCAAGAGGAGATCTTTGCAGGCTCTTTAAACAAAACACGGTAGGCATTTTTCTTTTGGCAAGCCTACTTTGTATTCCTTTCCATGAAATGCATTCTCATTCTACAGCAGTAAATGTAAAATACAAATGTAAGGAATAGGCTGAGTGGGGACCCAGGGGGTACTGGAACCAGCAAAAAAACCTAAGCCTCTGTGACCAGTTTGCAAATGCATGTAAAAATGCAAATGGTCTTTAAAGACCTGTGAAAAACACGGGGGTGCCGGAGATAAGACTCCAGACACTGCCCAGCTGAGCCCCCAGCAGCTCAAGTTTCACTGCAGCAGCCAGGGCTGAGACACAGGACGGTGGGGGAGGGGGGCTGAAGCCCTTGGGCCTGGGCAGAAGTGTGACTGGGAAGGCGCGACCCCCTTTGCATCACTCCACGGCCCCACTGGGGGTCGCGCCCCACAGTTTGAAGACCCCTGATCTAGGCCATCACCACTAGATGACAATATTGGGTTTGCGCAACTAATCAGTAGGGCTGCCCAATACCACAGGGTACAGTTACATTCTGATTCCTTAGAGGAAGATTTTTTATTTCAAACCTTTGCACCCTCGCAAAAGTCCATGCACAGCCAGCCAGTGTGAAAAGGCATGCTCAAACATGCCGCAGAAGTTTTTAAGGACCCTGTCAGAGCCAGGATTCTCAACACCAGGGTAGACAAAAAGTATAAGGCAGCTCCCAATGACCCAGTTTACATTAAAGGTCAGGTCCGTTTGGATTCTCTTGTGGTGTCTAATGCACGCAAGAGGGCAAACTCACAGAGTACAGGCAACACCCCCCCCCTCCTGATAAGGAGTCCAAACTAATAGACGCATCTGGTAAAAGTAGTGCGTCACAGGCTGCAAATCATTGGCGGATTGCCAATGCCCAAGCTTTATTGGCCAAGTACGACAAGGCTCACTATGATGAGATTGAAAAGCTCATGCAACACCTTCCTGACCAGTACAAACAAAAAGCCAACGACCTTATACAAGAGGGGAAATTGATCACAAATACCTCGATTAAATGTGCGCTCGACACGGCTGATACCGCATCTCGTGCCATGAACACTAGCGTTTTGTTGCACAGGCACGCTTGGCACCCAGTCTCCGGATTCAAACAGGAGGTGCAATCTGCAATTCTTAATCAGCCCTTTGATCAAGAGCATCTTTTCGGGCCCTCGGTTAACACATCTTTAGAAAAGATGAAAAAAGATATGGACACTGCTAAGTCCATGAGGGCCTTACAATTTCCTTCCCCTAGAGGTTCTTTTCGCTGCTCCTTCTACAGGGTGGCTCCAAAACTATTGGCTCAGAACATCCTTCTTCTTCCTATAAGAGCCCCACTCAAACGTCCTCCAAAGGATACTTTTGCGGAGGCTACAGAGGCAACAATCGTAATAGAAGAGGTCGTGGCAACAATAACCGCAACTACCAAACAGTGACTTCCCTGCATTTCCCCCCGATCATGCCACTCCTGTTGGGGGACGTCTCTCATAGTTCTTACCTGTCTGGAATTCAATCACAACAGACAAGTGGGTAAGACAAATTATCCAGTATGGTTATTGCCTGGAACTCAGCTCTACTCCCCCAAATATTCCTCCCAGACAATGTCCAATGTCCTCGGAACATCTGACACTTCTCAAACAAGAGGTTCTCTCTCTATTACAAGAACATGCAATAGAACTAGTAAAAGGACGGCTCTCAGGCCCATATTGGAACTCAGACCGCTAAACCTCTACATTCAGTCGGATCACTTCCACATGGTCTCTCTCCAACAGGTGCTCCCACTGCTTTAACAGGGCGACTTTCTCTCCACTCCACGCCTACTTTCATATTTCCATTCACCCCGCTCACAGGAAATATCTCAGGTTCGTGGTAGATGGCCAACACTACCAATTCAAAGTCCTCCCATTCGGGGTGACTACAGCACCCAGAGTCTTCACCAAGTGTCTCGCAGTAGTTGTGGCCCACTTACGAAGACAATACATTCATGTCTTCCCTTATCTGGACGATTGGCTCATAAAAGCCATCTCACACAGCAGCTGTGTGCAACACACACACAATACAATCCAACTGCTTCAGGACTTGGGATTCACGGTAAACCTCACCAAATCCCACCTCCAACCGTCCAGCAAACAACAATAGGGGCTACGACAGACACTTCAAAAGCTCCAGCATACCCCAACCCAGTCAGGATAAGCACCATACAAGCTCTAATAGCAACATTTCTGCCTCAACACTCACTACCAGCTCGAGTGTTCATGCAGCTAATCGGGATGATGGCCTCTTGCATTCTCATCGTCCCTTATGCAAGACTCCAAATGCGTCCCTTACAGGAGTGTTTGGCACGTCAGTGGAACCAGGCTCAAGGTCAGCTATCAGATCTGGTGTTGGTAGACGACCGCAACCATCGCTCTCTGCAGTCGTGGAACACACAAAACCTTTCCAAAGGGCATCCGTTCCTCGACCCGGTTCCACAGATAGTGCTAACAGCAGACGCATCACTCACCGGCTGGGGAGCTCATCTTCAAACCAATACCATTCAGGGCATGTGGACCCCTCAG
Organism: Triturus cristatus; assembly: GCF_964204655.1. Classification (NCBI taxonomy): domain Eukaryota; kingdom Metazoa; phylum Chordata; class Amphibia; order Caudata; family Salamandridae; genus Triturus; species Triturus cristatus. Next base: position 102,949,250 of record NC_140587.1, read on the forward strand.
CAAAAACAATTCCACATAATTTACCTGGAATTGTTGGCGGTCTTCCTACCGTTAAAATCTTTTCAACTCCACCTCGTAGGCAAAGCCGTCCTGGTCTGTACTGACAAAATGACAGCAATGTATTACATACAAAAACAGGGGGTGTGGTACTGTAAATTTCGGAACCATGTTGGTAGCATGGTCCTACCATGCCGATTTTGGTATCAGCCAACCGCAAATGACTAATGCGGTATGTATGAGTGTTTCCGTCATGTTTCCCCGATGAATTCACCGTGTATACGATACTACATATTAAACCCTCGGGTTCCATTTTAGAATGGTAACCATTTTGTGGTTGCCCTCGCATAGGCTGCGCATTAAAGCCATGTGTAGGCCTAATGGACACACAATCCTCCTGTGACTTCTTTGTGACCTGTGAAAACTGACTCCGCTGCCCGAGGTCAGTCCTGTCCGGCCGGTTCCTTTTACTACGGCCAAATGGGATTAGCATCAGGGCCCGACACATCATAAAGTCATGCTTCCCACACGAACCCTGACTAATCTCTTTCACACCTGACTCTGTTTCCTACTTTATGGCTTGTTTCACGAGAAGGAGGTGCCCGTTTTATTGGGGTCTGCTGATATCTGATGAGGGTTCTGAGCCTCGCTGGGTAAATAATTATGTGCTGTCCGAGCTGAAATGTGGGATTATCATCATGACTGTGCTTTTTCTTTGAAGCGAAAATATGTGAACAACCACTTGTAAAATAGGGGCGGTGTTGCTCAGAGCGTAATATTCTGTATATAAGAAAAGACTGGTTTTGGTTCGGGAGCAGTCTCCTGAGAACATACACAGTGTTGTACTTCTCGGATACCTGTGATTGGTCTGCAGCCAATAAATACGATCTTTGACTTCATCTAGAAGACTCTGTGTTTCTGTGGTCTGAAACAGGAAGAACTCGAAGTCTTCGGGTGTGTCCCCTGGCACCGCTGGGTTGGTTCTGAAAAACCCAGTACTTCAGTTGGCACCCAACGTAGGGCGATTTCAGCGGTACCGGTCCAAGCCAGAGGTTCGTGGGGAGCTTCGTGTGAAAATTCTGGAGGAAGGCCGCCACTTCATCGACTCCTGCATGTCGACGTGGTCCGAAAGTCTTTGCTGCGAGGTTCTCCGCGTCCCGACGGCTACGAAGGATCGCTGCCTTGACTATCGCCCTGTTTTGGACCCTTGATGATTTGGTAGAGCGAAACGATTTAACGAGTCTTCTAGTGACGTCATCGATACCTCAGTTAAGTATAAGTGGAGCGTCTCCCAGTCCTTAGTTTGGTTTTTAGTTTGGTATCCCTTTGGGATCGCTTTGATTTGGAACTTGCAAGTGCCAAAGCCGAAGGACTCGTGTATTCACGAGACTATCGTATTCGATAATCCTTTGAAGTTTGAAACTAGACTAGTGAGCGAAGATGCCTGGTTCTAGCATATTTGGAAATTTGTTTTTTCTGGGTTGTAATAAGGACTCCCGATTAGAGGATTCGTGTCCGGTTCCTCCAATTGGAACTCCAACTTATGAGCTTTATGTAAAACATGGCGTGGGCCCCATTACGTACAATGAAGTATGGATCCGATACACCAGGAAAGATGATGATTTAAAATGGCCCCAATATGGTAGTTTCGACACAGAGATCCTGGATAATCTAGAGGTTAAATTATTTAAAAAGAAAGCATGGCCGGCGATGTTTGATTCTTTCCGCCTATGGCGAAAGGAAGCCAAACAGAAAGAAATCAAATTGGCAAAGAAAAATAAAAGAGAGAGAGGTATGTCGATAATGCAAGCAGCTTTGCAGTTTAAAGATAATGAAGAAGAACAAATGAATGAGCAGTTGCGAAGGTAACGTAAACTAGTGATTGATAAATGCTACCCAGTTTTGCCGCCCCTTCAGCAAGATGCGTCAAAAGAAAAGGAGAAAGATCCCCTAATGTCACATTTGCTGAGTTCGCCATCCCCGTATGCGCAGAGTGCTACAGCACCTCCGCAACCCTTAAATGTACAGCCTCTAGTTAGTTTGCCGCAAGCCTTCCCGCAGCCGCCAGCTCCTCCTCAGCCGGCTCCTACCCCTACAGCGCAGCCCTCTCACGGGCTGCCGATTCCGCTACCTGTCTCTGTTTACCTAGTACATCAGCTGCCTCTCTCGACGCTCTTCCTGATACGATCTCTGTACCTGTCTCTGCACCCGTTTTTCTCCCCTCTGTCTTTCCCCCTGTTCTTGCCTCAACTTCACCTGCTACACGACAACGAATAGCTAGTGCGGTCACTAGTTTTATATCGCCTCTCTTCGGGTCATCTAGTACGACCCCTGGTTCACAACGTACGCAGTTGCGTAGTCAGCTGCCAGGGTCTGAAGAGAAAGAAGTATTAGACCACATGGCATATAAATGGATTGTTTATCCTTCAAGATATGATGTGGAATCTGTTGTAAATGTTTTTCATCAATGGGAAGCACCAAAACAGAGATACGTTTTCGAGAAAATGTGTGAATTCCTCTGTGAGGAATTGGAAGATCATGGTCTAGATTCAAGCCCGCAGGAGTTGTCATGTACGGTTCGATTTTGAGAAAGGCACGATTGTGGGCCCCGATGTTGATAGAGCAGTTACGACATTGTTGTCCTTCAGGAATGAGGATTGTCATCAGTCGTTGTTTGAACAGGAGTTCCCTGTAGGGAAAAAGGTAAAAGCGCGCCAATATCCGATGCGTGAGGTTCCTCCAGTTTGGAGACCTGGTGATTTGAATGCTAACCCACCTGTTCAGCCACATTTTCAGCGTGTTTGGGTACACGTGCCATGGAAGTGAGCTGAAGTAATAGCGCTTAAGCAGACATTGCCTGACCCCTGTAAAAACCCTGCAGGATATTATAAGGAGTTATCACAGACCGCAGAATCGTGTGTCATGAATTTAGCTGACATTGATATGTTGTTCGGGAATGTTGTTCCGCAGCCTTTGTAGGGATTGATTCGTAATGCAGATCATGCTGCAGAACTAGGTGACACATGGGCTAATATCATTGCTGCAGACACCAGACAAGTTGGTGGTGCCAAGCCTGAGCCCGCGGTAGCAGAACTCCCTGGTAGAATAATTAATTACATGAAAACGTTAATGCCCGCGATGCGGGTGAATTGGGATAAATTATCAGCATGCAAGCGGAAGAAAGATGAGTCAGTGTCCGATTTCTTCACCAGGTTCGAAGAAACTTTTATCGACCATAGTGGACAAGATATGAGTACGGAAGGCGGTCAACGATTATTTGTTGATAAATTTGTGCATAATTTACTTCCCGAGTTGTGCAAGAAATTGAAAGATTCTGAGAGTTCTTGGGCTGTTTCCTCTTCAGCACAAATACTGGCTACTGCACAGTATTACGAAAATAGGGATAAAGATGAGAAAGATAAAGCAGACAAGAAAACAAAAGAATTGAAAACGAAGGTTCTGTTACAACAGGCCTACCCACCACGCGGTAACTATCAGCAACCTCAGCAGTTTCAAAGAAACATGCAAAGGTTCGAATATTCCCAACCGCGTGTTCCTGTAGGTCCCAATCAATGTTCGTATTGTAAAGAAGAAGGTCATTTTAAGTATAGTTGTCCTATATTGTTGCAGCGTACGAATAATGCTTATGGCACGAGAGGTAGAGGTGGTCAGCAAGCTCCTAGAGGTAGAGGGCGTGGAAATGTTCCCCAGAACGCGCGTCCTCTTCCGCCTCAAAATACGATGAATAGTTTTGATCAGCAAGCCAATACAACTGGTAGGACGACTCAGTACTATAATAACGACTATTATGCAGAAGATGAAAATGCGGAAGGTAATGATTACTAGGACAGCCATAGACAAAGAGAGGGAGTTGTTTCAGTGCCAGTGGACCAGAGTGGACCGTATGTCAAGGTGTCAGAGTCTTTTCTATTGGATACTGGTGCTGCAAAGAGTTCTATTATGCACTCAAAACTCTCTGGCGCGCCTTTGTCTGGCGAAATGAATGTTTCAGTATGTTTTTCTGGCGCCCCGATTAGGAACCCGATCTCTAGTCCTATGCCCCTTTCTGTTGGACCTTGTGAGCTGAAAGCACCCCTTATCCTAACGACAGGATGTGGTGAAAACCTGTTAGGATTGGATTTGTTCAAGAGATTACATGCAACATTATATTGTTCCCCCTCGGGAGTACAACTTACACTGGGTAGGGAAGTGATTTCTTCAATGTATTTGTCGAAGAATAAACTGCCAGCTGAATTGTCATCTCTTCCGGATGTCCTTTGGGCTTCTGGTCTTAATGATGTGGGTCTCTTAGAAGTCCCGCCATATGTGGTCACTTTGAAAGCCAATGTTAAATTGCCACGCATTCCCCAGTACAAGATCTCTAATGAAGGTGAGAAAGCGTTGTTAGCGATCATCTATGACTTGATTGAAAAGGATGTAATTGAAGAGACAGGAGGGAACGTTTGCAATAGTCCGGTTCTGCCTGTTTTAAAACGTACTGACCCTTCTCAGCCACCTGTTTACAGATTTGTGATCGATCTTAGAGAGGTCAATAAGATAGTTGTGCCCCAGTTTCCAGTTGTCCCTGATATAACTGCCTTGTTAACTATGATTCCAGCTTCCGCTGCTTGGTTCTCAGTGATCGATTTAAAGAATGCTTTCTTTAGCATCCCGATTGCAGAGGAGAGCAGGGATATTTTTGGTTTTAGTCTAGGAGGTCGAAGCTTCAGTTTTAAACGCGCTCCACAGGGCTACTGTGAAAGTCCATCAATATACAGTCAGGCGTTAAAAGCGCAGCTTGATACAATTGTTCTACCTAGTGGTGCTACCCTTATTCAGTATGTTGACGATTTACTAATCGCCGCGGATACTGAGGAGATTTGTAAAGAAGCTATATTGTCATTGTTGCGTCATTTGTCTACCTTTCATCACAAAGTGTCTCTCTCAAAACTGCAATATTGTCGACAAGAGGTGACCTACTTAGGCCATCTCTTGTCGAAAGAGGGAAGGAAATTGACCCCAGAAAGAATTCAGGCCATTGCACAATTGAGCGTGCCAAGAACACAGAGAGAAGTGCGTGCTTTCTTGGGTATTACTTCATACTGTAGGCAGTGGATCCCGAGTTTTTCTTTGCTGGCAAAACCTTTGATAGCATTAACATGTAAAGATACCCCGAATCCCGTCCCGTGGTCTGAAGAGTGTCAGAAAAGTTTTTCGGAATTGCGTAATGCATTATGTTCAGCTCCTGTGTTGGGTACCCCCGACTACAGTAAGCCCTTTACGTTGTATGTTCACGAGAAAGAAGGTTGTGCATTGTCAATGCTGACAGTCTTTTGGAGACCAACAGCGTCCATGCGCATATTTTTCGTCGATTTTGGATCCGGTAGCTAAGGCATTGCCGAGTTGCTTGAGAGCCACAGCGGCAGCAGCTGTGTCTATTCGACAGTCTGCTGGGTTAGTAATGAACAACACGTTGATTGTGATGGTTCCACACGCAGTGGACACGTTATTAAACAGGACCAAGACACAGCACTTAACTAATGCTCGATTGTCAGGTTATGAGTTAACACTGTTAGCGAGTCATGTGCACATTAAGAGGTGCAACACGTTGAATCCAGCTACTTTACTGCCGATTTCAGCAGACACAGATGAGATTGAACAACATGATTGTCTGTTCAGAACAGAAGAAGAAACAAAAGGGAGAGTGGACCTTAAAGATACTCCCCTGGTTGAGTGTGATGGTACCTTATGGGTGGATGGTTCGTGCTTCAAACTTCCGAATGGTGATACGACTGCTGCATATGCTATCACGACTTTGCACACGATTGTTGAAACTGCACGTATACCTCATAATTCGGCTCAGGCAGCAGAATTAATTGCCCTTACAAGAGCATGCGTGTTGTCGAAAGGAATGAAAGTGAACATATATACTGACAGTCAGTATGCCTTTGGCGTGGCCCATAGTTTTGGGCGCTTGTGGAAAGAACGTGGGTTCCTGACTTCGCATGGAACTAAGATTCAGAATGGTCAGTTGGTGAATGATCTCCTTGAGTCATTGACCTTGCCATTACAAGTTGCGATTGTGAAATGCAGTGCCCACAAGAAAGTTACCGATGATGTTGGTCGTGGTAATGCATTTGCTGACGAAGTTGCGAAAGAAACAGCAAAAGATGTTACAACTCGAATGTATGTTGCAGGCCCTGCAAGATGGGTTGGTGATGTTGGAATGTGTGAAGACACGATACAGATTGTGAAGTCCCTTCAAGCTGAAGCCACAGAGAAAGAATTGAGTATGTGGAAAGAAGGTAAGGGTAAATTGGATGAAAATGGTTGTTGGGTTGATTTGTCAGAACACCGGCGATGGTTATTACCTGATGCATATGTGCTTCCAGTGGTTACGATGGCACATGGAATGGCGCATATCAGTGTGAAAGGGATTTGTAAGTTGTTGGCTCCAGTATGGCAGAATGCTGGAATTCCCAAGTGTGCAGAGAATGTGGTCAAAAATTGCATGGTATGTTTGAAATACAATCCTGGTAGGGGAACCCCAACTCCAGCTGGTCATTTTGCGCCTCCAACGTATCCGTTTGAGGTTTTGCAGCTAGATTTCATCCACATGGAAAGGTGCAACAATTTGAAATATGTACTTGTTGTTGTTTGCGCTTTTTCAATGTGGATAGAGGCATATCCCTTAAAAGACAATACTGCCTTATCAACAGCTAAAGCCCTTGTCAAGGAATTTTTCCCCAGGTTTGGAATGCCAAGAATGGTATGGAGTGATAATGGGAGTGAATTTGTGGGACGAGTGATGAAGAATGTATGTGAAGGACGAGGTATAAAGCAGAAATTCCACGCTGCCAATCACCCCCAATCAGCTGGACTAGTAGAGTGTTACAATGGCACTTTGAAACTTAAGTTGGCTAAGATTCAAGCAAGTTCTGGTCTTAAATAGCCTGATGCTTTGCCCTTAGCACTCCTATCAACAAGAATGACTGCGCATTCACGAGTGGGACTTAGTCCCTACAAAATCGTGTTTGGCCGCCCGGCCAATATATGGGGAGTGCCAAGGCCTACAAAATTCAGTGAGATCGAACATCCAGTACTGCTTGATTATTTGTATGAATTGACGGCTAAATTGCGTGTTTTACACCAACAGGTGCATGATACTCTGCCTCAGGTCTCTGAAGCTCCAGGACATCCTATCAATCCTGGATCATGGGTGCTGGTCAAAAACTTCAAGAGGACAAAGAATGATGAGCCCCGTTGGACCGGCCCCCATCTCGTCCTCCTCTCGACGAGATCGGCTGTTCGAGTGAAGGGGAAAAAGAACTGGATACACGGCGTTCACTGCAAGAGGGTCCCTTTGCCTTTGCCTTACGACCAGTGGGTCCAGGAAGGGACCGCTGACTCAGAGACTGAGACTGTGCCTCGTTTTCTGCCGTTTAGCGATGCACGAGTAAAAGGAACGCTTTCTGAGAAGGAAAGCGATGACATCTTGCAAGAAGCTGTGCCACCGTCAATTCGATTGGACACTACCGAGCCTGAACTCTTGTTTCAAGACCAAACAGTACCTACAAGAAGTCGTTACAATTTGAGACCGACAACTATGGACAAATAAAAAAACATTTTCTTTGATATTTTTTTGAGTAGTGCAGCTCTCTCTTCCATCTGAGAAACTTTCTTATTTTTTTATTATTTTTTTTTTTTTCGAACCGACATCCGGGTTCAGCTGAAGGGTCGCGGTGCCAAGACTTTGGGGTACAAGCCGGAGACGTTAGGTCAACGGTCTGGTTGGTCTAGGGCGTTCCCTGGACTGACAGGTGTACTCCTTAGCAGAAGACACTCATCCGCCGCGAACAGCACGATTAGAGGATGGAGTTTTTCGAGATGAAGAGACCCGCTGAGGAAATAAATTTTAAGAGCAGAATATGTAAAGTAATGAATAGCAAACGTTTTGTAATATTATGTCTGTTTGTACTATTTAGCATGATGAGGTTTTCTTTAGGTTATGTATTGTTGTCTTTTCAGGTGCCGTTTGCACCCACTATACAGCCCATACCTCCTCCTACTGTTCCCTCACACTCTTTCCACCCTCTGTCTGAACACGAACAAGCCAGACGTTCTGAGTTCGTAAACAATTCGTTTATTCAACTCCTGCACCAGCACCAACTAGTTATGAACACAACAAATTGCTGGGTGTGTGGTTTGATGCCGCATACCATCGATAGGGGTATCCCGTATCTAGTGCTGCCGTTTAGCTATAATGGGTCATCATGGGCATTCCGGACTATGTTTCTTTTTGCACTTGAGACCTATTCCCCACGACCACCGCGTTCCAATAGACCTAGCACGAACAATAAAGCCTTGATGAGAGGAGTTGCTGATAAGAGTAGAGATATCGATGCATATTCATCTATTCCCAAGGATGAGTTGCGAGCTTATGTGGGTTGGAACGCGACGGGGTATAGCATTAATCTAGGCGAGAAACAGCGTAAAAGTTCATCTCCGATTTGGGTCGTACCCCACATAGGTCGGTTCTGTTTACAAGGCAATGGTCAGAATCCAAGAGCTCAATTAGGGAAGAGTGACTGTGCTGAAATGTACATTTTTCCATCACAGTTTTCCCCTGCGTTTTTGGCTGCCAAGTGTACATACTTTGTTTGTAATGACCGAGCATATACGTGGTTGCCCCCTGATTTCTCGGGCACGTGTTATGTTGCAAATTTGCTACCACCGACATTTACTGCCGCCTCTGATTATCACAAGACCAGAGTTGTGAGAGGCGTTGTTAGTAAGGAAGATCCTGCCGGTCAGGAAGCGGGAGACTTTTTCCTGGGTTTCCTGCCGTTTTGGGGACCAATGGTCAATAGTAGGAACCTGAGACAACTGACTCGTGTAGTTGAATCCACTGTTAATGTAACGGCTGGTGCCCTTGGTAACTTGACAGCTGAGCTCCAAGCGGATCGCCTCATGATGTTGCAGAACCGTATGGTTCTAGATGTCATACTTGCAGACCGTGGTGGAGTATGTAAGGTTATCCAATCAAGCTGCTGTATTTTCATACCAGATAACGCTCCGACAGTCTATCAGGCCATTTCCAAACTGCATAAGATTTCCGAATCCATTCATGTGGATAAAGGAGACTGGTCGATGATGGGGTGGTTCTGGGGACTGATATCAGCTTGGGGATGGAAGATTCTAATAGTCATTGGGGCGATCTTAGCCATTCTTTTCCTGTTCTGTCTATGTATACAGTGTGCTCCTGTAATGTGTAGCCTCTGTGTTACATTATGTGTAAGGAAACCTGTATCAAAGGACGAGCTAATCAATAGGATGATGCTACAGCAACATCTTCATGACTTTATGAATATAGACCTGGACTCAGATTAGTATGAGTATAGTTATTGCCTATGTAAGGGCAAAAGGAGGGTCTGTGGTACTGTAAATTTCCGAACCATGTTGGTAGCATGGTCCTACCATGCCGATTTTGGTATCAGCGAACCGCAAATGACTAATGCGGTATGTATGAGTGTTTTCGTCATGTTTCCCCAATGAATTCACCGTGTATACGATACTACATATTAAACCCTCGGGTTCCATTTTAGAATGGTAACCATTTTGTGGTTGCCCTCACATAGGCTGCGCATTAAAGCCATGTGTAGGCCTAATGGACATGCAATCCTCCTGTGACTTCTTTGTGACTTGTGAAAACTGACTCCGCTGCCCGAAGTCCGTCCTGTCCAGCTTGTTCCTTTTACTACGGCCAAATGGGATTAGCATCAGGGCCCGACACATCATAAAGTCATGCTTCCCACACGAACCCTGACTAATCTCTTTCACACCTGACTCTGTTTCCTACTTTATGGCTTGTTTCACGAGAAGGAGGTGCCCGTTTTATTGGGGTCTGCTGATATCTGATGAGGGTTCTGAGCCTCGCTGGGTAAATAATTATGTGCTGTCCGAGCTGAAATGTGGGATTATCATCATGACTGTGCTTTTTCTTTGAAGCGAAAATATGTGAACAAGCACTTGTAAATAGGGGCGGTGTTGCCCAGAGCGTAATATTCTGTATATAAGAAAAGACTGGTTTTGGTTCGGGAGCAGTCTCCTGAGAACATACACCGTGTTGTACTTCTCGGATACCTGTGATTGGTCTGCAGCCAATAAATACGATCTTTGACTTCATCTAGAAGACTCTGTGTTTCTGTGGTCTGAAACAGGAAGAACTCGAAGTCTTCGGGTGTGTCCCCTGGCACCGCTGGGTTGGTTCTGAAAAACCCAGTACTTCAGTGGGACACACACTCTACAGCTTTTGCACCTAGCTCAAAGCATATGGAAATGGGCCAGTCCTCAAAACATATTGCAGAACACCTCCCAGGAGTACACAATCAGATTGCAGATCTGCTCAGTCATCAAAGTCAGCAGATCCACAAATGGGAACTTCATCCTCAAGTTCTGCTTCCATTCTTTCAAATGTGAGGCCAACCAGAAATAGACCTGATCGCCACACGCCAAAACGCAAAATGTCCAAGCTTTGCATCCAGTTATCCATACCCATTGACCAAAGGCAATGAGCTATGGATGAATTGATTAGGCAAATTTGCTTACGCTTTTCCGCCTCTCCCGCTCATTCCACTAGTGGTTCAGAAGCTCAAAGAGCATTCCCTCACAATGATCCTGATAGCTCAAACATGGGCCCGACAGCCATGGTTCACAACCCTCTTGGAACTATCAGTAGTTCCTCATCAAAAGCTACGCCTCTCACCCAAGCTTCTCACTCAGAACCATGGAGAGATAAGGCATCCAGATCCCAGTCAACTCAGCCTTGCGATCTGGCACCTAAAATCTTAGAGTTTGGCTACCTCAATCTCCCATTAGACTGCATAAACATCATTAAAGACGCTAGAGGTCCTACCACTAGAGCTTGCTATGCCACAAAGTGGAAAAGATTTGTAATTTACTGTACAAATAACAAAATCAAACCACTAGATGCTTCTATTCAAAACATCATTTGTTACCTTTTGCATTTACAACAATGTAACCTAGCGTATACATCCATTAGACTACATCTCGCTGCTATCTAGCAGCCTATCTCCAAAACAGACAACACTTGTCTTTGTTCAGGGTACCAGCTATCAAAGCATTTATGGAAGGACTTAAAACAATAATTCCACGTAGAGTTCCACCCTCTCCAGTATGGAACTTTAATGTGGTCCTTACCAGACTCATGGGTCCCCCATTTGAACCTCTGCATAAATGCGAATTACACTTTCTCACCTGGAAAGAAGCCTTCCTGATTGCGATCACCTGTCTCAGAAGAGTCAGAGAACTCCAGGCATTAACCATACAAGAACCATTTCTGCAAATCCATCATAACAAAGTGGTTCTTAGGACTAACCCAAAATTTCAACCTAAAATCGTGTGTACTTTCCACCATAACCAGTCTGTAGAACTCCCAGTGTTTTTCCCTCTACGAGACTCAGGAATTGAACAAGCTCTTCACACGCTAGACGTTAAAAGAGCAATACTTTACAACATTGAAAGAACAAAATCCTTTAGAAAGACCAAACAACTTTTTGTGGCTTTCTCCCCACCTCATAAAGGCAATCCTAGCTCAAAAACAGGGATTGTAAGGTGGATTGTTAAATGCATCCAAATATGCTATGCTAAAGCCAAACGCACGTTAACAATTCCCCTAGAGTTCACTCCACACATAAACTAATGGCATCTATGACATTCTTAAGGAACATTCCCCTAGATGACATCTGCAAAGCAGCAACTTGGTCTACACCACACACGTTCACAAAACACTATTGTGTAGACGTGCAAGCAAAACAAAAAGCTAGTGTGGGCCAGTCTGTATTAAGAACACTTTTTCAAACCACTGCAACAGATACAGGTAGCCACCTCTAACAGGATAACTGCTGTATAGTCTATGCACAAGTATACAATCTACAGCTCATATGCCTCGAACGGAAAATGCTACTTACCAGTATGCATCTGTTCTTGGCATGTAGAGCTGTAGATTAGTATACGCCCACCCGTCTCCCCGGATACCTCTATCTGTTCCAGTACTATCTTACTTAGATACATTACACATGGACATCCTTTTCTATTTCTTACTAAATCCATCATAACCGTCCATGGCAATACAATCTGGAGATGGAGTCGATACCCATGCGCACTATCGTCCTAAGGAGTCACCTACCTCGTGACTCCAAAGACTTCTTCTAAGACAAAGACAAAGTGCAAACATCTGAGCCCAACACCAGATGGCGATCTATACAAATACAACTATACAGCTCTAAATGCCAAGAACAGATGCATACTGTTAGTTGCATTTTCCTCATTGTATTTTCTCTTTTTTTTATACTTAGAAATTCCAGCATTAAAGGCGTTTGCCATCCAGACTGCCCTGCGATGTGGCATGGTTGCTACTGAAAAAGTAATCCGAAGTGTGGCCTCCATTACAAGTCATATCATCAGCAATTTGACAAATCAGAAAACACAGGTAACTATGAGATTTTCCTATTAGTATAAATGTAAGTAAAGGTGTACTTTACTACTTTTCATTCAATACACGATGCACAGAATCCCTACCTCCTTTCATCACATGCAGCAATCACTGAGGGAACGTGTGCTGTAAGAAATAGCTGGAGCCCTCAAAAAAGTCTGTTTCTCCTGCACTGGACACTGGATCTATCTTTGGTTTACATGCCTTAAAGCTTTCAAGTCATCATGAACAGAAAATCCTTCATAGCAACATATTTTTCCCTTATGTCTGAAACATGCCATAAAACAAAAATCTCTTTTGAAACTGTTGTCCAACCTGTGTAGCGTACAAAACGTTTTCAAAGGACCCTCAAATTAAAAGCTTGATACTGTTTGCACTTTGATCATATCCTACAGTACTGACATTTTTTAACAAGCATTGAAAATGCAATAGGTCTCGCTTTTGATTACGTTAAAGGCATTTGCTTTGCTAATGGTATTGTATAGCAAAGCAAATGGCTTTAACTTAATCAAAGGCGAGACCTATTGCAATTTTAATGCTTGTTTTAGTCTCCAAAGGGTATATATTGACAAATTGTTACTACTGCTTTGTGCCCAAATTTCATCTACCGCCACTTTTAGTACTTTGCTTTTCCTCATGAGGGCCAGTGATATTCTTAAGCACTAGTGTGATGTAATCTGTTTTTCATGCGCTTACTTTTAGACAAGCAACAATACACCACTTTAGGTTAGCCCCGATTATGTATTTGTTAGTAGAATGCCTCGTGCAGTGAAGATGCTAGCTTTGTTACTGCTTGACTTGTATAGCCGTGACTTGACTGAGAATGTAAAGCTATGCAGTATGAATTATGGTGAATTAGACAAGGCTTGAATACTTGCTGATTACTCTACAATCACACACTTGATCAGTTTGCTGCCTTTAACTAAAACGCATTGGGGTTTTAGACCAGTGACATGACCTAACCGTCTGAAAATAATCAATATATCTAGTAATTGACGCTATCCTATGATTGCAATGAATAGACTCACCTTAATTCCCTGTCATAATGAAAGAAAATTGTCGCCTTGTTTATCTCACCCTTCTGTGTTTTTCTTCGCAAAGGACTTACTATTTTCTAATGCTGTCTGGTGAGACAGCAGCCTCAGTCGTGCTTGCTCCCTCTTCCCATCACAGCGGTTTGCCCCACCCCATGGCCTGGGTTTAGCTTGGGGATTATGTTTGCTCAGGGAGTTAAACAAGATGCTGATTGCTCCCTGCAACTCCCAATAGAAGGGGCATTTACATCGGCTAGCTACTGAAATTACGGCCATCTGCTGCTTTATTGCCAAGCTCTGAACTTCCCATGTTTAAGTGATTAACCTTTTTTTGTGGTATTAGGAAACACCCACCCACTCTCCCTGTTTTTCTTTGGTAGATCATGTAGCAACTTCGGCTTATGCCCTCATTACAAGTTGCATGTTACCGGTGCAATGCAAACTCCACATATTAAATTAGCATTAGTGTGTGTTAATACCATGAATAACTAGTTTACTCCCGGAATGGGGAATTACTGTGCATACTTGTTTTGGGAGTTTAGTACTCCGATTTGCCACCTGCTGTAAGCCCACTCCACATTGTTGCTTGCCTGTCCGTGTCTTGCATTGTTGCCTTTTCACCAGTGCTTGCCCCATCCTACAGCGAGGCCCCACCCGCGCTTCCCACAGGCAGGCGACAGGAAAGGAAAACCAATGCATCTTGTCTGTGTACTGATTCATACTAAATCTCTTTACTTCTAAATCCTCCAGAGTACAGTTGTTCGTTGTTTTCTCCGTCTTCTGTACCGTGTGCGCAGATCATTTATTGTTATAACCGTTTGTTTTTCGCGCACGTAAAGCATGAACGGTTGTTACAATAAGCATGAGGTGCACAGTTTAACAACACTCAATGTGCCAACCTTGGAAGGATGAAAGTGGGAGGCCCCCCGTCAACAGTCCACCTGGTCACCGTCCGATTTCGCGCCCCTCTCTCTCTCTGCAACGGCGCTCAGTTCGAGGAGGTGTCTCACCAGGTAATGCGGAGGCATTGCTTCAGGTGGAAACATTACACGTTTAGGCCGCCCGCACACCTGCCTTCAGGTGGGGTGGAGAACTTAAACACGAGAGGTAGAGGAGCTGCGAGTGAGTGGCTAACAAGACGTATCTACATAGATCAACGTGGGGACATGGCTGGCACAAGGGCATGGCTGCCGAGGGGACATGGCTGCTGAGGGGACATGGCTGCCGACGGGACATGGCTGACACGGGAACATGGCTGACACGGGAACATGGCTGACACGGGAACATGGCTGACACGGGGGCATGGCTGAGACGAGAGCATGGCTGACACGGTAACATGGCTGACATGGGGGCATGGCTTACACGGGGCATGGCTGCCACAAGAACAACAACAGGGCATGGCTGCCATGAGGACATGGCTGACACGAGGACATGGCTGACACGGGGGCAACACCAGGGCATGGCTGCCAAGAGGACATGGCTGACACGGGGGCAACACCAGGACATGGCTGCCACGAGGGCATGGCTGCCACGGGGGCAACACCAGGGCATGGCTGCCACGAGGACATGGCTGCCACGAGGACATGGCTGACCCCAGGGCATGGCTGACACCAGGGCATGGCTGACACGGGGGCAACACCAGGGCATGTCTGACACGGGTGTATGGCTGACACGAGGACATGGCTGCCACCAGGGCATGGCTGACGCGGGGGCATGGCTGACGCGGGGGCATGGCTGACGCGGGGGCATGGCTGACGCGGGGGCATGGCTGACACGGGGCAACACCAGGGCTTGGCTGCCACCAGGGCTTGGCTGCCACCAGCGCTTGGCTGCCACCAGCGCTTGGCTGCCACCAGAGCATGGCTGCCACCAGAGCATGGCTGCCACCAGAGCATGGCTGCCACCAGGACATGGCTGACACCAGGACATGGCTGACACCAGGACATGGCTGACACCAGGGCATGGCTGACACCAGGGCATGGCTGACACCAGGGCATAGCTGACAAGGGGGCAACACCAGGGCATGGCTGCCACGAGGACATGGCTGACACGAGGGCATGGCGGACACGAGGGCATGGCTGACACGGGGGCATGGCTGACACGGGGGCATGGCTGACACGGGGGCATGGCTGACACGGGGGCATGGCTAACGCAGGGGCATGGCTAACGCAGGGGCATGGCTAACGCAGGGGCATGGCTAACGCAGGGGCATGGCTAACACCAGAGCATGGCTGATACGCTGAAATGCTAGAAGCAATCGGAGCTTCACTTTACTCTACGCCACTGCACTATTTCCTTCGGCCACCCATGCACACTCACTGCCTTTGTACCTCTTATCTCCACCCGGTTTCCTGACGCCGAATACGCACACAGAGACCTGGTCGTGCCATTACACGCCCTAACAATTCACCTAGGAACGGTCCCCACAGTAATTCATTCGTGGGCTTTTTCACCCTGTCAAAAACAGATGCATTTTATTTTACTTGTAAGGAGACCAAATCCTTTCGGCCAGTATGTGACCTACAAACCCATCCGCACAACCTCCCTTCATTAAAAGACCGTCAGCCAGCGTCCGGGTTGAGTAGCCGTGTTTGCTCTGTCTCACCTCCACCGAGCGGTATTACACATTCCCGTGCATTGGCTTGCAGCCACCTTTCGATAGCGGCGTTTTTGCTCTCCGAGATGTGTAGATTTTATGATAGCAGCGGGCGTTTTGATTGATATGAGATATTAGGTGTTGGTTTGTGTTGTGCTCCCACAAGGCTTCTTGGATTGCAGTACTCTTTTTCTCCTTATCAATGCTGTAATCAGGACGAGGGCTCCCTCGGTGATGTTAGACTTGCAATGCTGCTACAGCAATTTGGCTTGATGGATTTCGCTTTGCATTAGGGCTCGTGCCTTACACAGTCTGTAAATAGAGTGCACGAGGCAAGCCTTGCTGACCTGCCCGTTGTAGAGACAGTTCGGCAGAATGTGTCGGGTGCAGCAGTTGCCCTGCTTGTACCGTAGAATCAGCATAGATTCAACTCCAAAATCTTGTTTTCATTTTAGGGAGAATGTATTTTATTCCCCTGTGGTGTTTCTTGACAAAGCAAGCCAGGGTTATAATTTACTGCTGCCATTTCCCGGGTAACAGATCACGACACTGCGTGACTGCATAAAACAAGTACAACTGCGCAGCCGGGAGGAGGAACAGTGACGTCTCTTTGGAGAGAATGCGGCTTGAAGGCAGCGTGATTTGTCATACATGCCCAATCACAGAGCCGGACTAGCGCGTGCAGGCAGCGTGACGGAGAGCCCTCATGAAGACTTTTCTTATCTGCTTGTTAAATAAACAAGCAGATAAGAAAAGTCTTAACGACAGCCGTAAATCAGGCGAGCCAGTCTATCAAAAAAGTCAAAGGGAGGCAACGAAAAACCCTCCTTTCCAATGGGAAGCCAGTGTTTACCATAAACGCTGACGCTACCCAATGGAAATGAGGGGCGGGGCTCGAGTCCCCTTCTCGAAACTGACTTGTTCACTATAGCTCTCGCAGGCGAGGAGCGCTTGCGCGCTCCAACGCCAGGCGAGACCTATAAAGGTCTTTACCAAAACTTTTAAGAACAGAGAGGGCGGTTGATTTTCACCTTTAAAGAGTGTCACTCTCCGAAAATATTTTTGTTTCCTTTAACAGCTATGTTTCATAACTTATGCAACCTAATTTTAAGGGAGAACCCCACCGAGTGTTGCCATTGTTGTGTTATCTCAAGTTTCCCTGCCGTCAAAATATTGAATGTGAGGCACCCCATATAGGAATGCAAGTATATACCCCAAGTCTCTGTTTTCACTCCTCTTCCCCAGTAACATCGACAATGGGTTGATTATGTGATAACTTAATGTGGGTCAAAATTTCGTTCCAGAAAATTTATATTATGTTAGTAGTTTGTTCCGTTCTTCTGTTTCATTGTGTAGAGCACTGGTACTCTTGGGTGGTAGGTGCTATATAAAAATGCAAAAAGATAAAATAAAGCTCTGCTGACTGGTTTGAGGCTATTTTATGTAATTGGGACCCTTGAAACCTCTTCCATATTTTACAGTAACCTAGAAAATATTTTCCATATTTCATGGGTCGCTTTGAAATGTTAGTTAATGTTACATTTGTGGGTGTCTGTATTGCACAAAATGCAGTGATATAAAACCTGTATCTCACGGTTCCTGGTGAAAACACAGGTTTCATCATCGTAATGACAGCCCCAAATGACTCAGAAGAGCTTTTCTGTTGTCAGTGCTTCTAAGAGTATGTAACAAGCTTATCTAAATTATCTGGTACATTCTGCAATTTATTATCATCATCCATTTGAGCTTGAAATAAACTGTTTTGTGAAATCTGCATATGCTTCAATTGCTGTAAATCCATGACTATGTGATAAACAATACAACTACAGCCTTGCATAAATACACATGCCAAGGGAATTGTTTTAGCAACAATTTATATGTGCAAAACAAAACGTAAACTTTCTAATTCCAGTCAGTGCCCCAGTTAACTGTATTTTGAAGAAAGCACAATTATTAATATAAATATCTAACAATGAACACATAATATTACAAATACATAATGAGTAGCATGTGTAATATGGTCCTATATTGCCACCTTGGGGTTCTAGTGACACACGCAAACCACTTGGTCTTGAGCTTTGTGATTTATGAACTCAATGGAACCCCTCAGTCGGAATGTTGGACTATATTATAGTTTACATTTCATTTTCTTAATTTAGGTTCATAAAAAAACAAAAAAGGCAACAATGTACAATCATATGTGAATAAAACCAAATACATATATGTACATATAAAAACACTAAGTTCATGAAAATGCTAAAAACAGGTTGCAGTCCTCTTGGCAGAGATGTGTGAAATTTAAAATATCCTTGGAGTCCTTTCTTAGGCGACAATTTTCTTGGACCCCAGATACCATATAACTGTTAAAAATTTACCAATTGAAAAGACATCCGGAGCATTTGTGTTCTTTCTGCATGCTCTCAGTGCTGTAAATGGTCACTAAAGCCCATCAATTTGCACAGGGGCCTAATCCGGTGTGTACATTGCTTTGCATATGCTGTGCAAAAAAATACAACTTGTTCAATGTACTCTGGAACCTCACATCCCATAGGACATGTATTGGATAAGCGTGACCCCGTCTTACAAAGGCAAGTGAAGGAATTCTATTGGTAATGTACCCATTCCAAACTTGATAAAAAGTGCTTGTGTAGAGGGTTTAGGAACCATATCTAAATACATGCCGTACTCAAAACCACAATTAAATTAAAGAAAAACGTCAGGCTATCCAAAACGGTTGTAGAATTTTTTTCTCCCAGCACATAGTCCCAGCAGGACACTTTGAACTTTTCAATCTTAGGGGCTTTCCCCAAACTCCCCCCCCCCCCCCCCCCACCCAGTATAAGCTTGTATAACTAAATCTTTATGTATGCATCGGATCCTAGCGGCACACAAACCCTCTAATAAGCCTTGTCGCCATTCCCTGTAGGGATCTCCTTCTTCATGACCCACACCCTTAATCAATACTGAATCGGTCTCAATGCTGCAATATCAGAAATGGATCTCAAATTTAGATTCATACGAATGGGGAGTGTGGGGGTGTGCAGTGGAATTTTTAGAAGGGATTTTAGGAAACTCTTCTTGGCACTTTCCATTGTCTCCAACTTCCAGTGGCCCAAGATGTCTGCTCCATAAGAGCTGCCTCACAAGCTTGGCTTTTATAGTTTTGCAAAGGAGGAAAAATAGGAAAAGGTGAACTGTTCGCAAACCATATGATAGACCCTGTGGACTGTTTTAAATTTGCATTTTGTGCAATGAAAGCACCCAAACACAAAGTATTTTACATAAAAACTAATGTTTAGAAAAACAATGGAGTTGGGGAGCTCCTTTTGGGACCTCCTCATTTAGACCTGTGGTCGGTGTGTGCCTACTCTGCTCCCTTATGGGCTTTTCAATTTTTTCTTAGTTAGGACTCTGTGACAGAGCACCTCTTTAAATGCTAATTTCTTTGAAAACACCTGAACAGAGTTACACCAAAATACAAAAAAAGCACGCTTTCTTAGTAAATGTCTAACGTTTTGCCGAATTCTGTTAATTCCATTCAACCTTTTTATTAATGAATCAGAGAACAAAGTTTCCAATGCAAATTAACATTAGAAATCTCACTTTTTAAACCTCCTACTCCCCACCCCCGTTTTCTTGGCCGCTGCTTGACTGATCAGCCAAACCTTTTGTTAAAGAAGCAGAGGTCCTTTTTTTTGGAGGGTTGGGGGGACGTTTTGTGCAAAGTCAAAAAATGGCGTCAGAGTTATTAGCAAACTCTAACCTAATTATAACATTGGCAACCGCCACAATGTAAAATAATATATATATATATATTATCTACTGGCGGTCGCCAGTAGATAGTTATAGTTAGGACCGTGTTTCCATAGGAAATCCGCAACATTCTATTTGGAATAACTTTGGCGCCGGTCGACGAATCCTCGCGAAATTTTCAAAACTAATGGGGCGCTACGCTCCGCTCCTACCCTGAAAGTCTCGGGGGGATTCGTCAAGCGGGGGCTGAGAAAAAAGGGGGGTCCCAAAACGCGTTTTCCCCATGCATTTTTCCATAGGACCTTTAGACACAGCTACAGCCCGAACGGCTGAACAGAATTACTTGAAATTTGGCAGAGAGGTAGTCCTCAGGTCAAGGATGTGCGTTTTGTAGGTCTGGTGTAAATCTGTTCAGTAGGTCCTGAGAAAATAGCATTTAAATCAATATATATATATCTGTAAGCGCGCTCCGTGCGCTTACCGTAAGCTTACCGTACGCGTACGGTGCCACGCACGAGCTCAATTCTGATTGGTGGTTACATGACTGTAAATATTCGAATCGGTCGAAATCAGGAAGTGTCGGCCGCCATTTTCTGTCTCTCGCACTGAGAAACAAAGGTGGGGAACGTGAAACGGGGGCAACGAAGAGAGTTGCAGACCCCCTAGTGTTTGTCAGGGGGTCCAAGAAGGACCCAAAAGTACGAAAAATAAATTTAATAATTTTTTTAAAAAATCGCGGGGTACGCGTACGGTAAGCTTACCGTACGCGCACGGCAAAAAAAATTTAAAAAATAAAAATAAAGAAGTAGCAATCACATTTATTATATAAATTAAAGGACCCACAAGGGAGAAAAAAACAAATGTTACTGCGTAAAAAAAGACGAGGCGCGCATGGCATGGACTGCGCAACGTGGGCGCTCGGTGCGCGAAGCGCACCCAGCGCCCACAGCGCGCGCAAGGTGCGCGAAGCGCACCGTGCGCGCTGGGTGTGCGCATAGTGAAAAACCAGAAAAAAAAATTAAAAATAAAAACATAACTTAGCATTTAAAAAACCGTACAAATTCACTGAAAAAACCATAGGTTTCACACACGTTATAGTTAGGAATTATCATTTACAAAACCTTGCAAATTCACTTAAAAAACCATAGGTTTCACACATGTTATAGTTAGCTGTACATTTCACTCGTAAAAAACCAATGAAATTCCACGTTATAGTTAGATCAGGTAACTATAACTTGCGCGACCGCAATCCACAATGTGTAATTTCAGATGTCATCATTGATGTCATGAGTGATGTCACTGACCATGTCATGAGTGATGTACTATGTGACGTCATCAGCAGTTTATTGTGGGGGCGCAAGTTATAGTTACCTGATCTAACTATAACGTGGAATTTCATTGGTTTTTTACGAGTGAAATGTACAGCTAACTATAACGTGTGAAACCTATGGTTTTTTAAGTGAATATATATATATATATATATATATATATATATAATATTCACTGGAAAAAAAACATAGGTTTCAGAGACGTTATAGTTGGAAATTAGCATTGAAAAAACATTAGAAATTCACAGAAACAACAATAGGTTTCAGGGGTGTTATAGTTAGCTGCCCATTTCACTCGTACAAAACCATAGAAATTCCTCTGTTATAGTTAGTTCTGCTAACTATAACTCACGCGCCCGCAATGCACTGCTGATGATGTCACATATTGCATCATTCATGACATGGTCAGTGACATCACTCATGACATCACTGATGACATCATCCACTGAATGTGGTTTAGTTTGAAATTTAAATATGTATTATATATCTATACCAATCTGTATTGAAGATTGAGTGGATATATAACTGTCTGGATGGAGGATTTAGTAGCTGTCTGACTGTCTTTTTAAGTGAGTAATTAAAAGTGTCTCACTTAATACATGGATTAGTAACTAAACTATGTGAATGTGTGCAGCACTGTCTCTGTTGTTGTATAACATGCTGCCTCAGTTGGTCACTAACTACATGAGTGTGTATATTAGTTATTGATTAGTTGGGTGAGCATTTGTATGGGACACTGAGTTTGTGTGTGGTTGGATGGGGTGTGTGTAACTCTACGCATAGATGTGTGAATGGTTGATTGACTAGGTGTATGGGTTTAAGAGTGCATGTGGAAACAGTTGTTTGGGTGACTGAGTGTATTTATTTGTGTGTTGGTGAGCGAATATATGTTTTAGTTGTACATCTTCAACAAAGTAAAAAAATAAAAGGCATTGTATGTGAGAGTTGGTGTATATAAATAAGTTTGTGTAAGAGTCAGTGATTGTGAGAGTAAATATATGAATGAGTGTATAATTGTAATGGTGCTTTTTTAACATATTAACGATGAGTTACTGTGTGTTTGAATAAATGAGGTGTCGTTGGATAATTGTGTGAGTAAATTTAAGTGCGATACATTTTTTTCATGAGTGAGTAGGATGACTGCATAACCGACTAAGATGACTGCTGCTGTGTCAATGTCTATATATGTGTATAAGTGCATTTGATAGTGTTCTAATAATTAATGACTGCATGTATAGATGATCCTGTTGTTGAATGGTTAGTTGTGCGTGTAGACTTAGGAATCAGTGAGTGGGTATGTAGTAACTGGTATTGGTGTGTCAATGGTTTCAAATATGGTACTCTGTATTTTACAGTGAGTGATGAAAGGTTATACTAGTGTATGATGTGGTGTATCGGATTGTCAAGTGGATGATGTCATCAGTGATGTCATCAGTGATGTCATTTGAGATGTCATCAGTGATGTCATCAGTGATGTCACTGACCATGTCATGAATGATGCAATATGTGACATCATCAGCAGTGCATTGCGGGCGCGTGAGTTAAAGTTAGCAGAACTAACTATAACAGAGGAATTTCTATGGTTTTGTACGAGTGAAATGGGCATCTAACTATAACACCCCTGAAACCTATGGTTTTTTTCTGTGAATTTCAAAGGTTTTTTAAATGCTAACTTTTAAGTGTGATAGTAGTTATATCTATATTTTGTACTGATTTTCTACAGTTTTTTAACTGTTTATTTATAAATATTTTATTCATTAAATAACATTATATATTTTTCTGAAAATTGCAAAAAAACATTTTTTAATTAAAACTGAAATATTGATTAATTTTCTTATTTTCATTTTTTATTTTAATATATTTATATAATTTTCTTTAAAAAAAACAATTTTTTTTCGCAGTCGCGCACTCAAAGTGTACACATCACGGTGGGTGCGTGCATTCTAGCCGCCATTTTAGAAAAGTCATGAAGAATCCGTGTATGGTGTGCGACGGCTGCGTGTTTTTCAGTTACATCATATACATTTAATATCACGTGATATGCGCGATTGGTATGCGACCAGTCTGCGACTCCTGCTCCCGCGCATTCGCGACACATGGGCATTACGGTACGAGATGTTTGCACGCTTGCGGGTCCCGCGTGACATATACGTGCTGGGGCGCGCTTGGTGCGCGACTCCCGCAAAAAAAATGTATGTTCCAAAATGATATGTATGTGTCTTTAATATACATATTAAGGCAAGAGATTATGTAAGATATTCATCAAAATAATATATTTGTACTGATAAGAAACTTATATTATTTTTAAATATATTTTCGCGAAGTCGGGTGCGTGCGTCGTGAGTGCAGAAAACCAGGTCAGCAGAGCTGCTGTAGAGCCAGAGAACCAGGTCAGCAGAGCTGCTCTAGAGCCTAAGAACTAGGTCAACAGAGCTGCTCTAGAGTCAGATAACCAGGTCAGCAGAGCTGCTGTAGAGCCAGAGAAACCAGGTCAGCAGAGCTGCTTTAGAGGGAGAGAACCAGGTCAGCAGAGCTGCTTTAGAGCCAGAGAACCAGGCCAGCAGAGCTGCTTTAGAGCCAGAGAACCAGGTTAGCGGAGCTGCTTTAGAGCCAGAGAACCAGGTCAGCAGAGCTACTCTAGAGCCAGAGAACCAAATCAGCAGAGCTGCTTTAGAGCCATAGAACCAGGTCAGCAGAGCTGCTTTAGAGCAAGAGAACCAGGTCAGTAGAGCTGGTCTAGAGCCTAAGAACCAGGTCAACAGAGCTGCTCTAGAGCCAGAGAACCAGGTCAGCAGAGCTGCTGCAGAGCCAGAGAAACCAGGTCAGTAGAGCTGCTTTAGAGGGAGAGAACCAGGTCAGCAGAGCTTCTATTGAGCCAGTGAACCATGTCAGCAGAACTGCGTTCGAGGCATGTGGGCTGCTGACATTCATATCTGTGCATAGATCGCCGCCTAGTGTTGGGTCCGGATGTTTGCACGATGTTGTCCTGGAAGAGTCTTCGAAGTATCACGAGATAGGTGACTCCTCCCCTGGACTACAGTGCGCATGGGCATCCTCTCCATCCTTAGATTGTTTTTTTCCGCCATTGGGTTCGGATGTGCTTATCTTAGCTCAAGTTAGGAAAATTTAGTTTAAGGCCAAAAGGCCTTTAGTTTTCGTCGGTACTGTTCCCGCTCGGTATCGACTGCTTTCTTACTTAGTTTAGAAACTTCTTCCAGTTTTTCGGATCCGTTTAATCCGAACATCGACCTTACATCGACGATGGAATCGAGGACCCCATTCAAACGGTGTCCTGTATGCCACGCCAAATACCCACACATCGACGTCCACCCGGTATGCAACAAATGTCTCTCGCCGGATCACGACGAATCGAAATGTATGGCCTGTGCCCGATTCCGATCCAAGAAGACTCTGGGGAATCGACGGGCAGCGAGATTAGAAGCGCAGCAATCGGCACCGGCCCCGGCCAACATCTTCAGCACCGAGGACGAAGATGTTGAGAGCTTGGAAGAAGTAAACTCCAGCCCCGCTTCCGACCAAGATTCCCGATCGAAAGACGCCGATGAAGTGCTTTTTCACAGGGAAGAAGCCGTCGACGAGGTAGGAGACTACGATGAGGCCTTTGGGGCCGAAGAAGATAGCTCTGGTGAAGAGCCAGGCCTACCCGTCGAAACAGAGGCCATCAAAGTGCGTCATTCTACGGCTCCGGTCAAGGGATTGCCTCCGGGCCTTACCTGAGATCAATCCCAAAGTTCTTCGGCCCCGCCTTCGGGCCCGGCCTCGAACATCCAGCACGAGCCATTATTACCGAAAAAGACTGGTTTCCCTTCAATTAAACCGAAACCAATCGTAGCACCAGTTCCACCGAAACCAAAAGTGAAACTGGCAGTGGTCGGCTCGAAGCCCTCGAAGACCTCCACTCCTTCGACGCCAGCACAGACCATCGGCTCCGAACGCACTAAGAGGGATTTCGGCGCCGAACTCGCTGCAGCAGATATCGGTACCGACCCGAAAAGGAAGGCCATCGGTCCCACAAAAGCGCCTCGGCCCCTGGCACCGAAGCAGTCGGCCCTGACCACCAAAGTCAAAATGGCCGCTCCATCTGAGTCCACTTCCAAGACGGCGACACGCGTCAAGTCATCGGCTCCGACGACCGCTGATACCTCTCCTCGGATCGATGGCCCTGTGGCTCCGAAGCAGTCGACGCCTACCTCTACGGAACCACTCGGCACCAAAGAACCTTCGGCGTTCTCGGTGCGGCAAGTCGCGGCGTCGTTGCAACGCATCAGGGAACAGGCAGCCCTCCGGTCCACGTCGGGCCCCGACCCGAACAAGGCTCCAAAGGCACCCTCGGCACCAACCAACATCACTTTTGGTTTGCCGCCATCCACGGCGCCGAAGATGTTCGAGATCCGAACACGTGTCCGCCAGAAAAAGTCCCCATCTACTGGACACTCTGCTACTGAGCCTTCAGTCTCAATTCATCGACGCCGACACTGGCAGACTCATACTCCGAAAACGGAAAGTCACGCCAGAGCAGGCCTTGGACTCCTACAGAATCCCTCTGAAGCAGAAACTGCCAGCAGAGTCGGAACAGGTTCTATACGAACGCTTGCACACCTCCTACCAGGATACCCAGTCCTTTTCTCCTACGCCCTCCGACACGGACGCAATGAAGGATTACATAGGTGATGATACCACCTACCCTAGGGATATCGATCCTGAAGAGCAGCAGGACCCAGATCAAGCTTGGGATGACCCTACAGACCAGGGTGCCGCAACAGATACCCAGGACACGCAGCTTTACGGCGCAAAAACATCTCTCACAGAGGACACTGCCGCCTTCAATGCCCTCATAGAACGTGCTGCAGCCAATCATGGAGTACAACTCCACTCTGACACAGTTGAAGAAGACTTCTTAGTGGACACTTTCGCCTCCTCCGAGCGAACTGTCAAGACTTTGCCCATGTTGAAAGGTGTTCTCAAGCCTGCAAACGACATTTTCAAGGAAACAACCAGGGCACGGGTGCTAAACCCCAGGATTGAAAAAAAATACAAACCTGCGCCCGGGGACCCTATGTACATTAGAGGTCAGTTACCTCTGGACTCCATGGTGGTTGCTAACGCTCGCAAACGAGCCAACTCGCAAACAGGTGATGCTCCTCCCCCAGACAAGGAGTCCAAAGTGCTGGAGACCTCAGGCAAGAGAATTGCAGCTCAAGCAGCAAACATCTGGCGCATTGCCAATACACAGGCCCTCCTGGCTCGCTATGATCGTTCACACTACGACACGCTAGAGTCACTACTCCAGCATCTCCCAGACGAATACAAAGAGGCAGCGGAGCTCCTCATCAGAGAGGGACAACTTCTTAGCAACGCATCCATTAAGTGCGCACTAGATGCTGCCGACACAGCTGCAAGGGCGATAAACACCAGCGTCATGTTACGACGACATGCTTGGTTGAGAATCTCCGGATTCAAACCAGAGATTCAAAACAACATCCTGAATCAGCCAGTCAACCCCGACTACTTATTCGGCCCAGAAGTTGACACCACCTTAGAAAAAATAAAGAAGGACACTGACACTGCGAAGTCAATGGGGGCTCTGCAAACGCAGACATTTCGTAGTGGCTCCTTTCGTCGCCCCGGGAATAGGCGAGCAGCTAGAGGCCAGGGGTCACAGCAGCAATACACTAAAGGGGGCACACAGAGTACCTACGATAAAACCAACTCACTCTCCTACTCTCTACTACTCTCTCCTACTCTCTACCACTCACTCTCTACTACTCTACTACTCTCTCTCTACTACTCACTCTACTTCTCTATACTACTCACTCTGTACTACTCTCTACTACTCACTCTCTACTACTCACTCTCTACTACTCTCTACTTCTCACTCTCCACTACTGATTCTCTACTACTCGCTCTCAACTACTCTCTACTACTCACTCTACTACTCACTCTCTACTACTCTACTATTCTCTCTACTTCTCACTCTCTACTACTCTCTCTACTACTCACTCTCTACTACTCACTCTCTACTACTCACTCTCTACTACACACTCTCTACTACTTGCTCTCTGCTACTCGCTCTCTACTACTCTCTAGTACTCACTCTAATACTCACTCTCTACTACTCTACTACCCACTCTCTACTACTCACTCTCTACTACTCACGCTCTACTACTCTCTACTACTCACTCTCTACTACTCACTCTCTACTACTCACTCTCTACTACTCAATCTACTACTTTCTACTACTCTCTACCACTCACTCTCTACTACTCACTCTCTACTACTCTCTACTACTCACTCTCTACTACTCTACTACTCACTCCCTACTATTCACTCTCTACTACACACTCTCTACTACTTGCTCTCTGCTACTCGCTCTCTACTACTCTCTAGTACTCACTCTAATACTCACTCTCTACTACTCACTCTCTACTACTCACTCTCTACTACTCACTCTCTACTACTCTCTACTGCTCACTCTCCACTACTGATTCTCTACTACTCGCTCTCAACTACTCTCTACTACTCACTCTACTACTCACTCTCTACTACTCTACTATTCTCTCTACTTCTCACTCTCTACTACTCTCTCTACTACTCACTCTCTACTACTCACTCTACTACTCACTCTACTACTCACTCTCTACTACTCACTCTCTACTACTTGCTCTCTGCTACTCGCTCTCTACTACTCACTCTAATACTCACTCTCTACTACTCTCTACTACTCACTCTCTACTACTCACTCTCTACTACTCACTCTCTACTACTCACGCTCTACTATTCTACTACTCTCTCTACTACTCACTCTCTTCTACTCACTCTACTACTCTCTACTACTCACTCTACTCTCTCTCTACTACTCTCTACTACTCACTCTGCTACTCACTCTCTACTACTCTCTACTACTCTCTACTACTTTCTACTACTCACTCTACTACTCACTCTACAACTCACTCTCTACTACTCTCTAATACTCACTCTACTACTCACTCTCTACTACTCACTCTCTACTACTCACTCTACTACTCACTCTACTACTCTCTACTACTCACTCTCTGATACTTTCTCTACTACTCTCTACTACTCACTCTCTACTCTCTGTTACTCGCTCTCTACTCTCTACCTCTCTCTCTACTACTCTACCTCTCTACCTCTATCTATACACCTCTACCTCTCTACCCATGCACACATATGCACATATATATATGCATATATATGCATATGCATTTATGTATGTGTATATATATATATATATATATATATATATACATATATAAACATATAAATATAATCTGCATATCTATATACATATAAATTCATGCAAACATATACATATATGCATACATATGTATGGTATGTATATGAAAGTTTGAACAACTTGCTTTAACTTAAAGGAGGGCGAGCCCTATTGCATTTTCAATGCTTGTTTACTTTGATTCCATCAAGAAGGCATTCAGATGTGTCACACATTTTCCATAAATTTTGAATGGTAGCACTCTAGTTGCTCATTAGATCACTGTAGTAAAGCTACTGCTCACCATGGAAGTCTGCTGCTGGTATTGAAAGTGCATGTTTCAGTCTGCATGGCAGAATTTTTTAATGAAATAGAAGAGGATTTGAGAAGTCAAAACGTGCCCTAATTTTTCTTTTTTCCTCACTAATCATAATTTCTATGGCAAAATGAACCTCCTCCTTGTGTTCCTTTTAAATTAAACTACTCACTCTCTACTACTTTCTACTACTCACTCTCTACTACTCACTTTCTACTACTCTCTAGTACTCTACTACTCACTCTCTACCACTCACTCTCTACTACTCTCTACCACTCACTCTCTACTACTCTACTACTCACTCTCTACTACTCTCTCTCTACTACTCCTTCTCTACTACTCACTCTACTACTCTCTACTACTCACTCTCTACTACTCACTCTCTACTACTCTACTACTCTCTACTACTCACTCTCTACTACTCACTCTCAACTACTCACTCTTCTACTCTCTACCACTCACTCTCTACTACTCTCTCTCTCTACTACTCTTTCTCTACTACTCACTCTACTACTCTCTACTACTACTCACTCTCTACTACTCTTTACTACTCACTCTCTACTACTCACTCTACTACTCTACTACTCTCTACTACTCACTCTCTACTGCTCTCTACTACTCTCTCTACTACACACTCTCTACTACTCACTCTGCTACTCACTCTGCTACTCACTCTCTACTACTCTCTACTACTCACTACTACTCCACTACTCTCTACTAATCACTCTCTACTACTCACTCTGTACTACTCTCTACTACTCACTCTCTACTACTCTCTCCTACTCACTCTCTATTACTCACTCTCTACTACTCTCCCTACTACTCTCTACTACTCACTCTACTACTCATTCCCTACTACACATTCTCTACTACTCTCTCTGCTACTCTCTACTACTCACTCTACTACTCACTCTCTACTACTCTCTACTTCTCACTCTCTACTACTCTCTACTACTCACTCTACTACTCTCTACTACTCACTCTCTGCTACTCTCTCTACTACTCTCTACTACTCTCTCTCTACTCTGTATTACTCATCCTCTACTCTCTACCTTTCTCTACCTCTCTCTCTACTACTCTCTACCTCTACCTCTCTACCTCTACGTCTCTACCTCTACCTCTACACCTCTACCTCTCTACCTCTCTCTACACACACATATATGCATATGCATTTATATATATGTATGTGTATATATATATATATATATATACATATATATAATCTGCATATCTATATAAATACAAATATAAATGCATGCATACATATACATATATGCATGTTATGTACATGAAATTTTGAAAAACTAATAAAAGCAAAGCCAAAAAGCCACCTAATTACAAACAGAATTGCTTTAACTTAAACGAGGGCGAGACCTATTGCATTTTCAATGCTTGTTTACTTTGGTTCTATCAAGAAGGCATTCAGATGTGACACATTTGCCATAAATTCTGAATGGTAGCACTCTAGTTCCTCATTAGATCACTGTAGCAAAGCTACTGCTCACCAGGGAAGTCTGCTGCTGGTATTCAAAGTGCATGTTTCAGTCTGCATGTCAGAACTTTTTAATGAAATAGAAGAGGATTTGAGAAGTCAAAATGTGCCCTAAGTTTTCTTTCTGCAGCACTAATCATTATTTCTTTGGCAAAATGAACCCCCTCATTGTGTTCCTTTGCAAATTAAATGTTTTAAATGTTACCACTTTATTCCAATCAAGATGGCTTCAGGTGTGCCATACCTTTGTCATAAGTAAGACTGTTAGCGCTCTAGTTGTTCTTTGAAACACTCTGGGATTTCTGTCATTGGGCTATACTTGGGCTACATCTCGGTATTATTTGTGCTACATTTGGGCTCTTTTGTCTCTGGTGGCCATCTTGGGAGACTTGTTATGAAGTTTCCTAATGTTCGAGGCATGTGGGCTGCTGAATTCATATCTGTGCATAGATCGCCGCCTAGTGTTGGGTCCGGATGTTTGCACGTTGTTGTCCTGGAAGAGTCTTCGAAGTATCCTGAGATAGGTGACTCCTCCCCTGGACCACAGTGCGCATGGGCATCCTCTCCATCCTCAGATTGTTTTTTTCCGCCATTGGGTTCGGATGTGCTATGTTTTTTTCCGCCATTGGGTTCGGATGTGCTTATCTTGACTCAAGTTAGGAAAATTTAGTTTTCAGGCCAAAAGGCCTTTAGTTTTCGTCGGTACTGTTCCCGATCGGTATCGACAGCTTACTGATTAGTTTAGCGACTTTAACAACTTTTTCGGATCCGTTATATCCGACCATCGACCCAACATCGACGATGGAATCGAGGACCCCATTCAAGCGGTGTCCTGTTTGCCACGCGAAATATCAACATAGCGACGTCCACCCGGTGTGCAACAAATGCCTCTCACCGGATCACGACGAATCGAAATGTATGGCCTGTGCCCGATTCAGATCCAAGAAGACTCTATGGAATCGACGAGCCGCGAGACTTGAAGCGCAGCAAGCGGCACCGGCCCCGACCAACATCTTCAGCACCGAGGACGAAGATGTTGAAAGCGTGGAAAACATACCCTCCAGCCCCGCTTCCGAACACGGTTCCAGATCGGAAGACGTAGATGAAGAGCTTTTTCACAGGGAAGAAGCCGACGATGAGGTAGGAGACTACGATGAGGCCTTAGGGGCCGAAGAAGGTAGCTCTGGTGACGAGCAGGGCCTACCCGTCCAAACAGAAGATATCCCAGTGCGTCAGTCTACGGCTCCGGTCGAGGGATCGCCTTCGGTCCTTACCCAAGACCAATTCCGCAGTTCCTCGGCCCCGCCCTCTGGCCCGGCCTCGGACATCCAGAGAGAGCCATTATTACCCAAAAAGACTGGTTTCCCTTCCACAAAACCGAAACCAGTCGTCGCATCGGTTCAACAGAAACCGAAAGTGAAAATAACACTGGTCGGCTCGAGGACCACCGCACCTTCGACGCCAGCCAAACCCGTCGGCTCCGACCGCAACAAAAGGGACTTCGGGGCCGAACTCGCTGCAGCCGATGTCGGCGCCGACCCAAAGAGAAAGACCATTGGTACCGCCAAAGCGCCTCGGCCCCCGGCACCGAAACAATCGGCACCAACCACTAAGGTTAAAATGGCCGCTGCATCGCAATCCACCTCTCAAGCAGCAACTACGGTCCAATCATCGACGCCGTCGACAGCTACTACCTCTCCTCGACTCGATGACCCTGTGGCTCCAAAGAAGTCCACACCTACCTCTACAGAACCATTCGGCGCCAAAGAACCGTCGGCGTTCCAGGTGCGACAAGTTCAAGCGTCCTTGCAACACATCAGAGAAAAGGCAGCCCTCCATGCCGCGTCGGGCTCCGAGCCGAAGAAGGCTCAAAAGGCACCTTCGGCACCGACCAACATCACCTTTGGGTTGCCGCCATCCACTGCGCCGAAACTCTTCGAGATCAGAACACGTGTCACCCAGACAAGGCCCCAATCTACTGAGCACTCTCCTACTGGGACATCACCGTCCCACTTCATCGACGCCGACACCGGCAGGCTCATGCTCCGAAAGCGGAAGTTCACTTCCGAGCAGGCTTTGGACTCTTACAGGATCCCGCTAAAGCAAAAACTGCCGGCAGAATCGGAACCCATTCTTTATGAACGCCTCCACACCTCTTACCCAGATCCACAGTCCTTCTCTCCCACGCACTCCGACACGGACGCAGTAGAGGACTACATGGGTGACGACACCACCTACCCCAGGGATATGGACCCTGAAGGCCAGCAGGACCCTGATCAAGTTTGGGATGACCCTGTAGACCCAGGTGCCGCTCTGGATACACAGGACACGCAGCTTTATGGCGCAAAAACGTCTCCCACAGAGGACACTGCTGCATTCAACGCACTCATTGAACGTGCCGTAGCCAATCACGGAGTGCAACTCCACTCCGACACAATCGAGGATGATTTCTTGGTGGACACTTTTGCATCCTCAGAAAGGACTGTAAAGACTCTGCCCATGTTGAAGGGTGTCCTCAAGCCAGCAAAGGACATTTTCAAAGAAACCACCAGGGCAAGGGTAATAAACCCCAGGATCGAGAAAAAATACAAGCCTGCACCTGGGGACCCTACGTACATTAGAGGCCAGTTACCTCTGGACTCCATCGTAGTTGCTAATGCTCGCAAACTGGCATACTCGCAGACAACTGGTGATGCTCCTCCCCCGGACAAAGAGTCCAAGGTTCTAGAGACCTCCGGCAAAAGGATTGCAGCCCAGGCGGCAAACATATGGCGCATTGCCAATACACAGGCGCTCCTAGCTCGCTACGATCGCTCACACTACGACACGTTAGAGACCCTACTCCAACATCTACCAGACGAGTACAAAGAGGCAGCGGAGCTCCTCATCAGGGAGGGACAACTTCTCACAAACGCATCCATTAAGTGTGCACTGGATGCCGCCGACACAGCTGCAAGAGCCGTAAACACCAGCGTCATGCTACGACGACACACCTGGTTACGAATCTCCGGATTCAAACCTGAGGTTCAAAATAACTTCCTCAATCAGCCTGTCAACCCCGACTACCTATTCGGACCAGAGGTTGACACCACCCTAGAAAAGATAAAAAAAGACACAGACACTGCGAAATCGATGGGGGCTCTGCAAACGCAGACATTTCGTAGTGGCTCCTTTCGTCGCCCCGGAAATAGAGGAGCGGGTAGAGGACAAGGGTCACAGCAAACCTACAATAAAGGGGGCACACAAAGTACATATGATAAGAACACACGAGGTGGATATCGTGGCTCCAGCACAAAGGGCAGAGGACGCGGTTACGGCAATACCAGGTCCTCCCCCAAAAACAAACAGTGACGCCCTCTCCCTTCCCCCCGACCATATAACACCTGTCGGGGGAAGACTCCAGCGGTTCCTGTCCACGTGGAATACCATCACCACGGACAGGTGGGTCAAAGATGTTATCCAACACGGTTACTGCCTCGAATTAACCTCCACTCCACCCAATATACCGCCAAAGCACCGTCCTATGTCCTCGGAGCACTTAGCATTATTACAGCAGGAAGTGCTAAGTATGCTGCAAAAAGGCACAATAGAGGTCGTGCCCGTCCAACAGCAGGGGACTGCCGTGTCCTCTCTGTACTTCTTAATACCAAAGAAGGACGGGTCACTAAGACCTATACTAGACCTGAGACCCCTCAACCACTACATTCTCTCAGAGCATTTCCACATGCTCACCCTACAGCAGGTTCTCCCGCTGCTCAAACAGGGAGACTTCCTGGCCACACTAGACCTCAAAGATGCGTATTTCCACATACCCATACACCCGTCCCACAGAAAATATCTCAGGTTCACTATTCAGGGGCAGCACTACCAATTCAAAGTCCACCCTCCTCCCCGGCGCCTGTAGCGGCTGCAGCTCTCAGAATTACTGTATAGCATGGTCATCACTTTCTGTATCTACTCCATCACTGCCACAATGGCGAAAAACAATCTCTGCTGATGCTAATACTGTATTTAGACACTTATTTGCCCATGTCTTCTTCCATAAATTTTTAGCTATACATATATTACAAATATTTTTTTTTCATAAAGACACATATGTCATCAGCAGAAGATTGCGGTCGCGTGAGTTATAGTTTCCTGCACTAACTATAACGGGGGAATTTCATTGGTTTTTTATCAGTAATATTTCCGCTAACTATAACATGTGTGAAACCTATGGTTTTTTCAGTGAATTTGCAAGGTTTTTTAAATGCTAATTCCTAACTATAACGTGTGTGAAACCTATGGTTTTTTCAGTGAATTTGTACGGTTTTTTAAATGCTAAGTTACTTTACGCCATTCGTGGCGTGCGCGCCCACTTAACGCAGTTCGTTCCGTGCGCGCATGGAGGACATATGATGCGCTTCGTTGTGAAAGGTTATATATATATTTTTTTTTAATAGTATATAAGCCATGCACGCACCATTTGCACACGGGGTGGGGAGGGTGTGGATAATTTTTTTTTTTCAATAATTTTTTACCGTACGCGTACGGTAAGCGTAATCGGCGAAATTAGCGAAAAAATTAAAATTCAGTTTTTGGCCTTGGGGGATCTTTGGGGACTCCGTCAACATGGCTAGGTGCTTTGGAGCTGGCTAAACAGCTCCTTTACATGTTTTTGTCCTTTGTTTTTTAATCCACACTCTGAGTGCGAGAGAGAAAATGGCGGCCGCCGCTTCCTGGTTTCGACCGATTCGAATGTTTACTAAGATCTAACAGCCAATCAGAATCGCGCTCGCGCACGTCACCGTACGCGTACGGTAAGCGCACCGTAAGCGCACCGTAAGCTGGCTCAGATATATATATTGATTTAAAGGCTATTTTCTCAGAATCTACTGAACAGATTTACACCAAACCTACAAAAGGCACTTCCTTGACCTGAGGACTACCTCTCTGCCAAATTTCAAGTAATTCTGTTCAGCCGTTCGGGCTGTAGCTGTGTCTAAAGGTCCTATGGAAAAATGCATGGGAAAAACGCGTTTTGGGACCCCCCTTTTATCTCAGCCCCCGCTTGACGAATCCCCCCGAGACTTTCAGGGTAGGAGCGGAGCGTAGCGCCCCACCTATTTTGAAATATTCGCAAGGATTCGTCGACCGGCGCAAAAGTTATTCAAAATAGAATGTTGCGG
This sequence comes from Triturus cristatus, assembly GCF_964204655.1. Taxonomy (NCBI): domain Eukaryota; kingdom Metazoa; phylum Chordata; class Amphibia; order Caudata; family Salamandridae; genus Triturus; species Triturus cristatus. The sequence continues at coordinate 102,984,700 of NC_140587.1, forward strand.
ATTTCCTATGGAAACGTGGTCCTAACTATAACTACCTACTGGCGACCGCCAGTAGGTAATAAATATATAAATATATATATATATATATATCACTGAGGCCTGGGAGTTTCAGCCTCTGTTTGACAAATGTCATTGAAGGTTAAATGAATTGTTAGTTATGTGCTCTGTTGTATCATTCATTCCATGCATGTACAACTTAGACTCACTCTGTTGTGCCTTTTCTACACTAGGATGAAACACTCCAAGCCCAGATCAAGGACGTTGTGCGGATCTGCCTGGCTGAAGTGCGCAAAATGCTTCAAGCAGTGGTGAAGAAGAGTACTGGCGAATTCTCAGAGTGTTTTGATGTTCTGATTCGTAATGAGTTGATCCGGGGTGTGGAGAAGGCCAAGGGAATTTGTGAAGATAAGGTTCAGAGATGGGGGTCACGTGTAAGTCCAATTTACGCCTATGCTGTGAGTTGAATGTCTTGATTAGGTTTAAAATTGAAACTACACCAGTCAAGAATACAAATCCTTGCCAGTACAGTTCCAATCTTCTCCCCATCCATCTTTCACCCACTCTCCCCTTCCACAATGTTTCCCCTCTTCTGCCCCCTGCCCCTCTCTGAGAAACCCCTTGGAGAGAAATGGCATCTCTGTGCCCTAGAGAATGACCTCTGTTGGGGGAGCTGAAGTTAAATCTTTTTACAAGTTGAGTTCCAGCAGGTAGTTGGCACATCTCAGCAGAAAGGAAAGAAAGAACTGGATTTCAGTCTTGTTTAAAGTCATGCCCAAAGTAGATTATTGCTAATGTTTCCCATATCTATCATTTGTCATAATTATATCTTTCCTCATAAGCATATTTCTAATCAGTAACACTAACCATAGATTTGTCACCGGGTTTCTAAACAAGTACAAGACTGGATCTGGAAACAGTTGGAATAGTTCCTGCGTGACGACAGGTGGCAACATCAGCCTCAACTGCAACTCCTTCCTGATCTTCGTCCATGACACACAGCCACATAAAGGAACCAACACAGTACCCTGACATTATTTTCTGGCCCACCCCGAAGACACTGACCTGGAGCACTGCTCCTACCGATTGTTTTTAGGTCTCGCCCGGCGTTAGCAGCGCGCATGCTTCAATGAATCAATACAATTCCAGAAGCTCGCTTTCTGCTCCGCCCGTGTTTTGCATCGGTGCGCGTCATTTTGTGTCAACAATTATGCAAAACTGGGTGTTACGATTGTCTAGGAAGCTATTTAGTCCCTCCTGGTTACCGCCCTGTCCACTTTTGGCCCCGCCCACCGGGACTGGCTCTTTTACTTGCTGTGGCAGACAGTGTCTTAATTAGCCGCTAAGCACTTTTTTCTTTTCTTTGTGAGCCAATCTCACTGCACGCACAACGTGTTTTTTTTATTAATGGAGCATTGCGCTTTCAATTTCAAATGCAGTACTGGACTGTACAGAGCCCTCATTGCTGTGCGTGCGCTACAAGAACGGATATAATAGGCTCTTGCTCTACCAGGTCTGCTGGCTGTTTGTTTAGCAAATTCATATAGCGCAAGCTGAACTCAAGAGTAGTAGATACCTTTACAAGACACCCAGTTACATTACACAAGAGCGTATGATACAGGAGTGATCAGAGAGAAAACGAAGACTTTTCTTTTGAAACCAAATCCTAAAAGTCCTACACTGTATATGGTTCCGAAGATCCATAAAAATCTGAAAGATCCACCACTTAGACCGATAGTATCTACACGTGGTAATTTACATGAACCTGTAGGCCAATTCTTGGACAAATACTTGAAACCTAGCGTAAAGAAAATGAGAACATATGTGAAGGATACTACAGACTTCATCTTGAAACTACAAAGTCTCAAGATCAATAAAGAAGAGAAGATGATTGTGTACAGCTGATATAAAATACTTATACACGTCAATTCCTCATCTTCAAGGTATTGAAGCTATAGAACAAGCTCTAACAAACCCCGAGTTAGAACCATCGATGCAAGTATTTCTGATGGAGTTGATGTATTTTACTCTAAACCAGAGTTATTTTAAATGGAAAGACGACTGGTATCTTCAATTAACGGGTACATCCATGGGCAATTGCTCTGCGCCTGTATATGCTAATATCTTTATGCAAAAGTTTGAGGAAGACCACACACTATCCAAACCAGAATGGCAGGATAACATTAGGTTATTTTTGTGATAGATTGACGATATTTTTATCCTATGGAAAGGAACACAAAATGATCTAAAGAAGGCACTGCTGACATTAAACACCATAGATAACCGAATACAATTCACGTCGGAAATATCAGAAAGCAGGATTACTTTCTTAGATGTGGAAATCACTTTAACCAACAAAGGATTAGAAACTGATATATTTCGAAAGACGACAGATAAAAATAACATGCTACATTATAGCAGCTTTCACCAAGCTTCTTTAAAAGAGCATCTACCAACATCGCAGATGTTAAGAGTAAAAAGAATAACATCAGATCCGGAAAAATTGAGAAAAAGAATAGATGAAATGGCAAAAAGATTCCTGGATAGAGGATATCCGGAACCCATTGTAGAGCGGGCTAAACAGTGCTCCCTTTCAACTTCAAGAACGGATCTTTTGAAAAATACTACTAAACCAATAAACACCAGAATGGTGATAGTATCAAGATTTTCTAATTTAAGCAGCAGCTTTAAGAGAATAATCAACCACCATTGGGCAATGTTGGGGTTAGAACCAGATTTCAAATTTATGTTCGTACAGCCACCTATGTTCGCATACACCAGGAGTAAAAATTCTGGAGAAATCCTCAATCAGAAACTAATTACTCCACAAATAGCTAAAGGAACTAGACCGTGCATGAACTGTAATAATTGTAATAACATCATAAAAGGAACCCGTATACCACACCCGATGAAGGGATACAACATCAAACTACGCACCTTTGCCACATGTGCTACAACTAACATCATATACCTTTTAAAATGTCCATGTGGCAAAGTTTATGTGGGAAAGACTGAGCGAAAAATTAAGACGCGGATAAATGAACATAAATCTAACATAAGAAAAAAGAACATGAAATCAGTGGCTGCTATGCATTTCATGGAACAACAGCACAATATATCGCAACTAAAATTCTTAATATTGGAAACCGTCCAAAAGTTGGAAGGAAGAGACCACAATAAACATCTTTCGCGACGAGAAAACTTCTGGATCATGAAGCTGCAATCATACAAGCCATATGGGCTCAATGATCGTATTGAATATGCATGTTATCTTTAATGTAGAAAGGACATTTCATGTCCTCCTGAGTTCTGTTTGCTGGTACCTTTATATGTTGATTGAACAATCTAAATACTGTCCTGCTTGATTTCATGAGATAATAGTATTGCTTTACTACACTTGAACACGTATACATGGCCACCATCGTATATAAATAGTCCATCATCTATGCCTAGTAGGTCAGGACATTACACACTAGAGTAGTCCGTTTTCAATAGTAATTACAGCTTGCATGAACTCGTTGAACCGCGAGTAGAAATTAGAACAGTCAGTTTTTTACATTTACCAAGCTTCACTGAAACCTTGGCAACCGCGAATGACGTGCAGACATATGATTCGGTATAAGAACCAATCAGAAGTATGGGTTCTCCTAACACGGAAATGCGGCGGTCTAATACTACGCGCAAACGCTACGAAGGAGACGCCGGTATCTGACAGCCTACAGAAAAACAAGTACGCTGATTTTTCGGCGATTATATAAGCTTGGTATAACGTGTTTAGATTACTCCCAGAATTCTAATCGCTGTCACTTCCATTCTAGGACAGTGCAACATGTTGAACGCTTAGTATCGTGAGTAAACCATTTAAGCTCATGGGATTTGGACACAAGTGAACACACGGATACTCTTGACAAATCCACATATCACCACAATAACGTAACACGCACCATATTACACTATAGGTCGACAGAAGCAATATTCACTGGTATACCACAGGGTGATTAACTGTGAAATAGATTGTTTATGAATTTATATTGCATTTAACAGTTTATATAAATATAATGTGACTATACCATGGCTGCTGATTGAAGTATATATAACTGGAATAACAGAATGCATAATATCTCACGAAAAGTATGTGTGCTATGATTTTTTGTAGTGATGCTCCCTGAAGAAGGGCGAGTAGCCCAAAATGCATAGGAGCCACAAATATGTGGTGATAAATTCAGGAAGCTTCATAAATGAATTGAAATGAAGAGAATTTCAATGAAGTGAGAATGGAAGTAGAAATAAAGAAATCAATTTTCTGTTGTGAAAGTTTCCTAAGTCCGGATATCAGGAATAGTGCCCATGGGGATGCGACCAACTTTGGAAGCACAATTAAGCATTCTTTACTGAGATGTCTCAAGGACGGAAGACGCCACCCAGGAAGCACCCAAAAAATTCAAAGAGTGATGCACAAAATTTCAAAAACCAGAGGTAGTGCGCAAGCTACGATTTCATTAACACATCCCTGTGTGCCATGCCCACAACATACACTGCCCTGGCATACATCAGCCACCCCTCTACCTGGGTGCCCTATGCCAGCGGTGTGGGTACAGGAGCATGAGCCCTGTGGCCCTACAGTACCCAGGTCCATTCCTGGGCACTGTTAGTGCAGTGCTGCCATTTAAGTGTATATGGTGCTGGGAGATCGTCAACACGGACTCTACAGCACCATGATGGCTCCACTGAAGACTGAGAAGTTTGGTATCAAACTTCCCAGCACATTAAACCTGCACTGATGCCAGTGCAGGATTTATTGTACAATGGACGACAGAGGGCATCTTAGAAATGCCCCCTGAACCTAACCTACAATCCACATCTGGTCTGAGGGGCTGCCTAGGCTGCCACACAGCATACATGTTGCTGGACCCCTGGGTAGAGAGCCATCTGCTCTCCTGGGCCTGCAACAATGCACATCCTGGGCGAGGTGCTAGGTCTCCTCCCCAAGGATGGGCAGGGGAAGCTTCAAAGGCATGTCGCCTTTGTGAGCTTCTCCAGGCCAATTGCTGTACTCAGCAACTGGCCCCTACCGGTTCTAAACCCCCACTCTGGCGGGAAGACTGGCCGGAAACCCCAAGGAAGGACAGGGGTGTGCCAGCCTCAGGTGGGGGAGGTGAGGTGAAGCACATTTCCGGGCTCTCGCCATCTTGAAGATGGGGAGCCCTGCCCAATCAGGGCTAGGCCACTGCCCCCCTCCCACAGGAGAGTGGCAGGATAGGGGGTGTACCCACCCCAGAGCAGGGACCCAGTGGTCCCTGCCCTTTACCTACCTGTAACACCCTTAAATTTATTTAGTATTTAGGGGCACCCTGAACCTTCCTCCCTTAGATCCAGATTCCGAAACAGCAAAGATCAAGAAGAAAGAAGACCTGCCGTGCAGCTGCTAACAAGAGGAAGACACCAACTGCTTTGGCCCCAGCCCTACCGACCTGTCAAACCTCGAACCTGCTCCTGCTAAATCCCGGCATCTCCCGTGGCGAGCAACCTCACAAACCCTGGCTACCTTGTGACTCTGAGCATCTGGGACTCCCACGAGCAAAGGCACTGCTCAAAGCTAGTAACTGACCCCTGGCATCAGCCAGGAACCTCAAACCCTGCGCACACTGCACCCGCTAAGACTGGCCTTTGCTGGCGTGGACAAAGACCACAAGGACTTCCCCCCAGCGACTGTGACCCCGAATCCGGCACCCAAGGACCCACCTCGATGCTCCTGACGACGCCTGCAGCCTCAGAACCAGGCACCCACCCCCCAACCGCGATCAACGGAGGGTAAGATTTCCTGACACCAAAAGGCACCCCTGCACCCGGTGCCCAGTGGCCCCCTGTGCCCAACTCCTGGGTAGCTACCTATTCTCCAACTACCCAACTTACCTCTCGAAGTGGTGGTCGCACCTGAAGAATCTTCGGCCCGAGCTTGCAGCCTTTGTCCGTTCTTGAGCTTCTCCATTGCAATCCATTGAGCGCCCGACGGCTCAAAAGCACCCTGCACCCAGCCGCCTGAGTGGCCCTGGCAGTGCAACTTCTACTCTAACCTACTTCCCCATTTGCCCTAAGCAAGTGACCAGGAGCCCAGCTCCCACAGCCGCGTGGCCTGCTAGCCAGCAGCCACCAACCACGGGCCCCCTGCCTCCCATAGGATAACATTGGGCCTACCTCACTCTGCACCCGGCTGCCCCAGTGCCTCTGAGGGTGTAACATCTGTACTTACCTGACCCTGGGAGACCCCTGAGTCTATGCCCAGCACCTTAACTCTGCCAGCCAGGTACTTACCCAAAAGTCGATAACTTACTTTTCTTCTATAGGGTAACATTGGCTGGTTTCACTTGAAAATTTTTCTAAGTGTGGAGTTTCTAAACTTTAAAATATTCACCTAAAAGCAAGAGTAACAAAATCGAAAATACTCACCTGCCATTAGGAGAGATCCCAGTGCTGGATCTTGGTGCCCAGCGCTGACCCTGAAAAGTAATTACAACCATACTTACTTCTAACTCGATTTTCTCCCATAGGAAACCATTGCAATCTACAAATATTCTTTAGAAATCGTACCAACTGTGAAAACATAATTACTTACCTGTTTTAGATAGATGTCCCAGTCCTGAGCCTAGGAGCCCAGCACTGGATTACAAAAGTAATGAGAACATACTTTACCTGCAACTTCAATTTCCTTCCATAGGTTAACATTGCCTGGTTTTTGCTGAAAAAGTTTCTAAATGTCGATTTTGCAAACGTACAAATATTCGTTAAAAATCGTCTGTATAACCTAAACTCATTCTCTCAACTGCTTACAGGTGGTACACTAGTGCTGGATCCAGGATCCAACACTGTGCTAGAAAAAGTAACAATAACCCCACTTACCTGCTAAGTGAATGTCCTCCCATAGGATAACATTGGTGATTTCATTAGAAAAGGTTTCTGTGTCAACTTTTAAAATACCAAAATATTGCTTAAAAATCACAGCAGTAACTAAGTTGTATTTACTCACCTGTTTCGAGGCACTGTCTCCGGACTGAATCTAGGATTCAGTCCTGGAGTTAGAAAAGTAATCCTAAAAGTAATCAATTGCATTTAACTTGAAATTCCCATTGAGCTTAATGTATTATTGTGTTTGAAATTGTGTTGCCTATTGCAACAAACTGTAACTATTGCATTTAAATGTCAATTGCCTATTGCAAAGTATTTAACTAAAACATCTCATTCTGAGAAAGTATATCTTGATACCTATTGTTGTTTCTAAAATAAAACAACCATATATTTTTATATACAAACCATTGGCCTAGAGTTCAATTCTTGAGTGTGTGAGACCATTTGCTGACTGAGTGTGTGCAACAAATGCTTTACACTGTCCTCTGATACTGCCTTACTGCTCGACCAAGCTACCACTTTAGAGAGTAAGGTTATATCTAACTTTAGCCTCTGCCAAACCTCTGGGGACTGTGAACTCTGTGCACACTGTACCTATTTGGGAACAGTATATACAGAGCCACTTTCCTACAATTTTTCAAAGAAATCGCAAATTACCACCAACCTGAAGTTGGTGGTAATTTGCGATTCCTTAAACCAAAATCGCACAACTTGGGTGCTTCCTACATTGAGTTTAAGGAATCACAATTTGGGATTCCTTAAATGCATTCGCAAAATAGGGAATCGCAAATTTTGCGATTCCTTATTTTGCGAGTGGGTTTTTGTCTGCTACATAGCACACTGCTCAAATTGCGATTGCAAACGCTGAAATTCAGCGAATTTCAGAATTTACGATCACAATTTGGCTTCCTACATATGACACTATATTCTCTCCGCGTAGTCGATCAGCGAAAGGTTTGCGTAATATCACTGACTAGCTGTCAGAGGTTCAAATTTGCAGTTAATTTAATCTATCCTTTACTTTACACTGCACTTCACAAATGTATAATTCCTGGAGAATGGGTTATAGCAGCATAAAGACGATGCAACCCGAATTTCAAACAAGATCGGGTCGCCTACAAAGGCTCAGTGGGTTGAGCGCGTGCTACGGAGGTCAGTGTGCAATCCTCAGAGCACAGAATCGAGGACCAGCTGGGCCGACTCCTCTATTCATCCTTCTAGTGGTTGAAGAAAGGAGTACCGCAGCCGATAGAATGTAACTTGGAGTGTCATACTGGCATTGCTGCTAAAAGCAAAACCTTCAGATTAAGAGGAAGTTTTTTTATTTTTTTTTTATTTTTAAATAATAAAAAACTAGCCTTTTCACTGAGCACTCATTCCAGTCAGCGCAGTGTTAATATCACCATATTTGTAGAAAGAGAACCGGAAAGACATTGTGCATATTAAAAATATCAGTCGATTTAAATGAGAAAGTGTTTGTAACCCCCACCCAAAAAAATCGGTACCAGCAAATTCTCCATTTTATGCGCAGTGGCTTTTCCAAACCCTGAAATAACACTCGCACCATTTACGATCGGGCACTTTCCTCAACTTTTTAAAGAATTATTTTGGGTAGTACAGCTGAAAGGAGGGGGTGTGGCGCAGCGACCAGAGCTGCTGACTCCGGATCCAGGGATCCTGGTTCGAATCTCGCAATGTCCTGTGAGTCTGGGCAATTCACTTAACCTCCTCGTGCCCATGTATAGCGCCTGGATTCCCTCACCGGGGCTAAGCGACGCTATATAAATCTACAAATTAAACAAGCTCTGGTACATGCGTCCATTACCCAAGCCTCATTCTATATTATAGTTTATTTGCGGCACATGACGGCTTACTTGAAATTAAAGACTGTGATGATGAATTAAACTAACATTAGGGGCACAGTTGTTCCCTCACCGAGCATTACAATCCCATCACGGCAGCCCTGCCACCAAATATGGAAAAAGCAAACATGGTGGGGAGGGCGCCCCCTCCCTCACTATCCTTAAACACAGCCAGTGTGTGCGCATGCATACACAGGGGGCACCAAAAAACAGGGGCCACCAAGAAATGTGTTTGTCAAATGTTATGTTATGTTAAATACATTGATTGTGCGCACAGCTACTCAAGAGTATCCCTGCGCGAATCTAGAGGGGTGCCGTATTAGACTTCAGATCATAAGATGCTTTGTGAGGTTTTTTTTAAAAGCCACTGGGTCCTGAATAGTACGCAAAGTCAGAGGAAGAGCATTCCACGCAGTAGTTTCCTTCACTGAGAAGGAGCCACCCCTATCTTCTGTCGCTGAAAGCGTGGAACTTGGGCAAGGTATAGAGATGTGGAACGCAGGGCCCGCGCAGGGGCATAAAAGGACACCCGCCTCTGTAGATAAAGAGGCCCGCATCCATGAAGAGCCCGATGGGTCATGATCAATAACTTAAATCTCACTCTGGCTGCTACCGGTAACCAGTGATATAGACGAAGCTGGTTCTGTACACTGTCCCTGGCTGACAGCCCCGACAGCAGTGTGGCTGCGGTATTCTGGACCACCTGTAGGTTCTTCAATAGATAGCCCGGAATGCCAGAAAAGAGGGCATTGGCATAGTCCAGCCGAGACATAATCAGTGCACATGTGATTGTTTGTCTCGCTGCTGCTGGCAGAAGGGGAAAGAAACTTCTAAAAGATTTAAGCAGGCCGAAGCAGTCAATAACCAGCTTCTTAATGTGTCCCTCAAAAGAAAGCCGTTCATCGAACCAGATCCAAGGTTTTTTTCCGGTTTTCCAGAGGAGGTCGGACATGGGTAGTCAGGAGGCCAGAGCTGCTCTCGGAAATTCGGAGGGAACGTGCCAAATAGCAGAATCTCCGATTTCCCTTTGTTGCATTTTAGCTGTGCATCGGCCATCCAGTTAAAGACTGAGTCTAGGCAATGTTGAGCCTGAGATACAGAGCTCACCCCTTTCTTCCAGGTGAAGAGCAACTGGGTGTCATCCGCATATGCCCTTAGCCCCCAACTCCTCCGCTAAATAAATCAGTGGAGTCATATAGATGTTAAATAGAAGGGGGCTAAGGGCAGACCCCTGCGGGACACCCGTTGAGACCCCCTGGGGGGGAAGAGGAAAAGGGTGGCATCCATATCTGCTCTGTCGGAGCGTCCAAAAAGGGGCGGAGCCATTCCAAATGTGAGGTATTATACATTTTAATATTTCTCATTGAAATAAATGATTGAAAGTTGAGCATGTACAAACATAAGAAAAAGCTTCACCCTCACCCTAAAAATCTCAGCCGTTAAGGGAGCACTAATATACCGCAAATTAACAAGGTAACATATGCAATCTGACCAAAACTTCCACTATCTATTGTCCGAGAAACAATTTATTGTGCATAGTAAGTGTTCCGATGGAGACGGGACACACATGTTTATGGAAAGCTTTGCAAGCTGAGTGCAAAGAAAAATATGGATTTTATTTTTTACTTGTTTATGTATTAAAATGGCAAATTCAACAGCCAGGCATATGCTACTAGATAAACGTGTCAGTCCGAAGATGAAAGAAGCATGAGTGAAACAAGAAGCGCTGACCGGTGATTGGCCAGGCCTGCTGCCGCTTCACTGCTTGTGCTGTCTCCCACAGTGAATTGGATAACGCCACTGTTTTGTCATGTATGCGTATGATGTAAGGCATCACACGCATGCGAGACAAAGAGTGCAAATTTAGCAACCAATCACAAAGCAAACAAGCACTGAAAATGCAACAGGACTCGTATTTACGCGAGCCCAATTGCATTTTAAAGGAAAGTGCGGGTATTAAAGAAGGCACGAATGGGAGGGGGTAAGGGGGTGGTTGTGGTCAAAAAAATTACAGACTGCGGGAGTGAATGGGGAGAGGCAGGGGAACAAAACGGTTTTTACAGTAAAGGGGCTGATAGCCTCGAAAGAATAATGATGACGACATGGCCATCAGGAGGCGGGCCTAAGAAGCTACAAAACAATCAGAATGCTAAATTTATGATGGAAGCCAATGAAAATTATAGACGGAAAGTGGGCGGAGCTTCCCTCACCATACTGTATACAGCATCTCTCGACAAAACTGCGCATGCACTCCCTAGCCGAGACCTAAAAGAATGAGTTGGGATTGTAATCTTGTGACACGTCGAGGAGGAAGCCACTTGTGCGAGGAAGTTTGTGCTGAAATCAAGGCTTCTGGAATCACTGAACGCGAGGGTCATTGCATGCATTTGGAGCGCAGACGGGGCAGCCTCTGTGCCGTCTTATCTGATTTATTACACTGAAAGTGCTCTGGTGTAATGCACGTTTTTCTTGTGCCCCGAAATTCACATTGATTGTTCATTGTCCGCCCAGAGGTGCTTTTCACAGGCGGTGGGATGCGGTTTTCGGACAGGTCTCCCCAGGGCTTTTAAGTGGCCGGGTCTAATTATTAAAAGTAGGGGCTGAAATGGGTCCCTTTCGGGCTCTCCATTTTTGCCCTCACCCTCGCTGTGAAAAAAAGAAAACTTACCTGCAGTAGTACCACCCTTCACTGCTGTTTGTTACTTAAAATATACTTTTATACAGCACAAACTTGGCCGAACATCTTGGTGTGCTTTACATAAACAGCAGTTACATTAGACAATGACATTTTTTTTTATTTTTTTTAATCACAGGCTGTTGAGCCCATGTCAGGCTCAAACCTGCTCTCTTAGCTTAAATGTCGGCAGCTTTAGCCTTACGCCACAACCTCGTCCACAAGAGCTGAAGCATTTTTAATATTATATACAAAGGAGTCATAGCTGTTGCCTATTTCTGCTAGGCAGCTTGCATCATATATCTGGCTGTATAGATAGAAGCAGCAAAATGCCAGTCGGGCGGCACACTAGCTTAAGTGTTTTAAGCCACACCATTAATTACATTGGCCATGATCCCTATAAGAGACCCCCTTGTTTTTTCACCTCTCTTCTTTAAAGTCCTGGGTCTCCCACAGAAATGCACGCAATTAGAGCCCCTTTCAGGGGGATTTGAGACTGGGGGTGAAATGAGCTGCGCCCCTTTTCTGATCACACCCAAACTCTACTGTGCTTCAATCATGCATGAGTTGAGGGGCTAATGTGCGCGAAGCCACCTCATATTGTCTGTAAAGGGATAGTTTGGGCTATTGGCATAATAAATGACAATGCCTTTTATTTATATGTTTTGAAAACCTTCAAGAGGTGCATAAACATGCACTTTGTACTTGTAGCCATTTGCCTGGCTGGTCCTGCAGAATATTTGAGTTTGGGACAATTCACAGATCCTCCTACTGGGACGTATCTATTCTATTGAAAAGGTAAGGAATCTATGCTTAGATGTCTCTATCAGAAGATCAAGTTACTTACCTTCAGTAACACGTACTCTATCTAATCAAAGATTCCTCACCGCTCCACCTGCATCCCCATTCTGTGAATAGATTCTGTCACCTAAAAAATCCCAAATTATAGATTTGCACACTGGGCACGACCAATCTGAATTTTGGGCTCTGCTTCTGAGGGTGGGTCAGCACAGAATGCATCTCATTTCAGTGCACCTGGATGGCGCTTATATGGGGCCACACACATCACTTTAGAGCTGAGTGATGCCACCACGCTGCAACACAACGCGACCTATCTGGGTAGTGCTTGAGATTTCCCAGATCTTGTCTGACGCCTGGGGAAATGCTCAAAAGGAGAGAACTCAGCAGTTGGATAGTCTCTAGTAGGAAGTGCATTACCGACGGTAAATAACTTGTTCCTCAGGGACATCCAAACAGTGTTCCAGAAGGGGTGCCTGGGGCAACAGCTACATTAAAGCACAGGCGCCCTTAAACAGAGCCCACCCCCCTCCCCCCGACGACTCAACAACTGTGAGGAGACCTATCAGATTATACTTTCCCTCGTGGAAGTTTATAACCTCAGACCACCCAGTATACGACCCTGCCATTGCAGTGTCATTCAAGACCACCTAAAATTGCTGCTAGAAGTGCAGGTGCTATCGAGCCTGTTCCTCCACAGCCGTGTCAAGAAATCTTTTGCTTTATTTTCAAATACCCATGAAAGACAGGATGCTATTTGACCCATGACCGCTTAGTAAGGACATCAAGTCCAATCACTTCAAGAACACGATCCTAAAACATCCTGCTGTTCAGCTTTGATGTCTACTTGGGGACCCTTGACCTTAAGTATGGCTGCTCCCACGTCCTCGTTCACTAAGCTCACCACCAGCTCCTGAGGTTTTGTAGAAGTGGAGTTCTTTATTAATTCAGTGTACCAAATGCTCAGTTGTTGTGACAGTGCCTCTTTGGTGCAGTGGCATTCCCGTCTTTCCATATCTGAACGACTGGCGGGTGAAGGGTAGCAGCCATACATAATGCCTTACTCACATTCAACTAGTCATCTCCATACTGCACACATTGGGGTTCACAGCCAACGACAACAAAATCTCACCTTTGCTCCAACAAGCACAAATGTTTTTGAGTCATACTGAATATAGTGACTGGCAAAGCTTACACCATCAATAGAAGATTGATGGCATTTCAAAGGCTTCTTCCCCATACAATACGTTGCATTGTCCGACAGTGAGAATGATAATGAAACTGTTGTAAATGGTGATGTCTTGCACTAGACCCAAACGCAACATTGCAAGTGTGACCCATGGAAGTGTGCCTTGAGAGACATTGGTCACAAGTGACTGGCCATTCCAAAAGTCTAGTGGCGTTGAAGGAGAGAGTGCAGCGCAAATTGCACAAATGGGACAACAAAAGCTTCTTAATGGACATGTGACTTGATCCCTCTCCTGCAAGTTTACATCCATAGTTACACCTGCCTCATGGAGTGAGGGGCTCACATGGACCACCTCTCAGTCCAGAGCCAGTGGTGTTCACAGCAGTGTCACACATCACTGCACTGGAACTCAAAGCAGTTCAGTGGCACTACAAGTTTTTCACAACGTTGTTTCTTTAACACATTGCTCATTTGCATAGACCACAAATAAGAGTGCACGACTCACCACAACTGTCCATGCTACGACTTACAATTTAGCACTGGGCCTAATTCTCACCAACGCCTCCTCCCAGCGGAGTACATCCCGGGAATGAACAACCTTCTTGCTTAACTGCTAAGAAGAACGCACCAGCAGATACATACTTCAATCTTTGAAGATCAGTTTGCCTCCAGCCATTAGAGGTGTGGCAGCTGCAACACAAATGGAGTCTCAAACGTTGTGGTTCGCCTTTCAAGGTACAATAGATTCCATTATCAGGAGATGGAACAACTGGTCCAGCATCTTTTGAAGCCTAATGGAAGCGTTGTAGGGAGCAGGTGTAGGAGGGCAAGACAGTTACCTCCTGACCGGTCAATAGAAGTGTGATCCTGTGCAAGCATGTGTGGCATAGCATAGCCAAGTTCTGCCCTGAGGTACAGCAGCATCTCATAAATGTCCACTTCAACAGGGAACATTTATTCGGCCCTCAGATGGATGGAAACCTATCAGAGGAAGTATTAGGGTGTTCCTTCCACACTGGGAGGAAAAATCGTATGTCAGGTGGGTCCTATCCATGGTACAGTAGAGAGACTGCTTGGAGTTTCATGCCACCAAACATGCTCCCATGATGGCATGCAGTCAGTCTAGAGCACCAGTGGTTGCTCAGGGATGAAGCATAAGCTCTTAGCAAGGGAGCCATCTAAACGGTATCCCACCACAAGCAAGACTGGGAATGTACTCGCTTTATTTCCTTATCCCCATAAAGGCCTGTACCCTGTGTCCTATCCTTGAACTCTGGTTTCTAAACCACTACATCTATCGGAACACAACTCTGCTGGATGTCATTCATCTAATCAGTGCAGGAGACAACATGGCAATCCTTGACCTGAAGGACATCTTTTTCCACGTTTACATTCGTCTTGCTTATCATTTGCTTCCGAAGATTTCTGATAAGTGGCTAACACTATCAGTTCAAGGTGATACACTTTGGGGTCACAAAAGCAGCAAGAGATTTAAAAAAAATTGTCTAGCAATGCTTGAAGCATGTATTTGGCCCTGTGCTATCTGTGTTTCCACATCTGGATTAAAGGTCAATAAAGAGCGGCATCTAACAGCAATACTTAGCACACAGGTATTCCTATTTTTTGCCCTGATCTGCACTCTCAGGACAGCACTTTCTGCCATTCAGAATTACTACTTTTCAACCATTTCTAAAAATACTTGGGGAATTTTTAACTTCCCTAAAAATATTCCAGGGCTTGAGTTGGAATACCAAATAAGCCTCCTGAAATATTTGGGGCAAAGTTGTTCTGAGGGCGCAGTTCAGGGCGAGAACCAGAAACGAGCCAACATACACAGTTAGCAGTGTCACTAACACACTGACTAAGATTCACAGTGAACGGCAAAAAGTCCTATCTCACCCCACAGCCGTCAGTATTGACAGTTTTATTTGCAGAAAAAGCCTGACAAATCCGAGAGTGAATTTTGGAATTTCAAAAGCTGCTGCCTTATTCAGTTTTGCGCACTAACTCGATGAACAGTAATGGAAGTATTTGGCCTCATGCAGAGCAGTAGTACAGCATGCTTGACTCCAGATGTGACCCCTGCGTGACTGTCTCGCCAAGCAATGGTCATATCTGCTGGTCAATGGGTGGATCTAGTGTTGGTTAGAGGCCAAAGCTCAACACAGACCTGCAAATTGGAATGACAAGAATTTGTTACAAGGCATGCCTTTTCTGGACCCTAAGCCACAGGTGACTGTTGTCACAGATGCCTCAGTCATGGGATGGGGAGGACATGTGGACATCACGATTGTTCAGGATATCTGGACGCAGGAGGAAAGACGTTACCACATCAACTGCCAGCAGTACAATTGGCACTCATTTAAAACACAGTCCTGGTGAAGATGGACAATATGAGCACTATTTATTAAATTAAAAAACAGGGAGGGACTTGCTCTCCACAGCTGTCGATCTCAGCTCAGAAGATCTGGCATTGGGCTATTCTTGATGAGGTACATCTTCTTGCGGCACATCTACCAAGTGTGGCACGAAGAGTCTGGTACCCGAGCTTTTTTTTGTTTTTTAATATAACAATTTTTATTATTGTCAATACATTATCACAGTGACATTCAAAGTGTACACAATACAAACAGTTAGTGCTAGCATGTAATAGGCGTTAACCAGTCAAGGGGTCAGCGAGCCGTGTTCTTTCCATCGCCACATCCTCTGTCGCAGAACTACAGAGTTTGCCTCTAAAGGCGTTCCACCCTCCCCACTTCTTGTCCCATTTTTTGGGGCAGCCTCTTTGTTTATAGACCTCTTTCTCTGAGATCATGCACCTGTCCATTTCCGCCACCCACCCGATTGTCAAGGGCCTCATGCTGGATCCCCAATGCATCGTAATTGCACGTTTCACTAGTAAGTATCCCAGTGCTACCCATTGCTGCTCTATGTCTGTCAGGTCTGTGGCCTCCCAGGAACCCTAACCGCGACGTTAATGAAATGTGCTTACCCAGTGTGTCAGTCATTATTTTGGCTGCCCTATTCCACATGGGCCGTATATGTGGACAATCCCCTAAGATGTGATAAAAAGTACCAGTTTGGTCGCCCCCCCGTCCCCCCCCTCAGGCACAATACATCTGGACGTCTACCAATTCTGGCCAGGAGGACTCCGGACAAATAAAATCTATGAAGTATTTTTAACTGCATCAGGTGGAAGTGATTATTTATCGCTGTCTCCTTGGGGGTCATCAGCGCAGTCTGCCACTCTTCATCCTATGTCAGACTGCCAATGTTCTCGTAGCGTCTGAAAGGAGTCAGTCAAATTATTGCATAGTTTACGATATGTGCATGAGATAGCTTTCGTCAGAAGCAGCTCAGAAAGTAATCTGTCCTCTAAGGGGGAGGAGTCAGTCAGGGAAGGAAGGTCCAGCTCTTGCGTGAGAATAGCATGTCGGATCTGTAAATAGCCGAAGACCTCACCCTGTGCAAGATCATATTTCTGTTGCAGGTCCCGAAAGGTAAGAAGTTTCCCCTTGCTGACCAAATCCCCCAGAGTAGTGATGCCAATAGTGTCCCTCTTGTCGAATCCCGCGTGGAAGCAGAGTGATCCAAACCTTTGAGAGGACCACAATGGTGTGGCTTTTGTGAATTTATCCGCCCACCCCAATCGTTTGTTTGCTCTGTGCCATATGGCTACAGTTTGTGCCATCGGGCCTAGGTAACGGTTCCTTCGAGCCCTGCTGTAAAGCGCGCCCAAAAAACCCTCCCAACCCGTCTGGCAGTGTTCTAGGTGGAAGGCTGGATTCACAGGGGATCCGTAAAACCATTGGTTAATGGCCACCAACTGTGAGGCCCAGTAATGGAGACGTAGGTCTGGAAGAGCAATTCCCCTGTCATACCACCCCTTTGTGAGCTTTTGGAGAGCGATACGAGGCACCCTCCCATCCCAGAGCAAGAGACGGAGTTCCCCTTCTAGGGTGTTAAAAAAGGAGTCCGCAATAGGGAAGGGCCAATTTTGAAGTACATATAAAAATCTAGGGAGCACTAGCATTTTAAATAAGGCCGCTCTGCCCAGGAGGGAAAGGGGTAGCGACCTCCAGTGTGTAACATTGTCTCGTAGTCGTTTAAGAGGACCTAGAAGATTGTGTTCGTAAAACAATTTAGGATCGGGCGTGATAAAAATACCCAGGTATTTGAAGCCCTCGGAAGCCAGTTTTATGGTATAACCGTGGGGTAGGCGGGGTGGGGGGCCATGTAGGACTTATAATACCGATTTGGGCCAGTTAATTGAATAGCCAGCATATTTACTGAAGTTGGTAATGATGTTAAGCAAGCTGTTAAGGGAGGCGCGACGGGACACTAAATAAATAAGGATGTCATCCGCATATAGCGAGATTTTGTCCTCTTTATCTTCGCTCCACCTTAGTCCTTGTATAGACCACGCCGTATCCAGTGGGCCAGCAGTTCAAGGGTCAACGCAAACAATAATGGGGACAGGGGACAACCTTGCCTGGTCCCTCTTTGCAATGTGAACAAGCGTGAGGTGCGATTGTTCACTCTAACCTGTCCCAACAAATCCGTGTACAGCAGAGCCACCCATTGATGAAATCTCTGGCCAAATCCAAATCTCACCAACACTTCCAATAGATAGGGCCACTCTATTGAGTCAAATGCCATGGTGGCGTCAAGAGACAACACCACAGCGTCTTCCTGCAGACAGGGCTGTCGCCCCAAAACATTGTGGACATGGCGAATATTCAGGGCAGTGTTCCGGCACGGTATAAAGTCCGATTGGTCTTCATGGACCAAGGATGGGAGGACTGTGAGTAAGCGAGTCGCGAGATGTTTGGCCAAGACCTTGGCCTCAGCACTGATCAGGGAAATAGGTCTATAAGAGCCGCACTCGGTTGCTGGTTTACCAGGTTTGCAGAGGACCACTATTGAGGCCAGTCTTTGATCTATGGGCAGAAGACCCCTTTCTCGACTCTTATCGAACATATTCTTTAGGTGACGAGCTATTTTGGGTGCCACACACTTAAGGAATTCAATGGAGATTCCATTGGGTCCCATTGCTTTCCCAGAATTAATGGCGAATATTGCTTTGCAAATTTCTTCTGCCGTGATTTCGACGTCAAGGGCCGCCATGTCAGCATCGGTGAGCGTGGGCAGATTCATCTCCTCTAGGAGCTGACGAGAGTCCTCAGAGGTGTAGTTGGTTCTAGAGGTATACACCGCCTCCAGGTGATCTGCGAATGTCTCTACTATTTCCTGGGGGACTATAATTTGCTTACCGTCTGGCACTGTAAGTAGCGGGAACCATCTAGCCTCCTGATCCAGCCATGCCAGCATCTTGCCGGCTCTTTCACCAAGCTCGTAGACCCTGTGACGAGTCTGAAGCAGTCTCGCTTGGGCCTTCTCTCGTGCCAGGGCTTTATATTCTAATTGTTTAATCATGAGTCTCTGGGCTGTGTCGTCGGTGGGAGAGGTATTGTGTTCAGATTCAAGAAGAAGCAGTTCATTTTCTATCTGAGCCAGCTGTTCATTATGATTGCAGAGGAAACCGACCTTTAAGGCCAGGGCCCTCCCTTTGATTACTGCCTTATACGCCTCTCATAGTGTGTTAGCCGATTCCACTGATCCTACATTTTCAGTGAAATAGTAATCTGTGTGCTCAGCCAGGTCTTCCTTGATGTCTGGGATTTTGAGAAGCCAAGGGCTTATGACTATGGGTCCACGGGTGACTTGTCTATGGAAGGTAAGCTTGAGACTGAGCGGGGAATGGTCCAAGATACCCCGTGGAAGTCCTTTAAGACGTTGAAAGTGGCCTATGTCTGCAAGAGAAGTGAGGAAATAGTCAATGCGAGACATACTGTTATGGACATTGGAGTAGTGTGTAAAATGGGATATGCCAGGGTATAATAGTCACCATATGTCAACAAGTCCCATTGCGTGGTCGAATTCAGCCAGTCCAGTCCTATGGCAGGGGGAGGGTCGCTGAGGGTGCCTGTCAAGCGTATTGTCCATTGTCATATTGTAGTCGCCCCCTAGTATGATAGTGCCCTGGGGGAGATCGATCAACACCTTACCCAGATCCTGTAAGGCCAGTTTACCCAGCGCTGGTGGGAGATAAGCCAAAATTATATTTAACGGTTTGCCTTCCCAGATGGCCTCTAAAACTGCGAATCTCCCTTGGGGGTCGGCCCAAGTCTTAGTGGGTGTAAGGGCCAAGTTTTTACAAATAAGAATACCCGTGCCCCTTGACCCAGAGGTGAACCCAGCATGAACACAAGTTTATAACCCCATCTATGAAGAGCTTTACAGCTATTCCCCACCAGATGAGTTTCCTGCAATAAGACCAGGTCCGGTGAGTGTCTTTTGAGATATCGCAGGACCACCCCTCTATTTTACTACCTAAACCATTCACATTCCACGTCATGATCTATAGTGTTCTTTCTAGAGAGTCCGCCATGTGTGGGATTTAGGAAAGGCTAACATGGGCAAATGTGGCAATGTTATTGATGCAGATCTGAGGGCCCCTCAGGGGAGAATGGAATGCATATGCATCATTAGTGGAGTTGACCTCCAACTCAACCAACCGACTAGGCAACAAACACCATATTGTGTCCCTTGAGACCAGCGAAACCACATTCTTCGGGATGTTCTGCGTAACAAAAATTCTAGCTGGCAAAACTCTAACTACCCCCCCCCCATACCCATGAAACGCCCCCCTGCCAGTGGAATTTGAACTATCCACTCCCCAACAAGGCAGAGTGCCTGTCGCCCACCCATCCATTTGCGGGGTGACTGGCTAACCACCGCTGTCCCTCGCCTTACCAGCGTAATATTTTCATAATACAGTTAAACGTTGTACATTATAATCCAGTCTTCCTGCGTGTTGCAGGGTTGATCTCCAACCTCGGTGTGTGTGCGCTGTCAGTTTGGAGCGCAACAGCTACGCAAACAGGTAAGTTCGGCTTCTCCTAGAATCGGTACATGGAGAACAGGAGACCTGGGATCAGTCGAGTCGCCTATGGAGAGACATGTAGGATATATCTCTCGGGTCCCTCCTACAGAGGTCAATGCGCTCCATCTGAATCTCCTTTGGAGCGTTGCTCCTTTGTTGCTGGAAGGGCCCGCTGTGTGTTGTTGGGGCCTCCATTCCTACGGCCATCCGATTGTTTCCCCACGCGACGCCATCCTTCTATCCAGTCCCATGCTTCTTCTGCAGATAGGAAAAACCACGCTTTACCGTCCGCTTCCACGCGTAGTTTAGCCGGGAACAGCATGGAGTATTTAATGTTTTTGTCACTTGGTACCCGAGCTTTTGAACATGGCCATCGATTCTCTCAGCAGACTACCTCTTCGGGATGATCTTCTATCGCAGCAACAGGGGACGGTCCTCCACTCAAACCTGTCCCGCCTCCACCTCCTTGTGTGGAGATTGAACGGCGCCAGTTAACAGCTTTCGACCTTCCTCCTGAAGTTTGTAATGTCATCTTGGCAGCCAGGCGTCCTTCTACTAAAACAGTATACGCCTGTAGATGGAACAAATTTGTGGCATGGGACACAGCAAAGGCTGTGGAACCCCTTTCTGCCCCTCTTTGAGGTTCTCCTCTTTATTCTTTCTTTGGCCCAGCAGGGCTCTGCACTGGCCACTCTGAAAGGCTATCTTTCGGCCATTTTGGTCTTTCTTTACCTTCCTGATCAGCCTTTTCTTCAAGTCCCCTATTGTTAATAGATTTCTAAAGGGCATTACTCATCTCTATACTCATTATCCTTTCGTAATGCCCCAGTGGGATTTAAATCTTGTCCTCACTTAACTTATGTGTGCTCCCTTTGAGCCATGACATCATAATTGTCCTCTCTGTCTCCTCACTTTGAAGACTGCTTTCTTGCTTGCCGTCACCTCTGCTTGTAGAGTGAGTGAGCTTCAAGCCTGATCTTCCAGGCCTCCCTTTCTTTCTGTCCATCCAGACAAAGTTGTCCTCCATACTAGACCCTCTTTTCTGCCCAAAGTAGTTACCTCTTTCCACATAGGTCTGACCATCACATTGCCCACCTTCTTCCCGCCTCCGCACCCTTCCAAAGAGGAGGACACACTCCGTCTGGATCCAAAACGTGTGCTGTCGTTCTGACCTAACCGGACTACAGACTTCCGGGTGGACGATCAACTCTTCGTGGGTTATGTGGTTGCCAAAAAAGGTCTGGCGGTGCACAAACTTACCATCTCTCGATGAGTCATCCTATGCATTAAGATCTGTTGTTCTTTGGCGCAAAAGGAACCTTCAGTAGGACTGCCCGCCCACTCTACCAGGGCGACGGCAGCTACTTCTGCTTAGGAACGTGAAGTTCCGCTGGTTAACATCTGCCAGGCAGCCACGTGGGCATCTCTGCACACTTTTACTAAGCATTACTGCCTGGATAGCCAAGTCCGTAGAGACAGCTTTTTCAGCCATTCTGTTCTCCAGGACTTCCTGGTGTGAGCTTAGTTCGCAGACCCACCTCCGGGGTTGGTATTGCTGGGGTATCTTTTCCAAGGTAAGGAATCTATAACTAATGGTCTCTTTCAGATGAACAAGTTACTTACCTTCTGTAACGATGTATCTGTAAGAGACATATATTAGTTAGAATCCTTACCACCCTCCCCGTTCGAGCTGAGTTAGAATCCTTACCACCCCACCCACCCTCCTCCTCCGAGCTGACTTCTACGGATAGGGACTCCCTTGCAGGGCCTAAGTTTTGTGCACCAGTGGTCAGTGTCTTGCATGGCTCTGCGCTTCTGGCGTGGAAAGTTGTGTCAGAACTGACGTCGGTTCGCAGGGGCGGCGTCTACGAAAACACTGCGAAGACATCCCGGCGACCACGACGCCAACATGGAGTCGACCGTCGCCACCTACTGACATGCAGTGGTACTGCTCTGAAAAAAAAATCTCCCGATCCAGTCTGATGCCTGGGCGTAATTCCAAGGTAAGGAATCTATTACTAATGTATGTCCCTTACAGATACATCATTACCGAAGGCAAGTAACTTGCTCTTTTGGCCCTGTATGTCCAAGCAAGCTGAAAGTGTTCAATCTGGCAAACAGTCGTCTGAAATATTAGATGTGGACTGAAAAAAGGCTAAGTTATAGAGCAGGAATCTGTCCATAACTGTGGGGGTAGGAGGGAGAGCGGTGAGGGGTGGTATTTGAGGGTTAAAAATGCAAACGAATCACATTGAAACCACCTAAGCCTATATTGCATTGGCTCCTATTGGACACAATTCAATTTCAAACAAATACATTTGCAATTGAAGCAAAACTGTTACATAAAGCTAAAACCATCATTGTAGGCAGCTCTCTTCTATTTTGTGTGTTTTATGCTTCTTCCAATAGTCTTCTGTTTACACTTTATCGTAGGAGGCCGGTGGATACTCCTATCCTACATACAAAGCAGTGTGCAGTCGTTATGGCGTCTACAACTCTTCTGCCTATGGCCCAATAGATTTCAATGAGCAACTGTCAGAACCACTTGTCAGCTCCATAACACTGATGTGGAAGGAAGTTTTCAGGTTGGTCTGAATTATTTTTCTAATCTTTTGTTTTATACAAAATGTGTTCCACTCACTAGTGGAGTGATATGATGCGTACTGCTATGTCCGACTAACATTGTTAAATTTTCTTTGGTTTATAGAGCAAATGCATGCACCATAGAGTTGTCCTGTAGTTTCTTCTGATTTTACTCCCCCCGCAACCTGTTAAGGGTTTCAAGTTTCCACTCAGTCACATTCGAGCCTAGCCCACCTAGTTCACATTAACCAGCAGATCATCAAAACTTCAGTACATTTTACAAACCAACCATCCCTCCCCCCGGTCTGTTCACAGCATCAAGCAACCTTCCTACCCGCAGAACAGATACAGATTTTTCTTTTGCGAAACCTTGACCCAGAAAGAGCTCCAGTGACTGGCGATTGTAACATATATGCCTACCGCAAGACTGCTCATATGTTACCAGTGTGCAGGCCACCTAACGAGCGTTGCATGCAACAGGAAGGAGCTGGTGGCAAGGTTCCGAAGTCTAGAGGAAGGGCAAGGAGAATGAATTCCACCTCAGAAAGCGGGCATGCAGTCCTTTGATGGGGAGCAATGTTTACTGCCCTGCTTCTCCCACTTTTAATGGTAGCTTCCGCTTAGTTTACAAAAGGGTTTTGCTGCCCTGGAGAGAGAATCTTTGCACACTGAGGAAAGCAGAAAGTAGTCATCCCTATCTACAGCTTCAGTTTTCTAGCCCCATATACGAGACTTACCAATTTTAACTTACACCTTGGTTGCTGTTAAGATAACCAGTACAGACTAACTGTAGTATCTTGTCTTAGAACTTTATTTTTGATTATTTTCAAGATCAGCTTTGTCAATTTTATGCATGTATTTTTATATGTATGTGGTATTAGTATAGCACAAGCCTAGCCAAAAGTCAGCGGAGCGCGTACAGGATTAGAAGTAAGCACACAGTTAATGAGTGATAGGACTGGTTTCTGGGAGAAGTGCAGATAAATAAGATAACTCCCCCATTGTTTCTGCCCATTGTAATAGATTAGCACCTGCTTCTTTCTTGATTAGGGGTTTTCAATTTGTCTTTATTTCGATCATACTGATCATAAAAGACACATAAAATATTTACAATAATACAGTAAATAATCTTTGAATAAAAAAACAGGATCACGAAAATAAGCAGATAAAATACATCATAGGGATGAGTAGTAACAAATGATAAAACCATGTTAAAATGATCATTATAAAAAGATAACATTTATTACAAAAGATATGTCTACTTGGGATTCTAGTCTACCACCAATATCGATTATCAGATCTTATTACATTTGTGCGTCTACTTGAAGTTAGCCCATAAAAACTGCTACATACAGGAGAATGACTGAACATCAGGCAATGGATTGATACTTTTCGATTGCGGCTATTGCTTTTAATGAATGTGACCAAATTCTCCATATCCTGCTTAAAATGTTTGCTATGGCTATCACAATAGACTATTGACTGCTGGTCTTCAGTATTCTTAGTGCAGTTGCACATGACTTAGTACCCAAGTTACGACATATTGGTTTTAACCATCTGCTTCGTGGGGATGTGCAGGCCGAACATACAAACAGTATGTGGGGTAGCGTCTCATCATTATCTAAACAGAATACACATACACATTTACTATCTGTGGACTGTTTCCATTTGGCCGTGAGGGATTTAATTGGCAGGGTACCCACTCGGAACTGATAAAATAGTGTTCGAGGCATATGAGCTGCAGATCACACACTATGCATAGATCGCCATCTGGTGTTGGGCCCAGATGTTTGCACTTGTTTTTGTCTTGGAAAAGTCTTTTGAAGTCACAAGGTAGGTGACTCCTCCTTTGGATGATCGTGCGCATGGGCATCGGCTCCATCTTCAGATTTGTTTTTTTCCGCCATCGGGCTCGGATGTGTTTCTCGCGCTCCAGTTCGGTACCTTTACCGATCCTACTTTCGACGCGCAATCCTTTACCTGTCTCCGGTATTGTTTTCGATCACAATCCCTAGTCGTCACGCATCTCTTCAACATCGAAGTCCTCGATTCCGGTCGTCGACGAAGGCCTTCGGGCCAACCAGGCCTTGACTTTTGACTCATGGAAAGGAATCCATTCAAGAAGTGTCCTCAGTGTGGTTCGAAGTTCCCCCAAACAGATCTGCATGAGGTGTGTAACCTCTGCCTCTCCTTGGAGCACGAGGCCAGAGACTGTCCAGCTTGTGCCTCTTTCCGCTCCAAAAAGACTATTCGAGATCGTCTAGCTCGACGAACAATGGCTCGCTCATCGACATACATCCCCGACGACCTATTCCATGAGGGTGTCGATGTTCCAGAGCAAGTGCAGGCCGAAGAAGGACTCGTCAGCGCCTCCGAAGCCGATGATTCCGATATCAAGGATATCACTTCCGGGCAGCGGGTCGTAAGTAGAGATGTCACCCCCACCACCTAAAAAGGCTTCGGTCACTCCTTCACCTTCGGGCTCAGGTGCTCACCGAGAAAACGCTTCTCACGCCCCACCTTCGGGCCCGGCAAAGAAGCCAATAACTAAGCCTTCTGGCCACTCGAGCTCGAGTCAGCCTACCCTCGGTGCCGAAACCCAAACGACACCGAAAAAGAAACCGTCGTCCTCCGCCTCGGTGCCGACTACTGCTTCCACATCCACGCACTCTGCACCCAAATCGACTACAACCAACCCCTCGACTCCGAAGAAAACATCGGAACCGAGCAAAAAGCCGCTTCCGAAAGGTTCACACACTCAAACTTCGGAACCGAAAAGGCCGCCGAAACCGAAAAAACAACCGGGTACGCACGCTCCTACAGAGACTTTAAAACCTCACGATTCCAAGCCTAAAGAGCACAAACCCGCCTCGGAGTCGGTGCCGCCAAGTCTTCAGAACCGAAAAAATCGGCACCGAAAGAACAGCCTCCAACAGAAGAGCTTTTTAAACCGGACCCCACCCAAAAGACTCTTCTAAGAGATTCAAAGACTGGTCAACTCGCTCTTAGCTCCAAGAAACGACTATTGGACACGCCTACGCCGGCTCCACCACCTAAAAGGAGAGACATCTCCCCTCAGGATCCTTCCTCCACCTCCTCCGCCTCCTCCTCCTCCGCCACCTCCTCCACCTCTCCCACCACACCACTCTCCTACACCATTTCCTCCACCAGTGGACGATGATGATTCTTCTGATCACTCTGGGGACGATGCAGACTATGAACTACTAGGGGATCCTAGCCCACCTTCTACCCCAGACCTCTGGGATGATTATAACACGCCAGATGTCCCTAACGTGCCACTGGATGACATCTATCCCTCTAGACCTTCCCCTCCAGAGGATACCATGGATTTTAACCAGCTAGTCCACAGAGCTGCACAATACCACGGGAGTCGACTTACACACAGACCCCGTGGAAGAAGATTTCTTAATGGATACTTTTGATACCTCACAAAAGTCCACCTCCATCTTACCCATGTTGAAAGGGGTAATTAAACACGCACCAGAGGTGTTTAAAGATCCTATTAGGGCTAGAGTTATTAACCACAGGATTGAAAGAAATATAAACCTGCCCCAGCAGACCCAGCATGCATCAAGGGCCACATACCGTTAGACTCCTTGGTAGTATCCAATGCCAGAAAGAGGGCTAATTCTCACACTTAAGGCGATGCTCCACCTCCTGACAAAGAGTCTAAACTCTTAGACGCCTCTGGCAAGCGTACAGCATCACAAGCAGCTAACATATGGCGTATTGCCAACACTCAAGCTTTGTTAGCGAGGTATGATAGGGCTCATTATGACGAGCTAGAGACCCTACTACAGCATCTCCCAGAAAAATATAAAACTAAGGCTAACGACCTACTACAGGAGGGTAAGCTTATTACCCACACCTCCATCCGCTGCGCTCTAGACGTAGCAGACACTGCCTCACGAACTATCAACACAAGTGTCCTTCTGCGTAAACATGCTTGGTTACGCATTTCAGGTTTCAAACCTGAAGTTCAGACTGCCATTCTTAATCTGCCATTTGACCAGCGACACTTGTTTGGACCTACCGTGGATTCATCTCTAGAAAAGATGAAGAAAGACACTGACCCGGCTAAATCAATGGGAGCCTTGCAATCGCAAGCTCCCAGACGTTCCTTTTGTCGCTCCTCTTACAGGGGCACCTACAGAGGATACTCCTCAGACAACCCATCTACAATACTCCCACCCAAACTACATTCACCAGAGATTACCAAAGAGGAGGCTACAGAGGCAATAATAACAAGGGCAGAGGCAAGACCAACAATACCCCCTCTGCCCTCACCACAACCCAATGATTTCCCTCCGCTCCTCCCCAGACCATTCCAGTCCGGTCTGGTGAAGATTGCTACAGTTCCTTCCTGTCTGGCACAACATCACCACAGACAGGTGGGTGAGACAAATAGTTCAGTCAGGTTACTGTCTAGAACTCACATCTACCCCCCCCCCCCCCAAACATGCCACCCAGACAGCGCCCAATGTCACCAGAACACTTATCGCTGATAAAGCAGGAGATAATCTCCCTCCTACAAAAACATGCAATAGAACCAGTTCCACTGCATCAACAAAACACAGGAGTTTACTCCCTGTACTTTCTCATTCCAAAGAATTACGGTTCTCTCAGACCTATACTAGATCTCAGACCCCTAAACCTGTACATACACTCAGACCATTTTCACATGGTCACACTTCAACAGGTCCTTCCGCTTCTCTCACAAGGCGACTTCCTTGCTACTTTAGATCTCAAGGACGCTTACATATTCTCATTCACACACTCACAGGAAATATCTCAGGTTTGTAGTGGACGGTCAATACTACCAATTCAAGGTACTCCCTTTCGGTGTCACCACAGCACCCAGAGTATTCACCAAGTGTCTGACAGTAGTCGCAGCTCATCTAAGAAGACAGCACATTCACGTCTTCCCGTACTTGGATGATTGGCTCATAAAAGCCAATTCATACAATCAGTGTGTACATCACAATCCAGCTACTCCACGACTTGGGGTTCACAGTAAACCACGCAAAGTCTCACCTACAACCTTCCCACATACAACAGTACCTAGGTGCCACAATAGACACCTCAAAAGCACTTGCATATCCCAGTCCAGCCAGGACAGCAAGCATACAAGCCCTCATAACCAAATTTCAGGCGCAACACTCTCTTCCAGCTCGAGTGTTCATGCAACTCATAGGGATGATGGCCTCTTGCATATTTAAAGTACCTCACGCAAGACTCCAGATGCGCCCTTTGCAGGAATGCTTAGCACGCCAATGGAACCAGGCTCAGGGTCAGCTGACAGATCTGGTGTTGGTGGACAGTCACACTCATCGATCTCTGCAATGGTGGAACACCAAGAACCTTTCCAAAGGGCGACCGTTCATTGAGCCAGTTCCACAGATTGTGCTAACAGCGGACGCATCGCTCTCCGGCTGGGGAACTCATCTATTACATCACACCATGCAGGGCAGGTGGGCTCCTCGCCAAAAGATACTCCACATCAATCACCTGGAATTATTACCCATATTCCTGGCCTTAAAGACATTCTAAAAACACATATCAGGCAAGGCTGTCCTAGTCCGCACAGACAACATGACAGCCATGTACTACATACAGAAGCAAGGCGGGACACACTCCATACAGCTTTCACAACTAGCGCAAAGCATATGGAGATGGGCTATTCCTCAGGACATTTTTCCCCTAGCCCAACATTTCCCGGGAGTCCAAATCAATATAGCCGATCTGTTAAGTCGTCAAACGCAACAGATTCACAAGTTCTTCAACCGTTTTTCCACATGTGGGGGCAACCAGACATAGATTTCTTCGCCGCACACGAAAAAACCAAATGCCCAAGCTTCATCGCCAGATATCCATAACCATTGTCCAAAGACAATGCGATATGGATGAATTGGTTATGCAAATTTGCATACGCTTTTCCGCCTCTCCCACTCATTCCACTGGTCGTGCGCAAACTGCAGCAACATTCACTGACTCTCATCCTAGTTG
Organism: Triturus cristatus; assembly: GCF_964204655.1. NCBI lineage: Eukaryota > Metazoa > Chordata > Amphibia > Caudata > Salamandridae > Triturus > Triturus cristatus. The sequence goes on from NC_140587.1 coordinate 103,013,679, forward strand.
CTCCAACATGGGCCAGACAACCGTGGTACACTACATTACTGGAACTATCTGTAGTCCCGCACCAAAAACAACACCTCTCCCCACATCTCCTAACCCAGAACCGTGGAGAGATCAGACACTCTCCCCACGTCTCCTAACCCAGAACCGTGGAGAGATAAGACACCCCCAACCCAGCACAGCTCAACCTAGCGATCTGGCTCCTGAGGTCCTAGAATTTGGTTACCTTAACCTTCCCCCTGACTGTATGAATGTTATCAAAGAGGCTAGACGCCCCACCACTAGAGCCTGTTATGCAGCCAAGTGGAAAAGATTTGTAATATATTGTCACAACAACATCATCATTCTGTAGTAGGGGATCTCTGTGCATAGTCATAATCTAGTGAATAGTCCCGCCCATGTGCGGGGACCCGGAGCAATACAAAATAATCTCTTAAGGTGTCAAATCATGCAGACCTGCATCCACCCTTAAGAGAGAATTTAATTTAAAGACAGATAATGCAGCCTATACCCACAGGCTACACTGTCCAGTACTTCAACTAGAAAATTCCACCAACATCCACAAACAGCACTGCCTGTCCAGCTTTTCTCTACATGGAAAAACCCTGCCTCTACCAGCAAAAGCCTCTGGAATGATAGAGAGGAAGGAATGGACAGACAAGCCCCATAGACTGCCATTATGTGGCTCAGAACAGGATACTGTGCCTTTAAGAAAACTTTCCAGAACTTTCCCAGTATCCCAGAATGCACAGCAGGTCCCTTTTACTTTCAGTTCTTTTTTCCGGCTCCTGCTAGCAGGACCCTGGAGCATTGAGCTCTCCCTTTTCAAGGGTTTATTTGTTACTTTTCAAGTGATTTAGTAGTTAGTAAAGTCCTTTCCTTCTGGTGTTGTCAGCATGCCTGGCTTGTTCGACAAGTGTCCTAATTGTGAAAGGAAGAAGGCTAAGTCAGACCCACACAGGGTGTACATCGTCTGCCTTCCCCAGTCCCACGTGCCGGAGGAGTGTGAGATCTGCCGCTCTTTTTCAGCCAGGTCCCTGAGAGAGAGGATGAAGATCAGGCTCCAGGTCCTGGAGGACAGAAGACTGAAGGCACGAGGTGGGTCTGGAGGGGCTGATTCTGCCCATGCTGAGGCCCCTGGGGGGTTCCCCAGGTGCCAGAAGACCAGCAATTGTCCCCACTCCCCGTCGACGGCGGCGTCGAGGGGGATGACTACAGTCTGTTCACCATCTCCCCATGGCTCTGGGGAGAAGCGGCGTCGACGATCGACGTCGAAGGAGCTGAACAGGCCGCCGTCGACGACATCGGCATCTTCTGCGACGACGCCGTCGCCGTCAAGCCATCGGCGTCAAGATCAGGCCCGGCGTCGGCGCTCGCCGTCGAGGGGAGATCGCTGTCGGCGAAGAGAAGAAGGTCGCCGTCGAGGGGCTCCTCGACGTTGCGAGCCAGCCGACACCCGGCGTCATCCACATTCTGATATGGGGGGACTATCTTGCTTAGGTTTCTATGGTCATAAGACCTATCCCTATCTCTAGGAATTTTGCTGCCACCAGTGGGTTCTGACCCACACAATTTTTGCTCTCTGGCCAGAGCAAGCTTCTCTTTGGCAAGGGCAAGTTCTTCCCTTTCAATCCTCAGTTTGGCTTCCTTCATTCTGGCCTCATGCTCTCTCCTTTGGGGGGAAGTCATCCCCCTGTGGGATGAAGCATTGGAGCTTCTTGAGTGATAGGAGTGGAGAGAGTCCCCTGAGGGAGATCTTACCCCTCTTATCTCTCTTTTTAAGATTACTTGGGGACCTGTAAGGGAAGCTCCCATGCAAGCTTAAGTTAGCCTGACTAAGTCTTCTGACTGGGGTCTTGCTACCTCCCTCTTCCTCTGAGGTCTCTTCTGACTCATCTGTATCAGTTAAGTCAGGGGTCTCTTCTGTGGAGGGGAGGCCCTTATCTACAGCTATGGCACCATACTTGGCAGCTCTTTCAGCATCATAGGCCTCCAGAAGCTCCACTAGCTGTCTAAGGGTAGGGTTGGAACCCTGTTTTAATCTCCTGGAGGTACACAGTTGTCTCATCTCCTGGAAAGTGAATGCATCATATCTAGAGGGAATCTGTCTAGGATTCTCCTCTCCTGAGGGAGTATCAGTGTGATCTCCATTCAGGGACATGATTCTAGTGAGGGTGTGGTGTGTGCACCTACCTACACTAGTTGTATCTACTAAACCTTACTAGTAGTTGTAGTCAGGGTGTGCTAGGCCCTTCAACCTACAACAACTAAGTGCAGTAGGACTTAAGTATTTTTAAACTATGTTATATGTACCTAAACAATATCTGTGTGATCTTTCAATTTAGTATCTCAAGATTACAATGGTAGTACAACAGCAAGCTCAGATCCCACCGCTGCCACCAATGTGAGAAGTTGGCCTGATATATGATGTCACTAGTTCTAGTGTACACCTTGTATCAGTCCAAACAACCCTTATGGTGATTGGTTGTAAAGTCAACCTTATAGACCAGCTATCCAAGTGGTAGCATGGACAAGAGCAGTCTTAGGCTAAACTCTGAATGGCATGTGAAGCCAGCTGTGATACCATATGTAACCCCTTGAATACCAAATGAAAGGACACCACAATAGATATATATGAAAATAGAATGTATTTATTCTAGTCAAACCCTCAGCACTCTTTATGAGATTCGAGGTAAGTACAACACAGTCTTAATTATGCATACATTAAATCACACAGGTAAGTAATACAGTTAGGCCCTAGGGGCCACACAAACCATATACTAAAGAAGTGGTATAAGGACCACTGTCACGGAAATAGAATAGGCCTAGGGAATCGCTGGGGCTACACTACACTACCAACAGTTAGGAAGTGGGAGGCCCACGGGATTCAGGTGCAGAGTGGAAACACTCACGCGTAATGCGTATAATCGGTAGAAATAGTACAGTTTAGAATTATTAAGATTTAGGACACTTCTGGAGTAACTAGGAAGTCGAGACTTGAAACTTAAACACTAGGATAGTCACTACCCTGATGAGCACCGGAGTACCCAAGTTACCTAGCCCACGTGCTGCGGGTGCATAGGTGTGAACTTGCGTCGGTTTTCGTCGTGGACTCCTATGGATGCCTGAAGGAAAGATGCTGACAGGCAGTCAGTGAAGAGTGTCCGGTGGATCCCAAGGCCGGGATCAAGAAGGAAGGATACCTGCAAGCAGAAGGGACAGAGTCTGGGTCACTAGCCAGTGACTACGTGGAACCAGGAAGGAACCAGGCGATGTCGGGAGATTGCAGGTGAAGAGGTGAAGCTTGTCGCAGCAGCCACGGGTACCAGGAGACGTCGAGGACGACCAGGACCAGGGGGCGAGCTGTCCCACGAAGGCTCTTGCTGTCGGCGGCGTCGAAGTCGAACTAGGACTCACCAAGCCTTGGCAAGCGGAACCCACGAAGAAAGGAGGACTTGCTTCTGTTGCAGACCAGGAAGGTCTGGGGTGCTTCTCTTTTGCAGAGGAGCAAGAGCCAGTCTGGAGGAGCCAAACCAGCAGCGGAAATTCAAAGGTGTGTCGTCACAAAGGCCGCTAGCCAACGGGCAAGCAACCGGACAGACGCGGCAAGCAGGAAAATGCAGAAGGGCCCCACGCAGGACTCGTGGAGTGTGAGGGGCTGATCTTCGGTGCAGATGGTGCTTGGGGTTGGGGCTTCTCAATCCCCGGTGCACAACTTCGAGGGTGCCTCAGAAGCTGCGCTGGAAGATACTCGCCACTTTTCCCAGGTAGCCGGTCCCACGTCTCTCGTCGCCTCCACGGATCAGCTCGGCTGTGGATGTGGATCAGGGTCGGAGAAGTCTGGAAGTCAAGGCTCTGGTCGGGCACTGCAGTCGGTCCCTCGTAGAACTTCAGCAAAGCAAAGGGCAAGTCTCTTGATGGTGCCTGTTTGCACAGGGTAGCCACTCCTTGGCTACAAGGGAGATTCTTCAGTCTTCTTCTTTCGTTGAATGTCGAAGGTCCAGTGTTTCTGTTCAAGATGCAGGTTCAGGATAATCTAATCTAGCAGGGCCCAACTAGCTACTAATAAACTGGGCTAGTGGGCTGGGCTACCTGCAAGATCCCTGCTATGGGTGGGACCAGGAAGGGGAGTGGCTACACCCCCTTTCCTTTGTCCAGTTTCGCGCCAGAGCTGGGGCTGGAGTGCCCCAGCACTGGTTTGAACTGGACTATGCATGGAACACCTTGTGTGCCCCAGGCATGTCTCATTCCTTTCAGCCCTCCCTGCCCCAATACACTAAAGTCTGTCTGGGGAGGTGCTAGCACCTCCCCAAGCAGGAAACCTATTGTCCAGGCCTCCCTGGCTGGGAGGGCTCCCAGCAGCAGGAGGTCAGACCCGTGTCTGTGGCATCAGCATCCATTTTGTGATGCTGAGGCTTTGGTGAGAGTTAAACAGCAAAGTAGGATTTTAACATGTCTCTCCCTCTAGAAGGGAGGAATAATATCCTCATCATCAGAAATGGTATGGGGGTATTATTCCAATGTGTTAGACACCTTACACGACATGTTTTGATAAAGCCAAACCATAGTTACCATAACCGTTTAAGATTATAAGGTACTTTAAGAGTATATGGTAGGCTATATCATAGAACAGCTATAAGGACATGGTTCCGAAAGCTGCAGACAGGCTCAGCTCATGCTAGAGCACCATCTCACATGTTACCAAGCACTCTGCCTCCAGGATTGTTAAGGCCTGCCATAGGAGTGGCTCACAGGTACACATGTGTCTATTTTAAGGGTAGATATAGGTATACTATATCTAAGCAAGGGGTGATTACAGGACCTTGCCCCAGCTGAGTGATCAGCCAGTTGTGTCTGATTGGAAGGCCAGACCAGGGGTGGCATAATACATGCTGTAGCCCCTGGGAGGCTTAGGGTACACCTATGCCCTGGGTACCTAGGGTACACTGTACAGGGTCCAATAAGGTGATCCTTACCAATTGGGAATGTACCCAAGGTACATGGAGTCCATTTTAAAGAGGGAGCAGACAGCCTGAGACCCTGAATGGCCGGATCTCAGGCCAACTAAGTCAAAAAACCAGCTAGACACTAGGCAAAAAGTTGAGGGTAACCGTAGTCAGATATCCACCTTCCTACAGAGGATATAGAGGAAACAACACCAAGGGACGAGGTCGAGGCAATACCAACACTCGTATCTCTCCTGCCACAAAACAGTGACTTTCCTCCACTCCCCCCCCAGACCATTCCACTCCAGTCGGGGAAGACTCAAACAGCTCCTACCTGTCGAACTCCATCACAGCAGACAAGTGGGTAGGACAACTTATCCGGTATGGTTACTGCCTGGAACTCACCACTACCCCCCCCCCCCCCCCCCCCCACACACACACACATACCACTCAAGTAGCATTCCATGTCACCAGACCATCTTACGCTCCTCAAACAAGAAGTTCTCTTATTGCTTCAAAAACACGCAATACAACCAGTTCCCTTACATCATCAGGGTACAGGGGTATACTCACTGTACTTCCTAATCCCCAAAAAGGACAAGACTCTAAGACCAATACTCTACCTCAGACTCCTAAATCTGTACATAAACTCAGATCATTTCCATATGATCACTCTTCAACAAGTGCTCCCACTACTACAACAAGGCGATTTCCTTGCCACACTAGATCTCAAGGACGCTTACTTCCACATTCCCATGCATCCTGCTCACAGGAAGTACCTAAGATTTGTGGTGGACGGACAACACTATCAGTTTACAGTCCTTCCATTCGGGGTAACAACTGCGCCCAGAGTATTCACCAAATGCCTAGCAGTAGTAGCAGCGCATCTCAGAAGACAACAAATTCATGTCTTCCCATATTTAGACGATTGGCTAATAAAAGCAAACTCGTTCAACAAATGCGTTCTACACACTCACCAAACTATTCAAATCTTACACAACTTGGGATTCACAATAAACTATCCCAAATCTCATTTCCAACCCTCCCACATACATCAATATCTGGGAGCCACCATAAATACCTCCAAAGCCCTAGCATATCCCAGCCCAGCCAGAATAGCCAATTTACAAGCTCTCATCGCAAAATTTCAAACCCAACACACTTCCAGCAGGAGTGTTCATGCAACTCATATGCATGATGGCATCATGCATCTTCATTGTGCCTTATGCAAGACTACAAATGCGTCCCTTGCAGGAGTGTCTAGCACATCAGTGGAATCAGGCTCACGGACAACTAACAGATCTGGTGTTGGTGGACAGCCGCTCACATCGCTCTCTAAAATGGTGGAACACAATAAACCTGTCCAAAGGGCGGCCGTTCTTAGAGCCCCTTCCACAAATAGTGATGACAACCGACGCATCTCTCACAGGATGGGGAGCCCATCTTCTAGGACACACCACTCAGGGCAAATGGACCACTCAACAGAAACTGCTCCATATCAATTACCTGGAACTACTGGCAGTATTCCTAGCACTAAAACCATTCCAATTACATCTCCAGAACCAAACTGTCCTCATCCGGACAGACAACATGACAGCCATGTATTATATACAAAAACAAGGAGGCACACATTCTCTCCAGCTGTCCCAGCTCGCACAGAACATTTGGAGATGGGCCATTCCCCAGAACATATACCTGCTTGCAGAACACCTTCCAGGAGTTCACAATCAGATTGCCGACCTGTTGAGTCGACAGACTCAACAGATCCACGAATGGGAGTTACATCCACAAGTCCTACTCCCCTTCTTCCAAAAATGGGGCCAACCACACATAGATCTGTACGCCACACACGAAAACGCAAAATGCCCAACCTTCGCCGCCAGGTTTCCCCACTCACAGTCGAAGGGCAATGCGATATGGATGAATTGGTCAGGCAGATTTGCGTACGCTTTTCCGCCTCTCCCACTCATTCCATTCGTGGTACGCAAGCTCAGGCAACAGTCTCTCAAACTGATCCTAGTGGCTCCTACATGGGCACGCCCGCCGTGGTTCCCAACACTACTGGAACTCTCGCTAGTTCCACACCAAAAACTGCATCTCTCCCCGTCCTTATTAACCCAGAACCATTGAGAAATAAGACATCCAGATCCAGGTCAACTGAATCTAGCGATCTGGCTCCGGAAGTCCTAGAGTTCGGTTACCTCAACCTACCACCAGACTGCATGAATAATATAAAAGAGGCCAGACGACCTACTACTAGTACCTGCTACGCTGCAAAATGGAAAAGATTTGCCATTTACTGCACTAACAACGATATACACCCACTAGATGCCTCCATCCAGAACATCATTTGCTACCTACTACACTTGCAAAGATGTAATTTAGCGTACTCATCCATACGTCTTCACCTAGCAGCATTAGCAGCCTACTTACAAAATCAACAGCACTTGTCATTATTTAAAGTACCTGCGTTCAAAGCCTTCATGGGAAGCCTTAAAAGGATTATTCCTCCCAGATTACCACCCTCTCCAGTGTGAAATCTAAACATTGTTCTTACAAGGCTCATGGGACCCCCATTTGAACCTCTGCATAAATGCGAACTACAGTTCCTCACATGGAAAGTGGCTTTCCTTATTGCGATCACATCCCTTAGAAGGATAAGTGAGATCCAGGCATTAACCATAGAGGAACCATTCCTACAACTACACCGTAGTAAAGTGGTTCTTAGAACAAATCCTAAATTCCTGCCAAAAGTCATATCTCCGTTCCATCTTAACCAATCAGTCGAGCTACCAGTGTTCTTCCCAAATCCGGACTCAGTAGCTGAAAGAGCTCTTCATACCTTAGACGTTAAAAGAGCCCTGCTTTACTACATTGACAGAACCAAATCATTCTGCAAAACCAAACAATTGTTTGTTGCTTTCTCTCCACCACATAAAGGCAACCCAATTTCCAAATCCGGGATAGCCAGGTGGATAGTTAAATGTATCCAAATATGCTACCACAAGGCTAAACGCACACTAACAGTTCCCCCTAGAGCACATTCCACATGCAAAATAGGAGCTTCCATGGCATTCGTAGGAAACATTCCCTTAGAAGATATTTGTAAGGCAGCCACATGGTCTACAACACACACCTTCACTAAACACTACTGTGTTGACATGCAAGCAAAACAACAAGCTTCTGTGGGTCAGGCTGTCCTTAAAACTTTATTCCAAACTGCTGCAACTGATACAGGTGACCACCGCTAGGGGAGACACTGCTATATAGTCTATCCTAAGTGTGTGATCTGCTGCTCATATGCCTCGAACGGAATATGCTACTTACCAGTATGCATCTGTTCTTGGCATGTAGAGCTGCAGAGCCACACACGCCCACCCACCTCCCCGCGACCTGTATCTGTTCCAGCATCGTCTTACTTAGACATTACACATGGACATCCCTCTCTTTTTTACAAACTCCATCATTTCCCATCATGGCGAAAAACAATGGATGATGGAGTGGATGCCCATGCGCAGTAGTCCAAAGGAGGAGTCACCTATCTCGTAACCAAAGACTTCTTCCGAAGACAACAACAACCTGCAAGCATCCGAGCCCAACACCAGATGGTGATCTACTATCCTAAGTGTGTGGCTCTGCAGCTCTACATGCCAAGAACAGATGCATACTGGTAAGTAGCATATTCCTTTTCTGTCCTGTTTTGTTTAAATTTCTATAGAAAATGTTTCTGGATCAGATGTATTGTATCCTGAAAAATATGGAAACTTATTCAAAAACGTTTTTGAAGTACCCTTTGGTGGTTTAGGACAATGTTCCCATTGGTTAAACATAAACACATTTCTAGGTGTTGCAGATTTATGCAAGAAATGATCACCATAGTGGTTGTAACAATAAAGCTGTTCGTAGTCTGATGAACCCTCTAAGTTTTCATTGTTAGAGAACGCAGCAGACCTTTCTAGATCAGACATCATGTTATTAACAGTCTCAAAGTCCCAATCATCAAAATAGATACTGAAGGTAATAGTCTCTTAATGAAATTTTAAATAAATGTGGAATCTTCAAAAGTTTTGTCGGGCCGACTATGTCGAAATCTGTCTTGTCCCAAACTATACCATCCTGTATAGGAACGGCTGTGATGTTCACTGCTGACAAGTCTCTTGCTTCACGATGGGAAGATTTGTGTGGCTGTAACATTTTCACTTTTAGTGTGCAAACGAATGTATCTGCCATTCCTAAGCACGCTAAGAGTCATTATCAAAGCTAACCAAAGTAGAAAGAAAAATATTCCAGAAATAAATCATAGTTCAATCCATGGTGAAACCAGATAAGTCTTTCAGAAATTTAAAAAAGTCTTGTACTTGTTGTTTGAAAGTTTTTTGGGCTGGCGTCGTTTCAGGCTCACTTGGATCCTCAGAAAACGCATCAAAGTTAATGAAGTAGCCAGAAGCAGTGCGGTCAATTGTTGTAATTGCATCAGGATTCGTCAATCTTTGGAACCAGTTGATCACGTGTTACATTGGTGTAGACAGGTGTATCTGGACGAACTGTTACTTGAGTTTCAAGAGGGATGAGTTCCATAGAAATGTTGCTTAGTCCTTCATCGCTTACTGCTGAATTCTTGATGGTTATGAGGCCTTCAGTCTGAACCTCTTGGATAGTAGTGACAGGAGGGCGTCTGCTACTAGGTCAGAGTCCAAGAGGCCTACTATTTAGTATTGGCCTCAAAGTGTGGTTTGATGAGGTCGATTGACACAAATCTTTTATCCTTTTTTCCAGCAAGGGGAGGCAGAAGTACTGTTCTTGTTCCGTGGACGGCTAGGACAGGTTCTGGTTGTCTGTAAGAAGGTCCAAATTCCTTCTTGTCCGCAATCTTTTCTCTGACTAGATCCCCAACTTTTGGGATCCAGACAGGCCTTGCTGGGACGGCCGGTTTTTCCCCAGTGGTGGTTGGCTTCAGGAACACGTTGCTTTTGTTTCGATCTTAGTTCAAGTAGATCATGTAAAACAGCCAAACGATCTTTGATATCAAAGGGTTTATTTTCCACCACTGTGTCTGTACATTAGAGATCAGGAACCCACATTCTTGTCCCAAATAGGACCTCCTATGGAGTGACCCCCCGTCCCCTCAGAGAACTTCTTGGCAAATTATTTAATGAGCATTGGACCCCATAAAGATGTTTGACCCACTGTAGGAAGGTGGAATCTGACTATATGGTTGCCCCCACTTTTTTCCTGGTGTTTGAATGGTTTTTGACTAGCCTGGTTGGGATCCTGCTATCCAGGACCCCAGCCTATCTGCTTACTCCCTTAAATGATTGGTGTGCATATTAGATGCACTAGTGATTGGATACTGTGGTGCCTTGTGAGCCCCTAGTATATGGTACCTTAGGTACCTAGGGCATTGGTACTTCACAGGCCTACCAGGGGCTGCAGCATGTATTATGCCACCCCTGGGAAGCATCCACAATCTGACACCACAGGCCTGCTACTGCAGCCTGTGTGAGGTAGTGTTAGCACTCCTCACTGAGGTATAGGTTCCTATATCTCACCATACACACACATACAAACCTATCAGTCACCCCTCTAGCAGGCCCTAACAATCCTGAGGGCAGGGTGCTTGGTTTACTATGTGAGGGGGTGCTTCTGCCTGAGCAGGGCCCCACTGCAGCTGGCAGAGTCTATTCTCTGCTGCTGTTTGTGGATGCGGTTAAACCATATACTCTTAAGTGCATTATAACCTCGTGGTAAATGCTAACTTTGGAATGACTGCATCAAAACATGTCGTGTTTGGTGTCAAACAACTTGGAATCCTACACCCACACCAGTAACTGGTGTGGGAGTAGGATCCCACCCTTCTAGAGGGGACGACATGTACACACTGTACTACACAGTAGAAATCATCTAGAGCCCTGGCATCACAAAATGGATGCCACCAGCACAGACACCGGGCTGCCCTCCTGCTGCTGACCGAAACTCGCAGTGGAGGGATCTCAACAAAGGGTTTCCTGTCACAGGGAGGTGTCACCACCTCCCAGACAGGATTTAGTGTATTGGAGCTGGGTGGGTGCACTCTTAGAGTGCTTTGAAGTCCTGCACTGGGGGAGCAGTAGGCTCCTCTGTGCATATGCCAGCTCAAACCGGTTCAGGGGCTGCCAGCCCCTGTCCTGGCGCGAAACTGGACAAAGGGAAGTGGGTGTAACCACCCACTACCCTGGCCCTCCTAGAGGAGTGGCCATAGAGCTAGTCCCTCCCATCTTATCAGTATAAGATACCACACATTGCCAATGCAATTTAGATTACACCTGGACGACGCTCAAGAAGAAGAATCCTGGCCCTTCAACTTTCTACTACCTTTAGAAGACCGAAGGATCTCCCTTGGAGTCAAGGAGTGACTCCCCTGCTTGGCAGGCACCACAAGGACTGAACAACGGTTGCAAACTTTACCGCTCCCGCCGGAGCCCGAAGTCCCTGCATCCCCTGAAGCTGATTTCCTGACCTCTCGTCGGCCATTTTGAGTCCCCAGCGAAGCTGTGGCATCTGGACCCCACGAGTGACGAGGAACAGCAATACCAGGGAACCGTGCACTGATTTCGAGTGCAAGCCCTGAACGACGAACTACAAACTTGTGCTGTGGACTACTTACTGTCCAAGTCCCTAGCAGGTCTCAAACCAAAGAACAACGGCCTACCTCGTCCCGAGTGACCGTGGGCTGTTGCTGAAGTTTTCCTGCAAAGGCGTCTTCGCGGTTGCTTGCCCGTTGGCTAGCTGCCCTCCAGAAGACTTCCACATCGACTTCAAGGGCTCGCCTGGTTGCTCTGGGCTTGCCCTCACTTACCCTCGCTGGGTAAGTCCCTCGGACCTTGCTGGTCTGACCCATCGACATTTTTCCATCCACACGAGACTTGCAGTTGCCAAGGTTTGTTGACTCCGATTCGAGTGCCGACACCGCCAACAGCTGCAGATGTCGTGGGACCTCCGGAATCCAGCTGCTGGTCTTCATCGACCCCTCCTGGACCTCGGGAGCGAAGAGACAAAACAACATCAGCGACGTGAAGAGACGCGACAGCTGTGGTCATCTATCCTGAAGGCCACCGGTCACTGGCAAGTGACTCTGAACTCTGTCCCCTCAATTTCTAGGTCGCCTACAACTTCAATCCATCGTTGGATTTCCACGGACGCTTCACCCGACGACACAAGCAGCAAGAACACCTCGATTCCCATTGAAAGCAGCATCGCGACCCGACACCAAAGGACACCTCTGCACCCGGCTTCCTTGGGTGAGGTAACACTGGCATTACGGTGCCCAAGTGCGCATTGGCTATCGAAGCACTTACCCTGTAAGTTGTTTGCTTGTTGTCCCTTCCGAAGTGCCCTAGAACTGTAAAATACAAACCGCGACATTTGCCATTGAAACGCATTGAAACCCGCGTGTGTGTTTAGACACTGCACGCGTCCTCTGTGGGCTGATTACTTACCTGTAAATACTGAAGCAGTGAAGCCCCAGTGATTCCCAAGGCCCTAGGCCTCTTACTTTTGCAAGTTGAGTTTGTTATACCACTATTTTAGTATATGGTCTGGTACGCCCCTAGGGCTACAGCCATATTTGTGCTTAATTTATTGAGAACTGTTGATCTTATTAATGTTTACCTGGCACTAATCTCATGAAGAGATTAGTAGAGTATATTTAGAAATAAATACATATATATTTGATATATATACCTTTGTGGTGTCTTCATTTGGTAATTCAAGAGATTATAAGGTAAAACAAGCTGCTTTACATTCCTCAGAGACTTAGCCTGAAGGCTGCTCTCCACAGCTACCACTAGGATAGCTTTCTTTAAAAGGTTGTCTTTAAACCTATCTACCAAGAGTCGAATTGGACTGGTGCAAGGTGGCCACTATAACTAGTGACCAGCATATGCCAGGCCAACTTCTCACACCCACCCATCACCCGAACCTAATACTCTAGCTGTTATACACTGCTTTATGTCCTGGTTTTTCCTTTCCACAACCGAATTTCCCTCGGGATGAAACGGAGAGGAGTACTGCAATGCTACGCCCAAACTGGCCATGGCGTCTTTGTAAGCCCGAGAGTGCTGAGGCCACATCCATAGGAACCTTGAGCACGAATCTACTGCGACCATTATATATTTATAGTTAACGTCCCTTTGCAAGGGACCGCAGTGGTCCAGGTAAACACAAGCTAATGGTTTGTCTGAAATCAATAGGGGAGTCTGTGCAGGATGTTTCACAGTGGAGACTTTCATCTGTTGGCATATTTCACATTCCAAAACGTAGTTTTTGGTCTGTTTCCTAATGCTAGGCCACCTATATCTTTGTTTTAGTAAAGATACTGTTGCAGAAACACCTGCATGGGCAGAAGCTATCCCTTCATGTGCTGCTAGGATCAGTCCTAATCTTTGTTCCATGTTTGGAATTACCCTATACCCCACTCCAGGGATTCGAGCAAAAGGAACTTTGTTTGCATCAATTATATAAGAGTACTTGAGTGGAAATTTCTTTGGTAACACTGCACCACTGCCTTTGCTTGAAGCATTGACAGCCAACAATTTCTCACTGTCTATTCTCGTTTTTGAACAAGTGATTGCAGCTACGGAATCCGTCTGACCAGCCCCCTTTGCGGTTTCATCAGCCAATGAATTCCCTGCAACGTGAACGCCATCACGTTGATGACTCAGCGTGTGTATCACGTGAGCTTTTGGTAGTTTGTTTCTTAACTGAACTACTTGTTCCCAAAGCGTTTTATGCTTTAATGTGCCACCTTTTGCATCTTTGAATCCGTTTTGAAGCCAATTCTGTAAATATTCATTATATGACTGAACACAGTAAAAGGAATCGCACACTATAAGTGTGGGGAATTTGCGATCTGTACTTTCAAGTGCCAGTTTGAATGCTTGTAGTTCAGCTCGCTGAGCTGTACAATCTCCTAGAGATTGAGTTTTAGTGACCATTGGTCGGAAGTTACCATCGCGCATGCGACCTTTAACGATTGCGCACGCTGCACTGTAAGCTTGCTTACTCCCTGTAGCGGGTTGTGCTGATCCGTCAGTATAAATGATACATTCGTACTGATCGAGAGGCAGAATTTCAGTGGACAGAGGACATTCATGTTCATATTGCAGGAACGCTTGTTTTTTTAAATCTGGATCAAAAATATATTCAACATGTTGCAGCAAGAGAATGAACCCATTATATCCATCTAGGATGTAAAGCTTTTGCATTCGGAATGGTCGCTTTTGTACCCGCCTCTAAGGCTGGTACTGGAGTCACGACAATAATGTGTTTCCCCTTAGCTAGAGCTCTTCCTTTTGCTACAGCCGTTTGAACTGCTGTCAGTTTTTTTTCTGTCGAAGTGAAGCGTATTTCTGCTTGTGTATACAAATGTGATTTGTATGCTATTGGTACTTTTTGACCCTCATTAAATGTTAAATAGGTGAATCCGCATTGACCCGAAATTATTCGGATCACTAAATTGCGTTTATTTAGTGATTTGTTGCTAACATGTTAGCTTGGAGTGGTTCACTCCAAGCTAACATGTTAGCAGGATGTCTGTGTGTTCCTGTGTCCAATGTTTAGTTGAAAAATCAGGTTTGATTAATTCGTAGAGGTTTAACCCTTTCTGCGTAATTTAGAATGTAAGCTCTTCCAAAATGTAGGAAACCCAGGATTGATTGTAAATTTTTCTGCGTTTTTGGAAGTTGGAGCAGCGCACACTTTTCTAAAAAAGTTAGCTGCCAGGTTTTTTTCTTCATTTGAAAGCTCGTATCCTAGATAAAGGACATTGAGATGGGCAATTCTGGATTTTTTAAAGTTTAATTTATAGCCCTCAGAGGCGAAGCCCAGTATAATGGTATTCACCCTGTTCAAGTGTTTATCTAGGTCATCGTCTGTCAGATAGATGTCATCGACATATGACACTCGTCATCATAAATTTGTAGTAACTCTGTTACCCTTGCTGAGAATAACCCCGGGATGTTTTTGAACCCTTGTGGGAGTCGACAAAATTGACCCAGGGTCCCCATTATTGAGAAGGCTGTTAAGCGCCTGCTTTCAGGTGCTATGCTTTGACAAAAGAAACCATTTGAAATGTCCAATGTGGTTTTATATTTTTTACGCACAATGTTATTCATTAATGCTGTACTAGGTGCATTTTGCACTGCAAATGTTTTGGAGCAAGTGTTCAAGTGTCTGTAATCCAAAACTAGACGAGATGTATTGTCTGGTTTGGATACAGGAAACAAAGGATTATTCATTGAGGAGGTGCATGTTTCAATCACCCCTTAGTATTCAAGTTGATCTAAGATCTCCCTAACCTGTTTTTTAGCTTCTTGCTTTATTGGGTGCTGCCTTTGTGCAGAAGGTTGATTTATTTAGCCGTATTTTGTGGTGAGGTGAGTCCTCGTCCCATCCTACATGATTTTTGTATAATGCTGGGGCCTGGGCAAATGCCCATTTCCTGGCATATGTATATTTTAGGTGAATTGGAATATGGTTGGAGAAGGCTGGCATAATGATGGCCTCGCCATGTGGGCACTCCCTGACAAATTTTGGTGGCCGGTCCTGTTCTGCTAGAAGTATATCATAACCCCTTGAACGTTTCTCCCAAAAGAGTGCTTTCACTTTTCTTGGTATGGCTCCCTACATCTGGAGTGTTATTTCATATAACTTTTGTGGAGTACTAACCCTGGTGTCTTCAGTCTCTACTGTGATGTACCCATTCAAGTCCACTATCTCCAGAAGTTCCTTCAGGTTCTGGTGAGCTATTGTTACTTCTGCTGCTCTGTCCAGCATTGTTTGAGCCCATTCTCCATTCTTCAGCTGTGTTCTCTGTATTTTTGGCATGTCTGATCTTCAGACCTGCTACCTTCTTTTTGGTGAATTGAGGTTTTGATTTATTTTTCTGAACGTGTTGATCGTCTTTGGACTTCACACATTCTTCTTTGTGATCTGACCGTCCTCTTCTTTCTGATGTTTGTGACGATATCTGAAAGGTACGAGAGGAAGGTGTATCAGTATCCTGATTCATGCCAGGTTTTCTTAAATTATCGCTATTCCTGAGGTCATACCTCCTTTCAGAGGGCTCATTTTGAGGAGACCTACCTCGGGATTGAGAACGTTTCTCTTTTGAATTTTGTTTATTAATTTCCCATTTCTTTTTAGAAGATGTTCGATTTTGAATATTAGAGTCCTTCTCAGGATCTTCAGATAGTTTTGGCTGTTCTGTTACATTAAATTCCCTTAAGCGTTGGCAGATCGCCACTGAGGCTGCCTCCCCTTTAATATTGGATAATATTATTGTTGAGACCTGGTCGAAGTTTTTCAGTAATTTCATACCTAAATTCAGAGCAGGCTCTGCCCCGTATTAGTTTTGAATTTGTTTCAGGACATCTGGTATTACTGCAATTGACGGAACACTATGTGTTTTAGGTGTGATCCCCCATTGGTAAACAGATTGTTAGGATACTGTGTTTCTCATAAGGGCTAGTATTTGGAAATACTGCTTTGATTTGAGTAATTTTTTGAGCTATCCAGAATGGAATTTGTTCACGTTTTGTGGGCATTTTACCCATGACTGCGTTTAAAGTCTGTGGAGTAATTTTTAGTGTATAACCTTGTTGAGGGGTTTGATTTGGAATGGTTATTGGTGGTTGGACTGTGAAAGTCCGCATGACATATTGGACTAATTGTCTGTAACTTTTTATTAACTCTTGTAGTTGAGTAAGTAGTTCCTCGTCTGACATCTTTTCGATGTCAGGATGAGGTGTGTAGCCAGCTAAAATTGGCCATGTTGCGCCTGGTTTACCCAGTGGACCGAGCCTGGTAATTGGTAATGTTTTTGTGATGTTTTAGGGCACCTTTAAACCAGAGATTATGCTCCTGGTATGTGAGTGGAATTTCAATATCCTCTAAAGAATATATTCCTCAGGTGGTTCATCTTTGTTACTGGATTTGATTCTGGGAATACAATCCATGACTAGAATACCTCTGTCTGAAAGGATTTGTGTGCCTCTATCACGAAAACTACTCCACCACCTCTTGGTGTTAGGCCATGTTTAATACGTTTTAGAGTCATGGCTCTTCTTAAGTTTAGAGGGATGTCTATAACACCCTCATCGGTTTCATTTAAGCCTGTAAAATTGAAAGCTGTTACGACTGGGTCAACCGCAGCTACACCGTTCCCGTTAAGGGACATTGTTTTTGAAAGAATGTAGAACAAGTTTCAAGGAAACAAAGAGAAGGTGCACAATATTTTGGAACACCGTATCCTTCAATGTTGAACAAACGAAACCGCTAATATGTAGGATTTTTGCCCTATTTAGCTTTGGCGGATACTTAACCCTACCCACTCCAGACGTCTTATGGAATATGTGAGTAGGGGTCTCTGAGAAAAGCACAACTGAGTTACTCAGTATCTATCGTTAAATTAGTGCCTTACCAAACGTTGGGTGCCATGTAGTGTAGTTCCTATTTCCCTAATAGGCTCTGCGCATTGGAATAGTATACCCTATAGATTTGGCATAGGACTGAGGTCAGTATGCCCCTATCGAGTACATTAAACTTAATTACTTTGTGCCAGCTAACTCAGAGGCCACTAGAAACTCCTTGTAAACAAGAAGGGAGTAGTTTCTGGCAACTTCATAAACATGACAACTTTGTTTCCCTTTAGAACCGCAACACTCTCAGAATCGTGGAAACAACAGATAACAGTTTCACTCAGCTAATTGTGCATGCTTAGTTTCTTCAGAGTTGCACAGAAAGAATAGACGGGCGTTTCAATAAAAGGATTTATTGAACAGTCTTGTTTCTCGTGTAAGAAATATGAGCTGTTACAATCGTAAGACAGTATGCGAGATACATATATTCATATACATAATAACATAAGCTAAAAATGCGAGTACTCATAAGATACAATACAGGAATCCTTCCTACACCTTTACCTCCTAACAGTATCGTCTGCAGTACACTCAAAGACAACCCCTTCAAGCAGCGTACAATAGACCTCCGCCCAGGTGGAGAGCTGAACGCCAAGGAAAGGAAGCTAATCGCCGCAAATGACTGGTCCCAGGCTCCAGCTGCCCTGATCCATTCATCTCTCAGTCTAGGGGCAAAATATCAAAATTCATTAGAAAGACATATCATATGACAACTGTGCAATTCAACCACACCCTAGTGTAGTGTAGTTCCTATTTCCCTAATAGGCTCTGCGCATTGGAATAATATAACCTATAGATTTGGCATAGGACTGAGGTCAGTATGCCCCTATCTAGTATTTTAAACTTAATTTGTTTGTGCCAGCTAACTCAGAGGCCACTAGAATCTCCTTGTAAACAAGAAGGAAGTAGTTTCTGGCAACCGCATAAACATGACAACTTTGTTTCCCTTTAGAATCGGAACACTCTTAGAATCGTGGAAACAACAGATAACAGTTTCACTCAGCTAATTGTGCATGCTTAGTTTCTTCAGAGTTACACAGAAACAATAGACTGGCGTTTCAATAAAAGGATTTATTGAACAGTCTTGTTTCTCGTGTAGGAGATATGAACTGTTACAATCGTAAGACAGTATGCGAGATATATTATGTGCAGCGTAAGCAGTAGAAAGAAATAATACTGAGCCAGCATTATCTTTTAGCTATGGCACATATATTCATATACATAAATAACAAATGCGAGTACTCATAAGATACTTCTCAAACTAGTTCTACCCCAGTGTACCTAACCTAAGTGTAGTACAAGATAAGAAGTAGGTGATGTATTTTATATTTTACTATTCTATAGAATGGTATGCCAAGTCTGGTATGCCGAGAGTCCCTCTAGGTTCTAGTCAGCTTCATACCTTGAGAATGAGAGAGGTGGGAATCTCTTTCTGGGTAATGAACTCTAACACCCCGCGAAGGGAGTCAGAACCCCGGAAGCTGGATTCTCTGTGAGCAGGGATGACAGCGTTTCTTGTCAGTGCGTCAGGCCAGGACACGGGCTCCTCTAAAGTCGAGGTCTCCTCCTACTTGCTTGGGCAAGGGAAGTTATATTTATACCTGGTAGGTACCTTGGAATGTTAGCCTTGACATAAAGTCGGGCAGAGGAAGACGTCAGGAATGAACCCTTAAGGAATAGCGGTTCATGCATAATAAATGAGTTCTTGGAGTAATCAATAATCCTGTGCTAGGGGAACTCCCAAAAGCTTATGGGTCTGGTTTCTAAGAACTCGTGACGGTGGGGTGGACGGATGTAGGTGACCATTCCTGTATTTGGATAGCATAGCTAATGCCAAAATAAGGACTGGGATCTTATGCCTATATAAGGGCAATGCGAATTGTGCCTATATAAGGACATGTTTCAGGAAAACCTATATACGGACACCTAAAACGAAACACAACACTAGAATTCGTCCAGATTCCTCCTCTCAACCCTCCATGTCCATTAATTCTGTGGCATCTACAATAAAACAAATTAGAGGTCAGAAACATGTTGCTAAAACGAGCAATAGAAAACGTCCCTCTATCTTAACAAGGGAAAGGATTCTATTCCTGTTTCTTCCTTATTGGCAAAAGATGGAAGCAGTGGTGGCCTATCCCAGATCCCAGCATCTATCTCAAAAAGCAATCATTCCGCATGATAAAGCTGCAAGATATTCTCCTGCATCTCAACCACAGGGGTTATATGCCAACCCTTGATCTATAGGATGCGTATTTTCATATCCCCATCCATCCTTCTCACAAGAAATTCCTCAGGTTCGCGGTAGCCGGCAGCCACTACCAAGTTCGGGTTTTACCCTTTGGCCTAAAATTAGCCCCTAAAACTTTCACAAAGTGTCTAGTACCGGTAGGGACATTCTTAAGAAGGCAGAAACACCAAGTCTTTCCCTACTTGGACAACTGGCTAATCAAGGCATAATTCCCGGCAGTTGGAGCAGACATCTATAAGAGGTTGTATATCGCTCTTCAAGGAGCTGGGTCTTGCTCGCAATTGGTACGAATCTAAACAAGCAAGGAGGTACCAGTTCTCTGCTTCTCTCCCAAAAAGCACAGAGCGTTTGGAATTCGACTGTTGATCATGGGGTTCATTAGTTGTATACGTCCCAGGTACACAAAATCAGATAGCGGACACACTCAACATTTTGAAATCAGCCTGCTGCAAGTGAGAGCTACAACAGGAAATGGTCGACCACATATTCTCCCAGTGGGGAACACCCAATTTCTACCTCTTTGCGAACCCACAAAACACCAGATGCTAATACTTCGTAATCTAGCATCACCTTCGGGGATCGTGTGGGAATGCATTTTCAAGGCATGGCACGGAATCTTTTCTTACGCCTTTCTGCCCATTCCCCTGATCCCCAATGTACCCAACAAGATGAAGATTGAGCCGTGCAGAAATATTCTCATAGCCCCAACATGGCCTCACCAGCACTTGTTTACATCACTCCCCTTCCTATCAGAGAGACCTCACATTCCATTGACTGTCTCTGCCTACCTTCTAAGCATGAACCAGTTTCAGGTCCTCCACCCCAACACCAAATCTGTGCACTTATCAGCATGGCTCCTGAGCACAATGAGTGTGCCCATCTAAGGATCCCTCCAGATAGCAGGGACATAATTTCCAAAGCCAGAGCTTTCAGCACTAACAAGATGTACTCTTACAAATGGAAGAAATTTTGTTTATGGTGCCAATAGCAAATTCATCCTATCACTTCCTCACCAGAGCGGATATTCCCATACCTGCTGCATTTGGCACGTTACGGGTTTGCTCATACCTCCTTCAGAGTTAATCTGGTGGCCAATTCTCGATTTCGGCAATCACACAACACAGCTTTTCTATGGTCCTCCAGAATAATCACAGTTTCTGAAGGGGCATTTCAAGGTCTCACCCCCCCCCCTGTTAGGACCTGCACCTCCTTCCTGGCATCTCACCTTGAATTACCTATCCTAGAAGGTGGCTCTCCTTGTAGCTCTCACATCGGCCAGATGCGTCAGTGAGATTCAAGCCCTTACGATTCAAGAACAATTTAGACAAGACAGGATTATTTTACGTACAAATCCTTGATTTATACCTACAGCCTCCTCAGAAGTCCATCTCAATGAGACCTCAATTTTGAAAACTTTCTTTCGGAACCCTTCAACTCCAGCAGAAAGGGCTTTTCATTCTTGGCACATTAAAAGGTGCATCAAATTCTACCTTGACAGAACCAAGTTCTTCCTAAAGAATAACCAGTTGTTTGTGGCTTGTAGTGCACCAAGGAAGGGTCAGCCCGTTTCCAATCAGAGCATCGCTAGATGGATATCTGCTGCCATCCGATTTTGCAAACAGGCAACTGGTAAGCCGTTGCAAATATCAGTCCATGCTAATTCTACTAAAAGCTGTATCAACCTCCGCTGCACTGTTTGCGGATGTGCCACTACAGGACGTTTCCAGGGCAACTACTTGGAAGACTCTCCATACCTTTCGCAGCATTACTGTCTCAATGCCACTCCTCGGGCAGAAGTATAAGTGGGCTAGGCAGTCCTAAGACATCTTTTCCGGTAACGGTGAGCTATCTTTATCATCCCACCATCGTTTTGTTTGTTCTGCACATTGTTTTAAATAAACTGTTTGTTTTTTCGAGCTCAATGTTTTTATTACTTCACAGTTGTACTCTTGCCTATGCTATGTTTACAGATTTGCTTGCAAATATTTGTATACATTTCGAATATTCACAGCTGAAATGACAGTGTGCCTCATTTCAACTTGATACTCTAACTCAAGCATGTAAATCTATGAAAGTTCCAATACAGATGTAAGAAAATTAGTTATTTAACTGTAACTATAGTTCTCTGATATTGGAATCTTTCATAGATTCGCATATGACCGCCCTCCTCCACAGAAATGCTCGACTTTACCTCTTGTTTCTGGTTCACTGTTTTTTTTCTCAGGAGTGTTTTAAAGAGCTCTGTAGCCTGATTGGCTGAGATACATTTGGTCACTTTTGTGAAGTGACTATAATAGAGTACAAAAGACCTAGTGCCTTCTTGCTTTATCATTCTACTACTATTGTATAGTACTGGAGACTCGCATCTTGAAGTCGGGGAATTATTCAAGCATGTGAATCTATGAATGGTTCCAATACTGGAGAACTATAGTTACAGGTAAGTAACACATTGTCTCCACATCCTGGAAGAGCGGATAGCTTGTTGGAAGAATAAACTGCCCCTAAACCCTGGATGTGTATTGATAAGTCTGTTTGCCCCTGTCTGGCACCTTCACATCTGCTGACCTGATCAGCCAGCATTTTTGAGAGAGAATACGCCTACCTCCTCCATGCGGAAGGTGTGAATCATACCTCGTTCTGTCCATCACTCGGCATGAGTTTCTGGTTCTTGAAGGGCTAGCTTCACTCCCCTAAGTCCCTTCTCAAAGGGTTTAGATGTCCAAGGCCGCTGTGTAGAACTCCTTCAGCAGAGCTCAGGATGATTGCAAACTGATACAGTTCTTCTATTTAACCTTATCCTTGATCATCAACCTATTTACTTTCTTTGACTTTGTGCTGTCACGTTTCTAGCAGCACAGAAGTCGACATCTTTGCAATATCAGGAGGGTGGGAGCACACTGCCTCACATCCCAGCTCTCAGTTTGCTCCAACGCATCATGGCAAATGCAGTGCATGATAATACTTACTTTATTAGTAGTCTTTCATTTGTCACCCTTGCTGGTGTAGCTTGTGCTGTCTAATTCCAGACACATGTTTCTGGATTTATTCCTTCATCAGTAGACAGCATCAAGTCGTTTTGGTGGTGCTGGAAATGCTATCCAAGTTGTCCTAGGTCTGTGTACCACTCACTGGGCGCAGGTGCATCAACACAAGCTAGTCAGCTCGGTAGGTCACAGGAGCCTTTTCAAACAGGAGAAGGGTAGGAGCATACTGCCTCTCGTTGAGGCACTCAATTTGCCCCAGTGCAGCAACCAGCCAAAAACATTTCGTAGCCCCAGAGGATGTGGCGATGGTCGAGGTTGCGAACACTACGAATGGCAACAATTTTCATCTTCTGCCACATCAGCTCCTTAGCTGCTTTGTTTCCCTTCCCATAGATTCCATTCATGTCTTTTTTGATGCCATCCTCTTTGCTAAGCTCGCAATTTGGTATCATCTGATGTTTAGAATACAAATTTGTCTCATAATAAATGGCTGTGCCTTTCCAATGTCATATAAGCACTTGTTAGTTACTGTAAATTGTTTTCAAGTACAAGATGAGCAGCTTATTCTCTGGTAGGAAACATCCCCAAACGAGCACTAGTCAATGTATAAAAAAGAAAACAGAAGATCAGTAAAAAAACAAAACAACATAGTATAAGTAGAGTAAGGGTGTGAAAATCGGTGCTAAAGTCTCAAGAACTAGAAGTATGAGGTTTTAAAACCCAATGGCAAGAGAGGCCTAAGACATAGACGTGTAACTTCCCGATACTGATAAATCAACAAAATGCCTTTGTTTTAGGCTGACCCATTACATAGGGCTAACTCTGACACACTGCCAAACAAAGCAAAACACAGTTGATGAAATGGAGACCAGACACAATTCCTGACTGTGAACATGGTTCCCAGACAGCTCTACTTCTTGTGACATTTTTGGGTAAGGTTCCGACAAGGCGGATCAGATGGGGATTCTTACGTGGATGTGTTCCAATGAATAGGAAAGGAGCAAAAGTTGTTCTTGTTAACAGTGTATTTAGAGGAACTTTGGGTAGCAGGAGCTCACCTTTGCAACCCATCCAAAGAATATATACTGATGGATGAAGATATTGTTACTCTAGTGTTGTCTCCCCCTTCACTCCTTACAAAAGTACCATATTGCTCCTAGTACAAACGGGATGCAAAGTACCTCTGCAAATCAGGTGTTTTGTGTTTAAGTATATTTTTCAGTTTTTTACAGCACGCACTTGGTTTGACCAAGGACATTGGAGTGCTCTTCAGGACTACCAGAATTACATTACGCAAGCCAACACCGGGACTCTAACCTGGTCTCCCAGTTCCAAGGTCTGCCTCTCTGATCATTAGGCCACATCCCATCTACTCACTAAGAAATCTGACACCTGTTGAAAATAACTATCCATTATCCACTTTCCTTTGTACTTTCTGGATCCAGAAACCCGCGTTATTTTCTGCTCCTGATAGGTCTGATCATATTTTCATGGCGCTTACATTTATTTCAAACACTTGTTTATTTTTTGTGCTCAGTTTTGGATTTTTCTTTCAAAACTTTTTTATTGCAGTAGTTGCTTCCTTGAGTTTCGCGAGGAAGTATGGCTTGGGTATCTGTTCAAAGGTAAGGAATCGGCAGCTAGAAGTCTTTATCAGATGAGCAAGTTACTTACCTTCGGAAACGCATTATCTGGTAGAGACAATATCTAGCCTCAGATTTCTTTTAGACCCACCCATGCCTCCCCGCTCTGCACACTCATTTATAGGGCTAGTGTTGTTCCCCTTTATAGGACCTAGATTTGACACACAATAGTTCGCTCACTTCATGGCTCTGCGCTACTGGCGTGGCAAAAAGTGAAAAGGAACTGTGACCGCAATGTCGCAACGATTCCGCTGACGTCATACGGAGCCACTCGATGGAGCGCAGGGGTGCTGCTCAATCAAAAAGTTTCCAGATCCAGTCTGACGCCTGGAAAATTCAAAGGTAAGGAATCAGCAGATAGATATTGTCTCTACCAGATAATGCGTTACCAAAGGTAAGTAACTTGTTCTTCCATGCTTCACAGACCAAACCCGATACAGATCATCTCTGGATTAGGACATCAAGGCCATTCTTGTAGAGAGGACAGCCCAGCAGTTTCAGTCCTGCTATTCTGAGAAGAGCAGCAGTGGACATTTTTGTTTTAAGGAATCTCAGGTTTTATCAGGTAAGTGTGTTGAGAGTAATAATGTTGAGTGGCAAGATAGTGTTTCAGAGCACTAGTCAACAGTCCATGACATTGCAGCGCTGCAAAGTTTTTCAAGTCCAGGTGCTCACAAGGAAAATTTGGTGAAGCTGAAAATGCTGTTTTAACCCTTTGTAGCAGTAATGTTTAGTTCTCTGGACTGCCAGAGAGGCATGTAGGCTTCAGGGCCGCGGTGGAGAGCCCTTGAAGGCTCCTTTGTGATCTTGCTCAGTTTGAAGCCTGCTAGTGAAATATTACTGCTTGTTAGGTTTCCTCACAACCTCATCCAATTGGGAGTGAGTGTGTTATGAATACTCTGACATTCCGGGCCAAGTGTGCCGCTATTTTCCTGTGTCATCCAGTTAATGAAAGCGTGCTAAGGTTAACTAGTAATGAGAATGTAGATCTTCCTGTAGTGCCATTTGTTTCAGTCAAAATGAAAAAGTGTATTTTGTTTACTAAGGTAATGGCGGCTGTGGAAAATGCCATATTGTTACACTATACAGCAAGTTGTGGTACTATGCTGGGAGTCCTGGATGGAACTATTTGTAAGGTATACAGCTGATGCACAGAAATTTCCATCCACACCAAGCACCCACACTTTTTTCGTTTTCTACTTCGTTTCTAACTTTGGATTTCTGTTTTTGAGCAGGAAATCCATGCTGATTTTTCAGGTGAGGTGAAAAACAGTATTAGCCTTGCAAAACTTTCAAAGATACATTTTACTTGTACACCTTTGCAGCTGTGATTTATAATTGCCAGCAAATCATTATAATTTCTACTTTGCAACCAATGCAAGAAATCCCAAGCACGAAGTGAGAAATGTTATGGGTATTACAGGTAGTAAATGGAATCAACATTCGTCAAACCTATGTCATTCTTGTTAACTGCAACAGAAAAGGTCACATGCTCATGATCAAACACAGTTTTTACCCTCCCCCACACAACACAAAGTACTTCAGAAATGAAGTGCCATTGAAAATGTTGCAGCTAGTGCTTTCTCTGATAGTTTCAAAACCTTAGATCGCTACATCTTGTGTATTTCTCCCTAAGTATTTGTGCAAACCATTTCCCTGGCTGCTGTACATGGCTTCACTGAAGGCCTCTGTTCAGCCTGAAAAGGATGATCTCTGTGTCCCAGGTCTTGAAGATGTGTGTGGACTTGGTGTTTCTACCGGGTGGCAAGGCTGGTGGAATTCTGTTTCTAGGAAGAATCTCTTGGCTGTTGCTGAACGTATGGCGTGCAAATATATTTGGTTTGTTTCTGGTGATAATCATGTGCTTAGTCTTTACTGGTTCTAATAGCAAGCTTGTGAAATGAGACCTGTGTTTAGGGTTTCAGAGCAAACCTGAGTGTCCAGAGTACCCTACCTGATTCCAGACTCTGCAAAATTCCCTGTCCCTGATGGCCGTTTTTACCATCTACAGTCGCAGGCAAACCAAACATTTTAACATGCCAGCGGTACCTTTCTACTGCGAACAAGACTTAGAAGGACAAAGGCATATCCCGTTTCTCTTCTGTGCCATTAAACTTCAATCAATCAAGTGGAATTTATAAAGCCCATCAATAAATCATTTGCCTTTTAGGATGTGCACAGTAAAGACTCCCCTATGATTTCTTGCAGGTATATATTGTGAGTTAAGCAAGGATGACTTCCATTCCAGACCTTTGGGGGACTTGTAAGAGATGATGAATATACCCATACTATGAAAAATTACTATCCTTAATGCTATGCTGTACCTGACTCATTCTGTTCATTGAATTCCCAAAAGCAATTAGCGAACCACTATGGAAATTTCCACGCTTGCCTGTTTTAATATACTTTTTAGGAGTGCGCTCACTGTAGTTTCCCAGCTCTAATGAAAATACACACATAAAGCTGTTCAAATGCAAATATTTTATTTTTATTGCTTTGCAGTGATAAATTGTTCTGCTGCCTGAAGTCCTTTAGTAATGCCGTCTGGAGGAGATTGGACTTTTTCTTCCAAACATTGAAAGATGAACTCCAGAAAATTAATATAGATGCCGAAAGGTTTGATTTTATCAGACAGCAACAAATGGAGGAGTGGAATGCCGAGGTGAGAGACATGCCTAAAGGGTACTTGGCCTATGGAAGGTTACAACAGTGGTGTTTGGACAGTCTAATCAGCTATGTATTTATTTTGTCCCCTGGTAACTGGAAATTGCAGATTGGGCACAGTATGAGAAAAAGGAACCATGTATAGCTATGGCTTTTAAGAGAAAGTAACGGTACTTACTTCAAGTTAGAGTTAATGTTTGTTCGAGGCATATGAGCTGTAGATTGTATACTTAGGCATAGATCGCCATCTGGGCTCGGTGGTTTGCACTTTGTTTTTGTTCCAAGAAGTCTTTGTAGTCACGACATAGGTGACTCCTCCTTATGGTGATAGTGCGCATGGGCATCGACTCCATCCCCAGATTTTGTTTCAGCCATTGGGTTCGGATGTGACTTGCTGCGCTCCGGGTCGGTGTCGCTATCGAAACCCCCCTTTGATGCGCAATCACTATCACTCGACGGTATTGTCTCAATCGCATTCCCTTTTTCAACGCGCATCTTCTACATTCGAAAAAAACTTCGATGCGGGCCGTTGGGCCTACCCATGCCGATCACGAGGGAAGTCGATGGGACGGACTCCCTTGAAGAAATGTCCCCAGTGTGGTGCTAAATTCTCACACTCGGACCTACACCTAGTGTGTCATCTTTGCCTCTCTCTAGAACACCAAAAGGATACCTTTGAGACTTGTCTATCTTTCAAGTCCAAGAAGACCATTCGTGATCGTCGGGCTCGACGCCACGAAATGTCCAGAGGAAGCGACTCCATTCTGGACATCTTCCATCCAGGCCCCGACAGCCTTCCGGAACAAGACCAAGAGGAACAGGTCTCAGTCTTCGAAGCAGATGACTCCGACGTTGAAGACGTGGTCATCCCAGCTCAGTGGACCATGAGTACCGAGATCCCTGCCCCACCCAAGCCCATACCAAAGGCTCCGGTAACACCTACGCCACAGGGCCTAGGTCTACACCGGTCGCACATTTCAGATGCCCCGCCCTCGGGCCCGGCTATGAAAATCAAAGACAAGCCTTCAGGCTCTGGCTCGAGCCAACCACACTCCGGTCCCGAAAAAACACCTACGGCACCGAAGTCCAAGCCCTCCGATATGCCATGCCCTCCTCCATCGGCACCAGAATACACTCCTGCACCGAAACAGTTGAAGGGCAAACCCTCGGAACCAAAGCAAAAGGATAAAACTTCGACACCGAAAACCTCAGAGCCCAAACAATACAAGGATAAACCTTCGATGCCTAAACCCCCGAAACAAAAGCCTCCTGAGCCGAAACAACCTACACCGAAGTCTTCGGAGCGAGGAAAAGCTTCTAAACCGGACATTATCCCTATGCCAAAACAGTGTAAGATTCTTCATAGTGAGAAATCTTCGACACCGAAAAAGAACACTGGATCCAAAGAACTTTTTGTCCCGGATCCAAACCAGAAAACAATTTATATCCATCCAAAGACTGGTCATATTCTTTCCACACAGCCCACAAAAAGGAAACCCGACCATTTGCAAAATTCACTGGTTCCTGCAAAAAGAATAGACATGGGCACTAACACCTCTCCACCCCCTACACCTCCTCCTCCACCTATTGATCCCAATCTACTGATCTCTCCAGTACACTCTCCAGAACACACTTTTCCACTCTCACAACCAGAGAATAGTGATGATGGACAAAGGGACGTACAAGGGGATGATACTATAGTTCCACAAGATAATGATGATCCCCCACAGGAGCCAGATCCATGGAGGGACTATAATACAGATCCTGACTTTAACAACGACCCGGATCTTTATCCCTCTAAGCCATCCCCACCAGACGATAATGTAGGTTTTGCCCAACTTATCTATAGGGCCGCAACATATCACAGGGTAAATTTACATTCAGATCCTGTAGAGGCGGATATTCTCTTAGAAACTTTTGCTCAGCCGCAAAAATATTCACACGTCCTACCAATGTTAAAAGGTCTAATTAAACACGCACCAGAAGTGTTTAAAGACCCTGTTAAGGCTAGGGTTCTTAACCCCAGGATAGACAAGAAATACAAAGCAGCTCCCAGTGACCCCATATACATTAAGGGTCAGCTTCCTTTAGTTTCCCTGGTAGTAGCTAATGCACGTAAAAGGGCCAACTCCCAAGGTTCAGGTGACACCCCGCCTCCGGACAAAGAATCCAAATTATTGGACGCATCAGGCAAACGTATAGTGTCTCAAGCTGCAAACTATTGGGAAATAGCCAACACACAAGCTCTCTTGGCAAGGTATGATAGGGCTCACTATGATGAGCTGGAGAAGCTCATTCAACATCTTCCTAACCAATACAAAAACAAGGCCAATGACCGCATACAGGAAGGCAAACTGATCACAAATACATCAATCAAGTGTGCTCTAGACGCAGCGGACACCGTGTCTCGCGCAGTTAATACTAGCGTATTGTTACGCAGGCATGCTTGGCTCAGGATATCTGGCTTTAAACAAGATGTGTAAAACAGTATCCTTAATTAGGCCTTCTATCAAGAGCACCTCTTTGGTCCTGCAGTGGACACATCTTTAGAGAAGATGAAAAAGGACAGGGAAACTGCTAAGTGTATGGCAGCCTTGCAGTTATCTTCTCCTAGAGGCTCCTCTCGACACTCCTTTTATAGGGCGGGCTCAAATACCAACACACCAGAGCACCCATCCTCATCCTACAAAAGCCCCAATCAGAGCTCCGTTTCTTACTTTAGGGTAGGTTACAGGGGTAACAACAACAAGGGCAGAGGCCGGGGTAATAACACCCGCAGCTCCCCTACCACCAAGCAGTGACTTCCCGGTCCTTCCCCCGACCATTCCACACCTGTTGTGGGACGCCTTTCACAGTTCCTACTTGTCTGGAATTCCATCTGCCTGGAACTCACATCCAGTTCCCCACACATTCCTCCCAACCACCATCCAATGTCCACCGAAAATTTGACTCTCCTCAAACAAGAGGTTCTCTCTCTTCTACAAAAAATGCAATAGGACCAGTCCCATTACCCCATCAGGGCCTAGGGGTTTACTCACTCTACTTTCGGATTCCAAAAAAAGATGGCTCCCTCAGGCCAATATTAGACCTCAGACCCCTAAACTTCTACATCCAATCAGACCACTTCCACATGGTCACTCTCCAACACGTGCTCCCATTACTTCAACAAGGCGACTTCCTCTCCACTCTGGTTCTAAAGGACGCCTCCTTTCATATTCCTATTCACCCCTCTCACAGAAAGTATCTCAGGTTCATGGTGGACGGACAACATTATCAGTTCAAACTCCTCCCATTCGGGGTAACCACAGCACCCAGAGTCTTCACCAGATGCCTCGCAATGGTAGCAGCTCATTTAAGAAGGCAACACATCCACGTGTTCCCTTATCTGGACGATTGGCTCATAAAAGCCAAATTTCACAACAGTTGTGTACAGCACACACACAGAATTATCCATCTACTTCACGACTTAGGTTTCACATTAAACCTCACCAAGTTTCACCTTCAACCATCCAACATACAACAGTAACTAGGGGCTACTCTAGACTCCTCAAAAGCTCTAGCATACCCCATTCCAGGCAGGATTCACTCCACGCAGGCTCTAATATTAAATTTTTGGCCTCAACACTCTTGCCAGCTTGAGTGTTTATGCAGTTAATCCGGATGATGTATTCTTGCATCCTCATCGTCCCTTATGCAACACTCAAGATGCGTCCCTTGCAGGAATGCTTAGCACATCAGTGGAACCAGGCTCAAGGTCAGCTGACACATCTGGTGTTGGTGGACAGCCGCACACATCGCTCTCTGCAGTGGTGGAATACACAAAACCTTTCCAAAGGGAGGCCGTTCCTCTACCCGGTTCCTCAGATAGTACTAACAGATGCGTCGCTCACCGGCTGGGGAGCTCATCTACAAAATCTAACTGTGCAGGGCCTATGGACCCCTCAACAAAAACAACTCCACATAAATCACCTGGAGTTACTAGCAATATTTTTAGCACTAAAGACAGCAATGTATTACATTAAAAAACAGGGAGGGACACTCTCTCTCCAACTTTCATGCCTAGCTCACAGTATATGGAGATGAGCTATTCCCCAAAAGATTAATCTCCTCGCACAACATCTCCCGGGAGTTCAAAATCAGATCGCTGATCTGCTCAGTCGACAAACAACACTTTCACGAATGGGAACTTCATCCTCAAATTCTTCTTCCATTTTTGCAGATGTGGGGGCACCCAGACATAGATCTGTTCACCACACATCACAGCGCAAAATGCCCAAGCTTAGCTTCCAGATATCCATACCCATTATCCAAAGGCAATGCGCTATGGATGAACTGGTCAGGCAATTTGCATACGCTTTTCCGCCTCGCCCTCTCATTCCGTTACTGGTTCGGAAGCTCAAACAATACCCCTTCACAATGATTCTAGTTGCTTCAACATGGGCACGACAACCTTGGTTCACAACTCTACTAGAGCTATCAGTAGTACCTCATCAAAAGGTACACCTCTCACCCAAGCTTCTTACACAGAACCATGGAGAAATAAGACATCCAGATCCCAATCAGCTCTATCTTGCGATCTGGCTCCTGAAGTCTTAGAGTTTGTTTACCTCAATCTCCCACCAGAATGTATGAACCGCATCAAAGAAGCAAGACGTCCTACCACCAGAGCATGCTATGCAGCAAAGTGGAAGAGATTTGTTGTTTATTGTACAAATAACAAAATCAACCCACTAGATGCTTCCATTCAAAACATTATCTGTCATCTCTTGCATCTACAACAATGTAATTTGGCATATACATCTGTACGGCTACATCTAGCTGCAATAGCCGCTTACCTCCAAAACAGACAACACTTGTCTTTATTTCGAGTTCCTGCGATCAAAGCGTTTATGGAAGGACTTAAGAGAATAATTACACCTAGTGTTCCACCCTCTCCAGCCTGGAACCTTAATATTGTCCTTACCAGTCTCATGGGTCCCCCATTTGAACCTCTACACAAATGCGAGCTACAGTTTCTCACTTGGAAGGTAGCCTTCCTGGTAGCTATCACATCCCTCAGAAGAGTTAGTGAACTCCAGGCATTAACCATACAAGAACCATTTTTGCAAATTAATCATAGTAAAGTGGTTCTTAGACCTAACCCAAAATTTCTACTTAAGGTAATTTCTGCCTTCCACCTTAATCAGTCTGTTGAACTCCCAGTTTTTCCCTCAACCAGACTCAGTGGTAGAACGTGCTCTTCACACGCTAGACGTCAAAATGGCGTTTCTATACTACAAAGAAAAAACTAAACCCTTTAGAAAGACTAAACAACTCTTTGCATCTTTCTCCCCACCTCACAAGGGCAATCCCATTTCAAAAACAGGAATTGCAAGATGGATTGTTAAGTGCATCCAAATATGCTATCTCCACACGCAAACTGGGGGGTTTCAATGGCATTTTTAGGGAACATTCCCCTAGATTACATCTGCAAAGCAGCAACTTGGTCTACACCGCACACTTTCAGTGAACACTAATGTGTAGATGTGCAAGTAAAACAACAAGCTAGTGTGGGCCAGGCTGTATTAAGAACACTTTTTCAAATCACTGCAACGGATACAGGTTGCCACCGCTGATGCTAAAGTATACAATCTACAGCTCATATGCCTCGAACAGAAAATGTTAATTGCCAGTATGCATCTGCTCTTGGCATGTAGAGTTGTATATGCCCAGCCACCTCCGAAGATACCTTTATCCGTTGCAGTATTATCTTACTTAGATACATCACACATGGACAGCCTTTTCTATTTTCTTACTAACTCCATCATTACCCTTTATGGCGAAAAACAATCTGGGGATGGAGTCGATGCCCATGCGCACTATCACCATAAGGAGGACTCACCTATCTTGTGACTACAAAGACTTCTTCGAACAAAAACAAAGTGCAAACATCCGAGCCCAACACAAGAAGGCGATCTATGCTAAAGTATACAACTCAACAGCTCTACATGCCAAGAAGAGATGCATACTGGTAAGTAAATTGGCTACCGGTGAAACAGCGAGTGGCTTTTAAGGCTCTATGTATCTCACATCATGCCTTCTGGAAAACAGGTCCAGCAATAAATGATAATTTAGTCACCCACTATCACCCAAGTAGGAATCTACGTTCCACCGAAGCCTTTTTGGCCGTGGTTCCAAAAGTTAAGAGAGCGAGAACTGGAGGCAGAATGTTCGCTCTGAATGCCTCTAAACTGTGGAACTCACTCCCGCTTCAACTTAGATGCAATCCCAACCTGCAATCTTTCCGCAAACAATTAAAGACTCTTCTGTTTGCTAGGTCTGCCCTGACCTAATCCCTGTCCTAGCCCCCGCCGTACCTCCCCACTCTGGCTGCATCCTTAGCGCTTGGACGCCCGTCGGGCAGCAATCGCGCTCTACAAATCGATATACAATACAATACAATACAAGTAGCATTTTCCTTTTATTTCTATTTATCTTGCAAATTATACAAACAAACAGTTGTATCACTACTGTATACTTATGTCAAGCACATACATTCACCAGGAAAAATGATTTTACACATGACGCACACTGTGAATATGCCAAGTTTAAAATGGATAATACAGGAGATTATACAAGACCTCCAAAATGGACCCTAATTGATAGTGGGCAGAATTGATTTATGTCTGGGTTAGGTAGGTTTCCCTAGATGGCCACCGAGCCCGGGAACAAAGACGCAGGTGACTCCCTTGCAAAACCAGGTTGGATTGTGATAGATAATTTTGATTTCTCCACAATACATTTTGGGCCCTTCCCTGGCTCGGGTCCTTGGCCCACCTACACAAGTGAGGTACCATTTTTATTGGGAGACTTGGGGAAATGCTGGGTGGTAGGAAATTTGTGGTTTCTTTCTGAAGCTGGAAAATTATGGCACAGTAATGCAAGGAAAGTGTGACTTTTGTCAAATTTTGAGGTTTGCAGGACATTGTGGGTAAGATAACATGTTGGGATCCACGAGAGAAACTTCACTGTGTACTCCCCTGGGTTTTTAGTTTACGAAAATATCTAGAGTTGGTAGATTTTTCCTAGAGGGAATGTACACCTTGGCAGAGAAAGACAGAAAAGACAATTATTACTGCACAAACATCTATTCCTCAAGCACACACACATACTGGTTGGATTTGGCACGAAGGTGAGTGATGGTTCAATATATAAAATTTTATTAACAAGAGATTTCACAAAAATCAAATGCACTGTTAATAATTGAAAGGACAAGAAACTGAACCAGTGGCTCACAGCGTGTGAGCTGTAAAGCCACGACCAGGCACCAACCTCTTTACAAGCAATTCATACACCTTTCATATATGTGACACATTCAAAGCCATTCACATCGCCAGCCGCTGGCCCAGCACATAACACCTCAACAGACAGCGCCATTCAAGGGCCCATCACTTTCACACGCCCACCTGCCTGAGCACACCGGCTGACGGATTGTGTGGACTGCCGTTTGGCTACCAGTGTGTGTAGTCACCAGCAGCAAGTCATTTCTCACACACCACCAGCCAAGCGCCTGTCCACACTCATGCCAGCCAAGTGCCAGTCCACGCACACCGCCAGCCAAGCACCAGTCCACACTCAGCGCCAGCCAAGCACCAGTCCGCGCACACTGCCAGCCATGCACCAGTCCGCGCACACTGCCAGCCACGCACCATTCCACGCTCACCGCCAGCCATGCGCCAGTCCACACACACACTACCATCGCATTTTGGTTTACAAAAAAAAAAAGCTGAAACTAAATACATCTCACTAATGCCAACATTAAAACTGAACAAAAAGTATATAACAATACAGACCAGGTAGATCACTTTACCACTCATGGATGCTCCCACCAATTATTTTGCATGTGGTACATTCTAAAACAAGCAGGCACACACAGCGCAGGGTTAGAAGGACACTCTGGGCAGTACATGTGAGTCTCCTTCCGCGTACCTCTTCACCAACAGACTACATCTCCTACTGGAAAAGTCTTTTGTGGGCATGGGAGGAATGTGATCAGATAAGTGGCGCTCTTTCAATCTAGCCACATCCTCCACCACTCCAACTCTAGGAACACTTGCCTGTTCCACCACACCAGCGCTGCCTATCACAGACTCCTGCAACTTGACAAAAGGCATCCTTAAGTACAACAAAAGCATTAAAGGTTGTAAAGTGTAAAAGATGGTTAGCCAACTTCTTATACCAAATGTAAGCCTTACGAAGAGCAGTGTAAGGTTCCAACCTATGATCTCCTCTATCAACTCCACCATTGTACCTATTATAGTCTAACATTTACATGGTTTGTGCACTTCAGCAACCTGACCATCAAACAGTCACAGGTGAAGTACTTTATCATGTAGACATCTCTCCTGTTTGCAAACTTCACAGTTAGAAGTTCCTCACTACGCAACGCACTGCACTGTCCCCGCTCAAGCTTTTGACAAACAAGTTCTTTTGGGAAAGCTTTACGGTTAGAGCAGATGGTGTCGGAAGCAACAGTGTCCAATTTGGGCAATTCCCTGAACAACTGCACACCAATGTAGATATCATCTACATATAAACGTTTTTTTAAAAAAGTCTTTGACCTAGTTCCCACACAATTTTCTCACTCACTCCAAAAGTGCACAGACAACCAGGGGAGTCAATCCTGGAATCCCTACAGATGTACATCCTGAAATTAGATACATATCCAGTCCTACTGTCACACAGCATATACATCTTAATTTCATAGCGTGCCCTCTTGCTAGGAATGTACTGCCTAAAAACCAAACAGCCCTTGAACAAGACCAAATACTCATCCACATCTATTTCTTTCCCTGGACCATAGATCTCAGAAAATCGATCTACAAAGTGATCAATGACAGGCCGAATCTTAAAAAGAAATTCACAATCAGGGTAATCTCATGGCAACGCTAAACCATTATCGTCAAAATGTAGCATCCGAAACAGAAGCAAATGCCGATCACGACTCGTGATTGCCAGAAATATAGCCGTTGCCATCAAGGGACTAGTAGATCAATATGAAGACATCGATGGCTTCCTTATCACACCCATCAAAAAAGTTAAACCGAAGAACTTCTTCCAGATTTGTGGGTGTCCACCGGGTAGCTCTAGAGTGGGGCCTACGTTTGGCACTGTTGTCTCTCAAATACTGTTCAGCATACATACTAGTCTGCTCAACAATCTCTGCCAAAAATACATTGTCCATAAATATTTATAGGCAAAATGTTTTCAGTATCCATTCTACACCCAGGGACACCAGTAAAGTCAGGCAATGCCGGCTGCACCGTGCCTGGGGCTATCCAGATGTCAGCTTTTTCAATGGGATGCCTCTTGCTGCACTATCGGTACATCAATGTCCTCCTCTAAAACAGGCACCTCATCTGCACTAAGAGTGGCTTCATCATCCGATGAGTCCTCTCGGACAGCAAATTCACTGCCAGAATCTTCCACTCCCTCCTCTGCCTCAGAGTTAGTCAGTCTCTGAACCATGGTCAGAGGCAGACTCAAAAAGCATCCCAATAACCTGCTCAGCAGTCATCATGTGGCTAGCCATTATCCTTACGAAAGGAGACTTCACAAACAAGTCAACAACCAACACTGAAAAAATAGTAACAAACAATGTGTGACTTTATCGCAAAGATCTATATACTCAAAAACTATACGACTCACTTGCCAGAGACCGCTACATTCACAAGCACCTACTCTGTAGAGACACCGCAAAAACCAACGATATCCCACTAGAAAGAAAAAACAAATTAATCACAAGACAACAAAATACACATCGGCCACAAATGCAAAAGGATTTTCACTCAATAAAACAAAAGCTAAACATACTGCTATTATTACACCATTTACAAAAACACATTCATGCGGGGAAATGAAACTCATTTAGAGTAAATAGTACAAAAAACGTTTTCTTACAAAACACATGCAACTACACAAACTGCAGAACCACCAGTGACGAAACTGCAACCGGGAACATCAGTCAAAAGAGCAAAAGCCTTGAACTAGAATAAAAACTAGAAATAAAACATAATCGCAATTCACAAGAAATAACAAAATATTATTATAACACGCTATGTCACTACCCAAATGGCCAATCTGCCACCAAGGGAGACAGAAAAACAGCCAAAAGTTAATAAGTACCGATGCCCCACCCCATTGGATTGAAATCCCTGGTACTAGTGTGTTTTCTAGTCCCTCTCCCCCAGCCCCCTGGCGGGGCACATGGGCCTTCAAAAGGGACCGATCTTCCCCCTGTGCGGGGAGCAGAAAACGGCCACAAGTATAAAAAAAGAAATCGGGGTCGATCCTTGCCCAATGGATCGCCCCCATGCACTTTTAATCAATATCCCTGGGTCTAGTGGGGTTTTCTGCCCCCGGGGAGGTGTGGGGGTCAGAAAATGGCCAACAGAAATCACCCCCTTTGGAAGCGACCCTTAGTTGAAAAACCTTATAACTTAAAAAATATTTGCTCTACTTAGCTCCAGAAACAAAAAGAATCATCTGTGTACCTTAATATCTAATGCTGCCAAATTTAAGCAAAATCCGATTGGCTGTTTTTGCGCTTTGCGAAATACAATATATTTCAAGCAAGTTTTGGTACCCCCACTTTTTTCTTCGCACCCCTTAGAGAAACGCCGCAAAACTTTCAATCCTCTTATTATTTATGTACTTCAGTGCAACGAAATGGAAAAGTGATCATAGCAGTGAACAACACAAACTACTATTTGGAGGACATGATAATTGGCCACTAGAAAGAAAAAAAAAATCTATTACAGTAACAATGATTACCTTTCATTCACTGTGGCCTTCATAAGTAACACAATCCTACTAAAAGTAGCAAGGAATCCCAAAAAATAAACTAGACTGCATATGTAATTTTTCAGAATTACTACATGAACAACTGAAAGACCCATTTATGATCACATGATTGTGTAAGCCAATAAACAGATAACAAATACAATAGATAAAAAGAAAGAAATCACAAATGTGATTGCTACTCTGTAGTTGTAGTTAATATCCCCAAAGATATGAATTCCTCAGATATTACTTCCCTAATAACTTTCCACCTGTTTGACAAATCACCACAAAGCCTTCCAGACTTATAGCATTTTCTAAATTTTGATATTTTTATGGTTGCAAAATAAAAGGGGGGTCCTAAAACACTTTTTTTCACCAATGCATTTTCCATAGCTTATTGTATTTGACGTAGCTTGAAAATGGCTGAATGAATTCACAGAAAATTGGACAGGTTATACAATATGGTGCAGAAATTATGCTTTTTGGGTACTGCAGTTAAGTAGGGTAAGTATTTTTAAGTTATAAGGTATTTTAACTGAGTGAGATCTGTCACAGCAGTAGTTTGGTGGAACTTTACAACATTTTGTGAAACTACCTCAGTACATGTCCGTAAACGTATTCAAAAACATATTAAAAAGTGTATAGTATATACTATTGTATAGCATGTGTTGGCTTTGTTACATATGCTTAGTATATTCCTGCCATCTAGTGTTGGACTTGTTATTCTTCGAGGAAGTCTTTTGAGTTGCGTGGTTTAGTGACTCCTCCTATAGTCTGTATTGCGCGTGTTCAAACTAGTTTGTTTTTTTCCGCCATTAAGTTTGGACGTCTAACTCTGAGCTCCAGGATCTAAGCTTGATGCGGTCTACAGCGACCTTTTTTTAGTGGTGATTCATCATCCGTCAACGGATATTACAAAGAACAGCTAACCACTGGTTTTCAACAGTCTTCTTTCCACCCGCCCTGGCTCAGGCTGAGGTTTTCAGCTCTCACATCCAGACTTTTCACCCCCATCTTTTTACACTTGATGCACACGGAGTGATGGAAAAGACTCCCTTCAGCTTCTGCCCCAAGTGCCACACAAAATATTCAAGACAAGATCACCATCCGGGCTGCTGCGTTTGCCTGTCTTTAGAACACTACGAAGCGTCATGTGAAGCGTGCTTGGCCTTCCTTTCGCAGAAAACACTTAGTCACAGTAGAGAGCTGTGCTGGCTCCACAGCATAATGCAAGCACACCAAGGCCAAGATTCACTAGATATCTTAGGGGACAAGTGACAACAACTTCATGCTAAAGATGATGTTGAGGAGGCAGCAAAAGCCGAAGGCGTGCTGGAGGATGTCCCTATCCTTCTTGCCAGCAATGGGAAGGGGACTGACACTGACTAAGACCCGGATGCCTCGACGAGACACATGAGTACTCTGTCAAAAGCCTCCCAAGCTCACACAAAGACACTTGCACAAGCTCACGGAACCCCACTACCCTCAGACCATGGAGGTATCCTGTATAAGGCAAAGGAGCAGACAGTCACCCCTTTGCAGAAACAATCCTCAAAAGGCACCGAAAAGACGAGGGCACCAACTATTAACAAGTAGAAGCCAGTTTTGTAGCTGCGTCAAACACACAAACATCTACACCGGGAAAGCCTTTGTGAGTTTACATGGGGGTTAAGGAGGAGATGCGCTGAGCCCCTCAGTGAATCAGCGAATCGGCTGACATAAACAAATTGAGAAATTTCTGTCCAAGAGTCATCCCTCAGGGACTCCTTCATTGCTCCAATGGGGTGGTCAGGATACCTGTATCCTGACCCCTTATGTCAGTTTTTTCCTCCCCCAGCCCGATGCGAGAAACAGAATGGCTGCTGCAACTTTTCTCTCAGGTTGCGGCCAGCCAATCAGGCCCTTGCTTTATCCCCCAAGATCCGTGGATCACATTTCTTTTCCCTTTAATAACTCTAAAACCACTGAACAGGATTTACACCAAATAACAAATCTGGCTCTTTCTGGACCTAGAGCTACCTTTCTGCCAAATTTGTTCTAATTCTATCCAGCGGTTCGGGCTGTAGTCTTGTCTAACAACACTATTGGAAATTGCATGGGGAAAACACATTTGGGACCCCCCATTTTTCATGACCCCTGCTTGACAAATTTCCCCAAAACTTTCCACATAGCAGCTAACTTAACTGGTGTGCGGGGGGCGTGGCTTGCCGAGCTGCGCAATGGCCGCCTTCTGAGCGAGCTCCGCCGGCCGGACAAAGACCCTGGACGTAATCCTGCACT
This sequence comes from Triturus cristatus, assembly GCF_964204655.1. Lineage (NCBI taxonomy): Eukaryota > Metazoa > Chordata > Amphibia > Caudata > Salamandridae > Triturus > Triturus cristatus. Next base: position 103,053,720 of record NC_140587.1, read on the forward strand.
TTTGGGCGTGCTGTGGCCGCCGAGATCTGTGGCACTGAAAGCGCAGTCGGCCCGACGCAGGCTGGTGAAATTTTGGCGGCCGGGGGGGCTATGGTGGCGGAGATACGGGCATAAACAGCCCGCAGCGGTGAGGAGGCTGCTGAGACCGTGACCTGCAGCGGCGCCGTGAAAATCGAGGCCGGGGCGCCCGCGTGGCGGAAGGCCCGACTTCTCTGCATTGCGGATCGCTGGGGAACTGGACGTTGGCTGTGGCGGCAGCCAGGAGGCTGCTGACGCCGCGGATGCCTGACCGGGCTGCGAGGTCCCACGCGGAGGGGTCTGAGGCAGCGGATCGGCGCTCGGAGCAGTGAGCGTCCACGGAAGTGGTGGTGGAGAAAGGCCTGAGCAGGGAGGTGACCCGGTGCAGGAGAAGACTGCTGCATAATTAGCCCGGGGCCCTGGGGAGTCCCGGCGGACGACAGCGGACGGCGGCTTGCAAGCGGGAAGGCCCGCGGGATATCAGGCTGCCGCGGTGCAGAGTGGATACTGCGAGGAGCCGGCTGGAGGGGGCGCACTCTGCCGGACGGGGCGTGCGGACCGGAGGTGTGCTGCGATAAAGAGGCCGTCAGCTGTTGGGTGGTGAGCATACAATGCAGCACTAGTGGCTATGTGCAGAGGCGAGCTGCGACTTGCGGGAGCGAGGAGTGTCGTGACGCCGGGGGCGCCGTGGGAGCTCGCTTGAGCGCAACGAGTGTGAGAGGTGCCTGCTGACGAGCTGCTGGACTTGCGGAGCATACACCGGGAGGTGGTGTGAGGCACGTTGAAGCGGAGAGAGGCCGGCGGCCTGACGGCACGAGTGTGGGGCTGTTGCTCTGATCCAGGGGTGCGATTGGCGGTCGGTCCCCGTCGTTGTGGTCGCTGAACCCGACTGGCGTATTGATTTGCCACAGACATGGCCCCAAGACTACCTGATATCTTAAACTGTGTAACATGGAATGTGCGGGGTCTGAATGACTGTAGGAAGGCCAAGCTAGTGCATGCTTACTTAGTCCGTCACAATGGGGACATATGCCTCCTCCAGGAGACTCATCTGGGTTCCTCCTCGTCTCCCCGACTGCGCCATGCCCGGTGGGGCCAGGTATATTCTGCTACTTACTCTACATATGCCAGAGGGGTGGCCATTTTAATTAGACGTGGGTTGGACTGGCGGGAAGACCTGACACACTGTGACCCGGAGGGTCGAGATGTTTTAGTCCGGGGACTTTTATGTGGCTTATGGGTAACGATTGTGGCTGTCTACGGCCCGAACGTGGACTCTCCGGGGTTCTTTCAGGACGTCTGGGCGAGGGTGCGGGGAGCTGGATGCAACACTGTTCTCTGGGGAGGGGATTTCAATGCTGTACTTGACGACACACTGGACAGACAGGGTGCCGACTGCTGCCTACACCCTGCGGCGAGTGCCGCGCTGGGGGCGATTGTTGAGGAGGAGGGCCTGGTTGATGTGTGGAGGGCCAGACATGATGAGATGAGAGAGGGTACCTGCATCACTGACCACCGATGCGCCTGGTCGATGCTCGATTATTGGTTGCTATCTAGGGACGCGGCTCTGTGGACGGTGGAGGCTGAGCACATGCCGCGCTCGCTCTCAGACCACGCGCCCTGCATGTTGAGACTGTCGCTACCCGGTCTGCCCCCGAGGGGTTTCTCCTGGCGCCTGCCACGGCATGCGCTGCTGGACGAGGTATTTAAGGAAGAGATGCGTGAGGACATTGTCGGCTACTTTGAGCTGAACACGGGCTCGGTGGACACTGAGGCATCCCTGTGGGAGGCCTTTAAAGTGGTAATTCGTGGACAGTGTATTGCGCGTCAGGCACGAGTGCTGAGGGCTATTAGGGGTACGCTCGCATCGTTGGAGGCAGACATTAAAGATCTGGAGAGCCGCTTCTATGCTGCGAACACCCCAGATATCCTGGGCCTACTTAAGACTAAGCTACTGGAATACGATGCGGAGGCGCAGCGGGAAGTTAAATTTCTGGGTAAGAATGCGGAGGCCAGGAGATACGGGGAGGGAGATAGGCCGGGGCGCACTCTGGCGAATATGATACGGCCGTCTAGGTCGGCGACGTTTGTTCATGAGCTGCGCTCGAAAACTGGGGACATGATACGGGGACAAGAGGACATATTACATGCCTTCTCGGGCTTCTACTCTGACTTGTACGCTGCCAAGCAGGGGGACTGCCCGGAAGGGCTGGATTCTTTTCTAGAGTCCATAGCGCTAGTCTGGTTCAATAATAAACATAGAGAATATATGGACCTCCCGATAACAGCTGCGGATGTGGCCCAGGTGATCAAAGGTTTGCCCCTTGATAAGGCCCCTGGCCCAGATCGGCTGACGACGGCCTTTTACAAGACATATGCGGAGGAACTGGCTCCCCGGCTGTTGGCAGTGTATGAGGAAGCTTTACAGGTGGGAAGGCTTCCCAGAACGATGCGTGAGGCGTCCATTATCACCCTGTTAAAACCGGACAAACCAAAAGACGAAATAGACTCGTATAGACCTCTCTCCTTAATAAATGTGGATGTGAAAATACTGGCCAAACTACTTGCCGATCGAATACAACCAATGCTACCCCTGATAGCTTTGCCGGACCAATCTGGATTTATCCCGGGGCGGTCCACGTCCCACAATCTCCGTACGATCTTTTCCATACTGCACTACTTGCATCCGGATGTGCACGCTGCGGTGGTATTCTTGGATGCCACCAAAGCTTTCGACACTCTGGAATGGCCATATCTATTTGCAATATTGAGCCGTATGGGCTTTAGTCAGCTCTTAATAAATAAAATCCGCCTACTGTATACGATGCCCTGTGCCAGAGTTAGGGTGAATGGTATGATATCGGACCCGTTTCCAATATCGCGGGGTACGCGTCAGGGTTGCCCGCTGTCCCCGCTCCTTTTCGCCATTGCGATGGAGCCGCTAGCGGCACGTGTTCGGCAGCATCACACAGCGCGTGGAATCGGGCTTAGCGCGCGAAGTCTGTTGATATCACTGTATGCAGACGACGTAACGCTTTATCTTACTAAGCCTGAGGAGAATTTGGACGTAGTACTGCGAGAATTCATCCGCTTTGAAGGGTTGGCCGGTATAGCGATACACTGGTCCAAGTCGGTGGTCTTCCCGTTTTCGGAGAGTACCCCGAGGCGGATGTCAGAGTACCCCTTACGGTGGGAGATGGATGCGGTTAAATATCTTGGCATCTGGGTGAGTCGTGTGCCTCAGGACCTTTGGACTCTTAATTTTGGGCGGGCAGTCGCGTGGCTGGAGGAGAAGGTAAAGATATGGGGGCGGCTGCCCCTGTCGCTGACAGGTAGGATAGCCCTGGTCAAGATGGTGGTTCTGCCCAAATTTTTATATCTGTTCGCGAATATTCCGATCCCTTTGATGTCGCAGTTTTTCGCCACACTGCGGTCACACCTGATTGAGTTGGTGTGGGCTGGTGGCCAGGCGCGCGCTTCTTGGGACGTGCTGACTCTGCCGCTCACGCAAGGTGGGCTGGGAGCGCCTGATATGCGGTTATATGCTTTGTGCGCACAGGCCCAATATTTGCACTTTTGGGTGCATCCGACGCCCTTTCAGCCGCATGTGGCTGTAGAACAGGACACTGTGGCGCCGGTCCCACTCAGGGTGGCCATCTGTGCGAGGGCACGCCGCCCCCGGGGGGATGTGGACACGGCGGAGATGCTGCGCTGGGTCTGGGCGGAGCTCGGCGGAGGGCGGGTGTGCCTCTCCTGTACGCCCCGTCTTTGGCCCTGGAGCGTAACCCGCTGTTGCCCTGTGCCGATGACGGAGCTAGCCCGCATCTGATGCGGCGGTTGCATCTGCATACGTTTGCAGATCTTTTTCCGGATGATGTCTTCATGCAGCCACCGGTGGCAGCGGAGGGACAGGCGGTGAATTTTTCTGAATTGTTTTTATATCACAAGCTACGGGAGACATGCCGGGCGATGAGTGGGGACTTTCCGACGGCCCCACCGGTGTTCAGGGCGCTAGAGGGCGTTGTGGGTTCCCCGTCTCCTCGGAGATTGGTCACTAGACTATATAAATCCATGCAGACTGACGCGCCGGTGGTGCGTCCTCAGTCTCCCCAGCACTGGAACGAGGAGCTTGACTCTCCCCTGTCGGAGAAGTGGGCCTTCTGTTGTGGGCAGCTAGCTGAGCTCTCCCTCAATTATAAACTGCGGCTCATACATTTCAAGTATCTGCATAGATTCTACAGAACACCGATTGCACTGCATAAAATGGGATTGGGGGAGGGTGCAGGTTGTTGGAGGTGCGGGGGTGAACCTGCCTCGTTTCTACACATGGCGTGGTCATGCCCCAAGCTCACGGAGTTTTGGTCCCGGGTGTTTGAGATAACCAACCAGATGTTGGGTCGTGTTGATGCTCCTGCCCCTGAGCTGGGGATACTGGGATATGTCAAGAGCACGCCCCCTGCGACACGCACATTGCATGCCATGCTTCTTTTGTTTGCTAAAAGGCAGGTGGTGATACACTGGGGCAGGAGCCGGGTGCCCTCGGTGAAGGGATGGCTGTCAGATGTGGCGTATGGTCATGGGCAGCTGAGCGTGTTCTGGGATTTGATGCCATCCGCCTCCCGTCCTTGGGATATTTGGGAACCCTTTGTGCGGTGGACTCAGGAGCAACGTGCGACAGAGACTTCACTGGTTGACTGAATGTGGATGGTCCGGTGTGTGCCGCGGGGGAGGGGGGAGGGCGGAGTGCCTGGGTAGGAGGGGAGATACTCTGGGGGATCCCTTGGTTAATGGTCGCCCAATTGAAAATACGAGGACTTGGGCCTGAAACTGTACATTACTGGACGAGCGGACTGGCAGGCCTGGCCTTGTTGTGTGTGGATGGGTTTTTCCATTGTTGATAGATCGCGATGTCAGGAATACCACGGGAGGTGGATGTACATGAACGACTACATGAGCACGTATTACAGATATAATGAAAATGTAATGTTGCTGGCTTTTGTTGTTGGTTGTTTTTCTAAGTTGTATCAACTTTAATAACGATTTAATAAAAATACAAAAAACTTAACTGGTGTGCTAGTTTTGAAAAGTTTGTGAAGATTCGTCCAATGGTGTTAAAGTTATGGGCAAAACGAAAATGTTTTTCCTAAGGAAACTAGGTACTGACTGTAACTACCTACTGGCTTTCGCAGTTGCCGCCAGGTAGTTATAGTTGGGTCTGCTTTTCCATAGAAATAGTGTTTTTGATTTGCTAATACCTTTGGGCGCATTCGACGAATGTTTAAAAAAAAGTTCATCTACCTCAGGTTCTTCCGGGAAAGTTTTTATTTTTTTTTATTCTCTTTATTGAATTTTCATTATCAGCAAAATATCATCTGCCTCGCAGGACAGTGCAATTGAGACAGAGAAACTGCAAGAAGAAAATCTAAATTAACTTTAACTTCAGTGATTGGACATGTTGTAGCAAGGCTTATCTAGGTCTCAACACACACTTTTTATTGTACACTTAGCGTAACATTTCAGCTTGACAATATAAGAGATCACTCAGATGATGTCATCCATTTGGGCCTTTGTCAACAAATAATGTCTCAGTGGTCCCCAAATGTCTTTGGGTCTCGACGCTGATGGTAATTCCTCTGCAAATAATTCCAAGTTATCTCAGCAGTACACCAGATCTGTAACCCACCCCTCAGGCTGTGGACTACGTTTGCTCTCCCATGTGAACTTGACTCTTCGCTTGGCCATCAGGAGGGCCACCCTGGTGAACCTGCCCAGAGTACCCTTCAGTTGAGGGACATAACCCAGTAAACATACAAGAGGTGTGCACTGTAACACAGTACCTGTCATGGTCTGTAATCTCTGTATGACTTCCACCCAGTAACTCAAGACAGCCCTGCACCCCCAGGCCAAATGAAGAAAATCGGCTGCCCCTTGACCGCATCTTTTTCAACGATCTGAATCTCTAAAGCCCCATTTTGTGCAATTTGACAGGAGTATAATAAATTTGATGTATACATTTAAAATGAATGATCCGCAGGTTGCCATTAGGCATCAATGTACCAGTTAGGGTGCAAATGTTCTCCCATTCCTTCAGAGTAATTTGAGGGTCTACTATAGCATTCCATCGTTCATATCTTTTAGTCTCAGATCGCGCTACTTCTTCCTGTACCGATTTCTATTATTTAGCAATGAGCTTTTTCTTGGAAGGGGCAGTTAGCAGTATTTGCAGCAAATGAAGCTGAGACGGCTCATCAGGGAAACTCGGGTAGTGATCTCTAATCGCTCTCTTCAAGCGGTGGCAAGTGTACTGAAAGAGTGGAGTGGGATTGGTAATGTACGCAAGATCCGCTTCTGCAAGATAGCTACCCTCACAAAAAAGGTCACGCATATGTGTAATACTGACCCCTTGCAATGATCTCATAGGACTAGTCTCTTGGGTGACTGAGAGCGCAGCATGATCAGCTAGGGGAAGAGCAGGGTCATATATAGGGAGCTTGTGAGCTAGTTTGCCTATCATCTGCCACGTCATGATAGTGGTGTCTATGGTATTTATTTCTGATTTTGGAGTGCCCCTTTGAACATGTGTGATCAAGCCCGCCAGCGGTGTTGGATAGGCATCCCCTTCCTCCACCGCTAGATGAGGTGTGTAGGCATGCGGTCTAAACCAGTAATAGGCGTATTGGGCCTGAGCGCCTAAATAATATATGTAAAAATCCGGAGCTCCAAAATCTCCCCATGGATTAGAAAGTGTTAGTGTGTCCCAGCTGATCCTGGCTGTCCTGCCTCCCCCACACTAGTTTCAGGAGTTTTTATTGTGGCAAATAAGTGCTTGGTTAGACAGATGGGGATGCTACAGAACAGATAGATACAAGAAACAGGGGAGGATGACCATCTTAATGACCGCTATGCGAACCGTCAAGGAGAGCGGTAGATGTATCCATTTATCCACCTGACACACCAGCGCATCATAAGCACGGCCATAGTTTTATTTTATCACAGTGTGGGGATCACGATACACCCAAACGCCAAGATATTTGACAGGATCTTCGGTCCATATGAGAGGGAATTCGGAGGGGGGGGGGGGTTGGGGGGGGGAAGGGGGGGAGCAGTGTTCTGTGTTAGAGGGATCATTACCGATTTCTCCCAATTAATCGACAATCCTGAATAAAGACCAAATCTAACGTATTCACAAAGAATCGGAGAAAGCTATTGTTGAGGTTCTCGAACGAAAAGGACCATATCGTCCGCATACATTGAAATGCCGACGGGTCTATGAGGAAAATTAAATACGGAGCTCCTGTGATGTTGACGTATTATGCACGCCAACGGTTCCAGTATGATGGCAAATAGAAGGGGGGACAGGGGACAACCCTGCCTTGTGCCCCTCTCAATATGAAAAGGGTCAGAGGTGAAACCCCCCACTCGTACCCTTGCCGACACATCAGTGTATAATACTTGTAACCATTGCTGTAGCACTAGAGGGAACCCCATGCGCTTGAGAACGTGAAACATATAACTCCACTCGATGGATTCAAATGCTTTCGCAGCATCAAGCATGACTGCGGCAGCTGGAAGCTCTGGATTTAAAACATGAAACATGGCAAATATGGTCCTGAGATTGTGTGAAGTGGACCGCTCGGGTATGAACCCCGATTGATCTGGGAGCACTAGCATGGGCATGAGGGGTTGGATCCTGGTGGCCAACATTTTCGCTCGAATTTTCACATCGAGATTAATCAGCGATAGCGAACGGTATGATTCACAGTGCGCAGGGGTTTATCCTTCTTAAGGAGTGCGATAAGTGCCTGTCTTAAGGAGGGAGGCAAAACACCAGACTCATGGGCCTCCGTATACATTTCCAGTAAATAAGGGAAAAGAAGATCTGTGTAAGCCTTGTAAAATTCCGCCGTCAGCCCGTCAGGCCCTGGTGCTTTATTATTAGGGAGTGAGATAATTGCTTCTTTAACATCGTTCTCATCAATGGGGCGACTTAGATATTCACGTTGACCGTCAGACAACCGAGCACAGGCAATGTCAGATAAATATTCATCGAGATCAGCTTCCTCCCCTCGTACCACCCCCCCGGCGTGGCGTACATTGCGCTATAGTAACGATTACATTGATCAAGTATTGCATGGGGCGTGTAATGTTCTATCCCATCATCATCCACTACTTTAGTAATGTGAGGATTGTTCTCCCTAAATTTCAATTTGAAGGCCAAATTTCTGCCCGGTCGACCGCCCTCACCATACGACCTGGCCACACGTCGCCGTGCGATATATCTCGCCTCTAAATCAGATAACTCATTGTACTCCGTGACAAGCTCCTGAATACGAGCAAGAGAAGTAGCGGACGGTTGAACCGAGTGTTGTGCCTCTAGTTCACCCAGTGCCTTCTCCGTTTTAGAAAGTTGGCTTCTGATAGCCTTCAATATGCCCGATGTGGTGCTTGTGCACACCCCGCGCACCGTGACTTTGAATGCCTCCCATAACACAGAAGAACTGTATACCGATCCCACGTTTAGTTCAAAATACTGCTTTATCGCCTGTCTAATTGTGCCTTCATATATAGGGTCAAGTAGGGCCTCCGCGCGAAACCTTCAGGTAAAAGGACGGAGTGGATTTGTGGGAATCTGGATGATCAGATATACAGGGTTATGATCTGACAAGGTGTGAGGTAAATTATGAATATGTGACACCCACCCATTAGCCTCCTCGCTCGCTAGCCAGTAGTCCAACCAAGACCAACTGTTATGTGATGGGGTGATGTGAGTGTCTACTTTATCCTGAGCGTTACGCAGGCGCCATATGTCCACCAAGCCCAGTTCCTCCATGCCCCCCCCAGAGGATGGCCGAGTCTGGCAATGTGCGTAATACATTCAGTATCTGTAGAACGGGCTGTGGATCGTCCACTACTGGGCCATATAGAAGTGTGAGCAGAGTCATACCCAATTTGCCCTGCACACTCGCCCAACGACCCTCAGTGTCAGTGTGTGTGTGTGTGTGAGAACAGGGAGGAAGGGTATTCCTTTTCTGATCCATATTAGAACCCCTCGCGCATAGGTGGAAAAAGATGAGCCTAGTTTGAATCCCGCCCATTTATTCACAATATTCACCTCCGTTCGACTGTTCAGATGCGTTTCTTGTAGTAACGCAATATGTACATTGTGCCTCTCCAAATATGCAACCACTTGACGAATCTTTTTGGGAGTATTGAGCCCACGTATATTCCAAGTTATACAATTATACCTCTCACCTGCCAGGCAGTGTTGACAATGTAAGGTGTACTTGAGGATAGAACCTTCTTCATTTTGTAGATTCCATGTCTTGACCTGTACTACATATCATGGGTCCAATCACAGATGAAAATAAAAAAAATACAGATAACAATGAGACACCCCTCCCCCACCCACCTTGGCATCCCCAAATTGCCAAAGCCATGATCCCATAATACAACCAACTCTACAATGGTAAGGAAAAAGAAAAACAAGAATAACATAGCAAAAAAGTCCATCATAATCAAACGGGTGTTACCCGTCGAGGGACGTAGGCGCACATACCACTCCCAGATGAGATAGGGAGGAGGCCGCCAACAAAAGGTGGTGTGCTCCAATATGTGGACCAGATAGTAAAAGCCGATATAGCTGACAAACAAGTCAATGACCAAGCTATACCCCCCAGGTGCAGATATCAGGTACTCCCAGAGCACATTGAACCTGTAAACAGCGAACAGAATGACATATCCACAACAGTTGCAGCCATTTCGATTACATGAAACCAATCTGGAAGAATCAAAGCCGATGTTTCGGACAGCTATAGGTGATGTTCACACAAACTCCGGCTCGTGCGCCACCGCCCGCCAAAATGTCCGAGCCAGTCCGACTATCAGGCACACATGCCCTCAATGAACAATATCAAAACATGTGTATCACATCACGTAAGCGCCACTGCAACTCAATATACCAGAACACAGCCAGAAAAGGGAGGGCGTTATACATCAGTGTCTGAAGTCTGATCCGACTCCCGTTGGCCACGTCTCAGGGATTTGGCGTCATCCATTGCCAGTTTTGGATTCACAAAGATCTTCGCGTTGCTCTCCACACCTATGCGTAATCGGGCCGGGTACAGCATGGCGTAGGGGATTTGTTCCTTCATTAACAATTTCTTCACCCCCTGAAACTCCATGCGCGTTGCTTGAACTGTGGCTGTAAAGTCTGGGTAGAAAGATGAGACAATACCTTGGTAATTGATGGTGCCTTTCTGACGGGTGATACGCAACACTGCGTCACGGTCCCTGAAATTCAGCAAGCGTGCAATGATAGGCCTGGGTGGTGCACCTGATGGCGGACGCGCTGCCAAGGATCTGTGAGCACGCTCAACAACCAGCATTTGTGAGAGATTCTCTGAGCCACAGACGTCACGAAACAGGGTCTCAACATACTCCTCCAGTTTCCCCACATTCGTGGATTCCGGCAAACCTACAATTCGCACATTATTGCGCCAAGAGCGCGCTTCAATGTCGTCGTTTGTATCGCAAATCAGTGATAGAAATTTTTCAATGAGGGTAGTTTTGGCAGCCACTTGTTGTAGGCCATCCTCAGCGTCCGAAATCCGTTGTTCCGCCTCTCCTATCCTAACTGCCTGCTTATCTAGCTTGGCGGAGATATGGTCCATTCAGTGCTTCTATCTTACCATCAATAGACGGAAGGCTGGCTTGAATGGCAGATAATGTTTTTTTCTAGGGCGGTTGGGGCTTGCATAGTAGTATCTAGCTCAGAGTCAGAGGCCGTGGTTTGTGAGGATTTACCGCCCCGGCGCAGTTCAAATTCAGGCGCGGTTGGGTTTTATCTGGCTTGCCCATGATGATTGGTTGTAACTGGTCTGTGAGACACGCAGCGCGAGGGGGGGCACCACTGATGCCCAGAGGAGCCTCTCAGTCAATGTCCAGTGATTAAATACCTGCCGCCGATAAAAGTATTCAGATTCAGCTGAGTCAAAGTGTGTGGAGGTGTGTTGTGTGTTCAGATGTTGCAGAGAGGCCCGTGGGGATTTTTTTTACAAAATTCAAACAATATCTGCCTTGCGCATCAACCCCCTCTTAGCACTCAGCAGAGTCCGCTATATCACCCAGCGTTGATGCTCCGCGCCCACAGGCAGCCCATTCCCAGGTCCGAACATATTAAGTATGGTAGGGGCCACATGCCTTCCCTAAGCCATTGGAGGCCCTAGGGACACTACCCCGGGCCCGAAATCATAAAAGAACGGGATGGGGGCCATGAGGCCCTCGCCTCAAGAGGCCCTGGGACAGATATATATTTATATATTTCCAAATGTGCTCCCCACGAAACCCCGGGAAGCATTAGGTGGCACGCCCAAACTGGAAAACATCTCCTTTAATAATTTCAGCAGCAAGAAACATGAATTGCCTCCCAACGCATTTTGACAATAAGTCTTGTTCACGGGCATGGCAGAGTCAACGGCTACTGTGCATCTCACTGGTGACTTCACTTTAATATGTTGCAAAGAATTAAGTAATCACGCAATGCATCCTGGTCACAGTAGTTCCTGAAAAACAATCAAAACCCACCATTAGGTAAAATAATGTACGTTTGTTTTTATTCAGGGCATCAAACGTACATTATTTTACCTAATGGTGGGTTTTGATTGTTTTTCAGGAACTACTGTGACCAGGATGCATTGCGTGATTACTTAATTCTTTGCAACATATTAAAGTGAAGTCACCAGTGAGATGCACAGTAGCCGTTGACTCTGCCATGCCCGTGAACAAGACTTATTGTCAAAATGCGTTGGGAGGCAATTCATGTTTCTTGCTGCTGAAATTATTAAAGGAGATGTTTTCAAATTTGGGCGTGCCACCTAATGCTTCCCGGGGTTTCGTGGGGAGCACATTTGGAAATATATTACCTACTGGCGGTCGTGTGCAGGGTGTGCGCATAGTGAAAAACCAGAAAAAAAAATAAAAAATAAATACATAACTTAGCATTTAAAAAACCGTACAAATTCACTGAAAAAACCATAGGTTTCACACATGTTATAGTTAGGAGTTATCATTTACAAAACCTTGCAAATTCACTTAAAAAACCATAGGTTTAACACATGTTATAGTTAGCTGTACATTTCACTCGTAAAAAACCAATGAAATTCCACGTTATAGTTAGATCAGGTAACTATAACTTGCGCGACCGCAATCCACAATGTGTAATTTCAGATGTCATCATTGATGTCATGAGTGATGTCACTGACCATGTCATGAGTGATGTACTATGTGACGTCATCAGCAGTGCATTGCGGGCGCGCGAGTTATAGTTAGCTGAACTAACTATAACGGGGGAATTTCAATGGTTTTGTACGAGTGAAAAGTCCAGCTAACTATAACGCCCCTGAAACCTATGTTTTTTTCAGTGAATTTCTAAGGTTTTTTAAATGCTAATTTCTAACTATGCCTACAGAGATGGGACATGTGAAGAAAGAAGAAAAAACGCACAGAAAGAAAAAAAAGAAATGCAGAAAGAAGCAACAGAAGTCCTCAAAGACGAAGAAAAGTGCAGGAAGAAGGATAATGTGCAGAAAGAACAAACAGAAGAGCAGAAAGAAGCCTTGTTGCAAAATCATCCTGTACCCTCAACTTTTTCATACGGATACTGGTGGTAACTGAGTCTGACTAACCAGTCCTAGTGCCACTGCTACGTTAAAAGACACTCAGAATACAGTGAAAACACCTACATACACTAGGGAACACTATGCGTTGGGATCCCCCTGTGATAATCATGACATCCTCTGTAAGCCCCTATTATATAATAGGGCAGGGGATTAAAACTACCTCTTAAAACGCGCCACAGGGCGTGTTTGCACACGTCACCTCAGGCTCCGTCCTCTCACTTCCCCACTATGTAAACACGCCCTGTGGCCGTTTTGAGTTGGGAGATTAAGTCCCCTGGAATCCTGAGTGTCCAACTAGACCACTATGTACCTCCAGTAAGCGCCACAGAGCTGCGTTGCAGAGAGATGTAAAAAGGGGCACGGCATAGGGGTCCCTCAGTATTGAAGGGGAATTATTTCCCCAACTTAAAACGCGCCACAGGGCTTGTTTGCACACGTTAACTCAGGCCCCGTCCCCTCCCTTCACCACTGTATAAACACGCCCTGTGGCTGTTTTTAGTTGGAAGATTAAGTTCATTTGAATCCTGAGGGTCCCTAGGGTCCAACTAGCCCACTAGGTACCTCCAGTAAGCGCCACTGAGCTGCGTCGCAGAGAGGTGTAAAAAGTGGTACAGCCAGGACCACCTCTCTGCAACGCAGCTCAGTGGCGCTTACTGGAAGCACCTGGTAGGCTAGTTAGCCCCCAGGAGCCCTCAGGATTGAAGGGGAATTATTTCCCCAACTTAAATCGCGCCATAGGGCGTGTTTGCACACGTCACCTCAGGCCCCGTCCCCTCCCTTCCCCACTGTGTAAACACGCCCTGTGGCCGTTTTTTAAGTTGGGAGATTAAGTCCCCTTGAATCCTGAGAATCCCTAGGGGCAAAATAGCCCACTAGGTACGTCCAGTAAGCGCCATTGCAGAGAGGTGTAAAAAGGGGCATGGCCTACACCACCTCTCTGCAACGCAGAGCAGTGGTGCTTACTGGAAGCACCTGGTGGGCTAGTTGGCCCCCAGGGTCCCTCAGGATTGAAAGGGAATTATTTCCCCAACTTAAAACGCACCACAGGGCGTGTTTGCACACGTCACCTCAGGCCCCGTCCCCTCCCTTCACCACTGTGTAAACGAGCCCTGTGGCCGTTCTAAGTTGAGAGATTAAGTCCCCTTGAATCCTAAGGGTCCCTAGGGTCAAATTAGCCCACTAGGTACCTCCAGTAAGCACCACAGAGCTGCGTTGCATAGAGGTATAAAAAGGGGCTTGGCCTCAGAACACCTGTCTGCAACGCAGCTCCCTGGCGCATACTGGAGATACCTGTTGGGCTAGTTGGCCCTCAGGGACCCTCAGTATTGAAGGGGAATTAATTCCCCAACTTACAACTCGCCAGGGGGCGCGTTTGCAGAGTGCTGCAAGGAGGGGGCGTGGCCTCCGGCGCGATGCCGGTCTTTTATTTATTTTATTTTATTAAGAAGGAGGGCTGTGTGGCCCCCCTTCTTTTTCTAATTTACTGGCCCTGGGGACCCCATCCCCCAGGGCCTGCACCCTAATTGTTTTTGTTGAAAAAAATTCATTTGGCCCTCCCAAGGCCTTAATCGGCCCCGGGGACCCCAACCCCCGGGTCATGGCCTTTTTTTTTATTCTTTAGGAGGGGGCTGCGTTGCCCCCCTCCTCAGGCCACTTATGGCCCCGGGGACCCCGTCCCCCGGGGCCGGCCTTTGTTTTTTATTATTTTAAAAAAATATATATTTATAGAAACACCCAGGACATGCTGGACAAACCTTATGTACCTATCACCATGACGATTTGCCCAATATTCATTAAAAGGCGACTATGCATAGAATGAATCCACATGGAATGTATTTACACCGCTAGTGAAGCTCTGACGTGTCTGACGCCCTACTGTGCCTAATCCCGGCGCCCCCGCCGGTGGGTACTCTCCAAGTAGACACCCTTGTCGTTTATGTATACAAACATGGGTAGCTATTGACGGGCACATTTAATATACACGCACACCAAGCCATTCAAAGGGGATTCGACCAAACTATGCAAGAAACCCCCCTCACGGTTAATAAAATACACATCCACCGCCGGATGTGTAATACTTTTTATTTTACTCTCTGGAAAGGAGACGAACCTCACTTGAGAGTCACAGCGTGCTTCGGGCTGAGCCCAATGCTGTGTTACACCCACCAGTGCCCGCCGAGTGCCTCACACCTCTGTGTTGTGTTCCACCAGCTAGTGCGTATGCTATGACACTCTCTAGCCCATGTGCACTGTAACACCACCCCGTGAATATGTCATGCCACACTTGCTTTCGCACGGGTTATATTGCCCCATCTAACGTGCCTTCCTCGATGCCTATGTTATAACGCACAGTGCTATGCCACACATATTACAATCTGGGATCCATATCTTTGTCACAGTGCATATGCAACGTTACACTCCCCAGCACATATTTTATATTACAACTTTAGAGACTAGTTAGGTTACACAACAATGCCCTGTGCATATTACACTCCAAGGCGCATATCGCATAGCACGCGCTAGTGCCTGTGCTATCTCGCGCTCTCCAATGAATCTGTCATTGCGCACAATGTATTGCATATTATATTTCACGCCTGGTTCATCTTAAATCACACTTTTTGGTGCATAGTTTATACCATATACTATATCTAGTTTTCATTTTCAATCGTGCTCTCAGGACTATGTCCTATATAACACTGTGTCCACCTACCCTTTTCACGGGCATTACATTTTGCGATGGGGGTGGAGGGTCAGGGGGTGTTTCTGCCAAGTGAGCCCGGAGTCACAGTCACAAACGTCCTCTTCTTCCTGAATAAAAGTGAGATTATGCTGCATACTTGTTCATATTTTAAGTAGTTCACACAGACACACATTTTAAAAACAATAAAGTTCCTAATACCCACCTTCTCTGAAAAGTTAGCTTGCTGCTGCCCCATCCACCTCCTCCCTATCCTCTGTTGTCTGAATCCATGGACTAGCCTCCTCTCTCCCGCCATACATGGTCTGATATGATGGCACTGCCCTCCATTTAGCATGATGTACCAGTCCACTCCTCCTGCCCGCCATTGCCCAATTCTATGGCCCATTATTGACCTCCTGCTTAGCCTCTGTGCTTAGCTTGCTGCCCCTATTCTCCTTCCCCCTGCCCTCCGATGTCTTTGTGCATGCCCCTGCTCCATCCTTTTTGCCCACCATGTTCCATGGACCTGCCACTTCTATTTACTCTGAGTGTTCTGTTGAGCTGCCACTCCCCTCCCACCTGCCTAGCATTGTCAGATGACTGTAACCTGTCCCTGCCACCTCCACCCTGCCGGTCCACATGCCATGCCCCTATCCCCGTCATCCTGTCCTCCATGGTCCATTTTACTGCCACACCCTTCTGCCCTCCCTGGTCTGTTGTGCTGCAACTGCTCCGCCTGCCTGCCCTGCGCAGTCTGTTGTGAGGCCCCTTCCCCTGAACTCTCCTGTCTGTGCCCAGGTCCTGACCCTCCCTTCTATCCTCCATGGTCCTTTGTGCATGCCCCTGCACCCTCCTTCTTGCCCATCATAGCCATTGTGCTGCCACTAACCCTCCCGCTTGCCATGCATGGTATTCTGTGCGGCCATGGCCCCTCCCACCTTCCCTGTGTGGTCAGCTAGCTGCCCCTGACCCCTCCCACCTTCCCTCCATGGTCTGTGTGTATGCCATCATAGTTTCATTGTTGCTCTCCATGGTGTGTCTTGTTTCTAGTGCCCATCCTGCCTGACCTCCATGGTCATCTTGCTGCACCTGCCCCCTTGCCCCCAGCCCTCTGTTTCCATGTGCAGACCCCTATTTCCTCCCTCCTGGCTTGTCTGTTCCATTGTAATGCCCCTGATCCTTCCCTCCTGCCCTTTAAGGTCTGTTATGCTGCAGCTTTCTCTCCTGCCTGTCCATTATGGTCAGCTAGCTACCATTGCCTCTTTCCTCTCTGTTCTCTGTTGTCCATGTGCATGGTCCTGTCCCCTCCCTATTGCTTTCTATGGATTGTTGTGCTGCACTCCCGCCCCGCATGCGCTGTGTGGTGTATTGTGCTGCTGCAAACCCTGATGCCTGCCCTGTAGGGTCAGTTTGGTGCACCTCTCCATGTCCCTCCTGTCCTCTGTTATCCGAGTCCATGTCCCTACCCCAACTCCTCCTGCCTACCATGATCCAATGTACCATACTTGCGAACATTTTGAACTTGGTAAGAGGGAGATTTTGAAAAAAAACTGGGGTATTGATTTTCCCCTTTGCGTTACATTGAAAAAGATGAGATTGTAGACAGGAGACAGATCAAATAAAGCCCATTTGAGCTTAAAAACATTGGACATTTCCTGGCTGAAACGGGTCTGTTGGCATGTATGGTTGTACTACCACTGCCTCTTCCTTCTGCCCACAATGGTCTATTATATTGCCACAGCCTCTCTTGCCAGTCCTGTATTGTTGGTTTGTTGCCCCTGCCCCCTTTCCACTGCCCTCCATAGTCTGTTGTGCTGCCACTGCCCTTCCTGCCTGCCCAGTGTGGTAAAATTGTTGCCTCTGCACTCTCCTTCCTGCCTTCAATTTTCAGAGTCCGTGCCCCTGGCCTCTGCCTCTCAACAGTATCCCAATGAACAACTAGATTGCTAACATTCTATATTTATTACAAAAGTGTGGAACGCCTGACCTCATCTTGATGTAATCAAAACTGTAATACCTAGAGTATTTCCTTTAGAAATTACATGTATGAGAGGGTCTTATTTGCATCAAAATTATGGTTAGTGCTCTAAAAAACTAAAATGAGGACATATTTTCTGAGTTTTCAAATAGCGACAAAGAACTTTATAATTATTTGTAATCTTTGTTTTTTATCCAGTTGACCACTTGATTAAATGTTGCACTTAGGGGAGAGGATGTGGTGTTACTTCCAGAGCTGCAGACTTTGCAACTGGGGAACCAGGTTGGAGTTTCTGCTTCAGCTCAACATTCTGTGATTCTGATCAAATCACTTGATCTCCCCATGTCTACAACCAAAATGAATTTGATATTGTGTGATGTAACCAATGCTCATGTAAAGCACTCCAATACCTGACAAGTCTGCACTATATAAAACTGAAAATACACAAAAAAATAAGTGTTTTGCACCCTTCTGTCATTGGGCTACATGTGGGCTACATCTGGGTGATATTTGTGCTGCATTTGGGCTCTTTTGTCTCTGGTGGCCATCTTGGGAGATTTATTTGTTATGAAGTTTCCTAATTTCCTCATTTACTGCAGTCTCCTCAGTAGGAAATGCTTTCAGTTTTTTACTTTGATTCCATCAAGAAGGTATTCAGATATGTCACACATTTGCCATAAATTCTGAATGTTCGCACTCTAGTTGCTCATTAGATCACTAGTAAAGCTACTGCTCACCACGGAAGTCTGCTGCTGGTATTCAAAGTGCATGTTTCATTCTGCATGTCAGAATTTGTTTATGAAATAGAAGAGGATTTGAGAAGTCAAAATGTGCCCAAATTTTTGTTTCTGCAGAACTAATCATAATTTCTATGGCAAAATGAACCCCCTCATTTTGTTCCTTTGTAAATTAAATGTTTTAAGTGTTACCACTTTATTCCAATCAAGATGGCTTCAGGTGTGCCATACGTTTGTCATAAGTAGGACTGTTAGCGCTCTAGTTGTTCTTTAGAACACTCTGGGTAGCTGCAGTAGAACACAAAGGAATCAACTGACAGTCTCTGCCCTTGTTGGATGTACATGTTTTACTGAGAATGTCAGACTTCATTCTCACATGACTGAGAAAGATAATGTGAATTTACAGAATATATGCTCTCAGTTTAGCTTATAGATCACCTTCCAAACCTCTGTGGGAAAAGCATGTGAAAATAGTTTTCTATCAAACATGATTCATGATATCACAGCAGAAGGCTTTTTCACATGGTAAAATCACCTTAGAACACACCACAATTCCTAACATGAGTATGGTACCATCAACAAATGATTTATAATGTAACTAAAGTCTTAAAACCTTCTATTAACTGCAATGCTTTTTAATGAGGTGCTATCATGTATTTTGGTCCCAAGATGGCTGCCAACACTTCTTGGATGAAGTGCTGACAGCCAATCAGATCTCACGATGAGATGTGTGGTTAGGCTCCGCCCAGATATATATGTGATTTTACTTTTGATTTTCTCAGGACCTACTGAACGGATTTACACCATTTAAGCAAAAGGCACGAGTCTGAACTGAGGACTATCTCTTTGCCAAATTTGGTGTAATTCCGTTAAGCACTTCGGGCTGTAGCTGTGTCAACAGGTCCTATGGGAAAATGCATGGGGAAAACGCGTTTTGGGACCCCCCTTTTTTCTCGTCCCCCACTTGACGAATCACGTGAAATTTTCAGGATAGGAGCGGACCGTAGCTGGCCAAAAGTTTGGAAACTTTCGCGAAGATTCATCAATCGATCCCAACGTTATTCCAAATAGAATGTTGCGGATTTCCTATGGAAAAGAGGTCCTAACTATAACTACCTACTGGCGACTGCCATTATGTAATGATATATATATCACGCCTTCGCCTCCGGGCCTAGGCAAGACCAAAGACACTGCTTCGAACACCCTACCTTCGGGCCCGGTGAAGAAGCCAAGTAAGCCTTCCGGCGGCTCGGGCTCGAGCCAGCCTGCCAGCGGTGCCGAAAAACACCCTTTGGCACCGAAGAAGAGATCGGCCTCTACCTCGACACCGAGCCCCGTACCAAAGCCCTCGGTGTCGAAACCCAGCCTCTCGGTGCCCACCAAACATCATAAGGCCCTCGGCACTGACACTTCCACGCCGAACAAAAAATCGGAGGTCCCAAAAAGCACGGCACAGACAAGCCTAAAAAGCCATCGGCCCCGAAAACGTCGGCCCCGACCGAATCACCAGTGTCGCAAGAACTTTTTACACCGGATCCTTTGCAAAAGACACTTACCAAGGATCCAAAAACTGGGCATTTGGCACTGTCTTCTAAAAAGAGACATTTGGACAAACCAGCTCCACCTCCAAAGATGAAGGACTGTGCTACCTCCTCTTTCAGAGTGCCTTCTCAACCTCCTCCACCCTCTCCACCTCCGCCCCCTCCACCTTCTCCACCTCCACCTTCTCCACCCCTGCCTCATCGCTTTCCGACCCCGTCTCCAGACCATTATGATCAGGGGGACCCATACTACGACCCAGCAGATGTGCCACAAGATCCCACCCCTACAGGATCCCCAGACCCCTGGGATGATTACAATAATCCAGACATTCCAGATGTCCCACAAGATGACCTTTATCCATCCAGGCCATCTCCACCAGAAGACTCACTAGGTTTTCACCAACTTCTTCAGAGGGCGGCACATTATCACGGGGTAGAGCTACACACTAACCCAGTAGAGGAAGATTTCCTCCTAGACACCTTTGATAATGCACATAGGTCTACTGCTATACTACCTACGCTCAAAGGGGTAATAAAACAAGCGCCAGAGGTTTTTAAGGACCCAGTCAGGGCTAGGGCCCTAAACTCACGCATAGAAAAAAAGTATAAAGCTGCCCCCACAGATCCTGCATATATCAAAGGGCCAGCACCACTAGATTCCTTAGTGGTATCCACTGCAAGGAAGAGATCTAATTCACAGGCATCAGGCGAAGCACCACCGCCGGACAAAGAGTCAAAGCCCTGGACGCGTCAGGAAAACGCACTGCGTCCCAGGCAGCCAATATATGGCGTATCGCCAACACTCAAGCGCTATTGGCCAAATACGACAGAGCGCATTATGATGAACTTGAAACCATCATGCACCATCTCCCAGAAAAATATAAAAATAGGGCCAATGAATTAATTCAAGAGGGTAAGACCATAACTAATTCCACTATACGCTGTGCCTTAGACGCAGCAGACCCAGCCTCCAGGGCCATTAACACTAGTGTCCTCCTCCGTCGACACGCTTGGCTTAGAGTTTCAGGCTTTAAACCGGAGGTACAAGCCTCTATATTAAACCATCCATTTGATCAGGAACATTTATTCGGTCCAAAGATGGATGAGGCCCTCGAGAAGATGAAGAAAGATACAGATACGGAGAAATCTATGGGAGCCCTACAGTCACACCCTCCTAGGCGCTCCTTTCGCCGCTCTTCCTTTCGGGGCACGGGCAGAGGCTACTCCTCAGATAGCGCGTCCACGTCCTACAAATCCCCTCCTCAGTCCACCTTCACAAAAGATTATCAAAGAGGCGGATATAGAGGCAATAACAATAAAGGCAGAGGCAAAACAAATACCGCCTGCTCTGCCACACCGCCTACCCAGTGACTTTCCCCTGCTCCCTCCAGACCATCCCACTCCGGTCGGGGGCAGACTACAAAATTTCCTTCATGTCTGAGAGTTCATCACATCAGACAAATGGGTGACCCAAATTATTCGTTCAGGGTACTGCCTAGAACTTACATCTACCCCCCCCCCCCCCCCAACATTCCACCCAGGCAACGCCCAATGTCAGAAGAACATTCCACGTTACTAAAACAGGAGGTAATTTCCCTCCTACAAAAACACGCAATAGAACAGGTCCCCCACGATCAGCAAAATGTAGGGGTCTACTCCCTATATTTTCTGATACCAAAAAGAGACGAGACTCTACGACCTATCTTAGATCTCCGGCCTCTAAACACATACATACATTCGGACCATTTTCACATGGTAACACTTCAGCAGGTACTTCCGCTCCTTTCCCAAAACGACTTTCTCACCACACTGGACTTGAAAGACGCATACTTTCACATTCTAGTACACCGTGCCCACAGAAAGTACCTCAGATTCGTAGTGGACGGGCAACACTACCAGTTCAAGGTGCTCCCATTCGGGGTCACAACAGCACCACCGGTATTCACCAAGTGCCTAGCGGTAGTGGCGGCACATCTCAGAAGACAGCACTTTCACGTCTTCCCGTATCTGGACGACTGGCTGATAAAAGCCGTGTCCTACAACCAATGTGTACACCACACCGCCACTACAATCCAACTACTTCATCAACTAGGCTTCACGGTGAACCACCAAAAGTCCCAGTTAACACCATCCCACATAAAGCAATACCTCGGTGACACCAAAGACACCTCAAAAGCCATATCCTACCCCAATCCGGCCAGGATTCCAAGCATTCAGGCTTTGCGTCAAAAATTTCATGCTTCAACACTCCCTCCCAGCAAGAGTGTTTATGCAACTGATAGGTATGATGGCCTCTTGCATTTTCATAGTGCCTCATGCAAGACTCCAGATGCGTTCACTCCAAGAGTGCTTAGCGCGCCAATGGAACCAGGCCCAGGGGCAACTGACAGATCTGGTGTTGGTAGACGGTCGCACCCATCGCTCTCTGCAGTGGTGGAACACCACAAATCTTTCCAGAGGTCGACCGTTCCTGGACCCGGTTCCACAAATAATCCTGACAACAGACGCATCGCTCTCCGGCTGGGGAGCTCATCTACTACATCTCACAGTGCAGGGCACATGGATGCCGCAACAAAAGTTACTCCACATCAATCATCTGGAGTTACTGGCAATCTTTCTAGCCCTAAAATCTTTTCACACACTGATTCTAGGCAAGGCAGTCCTTATCCGCACAGACAACATGACCACCATGTACTACATCCAAAAAAAAGGCGGCACACACTCTCCACAGCTCTCAACTAGCACAGAGCATATGGATATGGGC
Source organism: Triturus cristatus (assembly GCF_964204655.1). Lineage (NCBI taxonomy): Eukaryota > Metazoa > Chordata > Amphibia > Caudata > Salamandridae > Triturus > Triturus cristatus. The sequence goes on from NC_140587.1 coordinate 103,076,115, forward strand.
AATTCCACACAAAATCTTTCTCCTAGCCCAACATGTCCCAGGAGTCCAAAACACCATGGCAGATCTGCTCAGCAGACAGACGCAGCAGATCCACGAGTGGGAACTTCACCCGCAGGTTCTTCACCCGTTCTTTCAGATGTGGGAGCATCCACAGATAGACCTATTCGCCACCCACGAAAACAAAAAATGCCCAAGCTTCGCCGCCAGATACCCACACCCATTGTCCAAAGGCAATGCGATATGGATGAACTGGTCAGGCAAATTTGCATACGCCTTTCCACCTCTCCCACTAATTCCATTAGTGGTGCGAAAGCTACAACAGCACTCCCTCACACTGTTTCCAGTAGCTCCAACATGGGCCAGACAACCGTGGTACACCACGCTGCTGGAACTCTCAGTAGTGCCACACCAAAAATTACACCTCTCACCATGCCTCCTAATCCAGAACCATGGAGAGATCATACACCCGGACCCAGCTCAGCTTAACCTTGCGATCTGGCTCCTGAGATCCTAGAATTCGGATATCTTCTTCCCCCTGACTGTATGAACGTTATCAGAGAGGCTAGATGCCCAACCACTAGATCCTGCTACGCTGCCAAGTGGAAAAGATTTGTTGTTTATTGCCATAATAACACAATCAATCCTCTAGACGCATCCATACAGCACATCATATGCTACTTACTACATCTACAAAGATGTAACCTAGCATATACGTCCATTCGGTTACACCTCGCAGCAATTGCCGCTTACCTACAAAACAGACAGCACCTATCACTTGCCATTAAAGCCTTCATGGAAGGCCTAAAACGAATAATTCCCCCCAGACTGCCACCCTCACCTGTGTGGAACTTAAATATAATGCTCACAAGGCTAATGGGACCGCCTTTCGATCCTTTCCATAAATGCGAACTGCAATTCCTCACCTGGAAAACAGCTTTCCTTGTAGCCATCACCTTTCCTTAGAAGGGTCAGTGAAATACAAGCACTTACTATACAAGAACCTTTTCTCCAAATGCACCCGAACAAGGTTGTCCTCCGTACCAACCCAAAATTCCTACCCAAAGTCATCTCACCCTTTCATCTAAACCAATCGGTAGAATTACCGTTTTTTTTCTCGCAACCTCAAACTGTTGCAGAAAGGGCTCTACACACACTGGATGTTAAAAAGGCCTTGCTTTACTATATCCAGAGAACACAACCTTTCAGAAAGACAAAGCAACTGTTTGTCTCTTTCTCTCCACCTCATAAAGGCAACCCCATCTCTAAATCAGGGATAGCTAGGTGGATTGTAAAATGCATACAAATTTGCCACCACAAAGCAAAACGCACGCTATCTGTTCCCCCTAAAGCCCACTCTACAAGAAAGATAGGGGCTTCTATGGCCTTTCTAGGGAACATCCCATTAGATGATATCTGCAAGGCAGCTACATGGTCAACACCGCACACTTTCACTAAACATTACTGTGTAGATGTGCAAACCAAGCAACAAGTGTGGGCCAGGCTGTACTAAAAACACTATTTCAAACCACTGCAACAGATACCGGTGGTCGCCGCTAAGGTTGGGAACTGCTATATAGTCTATGCAAAAGTGTGTAATCTGCAGCTCATATGCCTCGCTGGAATATGCTACTTACCAGTATGCATCTGTTCTTGGCATGTAGAGCTGCAGATCTACACACGCCCACCCGCCTCCCCGGCTACCTGTATCTGTTCGTCTATCTTATTTAGATACAACACACATGGGTTTCTTCACTGTTATTACTACGCTCCATCTTTCCCTGTTGGCGAAAAACAATCTGAGGATGGAGCCGAAGCCCATGCGCAATACGAACCAAGGGAGGAGTCACCGACCTCGTGACTTCCAAAGACTTTCCAAGAGGAAAAACAAACTGCAAACATCCGGGCCCAACACCAGATGGCGATCTATGCAAGTGTGTGTAGATCTGCAGCTCTACATGCCAAGAACAGATGCATACTGGTAAGTAGCATATTCCATATATATATACACACACACATATTTCATTTCCTCGTTAGGGCAGCAAATTAAACAGCCCACGTTTTATTTTGGTAAATAGTAAACATCTAGAGGGACTTGTTTTGAGGCAAATCCCATACTCTAGGCATAGTCTGCATGTTGTTAATTTGAAATCTTTGGCTTTCACATAGCTAGTGCTTAGCTGGAATCGTTGGTGGCTGCAGCTGCATGTTGGGGTACCTTGAACCTTACCTCAGTTCTCTCAGTGCCCCCAAGCCTGCCCACCCCCGAGACTGACAGTCAAATCGCAGGACAGTGCCCTTTACCATGCAAAGATCCAATGCACTGGTGCAGTTCACTCATTGACATGGAGAAGCCCATTGGGTTGCATTTGGCTCCACAGGATGTTCATAAGTTTCTGATGCCCATTGCAGCTCATTTTTACTGGCAAGGAGCTCTTGCCTTTCTCTTACTTAAATAACTGGCTGATGAACATACTATTAAAGGTAGAGTTTGAGCCACTCACCCTAGACAGTCATCTTCCAGAAGCATGCTTAGCATCCAAACAAGACTATGCTAGAAGGAGAACTAAAGGAAACAAGCATTGGCATAGCCAATAGGTCTCGCCTTTGGGACCTTATAAGTGTTTAGTTATGCAGCACAATATCCTTGGTGCAACATCAACTGTTGCATGGGTAAACACTTATAAGGTCCCAAAGGCGAGACCTATTGGCTATGCCAATACTTGTTGTTTTTGGATATCGACCTTCACAGTTTTACATGCCAAGCTGTTGATAAAGGTAACGCCTTTCATTTATTTTTCATAATCTAGATGACCTTCATTTCGATATTTAAAGCAGCTTTTTTCACAGAAAATAAATATTTAACTGCAGTCGCTAATTATTTTATTCAATTAAAAAGGGGATCTTGGCCCTCGTTGAAAAGATTGGATGCATTACATTAGCAATGCATTCGCTGCATGATTCTATTCCAGCTGGTATTCACTCGAGAGCGATAATTAGTGGTGCAGGTATCGCATGGTGCCTTTATGTGTACAAAAGACTGAAGCACGTGGGGAGGCTGGGGGAGTGCACATCGTAAACTCTGTAGCAAGTAAACTTGCACCCACATCCACTCACTTCCGCCTTCCACACAACCCGCAGTCCTGGCTATAGAAAGTTTACTTCATTCCCGCACATTGGTGAGCTCTTGATTCGGGTGAGGGGGGGGAGGATACATATATTGTAGACCGTAGCAAGGTATTCAAAGCACCGTGTGTGAAGTATGCCCCGCATGAAAGACTGAAAACACTGCACTTTAACCCACGGATTCCCCAAAATATTGGAGAATGGAAATGTTTACGTGCGAGGGAGGGGAGCGAAGGAAAGGGTTGATGAAAAGAAACATACCCTGCCTCCAACAGCAAGTTCAAATAAAACAAGCATTGGCATAGCCAATAGGTCTTGCTTTTGGCACCTTCTAAGTATTTAGTTATGCAGCACAATATCCTTGGTGCAACCACATCAACTGTTGCGTGGCTAAACACTTATAAGGTCCCAACGGCGAGATCTATTGGCTATGCCAATTCTTGGTGTGGTTGTGTGTGTGTGTGGTTGTGTGTGTGTGTGGTTGTGTGTGTGTGTGGTTGTGTGTGTGTGGTTTTTTGTGTGTGTGGTTTTTTGTGTGTGTGTGGTTTTGTGTGGTTGTGGGTGCGGTTGTGGGTGCAGTTGTGGGTGTGGTTGGGTGTGGATGTGTGGTTGGGTGTGGTTATGTGTGTGTGGTGTGTGTGGTTTGGGTGGTTGTGTGGGTGCGGGTGTGGTGTGTGGTTGTGTATGTGGGTGTGTGGGTGGTTGGTTGTGTGTGTGGTTGTGGGTGTGTGTGGTCGTGCGTGTGGTTGTGTGGTGGGTGTGGTTGTGTGTGTGACAGTAATACTAAAAGCATATCAAAATAAAGGAACACAAACATCGAGTTTGTGGAAAGAGAAAGCACATTGTAAGTCAAACAGGCGCAGCAAAGCATTAACACAACATGTTCTTTGATGTTTGATGTTCTTTGAACGAGAACATCAAAGGGGCGCCACGAAAGGGATCGGGGGCAAAAGTGAAAGTGATCGCGGGCACTTAATGAGCATGATGAGGTTTGCCATATGGTGCCTCTGCTCGCACATGCACTGTAGCTCTAGGCTGGCCATGGTAGCATTTTTTGAGCCCTCACTAAAAGCCTTGCCAGACCAGCGCATGCGCTGGGGCAGGTGAGACCTCAAAAAGAAGGGTTACAGAAACCAGACAGCATGTCGTGAAAATAAATACAAATGTAGCTTCCGAACGCTTAACAGCCATTATTGATAAATTAATGGTAGATTTTGACATAGGAGCCCTGGCTCTCTGAAACAGAGGCTGGAGAGGAGGGGCTGGTGTTAGAGGGGGGTCTACTGATACTGCATAGTGCGCAGCCAGATGGAGGCGGGGCGGGCACATTTCTGATAAGATGGGGGCTTTATTTTATGTTCATAAATGTAAAACAACGTGTTCAACGCATGCAATGTAGACAGAAGCATGTCCCTTAAAGCAAAGCGCGCAAAGTAGGCCCCTGGTTGAAACAAAGAACACACTGCACTTTAACCCACGCATTCACTAAAAGTTTGGAGAATGGAAAAGTTTACTGCTGCGGAGGGCCAAGGGAAAGAATGAGGAAAAGAGCTGCCTCCACCACCCCGCCTCATCGCAGCCTCCAGTCCCTCCGTATCCATGTCTGAGCAGCAGGGGAACGGCGCTCTGGTAAAACAGTTTTATTTACTGTGTGCACGGAAGCATAGCTGCTTTTAAACTTTACCGCGAGAAAGACCAGCCGGAAGCCTGTGGTACAGCACCCAATATGGCGGACGAATAGAGGAGCTTGATGGGGGGCGGGGGTCAAACACATATCAATCCTCTGAAAGCAAGTAGAAATAAAATAGGGACGAAGCAGATGGTAATCAAGAACAAGGGGAGGGGCGGGAGTGAAGGCAACACGACAAGGGTAGCGCTTACGCTTAGAGCAGGTCATAAATATTCATAGAAAGAAGGACTTTTTCCCAAATAGAAATGTATTTCACGACGTTAAGCGAGTAAGTGGACGGGCGCTTGAGACCACGCTCACTGGTGTTGCCAATCACTGGAGTTACATAATTAAATGAAGGTACTGCGGCCGCAGGCCAGACAGCAGAGGTAAAAGTTTTGCCCGCGGGCACTAAGAGTCCAAAGGCATAAACGGAAAACTGAAGTGCAGTACCCTAAAGCAGAGCACCTAATTCCGTTTCAGAAGTGGGAATACGCGGTACGTGCTTGACAACAGCGGAGCACGTAGGAGTCAGATAAACATAGGCAGAGCTACCGATAGTTAATGTACAAAAACTCCTTTATTGTTTTGCACTTAGAATAAAGAAGCCAGAGATAAGAATGTACGCAGGCTGAGAAAAACAAGCAGCTCAATAGGAATGGTGGGGGTGGGCACAGTGGTGCGGCCGCCATTGTATAAGTAAACAAGCACGCACGCCTCACGCTCAGCAGCAGGGGGAGGGGAGAGAGAAGGGGGCCTGTGCCTGTTTCCCTCGCGAGAGCGAGCAGGAACCATATGTTTATTAAAACCAGATGCTTTTAAAGCTCGCTCCCGCAAGGGAATCGCCAAATGTGCACGCGTTGCCATTAAAAGTAATGCAACGCTTGCACGTTTTTAGGACACAAACTGAATCGATTGCTAAAGGTCTTCCTATGCAGCGCATACGATCTATGTACCGGGGACAATTTGATGTGTTTTTGTTTGTATTGTATTTATAAAGTGGCAGCATTGCTACAAAGATATGCAGCACTGTACAGGAGAAGGTGGCCCTTATTAAGTATGTCTACCAGCTTGACAGTGAATAATGTGGAGTAGAGTCTGATATAAATAAGTAACTAAAGTTTTATTGCATGGTTACTTGCAACCATTACAAATCAAGATGGCCATCACACTCCCCTTGATAGACCCGTGTTCTAATAACATTAATTAGAATATATTGCAAATTATGCATGTTAAAAATATCCAAATATCAAACCAACTGCTGAATTCCTTACAAAAGTGATTACTTAAATTATTGGAAATATAAAATCTTCTAGTAACTGAGTCTGCATCACAAACTGCACGTCGAGCCAGACAAACGACCGGTTTCACTAGGTCATAATCATAGTCTTTCTCGTTTAGTTCCTTCCTTCTTTCCGGCAACGTTTACTATGCCTCTCCTAGTGAGATCTTCGCCTCGTTCAGGAATTTTGTACCCAGACAAACTAAGGGGATTGCAGTTTTGCTCAGCCAGGCAATAACCGCCAATCTACTGGTACAAATTTGCAGTTGTTAAAGCAGTGGTCTGAGTAAAATTCGTCTTTGTTCAAGCAAGACTGGACAGGTGCAGAATATATAGGTTATTGATTCTTACTTCTATTCGCATAAGCAGCAATTTGGAGTGGTAGATCGGTGTTTCCAGGAGGGTATCAAATCCTGTGTAATGAATTGTCCCAGGTGATACATCATGAAGTGATGTTTTAGTTTCTATGGAAAGTGAACTATCCGGAAAGCTTGGGGCTCAAGCTTCTGAAATGTACTTATGACTGCCCAGGCATGTCGCTTCTTTGCAAATGCCCATCTATCCAATAAGAATGACTTCATAAATTGCATTACTTATCCTGGCGAATGCAATCTTTCCAATGGGCACAGACATGCTTCACTGATTCCTAGGCCTTCTATTGCCAGCTGTAGTCGGTGACCCCTCAATTTTCTATTTTTTGTTTCTATTTGTGTCTCGATCTCTGACCAGCATAGATTATTCAGCGACCGCTCACTGCTGCACAAAATGACCAACAAAGTTTGATAACAGCATTCGACTTTTGTATTTGTGTTGTTTTTTTAGGCCAAATTACAACCGTACTTGATGTGGCGAGCTTGATTTGGGCCAGCGTAAGATGGTTTTGTACACTTTTGTTTGTACTATATTCAAAACTGCTTCTTCCTTTCCTTACATGATTTCTGTTCCATATGCCAACATGGATACAATCTTGACATCCATTACTTTTAAAAGATGGTTCAATCAATCAAAATATCTTTATTCGGTTCCAAGAACCATAAAAGTTCACAAAAACATGTTATTAAAATGAGATTTCATGTCATGATTACAGAGGCATAGACAATAAAAAGTAACCAATATGGGATTCGAGCAAGTTTAAAAAGAAACAACGAATACACCAAACATGCATCTCTAATATCACCCATACAATTTCATCCATTTAGTTAATTTTTGTAAAACAGTAACATGAGTTTTTATGAAGTTACAGTGACTTAAAAGATGGTTATACGACGAGTAATGAAGATCTTTTTGAAACAACTTAAGTGCATATATTAATGTTTTTGCCTTGGCATGTAGGGAAGCTACATGTTTTTTGAAAGATATAAATAAATCACCGATGATTGTACCAATGCGCTTCTTGCAGAGAAGGAAGTTTACGGTGAGTGTGTACTGTCAGATGTCCGTGTTGGGTGTTTGTACCATCTCACAGGCTTGAAAATATTTTTAAACTCCACCTTGACAGTTGGACCGTTCAGTCTGTAGTTTCCTGCCTGATACCAATACTCCTCTTTGACTCTCCTTCCAAATTAATAAAGTACTAGACAAGAGCAAAGGAAGAATTACTGAGGCATGATCACATTGGTCTTGGGGTTGTCTCTAGCATTGGAAACTTCAAACTGTAGCCACTACTGGTGATTTAGTGTGTAGTGAGTGTTTGTAATTTGCATATACAGGTTTTCTGTTCTTTGAGACGTCATTGAAGATGCCCTTATTAGTCACACAAGCCACTTGATGGAATCACTTTTAGGATTGGATATGCTAGGTTGGTATCTCTTTTTACCAGATGGGTGATTCAATATGTAAGCCTTTGTTCATGATGCGTTTATTCCGGGTTTTTTCTCAGCTACGTAACTTCATCCTGGACCAAAATGAATACATCAAGAACCGGCAGCGTGAAATATCTCGCATCCTGACCCCAGACATACAGCGCTCAATGAGTCAGGCATACACAGGTAGGATCATGTAACAAACATGTAATATTCATTCATAGCAAATAAGTGTCTGTTCTTCGTGGAAGAGGGCTACGATACATTTTAAAGCAGAGTGCTGAGATAATAGTCAAGTGTTTCAATTATTTTCCTCTCCTACAGTATATCTAGCTATAGCAGGGCTGCAGTACATTTCAGATTCCTCTCTTCCTACCCCAATGAAGCATCTAATAGATATTCATCCTGGTCCAACTGAAGAGAAAAACAACAAGTAACAGAACTTGAGGAAGAGAGAAACAGTGAACAAGCCAAGTCTTTCCTTGAAAATCACCTTCAGCATCGCTACACCTGGGATTGGATCCTGGTGGCCACTGGTGGTCATTTTGTCTAGCACTCTTCTGAAGAATTACCAATGTCCTTTCAAGTATCACCCATGGCAGTTATCCTTCTTTCATTCAGCAGTTTTTTGTAATTGTTTTCACATTTATTTATTTTGTTTTGTTCTCAACATTTTATGTTTCTTCTACATACAAGGTGGCCCATGCATCAAGCTAAGGAATTACGATTCCTTATTTGCAGTTTTAAGGAATTGCTATTAAGGGATCGCAATTCCTTATGCATGTAGCGTTTCCTAAAATATTAGGGATTCCTACACATTCCCCAATAGCGAATCGCAAATTGTGATTCGCTATTAGGGAATGCCTTGCCATTCATTCCTATGGGCCTTTGCAACCTGTAAAAAGCTGGATGCATGTGCCTCATTGTTTGAAGCTGCTTCCACTGCCTGCACCCATAGGTCTTTCCTGAAGTGTCACTTAACAAAGATGGTCCCACATAGTCTATAGTTCTGTGTGACTCTTAGCACTTTCTGGCAATACTGAAAGGCAAAGGAAAAGATCGAGAAGTCTGCCAGAGAGTTTGCCTCTGCCAGGAAACATTCCACGGCGAAGTACTTTGGCCTCTTCAGTAATGTCTATGAAGAGGTTGTTTCTTTATATATATTTTATAATTAATTATCCTTATTTTATTTTGCAACCATAACAAGTGATAAGACAATCACAACAGCACTTTTATAATACAGAAGTCATCATTGTAGATCAGAGTTGCAGTGTCTTTGCCGCACATCAAGATCATTCATATCCATCTAGTCTGCTCTGTTACTTTGTTCTTTCCTAGAAGATGCTTTCTATCGCCTTCTATGGGCTGTCTAAAAACCTCACAATTTCAGAACAATGTCTAGTTTTTAAAGTGTTGTCTTAATCCCCATTATTCCTAATTCTTCCACTACTAAGTGGTCATATCTTAGTGTTATTATGTGTTCATTTATGTTGCCTTTTTTCAAGTGGGTATGATAGCTGTTGCACTATTGCAGACCATTCTCCTAGGTCTTCTATTAGTCGTTCATCATTCCGAGAATTTTGTGTGTTTTTTCCTATGCCATTTCCTATTCCAGTAAAGCCCTCCGCCATTGTTAATGTTTTACGGCCCTCGTTCTAGCCTTACTTGAAGGTTTACGTTCGAGGCATATGAGCTGCAGATTACACACTTTTGCATAGATCGCCATCTGGTGTTGGGCGCAGATGTTTGCAGTTTGTTTTTCCTCTTGGAAAGTCTTTGGAAGTCACGAGGTCGGTGACTCCTCCCTTGGTTCGTATTGCGCATGGGCTTCGGCTCCATCCTCAGATTGCTTTTTTCCGCCATCGGGCTCGGATGTAATACTTCGCGCTCCGGTTCCGAACATTCCAGTTCGACGATCGAAGCGGAATCCTCGCTCTCCGCAGTATTGTTTAGATACTGATCTCCTCAATCACCTTCTTCTTCGACGCACCTTCGATTCCAGTCATCGACGGCGGCCTTCGGGCCTATCCAGGCTCCGGTCCCGGCTGATGGAAAGAACTCCATTCAAGAAGTGCCCTCAATGTGGGTCCAAATTCCCCCACAACGATCTTCATGAGGTGTGCAACCTCTGCCTCTTCCCTGAACACGAGGCTCGAGACTGTCCCGCCTGCAAGTCTTTTAGATCCAAAAAGACTATTTAAGACCGACGTGCCAGACGGAAAATGGCGCACTCCTCGACTTCCGTTCCAGTCGACATCTTTGGGGACGATGTCGAAGCTCCGGGACACCAGCACACCGAAGAGGACCTCGTCAGTGCTTCCGAAGCCGACGACTCGGATGTGGAGGATATCACCCCGGCGCAGAGGGTCGTGAGTAAAATACCCCCTCCCACACCCGCGCCGACACCCAAAAAGGCTTCGGTCACGCCTTCGCCTTCGGGCCTAGGCAAGACCAAAGACACTGCTTCGAACACCCCACCTTCGGGCCCGGTGACGAAGCCAAGTAAGCCTCCCGGCGGCTCGGGCGCGAGCCAGCCTACCAGCGGTGCCAAAAAACACCCTTCGGCACCGAAGAAAAGATCGGCCTCTACCTCGACACCGAGCTCCACACCAAAGCCCTCGGTGTCGAAACCCAGCCTCTCGGTGCCGACTAAACATCATAAGGCCCTCGGCACCGACACTCCCGCGCCGAAGCCTGTCTCGGCACCGAACAAAAAAAGCGGAGGGTCCCAAAAAGCACGGCACAGACAAGCCTAAGAAGCCGTCGGCGCCGACCGAACAACCAGTGTCGCAAGAACTTTTTACTCCGGATCCTTTGCAAAAGACACTTACCAAGGATCCCAAAACTGGACATTTGGCACTGTCTTCTAAAAAGAGACATTTGGACAAACCAGCTCCACCTCCAAAGAGGAAGGACTGTGCTACCTCCCCTTTCAGAGTGCCTTCCCCGCCTCTTCCACCTCCTCCACCCTCTCCACCTCCACCCCCTCCACCCTCTCCACCCCTGCCTCATCGCTCTCCGACCCCGTCTCCAGACCATGAGGATCAGGGGGACCCATACTACGACCCAGCAGATGTGCCACAAGATCCCACCCCTACAGGATCCCCAGACCCCTGGGATGATTATAATAATCCAGACATTCCAGATGTCCCACAAGATGGCCTATATCCATCCAGGCCATCGCCACCAGAAGACTCACTAGGTTTTCACCACCTACTCCAGAGGGCGGCACATTATCACGGGGTAGAGCTACACACTGACCCAGTACAGGAAGATTTCCTCCTAGATACCTTTGATACAGCACATAGGTCTGCTGCTATACTACCTATGCTCAATGGGGTAATAAAACATGCGCCAGAGGTTTTTAAAGACCCAGTCAGGGCTAGGGTCCTAAACCCACGCATAGAAAAAAAGTATAAAGCTGCCCCTACAGATCCTGCCTACATCAAAGGGCCAGCGCCACTGGATTCCCTAGTGGTATCCACCGCAAGAAAAAGATCAAATTCCCAGGCGTCAGGCGAAGCACCACCGCCTGACAAGGAATCAAGGCTCCTGGACGCATCAGGAAAACGCACTGCGTCACAGGCAGCTAATATATGGCGTATCGCAAACACTCAAGCGCTATTGGCCAGATACGACAGAGCGCATTATGATGAACTAGAAACCATCATGCACCATCTCCCAGAAAAATATAAAAATAGGGCCAATGAATTAATCCAAGAGGGTAAGACCATAACCAATACCTCTATACGCTGTGCCTTAGACGCAGCAGACACAGCTTCCAGGGCCATTAACACCAGTGTCCTACTCCGTCGACACGCTTGGCTAAGAGTGTCAGGCTTTAAACCCGAGGTACAAGCCTCAATATTAAACCATCCGTTCGATCAGTAACATTTGTTCGGTCCAAAGAAAGATGAGGCCCTCGAGAAGATGAAAAAAGATACAGATACGGCGAAATCTATGGGAGCCCTATAGTCGCACCCTCCTAGACGCTCCTTTCGCCGCTCTTCCTTTCGGGGCACGGGCAGAGGCTATTCCTCAGATAGCTCATCCACGTCCTACAAATCCCCTCCTCAGTCCACCCTCACAAAAGGTTACCAAAGAGGCGGCTACAGAGGAAATAACAATAAAGGCAGAGGCAAAACAAATACCGCCCGCTCTGCCACACCGCCTACCCAATGACTTTCCCCTGCTCCCCCCAGACCATGCCACTCCGGTCGGGGGCAGACTACAAAATTTCCTTCACGTCTGGGAGTCCATCACATCAGTCAAGTGGGTGACCCAAATTATTCGTTCAGGGTACTGCCTGGAACTCACATCTAACATTCCACCCAGGCAAAGCCCAATGTCACAAGAACATTCCACGTTACTAAAACAGGAGGTGATCTCCCTCCTACAAAAACACGCAATAGAACAGGTCCCCCACGATCAGCAAAATGTAGGAGTCTACTCCCTATATTTTCTGATACCAAAAAGAGACGAGACTATACGACCTATCTTAGATCTCCGGCCTCTAAACACGTACATACATTCAGACCATTTTCACATGGTAACACTTCAGCAGGTACTTCCGCTCCTCTCCCAGAACGACTTTCTCATCACACTGGACTTGAAAGACGCGTACTTTCACATTCCGGTACATCATGCCCACAGAAAGTACCTCAGATTCGTAGTGGACGGGCAACACTACCAGTTCAAGGTGCTCCCATTCGGGGTCACAACAGCACCACAGGTATTTACCAAGTGCCTAGCGGTAGTGGCGGCACACCTCAGAAGACAGCACATTCACGTCTTCCCGTATCTGGACGACTGGTTGATAAATGCCACGTCCTACAACCAATGTGTACACCACACTGCCGCTACAATCCAACTACTTCATCAACTAGGCTTCACGGTAAACCACCAAAAGTCCCAGCTAACACCATCCCATATAAAGCAATACCTCAGTGCCACTATAGACACCTCAAAAGCCATTGCCTACCCCAATCCGGCAAGGATCGCAAGCATTCAGGCTTTGCGTCAAAAATTCATACTTTAACACTCCCTCCCAGCAAGAGTGTTCATGCAACTGATAGGGATGATGGCCTCTTGCATTTTCATAGTGCCTCATGCAAGACTCCAGATGCGTCCACTCCAAGAGTGCTTAGCGCGTCAATGGAACCAGGCCCAGGGGGCAACTGACAGATCTGGTGTTGATAGACGGTCGCACCCATCGCTCTCTGCAGTGGTGGAACACCACAAATCTTTCCAGAGGTCGACCGTTCCTGGACCCAGTTCCACAAATAATCCTGACAACAGACGCATCGCTCTCCGGCTGGGGAGCTCATCTACTACATCTCACAGTGCAGGGCACATGGATGCTGCAACAAAAGTTACTCCACATCAATCTGGAGTTACTGGCAATCTTTCTAGCCCTAAAATCTTTTCACACACTGATTCTAGGCAAGGCAGTCCTTATCCGCACGGACAACATGACCGCCATGTACTACATCCAAAAACAAGGCGGCACACACTCTCCACAGCTCTCTCAACTAGCACAGAACATATGGAGATGGGCAATTCCACACAAAATCTTTCTCCTAGCCCAACATGTCCCAGGAGTCCAGAACACCATGGCAGATCTGCTCAGCAGACAGACGCAGCAGATCCACGAGTGGGAACTTCACCCGCAAGTTCTTCACCCGTTCTTTCAAATGTGGGGGCATCCACAAATAGACCTATTCGTCACCCACGAAAACAAAAAATGCCCAAGCTTCGCCGCCAGATACCCACACCCATTGTCCAAAGGCAATGCGATATGGATGAACTGGTCAGGCAAATTTGCATACGCCTTTCCACCTCTCCCACTAATTCCATTAGTGGTGCGAAAGCTACAACAGCACTCCCTCACACTCATTCTAGTAGCTCCAACATGGGCCAGACAACCGTGGTACACCACGTTGCTGGAACTCTCAGTAGTGCCACACCAAAAATTACACCTCTCACCATGCCTCCTAACCCAGAACCATGGAGAGATCAGACACCCAGACCCGGCTCAGCTCAACCTTGCGATCTGGCTCCTGAAATCCTAGAGTTCGGATACCTTAACCTTTCCCCCGACTGTATGAATGTTATCAGAGAAGCTAGACGTCCTACCACTAGAGCCTGCTACGCTGCCAAGTGGAAAAGATTTGTTGTTTATTGCCATAACAACACAATCAACCCTCTAGACACATCCATACAGCACATCATATGCTACTTATTACACCTACAAAGATGTAACCTAGCATATACATCCATTCGGCTACACCTCGCAGCAATTGCTGCTTACTTACAAAACAGACAGCACCTATCACTTTTCAGAGTGCCTGCCATTAAAGCCTTCATGGAAGGCCTAAAACGAATAATTCCCCCAGGGTGCCACCCTCACCTGTGTGGAACTTAAATATAGTGCTCACAAGGCTAATGGGTCCGCCTTTTGAACCTTTGCATAAATTCGAACTGCAATTCCTCACATGGAAAACAGCTTTCCTGGTAGCCATCACCTCCCTTAGAATGGTCAGTGAGATACAAGCACTTACTATACAAGAACCTTTTCTCCAAATGCACCCGAACAAGGTTGTCCTCCGTACCAACCCAAAATTCCTACCCAAAGTCATCTCACCCTTTCATCTAAACCAATCGGTAGAATTACCGTTTTTTTTCTCGCAACCTCAAACTGTTGCAGAAAGGGCTCTACACACACTGGATGTTAAAAGGGCCTTGATTTACTATATCCAGAGATCACAAACTTTCAGAAAGACAAAGCAACTGTTTGTCTCTTTCTCGCCACCTCATAAAGGCAACCCCATCTCTAAATCAGGGATAGCTAGGTGGATTGTAAAATGCATACAGATTTGCTACCACAAAGCAAAACGCACGCTATCTGTTCCCCCTAAAGCCCACTCTACAAGTAAGATAGGGGCTTCTATGGCTTTTCTAGGGAACATCCCATTAGATGATATCTGCAAGGCAGCTACATGGTCAACACCGCACACTTTCACTAAACATTACTGTGTAGATGTGCAAACCAAGCAACAAGCTAGTGTGGGCCAGGCTGTACTAAAAACACTATTTCAAACCACTGCAACAGATACCGGTGGTCGCCGCTAAGGTTGGGAACTGCTATATAGTCTATGCAAAAGTGTGTAATCTGCAGCTCATATGCCTCGAACGGAATATGCTACTTAGCAGTATGCATCTGTTCTTGGCATGTAGAGCTGCAGATCTACACACGCCCACCCGCCTCCCCGGCTACCTGTATCTGTTCCAGTCTATCTTATTTAGATACAACACACATGGGTTTCTTCACTGTTATTACTTCGCTCCATCTTTCCCTGTTGGCGAAAAACAATCTGAGGATGGAGCCGAAGCCCATGCGCAATACGAACCAAGGGAGGAGTCACCGACCTCGTGACTTCCAAAGACTTTCCAAGAGGAAAAACAAACTGCAAACATCCGGGCCCAACACCAGATGGCGATCTATGCAAAAGTGTGTAGATCTGCAGCTCTACATGCCAAGAACAGATACATACTGGTAAGTAGCATATTCCTTTTCTGTTTTTGCTGGAAAATCTTTATGAAGTGCTATTTCAGAGTATCTTTCGGCAATGACCCTGATATTTGGAGATGATATTCAATTTCTCCACAACATTAGACCTGAATTTCTGCGTTTGTAGGCATTCTCATATTGCATGGAGGTAATTGGCAATGGAACTGCCACATCTGGCACAAACTGGGGACCCACTTGGATATATCTTGACGTGCTTGTGTAGAGTAAATCTGAAAGAAACACGTTAGTTAGATTCCTCACCTTAGAATATCCCCAGGCGTCAGGCTGAATCCGGAAAGATTTTTCGTCAGCAATACCCTTGCGCGTCGCTAGGCGTCGTCTGCGGCTCCGTGTCCATCGTCGGCGACGTGATCGCCGGGATGATGTCGTCGGAGTACTTAGACGCCGCCCTCGCCCTCGCGCGCGCTGACGTCGGTTCTTCTTTTTTCCACGCCAGTAAGCGCCGATCCGGGAAGAGCATACCCTTTTAGTCACTTTTTGACTAAACGTTTTTGAACTCTTTTGGTTCCATTCTTCGTCGACCTCGACTCCGGTGCCGATAGGGATGCCTGGCTTCAAGGCTTGTGACTTCGGTCACCGGCTGATGTCAGTCACGGACCACCGCCGCCGGTGCCTCTAATGCCTTTGTGCCGACCACGATGCAGGGCCTTGACTTCGAAGGCTAGGCGGGAGCGGTCCCGCAAGATGCTAGAGTTCACAGCCATCACCGCTCGTCGGGGTCCAAGTCTTCGTGATCCGGTAAGTCAAAGCACAGCAGGAAGTCGAAGAAGTGACATCGCTCTTCTGGCTCCCTTCGCCGGTCGCGCGACTCGCCTGAGGGTTCGGGTGGCATCACCCGCGCGGCTCCATCGGAGCCGCAGGTGACCCGTCCGTCCCCGTACCCTCCAGTCCCTGGGACTGACGCGACTCCGGGCGGAGGTCAGTGCCTTCCTCATGGCCATGAGGAACCTGGCTCAGCCGTAGACGCCTGCCGGCGCGCCTTCGGGCCCCGCAGGCTTGACTGGGAGGCCTATAGAGCCGGCGGCTCCTGCCCCGGCGCTGTCGTCGACTCCGGTCCCGACGCCGCAGGTCCCCGACGGATCCAGGCCTGGATCCCAGTCGGCGCCGGTCGACCTCACGACCCCTCCGCCGGCGCCAACTGCTCCGGTGCCGCCCCCGGCGCCGCCTTCGGACGACACAGTTCCCCGGTTTAGTCCCGGTCCGGGCCCGGCATCGGAGCGGCGCCGCACCCAGCGCCGATAGGTGGCAATTTCATCTCCTGCCCGGCTCCGATCATTCCACCTGTGTACCAGGAATCGGATGACGGTGACGACTGGGAGGGGTCTGTGGGCCCTCTGGCCCGGCAGGGCCAGTTATCTCAGGACTGGGCAGACGAAGGGGGGGATGCCAGTGGTCTTGACACCTCCCCTGACACTGTCTTCATCTGTCCTCCGACCGTGGCTTCGGAGGAAGGTGCTACCTTTTCTGTGGTGCTGCGCAAGGCGGCCGAAGCCCTTGGGCTTGAGCTGCCAGCGGTGGCCGTGAGGACTAATCTCCTCACTGAAGTGCTCCAACCGTCAGCAAGCTTCTCGGAGCCTCTGCTGCAGTTTAATGAAGCACTGATTGACGTTCTGAAGGGCACCTGGTCCAAACCCTCCACAGTTCCTCCTGTGGACCGGAACGTGGCCCGGCGCAATCGCCCTGCACCAGTTTTTTGTCCATGCACCCCACGCCCGAGAGCCTGGTTATCCAGGCCTCTACCTCCCAGACCTCCTTCCCGTAAGCTCCCCCGGATCTGGAATCCAAAAGTTTGGAACAGTTTGGAAAGAAACTGTTCTCCTCACTTAGTTTGGGGTTGCGGTCTATCAACACCGCGTGCCTTTTGGACCGTCATGCAGAACCGCTCCGATGAAGAGGAGCTTCTGGGAGAGACTCAGATGTGACTTCGGCACATTGAGGGAGAACCCCAGCAAATGCAAGAGGTCGGCCGTAGTCTGGAGGTGGGAGACGACTGCCTGGGGCGAGCCCGCCTTCAACAACCAGTCGTCGCGATAGGGGAAGACTGGAATCCCCAATCTGCGCAGATGAGCTGCGACCACCACCATCACTTTCGTGAACACCTGAGAGGCACTGGTGAGGCCGAAGGGGAGCACGGTAAATTGAAAATGCTCTTGGCCCACCATGAACCACAGGTAATGCCGGTGGGCCGGCAGGACGGGGATGTGGAAATAAGCGTCCTGCAAGTCCAGTGCTACCATCCAGTCTCCAGGGTCTGGGGCAGCCAGAACTTGAGCTAAGGTGAGCATCTTGAACTTCTCCTTCCGGAGGAAGGCGTTAACGCTCCTGAGGTCCAAGATAGGGCGTAGGCTGCCTTTGCCCTTTGCCTTTGCCCTTCTTGGGAACCAGAAAGTAGTGGGAATAACAACCACAACCTACTTCTGGACCAGGAACGTGCTCGATGGCCCCCTTGGCCAAGAGGGCCGTAGCTTCTTCCTGCAGAAGTTACAAGTGATCCCCCGAAATTTGGTGGCACTGCGGTGGCATGGCTGGAGGGTGTCGCCTCGAAGGGGAGGGAGTAGCCCCTTCAGACGATTTGCAGCACCCACCTATCCGATGTGATGGTATGCCAGCGGAGCAGGTGATGGCGAACTCTGCCTCCCACTGGCGTGGAATGGGCCTGAAAGCTCGGACTAGGAGGGCTTTGAGACGGATGCAACTGGGGTAGATGTGGACGGACCGGCACGTTGTCCCCCTGTACCGCCTCGGCGGTATCTGTGAGAAGTTGGCCTGATATATGATGTCACTAATTCTAGTGTACACCTTGTATCAGTCCAAACAACCCTTATGGTGATTGGTTGTAAAGTCAACCTTATAGACCAGCTATCCTAGTGGTAGCATGGACAAGAGCAGTCTTAGGCTAAACTCTGAATGGCATGTGTAGCCAGCTGTTATACCATTTGTAACCCCTTGAATACCAAATGGAAGGACACCACAACAGATATATATATAAAATACGTGTATTTATTCTAGTCAAACCCTCAGCACTCTTTATGAGATTCGAGGTAAGTACAACACAGTCTTATTCAAGCATACATTAAGTCACACAGGTAAGTAATACAGTTAGGCCCTAGAGCCGCGCAAACCATATACCAAGTAAGTGGTATAAGGACCACTGTCACGGAAATAGGATAGGCCTAGGCCTAGGGAATCCCTGGGGCTACACTACACTACCAAAGGTTAGGAAGTGGGAGACCCACGGGATTCAGGTGCAGAGTGGAAACACTCACGCGTAATGCGTATAATCGATAGAAATAGTACAGTTTGGAAATAATAAGATTTAGGACACTTCTGGAGTAACTAGGAAGTCGAGACTTGAGAACTAGACACTAGGATAGTCAATACCCTGATGAGCACCGGAGTACCCAAGTTACCTAGCCCACGGGCTGCGGGTGCATAGGTGTGAAGTTGCGTCGGGTTTCGTCGTCGACTTCTATGGATGCCTGAAGGAAAGATGCTGACAGGCAGTCAGTGAAGAGTGTCCGGTGGATCCCAAGGCTAGGATCAAGAAGGAAGGATACCTGCAAGCAGAAGGGACAGAGTCTGGGTCACTAGCCAGTGACCACGTGGAACCAGGAAGGAACCAGGCGATGTCGGGAGATTGCAGGTGAAGAGGTGAAGCTTGTCGCAGCAGCCATGGGTACTAGGAGACGTCGAGGACGACCAGGACCAGGAGGCGAGCTGTCCCACGAAGGCTCGTGCTGTCGGCGTCGTCGAAGTCGAACTAGGACTCACCAAGCCTTGGCAAGCGGAACCCACGAAGAATGGAGGACTTGCTTCTAGTGCAGACCAGGAAGGTCTGGGGTGCTTCTCTTTCGCAGAGGAGCAGGAGCCAGTCTGGAGGAGCCAAACCAGCAGTGGAAAATTAAAGGTGTGTCGTCACAGAGGTTACTAGCCAACGGGCAAGTAACTGGACAGACGCGGCAAGCAGGAAAATGCAGAAGGGCCCCACGCAGGACTCGTGGAGTGTGGGGGGCTGATCTTCGGTGCAGATGGTGCTTGGGGTTGGGGCTTCTCAATCCCCGGTGCACAACCTCGAGGATGCCTCAGAAGCTGCGCTGGAAGATACTCGCCACTTTTCCCAGGTAGCCGGTCCCACGTCTCTCGTCGCCTCCACGGATCTCAGCTCGGCTGTGGACGTGGATCAGGGTCGGAGAAGTCTGGAAGTCAAGGCTCTGGTCAGGCTCTGCAGACGGTCCCTCGTGGAACTTCAGCAAAGCAAAGGGTAAGTCTCTTGATGGTGCCTGTTCGCACAGGGTGGCCACTCCTTGGCCACAAGGGAGATTCTTCAGTCTTCTTCTTTCGTCGAATGTCGAAGGTCCAGAGTTTCTGTTCAAGTTGCAGGTCCAGGATAATCTAATCTCCTGGGGCCCAGCTACCACACTTATACTAATCTGGGGGGCTGGGTTGCCTGCTAGGTCACGCCTTATGGGTGGGACCTGGCAGGGGGGTGGTTACACCCCCTTCCCTTTGTCCAGTTTCGTGCCAGGACTGGGGCTGGAGTGCCCCAGCACCGGTTTGAACTGGACTATGCATGGGACACCTTGTGTGCCCCAGGCAGTGTCTCGTTTCTTTCATCCCTCCCTGCCCCAATACACTAAGCCCTGTCTGGGGTGGTGCTCGCACCTCCCAAGGCAGGAAACCTATTGTCCAAGCCTCCCGTGCCGGGATCACTCCCAGCAGCAGGAGGTCAGACTTGTGTCGTGGCAGCAGCATCCATTTTGTGATGCTGGGGCTCTGGTTAACTTTAACTGGGTAAGTAGGTTTCAACATGTCTTCTCCCTCTAGAAGGGAGGGATAATATCCTCATCCCCAGAAATGGGATGGGGGTATTATTCCAAAGTGTTAGACACCTTACACAACATGTTTTGATAAAGCCAAACCATAGTTACCATAACCGTTTAAGATTATAAGGCACTTTAAGAGTATATGGTAGGCTATATCATAGAACAGCTATAAGGACATGGTTTCGAAAGCTGCAGACAGGCTCAGCTCATGCTAGAGCACTATCTCACATGTTACCAAGCACTCTGCCTCCAGGATTATTAAGGCCTGCCATAGGAGTGGCTGATGGGTACACATGTGTCTATATATAAGGTAGGTATATGAATACTACACCTAAGCAAGGGGTGATTACACGACCTTGCCCCAGCTGAGTGATCAGCCAGTTGTGTCATAGTGGAAGGCCAGGCCAGGGGTGGCATAATACATGCTGCAGCCCCTGGTAGGCCTAGGGTACACCTATGCCTTGGGTACCTAAGGTACACTGTACAGGGGCCAATAAGGTGATCCTATCCAATTGGGTTATGCACCTAAAGTACATAGTATTAATTTAGAGAGAGAACAGCAGGGCTGTGGGCCTGATTAGTAGGCCCACAGCCACATCTAAGTCAAAAACCAGTAAAGCAAAAAGTGGGGGTGAACATAGAAAGCAGACCCTACTCGCCTACAGTATCTACGTCCGCGACTGCGTGGAGGTTGGTTCTGCGGCCTGTGGCTAGGCGGACGTGAGGGGTGCCCCTTCCTTGGCCACGAAACGCCCGGGATAGGCCCGGGATATTCAGGCTCTGCTTCCCATCTTTCGGCCTCTATCCCGGGTTTCGGTCAGGTTGGTGCTGCGGCTTCTGGGTCTGATGGCCTCCTGCATCCTGTTGGTGCATCACGCCAGATGGCGAATGCGGGCTCTACAGTGGGACCTGAAGTTTCAGTGGGCCCAGGATCGGGGCCACCTGTCCGGCCACGTCCTGATCTCGGAGGGCACTGCGAGACAGTTGCAGTGGTGGCTCACGGACCGCGATTGGGTCAGTGGCAGATCCCTCTCCCTGCCCCAACCGGAGCACGTAGTAGTGACGGATGCGTCCCTCCTGGGATATGGGGGCCACATGGGAGAGGCGGAGATCAGAGGCCTCTGGTCTCCGGCGGAGTCTCGGCTCCATATCAACCTTCTGGAGCTGAGGGCGATCTGACTTGCACTGAAGGCATTCCTTCCCTCTGTCCGGGGAAGTGTAGTGCAGTTGTTCACGGACAACACCACCGCCATGTGGTATTGCAACAAACAGGGCGGGGTGGGGTCCTGGACCCTTTGTCAGGAGGCTCTGCGCCTCTGGACATGGCTGGAACATCAGGGCATCACCCTGGTGGTTCAACATCTGGTGGGCTCTCTGAACACCAGAGCAGACGAGCTCAGCCGCCGGTGCATGATGGATCACGAATGGCGTCTACACTCGGACGTGGCGCAAGGCCTCTTTCGGCAGTGGGGAGAGCCTTGGTTAGATCTATTCGCCACCGAAGAGAACGCGCAATGTCAGCAGTTCTGCGCGTTGGAGTTTCCAAGGCGGCACTCGCTCGGGGACGCCTTTCGTCGCGAGTGGAGTTGCGGTCTGTTGTACGCCTTTCCGCCTATACCACTTCTGCCCAGAGTGCTGAAGAAGATCAGGCGCGACCAGGCCAAAGTCATCTTGGTGGCTCCGGATTGGGCACGAAGATACTGGAATCCCGAGCTACTCAGTCTATCGATCGATCCCCCGATACGACTGCCTCTTCAGGAGGACCTTCTGTCGCAGCAATAGGGAACGGTCCTCCACCCGAACCTGTCCAGCCTCCACCTCCATGCGTGGAGATTGAGCGGCGGCAGTTGATGCCATTTGACTTGCCTTCTGAAGTCTGTAATGTTGTTCTGGCAGCCAGGCGTCCCTCCACAAAATCTGTATACTCCTGCAGGTGGAACAAATTTGTGGCATGGTGCACAGTAAAGGCTGTGGATCCCCTTTCCGCCCCTCTTTCTGAGGTCCTCCTCTTTCTTCTTTCCATGGCCCAGCAGGGCACTGCTCTGGGCACCCTTAAAGGTTATCTTTCAGCTATTTCTGCTTTCTTACGGCTTCCTGATCAGCCTTCTCTTTTCAAATCCCCTGTTTCTCGCTTCTTTAAGGGCGTTACTCACATGTTTCCTCCTGTCCCTTTTGTAATGCCTCAGTGGGATTTGAATCTGGTATTGACGTTTCTGATGTGCGCTCCCTTTGAGCCACTTCATAATTGTCCCCTTCGTCTGTTGACGCTTAAGACTGCCTTCCTGGTTGCCATCACCTCTGCTGGACGGGTGAGTGAGCTCCAGGCTCTCTCCTAAGCCTCCTTTCCTTTCTGTTCATCCGGACAAAGTTGTTCTCAGGACGCGTCCTTCCTTTCTCCCTAAGGTGGTAACTGCCTTTCACATCGGACAGTCTGTTACTGAAGTACTGGGTTTTTAAAACCCAGCGGTGCAGGGGAACACACCCTAAGACTTCGAGTTCTTCCTGTTTCAGACCCACAGAAACACAGTCTTCTAGGTGAAGTCAAAGATCTTGTTTATTGGCTGCCGACCAATTACAGGTATCCGAGAAGTACAACACAATGTATGTTCTCAGGAGACTGCTTAAACGTGCAGAAACGGCCTTCTCCTTATATACAAAATATCATGCTTCAGGCACACATTCCTCGTTTTACGATATGGTCATTCATATGTATTCATTACAAACGAAAAGGCAGAGTCATGATGACCATCCCACATTCCAGTTCAGCCAGCCCACAATTATTTACCCAGCGAGGCTCAGATCCCACATCAGATATCCACAGACCCCAATAAACACGGGCACCTCCTGTTTGTAAAACAAGCCATAAAGCAGGAAGAGTCAGGTGTGAAAGATATTAGCCGGAGGCTTGTGTGGGATGAAAAGGCTTTATGGTGTGTCAAACCCTGATGCTAATCACAGGTGGCCGTAGGACGGGGAGCTCGTGGGACCGGACTGACCTGGGGCAGCGGAGCCAAATCGCATAGGTCACAGAGAAGTCAATAGAAGGCACATGTGTTCTGAAGGCCTGTGTTTGTCCTTGGTGTGTAGCCTATGTGAGGGCAACCATAAGATGGCCACCGCTCCAAGATGGAACCCACGAAGTCAATGTGTAATATCGTATACACAGTGCATTTATCGATAAAACGTTATACAAAGCACTTGTACATACCGCATTGGCCATTCGCAGTTCGCTACTACCGGAATAGGCAGGGTAGGGCCCTGCCTCCTACGCGGTCCCAAATTTCAAAGTACCACATTACTCTGCCCACCTTCTTTCCGCCTCCGCATCCCTCGAAAGAGGAAGAGAGGCTCCACCGTCTGGATCCAAAACGGGCGCTGTCCTTCTGTCTGGACCGCACCAAACCGTTCCGGGTGGACGACCAACTATTTGTTGGCATACGTGGGCGCTAAGAAGGGGTGGGCGGTGCACAAGCTAACCATCTCTCGGTGGGTCGTTTTGTGTATCAAGGCCTGTTATTCCTTAGCTAAAAAGTAACCTCCTGTAGGCCGGGGAGTCCCCTTGCAGGACATTTGTCAGGCAGCAACGTGGGCCTCGCTGCACACGTTTGCCAAACACTATTGCCTGGACAGCCAAGTCCGGAGAGACTGCTTCTTTGGCCGTTCTGTTCTCCAGGACTTCCTGGTGTGATCTTGGTTCGCAGACCCACCACCGGGGTTGGTATTGCTGGGGTATCTATTCTAAGGTGAGGAATCTAACTAACGTGTTTCATTAAGATCAACAAGTTACTTACCTTCGGTAACGATATATCTGTAAGAAACATTAGTTGGTTAGATTCCTCACCGACTCACCCATCCTCCCCATTCTGCGAACCGATATCTAGGGTTGAGGTCATCCCTTTCAGGGCCCTAGAATTTTTTGGCACCAGTGTCGGTCTCTTGCATGGCTCTGCGTTCGAGGCATGTGGGCTGCTGAATTCATATCTGTGCATAGATCGCCGCCTAGTGTTGGGTCCGGATGATTGCACATTGTTGTCATGGAAGAGTCTTCGAAGTATCACGAGATAGGTGGCTCCTCCCCTGGACTACAGTGCGCATGGGCATCCTCTCCATCCTCAGATTGTTTTTTTCCGCCATTGGGTTCGGATGTGCTTATCTTAGCTCAAGTTAGGAAAACTGTATTTAGATTTCGTCGGTATCGTTTGCGTTCGGTATCGATAATTTATTCTTTCACCTCATCGGATCGAGTTCGGACCGAACTTCAATCAACGTTCGAGGATGGAATCGAGGACCTCCTTCAAGAGATGTCCTCTATGTCACGCCAAATATCCCCACATCGATGTCCACCCGGTGTGTAACAAATGTCTATCACTGGATCATGATGAAACCAAGTGTATGGCCTGCGCCCGATTCCGGTCCAAGAAGACACTTCGGAATCGACGTGCAGCTCGTTTGGAGGCCAACAAATCGGCGCCTACCCCGGTAAACATATTCGGTACCGAGGATGAAGATGTCGAGAGCGTTGAGGAAGTAGAATCTGATTCTGCTTCGGAACCAGACTCCCAATATGAAGATGAAGACGAGGAGATCTTCCAGGACAAAGAAGTCGTCGAAGAGGTAGGAGACGACGATGAGGCCCTTGGGGCCGAGGAAGATAGCTCAAGCGAGGAGCTAGGCCAATCCGTCGATTCGGAGGCCCAGAGACACAATCTCCATGCGGCTCAGGTCGAGGGTTCGCCTGCGGGCCTCACCCGAGATCAGTCAGATCGTTCTACAGCCCCGCCTAAGGACCCGGCTTCGAACATTTCCAATGAGCCAGAAATATCTGACACCACTGGAATCGATTCCTCAAAATCGAAACCGAAATCTGCACAGATGAAATCGAAACTGAAAGTGCAACTCGTCCTCGTCGGATCGAAGGCTTCGAAACCTTCAAATCCGCTAACACAAAAGAAGGACGTCGGAACCGAACAACCTAAAGGCACCGTCGGTACCGAGAAAACAAAAAGGGATTTCGGCGCCGAGAAACACAAGAAGGCCAGCGGTCCTCCAAAGCCGCAGATGCCGCGCCGAAACCTACAGTCACGATAATCGATCCGCATACAATCACTCCAAAGGGTGCCGAGTCTGCGAAGATCTCCAATCAATGAAGCGTCGAGCCGAAAATTCGGATCGAAGTACCTAAGTCGGGAAAGGGACCTGGGACTGCGTCCAGGCCTGTCCCCAAAGAGCCTGTCGGATCGAGTGCACCATCGCCATTCATGGTGAAGCAGGTGTCTGAGTCCCTAACGCGCATCAGGGAACGAGACACACCCGACCCGAAAAAAGGCCCCGAGCCGAAGAAAGTCGCAAAGGCTCCATCGACGCCGGCGCCGCTCACTTTTGGTTTGCCACCGTCAGGGACACCTAAAATGTTCGAACTCAGGAAGAGCGTCGAGCGCCCAAAACCTGCGTCCACTGACAAATCACATGTCGAAGACTCACAGGAGGGGTTCATTGACGTGGATACTGGTAGACTGGTGTTTCGAAAGCGAAACATTGTCCAGGTGAACGCTTTGGAGTCATAAAATTCCACTCAAAAAGAAGGTGGCGTCAGGTTCAACACCACTGCTTGTGGAATCTGACCACATATATACCCAACAAACACTTGACTTTTCTCCCACACCCTCAGAAACGGATGCAGGAGAAGGCTATTATGAGGATACCACTTATCCTCTAGATCACGACCCTGATGAACCACAGGACCAAAATCAACCATGGGGAGACCCTACTGACCCGGGTGACATACACAATGCTCCTGACACTCCTGTTTACACTATAAAACCATCACCCGCTGAGGATACTGCTGCTTTTAACGCCCTCATTGAACGGGCAGCTGCCAATCACGGGGTTGAACTTCATTCAGACTCTGTTGAAGAGGATTTCTTGGTGGATACGTTCTCCACATCAGAGAAAACAGTTAAAACTCTACCAATGCTAAAGGGAGTTCTTAAACATGCTAAGGACATCTTTAAGGAACCAACAAGAACACGAGTGTTAAACCCCAGAATAGAGAAAAAGTACAGACCGCCCCTGGAGACCCTATATACATTAAGGGTCAATTGCCATTAGACTCAATGGTTGTTTCAAACGCTCGCAAAAGAGCAAACTCGCAGACTACTGGTGATGCTCCTCCTCCAGAAAAGGAGTCCAAAGTGTTTGAAAACTCAGGGAAAAGGGTGGCAGCTCAGGCATCAAACATCTGGCGCATTGCCAACACACAGGCACTCCTAGCTAGATACAACAGGTCCCACTACGATACCCTAGAACCACTGATAGAACACCTACCAGATGAGTACATAGAGGGGGCCGAACTCCTCATTAGAGAGGGGCAACTCATTACAAATGCGTCCATCAAATGCGCACTAGATGCAGCGGACACGGCAGCAAGGGCCATCAACACAAGTGTGATGTTAAGAAGACATGCATGGTTGAGAATATCAGGGTTCAAACCTGACATTCAAACAAATATCTTGCATCAACCAGTCAACCCAGACTTCTTATTTGGCCCTGAAGTTGACGCCACACTAGAAAAGATTAAAAAAGACACTGAAACTGCAAAATCTATGGGGGCTCTCCAATCACAGCAGTTTCGGAGTGGCTCTTTTCGTCGCCCCAGAAGTTCAGGAGCAGCTAGAGGTCAGGGATCCCGGCAGCAGTACAATAAAGGAGGTTCCCAAAATACCTATAATAAAAACAATAGGGGTGGATACCGTGGATCCAGCACCAAGGGCAGAGGCAAGGGAAACAACAATACCAGGTCCTCCGCCAATAACAAACAGTGACATCTTGTCAATGCCCCCCGACCATATAACACCAGTCGGGGGGAGATTACAACAGTTCCTGCCAGTCTGAAGATCCATCACCACAGACAGGTGGGTCTTAGACATTGTCCGGTACGGTTATTGTCTAGAATTAACATCCATTCCACCCAACATACCACCAAGACACCGTCCTATGTCCGCAGAGCACTTGACATTATTGCAGCAGGAAGTACTAAGTATGCTGCAAAAAGGGGCCATAGAACCCGTGCCTGTAAAACAGCACGGGTTAGGGGTGTACTCCCTGTACTTCTTGATCCCAAAAAAGGACGGCTCTCTCAGACCTATACTGGACCTAAGACCTCTGAACCTATACATTCTGTCGGAGCATTTTCATATGCTCACCCTCCAACAGGTTCTGCCGTTACTCAGTCAGGGAGACTTCCTAGCAACACTAGATTTGAAAGATGCGTATTTCCACATAACCCATATACCCATCACACAAACAATATCTCGGGTTCACTCTTCAGGATCAGCATTATCAGTTCAAAGTACTCCCTTTCGGAGTAACAACGGCACCCAGAGTCTTTACCAAGTGCCTAGCAACAGTGGCTGCCCACTTAAGGAGACAGCACATTCACGTCTTCCCTTACCTGGACGACTGGCTTGTTCAGGCAAAGTCAGCCCAGCAGTGTGCCAGCCACATATCCCACACCATTCACCTTCTTCACAGTCTGGGATTCTCACTAAATTATCCAAAGTCACATCTTCAACCCGCCCACGTACAGCAGTACCTGGGCGCGACCATAGACACTCTGGCTGCCAAAGCTCAGCCAAATTTAGCGAGAATCAACAGCATGCAACTGCTGATAAAAAAGTTCAGACCTCAACACTCCCTTCCGGCGCGAGTGTTCATGCAGTTGATAGGCATGATGGCCTCCTGCATCTTCATAGTCCCGCACGCGAGACTACATATGCGCCCGCTTCAGGAGTGCTTAGCACGTCAATAGAATCAGACTCAAGGACAATTGAAAGACCTAGTGTTGGTGAGCGGTCGGGCATACAACTCTCTGCATTGGTGGAATCCACAAAACCTTTGCAAGGGCCGACCGTTCCAAGAGCCTGTTCCACAAATAATACTGACGGCGGACGCGTCTCTCCAGGGATGGGGAGCTCATGTACTCCATTACACAGTGCAGGGACTATGGACGACACAGCAAAAGAAGATGCACATCAACCTTCTGGAATTGATGGCTATCTTCCTGCCAATGAAGGCATTCAAAGTACACTTGTGCAACAAAGTCGTGTTGATCCGGACGGACAACATGACTGCCATGTACTACATACAGAAGCAGGGAGGAACACACTCTCCACAGTTGTCTCATCTGGCTCAGAGCATGTGGAAGTGGGCCATTCAAAGGAACATGTTCCTCATGGCGGAACATCTCCCGGGCAAAGACAACCAGATGGCGGATCTGCTCAGCAGACACAGCCACCAAATGCACGAGTGGGAGCTACATCCATCAGTACTCCAACCGTACTTCCAGCAGTGGGGTCATCCAGAGATAGACCTATTCGCCACAAGGGAAAACGCAAAATGCCAAAGCATTGCCGCCAGGTTTCCGCATCCACAGTCGCAGGGCAATGCGATATGGATGAACTGATCAGGCAGATTTGCGTACGCTTTTCCCCCTGCGCCATTAATACCGCTAGTGGCACGCAAACTACGACAACACTCCATGACACTCATCCTGGTTGCTCCAATGTGGGCACGCCAACCATGGTACACCACGTTACTAGAACTTTCCGTGGTGCCGCCTCAAAGACTGCGGCTAACACCCAAACTTTTAACGCAGAACCATGGCGAAATTCAGCACCCAGATCCGCAACAGTTGAACCTGGCGATCTGGCTCCTGAAGTCTTAGAGTTTGGCTACCTGAACCTGCCTCCAGAATGTATAAATATCATCAAGGAGGCCAGGAGACCCACGACCAGAGCTTGCTATGCGGCAAAATGGAAAAGGTTTGTCATTTACTGTAAAAACAATGACATTAACCCGCTGGATGCATCCATTCAAAACATCATCTGTTACCTGTTACACTTATACCGATGCAATCTGGCAGGCATACAGCTCCATCCGTATACATCTAACCGCAATAGCGGCCTATCTTCAAAACAGGCAGCACCTCTCTTTATTCAGAGTGCCTGCCATCAAAGCCTTCTTAGAGGGACTCAAACGAGTGATTCCTCCGACACACCCACCGGCACCGGTGTGGAACCTGAATGTGGTCCTCACCAGATTGATGGGTCCACCCTTCGAACCTCTACATTCATGTGAGATTCAATTCCTCACCTGGAAAGTAGCTTTCTTAGTGGCAATAACTTCGTTGAGAAGAGTTAGTGAACTCCAGGCACTAACCCATTCAAGAGCCATTCATACAGGTTCACGCAAACAGGGTTGTACTACGTACCAACCCCACATTCATGATATCGCAGTTCCACATGAATCAGACTATTGAACTGCCGGTTTTCTTTCCAAATCCAGAAAATGTCGCAGAGAGAATGCTCCATACACTAGATGTTAAGAGGGCCCTCATGTACTATATAGACAGGGCACAGGATTTTAGGAAAACAAAACAACTGTTCGTTGCCTTTTCTCCACAACACAAAGGCAACGCCATTTCCAAAGCAGGGATAGCCAGATGGATCGTTAAATGTATTCAAATTTGCTATGAAAAAGCTAAACACACATTAACGATTCCTTCTAGAGCCCACTCAACACGAAAGTTAGGGGCGTCCATGGCTTTCCTAGGGAACATTCCTTTAGAGGAAATATGTAGAGCAGCCACATGGTCCACTATACATACATTTACTAAACACTACTGTGTAGATGTGCATTCAAAACAGCAGGCAGCTGTAGGACAGGCTGTTCTCAAGACCCTTTTTCAGACTGCTGCAGCTGGCACGGGCAGCCGCCGCTAATGGAGGGACTGCTATGTAATCTATGCACAGATATGAATTCAGCAGCCCACATGCCTCGAACCGAATATGCTACTTACCAGTATGCATCTGTTCTTGGCATGTAGGGCTGCTGACATTCATATCGCCCACCCTCCTCCCCGGCGCCTGTAGCGGCTGCAGCACTCCGAATTACTGTATAGCATGGTCATCACTCACTGTATCTACTCCATCACTGCCACAATGGCGAAAAACAATCTGAGGATGGAGAGGATGCCCATGCGCACTGTAGTCCAGGGGAGGAGCCACCTATCTCGTGATACTTCGAAGACTCTTCCAGGACAACAATGTGCAATCATCCGGACCCAACACTAGGCGGCGATCTATGCACAGATATGAATGTCAGCAGCCCTACATGCCAAGAACAGATGCATACTGGTTAGTAGCATATTCGGTTCCTGGCACGGAAAGCTATGTACAAGAACTGACGTTAGTGCGCGAGGGCAGCGTCTACGTACTCCGTCATCCCGGCGATCACGACGCCGATGACGGACGCAGAGCCGCAGACGACGTCTAGCGACGCGCAAGGGTATTGCTGACGAAAAATCTTTCCGGATCCAGCCTGACGCCTGGGGATATTTTAAGGTGAGGAATCTAACTAACTAATTTTTCTTACAGATATATCGTTACCGAAGGTAATTAACTTGTTTGTTAGTTATAGCCTCTGCCCTTGTGTCGTTTAAGTATGTTCTCCATTATTTCTGAGCAACCGTGAACAATATATTTTTTTCCTTTGCTGCATGTTTCAGCCATGTGCTCATGAGGACCTGACCCCAGGACGCTTTTGAGCCTCTGAAAAAAATTAGGATTCTATTATTGGATACCGGTTTCCTACTGTCTTGTAGCCACCCTCATGCCATCTGGTAACCATAATTTCTAGTGTTGTGTTCTTTAAAGACCTGGTGCACTGTACAGGCATATTTAGTGCAATCAACAATCATCCCAGGGTGGGTTTTAAATATCCTGTAACAGACTTCCCTCACTGCCTGATAAGTGTATGGGTATACATTTGGGATATTACTCTCCATCTTTAGGGGGTGCTGCACTGTTCTCAGTGGTCAGTTTTGTGTAGAGTTGTTTAATCCAGCTAATGAGGAAAATTTGACCGAAGCCCATTCGTTCAAACAGCAGCCATACATATTCCATAGTATGTTACTGTGCACGTTCACTACCAAGTGCATTATCCTTCCGCAACTTTAAACAACATAGTTGTGTCCAAATGATCAGTTATTCCATCCCTGCTCCCTTTTTGTGTTTGTGTTTGCACCTTCTACAGGTAGTCCTTACATTTCTAAATAATCCCTAGTTTTGGCAGCGTTCACACCCATCTACCTTTTAGCTGAAATCTGTGTGGTTGGGTTTCGCCCTTTTTAGTAACCAGGCTAGAAGGGGACCTGTTGTGGCATATTTTCTGTGGAGTCTGTAAGTTGTGCTTGTATAATCAGTTGAGTGCAATCCAAGAGACCTTTGCTGTCTAACTACGAGTATCTATGGCAGTTTTCCTCGGACAGTCCTTCCTTTTCTAGCTGTCATTATACTACTTTGTCTGCTCCCAACTGGATCATGATGTCATAGATCTGTCCTATACATTCCCCTCTAAGAGTTGCACTAAACGTTTTCCACTCTGCTTTGCTTTCCATTGATTCCCATTCATTATGGAAACAAAACACTCTTTGAATGTACTCATGTGTCATTGACATCTATTGAAACTGTGTCTCTGCACTTCATGTGTGACCCTAGAGTTTTGGATCGCATAATGGCCACAGGAGACTGTTCCTTTCCTACCTAGTGCTTTACAGACAGAAATAGAATTGTTAAATGTCATGTTGCTGTGTATCGTATCACTTAAATCTCTGCACGTCCTTGTTCGTCTTATGCTTTCCTGTGTTTTCTGTGAGTGTTTAGTCCCTCCCACTTTAAAGGATAGTGTTTCCTTACTTACTGCATGCTGGACCATGTTGTCCTGCTCATCATGTGGAGGGTGTATGCTCACTGCCACCCGCTTCCCCACTTTTTGCTTCTGAATAGTTGGACGTACTGGAGTGAAAAAATCCAGGATGCTGGTTCTAGCCGGTTTGATTAATTCAGTCAGATTTTGCTGTCATCGAGCTCCTCATGTGGCTGCTTGGCATGTGCCAGATTCCTTTATATCTGAGATGCAGTGACTTCACCACTGGCCTGTGGCACAGGCTCACATTCCCAGTATTGTAACCTCTGGTTTCTCTGACCAGACAGTATGTTCCAGGGTGACCATGTATGTGGTGCTGAAGGAGGCCTTTCCTGGGAGTGGAGGTTAGAGTGGAGTCTAACAGAGCTGACTCTTGCCTAACCACTTTTTAATATTTCAATATTTCTAAGCGCACAGGGGGCTCATCAGGGGACCTGCTTTTCTCACCTTGGGAGTACACCTCCAGCCTCTTTGTGAATTTTCAAAATTATTTCCTAGGAAAAGTATTCTTATTTGCTGGTTTCAGTAAAAGAACCACAGTCTAAGGTAATGACACATTGTACAGTGGCGGTCCAGACTAATATTAAACTGGAGCCCTCCAAACAGCAGTCCAAGCCTCTATAGCTGTTCAGTGGTTCTCTCTTTGACCCAATCGATATTACTTTGCAGAAACCCCTCTCCATTTCTATAGTTATCTGACAGGCAGCCGTAGGTGCTGCGCCCCCTTATTGACCCATCCTTTTTCCAAGTGAGTCTACATACTGAGACAATACTGTCAACACCTTCTAAAAGATTAATTAAATTAATTGGTTGCCACTGATGTATGAATGTTTTGGGACTTCACATTACAGCTTCACTCTTGAAGCCATGGTTGTTTATGGTCAGCTATACTTTCCTTTTTAATTCATTGAGTTTTTGAAAGATGCTAGATATCCATTTCATTTCAAAATATTTGCTGTTCTTCAGAATTGCCGGGATCCCTTCTTTCATGAAGCGAGTTGCCCTCCTTTGGCAAAGGTCTCTGCAGACCTGGCTGTGGCATAGCTGCATGCCTAAAAAATGTCTGAATGTGGGGGGGCGTGGCCTGCAGCCAAGGAAGATGGCCGCACACTAGGTGAGCTGCTGTAGCAGTTCACAAAAAAACACCCAAAATCCGGCATTATCCGATCAAGGGCGACACTTACCATCCTGTGAAGCAGCGGAGAGACGGTGGACAGTAGCGGAGGTAGTCTGGATCCCCGAACAAGTGCTTTCTGGCCGTTAAGCAGTGGCCCGGGCCGTCCGTCCCGCAGCGAGAAAATGTCGCCCGCCTCTGCCGAGAGCCACTTCTGAAGAATCGTGGCCGGCGGTGAGGCCTGGGGAGCTGCTGGCGGATTACAGCAACGCCGAACTGACACTTCAGAGGTGCGGCAAAGCCGAGGGGGCCGCCAATTGCTCTGAGGAAGGCCCCGCAAACTGCCTCGGGATACTGGCGCTCGCGGTGCCCTACTGGCGCCACAGAAAGCAGGACACAGCGGCGCTCCGATCGGGTGCAGTCACATAGGACAAAGTCCAGCGTGACACGATTCAGACTCGGGCCTGAGAGCCCTCTGCGGGAGAGACTGAGGGGCCTGCTGTGATTGAGAGGCCGTCGGTGCCCAGACTAGTATTGGCGCTCCTCGTCGGCTGTGGGTGAAGCGCTGGGGACGCTCAACAAGCAAGGAGCCCTGAGGGTGATACAGCCGGCGCAACCAGGAACAGCGGCGGGCCCTGGGGAAGGGCGCGAGACCCTGACAGCAGCGCGGAGGAGCGGAGTGAGGCGCCATAGCTCCCAGAGATCCAAGTCGGCTGAGTCCGGTGAGACAGTGGTAGGAGCGCCGCAGTTTGTTCAGAGTGCGGCTTGGGTTCAAGGCGCTGGTACCACAGAGCACAGACCATAGCGGGGCACCGCAGAGAAGTAGTGCACAGGGGCCAAGCGAAGCACCGCACTACGGCACAAGCCTGAGGGCCCGCTGAGGTGCAGACAGCTGGGACAGCCGGGGTTGTGAGGCCGCTGGTGCCCAGAGGATCATTGGAGCTTGCCAACTGGTGTGGGTGGTGTGAGTGTGGTGCTCCCAAATTGAGTGACCTTGAAGATACTCAACCCAGAGGCTGACCCTGTGGGAGGGTGTGAGGCCTGGAGACCTGAGCGACGGAGCAGGGCGCCATTGAAAGGAAGCCTTCACACGCCTCACACTCTGCAATTGGAGGCCCCCCCCGGGGCGCCTGGGCCTGGACTGCTAGCCGGACCACACAGACAAATGGTGGAGGCCCCCTAGGTCGGCCTCAGGTGCGTCACGGGCTGTCCAGCTGCGGCTTAAACACGAGGCCTGACACGAAGCGGGCGGGTCCGGCTCTCTGGAAGGCCTGAATACAGTGTGAACAGTGTGGTAGCGTACTGCACCACACAGTCTGACCTGTATCAAGCCTTAAGCAGTATTGCCGCGCTGTACTGGCCGCCTTTCCTTAGGAGTCTCTGATCGGCCCCGTGACAGCGCGGTTTCTTCGTTGGGTGCCTCACGTGCCAACTGGACTGGCGAGGCAAGCCCATGGTCATGGGCTGAAACAGACCACTAGCACACGGCCAAACAAACCACATAGATAAGTACACGGTCACAATGGGAAGGGAGGAATGCCACCAAGGAGGGAGCCAGCAGGGCGAAGTAGCAGACGACGCGCCCGGACCATCACTTGGAGATATTATGATGGCCACAAAGTTCCGGAGGTAGAAAGCGGCATTGGGAACCTCCAATCTAAAACGAAGAGACTTGAGGAGCAAGTAGCTGCACTTACGAAAAATCAAACTGACATCGTCGCCCGCCTGGAAGATCAGGAAGGCCGGGCGCGGTGCAATAATATCTGCGTCGTGGGAGTCCCGGAGGGCATGGAAGGGTCGTCCACAGACTGGTTCATGGAGGACCTGATACTCAATCACTTCAAGCTAAAGCGCCTATCCAATTTCTTGTCGGTGGAGAGGGCTCATCGAGCGTTGGGGGGGGGGGAGGCCCAAGCCTGGGGCCCCTCCACACACCATCATTGCCCGAATCCTGAACTATAGGGATCGAGACGCCATCCTACAGGCATTGAGGGTGTCCGGAGACTTACGGCTGCAGAACCCCACGATTCGATTCTTTCCGGACTTTACGTTAAATGTACAGCGCCAGTGCAGATCCTTTGATGGAGTCAAGAGAGCCCTCAGAGAACAAGGAGTGAAGTACATGATGTTGTATCCAGCGCGACTCAGAATTCTGGATGGCGAGAAGATGTACTTTGACTCACCGTCAGAGGCACACGACTGGATGGAGGGCTGGCGGACTGTGGGCAGACAGGGTGGTTCGCGGCGATCGGCCCACAGTTCTCTTGGCCATGCTGCTCCGAATAAGGACAGATACCCATGCCAGAACTGAGAGAGCGAGCAGACGACACTCAAGTGACTATGGCGGTAGTGGCGGTCGGAGGCGATTTCTGTCTGTGAGGTTGGGGGGAGCGCCATGCTTCATGGGACCTTGAGTTTTGTTGGGAGTTGGGCAAGATGCTCCAGGACTGTGGCCTACTTTGACGTTGTAAGTTTCGGGCTTCAGTGTTACTAGTTGTGATTACATGAGGGCTTGAACATTGTTAACGGGACTGGGGGGGTGGGCCCAGGGAGGTGGGGTAGGGGTCTTTCTAAATGATTCATTCACTGGGTGATTGCTCCGGCAGCAAGGTATGACTCTTTCTGCGGACTGTAGGCTTATGTTCCCTCTTTCCGTTGGTTTGGGGATGGTGGGGCGACAGGCTATCTGCGAGTTTGGAAGGTGGGTTGTTGGGGGTCCACCTAGTAGGGAGAGGGCTGAGGTGGGGGGGGTTGGTTTTAGGGGAAGGTTTATGTTTGGCTCATAGTGATCCTAATTCAAATGGTTGGTTATGAGGTCTTAAAGACAGGCAGTGGTTTATGGAAGATCCGAGGGAGAGTAGGCCCCCACATACGTATGGGTGAACAAGCAAAAATGAAAATATGGATGTGCAACGTTAATGGACTGGGCAACAAAATCAAGCGGACACTAGTGTTGCAACATGTGAAACGGCACTCCCCAGACATAGTTTTCCTATAGGAGACACATCTACGTGGTAACAGATGTAAGGCCCTTGACCGTTTTGGCTACAAAATGGTGGCCCATTCTGGGTTCACGTCTGGCTGTAGGGGTGTGGGGATCTTGGTTCGAAATACCCTGCCAATGGTAATTACAGGCAAGTGGACGGAAGACTCTGGATGTATGGCGGCCGTGGCGGCCAGATGGGAGGGGCGAACGATAGTCATGGGCTCGTGCTACATCCCACCCAGCCTACATGCCCCAATATATACAAAACTGGGAACCTTCTTGGTGGACTTACCTCGGGGAATTGTCGTACTGAGGGGGGACACAAATGCGGTAATGGATGCTGACTTAGATCGCACAAGCGAGAGGCAGAGTAACAGGGTGGAATTTGGCCTGCAGGACTTTGTCACGGCAATGGGTCTTAGTGACCTATGGCGCACACAACACCCCTCCCATAGGCAATACACTTTCTACTCAGCTAGGCATGGGTCCTTCTCCAGGTTTGACCGCCTCTTCACGGGGGTAGATCAGCTGGGCGATTTTGCGGAACCCTGTATTATGGCCTGGGAAATCTCCGATCATTCCCCGGTCAGCGTCATTCTTAAGGGTGCGGTGACCACCAGGACGGTCTTCCCTAGGATAGACCCATGGCACCTCAAAGACGACTCAATAAGCGATAAGCTCAGGTAGGGCTCCCAACAATACTTTGCTGAGACCCGGGGCTCAGTCGACTCCCAGCTCACCTTGTGGGAAGCCTACAAGACGGTCCTGAGAGGCCAGGCCAAAGCATTGATTGACGCCCAGAAAAAGGAAGAGTCAATGCAGATCAAGCAGTTAAAAAACGAAATTGAATCCCTGGAGCGGGGTGCCGGTGAGACGCCCTCGCTAGACCGCAGCCATCAAATAGCCCTCAAGCAAAAGGAACATGGCGGAGGGCGAAGCGCGGGCCTACTCCCTTGCCACGCAACATCGGATATACGATGCAGGGGATGAAAGTATGAAACTATTGGCGTGGCTCGAACGCCGGTATACGGAGCGCTCCTGGGTGGCCGAAGTATGGGATGAGACGGGGACCCTGGCGTCCACCGGTATGGATATAGCAGAGGCCTTTGCTTCCTACTACGAGAAGGTCTACACCCCGGTATGCACCAGGACGGAGCAGGATTGTGCGGAGTTCCTGGGGGACTTTGCGCTGCCCACACTGTCCGAGGAGCAAAAAGATCGCCTAGAGGCTGAACTCACAGGATTAGAACTTGGGGAAGCCCTTAACTCTCTTCAGGCCGGTAAGGCACAGGGACCTAATGGGCTCCCTGTGGAAATATACAAGAGGCAGGCAAATGTTGTTATTGACCCTCTCAGACAGATGTTCCTCGAAGCACAAAAGGTGGGAGGCCACTATTGTGGTAATTCATAAGGCTGGGAAACCGGCTGACCAATGCTCATCCTATCGGCCCATCTCGCTTCTTAATGTGGAGGCCAAGGTCTTGGCTAAGGCCCTAGCGACGATACTGCTCTCTGTACTGCCGGACCTGATACATGTCGATCAGTCAGGGTTCATGCCTCACAGGAGCACTCGACACAATCTACGGCGGCATTATGGGTTCCTTTACATGACGGAAGACGTGGGCAGTACTCAAACAGCATTGATGGCCCTGGACGCCTTAATGGCCTTCGACCGCATCAAATGGCCTTATTTTTTTATGGTTCTTCAGCGACTGGGCTTCGGACCGGTGTTTTGTGGCTGGGTACGACTGCTGTACAAACAGCCGGTTGCGAGGGTGAGAGTTAATGGTGCGATGTCTCGAGTATTCCCCCTGCGCAGGGGCACCAGGCAGGGGTGCCCCCTGTCCCCCCTCCTCTTCGCTTTGGCCCTCGAGCTGCTGGCTCACTGGATTCGGAGGGGTATATCCTTATACGCGGATGACCTTGTACTTTATATGACCAGACCCTACAACTCAATAGCGCAGGCGCTTCATCTCTTTGAACTGTTTGACAGCTATTCAGGATATACGTTTAACTGGGCCATGTCATTGATTTATCCACTCTTGGGGCCCCCCTAACCCCCTCCCCCCACGCATTCTGACGAGGTGTCCTGCCTCAGTCGTGAGTGATGGGTTCAAATACTTGGGGGTTTTCATCATCAGAGATAAGGCAGAGTTCTTTGCCAAAAATCTCGAGCCCCACCTGGCACGACTGGGATCGGACGTGAACCACTAGCGATCCCTGCCTCTCTCCCTTATGGGGTGGGCTGCGTTGTTCAAGATGTTGGCTCTGCCGCGACTGCTATATATCCTACAAAACACACCATATCCGATCCCGGGCAGGGTGTTCAGGCGCATATCCCAGGTACTGTGGACGCTGGTTTGGGAGGTTGGTAACCCGAGCATAGCATTGCAGAAGCTCACAAGAGGGGTGTATGATGGGGGGCTGGCCCTCCCAGACGTCCAACTGGGCGTCCTAGCTGCAGGTGGTCAACGACTGGGTGTATGCGCCGGGTTCGGAACCAGCTTACAGAGTCGATAGACATGTCATGCCAGGAGGCAACTGCGAACCGCTTCTATATGCCCGGCGACAGCGCAGGGATCTACCCTCACACACAGGGGTTGTGCTTCAGTGCTGGAGGGAGGCCAATAAATTCCTTGAATGGGCGGGCTCCCTGACGGGTTGGACCCCACTTTGGCTTGGAAATCAGCTATCGGAGGTGACAAGATTAACCGGCTTCAAGGGATGGAAACTGATTGGGATTAAGTGCTTGGGCAATGTATGGAAAGGGAGTGCCCCCTGATCCTTCGATTATCTTAAAAGAGTATCCGCTACAAGACTCCCAACATTATCATTACTTGCGCCTTACACATGCCCCGCGCTCCCACATACACACTGACACCTCATTCCCGGAATACTTCCCTATGGAGGACAGGCTACTCCTGGATCCCATTCTTGAGAAACCCACGTCCACTATTTACCGCAAGCTAATAAATAACATGCCTGACCCACTGGTGTCCCTGTGGGAGAGGTGGGAGGGTGATGTCGGAGTCCTGGACGACGAGGATTGGCAGGACGCCCTGCAAAGCCCTCGCGAAATCGAATTCAAACCAGGTTCCGCCTTGTACAATTAAAATTCCTGCATCGGGTGTATTATCCTCAAACCCACCTGTTCTCCTGGGGAAAGAGTCTATCTCCCCTGTGTGTGAGGGGATCCAAGGGGAAGGCACATTTTACCATATCCTTTGGGAGTGTCCGGAAATTGTGCCCTTCTAGACCAGGGTAGCACAAACGATGGCAACAGTGGTGGGATCGCCGGTCCCAGTGGAGCCCGGTTGGCTACTACTCATGATCAAAGGAGCCACGGACTGGTCCAGATACAATGAGGTATGGCTGGCAATAGCAGCCGGCGTGGCGAAACGCAACATAGCCAGTTGCTGGGGGGGGGGCGCAGGTGCCCCCACAGTGGGACTAATGGCTGCGGAACCTGGACTGGTGTCAGAGAGCAGAGGAATCCATCTACAAGTCCAGGGGCTGTGCCAAGAAATGGAAGAAATTATGGGGGCCTTGGAGGAAAGACCGAGCCACACAGGATTGGGGTTGGTCATGGAGTATAAGGGTAATCAGTCCAATGTATTGCCTTTTTTGCCAACGATGGTATGATGCAATGTTGTTCACCTTCATGTCATACAAACACTGATGTATTTGAATGAGATCATGAGCAAAGTTAATAAAAAGAGTTATAAAAACAAAATAAAATGGTGAATGTGGCCGAAACACATTGGCGAGTCCTTTCATTTCCAGATGAAGACCTGGCATAGCAGTCCTGCTAGACTGTCCCTTTAGAGGTGGGTCGAAGACTAATTTTATATGTAATGCTACAGTCATGGTAAGAACATGATGGAATGCCCTGGAGTAATTGCTAGCAGTCTATGACCGGTAAAATATATATTTTTTTACCCAAATAGTAAGACAGTCTGCAGAGTCGGTTCATGTCATCAAGGAGGCACTTGACGTAGGAGGGCATGGCACTGTGTACCATTCTTCAATTAGACCAACTCCAATCTTGACCCAATTGAGACCGGACCTCCATATTTTTGAGCTGCTTACCCAGGGTTTGTACTAGTGTGAGACCTGTTCAAACAACTGGAATGACAGAGGAGCGTAACAGCAAGGGGGGCTTGAGCCGCCTGTGCTTTGCATTATATAGTGATGGCGCAGAGTCTGACATTCCAAGGTTGGCAAGAGATTCCTGTGATGTTGTAAAGCGTGCACCTATTATAACAGGGTTTCATCTTTTAGTAGCTCATATAAGTTTGCTTCTGTACCAGTTGTACAATGTTTCTTTATGTCATACTCCCTGTGTATACATGATAATATTAAATTTTATTCCTTATTTCCTGTATAGCTTGCGATCAAGAGAGAGGACCTGGCAGCTTTAATAGAATGAAAGGTCACATGCTGGGCCATGTACGCCACCACAAGTCTACTATGTTTGCCTGTGCCGCCGATAAGTTAATGGAGCAACTCGGCCTTCTCCGGGTAAGTTTATGGCTAAGGTTGCGTAGTAAGGTGTATTACTTATCCACTAGTAACCCTTGACTATCTTGGATTTTTTTGTTTGAATTTTTTATTAGGGTTTTGCATACAACATTCCATAATGGACATCAAATATATAATTGACAAACCACTTTTTACATCATTGTAAGGTATCATTCCTGTTTACAAAGGGTGATTGCATTAGTTGCCGAGTCCCTGGAACCTCTTGACATTACTAAGATCGTAAATCTACTACTGGTTTGTTCCAATAGGCTGTAGTGTACGCCATTGCGACTGTACCGGTGTGTTACGTGTTTGCTAGGGTTAGCTCGTTCTCCCCATTACTGTCCGTGTAGCTCTTCCCTCATGACGTATGTAATCATCTATTCCGTTTAACTAGTGTATCGGTTTTTGAACTGCCGATGGAATTAACTATGAACTGTGGGGAGGAGAGAAATAACGGTAAACAAAAAATAAAGGAAACACTAAAAGGGGGAGGGAAATTAATAAGAGGAACATGAGGGGGGGAGTAGATGTAGGGCGGGCAAGGATAAGCTGTCCTGGTGGGCGGTGCGTTGACTGAGTGCAGGCACGTTGGATGTGTCCTGAGGCGATCTAGGGAGAAAGCGGGCCGTTGTAAGGGCAAGTGATAAATTCGGGGGGCTTCGCCCATCTCTCCTAGTTGATTCTTCTACTTGGCTATTGTACCGCTATCGTTATCATTGGGTCCTGAGTGGCGGGGGAAAAGGGAGGGAGTGTGGGGCGCGGGCTGCGTCATTTCCTGTGTTTCCCCTTCTGCGCGCTCCTGCTTGAAGTGGATTAGGAGCTGTGCCCATTCCATTTGCACATGGACTGTCTAACCGATGCTGAAGCTACCAAACTCCGTGATATCACGGCGATGTTAGGGCTAGCCCCTTTTATCCTCAGCCCCACTCACGTTAATGGCCACACATTAGATGTGATCTTTTCCTCCAAGCCTATTGAGGTGTCCCCTCCACTCCCGGTCCTCTGGTCAGATCATTATCTGATAAACTTTGCCTTAGTGTTTGAATCTAAGCTTAGCCAAAGGGCTCTGAAGGAAGGGTCCCGGCAATCTAGAGCCTACCACCTAGTGACAGCAGATATGCTCTCCGATGCTCTCTGCCAATACCCGTGTCAACTGACAGGGGTTTTGGAAACCGACCTAATCCTGGTCCAGAACTGGATGCAGGCAAGATTCGAGGAGCTGGCCCCATCGAAGCCTGCTAGAACAGCACCTCATCTTAATTCTGCTCCTTGGTTCTCTTCCACTTTACGTACAATGCGACAAGACTGCAAAAAGTTGGAAAGGCGGTGGCGGCGCAAGTACGATCTTGTGGAGCTAACGAAATACCGCGACGCGATAAAGTCTTACTATAAACAGATTGCCGCAGCCAAAAAGAACTATCTTGAGCAGAGAATTGACAAAGCCGATAATGTGAAGGAGTTTGTCAACCCTGTAGTAGGGACCCCGGTCCATTCACACACGGAAGAATGGATCAAACAGCTCGCCGACTTTTTTGTGACTAAAATCTTAAAGATTCAGGACACTTTTCCATCTGTGGATTCCCGAACGGCTGACGCTGTGTTGGGGGATAAGTCGACCTATTTAGCTCCCTCACAGGCTGAATCTGGGCCTTTACTATCCGTCTTTCCCCAGCTGTCCTGTGAGACATCGCTTGAGCTGTTATCCCGGCTGCAATCTGGCTCGCCTCTGGATGCTTGTCCGGCGAAATGCTTGGGCAAGGTGGCCTCAGCGTTGAACAGCTTGCTGAACCCCCTGCTTAATCTATCATTGAGTTCAGGGGTGGTTCCACGACAATGGAAACACGCACTCATTCTGCCGCTGATTAAGAAGCCTCTGCTCGACCCCCTTCAATGCGCTAACTATAGACCAATCTCCCTCCTCCCTGCTCTGGCGAAGGTGTTGGAGAAACATGTTCAGCATACTCTGACCACCTTTATTGAGAACAACAAACTGCTGCATGACTCCCAGTCCGGCTTTCGTGCGAATTACAGCACGGAGATGGCTCTGGTAGAGGTTACCGACGCCATCAGGGAGACGCTCGATCATGGGGGAAAGGCTATGCTAGTCATGTTGGACCTATCGGCGGCGTTCGACACCGTCCCACACGCAGGTCTCCTCTCAAGACTCAGGGAGATTGGTCTGCGAGGGACGGTGCTGGACTGGTTTCAATCCTTTCTTGCCGACCGCCGACAGGTGATCTGGGCTCCGCCGTTCTCGGCCGAAATGCTTTCGCTGGAGGTGGGGGTGCCTCAAGGTTCCATCCTGAGCCCCACCATCTTCAACATATACATGGCCCCTCTAGCGGAGGTAGCGGAGGCGTTTGGGGCCCGGGTCATCTCATACGCTGATGACACCCAGCTCTTGTTCACCTGCAGGAAGGGAGAGGCCTTTAACGGCGGCAGAATCAAGGACTGTCTGAGCGCAGTCTTTGCGTGGTTTCAGCGGCACAGCCTGAAATGCAACTCAGACAAATCTGAGCTGCTCTTTTTCGGCTGTGCCCCTGATCCGGGCTGGAAGACATGGTGGCCCCAGGACATGTTCCCCCCAGAGAAACCATCTTCTCAGGTAAAAAATCTCGGAGTGGTGTTTGACGATGATCTATCCTTCCGTCCACACATCCTGGGATTAGCAGGGAAATGTTTCAGCATCCTCAAGATGCTTAGGAAATTTCTTCCTCTGCTCTCACTGCAGTATCGTAGGAATGTAGTCCAGGCGCTTGTGGGCTCCCGCCTGGACTATGCTAATGCACTCTTTGCAGGCCTACCTAAGTATCTGTTATCCAGACTGCAGATTGTCCAGAATTCGGCGGCCAGAGCCATCTATGGGCTGCCCAGGAGAGCTAGCGCCTCTGCGCTCCTGGCTAGGCTGCACTGGCTGCCAATTTCGGGGAGAATCAGATTTAAGCTCCTCACTCTGGCATTTAAAGCCCTCCATGCGATTGGCCCTAACTATCTGAGGAAGCGTATTGCTTTCTATGTGCCGCGGAGGTTGCTGAGGTCGGCGGACCTGGCTAAAATGGAGGTGCCTGTGGTCAAACGTGTTCGGATGGGAGGTCGTTCCTTCCAATACGTGACAGCCTGCTTGTGGAACGAGCTCCGACTTTCCCTTCGGAAAGCGAACAACCTCCTGGCTTTCAGGAAGGAGTTGAAGACTCTGCTCTTTACCAAGTAATCCGCTGTGACTGTAGTAGGTTTGCCTTTGGTTTCCTGTTTCTCTGGGCCTCTTTGCTAAAGCGCCGGGACACCCTTTTGGGGTAGCCGTGCGCTCAAAAAGTTCGGCTTAACATTAACAACATATGGATATTGGATGTTTACGGGTGCCCTTTACCTCTTCCTCTCGTAGTGTCTCTTCCTCTGCTGCACCCCATTTGAGTAGTGCTCCTGCCCAAGCTGCCTCCGAGGGCCCCGCAGGAGCTCTCCAATGCATAGCTGTATTCCTTTTCGCTAAGAGAATGGCCAGGGATGCGAGCCTCCATTGTACTTTTGCGGTTTTCTTTTTCTGGAATATCCCCAGAGCGCACGTCTCCCACATGGAAATGTTCAGGAGATTGGTCGTCGATCGGAGTGCATGGTGCACCCTGTCCCAATACCGCTGTATGGATGGGCAGGTCCAAAACATATGTTTGAAGTCTGCTTCTGGTGCTTGACAGCGGGGGCACCGGAATTGCGTATCGGGGTAAAAACGGTGAAGTTTATCCGGTGTGAGATACGCTCGATGCAGGATATTAAACTGTATGTTTTTGAATCGCGCTTTCCTGGATACCTTTTGAGGGTGAATCATGACGCAGGATACAATGGTGGCGGCATAGCTCTCG
The DNA here is from genome assembly GCF_964204655.1 of Triturus cristatus. Taxonomy (NCBI): domain Eukaryota; kingdom Metazoa; phylum Chordata; class Amphibia; order Caudata; family Salamandridae; genus Triturus; species Triturus cristatus. The sequence goes on from NC_140587.1 coordinate 103,120,646, forward strand.
ACTGATATAGCCCCGAAGACAAGGTGTCAGTCACTCACTCCCGCTAGGAATAGTCAGACTTGGTGCGGGGTGCCACAGTCCGTAACAAGCAGATGAGTTGATATACGCGCTTGTTGCTTGCGTGGTATCGATCTGCTCCAACATTCCTGGGGAGGGGCCAGCCGGCCTGTCCTTTGGCATTACAGAATGGGTCTTGCTTCTAATCTACCTCTGTCCTGGCATGTATTGAATGCACCTGCAGTGCTGACAGCACTAGTACTGTGGCACTGTGCCAGGGAGAGCTGCAAGCAGAGGCTGCCCATGTGCCAACGCTTTCGGCAAGACGGCTACCAGTTCTTTCTCCGGACCCTTCTCAGCTAGCGGCAGGGCAGGCAGCCTTCTTTTGCAAGGAACAGACAGATCCGTCTCCTCATTTCCAAACACAAACTCTGAGTATTACTCGGCCCTGATTTCATCTTCTAAACAAAATTAAGGGGAGTCAAAGGAACATTTCGGAGTTATCGCCACCAGGCGGCATTACACGGGCTGCAGGAAGTATTCATTTTCAGCTGCAGCGTGATCAGTGTTGAGTTCCCTCTGTCCCGGCTTCTGGGTATGCTAGCACACACATCACGAGTTTAAAATGAGTCGTTATTTCACACGTTCACCAAAAAATGTCCGTAGTAATTCAGTGGAGTGAGTGAGCCACCCGGTTTTTCAAATTAATATTCACTGCCAATTTAGTGAGGCTGCAATTGCGAACCCGAACCGAGGCAAACAAACTACAAAACTCTTCTTCAAACAACCAAAAAGCACTCCACTAACTAACTGACTGACCACTTTATTTTCTATTTATTTAGTCTCCACTCTGACTCCCACCGCGTGAAGTGTGCGCTGCTGTTTTTGGCTAGGCCCGGCTGGAACATGTGAGAGAGCCTAGGTTGACAACGAGGTCAGAATTAGATGGAGGAATGGATACCGCGCCTTCTCTTGCCTCCACCTCTTTGCAAGTCGCACCGCTTGCTCGTGTGCAATGCAGCCGTACTAGTGGCAAATGTGCTTGGAGAGAAGAGACTAAGAGAGCAAGGCCCTTAAAGCAGAAAGGGCCAATCACTGCATGGCTTCATAATAAAGCCATACAGTTATTGGTCATTTCCTCTGACCGTTACCTAAACCTCCCACCCCTGCGCTGGGAGCGAGGCCTAAGAACTGCGTCTCTTGGGCCAATCCTGAAACTGCTCTCTTGCTGTTATGTTACCAACACAGCATGAGAGCAGTGCCAAGATTGGCTTGGGCAAGCAAGGTTAGCGCTGAGTAGAAGAGGTGGCTGCAGCCGTGATTTCCCACTCAGCGAGAGGTCTCTAGTGCACGTCAGACTGGCCGCAGAAAGCCAGACTTCCAACTCGATGTGCAAACTATGAAGAGCGAGTAACTGGAGACCCTGAGCATGGTGAGTAACATGCTTGTCTACGAAGCCCCACCCACCCTCCTCAGGAGCTTCAACTGGCCCACAGATGAAAAAAGCTGGCCCCTGCGGCCAGGAACGAAAATCTAATCAATATTTACATTTAATGCACGGAGTGGAGGGCACAAATAGGACCTGGGGGGCCGAAACATAGAAGGGCAATGTCCTAAAAGAGGAACCTCCCCATGGTAGCTATTGTATCCACCAGAAAGAGAGTTACTAAAGGTAATCAACCTTTTTTGAGGACTCATCATCCAAAGGTGTAGACGATGTCCATGGAGAAACGGATGTCGGCATGCCCAGGACGTGCCTAAATGCGACTCCATTTGTCACTTCCAGAGCATAGCAAAGTCCGTGTGGAGCCGCTTGAGGCCACCTACTGGTGCGGAGAGGCTATGCTGAAACAATCTTCGGGATCCAGTTAGGCGCTTGGGGAAATTCTAAAGGTGAGGAGTACTGCAGTTAGATACAGTATTCACCGTAAAGAGCATTACCAAAGGAGAGTAACTTGTTCTTCATTTCCACACAAATCATGTTTGCCTGAGATTTTCCTACCCTGGTAGGGACAAGTGGTAGCCAGCGAAACTATTGACCGCATCACATGCACAAAAATCTAGAATAGCGATTCTAATCGAATCGCAATTTGGAAATTCCAATTCCTGCTGTAAGAAAACTTACATCTTTTAAATAGTGAGGTAGGTCGCAGATTGTGGCCCATTAGGAATCACAGGAACGGTGGCCGGCAGTGGTCAGCAGACCACTACGTCTGTGATTGCTTTTTAATAAAAGAAAAATGGATGCGTTTAAAAGAAGGAAAATAAAACTTTCAAGTTTCATTTTTTAAGAATAGGTAGTAGTCTGTGGGACTACTGCCTGCTCTTAAAATATATTTTTTCCATTCTCAAAGGGGAAGAGGTACTCTTGGAGCTACTTTCCATTTGCAAATGTTACAACCTTCTTGAAGTAGTTGATAAAGTATTAATGTTTTGCGACTGGAATTCGGTTGCAAAACTTTAATAAATCACATCAGCGGTGGCCGGCACAGATAAACGCGGTGGGGCGGCGGAGGGGTGGGGGGTGGAGTCGACGGAATATTTATTATTAAAATAAATAATACCTATTCCGTCGACTGCCCCCTAGGCGCCCTGCCCTACCACACTTACCTGTGTATTTGGAAAGCCAAAAACACACCCTGTCGAGATATCGAAGCTCAAATATGAACTGCGATTTGATAACATTTTTGAGGTCGAGAACGACCCCTGCAAAAATGCTTTTCTCATATGGCCCATAGATAGTAGACCGCAACAATCTTGCTGTATATTGGAGAGACCAATGCCTGGGAGTGCGGCTGCCCATGTCTGCCATCACAAGCTGACATCTGCAGGGTGGTCGCTTTGAGATTGTCACACATCTGCTGTGTTTTGATGTAACTTTTCACACACCTCCCAGGTACCCACTGCCTGCTAATCCAATAGCCTGTGAATCTGTAAAAGATCATGCGCTGGAGAAGGATAAGTTGCGTATCTGTAAAGTTGACTCCAAAGGCAAAGCCCTGCTGTGTGTCCCCCGCATCCGCCTGACTAGATGCGGAGGGCTAACTTTTTCTTACCTGGCCCCTTTTTATTGGAACAGACTCCCATTGCATATTCGTACCTGTTCGAATTATTGCCAATTTAGGAAAATGTTCCAAGCCTCCCTTTTCCAATAAGATCTCTTTTGTAAATGATTGCCTGCTACTGTCTGCAGTGCCGAGATGCCCACGGGTGATTCGAGCGCTATTTTAACATAACCAAACTCTTCTGGTGTGCACAACATTTTGGCTTTAGGCGGATACCCTGTGTTTACATATGGATGCACAGACTCTGAACATGTAAGATTCTGGAAGAAGTTATGGATACAAGAGATGTCTTCTTAACTGCAGAAGAGAAACTCTCAGTGGGGCTTTTGTTCATATATCTTACGTGCTGCATTTGTTTGACCTGAGACTGACCAGCTTGGTGTGAAAGAATACTTGCATTGAATGTAAAGTTCTAAAAGGCCCCAGTGCAAGAGAACCACCTTTATCTAACTGGTTTGGAACTGGAAGGGTCTTGATGACTACCCACAGTGTGTGTGTGCAACTCATGATTGTACACCTGTTGTGAGATGCATAAACTGCCTGAGCTGAGGGAAGACCAGGAGAGTTTACAAAAAACAGTAAAAAAAGACGACAAGAGTAAAAAAGATGACACAAATATCGGGGAAAATCTCTCTGCTAGAGAGGAACAGAGCACAAGAGGCAAGTTCCATCTACTGTGTTTGGCCAAAAAAGTGACCTGGCGAAGGGACTCGTGTGCACAAGGCTGGGGATCTGCCGGATCTGACATGTGCATTGGACTCTGGTCCAACCTGTCCGCTCTAGAAGCAGTTTCTGGTCACGCAGTGGGTACTGCTGAGTGTTCACGAGTTCAGAATGGGAACGAGACAGGGGTTTTGCATAGTTACCTGTAAACTATTGTCAGTAACCTCTTAGATTGTGTTGCAGTCATTTATCTTTAGATTACCCCTGGCTGTCAGTTGTTAGTACCAGAGTGTCATGCATTCTGGAACTGCATTAAGTGTTAATTTCAGGATAGCTGGCTTTTATTCTTTGTATCTCCAAAAAGTCAAATCAATATCTGAGGTTTGTAAGTTCACTTGTTTACAGGGTGTTTTGGGTGAATTATCGCAGTACACAACACACCAGGCTTGTTGAGTTCAAAGATATTTCATTCTCCGCCTCTTGCACTAATATGATGTTGCCATTGCTTGTACTAATTAGTAATTGCCCATAGTGCATTTTTGAGAGCACAGTTATAAGGTAACTGTAGTAACGACAGGAAGCAGCAGCTGAAGGTGAGTTCATTTATTCATAAAATATGAAGGTTCGAGGCATGTGGGCTGCTGAATTCATATCTGTGCATAGATCGCCGCCTAGTGTTGGGTCCGGATGTTTGCACGTTGTTGTCCTGGAAGAGTCTTCGAAGTATCCTGAGATAGGTGACTCCTCCCCTGGACCACAGTGCGCATGGGCATCCTCTCCATCCTCAGATTGACTCAAGTTAGGAAAATTTAGTTTTCAGGCCAAAAGGCCTTTAGTTTTCGTCGGTACTGTTCCCGATCGGTATCGACAGTTTACTGGCTAGTTTAGCGACTTTAACAACTTTTTCGGATCCATTATATCCGACCATCGACCCTACATCGACGATGGAATCGAGGACCCCATTCAAGCGGTGTCCTGTTTGCCACGCGAAATATCCACATATCGATGTCCACCCGGTGTGGAACAAATGCCTCTCACCGGATCACGACGAATCCAAATGTATGGCCTGTGCCCGATTCAGATCCAAGAAGACTCTCCGGAATCGACGAGCCGCGAGACTGGAAGCGCAGCAAGCGGCACCGGCACCGGCCCGACCAACATCTTCAGCACCGAGGACGAAGATGTTGAAAGCGTGGAAAACATACCCTCCAGCCCCGCTTCCGAGCACGGTTCCAGATCGGAAGACGTAGATGAAGAGCTTTTTCACAGGGAAGAAGCCGACGATGAGGTAGGAGACTACGATGAGGCCTTAGGGGCCGAAGAAGGTAGCTCTGGTGACGAGCAGGGCCTACCCGTACAGACGGAGAATATCCCAGTGCGTCAGTCTACGGCTCCGGTCGAGGGATCGCCTTCGGGCCTTACCCAAGACCAATCCCGCAGTTCTTCGGCCCCGCCCTCTGGCCCGGCCTCGGACATCCAGCGAGAGCCATTATTACCCAAAAAGACTGGTTTCCCTTCCACGAAACCGAAACCAATCGTCGCACCGGTTCAACAGAAACCGAAAGTGAAACTAACACTGGTCGGGTCGAGGACCACCACACCTTCGACGCCAGCCAAGCCCGTCGGCTCCGACCGCACCAAAAGGGACTTCGGTGCCGAACTCGCTGCAGCCGATGTCGGCGCCGACCCAAAGAGAAAGGCCTTCGGTACCGCCAAAGCGCCTCGGCCCCCGGCACCAAAACAATCGGCACCGACCACCAAGGTTAAAATGGCCGCTGCATCGCAATCCACCTCGAAAGCAGCGACTACGGTCCAATCATCGACGCCGTCGACAGCTACTACCTCTCCTCGACTCGATGACCCTGTGGCTCCAAAGAAGTCCACACCTACCTCTACGGAACCACTCGGCGCCAAAGAACCGTCGGCGTTCCAAGTGCGACAAGTTGCAGCGTCCTTGCAACGCATCAGAGAAAAGGCAGCCCTCCAGGCCACGTCGGGCTCCGAGCCGAAAAAGGCTCAAAAGGCACCTCCGGCACCAACCAACATCACCTTTGGTTTGCCGCCATCCACGGCGCCGAAACTATTCGAGATCAGAACACGTGTCACCCAGACAAGGTCCCCATCTACTGAACACTCTCCTACTGGGACATCACCGTCCCCACTTCATCGACGCCGGCAGGCTCATACTCCGAAAGCGGAAGATCACTTCCGAGCAGGCTTTGGACTCTTATAGGATCCCGCTAAAGCAAAAACTGCCGGCGGAATCGGAACCAGTTCTTTATGAACGCCTCCACACCTCTTACCAAGATCCACAGTCCTTCTCTCCGACGCACTCCGACACGGATGCAGTGGAGGACTACATGGGTGACGACACCACCTACCCCAGGGATATGGACCCTGAAGGCCAGCAGGACCCTGATCAAGTTTGGGATGACCCTGTAGACCCAGGTGCCGCTCTGGATACACAGGACACGCAGCTTTATGGCGCAAAAACGTCTCCCACAGAGGACACTGCTGCATTCAACACCCTCATTGAACGTGCCGCAGCCAATCATGGAGTGCAACTCCACTCAGACACAATCGAAGACGATTTCTTGGTGGACACTTTCGCATCCTCAGAGAGGACTGTAAAGACTCTGCCCATGTTGAAAGGTGTCCTCAAGCCAGCAAAGGACATTTTCAAAGAAACCACCAGGGCACGGGTAATAAACCCCAGGATCGAGAAAAAATACAAGCCCGCACCTGGGGACCCTACGTACATTAGAGGCCAGTTACCTCTGGACTCCATCGTAGTTGCTAATGCTCGCAAACGGGCACACTCGCAGACAACTGGTGATGCTCCTCCCCCGGACAAAGAGTCCAAGGTTCTAGAGACCTCCGGCAAACGGATTGCAGCCCAGGCGGCAAACATATGGCGCATTGCCAATACACAGGCGCTCCTCGCTCGCTACGATCGCTCACACTATGACACGTTAGAGACCCTACTCCAACATCTACCAGCAGACGAGTACAAAGAGGCAGCGGAGCTCCTCATCAGGGAGGGACAACTTCTCACGAACGCATCCATTAAGTGTGCACTGGATGCCGCAGACACAGCTGCGAGAGCAATAAACACCAGCGTCATGCTACGACGACACGCCTGGTTACGAATCTCTGGATTCAAACCTGAGGTTCAAAATAACATCCTCAATCAGCCTGTCAACCCCGACTACTTATTCGGACCAGAGGTTGACACCACCCTAGAAAAGATAAAAAAAGACACAGACACTGCGAAATCAATGGGGGCTCTGCAAACGCAGACTTTTCGTAGTGGCTCCTTTCGTCGCCCCGGAAGTAGAGGAGCGGGTAGAGGACAAGGGTCACAGCAAACTTACAATAAAGGGGGCACACAAAGTACCTATGATAAAAACACCCGAGGTGGATATCGTGGCTCCAGCACAAAGGGCAGAGGACGCGGTTACGGCAATACCAGGCCCTCCCCCAAGAACAAACAGTGACGCCCTCTCCCTTCCCCCCGACCACATAACACCTGTCGGGGGAAGACTCCAGCGGTTCCTGTCCACGTGGAATACCATCACCACGGACAGGTGGGTCAAAGATGTTATCCAACACGGTTACTGCCTCGAATTAACCTCCACTCCACCCACAATACCGCCAAAGCACCGTCCTATGTCCTCAGAGCACTTAGCATTATTACAGCAGGAAGTGCTAAGTATGCTGCAAAAAGGTGCAATAGAGGTCGTGCCCGTCCACCAGCAGGGGACAGGGGTGTACTCTCTGTACTTCTTAATACCAAAAAAGGACGGGTCACTCAGACCTATACTAGACCTGAGACCCCTCAACCACTACATTCTCTCGTAGCATTTCCACATGCTCACCCTACAGCAGGTTCTCCCGCTGTTCAGACAGGGAGACTTCCTAGCCACGCTAGACCTCAAAGATGCGTATTTCCACATACCCATACACCCGTCACACAGAAAATATCTCAGGTTCACTATTCAGGGGCAGCACTACCAATTCAAAGTCCTTCCCTTCGGCGTGACAACAGCACCCAGAGTTTTCACAAAGTGCCTAGCTACCGTGGCTGCACATCTACGGAGGCAACACATTCACGTCTACCCTTACCTGGACGACTGGCTTGTTCAGGCAAAGTCAGCCCAGCAATGTGCCAGCCACGTGTCCCGCACCATTCACCTTCTTCACAGTCTGGGATTCTCACTAAATTACCCAAAATCACATCTCCAACCCGCACACGTACAACAGTACCTAGGTGCGACCATAGACACTCTGGCAGCCACAGCTCAGCCAAATTGAGTGAGGATCAACGGCATGCAAATGCTGATCTCAAAGTTCAAACCCCAACGCTCCCTTCCTGCGCGAGTGTTCATGCAGTTGATAGGCATGATGGCCTCCTGCATTTTCATAGTCCCGCACGCGAGACTACATATGCGCCCGCTTCAGGAGTGCTTGGCACGTCAATGGAATCAGGCTCACGGGCAATTAAAAGACCTAGTGTTGGTGAGCGGTCGGGCATACAACTCTCTTCATTGGTGGAATCCACAAAACCTTTGCAAGGGCCGACCGTTCCACGAGCCTGTTCCACAAATAATACTGACAGCGGACGCGTCTCTCCAGGGATGGGGAGCTCATGTACTCAATTACACAGTGCAGGGACTATGGACAATACAACAAAAGAAGATGCACATCAACGTTCTGGAACTGATGGCAATCTTCCTAGCCATGAAGGCATTCAAAGTACACTTGTGCAACAAAGTCGTGTTGATCCGGACGGACAACATGACTGCCATGTACTATATACAGAAGCAGGGAGGAACGCACTCTCCACAGTTGTCTCATCTGGCTCAGAGCATGTGGAAGTGGGCCATTCAGAGGAACATATTCCTCATTGCGGAACACCTCCCAGGCAAGGACAACCAGATGGCGGATCTGCTCAGCAGACACAGCCACCAGATGCACGAGTGGGAGCTACACCCGTCAGTACTCCAACCGTACTTCCAACAGTAGGGTCATCCAGAGATAGACCTATTCGCCACAAGCGAAAACGGAAAATGCCAAAGCTTTGCCGCCAAGTTCCCACATCCACAGTCGCAGGGCAATGCGATATGGATGAACTGGTCCGGCAGATTTGCGTACGCTTTTCCCCCAGCGCCATTGATACCGCTGGTGGCACGCAAACTGCGACAACACTCACTGACACTCATCCTGGTTGCTCCAACATGGGCACGCCAGCCATGGTACACCACCTTTCTGGAACTTTCAGTGGTGCCGCATCAAAGGCTGCGGATCAAACCCGCGCATTTGACGCAGAACCATGGAGAAATTCAGCACCCAGATCCGCAACAGCTGAACCTGGCGATCTGGCTCCTGAAGTCCTAGAGTTTGGCTACCTAAACCTGCCACCTGACTGTATGGAGATCATTAAGGAAGCTAGGAGACCCACTACCAGAGCTTGCTATGCAGCCAAATAGAAGAGGTTTGTCATTTATTGCAATCACAATGACATTAACCCGCTAGACGCATCCATTCAAAACATAATCTGTTACCTCTTACACCTATACCGATGCAATCTGTTATACACCTCAATACGTATCCATTTAACCGCAATAGCAGCCTATCTCCAAAACAGGCAGCACCTCTCTTTATTCAGAGTGCCTGCCATCAAAGCCTTCTTGGAGGGACTTAAACAAGTGATTCCCCCAAGACACCCACCAGCACCAGTGTGGAACCTCAACTTGGTCCTCACCCGACTGATGGGTCCACCCTTCGAACCTCTCCACTCATGTGAGATTCAATTCCTCACCTGGAAAGTAGCTTTCCTAGTAGCAATCACTTCGTTGAGAAGAGTTAGTGAACTCCAGGCACTAACCATTCAAGAGCTATTCATACATGTTCACGCAAACAGGGTCGTACTACGTACCAACCCCAAGTTCATGCCTAAAGTAATATCGCAGTTCCACATGAATCAAACGATTGAACTGCCTGTTTTCTTTCAGAATCCACAAAATGTCGCTGAAAGAATGCTCCATACACTAGACGTCAAAAGAGCCCTCTTGTACTATATAGACAGAACCACAAACTTTAGGAAGACAACACAACTTTTCGTTGCCTTTTCCCCACAACACAAAGGCAACGCCATCTCCAAAGCAGGTATAGCCAGATGGATCGTTAAATGTATTCAAATTTGCTATCAAAAGGCTAAACGCACATTAACGATTCCCCCACGAGCCCACTCAACACGTAAGTTAGGGGCCTCCATGGCTTTCCTGGGAAACATTCCTTTACATGATATATGTAGAGCAGCCACATGGTCCACTATACATACATTTACCAAACACTACTGTGTAGATGTACACTCAAAACAGCAGGCAGCTGTAGGACAGGCTGTTCTCAAAACTCTTTTTCAGACCGCTGCAGCTGGCACTGGTAGCCGCCGCTAATGGGAGGTACTGCTATGTATTCTATGCACAGATATGAATTCAGCAGCCCACATGCCTCGAACTGAATATGCTACTTACCAGTATGCATCTGTTCTTGGCATGTAGGGCTGCTGACATTCATATCGCCCACCCTCCTCCCCGGCGCCTGTAGCAGCTGCAGCTCTCAGAATTACTGTATAGCATGGTCATCACTTTCTGTATCTACTCCATCACTGCCACAATGGCGAAAAACAATCTGAGGATGGAGAGGATGCCCATGCGCACTGTGGTCCAGGGGAGGAGTCACCTATCTCAGGATACTTCGAAGACTCTTCCAGGACAACAACGTGCAAACATCCGGACCCAACACTAGGCGGCGATCTATGCACAGATATGAATGTCAGCAGCCCTACATGCCAAGAACAGATGCATACTGGTAAGTAGCATATTCAATCCCACAGACAAACGTGGCGGTGCATGCAAGAGCCGCGCTGGTTCCTGTCAAATGCCCACCACTAATCAACTGTCATCAATATAACTGACATGAGTTGCGCTACTCATGCGCCAACGGGCAGTGCAAGACAAATAGCTATGGAGTGTATTGTATTGTATTGTATTGTATAGAGTATTTGTAAAGCGCAACAATCACCCTACGGGTATCTTGGCGCTACAGTACATGATACAGAGATATGTGGCTAGGGAGGGGCGAAGAGGAGCAGATGGTACCAGGAAGATTTATTGAACTCTAGGGAACAGCCATGTCTTAAGTTTCTTCCTGAACTGCAGAAGGTCATGCGACTGTCTGAGTTCCAGGGGGAGGCCATTCCTGAGCTTAGCTGCAGCAAAGCTAAAGGCTCTGCCTCCTGACTTAGCCTTCCGAACCTTAGGAACTTTTACCAGGTAGGCACTGGCAGAACGAAGACACCTAGTGGGTACATACCACATAAAAATGTCTTGAAGGGGTATAGGTCCTTGTCCATGCAGAGCCTTGAAAACCAGGCAAAGGGATTTAAATTGGATCCCCTGCGTTAGTGGTAGCCAGTGAAGCTCAGCAAGGGCCAGCGAACCTGATGACCGGCGTGGTTTTGTTAGTGCCAATTTGGCCGCCATAGTCTGAACTCTCTGGAGACGTTCAGTCAAAAATTTGGGGGCGTCCAGCATTAGAGCATTACAATAATCTAGTCTACTGAGGATAACCCCGCCAGTGACCAGTGCTCTCGCCGCCTCCGGTAGTAGTGGAAAGATTTTCCTCAAGGCTCTAATCAGAGAAAAACAAGTCCCTACCACCTTATTGACGTGCATCTCCAGAGTTAAAGTGGCGTCAAACAAAACTCCCAGGTTACTTACAGCTTTAGCCGGCGCCAGAATGGGCATAGATAGAGATGGCCAGAGGTTTCCAGGAAAAGGGGGAGGAATCCTCCCGGTAGTACAGTGAAGAACCTCGGTTTTCCCTGAATTAAACTGAAGAGAATTTGCTCTTAGCCATTCGGCAGTATCTCGCATACAATCATGAAAGGCTGCCAATGGTATAGAGTGATTCCCCTCAAGGGAAAAAAAAATTTGGGTATCGTCGGCATAATTTACAAGTCTCACACCATGTGTTTTTATGAGTCGAACCAGGGGTTGCATATAAATATTGAAAAGAATGGGGCTTATTGCCGACCCCTGAGGAACACCATGGTGGATTCCAGAAAATTTAGACCGATAGGGTGGAAGGGAGATCGCTTGACACCTATCCGATAAATAAGATTGAAACCAGTTAAAAGCAATCCCAGACACCCCAATTTCTTTCAGTCTGGACAGCAAGATTTCATGGTTGACCGTATCGAAAGCGGCAGACAGATCGAGCAAAATTAAAATACCTGATTGCCCTCTGTCTGCCCGCATCCGAAGATCATTCAATACGGTCACCAGTGCAGTCTCGGTTCCGTGACCAGGTCGAAAACCAAATTGGACATCGTCCAACTTAGAATTGGATTCAAGGAACTCAGATAGACTTTTGCTGACCAGACGTTCAACTATCTTTATCGGAAAAGGAAGGAGAGAAATGGGCCTGTAATTTGCAGCACTAGTCTGGTCTAAAGTCGCTTTTTTCAGAAGTGGACTGACCAATGCTTTTTTCCAACAGGCTGGCACTGACCCAGAGGTCAGAGAGCTATTACAAATCCGGCGGAGAGGTGGAAAGAGCTCATGGCCCAACTCCTTCCAGATTTTGTATGGAAGGGGATCTAAAGGAGACCCTGACGATATACTCTCTGCAGTTCTGTAAAACGTGTCTACTGAAAAAAGCTCGAAGTGGTCTAAGGTAGGTGATAAGCTCACCTTTGGTCCTTTGGCCCTGCCCGATTCCAATACCTCAATGTGATTATCCACAGAATCTTTATAACTGGGTAGGTCAGTATGCCTCAACCCGTCAATTATTTTGCTTATTTTTTCCAAGAAATAGATGGCTAAACTATCACATAAGGCTTGGGTCGGCACAACTTTAGATTGTAGACATTCAGGGGCGGTCATATCCTTCACTATTTTAAAAATTGCCCGGGAGTTGTTTGTAGAGTTTAGGATGATACTGGCGAAGTATTCCGACTTAACCACATTAATTTCCTTCCTATATTTCCCCAATAGTACCTTCCAGTCAGTCCTATCCTTATCTGAATAGGTTTTCCTCCATTTCCCCTCAGCTTGCCGACAGGCCAATTTCATAGACTTAAGATGGTCGTTATACCAGCTGGCCGAAGGTCTACCTGCTTTCCTACATATTTTTTCCGGTGCGATTTGGTCGAGCTGACTTTGAATTTGAGCACATAAAGTCATATAATTGTCTTCCACGGTACTGCACTCATTAAAAGTGTCAATACAGGAGAACACAGGAAGGGGGCCGCTCTTTCTCTTGAGTAATTCCTTCCAGTTTCTACATTTGAGCAGCCTAACCTCACTAACCGCAAACTGTGCTCTTTGAAGGTCACGTAACCGAAATTTGACCAGGAAATGATCGGACCAGTCAACTGGAAGAATTTCTATCACTTCCAAGGCCTGTTCCTTGGAGAATATTAAATCAAGAATATTTCCTCCTACATGAGTCGCCTTGTTGATTCCCTGGTATAAATCCAGGTTCTCGCAAGCTTGCAGAAGATTGTAAAGGCCGGAGTCCAACACTCCATTACACCATAAATTAAAGTCACCCAATATAACCAGATTGGAATGGGTGACGGCAGTGTCCGCGTACCAAGAGTGCACGAGGACAGAACACTACAGTAACACATTTGGTAGCTGACCATTATCACATTGCCAGATGGTCGAAACACTGTGAAGAAATCAAATAGCTTTAGAAGCTCCCACATCTCAGTTGATGTTTACCCATCTCATTTTCACTGTTTGTAGGTGCTCTCAAAATAACAATGTCAAACTGTAGCTCGAATTGAGTTCATTCCAGTGTCCACTTGTTAATGTTAATGTTACTGGGTATTTATAGAGTGCACGGCTACTCCCAAGAGTGTCCCGGCGCTAAAAGGAAAAAGACCAGTGACAAAACACAACTGTAGAGCCCCACGGCCACTGATTAATTATACAAACAGCGAAGTTTTGAGCTTGCGGCGAAAACTAAGAAGATCCCCTTCCTGACGCAAATCAAGAGGTAAGCTATTCCAGAGCCAGGAGGCCGCTACTTGGAAGGAACGTCCACCCTGTTGAGAGCGAAGAAACCTTGGGGTCTGTGACAGAAATTAATTAGAGGACCGCAGGTTTCGAGAGGGAACATAGAGCTGACATCTATTTCTCAAATACGGAGCCCCACTGTTATGGATGGCCTTATAGGCCAACACCAAGGCCTTGAAGTTCACCCTCTTGCGTACTGGGAGCCAATGCAAGGACCTAAGGTGTGGGGTCCTATGTGTCCTGAAGTCAACCATAAGTATGGCTCTAGCCGCGGCATTCTGTACCACCTGAAGGCGGCTGATCAGATAGTCCGGCAGGCCAGGGTAAAGGACGTTGACATACTGAATGTTATCGCCATTTGTTTAAGCTTTGCACTGTCTGCCTCTGTCACAAGTCTCACTTTACGCAACTTGAATATAAAACTGAAATGCCAGTCTCCGCTGGGGCTGGTGATGCTTTATGGATTACTCAACTTCTGATTTCCAGTGTTTTTTGCATTGTGTTCCAAGTGAAGTCCAGACTGCATCTGTGGTTGTTGTCAACTAGTAGGCCGGACCCAACATTAGTTCCCATCTATGTGATGATTGAATCATGGGTGAAAAGGAAGAAACGAAGCACACAAGGTCGCAAAAAGAAGAGAATTAAATGAAAATTGCTAAATCAAAACCTACATCCATGCGCTAAAGAAATACATTACAACATCAACTAAAGAAACAATCTATTGTGAATTTGTGTGTGATAGAGTACGGCTTACAAAAAATGTCACTTAAGCTTGTTTTGTCGCTTGATTTGTTTCAGGATTACATTCGGGCAAGTTTTGAGGATGTCATTGAAAAACTGTTTGGCTCGCTGGATAGGCAGTTGAACTCAGTGCTGACACCTGTGAAAAAAAATGAAGACATAATTCCAGGTAATGAGTCACATTTGCATAAAGCATACTTGCTTTCATCTTCAGATCACATGTCTATTATGAAACGTCTGTAGATCAGTCTTCTCCCAACGAGTAGCTTGTGAGTACTGATAGCGCTCCAGCTACCTGTGAGTAGCTCTCCTGTGTGCAGCCCAGACTACTCAAGTAAATAATTTTTGTTGAATTAATATATGTATCACAAAATTGAAAAGCATGTATCTTAGACAAAAATGTGTGTAGTTTCAGAACTCATAAGCTTAGCTAATGTTTGTAGACATATGGCTGGAATTTTAAAATATATTCAAAGTTGATATTTGCGAGATAAATCATGAGGCGTTGGGGAGGCTTATAACAAAAATTGTAATCGTGGTGCAAACTATGGATGTTATGTTTCAACTGTGTAGAGAGATGCCAAATTGTAAAGCCATTTTCAGCCTACTGCTGGCAACCCTGCTTGATTTACTGAGAAACTCACATCTGGTATTCTTGCAGTCTCTTACATAATCTTGTCTGAAGTGGTCACTATTACCAGACTAATTTTAGTGGCTCGGCGCGATTCTTATTGAACATAAGTAGCTCTTATTATGAAAAAGGTTGAAAACCCCTGCAGTAGATGTACTATGTTAGAGCTGTAAGATTGATGTCATATAGGTAGATCTCCGAGACACCTTACCCCCTCTTAGATTATACCCGGTGGTTCTTTGTTACACTTTGCTTGCAGGGAGTGCCTCCAAATCCTGTTGTGCTCTTTTCAGAGTTATCAATACACCTGTCCCATTTGAAGGATCTCTACACACATGAGGGAAAACGTAGATTTGTGGATAGCATTTTGTAGTATGGTCATAATGCTACTATAATACTACTAAACATACTAAAAACTGCAGTTTGTGAATAAGCCCCCGTGTGTTTAGCAATGCAGGTTGGGTATCGCTGAGAAGAATCACCCGTCCGCCACACGTCGATTATCCTGACTACTTGGGAATACTTTTGGCTGGACCTGTGTGGATTGTAACCAAATACAGTCTATCATTGACAGTCAAAAATATTCATTGATAGCCATAAATATTCATTGATAGTCATAAATATTGAGTAGGTCCCGCCCATGAGCGGGATCCAAAAGCACGTTTGCAAAAGATATCTCTCATTTTTATCTGCAGGCTACATTGATGGCACTTTTATTTGTTCTGATCAAAGAATAAACTTTTAATTGACTAAGGGGTCAACTTGAAAACATGGGTTGAAATTTATTTAAAATATTTGTGCTGGTCCAGGAGAGCGCAGGCTTTTTAACATCATACTCTTTCCATTCATAATTTTATGTTTAATTGTCAACGTGTTAAGTATTCCAGTTGTTTTAATTGTTGGGTAATGGATCCTCTGCTTCCTACACTACAATTAAACTTTATTGACCTCATTCGGGGTAGCACCCAAGGAGTAAATATGTAATTTGATTCTATAACAAATATCACAGAAAATCTAGCCACTACTTTAGCGTGTACTAGTGAACAAGCATCAGACATTTATGCTTTGATTCAAGAGGTCAAATTAACTGACTCTCATGGAGGATCCATTACCCAACAATTAAAACAACTGGAATACTTAACAAGACGACAATAAAACCAGAGGCTCCACACATCTCCATTGGTGCAATACCACAGAGCGAAAAGAATACCATGGGGACTTCGGTTATCCATCTGATCGATGTTATTCAGATTTCATCTGAACCCAGCATTCATGGTCTATATTTAACGTGCTACTTCGGGCACTACCAAGGGTTTTATTCACACTTTTCTAATTCATGCACGCTTTCTTTGAGACCTCTTTTCCTCCCTTTCCTTTTTATAATCCTGCTTATTATGTATCACAAACATGCATGTGACGGTATCAAACGATTGTTTGGGTTAGTGGTTTCTCTTAATTTTCATTTGTATACAAATGTATAATACTGCATTTGTTTAATTGCAGATATGCCCCTGAGGAAGGGACCACAGAGTCCGGAAATGCATCGGGCTTTACATTAATGTTACGATACAAGTTGTTGTTGCATTGATTGCAATTCTTTGTATATATTTCAGTTTGGAATGTGAAACATGATTGCAATTTAATTACATTGTTACATATCACATATTTGGTATGATGTGTTCAACATGATCTGATCTACAATTATAATTTGAATGAAACACTATCTAACGGAGTTGTTTTAACTGTTTGAATGAAAAACAATTGGGGGGTTTACCTACATGCAAATTGTGTTAAAGAAACCATAGAACGGGTAGTTCTAGGTGAACAGTGCTCACTACATTCAGGACTTTGATCCTGTTAGATTAGGGCTCCAACTTATCCCACAGAGATTGCAGGAAAAGGTAGACGCATGGCAAAAAATGACTTTTTATTTATCCCCAAACAGGGAAAATCTTGACACAACTTGCTCCAACCACACCTTCTAAGTCCTTGCCTCGAGGAGCTGCTGCTTTTACAGCCCCTGCAGCTCCTACATCTAAGAAAAAGCAAGGACAGGGCCAGTCTCTAAGTTCAAGAGAACCATCCAGTTCCTCCCAATGTTGAAGGACATGAATGCATGCTCAAATCAGTCTAGACTCCTCCGTGGGGCTCTCTAAGTCCAGGGTGGTATCACAATGGGTAAAGACAAAGTACAGACCATCTCACAACGACCCAGTCTACATCAGAGGTCATGTTCCACTAGACTCACTGGTCGTCCATACAAGCAAAATCCCGCTCATGCCACGGGCTGTGCTCCTCCACCTGATACTGAGAGCAAGAGGCTGGAACACAGCCGGTAAAAGGATAGCAGTTGGGTGCCACTATCCATTGGAGCATAGCCAAATCTGCGGGCCTCTTTTCCTACTATGACAGGACTCCATGAGATGCAAGAGCTATTCAAAAGGAATTCAAAAAGGGGGGGGGGGGGGGCTATTTCTGGTGCCATCATCCTCTCCGTCCTCAACGCGGCCAAAACCACAGCTAAGGGAATCAACACCAGTGTCCTCATTAGACACCACAAATGGCTCCACATTTCAGGCTTCAAGCTGGAGGCCCAGCAACATCTGATCAACCTGCCCTTCATTGGAAAATATGTTTGGCCCGTAAGTTGATCAGCCCTTGGAGAATGTCAAGATGGACACCAACACCACTAAAGCCATGGGTGCCTACTACACTTCATCACCCAGGAGCTCCTTTTGCAGACAACAATACAGGACAGGCTTGAAAGTAGCTACCAGAAGCAGCAGTACTCCTATAACTACAGGTAGCATGAGGGTACACCAGGGGTCCCTACAGGAGCGACAACAACAGGGGCCGGGGGCAAAGGGGTTTTATGCCTCCAAATATTCGGCCATATTGGTTCTTCTCGACCTGTCTGCTGCATTCGATACGGTAAACCATGGGACTCTTCTGTCCAGGCTTGAAGAGGTGGGAGTGACGGGCACCTCTCTAGTGGTTACATTCTTATCTATCCAACAGACAACAAGCAATAGCCCTCCCCCCTTTTCGATCTAAGTTCTCTAATATACTGTATCATGTCCCACAGGGATCGGCAATAAGCCCTATCCTTTTAAACATTTATATGAGCCCCCTACCTGCAATCATAAGATCTCATAATGTCAACCTAGTTAATTATGCAGATGATACCCAGCTTATCCTGTCTTTAGAGGGTGAGCAATCGGTTTCTCTGATAGACTTTCATGCATGTCTGCAGGATATAGCAACTTGGCTCATGGAGAATTCCCTTCAATGTAATTGTGAGAATACAGAGATTTTCTATTGTGCAGCAGGAAGAATTCCCCCTACACTTCCAGCCAACTTCTTGCCAACTCCTGCCAGTGTCCAATTGACTCCCAATAACGCTGTACGCAATCTGGGAGTCATGTTTGACAACAAATTGACATTAGATAAACATGTCAACAAGACAGTTGGAAGTTGTTTCAGTCTGATCAGAACTTT
Organism: Triturus cristatus; assembly: GCF_964204655.1. Lineage (NCBI taxonomy): Eukaryota > Metazoa > Chordata > Amphibia > Caudata > Salamandridae > Triturus > Triturus cristatus. The sequence continues at coordinate 103,139,332 of NC_140587.1, forward strand.
CCGGAAAATGTTCCCGATGTTCTCCTTGGAGGCCAGAACGCTGATAGTCCGGAGTACTATCCTCGGCAGACTGGATTACTGCAATGCTCTGCTTTTGGATTCTCCACGATATCTGATTGAGAGATTGCAGAGAGTTCGAGGCATGTGGGCTGCTGAATTCATATCTGTGTATAGATCGCCGCCTAGTGTTGGGTCCGGATGATTGCACATTGTTGTCCTGGAAGAGTCTTCGAAGTATCATGAGATAGGTGACTCCTCCCCTGGACCACAGTGCGCATGGGCATCCTCTCCATCCTTAGATTGTTTTTTTCCGCCATTGGGTTCGGATGTGCTTATCTTAGCTCAAGTTAGGAAAATTCAGTTTAAGGCCAAAAGGCCTTTAGTTATCGTCGGTACTGTTCCCGTTCGGTATCGACTAGTTTCTTAGTGCTTTAGCACCTTCTTCCAGCTTTTCGGATCCATTTGGTCCGAACATCGACCTTCGATCGACGATGGAATCGAGGACTCCATTCAAAAGGTGTCCTTTATGCCACGCGAAATACCCACACATCGACGTCCACCCGGTATGCAACAAATGTCTCTCACCGGATCACGATGAGTCGAAATGTATGGCCTGCGCCCGGTTCCGATCGAAGAAGACTCTCCGGAATCGACGGGCAGCGAGATTGGAGGCGCAGCAATCGGCGCCTGCCCCGGCCAACATCTTTAGCACCGAAGACGAGGACGCCGAGAGCGTGGAAGACGTAGACTCCAGCCCCGCTTCCGAACACGACTCCCGATCGGAAGACGACGACGAGGTGATCTTTCAGAGAGAAGAAGTCGTCGAAGAGGTAGGAGACTACGATGAGGCCTTTGGGGCCGAGGAAGATACCTCCAGCGAGGAGCTAGACCAACCCGTCGATACGGAGGCCGATAACATACGCCATCATGAGGCTCAGGTCGAGGGATCGCCTTCGGGCCTTACCCAAGATCAATCTCGCGGTTCTTCGGCCCCGCCTTCAGGCCCGGCCTCGAACATTTCGCAAGAGCCATTATTATCGAAGACGACTGGATTCCCTTCAGCGAAACCGAAACCATCCATCGCACCAGTTCCATTTGAAACAGAAAGTGAAACTGGTTGTGATCGGCTCGAAGCCCTCCACTCCTTCGACGCCGGCAAAGGCCATCGGCTCCGACCGCGCAAAAAGGGATTTCGGTGCCGAGCTCACCGCAGCGGATACGGGTGCCGATCCAAAGAAGAAGGCCCTCGGTCCCCACAAGGCGCCTCAGCCTCTGGCACCGAAGACATCGGCCCAAACCACCAAAGTCAAGGTGGCCACCCCGTCTGCGTCGACGTCGAAGACGGCGGCGCCTGCCAAGTCATCGACTCCAACGAGCGTCGATACCTCCCTTCGGATCGATGACCCCATGACTGCAAAGAAGTCGGGTGCCGCTTCGACGCCTACCTCCAAGGTGCCGACCGATTCCAAAGAGCCATCTGCGTTCACCGTGCAACAGGTCTCGGCATTGTTGCAACGCATCAGAGAACGGGCAGCCCTCCACTCTACGTCGGGTCCCGACACGCACAAGGCTTCGAAAGCACCCTCGGCGCCGACCAAAATCACGTTTGGGTTGCCGCCGCCCACGGCGCCGAAACTGTTCGAGATTCGGACACGTGTCCGCCAGACACAGTCCCCATCCACTGGACAAACAGATTTCGAGCCTTCACAGCCACAATTTATCGACGCCAACACTGGTAGGTTGATGCTCCGCAAGCGGAAAATCACGCCAGAGAGGGGATTGGACTCCTACAAAATTCCTCTCAAACACAAATTGCCGGCAGGGTCAGAGCCAGTGCTTCATGAACACTTTCAACCCTTCCATCAGGATCCACCGTCCTTTTCTCCTACGCCTTCAGAGGCAGACGCAGTAGAGGACTATGTAGGGGATGATACCACCTACCCGGGGGATATCGATCCTGATGATCACCTGCAAGACCCAGATCAGGCTTGGGATGACCCCACAGACCAGGGTACCGCGCCAGATACCCATGACACGCAGCTTTATAACATAAAGACATCTCCCACAGAGGACACTGCTGCCTTTAATGCCCTCAGTAGAACTCCATTCTGACACTGTCGAAGAAGACTTCTTGGTGGACACTTTCGCCTCTTCCGAAAGAACTGTCAAAACTCTGCCCATGTTAAAAGGAGTTCTCAAACCTGCAAAAGACATTTTTAAAGAAACAACCAGGGCACGGGTGCTAAACCCCAGGATTGAAAAAAAAATACAAGCCTGCACCCGGAGACCCTATGTACATTAGGGGTCAGTTACCTCTGGACTCCATGGTGGTTGCTAATGCTCGAAAAAGAGCCCACTCACAAACAACAGGAGATGCTCCTCCCCCAGACAAGGAGTCCAAAGTGCTGGAGACATCAGGCAAACGGATTGCAGCGCAAGCAGCAAACATCTGGCGCATTGCCAACACACAGGCACTCCTGGCCCGTTATGATAAGTCCCACTACGACACACTAGAATCATTTCTCCAACATTTGCCAGATGAATATAAAGATGCAGCGGAGCTCCTCATCAGAGAGGGACAACTCCTTACCAATGCATCCATCAAGTGCGCACTGGATGCAGCCGACACAGCGGCGAGGGCAATCAACACAAGCGTCATGTTGAGAAGGCACACATGGTTGAGAATCTCAGGCTTCAAGCCGGAGATTCAGAACAATATCTTAAATCAACCGGTCAACCCAGACTATTTATTTAGCCCTGAAGTTGACACTACCCTCGAAAAAATTAAAAAAGACACTGACACTGCGAAATCAATGGGGGCTCTGCAGACGCAGCAGTTTCGTAGTGGCTCCTTTCGTCGCCCCAGGAATAGAGGAGCAGCTAGAGGTCAGGGGTCACAGCAGCAGTACACTAAAGGAGGCACACAAAGTACCTATGATAAAACCAACAGTGGTGGATATCGTGGCTCCAGCACCAAGGGCAGAGGACGTGGTTACGGCAACACCAGGTCCTCCCCCAAAAACAAACCGTGTCGCCCTCTCCCTGCCCCCCGACCACATAACACCTGTCGGGGGGAGACTCCAATGGTTCCTGTCAGCGTGGAAAACCATCACCACAGACAGGTGGGTCAGGGACATTATCCAGCACGGTTACTGTCTCGAATTAACGTCCACTCCGCCCAACATACCGCCAAAGCACCGTCCTATGTCCGTAGAGCACTTGGCATTATTGCAGCAGGAAGTGCTAAGTATGCTGCAAAAAGGTGCAATAGAGGTCGTGCCCGTCAACCAGCAGGGGACAGGGGTGTACTCTGTACTTCTTGATCCCAAAAAAGGACGGGTCGCTCAGACCTATACTAGACCTGAGACCCCTCAACCAATACATTCTCTCAGAGCATTTTCATATGCTCACCCTACAGCAGGTTCTCCCGCTACTCACTCAGGGAGACTTCCTAGCCACACTGGACCTAAAAGATGCGTATTTCCACATACCCATACACCCATCACACGGGAAATATCTCAGGTTCACTATTCAGGGACATCACTATCAATTCAAAGTTCTCCCCTTCGGAGTAACAGCACCCAGGGTCTTTACCAAGTGCCTAGCAACAGTGGCTGCACATCTACGGAGACAACACATTCACGTCTTCCCTTACCTGGACGACTGGCTTATTCAGGCAAAGTCGGCCCAGCAATGTGCCAGCCACATGTCCCTTACCATTCACCTTCTTCACAGTCTGGGATTCTCACTAAATTACCCAAAATCACATCTCCAACCCGCACACGTACGACAGTACCTGGGCGCGACCATAAACACTCTGGCAGCCACAGCTCAGCCAAATTTAGTGAGGATCAACAGCATGCAACTGCTGATCTCAAAGTTCAAACCTCAACACTCCCTTCCTGCGCGAGTGTTCATGCAGTTGATAGGCATGATGGCCTCCTGCATTTTCATAGTCCTGCACGCAAGACTACATATGCGCCCGCTTCAGGAGTGCTTGGCACGTCAATGGAACCAGGCTCACGGGCAATTAAAAGACCTAGTGTTGGTGAGCGGTCGGGCATACAACTCTCTACATTGGTGGAATCCACAAAACCTTTGCAAGGGCCAACAGCGGACGCCTCTCTCCAGGATTGGGGAGCTCATGTACTCACTTACACAGTGAAGGGACTATGGACAACGCAACAGAAGAAGATGCACATCAACGTTCTGGAACTGATGGCAATCTTCCTAGCCATGAAGGCATTCAAAGTACACTTGTGCAACAAAGTCGTGTTGATGCGGACGGACAACATGACTGCCATGTACTACATACAGAAGCAGGGAGGAACACACTCTCCACAGTTGTCTCATCTGGCTCAGAGCATGTGGAAGTGGGCCATTCAGAGGAACATATTCCTCATGGCGGAACACCTCCCCGGCAAGGACAACCAGATGGCGGATCTGCTCAGCAGACACAGCCACCAGATGCACGAGTGGGAGCTACATCCGTCAGTTCTCCAACCGTACTTACAACAGTGGGGTCATCCAGAGATAGACCTATTCGCCACAAACGAAAACACAAAATGCCAAAGCTTTGCCGCCAGGTTCCCACATCCACAGGGCAATGCGATATGGATGAACTGGTCCGGCAGATTTGCGTACACTTTTCCCCCTGCGCCATTAATACCGCTGGTGGCACGCAAACTGCGACAACACTCACTGACACTCATCCTAGTTGCTCCCACATGGGCGCGCCAACCATGGTACACCACCTTTCTAGAACTTTCCGTGGTGCTGCGGATCAAACCCGCACTTTTAACGCAGAACCATGGCGAAATTCAGCACCCAGATCCGCAACAGCTGAACCTGGCAATCTGGCTCCTGAAGTCTTAGAGTTTGGCTACCTAAACCTGCCACCTGGCTGTATGGAGATCATCAAGGAGGCCAGGAGACCCACTACCAGAGCTTGCTATGCGGCTAAATGGAAGAGGTTTGTCATTTACTGCAACAACGATGACATTAACCCGCTGGACGCATCCATTCAAAACATCATCTGTTACCTCCTACACCTATACCGATGCAATCTGGCATACAACTCAACACGTATCCATTTAACCGCGATAGCAGCCTATCTCCAAAACAGGCAGCACCTGTCTTTATTCAGAGTGCCTGCCATCAGAGCCTTCTTGGAGGGACTCAAACGAGTAATCCCCCCAAGACACCCACCGGCACCGGTGTGGAACCTCAATTTGGTCCTCACCAGATTAATGGGTCCACCCTTTGAACCTCTCCATTCATGTGAGATTCAATTCCTCACCTGGAAAGTAGCTTTCCTAGTAGCAATCACTTTGTTAAAAAGAGTTAGTGAACTCCAGGCACTAACCATTCAAGAGCCATTCATACAGGTTCACGCAAACAGGGTTGTACTACGTACCAACCCTAAATTCATGCCCAAAGTGATATCGCAGTTCCACATGAATCAAACTATTGAACTGCCTGTTTTCTTTCAAAATCCACAGAATGTCGCAGAGAGAATGCTCCATACACTAGATGTAAAGAGGGCCCTCATGTACTATATAGACAGAACTAAGGACTTTAGGAAAACAAAACAACTTTTCGTTGCCTTTTCTCCACAACACAAGGGCAACGCCATTTCCAAAGCAGGTATAGCCAGATGGATTGTTAAATGTATTCAAATTTGCTATCAAAAAGCTAAACGCACATTGACGATTCCCCCACGAGCCCACTCAAGACGAAAGTTAGGGGCGTCCATGGCTTTCCTAGGAAACATTCCTTTACAGGAAATATGTAGAGCAGCCACATGGTCCACTATACATACATTTACCAAACACTACTGTGTAGATGTACACTCAAAACAGCAGGCAGCTGTAGGACAGGCTGTTCTCAAAACTCTTTTTCAGTCTGCTGCAGCTGGCACGGGTAGCCGCCGCTAATGGAGGTACTGCTATGTATTCTATGCACAGATATGATTTCAGCAGCCCACATGCCTCGAACTGAATATGCTACTTACCAGTATGCATCTGTTCTTGGCATGTAGGGCTGCTGACATTCATATCGCCCACCCTCCTCCCCGGCGCCTGTAGCGGCTGCAGCACTCAGAATTACTGTATGGCATGATCATCACTTACTGTATCTAGTCCATCACTGCCACAATGGCGAAAAACAATCTAAGGATGGAGAGGATGCCCATGCGCACTGTGGTCCAGGGGAGGAGTCACCTATCTCGTGATACTTCGAAGACTCTTCCAGGACAACAATGTGCAATCATCCGGACCAAACACTAGGCGGCGATCTATGCACAGATATGAATGTCAGCAGCCCTACATGCCAAGAACAGATGCATACTGGTAAGTAGCATATTCAATACAGACCATGGCCGCAAAAACAGCATTAGGACGACCACGCTGTTCCTCTGCCTCCCTGGCACTCTCTGATTTGCATTGGCTGCCAGTTTCGCAGAGAATACAATTCAAGAATTTATGCATTATGTTCAAGGCCCTGCATGGACATGGACCTAAATCCCTGCAAGAAAAATGTACTTGGTATGCTCCCCCTCCCCTCGGATGCTTTGCTCCTCTTCGGCAAATCTGGTGATGGTGCATAGAGTCAAGAAAGTTAAATCAGGAGGCCAGGCTTTCTGCATGGCAGCCCCCCGCCTCTCTAATAAACTTCCATTGGATATTAGACATATAGATAACATTCTGCAGTTCAGAAAAAATATAAAAACCTGGCTCTATCCCCGGGTCTGCTCTCCATCTCCCTGCTAATTCCGTCTACCAGGGGCTATAGTTCTTTCCACACTCAGTTAGCATCTTAACATAGCGCCAGGTTACCCGTAGGTTGTCAGCTGCGCTTTATAAGCAACTGTAATAATAATAATATTGACTTGTCGTCCCCCATTGCCAATATCACACTTGTTAGGGGAGACTGCATGTTTTCTTCTCTCGCTGACAGGAAATCACATTAGACGAAGTAAGTGTTCGCTGTGGTTCTCCACGGCTACTGCTTAGAACTTCTCACTCCCCTCCCAGCACCCCACCTCACACCCACGACCACAGCAGCGACCATCTCATCCTTCTACTCGAAGAGGTACAAGTGCTTCTCCATAAAGCGACCATAGAGCCACTGTTCTCTCGCCAGTGGGGCAATAGGGTCTACTTTCTTTATTTCCGCCATCCCCAAGAAGCATGACACTCCCAGACCCATCTTGGACTTCAGACCCCTAAATAGCTAATCCTGTTAGAACATGTTCATATGGTCACACTCCAGGATGTAATTCCTCTGCTGTAAAACTGTGATTACATGGCAGCACTAGACCTCAAGGATGTCTCCTTTCACATCCCCGTCCATTGCACCCATAGGCGATGCCTCCGTTTAATGGTAAGTGATTATCGCTACCACTTGAAGGTACTCCTCTTTGGCGTCACCACTGCTCAAACGGTCTTCACAAAGTTACTAGCTGTAGTGGCTGCCCACCTGAGAAGTGGGCAGGGAGTAACTACTTTTCCCTCTACCTCTACAATTGACTGATCAAGAGCATAACCAAGCAATACTGTCCAGCAGACACCCAGACTACCATCTCACTCCTACACAGCCATGTGCTACCTACAGAAATATTACGGTACCCACTCCCCTTGTCATGACTTGCACCGAAGACATGGCATTTTACAATCCACCACCGTATTCTTCGCATGACGGAATACCTCCAAGTGGTGGACAACAACCTAGCCGACCTCCTCAGTAGGGACGCACCCACATGTGGGAAATCCACCCTCAAGTCCTATGCCGCTGTTTTCAATGTTGGGGCACGCCACTTATAGACCTGTTTGCTACCCCCAACAATGCAAAACGGCCAAACTTCACCTCCAGGTACCCTTACCCACAGTCCATGTGCAATGCTGTGTGAATGAATTGGTCAAGGATCTTTGACTACGCTTTTCCGACACTCCCACCCCTTCAATTCATGGTCTGGAACAGGCAGACCACTTCTCAGACCCTCATCCTCACAGCCCCCATCTTGGCAAGATAACCCTGGTACTTGGCACTCCTTGAGAGGTCAGTCCACCCCCACAAGAAGCTCTCCAACAGGTATGACCTCACCAGAGGTCCGGGCCAAATCAGACATCTTTACCCCAAACTGCTTACTCTAGCAATCTGGCTCATGAAGTTCTAGAGTTTGGCTACCTACAACTCCCTCAAGATTGAATGGACATCCTGGGGGAGTCGCGCAGGTCTACCACACAAGCCTGCTATGCAGCAAAGTGTAAGAGATTTGTACGTTATTGCATTATTAAACATCTGGATCCCCTGAAACCTGTTGTCTAGGATTTCATCGGTTATTTGTTTCCCCTGCAAAAGTAAGGACTTATCTGCACTTCAGTACGGCTCCATTTAGCCACATAAACGCTTAAATGCAACACAGGAACATTCCTCCCTCTTTTGCATATCAGTATTTACATCCTTCATAGGCGGCCTCAAGAGGGTCAGCCCCTTAGATTTTCTGTCTGCAAACTTATAGTTCTCAGTAGAATCATCAGACCACCTTCTTAGCATTTGCACTCTTGCCTTCTACAGTAGCATTCCTGAAAGGTAGCTTTTCTTGTAGCTATAACATCTCTCAGACCTTTTAGTGTGCTGAAAGCCATCACACTACACAAACCCTTAAGTCAGTTCATATCCAAAAAAAGCATCGCCAAATAGATAGTTAAAGGCATCCATAACTCTAAAAAAGCTCTGTTACCTCTAGGTCACACTTTACACACTAGAAGACCGCAACCATTGCTTACTTTGGGAAAAATGCTATTAGCTGATATATACCTAGTCAACCCCATGCACATTCACTAAACATTATTGTGAGAACATTTTGGCCAGACAAGTTTCCTGAGGAGCTGCGGTTGGCCAGAGAGACCTCAATATTCTATTGCAGAAATCTGAATCATCCACATGCGAGCTGCCGCATGTAGGTGAATACTGCTTTACAGTTTCTTAGTAGAACGTGTGTCTCCAGTAACAGGATTCGAACAGAAAATGTTACCCTGTACGCATCTGTTCGGTGCCTGTAGTTTCACATAAACCCGGCATCTTCCTAGGAATTGTGTGGGTCGATTACAGATTTCGGCCTTTACTAAATAGCCTTCTCTCCTGATGCAAATGTACAACATATTTTCTCTACTGGGCACTCCATTCTACACCCATCAGCTTCGTGAAGAACAATTGAACAATGGCGTCTGTGTCTCTGCGCTTTGCCAACTTAGGGGGCAGCACACTACATCTTGTGCATCACAAGACTTTCTTTGAAGAAAAACAACTTGTAATCGTCCGAGCCCAAGACTAAATGGTAGTAGTATGAAGCATATGTGAATGTACACCACGACAGACTATAAACAGATGCTTAGAGTGTAACTAATATTTCTTTACTGGGAGTGTGTCCAAAATGGTGGATGGGGGTGAGCAGATGAGCTCAGCCACCACTTTTGGCTCGACCGCCCATTTAAATACTTTCCAGTGGCACATAGATGTATATGGCCCGCCACAACTGGAGCGGAAGGCTATGCCATGACAGGCTCTAGTTGTGAATTGCCCGGGGAGGACAGGGCCTCTGCGCAAGCAGAGTGTTGCAGCCTTTTGCAAATGGTTGCTGTAGGGGCAGGGGGCATTTGAGATGACGGTCCACTGAGAGACAAGCTCACCCCTGACTTGAAGAGATGAGTGGTGCGGTGCTGCCTGGAAGTGTTGAGATGGCAGCTTTTGCGGAAGAGCGCGAGAGGCTGTGTTGGGCCTAGCACGCTCATCAAGCGTGCTTGGAGGAGGGGAAAGCAGCGAGGGGACTGTGGGAAGAGCCCGCTCTCAATCAGTTAGTGGTGACAAGAACTCATTGTGAGCCTAGTGCATGAAGGAGGATGACCATGTCCAATATAGGGCTAAAGCTCCTATCCTCGCCTCCTCTCCTCCCTGAGGGGCTGGCAGTGACAGACTACAGCCTGCCTAGAGTGGCATATTGAGATGCAAACCTGAGAGCTCATATCCCTTTCCTGTATGCCCTCTAAAAATAAGTCCTTCTTTGGTAGACTTCTAGCTTAAATAGATAAATCCAAAGAGTGGCCAGACACCACAGACAAACATACGCTGATGTCTGCCCCAGGGCGCAGATCCCCCAAATGCTGCAATGTCCCTCACAAAATCTTCCCCATCGAGTCTGATCGTGAACTCCAATCCCTGTCTATGTGTGTGACTGACAGACGTTAAAGCCTGTCCACAAGACGAAACATATGACCTGGCCTGCGGATGGTAAAGCCTTTTAGACTTTCACTAAACCGGACATAAATAGTCTGAGCTTGGACTGACGCGCGGGGTGGTGGCCGGGAGCAAGGGGCTCGTAGAGGCATGAAGGTTACTTTGAGTACTGTTCTTGTGCTCATCCCCTCTGTAAAGACAGCATGGAAAGTTTGCTGGCTCAATGCCAATATGTCAAACAGGCAGGAAATGACTCAAACACAGCAGCGGCAGAACCAGTTGGACTCCCTGCTTCACTGGTTTGGGGCAAGAGAGGTTGTCTATGTCCGAACCAGGAAATAAAATATGGATATGAAGCTATAAAGGTTTTCTATGATTGTTTAACAAATTGTAACACAAAGTGGAGGGCAGTGGTGTGATGGGAGGGAGACAGGCAGGAGAAAGATCAAGTCCAATCTTCGAGGGAGTACACCAATCGTGATGCACCCACAAAAGCAGTCAATTGCTCTACCATATACTTATGGTTAAAGTCCGGACACTTGGTGCAGAGGGGCAATCTGAAAGAGTCTTGGAAACATGTCGACCTTGTTTACCTCCAGGGAACCCACCTCTTGAGAGGCGATCAGGGTAGGATGAATCATAAGATGTATCCCAAGCATATCATTCCTTTGCTGCCACCAAACAAAGTTGGATAGAGATATTCATAAAACACAATCTCCCACTAACCCTTAATGAAGCTAAAGTTGATATAGAAAATCGCTACTTACTCAGTATAGGCATACTGTGTGGCCGTTTACTGACACTTGCTACAGTCAATGTCGCTAATGCTGTACAAGAAATGTATAAATACACTGAAGGGAGTTGCAAAAGGTGACCTCATCCTCTCAGGAGACCTCACCTTAGTATGGGACCAGAGAGTGATAGTCCATCAAGAAGAATTTGGCGGGCTGGTGCCTTCTTTAAAGAAAGCATTGAAACAGATGGGCTTAAGAGACACATAGAATACACATACTGCTCCCACATACACTGCTTACACTCACCCCAGGACTATGTTATTGTCAGCAGTGTCCTCATGGCCAGAGTACATACAGTGTAGATTGGCATACTAGCGGTCTCTGATCATTTCCCAATGCACATAGACATAAATATGGAAACTAAACCCTGCCGTTACTCATGGAGTATACACCCCTCACTTTTACGGCATCCAATTGCGTTTAAGAAGGTTAATAGCCAGCGAATGGATGACTATTTCAGTCTGAGTGAAGACCAGGAAAATCCTCGGAGGCTTTTAAAGCAGTAATACTTTGCAATATTGACACACATTAAACTCCTGCGCAAAATAGAAATACAATAATTGAAAGAGAGGGAAAAACTTACCCGCCCTTCTGTGCAACTAAACCATAAACCCATTGCTGCTTAAGGTCAATTATAAATCTACCACACAATAATTCCAAATTCGCAATATTCCACCTAAAAAGGCAAGAATACTATGAGATAAGAAGGAACGAGTATATGTCAAAGAAATGCATTCCAAGTCTGGAATGATACTAATTGACGATGATAAAAAAGGTAACAAATGTATAGATGTCTATGCCTCATTACATACCACCTACCATTGGAGCTGCAGTGGTATAGGGAAAACATTGAACTCTCCAACTTCACCCAAATTCAGGAAGAATTACCTAAAACTCATTTACAACAAGAAGTAAACACTGCAATAAAAACCCTAAAAAATGTATAAAGTTCCAGGATTTCACAGCGGCACTTCCTTGTTTGTGAGTGCCCCAGTCAGTAGAACACTTGGGGTCTGAATGAGGTTGCGGAAAAGAGAGGATTGACGTCCCTCCCCCTCGACCCCCCATTCACTACAATGAAGATTTTACATCTGCAGTGAGAGAAACAAACTCTGTGACTGGGAGGGTGTAAAATTATTTCTGACATGTATCACAAAAAAAACTCCCTAAACCTTGGAGCAATGAAAAAAAGAATTCTACATAGATGAACAAAAACAGCTAAGATATGCACAAATTAATCGGGAGACAAATCTCACACAAGCAGTGGGGCCATCCGAGGATATGTATGCCTTCTCTGCGTCCACCGAAAGATCGCCCCAAACTCATGCACTTTTAGAAGTTGGTTATTAATATCCTCAAGAAGATTCTGTGTTATTAACTCAACCCCCCCTCCCCCCTCCATCCCCCCCCCCCCCTCCCCACACACACACACTCTCAACAATGCTACTGGTTCTGAAGACTGAGGGGCAATAACAAACCAGGAATGGGTCATAACTTTGCCATGACAGGGACTGGCAACATTTACCATAGCGTTTAACTGCAAGAAGACTGCCACACCACCAATCTCCCTGGGTATCATAGAATCTGCAATGCAATGGCCATGGGGCTCTGTGCGATACTTAAGGGAACTCGGACTATAGGGAAGGATGATTTCTGTGAATGCACTGAATCCACCCCAACACAGGGTCCTTTAGAGATGTGGGGGCTCTACTGCCGGGATGTAAACATATGGTCTTGATGAGGTGGGGGAGGTACAGTTGCTCTGTTCTGTACCTTTGTTTTTTTTTTTCTTTCAATTTTCGGTCTAAAAGCGAGTGAAATAAAGACACTTGAGTGATAGTCTGTTAAGGTGTATCTGTCTGGGGAGCTAAGTTTTGAATTAATGCAGATAAATTGTTATAAGTGTCATAATTTTTATATATATCCAAGATGTATGTTGTGTTTTTTATGACCTCTTAGCACCAATGTTGACACATTGATAATTTTATTTCCTCCTTTAGATTTGAAAAGAATTTGGGATAATATCAACAAAATATGTGAGCGGTCTTGTGTAGACTTCTTTCTGCCTGAATTCGATGCCTCTGCGGCAAATCTGTCCACAGAGAAAGACGGTTTGGAGGACAAGGAGCCGTCCAGTTTCAAAGGAAGATGCAAGATTGTACAAATTGAGAAAGAAGTCCTCCCGTACCTCAATACTATCGAGGTGTGAGAGCTCTGCTCTGCCATTGTATTACTTGTGTGATTGCTTGAGTTTGAAAGCAAGAATAGCACGTTTGTGTAAAGTTCATCATAACCTTTCTGTTTTGAGGGGCCTTGTTTGATCAGTTGTCAAATAGATCTTCACAGCAGGGGCCACAAATCCAGATTTTAAGCCCTGCCCATTCCTCAGATGTGTAGGAGAAGTAACCATGAAACCCATTTGTGCAAAAGGCAGATCAAACCTCCCAATTGTATCATAATGTGATAATCTGTGTTCATTGTTGTATAAATGGATTATGCGTTGCATGCATGTGTTGCATGCATTACCGCTTGTGCTTTCCACTCTTTACCAAATTATGTGTACTTTATTTTCGGAGTTTGATTTAGTGTAGGGAACCATTATGTTGTGTAGAAAGCTATTGTGCATTGTAGAGAAGTATCTTGTGATCACTCATACTAAATAGTAGAAATTTAGATGCAGGCTCAGAGATTAAATTCACCATTTTCTGCAGAAACCTCAGGCCACTCAGCAGTTTATCAGGCCCATGAAGGAGATGGATTGGGTAAAGGCAGACCATGTTCCTTGTTCCTGTCCTTCGCTTCTATTTAATAAAAACCCCTCTGACCTCTTGCATGTTTTTGCCTAGCTAAATACTGTGTGGGGTCGATCCGCTGTTCCGCTGTGTTCCTCCAGAGGAGGGGTAGGAGATCAATTCATACCAGTGGGTCTTGCAGGGATTACACTATGCATAAGCCTACCATTTCTGGAGACGCCCTTCACTCGACACTTCTTGCAAACACTTGTATTTTCTGTTATCACAGAGGGAAAAGTCTTTACTGTCTGCACCCCCCCCCCCCCCTCCCCCAGGAAAAAGGCTATTACAACTGTCATTGGATCTTTGCTTTGTAACAAATTTATAATGCAGGAGAGGATCAAATCATTGACTTTGAGACAAGTTCTTTTGACCTTACAGAAGCATGGTTGGTTAGTCTACCAAGATCTCGAAAGTTCACAGCGGGGATCTTGATTTCCAGTTTCAAGGGGCTGCTTTTACTCTAATTGACTGGTGTTTGCAAAGATCATGGTTTATCAAGGCCAGTTCGACTTCTGCGCTGAAGAGAAGCCTACCTGTTAAAATCACCCAGTACCCACAGTTTTGGTGCCTGGTGTACCACACATTCTGTTGAAGAATCAAACAGTTTGTATTCCAGTCTGAAATTTGCCTAAACAAGAAGGGTATTAATATTAGCACTTTCAAATGTTACATTGCGTTGCTTATATTTGTCCAAGCTGAACAACTTTTTTTATGTTGCTGATTGTTAGTATTTTCCATGAATTATTATAAAATAAGTTCCCTATGAAGCCTTTTATTGCATACCAGCACAAGAATTCAATCTAGTTTAAACTTTCTAATGGTCTGTACATTTAAACCATTTCGTTCTTGTGATGTAAAATCCCTTTCTTCAAAGCTGTTTTTTTAGTAGTCATACTTCAGCAAAAAGAATTATTGTTTTTTCTGATCATTCTCTTTATACTATTTGTCAGTAGGGTAAGACAGCCTTTCAGGAGAAGCCATTCCCGCCAAAAGTGGTTTCTGAGTTTCATGTCCCAGACTCTCTCTTCCAGCTTCCTTTCCTCCACTTCATTGCTGATAAAGGTTTCATAGATAAGGCAAAAAAAGGGGTCTTTTAATGTGTATATCCTGTGTACAACTGAGTTTCATGAGAATGGCTATCTGATTATCTTTTGTTTTCAGTCAGTCCAAAAATAGGCTTTACAATGCAGACAATTTCATGATGAACCTATTTGGCAGTGAAACATTCTCATGAGTTGACTGAAAAATCTCCTTGTGAGGTCCTTAGCGTTGATTACTTAAGCGGTATAGCTCCTTCCTTCGCACTGTTGAGGGTGTTCCAATGCAATCTATTTGCCATGTTCATGCTGCAAATTAGGCCTATTTTAAATATTCATGAGTGGCTTGTTTCCCGACCAGGGCGACAGGATAAATTACTTCATCTCTTAAGGGCGGTACCGCCCCCAAGTTTAGAAATGTCTGCTGGCCTATCTGACTTCTTTAGCTTTGACAGGAAATGTTACAGCGGTTCCTATCAATCCATTTTAAGTTTAAAGGTCAACATGACGGAGTCGTACAGCAAACTTCAAAGTGGGATTTTCTTCTTTTTTTTTTTTAATGAAAAAACAGTGCCCTCCTAGCCATGGGTGTTCCCTCCCATGGCAAGGGGAGCATTGAACACTTCTCAATGCTCCTTACCACCAGGTTTTCCTGGCAGTGATGGGCACTGAAAATCAAATGTATGTCTGCCCATCTGAGTTAGGTGGGTGGACCTATAGCCAAGCCTCCGTCAGCCCTACTTCATCAGAGGGGTTTACCACTGTGGAGACTGAGTAGTCTCTGCCGTTGTCCGACATACAATTTTCCCGATTCTAAATTGGACAGGGAGAATCATGTTTGTGGGGGAAGGTACTCCGTCTCCATGAACATTTAAATAGGCTCCTTAATCTCCTCTTTAGTCTTTCTCAAAACAATAGTGCTATGGTTCGGGGTGCTGGCTTTCAGTCAAATCTTCAAAAGCGCAGAAAGGCTTTTGAGTCAGTGGATGTTTCTCTGGTGTACCCTTCGCCTTTCGGGCCTTGTATTGGGACTCATCCCATGGTTTTCAAGCCTCCTTTAAACCAGAACTTGTCCTAAATCAGCAAATGTTTAGGCTCATTCTGACATTTTTCTGAGTTACTTATCAACCTTACGGTGGCATTCTTCCTAAGGCGCCTTAATGCCCATTGCAAAATAAGAGTGCATTAGTGCATCCTTAACCTGAGATCAGGGCTAAGATGCACTCTGATTCCACCCTACCCTATGAAGTAGCCATCAGAATGTATGAACAAAGCTTTTAGCGGTTGGAGCCTATTGACTACTTGCACTATCTCCATAACTGATGTCAGTGAGGAATGTGTTAAGAGACTACTGGTGTCTCAGAAATTACATACCTTTCTATAGAGACGGGTATTGTAAAGACGTAATATGTGCCTCACACAACAATGCAAGAAGTCTGCACAATCAGTGAAACTGCCTCAGGTGAATGTCATCTTCTGTAGTAGGGGATCTCTGTGTATAGTCATAATCTAGTGAATAGTCCCGCCCATGTGCGCGGACCCCGGAGCAATAAAAAATAATCTCTAAAAGGTGACAAATCATGCAGACCTGCATACACCTTTAAGAGAGAATTTAATTTAAAGACAGATAATGCAGCCTATACCCACAGGCTACACTGTCCAGTACTTCAACTAGAATTCCACCAAAATCCACAAACAGCACTGCCTGTCCAGTTTTTCTCCACATAGGAAAAAACCCTGCCTCTACCAGCAAAAGCCTCTGGAATGATAGAGAGGAAGGAGTGGACAGACAAGCCCCATAGGCTGCCATTATGTGGCTTGGAACAGGATACTGTGCCTTTAAGAAAACTTTCCAGTTTTCCAGAACTTTTCCCAGAATGCCCAGCAGGTCCCATTTACTTTCAGTTCTTTTTTCCGGCTCCTGCTAGCAGGACCCTGGAGCATTGAGCTCTACCTTTTTCAAGGTTTTCATTGAGATTTTGGCAATTTTTGTCACTTTTTCTTGTGTTTAGTAGCTGGTACTGTCAACATGCCTGGCTTGTTCGACAAGTGCCCGGAATGTGGTCGAAAGAAGGCTAAAACTGACCCACACGAGGTGTGCATAGCTTGCCTTCCCCAGTCCCACGTGCCTGAAAGCTGTACCATCTGCCACTCGTTTTCAGCCAGAACCCTGAGGGACAGGATGAAGAGCAGGCTTCAAGCTCTGGAGGAGCGAAGACTGAAGGCACCAGGTGGGTCTGGAGGGGCTGATTTGGCCCATACTGAGGCCTCTGGGGGGCTCCCCAGGGGCAGGAAGACCAGTAAGCGCTCCCGCTCCCCGTCGACGTCGAGGGCGTCGACGGCGACGTCGAGGAGGATGACCACCGTCTGTTCGCCGTCTCCCCAGCGCTCTGGGGAGAAGCGGCGTCGACGATCGCCATCGAGGGACCTGAATAGGCCGCCGTCGACTACATCGGCGTCGTCGGCGACGA
Source organism: Triturus cristatus (assembly GCF_964204655.1). Taxonomy (NCBI): domain Eukaryota; kingdom Metazoa; phylum Chordata; class Amphibia; order Caudata; family Salamandridae; genus Triturus; species Triturus cristatus. The sequence goes on from NC_140587.1 coordinate 103,156,665, forward strand.
CGCCGTCTTCGGCTGCGTCCAGCGGTCGACGTCGAGAGAAGACCCGGCGTCGGCGTTCGGCGTCGAGGGATCGCAGCTCGCCGTCGATGAAGAGAAGGAGATCGCCGTCGAGGCGAAGATCGCCGTCGAGGCGAAGATCGCCGTCGAAGCGGAGATCGCCGTCGAGGCGAAGGTCGCCGTCGAGGCGGTGTCGCCGTCGAGGCGGAGGTCGCCGTCGAGGCGAAGGTCGCCGTCGAGACAAAAGTCGACGCCGAGGAAGAGATCGACGCCGAGAAGATCGCCGTCGAGGCACAGGTCGACGTCGAGGCACAGGTCGACGTCGAGGAAGAGAGAGTCGCCGGGATCGGTGTACTCAGTGGTGTATACCCCGCCTCGGAGGTCTCCGTCGCCTCCTCCTCTCCCACCTCTGCCACCGCCTCCTCCACCACCGCCACCTCCTCCACCACCGTCTCCACCGCCTCCTCCGCGGCCGCGGACTCTGTCTCCGCCACCCCGGCCTCTGTTGCTGCCAAGCACTCCTGCGGGACCGCCGCCGGTCCCCCCGAGGTCGGTTTCCCTTCCACGGTACCCGACTCCGCCGCAGGGGACCCCGAAGCCACGACGCCCACGGTCGCCTGGACCAGCGAGACCGGCGGACAGGCCTAAGCCGAAGAGGTCGCGCTCCCGCTCTCACAGGAGGCGACGATCGCGGAGCCGAGGGCGATCCTCGTCAGACTCTAGACGACGCCGCAGAAGGTATAGGTCCAGGTCGCGCTCCTCGGACAGGGACCTTTCCCCGACGCTGTCGGACTCCCCGGGGACTAGGGTGTCGCCGGTGGACGACTTGGTCTCGTTCCAGGAGGTGCTGTTGCGAGGGGCTGCGAAGCTGAATATCACGGTGACGGTTCCAACACCCACGACGTCCGTGATATTTGAGACGCTTCATAAAAGACACTTGTCTCGCCCCCTCCTGCCTCTCGTGCCTGGACTGGTGGAACCAGCCTTGGAACTGTTCCTCACTCCCGCAACAGCGAAGGCCGCTCCGTCCAGGCTCATGAAGAAATATAGGGCCCCGGAGTCGGATCCGTCATTCTTGAGAGGGGACCCGAAGCCGGATTCGGTTATCGTGACGGCGGCGAGAAAACAACATGCGACCGCCCCGGCCTCCACGGTGCCACCGGACAAGGAAAGCCGCTGGCTGGACTCTGCGGGCAGGAAGGTGTGTGGTACCGCCGCCACCACGATGAAGGCGGCGAGTGCAGGGGCGTTGTTGGGCCGTTACGACTGGGCCCTGTGGGAATCCCTGCAGCAATATGCGGACCTCCTGCCACGAGACAAGAAGGAGGACTTCTTGGAGACGGTGCGCGAAGGCATGCTGGTTTCTAACCAAACGATCAGCGCAGCAGCGGATATATCGCTATTGGCCGCCCACGCCTACTGTCATGGCGTCCACCAGCGGCGCCATTCCTGGTTGCGCCTGACGTCCCTCAAGCCGGAGGCGCAGCAGAGAGTGGCCAACCTGCCCTTCTCGGGGGAAACCCTGTTCGGGAAGCATGCGGACGATGAAATGGCCCGCATGAAGGCTGAAGCGGAAACCCTGACGGCCGTCGGGTTAGAGAAGGCCAAGAAAAAGAAACGACCGTTCCAGAGGAGGTTCGGGTCGTCGGGCCGAGGGCGTGGGCAGGGCTCGGGACAGCAGCAGCCACAACAGCAGCAGTTCCGCAAGCCCTTCCAGAAGCGCCAGAGGGGTAGAGGTGGCCAGCAGGCTACTACCACAAACAAGGGCCCGGCCGGGTCTCGGCCCTGAGCTGTTACTTCCCCCTCAACCGTTACCCACTCCAGTGGGGGGAAGCATTCGATTTTTTCCGGCAGAGTGGAGAAAAATTACTCAGGACAAGTGGGTGCTGAATATTGTTTGCAATGGATACAGTCTTCGGTTCATCAGCCCGCCTCCAGCGATTCCGCCGGTCAGCTCTCGCTTCCAGCTGAGGGAGCTCCAGGCGGAGGCAGACATCTTGTTGAGAAAAAAGGCGGTAGAAGAAGTACCTTTGTCTCAAAGGGGAAGAGGTCTGTACTCTCGGTTCTTCCTCGTTCGCAAGAAGGACAAGAACGAGTTCAGGCCCATTCTGGATTTGCGACAAGCAAACAAGTGGATTCGCAGAGAGAAGTTTCGCATGCTATCGTTGCACCAGATTTACCCTCAGCTGCAACGGGGAGACTGGCTCTGTGCCATAGATCTACAGGATGCGTACTTCCATGTGCCCATAGCACAGAAGCACAGGAAGTTCCTGCGATTCCAAGTCGGCGCCAATCACTATCAATACACAGTGCTGCCATTCGGGCTAAAGTCTGCTCCCAGGACTTTTTCGAAGTGCATGGCGGTGGTGGCGGCACACCTGCGGAGGAACAAGGTGTTTGTCTACCCGTATCTGGACGATTGGCTGATCAAGGCGTCATCCTTCGAGGAAGCGCAAGAACACTTCCGTTGGACGTGCGAGCTCTTGAACAAGCTGGGGTTACACGTCAACATGTCCAAATCGGTCCCATCTCCGGTACAGTGCATACAGTACCTGGGGGCCTCCATAGATACGCGGTCAGCAAGCGTGTCTCCTTCGGAGGAGAGACGGTTATCACTCCTTCGGAAGGCTCAGGACCTCAGGACTGCTCCATCGACGACTGTGAGGAAGGTGTCGTCTCTACTGGGATCGATGGCCTCCTGTATCTTCCTCACTCTGCACGCACGTCTACAGATGCGACCACTGCAGGAGTGCTTGGAGGATCAGTGGGATCAGAAGACAGGCTCTTGGGACGACAAGATCCGACTGTCTCTACATGCTCGTCAGTCTCTGAAGTGGTGGTGTTCGGCGGAAAACCTCCTCCAGGGGGTTCCCTTCCACAAGGCCATTCCCACGACGAATGTGGTGACGGATGCTTCTCTCCAGGGCTGGGGTGCGCATTCCGGGGACCTGCAGATTCAAGGGAAGTGGTCTCCTTTGGAATCGACGTACCACATCAATTTCCTGGAACTCAGAGCTGTCTTCCTGGCACTGAAGGCTTTCCTTCCGTCCTTCCAGACCAACTCGCTGCTGATACAGACGGACAATACAACCACGATGTATTACCTCAACAAGCAGGGGGGGTCGAGATCGCGCACTCTGTCGCAGGAGGCGCAGGCGATCTGGCGCTGGCTGCTGGCCCGAGGACTGACGATTACGGCCACGCATCTGCCAGGGGTGCAGAATGCTCAGGCGGACGCCTTGAGCAGGCTGATTCAGGAAAACCACGAATGGGTCATAAACGACGAAGTACTAGGAGAAGTCTTCGCAAGGTGGGGGACTCCAGACATAGATCTGTTCGCCACCGCCGAAAACAGCAAATGCCGAGACTTCGCATCCAGGTACTACCAGCGGGGGACGCTGGGGAATGCGCTATGGATCGATTGGTCGAACAGCTTTCTGTACGCTTTTCCACCCATTCCCCTGATTCCGGCGGTGCTCATCAAGCTGTCCCAGTCCAGGGCGCGGATGATCCTGATTGCCCCGGAGTGGCCCAGGCAGTGGTGGTTCACGGACCTTCTTCACCGGTCTCTCCTTCCTCACATGCGGTTGCCGTGCAGGCCGGACCTTCTCACGAAGTTCGGGGGGCGGATGGTGCACCCCAACCTCTCGTCTTTGAGTTTGGCGGCATGGCTCCTGAAATAGTGCAATATGGTCATCTGAATCTACCAGACGATTGTATGGACATTCTGAAGGAGTCTAAGCGACCTTCCACTAGGACATCCTATGCTTACAAGTGGAAGAGGTTCTGTATCTGGTGTAAGTCCAAGAACTTTGATCCGACAACATGTAAGGAAGATGTCATCCTTCCATACCTTTTGCATCTGGCGCAGTCTGGCCTTAATTTCCATTCCATTAAGGTTCATCTGGCTGCTTTGACTGCTTACAGGAAGTGCCCTTCACAGACGTCCTTCTTTCAGATTCCTGTGGTCAAGGATTTTTTGGAAGGCTTGAAGAAGGTGTTCCCTCCTGTCAGACTTCCCTCGCCTTCTTGGGACTTGAATGTGGTGCTGTCCAGACTGATGAGAGAGCCTTTTGAACCTATTCACAAGGCTTCATTGCAGCACCTATCCTGGAAGGCGGCGGTCCTAGTGGCCATTACATCGGCCCGCAGGGTGAGTGAACTTCAGGCATTATGTTGTCAAGAACCTTATACTGTGTTTCATGCTGCTAAGGTTGTGATGCGTACTCACCCTAAGTTCCTTCCTAAGGTTATCTCTGACTTTCATGTCAATCAGACCATAACTTTACCTACGTTCTTTCAGAATCCCTCTTCGCCAGCGGAAAGGGCTCTCCATTCCCTGGATGTCCGAAGGGTGTTGAAATTTTATCTGGATAAGACCAAGGATATTCGTAGGTCTGACCAATTGTTTGTTAATTATGGCTCAGTCAGGACTGGTCTTGCGACCTCTAAGCAGTCCATCTCTCGGTGGATTGTGTCCTGCATACAGTTGTGTTATCAAAAGGCTAATAAGACCTTAGGGGGTAAACCTAAGGCTCATTCCACCAGGGGCAAAGCTGCCACGACGGCTTTGCTGCGTAATGTTCCGATTGCGGAAATCTGTAAGGCGGCCACTTGGAAGTCGGTCCATACCTTTGCTGCGCATTACTGTCTGGACACGGATGCCAGGGCAGATGCTCAGGTTGGGCAGGCTTCGCTGCGAAATTTGTTCGCACAGTAGTGGTAGTGTCTTATGTGTTCTCCACCGCTTTTGTTGTGTGGGGATGGGCTTGCCATTCTATTCACTAGATTATGACTATACACAGAGATCCCCTACTACAGAAGGAGTAGTTTCTTTTCTGTAACTCCAGTTCTGTAGTAGGGGTATCTCTGTTATAGTCATAAGCGCCCGCCCTCCTCCCCGGTGGAGAGATACTTATTCATATGTAGAATGCTACAGGTCTGGCGTGCTACGCCTTCAAAAAGAACTGAAAGTAAATGGGACCTGCTGGGCATTCTGGGATACTGGGGAAAGTTCTGGAAAACTGGAAAGTTTTCTTAAAGGCACAGTATCCTGTTCCAAGCCACATAATGGCAGCCTATGGGGCTTGTCTGTCCACTCCTTCCTCTCTATCATTCCAGAGGCTTTTGCTGGTAGAGGCAGGGTTTTTTCCTATGTGGAGAAATACTGGACAGGCAGTGCTGTTTGTGGATTTTGGTGGAATTCTAGTTGAAGTACTGGACAGTGTAGCCTGTGGGTATAGGCTGCATTATCTGTCTTTAAATTAAATTCTCTCTTAAAGGTGTATGCAGGTCTGCATGATTTGTCACCTTTTAGAGATTATTTTTTATTGCTCCGGGGTCCGCGCACATGGGCGGGACTATTCACTAGATTATGACTATAACAGAGATACCCCTACTACAGAACTGGAGTTACAGAAAAGAAACTACTCCATCTTTACCATGGATACTGGATCCATTGCTCTGGCGTACATTTTGAAGTACTTTAACTTCACATTTGAGCTACTTTCAGTTGAGATATCTGGATTCGGAAAGTTTTTTTGTCAGCAGTACCTCTGCGCGTCGGAAGGTGGAGTCTGTCGGCGTTGTGGTCGCTGGGATGACGTAGCGGTAGCTACTTAGACGCCGCCCTCACGCTGACGTCAGTTCTTTTCTTTTTCCGCGCCAGCCAGCGCAGATCTGGAGAGAGCGGTACCTCCAGTCATTTTTTGACTGAACTTTTTGAGCGACTTTTGTCAATGTCTTTTGAGTCTTCGACTCCTGGTGCACATAAGGATGCCCAGCTTCAAGGCCTGCAGTTCCTGTATCCGACTGATGTCGGTTACGGATCCGCATTGTGTGTGACTCTTTTGCCTGGAGCGCGACCATGACCCCAAGTCGTGCTCCCACTGCCGGTCCATGGCTCCGAAGGCTTTGAGGAAGCGGTCCCGAAAGCTTTTGAGCACCGGCTCCACGCTGTTTGAGGTCCCGTTTGCGAGGGAGGTCGAGGAACCGGTCGCGGAGCCATCACCATTCGTCCAAGTCTTAGAAGTCTTCGCACTCGGGTCGGGTAAGTCGAAGCACAAAAAGAAGTCAAAGAAGCAACGTCGCTCTTTGACTTCTCCCTGTCGGTCGGCTGACGCAATGAAGGATGCGGGCGGTGCCCCTCACACGGCTCAGTGTGCAGAGCCCGAAGGTTCGTCTCTGTGGTTACCTCCCTTCCCGGGACCCGTAGCAACTCCTGGCCAGCTTCGTACGTTCTATGAGGCGATGCAGGCCATCTTCGGGCAGCCCGGCTCTGGCGGCCTGCCTTCGGCCCCCGCGGACTCAGTTGGGAGGTCAAGACCTTCTCTGCCGATGGCTCCGGCGTCGCAGGCCCCCACCCCCCTTGGATCAAGGCCTGGATACGGAACAGGGCCGGTTGACCTTATTACGCCTCCACCGGCGCCGCTTCCTCTGGCACCTATACCGTTACCGACGCCGGTCATGCTCCCGGCCTCCATCCTGATGTGGACACGGAGCCGGACCTGCGTTGTCAGACACCGGATCCGGCGCTGTAGGAAAGTAGGATCTGCCTCTTATGTTGCCCCCAGTTATTTTCAGATGTTTACACTGGTTTCTGGCTATAGTCTGGCTGGGACCCTGCTAATCTGGGCCCCAGCCTCTCTGTTCTCTCTAAACAACTTGGAGTGCATATTAGGTGCACTAGTGATTGGATACTGTGGTACCTTATGAGCCCCTAGTATATGGTACCTTAGGTACCAAGGGCATAGGTACTACACAGGCCTACCAGGGGCTGAAGCATATATTATGCCACCCCTGGGAAGCAGACTAAATCTGACTCCACAGGCCTGCTACTGCATCCTGGGTGAGGTGGTGCTAGCACTCCTCACTGAGATATAGGTTCACTATATCTCTCTCAGCACACAAATTTAAACCTATCAGTCACCCCTAAGGCAGGCCCTATCAATCATGAGGGCAGGGTGCTTGGTTTCCATGTGAGGGGGTGCCTCTGCCTGAGCAGGACCCCTCTGCAGCTCTGAGTCTATTCTCTCAGGCTGTTTGTGAATGCGGTCAAATCATATACTCTTAAGTACATTATAACCTCGCGGTTAATGCTAACTTTGGAATGGCTGCATCAAAACATGTCGTGTTTGGTGTCAAACGCTTTGGAATCATACCCCCACACCAGTAACTGGTGTGGGAGTATGATCCCACCCTTCTAGAGGGATAGACATGTACCTACTGTGGAAAAACAGTAGAATCCTGAAGAGCCCTGGCATCACAAAATGGATACCAGTCACAGACACTGGGCTGCCCTTCTGCTGATGACCGAAACTCGCAGTGGAGGAGGCCCAAAAATAGGTATCCGGTCACAGGGAGGTGTGACCACCTCCCAGACAGGGTTTAGTGTATTGGGGCTCGGTGGGTGCACTCCTAGAGTGCTTTGAAGTCCTGCACTGGGGGAGCAGTAAGCTCCTCTGTGCATACACCAGTTCAAACCGGCTCAGGGGCTACCTGCCCCTGCTCTGGCGTGAAACTGGACAAAGGGAAGTGGGTGTAGCCACCCACTCCCCTGACCCTCCCATAGGTGGGGTCATAGAGCTAGTCCCTCCCTTCCTTTCAGTATAAGTTAGGGAACCCTTGCCATTGCAAACTGGACACTCCTGGACGACGCTCTGAAGAAGAATCCCGGACCTTTGACGTTCCACTACCTCTGGAAGACGGTAGAATCTCCCTTGGAGTCAAGGAGTGACACCTCTGCTTGACAGGCACCAAAAACTGCAATCAACGGTCGCAAACTCCATCGCTCCCGCCGGAGTCCGGAGTCCCTGCAGCCCAGGAAGAGGATTTCCTGACTTCTCCAAGGCCATCGTGAGTCCCCAGCAACGCTGAGGCAAATGGACCTCACGAGTGACGAGGAACCGCAATCCCCGGGTACCGTGCACTATTTTCGAGTGCAACCCCTTCACGACGTTCTACGAACTTGTGCATTGGACCACGTGTGGTCCAAGCCTCCAGCAGGAATCCCTCTGAAGATCAGAGGCCTACCCCGTCCCGAGTGACCGTGGGCCCCTGTTGAGTGAATCCTCCTGACGCGTCTTCGCGATCCCTTGCCGGTTGGCTTGTGGGTCCCCAGAAGACTTTTCTACAATTCCAAAGGGCTCCCCTGGTTGCTCCAGGCCTGCCCTGACTTACCCTTGTTAGGTGAGTCCCTCAGACCTTGCTGGTCTGCACCGCTGACTTTTTATCCTTTCCACAAGACTTGCTGTTACCAAGGCTTGTTGGCTCCAATCTGGTCACCGACACCGCAGTAAGCTGTAGACTTCGTGGGACACGCCGAAACCAGCTCCTGGTCGTCGTCGACGCCTCATGGACCTCGTGGCTGAAGAGTCAAGACACCCGTGGATCACCTGAAATCACCCGACGACTGTGGGCATCCATCTTCCTTGCCCTGGGTCACTGCCAAGTGACTTTGAACACTGTCACCTCTGCTTTCAGGTCTTCCTTCTTCAGAATCCAGCCTTGGATTCCACCGGACACTTATCCTGTCTTCACAAGCAGCAAGTCTTCTTTGGCTCCCATTGAAAACGACGCTGCGACCCGACACCAAAAGACACCTATGCACCCGGCTTCCCTGGGTGAGGTAACTCCAGCACTACGGTGCTCCTGTGGGTTTTGGCTCTAGAACTACTTACCCTGTAAGGGACTTGCTTGTAGACTCTCCCGAAGAATCCTTAAACTCTAAATTTCCAAGCGCGACTTGCTCCATTGAAGTCAATAGGGATTCGCGGCTGTGTTCTCACACTGCATGCGTCTCCCGAGGGTCCTTTACGTAGCTACCTTGGGTGGTTTCGTGAGGCCCCAGCGCTTCTGAAGGCCCTAGGCCTTGTCCTCTCGCAAGTCGTTACCTCTAAGTCTCTTTTTTAGTATATGGTCTGGTACGCCCCTAGGACCCCAGCCATATTTGTGCTTAATTTATTGTGAAACGTTGATTTATGCATATGTTCCTGACTTCTAATCTCATAAAGAGATTAGCAGAGAGTTGTTAGTAATAAATACATATATATTTGATATATATACCTGTGTGGTGTCCTTTCATTTAGTAATTCAAGAGATTATAAGGTAAAACAAGCTGCTTTACATTCCTCTAAAGATTTAGCCTGAAGGCTGCTCTCCACAGCTACCACTAGGATAGCTTTCTTTAAAGGTTGTCTTAAACCTATTACCATAAGAGTCGAATTGTACAGGTGCAAGGTGTCCACTTTAACTAGTGAACAGCATATACCAGGCCAACTTCTCACAGGCGCCAAGAGGGATTTTTGTGCCTCTGTTTACACTTGGGGTCCCTTTTCGGGCCAGATTGGCACCCAGAGGAGGAGGACTGGGAGGGGTCAGGTGACCCTTTGACAGATCAGCTCGACAGGACTGGAGAGAGGAACTGGGGGATGCCAGTGGTCTAGACACTGCCCCTGACCTTGGCATGTTGTCTCCTCCTACCGTAGCTATGGAGGAGGGAGCGTCATACACAGTGGTGTTTCGTAGAGGGGCAGCGAGCTCTTCGGAGCCCCTGCTGCCGTTTAATGAGGCCCTTACTGACGTCCTTTTGGGCACATGGTCCAGGCCCAACACGGGGACTCCGGTGGATAGGATGATTGCCCGACGCCATCACTGGCCTCCGGGCGACCCCACTTTCCACTCCCAACACCCCATCCCTGAGAGCTTGGTGGTCCAAGCCTCCACTTCCAAGAGCGCATTCCCTCCCGCTCCTCCAGAAAGGGAATCCAAGAAGCTGGATCACTTCTTTTTCCGCCAGTTTGGACTGCGGTCGGTGAACACCGCATGTCTTTTGGGCCGTTATTCCCACTCTGTGTGGGACACGGTGGCGCAGGTGCTGCCTCGGTGTCCTGAGGAGGCCCGGACAGTGCTCTCCCAGGCTGTTGCCACCGGGAGGGATGCAGCGACGTTTACCATCCGTTTTGGGCTGGATACTGCTGACTCTCTAGACAGGACGATTTCCACGTCGGTAGCCCTTCGGCGCTACTCCTGGATGAGGTCAACTGGCTTTTCTAGGGACGTCCAGAACACTCTCATGGACATGCCCTTTGATGGCCGTCACCTTTTTGGCGACAAAGTGGACAACGTTCTAGAGCGTTTCAATGACTCACAGGCTACGGCCAAGTCCTTGGGCCTCTCCACTCGGCCAGCACAGTCTTCTTTTCGCCACTTTCGTGGCTACGGAAAGGGTGCCCCACTATGTCCCGCCCAGAGCCAAAGGCTGCAGCAAGCTTCCCAATCTTAGCACGGCCGGGGACGTGAGAACCACCGCCGTGGTTCAGGGGACCAGCAGCGGGCCAGTCCACCAACTCCCCCCTCTGCAGCAGTCTCCAAGCCGTTCTAGTCTGACATTTCAGGCCCATCAAACGCCAGTGGGTGGCAGGATCCATCATCACCTCCCCCACTGGTGCACCATCACGTCGGACAGGTGGGTTTTGCAGTTAGTCCGAAGGGGCTGCTCCCTCCCCTTCGAGGCTACCCCTCCAGCCATGCCACCTCAGTACCATCGCATGTCGGAGGATCATCTGGGCCTTCTTCAACAGGAAGTCTTGACTTTCCTGGCCAAGGGAGCCATCGAGCACGTTCTTGCCCCAGAAGTAGGTCGTGGTTCCTATTCCCACTACTTTCTGGTGCCCAAGAAGGTCAAGCGCCTGAGTCTTATATCGGATCTCAGGAACGTCAACCGCTTCCTCCGGAAGGAGAAGTTCAAAATGTTGGCGCTTGCTCAGGTCTTGTCTGCCACCGACCCTGGCGACTGGATGGTAGCGTTGGACTTGCAGGACGCTTATTTTCACATCCCTGTTCTGCCAGTGCTACCTGCGGTTCACGGTATGCCACGAGCACTTTCAGTTTACCGTGCTCCCCTTTGGCCTTACCAGCGCCCTTCGGGTGTTCACAAAAGTGATGGCGGTGGTCGCAACTCATCTGCGCAGATCAGGGGTTCCAGTCTTCCCTTATCTCGACGACTGGTTGTTGAAGGCGGGCTCGCCCCAGGCAGTCATCTCCCACCTCCAGACTACAGCCGACCTCCGACATTTGCTGGGGTTCTCCATCAACGTGCCAAAGCCACACCTGATTCCCTCTCAGAAGCTGCTTTTCATCGGAGCGGTTCTGGACACGATGCAGTTTGTTTTATCCACCTGAACAGTGAGTCCGGGATATTCAGGCTATGATTCCGATCTTTCAGCCTCTATCCCGGGTTTCGGTCATGATGACCATAAGGCTCATGGCCTCCTGCATCCTGCTGGTCGATCATGCAAGGTGGAATATGCGGGTTCTGCAGTGGGAACTGAAGTTCCAGTGGGTGCAGCATCAGGGGAATCTGTCCGATTGCGTCCAGATCTCAGAGGGCACTGCACAACAATTGCAGTGGTGGCTCACAAACCAGGATTGGGTCAACGGTAGGTCCCACTCCCTTCCCCAACCAGAACACACAGTGGTGACAGACGCGTCCCTTCTGGGATGGGGTGGCCACATGGGAGAGGCAGAGATCAGAGTCCTCTGGTCTTAGGCGGAGTCCGAGCTCCACATCAACCTTCTGGAGCTTCGGGCGACCCGTCTTGCACTGAAGGCATTCCTTCCCTCTGTCTGGGGAAGAGTAGTGCAGGTGTTCACAGACAACACCACCACCATGTGGTACTGCAACAAACAGGGCGGGGTGGGGTCGAGGACCCTATATCAAGAGGCCATTTACCTCTGGACATGGCTGGATCATCAGGGCATATCCCTGATGGTTCAACACCTGGCAGGTTCGCTGAACACCAGGGCGGACAAACTCAGCCGCAGGTGCATGATGGATCACGACAGGTGTCTCCACTCAGAGGTGGTGCAAGGCCTCCTTCAGCAGTGGGGAGAGCCTTGGTTAGATATATTCGCCACCGAAGAATACGCGCAATGTCAGCAATCCTGCGCATTGGAATTTCCAAGGCGGCACTTGCTCAGTGACGCTTTTTGTCGAGTGTGGATTTGCGGTCTGTTGTACGCCTTTCCGCCTATACCACTTCTGCCCAGAGTGCTAAAGATCATCAGTCGCGACCGGACCCAAGTCATTCTGGTGGTTCTGGATTGGGCACGAAGAGTCTGGTATCCCGAGCTGCTCAACATGGCCATCGATCCTCCGATCCGACTGCCTCTTCGGAAGGATCTTCTGTCGCAGCAGCAGGGGACGGTCCTCCATCCAAACCTGTCCAGCCTCCACCTCCTTACGTGGAGATTGAGCGGCAGCAGTTGACGTCATTTGACTTGCGTCCCGAAGTTTGCGATGTTAACTTGGCAGCCAGGTGTCCCTTCACTAAGACGGTATACGCCTGCTGATGGAAAAAATTTGTGGCATGGTGCACAGCAAAGGCTGCAGATCCCCTTGCTGCCCCTCTTTCTGAGGTTCTCTTGTTCCTCCTCTCTTTGGCCCAGCAGGGCTCTGCTCTGGGCACTATCAAAGGCTATCTTTCAGCCATCTTTTTTCCTTCGGCTCCCTGATCAGCCTTCTCGCCAAGTCCCCGGTTGTAAATCGATTCTTAAAAGGCATATCTGATAGAGACATCTAGCCGCAGATTCCTTAACTTAGAATGTTCCCCAGGCGTCAGACTGGATCCGGAAAATCTTTTTTTCCCAGCAGTACCTCTGCACGCCGGGAGGCAGCGGCGCCTGGCTCCATCATGACATCGTCCACGGAAGTGACGTCAATGGAGCCATATAAGACCACCACGGTGTGCTAACGTCAGTTGTCTTCTTTTCCGCGTCCCAACATGGATCCAGAGAAGCAGTTACCTCTTGCCTATTTTTTGATTTTCACAGATCTGTATGTGGTGCTTGGGCGAGCACCACGACTCCGAGGAGTACGACGCCTGCCGCCAGCTGAGGCCGAAGTACTTACGGGAGCGTCGCATGAAGTTATTGACCGCCCGGATGTCCCGTTTGCCGTCCTCACACCGCCGGTCTCCTTCTCGTGCTGGAGGGTCGGGTCGACACAGGTCACAAAGTCGTTCCCGCTGACGTCGTTCTCCTCCCACAGGTAAGCACACGGAAAAGAAGTCGCAGAGGTCGCCGACCTCACTCGACGACGCGGCCCGCTGTTCCCGGTCTTCACTAGACACAGCTCCTCAGGTGTCGACTCCCACTTAACCGCCGTTTCCTGGAGCTGGGGCGACTAGGGCCCAGATGGAGACCTATTCTCAGGCCCTGCAGTCCATCTTTGGCTCACCCCTCTCCCTGGTACGCCTTCGGGCCCCATAGAGGGGGTAAGTGCTCTGATCGGAGTTTCGCCGGCGGGTTCGCCCTCGACACTGGTCGAGCACCCTGACTCCGCTTCTGGAGTTGCTGCGACGTCGGGGCATGGCCCGGAGAGTCCTCCCTCTCATACATCATTCGCACAGCCCTGCACGGCTCCTTGCGTCTATGCCGGATGCGGCTACTGCAACGCTCTCGACTCCGTCCCTCACCACAGGTTCCTACATCGGTGGAGGTCGCGTCGACGCCCCCTGTGTCTTCGCACAGACCTGTGTGGCTCCCAGTGTCGGCTACGGCTACAGCGCCGCTTTCACCACCGGGTCTACTCCGTCCCTCTCTGCCGGTTACCACCTCGGTAGAGGTGGTGTCGACTCCGATCCGACGCCAGACTGACGAGGCCCTTGTGGAGGTCCTCGACATCGGCTCAACGCCTTCTGGGTGCCGTTCGACACCGGTGCTATCTCTGGCTGTTGCTCAGTTGGTGGAAGGTGTGGAGTCCGAGGCTGAGGAGGTCCCTGTGGATTCGCCACCCCCAGGGCTGTTCCGTTGCCCCTCTGCCCAGGTGAACAAAAGCACACAAGTAAATGAGGGGTGAGAGGATAAAAATTCCCTCTTCGACCTCCCGCTCAGTAATTTTATCTCACAAATAGAAGAGGGATAATAACATTACGTAAAGGTGGATGAGTGTAGGGGAAATGCACCAAATTTGTAAAACTACCCTCACACACAGCAAGCTGTGTTATGCTTCATCATTGGGCTGCTAACACACCTCCACGCCAACCAAGCGCTGGAGGTGGAGCAATAGGGAAGGGGAAGACAATACAACATACAGTGTAAGATCACAGGTGAGAAGAAAGTGGCGAGAAAGTGATATCAAACTTTTATCAGGGAGTCCTTATCATAATGTTAATATTATGTACCCTGTCCAGGTTTTAAGACAAAAAATGTGGATGGGGAGCTTATAATGAGACGCCAGCCCCTCCACTCTGCAAAAGCGTCGACATGTTTCAGCCGGCAAAACTAATACCCTGCCTTTTCTCAGGACTCTCAACACTGTGATCCATAGGTGCTCACCCTCCCTCATTTAAATCCAGAAGTAAAGGGGATGTCACCTTACCGAGTCAATGCTCGGTTGAAAAAGTAGTAGAGCCCCTCGCTCTTGGAGAGGAACCTGTTGGGTGATTAAAAAACATAGAACAAGATGTGGTATGTGAAGTGTCCTTTGTGCAACAAATAGTAAAAATTGCGGTGCATCAACACCACACCCTCATACCACCCAACTGTGATGCATGGGCACACCCACACAAAATCATTCAAGGGGGGTGCCCCACAGTTTTATGACTCAAATTAGTCTCACCCAGTCTTGTAAGCTAAAAATTACAAGCACTTAGTTGCAATCCAAGCCTATTGCATTGCTCACTCTCAATTTTTCAGAAGTTACAATGCGGGGGCATCAAAAGCTCAAACACCACTTTCAACCGGTGCCAGTTACTCATAATGCTTATCGAGTTTATACAATTTTTAAACTCAAACTGGCAGGAGAGTGAGAACAGCTCCCTATTAGCACTCTCTGTAGAGAAATAAAAGAAGGTTAAAACCCATATGTGCAAGGTGGGCAATGGCCTCAATACTACCACTGGGAGAGGGAGAAAACCTCCAGCTGGATAACTCCTTTCTCCTTTTTACGTGTCTCAGTGCATGTAAACAGGACCCCACCTCCCGGAATCTGATCAAAGTCAAGCCTGTTGGTTTAGGTGCTGCTTCAAAAAAGCTGTTATTAGAGTTAGTAAAGCCACGGCTTATCGCAAATAACGGATAGTTGCCGGATAGCTTCTATCCTCCTATCTACGTGTCACAGTGAGTGTAAGCACAATCCTGCCTCCCGGAGTCTAGTTGGATTTATGCTGATTATCAAAGCGCTCCGTTAAGTAGCCGTTTTTTTTAGTAAGGATATGGCTTTCCATAGTTACGGGCCTCTTAATCCCCCAACTTTAACTTTAAATACACCCTACCCTCACTCCCTCATACTCTCTGAACCCGCTTACTGCTTTCGAGGTCAGCTGTCGCCCAACGAAGTTCGTCTCTCCCTGTACGCCATGTAGAACATGTTAGCGGTGTTGCACGGGTCCCTCTTGAAAGGGGCTGGCTCCACCCCTCGTAGCGTACTAAACTACCTGACCGGCATCATCCGGAATGCCCAAACAACTAGAACGCTCGAGCGAACAGTCATTTTAGATTAACAGAACTGGTTTCATCTTCCGTTCTATAGTCAACGATAAACTAATCCACTAATCCCAAGACGTGTTCTCTTGCGTGGAGGGTGGACGGGACCAAGCGGGGCCGATCACGGGGCAGTGAGTGAGTGACGGGGTAAAGAGGGGAAAACTTAATAACTCTAAAGTTTGTTGGGGGGCTATGAAGGGGGAGGGTATGTCAAAGGGAGAAGAGAAAGAAAAAAATATATAAAAAAAAATATATTGAAATTAGGTACACTAGATTGCAGGGACATTTCAACATATAATTTACATAGGAAGAATTGCAATTTGTATGTCTCCGCTGTTCCCATGGATAGGTCAGACCAACGTCTATTGATTTGGTGTTGGCTGTCAAATGGCACACGTCACACATCCCACATCTTGTGTGACCAGTTACCGGGGGAAGGGGCCAGGTCAGACTTATTCCATCTGTGCCCTTTTGTCTCATTCTGGTATTTCTCGGTCTTGTATGTACCAGCATATCTTTAATACTCTGGCTCCTCTTAAAAGAGAACAGGGGTTTCTCAAATGAAAGCCCATTGGAATTTAAGATCTTCCAATGGCGTAGAATGATTATTTGGATGCTGCTAGAAGATGTGTTAAATGTTGTAACACATACTGTTCTTTCAGTAGATGGTTTGTCATTTGGCTCGAGGAGTGCATCCCGGTGACAGTTGCTAGTTCTTTTTCTGGTCCTTTTAACAATCCGTGGAGGATAATTCCTTTGTAGGAGTTTCTTTTGTAGGGAATCTGCTTCCAACCCGTAATCTGCTAAACTAGAGCAGTTGCACCAAAGGCGCAAAAACTGTCCCACAGGGAGATTCTCCCTCAGGGACTTCGGGTGAAAGCTTTTGAAAGAAAGCAAACTGTTCCTATCCGTTGGCTTATGGAACATTCTAGTGTGCAGACCACGCTCTTCTGGAAAAATGGTGAGGGTCCAGGAACGGTAGTCTCTCCTTAGTGAAAGTTGAAGTAAAAAGGAGTAGGGGATTCCTGCTATTGAGCCAGACCAGAAAATTGTCTTGTGATTCTCTATCCCCCTTCCATACCAGAAGGACATCGTCAGTGAAGCGCCTCCAGACCCTAATGTGATGGAACCAAGGACCTCCGTGGGTGTAGATGTACTGGTCCTCAAAAGCCGACATATACAGCCCTGCTCGGCTTGGGGCAAAAACACTCCCCATGGAGGTTCCGTGAGTCTGGAGGTAATAGTTCCCCTGAAACTCGAAAAAAAAAATATGTTAAGGCCATTTCCGCCAGATGTAGAATAAAAGGTCTGGGTGTGCTATGTTCCCTTTCCATCATATAGAAGATGTCTTCAACCACTCTGAATGTCTCCATGTGTGGTATATTTGAATACAAGGATTCCATGTTCAGACCCACCAGAAAATATTCTGCATGATCAAATTCCACATCCTTCAGTAATACAAGGACCGCTGTAGTGTCTTTCAGGTATGCCGGTCTAGATTGAACTATAGGTTTAAAGAAAAAGTCACAAAATTGTGACAAAGGCTCCAGTAACGACCCCATCCCCGAAAGAATGGGTCTCCCTGGTGGGGGCCTTGTGGGTTTATGAACCTTCAGCAGGATAAAAATGTGGGGTTACTGGTTGAGGTTGACAGAGGAAACTTGCCTCTTTCTGTGTAATCCACTCGTTTTGAATGGCTTCCTCCACCGCCGCTGTTATTTCTTTCTTAATATCCTCTGTTTGATCCTGTCTCAGCACCATATAGTTTCTTCTATCGGCAAGGAGTCTCTGGCATTCCGTTTCATAGGCAGCTCTACTCTATCTACTCTGTATCACAGTCGCTCCCCCTTTGTCTGCCTGCTTTATCACTAGATCATCGTTGTTTCTTAAAGTCGCGTTATTCTGCTCAGACAATGTTTCCACTGAATTACTGCCTGTTCAAAGGCCGCTACCTCAATCGGTAGTTGCCCAAAGGTCAGGGTGAGCTTAGACTTGGGACGGAAGTTGGTATCCCCCCTCTGCACTTCTTCACCACACTGGTCACCAAAGAAAATTCTCAAACGAATGTTACGGAAGAAACCCGCTAATTCTTATCTAATCTTGAACTCATCTGGTGTATTGGTGGGTACAAATCCCAAACCCTTATCAAGTACTTTAATTTGTGTAGCCGTAAGTTTTTTTTTTTTGTTAGATTCATCACTAAAGAAGTTATTCCCGGCTCGTGCCTGGGGTTGGTTCCTTCGCCATACTCCTGGTCACTCTCTGTTCCAGCTCCTCCCATTGCACCCCTGTCATCCCCTTCTGTTTGCCCCTGCCTCTTCCCCGGCCCCTCCCTAAAAAAGGATTTGGCATCTGGGGGAATTGTCATTGGGCATCCCGGCATCCCTGGGAATTGGTGTTGGTACAGTGGGGGCCAACCAACATTGTTGTTGGGGTAGTGGGGATATGGTATGTTAAACTGAGGACGGGGACCTCCAAAAAACCCTCTACCTCTCCCCTTCTACGGGGCTTTCTCTCATTTTTTTTTTTGTTTAAAATATTTTTATTGCAGGAATCAGTAAATCGTTACATAATCGGCCAACATTATATATCAAGCTCGATCAATGAGATACAACCCTCCGTCCCCCCACCGTAAGTCACTTACACAGCCATTCAGCCCACAACCCTAGGGTCGGGCAGCGAAATTCAATGGGGGCTCCGGAGGATGTCGAGGCTGGCCCGGAGGACCCGCTGTCCGTCATCTGCTTTTCCAAACAAGCCTATAAACCCAAAAGAACACCCCACTCGTAAAACCCCAAACCCAGGAAAACCCGTCCCCCCCCCCCCCCCCCCCCCCCCCCCCCCCCGCCATCAGCGCGCGGCACCAACCGCAACAGGATCTACAATAGGACCCACGGGGAAAGAAATAGATCTGAAAAGTGCAATCGTCTATCGGGACTCGGGGCGAGCCTCTACCTCAAGTTCAGATTCGCTGGGAACGGGGCTTTCTCTCATAATCACTATCCTCACTGTTGGAGCTAGTTCTATCTGATGTTCTACCCTCCCTACTGATGCCCTTTTTCATATCATCCATTTTTTTCCGGATATATTCATCAGTAATGTAGGGGTGAACCTTTTCCCTTGAAAATTTCTTCAAGTCCTTCTGGAGTTTATCTACTTTTGATCTTAATAAGTAGTCCTTATGTTCTGCTATGTCATTATTTGTTTCCTCCAATTTCTTTTTGAAGGTACCAGACAAAATAGTCCTCTTTATCCCCTGTTCGTTAGCCTGGATTTTGATGTAGAGGGCATCGGCTGTTCTCTTAGCTGTATTTATAATGAGAATTTGCCAATCCCTCGTACAGATGCACTGGCAGGGACTTGGGTGCCCTCGCACTGTGGTGCCACCACCTTTTGGTGGCAGGATTAGCCTCTTGCCATCTCCTACAGATGACCTGTTGTCGCCACCTCGAATGTCCACATTGGCTAGTGCGCCTTTTGCAAGGGCGGTTCCCAGGGCTACAGACGTTTTGCAACTGCAGCCCCCCTTTCTCTCTCTGTCCTCTGATCCCTTGCTGGACTTAGTCCACCAAGGCACTGTGCAGATGGAGACTTTGCCTTTTTAACGAGTCGTTGTATGACGTTCTTCTGGGGACTTGGGCGAGGCCCTTTTCGGGGGACCCGGTGAATCGTGCTTTTGCACATCGCCATCGCAGGGCCCCGGACGACCCTGTTTGTTTGTCCCTCCACCCTAGGGCTCAGGGACTGGTGATTCATTTGGCTTCTAGTTTGTTGCCATCTGCCTCTCCTCCGTTGGTCCCTTCCACTTTGGAATCTCAGTGGTTAGAGTCCTGTGGCCGCCCGATTTTTGCATCCACCAGTGCTGGCCTTCGCTCCCTGAACACATCTTGTGTGTCTGCCCGGGCTACTTCTGCCCTTTGGGACTCAGTCGAGCTCCTCCTTCCTTCGCTTCGGAGGGTCCTCAGGCTGACTTGGCACGGTTGATCCATTCCGTCAGCCATGGGCACCACTGATTCGGTGGGTCGTGCTATGGCCCGATCCTGCGCCGCCATGCTTGGCTGCACGATGGCTGTTTCCCTACCAACGTCCAGGAGCATCTTCGGGATTTGGCCTTTGATGGGGTCGTCTTGTTCGACCAACATGCTGTCTCCGCGGTTTCCCGCCTCATGTCTGAGTTTTCATGAATTTCATGGTTTGTAGTCCTGGTTGTGGACTTTTGATTTCAGTTGCAGTGTTGTCTCTGCTTTTTCTGCTGCTCCGTCTCTGGATTTCGAACGTAGTTATTGGACGGGCTGTCTACAAACGCAGCTCAAGAGGTGTGCCTTGCTTTCTAGGATGTGCCATACCCTATGTGGGGTACTTGTTGGCTATTGTGTAGCCACTCTTTCCGGTATGGGGAGTTTCCACGACTCCTGCGGAGTCTTCTCGTCTTTCTTGGGACATCCTCTTTAGTGGGGACCGCGGTGTTGGTGCGGTTCTCTACAGGGGACTTTGGGTGGAGGGCTACGATTGGTCCGTACCCCTTTCCGGTTTCTCTGGGAACACCTGCCCGGGATATGGTCGCGGCCACAGGGCGAATGTCGCGCCCTTCAGCCCTTCTCTTGGCTGCTTTCTATTCTCACTTGGGGCAGTGTTTCCGTCTTTTTCTCATGGCTCAGGTCCCATGGGGCTTTTTGCCCATGGGCTGTGGTGTTTCCACAAGTTACGTTTCTGCAGCATGTGGCCTTGTTGCCTGTTTCCTTTAGCACTTCCCTGGTAGAGACTTTGATCCCTTAGTTTCTTCCACGCTGTGGTTCAGGTCCTCCGTTCCTGCCCCTCTGCGGTGATTGTCTGATTCCCTCTAGAGGTTCAGAGCTGTCGCTTTTTTTCCTCGGTTTGGTGTTCCACTGGTAATTCCAATTCATCTCTGGCAAAACTGTTGCCTTTTTATATGATGCAGTGCCGGTGTCCTTGGTCAGGATACTCGTAGTCCTGTCTGTCTCTTTTTCCCCTCTTCCTGATGGGTCTCTGGGTTTCCCAATCCTTCCTAGTAGGTGCGGTGCTCAGTGTTCCCGCTTGCCTCGCGGGGGCTCTGGTTCCGTCCCTGTCAGGGGAGGATGATGTGACCTCTCTGTGTTTTTTGACACTGTTGAGTCTTGCAATGATTCACACCGGTGCCGTTGGTACCTGTGGTGCGATTTTCCTTTTCTTTTGGGCGTGCTCTCAAGTTCGTTCCTTCTTTCTGCTGTCTATGTTTTGCTCTCTGTGTCCTGTTTTCGACACACAGTGAGAGATTGTGCATGCTCGCTTTTTCCTCGCACTGGTATTGTTTTTTTATTAGCCCCGGTCTCTCTCTCTGGCGCGCTTGGGGTTTCCCCGGCTTTGCCGGATTTTCCTTTGCGGTTTGTACCTTTTGGATACAGTTGGAAGGTTCGCTGCCTGGTATTGC
Organism: Triturus cristatus; assembly: GCF_964204655.1. NCBI lineage: Eukaryota > Metazoa > Chordata > Amphibia > Caudata > Salamandridae > Triturus > Triturus cristatus. The sequence goes on from NC_140587.1 coordinate 103,177,576, forward strand.
ACCGGTCTCTTGTTGCAGCCGCATGCGTGCTGTTGAAACTCCCGTTTCTTGGGCTTGTTTTGCCGTGGTGCACTACAGGTACACCTTGTCTCCTTGGGTATATCTTGTCCCCTGCATGTCTGTGTCTCCTGGTGGTCATGACTCTGTGTATATCTACGTGGTGACATCTGTCCCCTCATGTTATACTTTTCAACGCCCTCTGGGGTGTTTGTTCAGTGAACATGCTCTGGCGATGACGTACTCTCTTGTCCCCTTTTGGTTCTGTATCTCCTTTCCTCCCTGTCTGGATGAGAGAGATTTAGTTCCATCCTCTAACGGATTGTGGGGCCTTTGTCTACCTTGCTCGTGCTTCCTTACGGAGCTGCAGGGGTCTGTTCTCAGCCGCGCTTCCGCTGTTCTCACCGTGGCTGTCACTGTTGTTGACGGAGAAGTTATTTTGGAACTTGGTGGTTTCGATCGCAGACCCTCCTCCTCTGCTGTATGGCTTTGGTATCTATTCTAAATTAAGGAATCTGCGGTTAGATGTCTCTATCAGATGAACGAGTTACTTACCTTCGGTAACGATGTATCTGACACAGTCTAGCCGCAGATTCCTTATTGCCCGCCCCTCCTCCCCGCTCTGCGATGGCTTTATCAGGCAGGGTTCTACCACCTAGCCTCCTTTCAGGTGACCTTGGTCTTCCTGGGGTGTGCTCTCGCACTTTCTTCTGGGCAGGGTGTGTGCTCCGTCCTCTATTTTGGGTGGTTACGGTCTATGCTTTTCAATGCTGCTCCACCTGTGTTCATTCAGCATGGAGTTGTTCTGTTTTCATACCCTCCCTCCGCCCACGTCTGTGCCTCCTTCTTTCTACTGCAGTTGGTTGGGTTCCCTATGGTTATACTACAGTCCTTCGATCACTGGAGGGGGTGTGTGGTGAACATTCCATGTGGTTGTTCACTTCTGGTCATTTGTCTTGCAACATGTTCTTTCAACTTTCCTCCTGTGGTGACCGGCTGTGCCTTGCTTGCCATGTCTTTCATTCTGCTGCCGTTACCTCCTCGAGGTAGGGCACAGCTTTTAGCTTTGCTGGGCCCTTGCTGGCACAGGTGGTGTGTGAGCTGCCTTCAGTCCCTTCTGGTACTGGGTGCTCTTTAAACTTGGTGTTGTTTCTCATTCTAATGATTTGGTTCTCATTCTCATGTTTCTTATCCTAGTTGTCTCAACGATTTTAGTTCTTTTTTAACACACTGTTCCTATACTCTCGCAGTTTTTGTCATGGCTCCGCGTTGTGGCGCGGAAAAGTTTCACTGTAGAAAACTGACGTCTGCACGCCGGGAGGGTCTTATATAACTCCATTGACGTCACTTCCGTGGACGACGTCAGGAGGTAGCCAGGCGACACCGCCTCCCGGCGTGCAGAGGTAATGCTGGGGGAAAAAGATTTTCCGGATCCAGTCTGACACCTGGGGAATATTCTAAGTTAAGGAATCTACGGCTAGACTGTGTCTCTACCAGATACATTGTTATCGAAGGTAAGTAACTCGTTCAACTCATCTCTTTCCTCCTATTTCTTTCGTTATGCGTCAGTGAGACTTAAACCTTGTTTTAACCTATTTAATGTGCACTCCTTTTGAGCTGCTTCACAACTGTCCTTTGAGGCTTTTAACTCTTATAACTGCTTTCCTGGTGGCCATCACATCTACCAGAAGAGTGAGTGAGCTCCAGGCTCTGTCATCCAAGCCTCCTTTTCTGTCTGTGAATCCGGACAAGGTGGTTCTCCGGACTCGTCCATCCTTTCTTCTCAAAGTTGTCACTGCCTTTCACATTGGGCATACCATCACTTTGCCCACCTTCTTTCCGCCTCCGCATCCTTCGAAAGAGGTAGAGAGGCTCCATCGTCTGGACCCAAAACGTGCACTTTCCTTTTTCCTGGACTGCACAAAACAGTTCTGGGTGGCTGACCAGTTGTTTGTTGGCTACGTAGGTGCCAAGAAAGGTCAGGCCATACACAAGCAGACTATCTCCAGATGGGTCATCTTGTGTATCAAAGCCTGTCTCTGGCGAAGGAGCCTCCAGTGGGGCTGCGCACCCACTCCTCCAGGGCGACGGCAACCACTACTGCTTTTGGACGAGGGGTCCCTCTGAATTACATCTGTCAGGCAGCTACGTGGGCATCGTTGCGCACATTTACGAAACACTACTGTCTCTACAGCCAAGTCTGGGGAGACGGCTTCTTTGGCCGTTCTGTTCTCGAGGACTTTCTGGTGTGATCTTGGTTCGCAGACCCACCTCCGGGGTTGGTATTGTTGGGGTATCTCTTCTAAGGTAAGGGATCTATAACTAACATGTTTCTTTCAGATGAACAAGTTACTTACCTTCGGTAACGATATATCTTGAAGAAACATTAGTTAGATATAGATTCCTTACCGTCCCACCCATCTTCCCCGTTCTGCGAACTAATTTCTAGGGTTAAGGACATCCTTTCAGGGCCCTAGTTTTGCGCACCAGTGGTCAGTGTCTTGCATGGCTCTGCGTTTCTGGCGCTAAAAGTCGTGTACAGAAATGAGGTCAGCGTGCGAGGGCGGCGTCTAAGTAGCTGCCGCGACGTCATCCCAGCAACCACGACGCTTACGACCGACGCTTACGACCGACGCCACCTTCTGACGTGCAGAGTTACTGCTGACGAAAAAACTTTCTGGATCCAGTCTGACACCTGCGGGTAATTCTAAGGTAAGGAATCTATAACTAACTAATGTTTCCTACAGATATATCATTACCGAGGGTACGTAAATTGTTCCACACACATAATGGGTATATTTCCAACAAACTTTATCCAGTATTGGGGTATCTTTCATAGATTCATATGCTTGAATCATTCCCTGTTTTCAAAGTGGGAGTTCCACGGTACCATAATCAAGCAGTAATATAAAACAACCTTAGACTAGAATAGCCCTAGGCCATTAGTTTAATGGCCTATCTATGTCCTTTTAAAAAAGGACCAAATTTGAACTATAACCAATCGGCTGCTAAAACCCCGTTGCGCACTCCCAAGAGAGGCTGAGTTCCTCAGATTTTCACCGCACGTCGTGTGTGAAGAGTCTCCCTGAGCTCTGCTCAGTTTTTCTCATTTCAAAGCTTATTCTATATATTGTTGATATGTCAGACAAGAAAGTCCTTACAAGACCTGTGGGAAGAGGAGGGTCCATGTGGATGATCCCCATAAGAACTGCATTTACTGCCTCTATCCTAAGCATGAGGTGAAGGAGTACAACATTTGCTGCACTTTCTCTTCAAATCCCCTGAGAGACAGGGAAGGGCAGCTACTATTTTGGCTTCAGAAGACCAAGCCTCAGTTGACGTCTTCTGAGGAGGACAGCGACTCCTCTGCCAGGTCTAAGAAAAGGGCTAGATCTCTGGAAGAAGCATCAGAGGGGTCCAGAAAATCCCTCAAGACTTATCACCAGTCTCTCAACTCCAAGACCTGTCGACTCCATTGATGACAATGAAGGTTGCCAAGATCTCTAGTACATCTATACGACCTGAGATCACCTCACCTAGCAAGGTTTCACCTCTGCCTCCGAGCCATTTACTGGATGTTGAGGACTCTGATGATGATGGAGGTCTTTCTGGCTCAACTCACAGATCTTCGGATTTGAACATGAAGTATCAGGAAGAATATGAAAGGGGCGACTCGGTGCAAAGGTCAGATATGTCACCTGGAGCCAGCCTCTCTCCACTTGCATGCATAGCTCCTCAGTTCTAGGAATTTAAAACTCGCGCAAGAATGCAGGGATATCCTCTCCAAATCTACAGTGGAAGGCACCAACAAGATTTACAGGTCGAAGTGGAAGAGATTTTGTCACTGGTGTCAGCAGAACAACTTGCATCCGTTCCACGCCTCTCTTGAGCAGATCTCATCTTACCTTCTCTCCCATGCCAAGTCAGGCCTAGTATACTCTTCAGTGAACATTTACCTTGTGGCAATTTCAAAGTAAAAGTGTACTTTACAAATATTATCTCCCTGCTCCAGAAAACTCATAAAAAATTCATGAAACAACTCTTCAGAACCATCCCTCCGATGCTGCCTCTTCCCCCATAATATGTAGAACAACAAGAGAGAAAGGGAATACTAGTGGAGCCAATCTTGGTCCCCTTGTAAAGTATGAACAAACCGAAGAGTGATTCCAGAAGTGGGCTTACATGAGGAGTCACACCTGTTTATTAAAAGAGCCCTCACTCACCAACCTAGTTGGTGACGTGCTTCATCATTGGGTTCCCACCTGAGGGGCCGAATGCCTCTCGGATGTGCTACGACGCCTGATTACAGCGGAAAGGGGTTTTTTTTGGGAACAGTGCTGTGCGTGAAAGTGAAAAGTTAAAACTGCCTTTACCTATCCCAAAAGGATTTTATTGGTGGAGAAGTAAGGCAAGATTAAAAACGGTGATAGAAGATGTAAAAACTGGTTAGATTGTCCAGTCACATCCTGATGTGAAAGTGTAATAGCCGGTCTACATGTTTCAGCCTCCGTTTGCAAGTAGCGAGGCTTTCTTCAGGACCAAGATAGTCATGGGGGTATGCACACGCTAAAGCGCACCCGCACCCGTGACAAATGAGTACTGTGAAACTTACAGTTATAGTGGGCCTCCAGCAAGGTCCTTGAAGTAAGAATATTATGGATCGTAGATAATTTCTACACCATAGATCCTAACGGGGGCAGAGGGGTGTAGTCACACATATAGTCACACATATGCCAAGACCATACGCTTGCTTGGCACCTGGTAGTGTCTCAATTCTAGGACTCCGTCAGCCATAAGAAGATAACAATTTAGACATCTGAACACTTGTCACAGCTGGTCATTTAGTAAGTTCTGCGTCTGGCCAGAGTTAAAAATGGACATGAGTGTGCAGGCATAGTGCATATATGTGGTTACGGCATCACATCTGGGATGGGACAAAATCAATGTAGAATCACAAGACACCACCTGTTAATGCACAGGAGCAATTTTTTGTAAAATCTTAGTATCCAGTCTGCCGCCTGGTAGATATTCGCAAGGTGAGGAGTCTCCGGTTAGATTAAGTGTCCACCAGAAAGATTGTTCCCAAAGGTTTAGCAACGTGTTCTTTGTGAATCCATACTTGTGACCAGACCTTTTTACTGTGTTACTGGAATGGGGGTCTGTTGGTCCACCCATGTAAACGTCCTCTTCCATGTGCTAACCCAGATCCTAGTGCCAACATACGTAGTGTATGTTGTGTGTGTTTGGGGCCTTTGAGGTGTATGCAATGTGTTTGAGTGAGCAAGAGCAGTGGAGGCCTGTGGGATCCATTTGGATACCCCTAACCTGTTTTTGTGCACAGGATAGAGGTGAGATTATTTTTCCAGACTGTGGAAGTTTATTGCTGACGTTCCTAAATGTGAAATGTGGAGAGAGGAGACAATATTATACAGAAGTGCTTTTGCTGAGAGGAGCTGCTGACAACTCTCTCTGTGCACTCCCCTTTGGTAGAAGGTGGGGGTGAAGGGTGGGATTGCAGTCTGTTGTTCAGAATGATAGGCAAGGTTAACCTTTTTTTTTTCTCTCACTGTTCAGCATGGTAATCTGCTGATGATAGCCATGTGCAAAAAGCTCCCCCTTTGTGTGTTCTCCAGGCTGGTAACTACCCTATTGTGAGGAGCATCACTTTACTCCAAGACGGTGTCTGAAGAGCAGCCTGGAAAGGGCCCCCTGAACGAAGAATCACCCCTAACTGATTCTGAAAGTGCAGATAGCATGTAGATATTGCCTGTTGTTTTGCCTATTTAAAATTAGGGCAAACGACCCACTTGTTACAATTCTACGTTCTTTTTGACCAAGAAAGGGAGAGCGCCTTAAGCACTCTGAGGGGGTGCTGTGCAACCGGTGCTTGTGTCTGCCCAACATCCAACTGCCCAGAGTTGAGGGGACATCACCTGAAGTCTTAGTTTGCTGGAAGAAGCTATTCATCTGACTTGAAGGTGACTTGTAGCGCTTTTACAGCCATCCTGCATGGTAAGGGAAGGGAGAGGCCCTACCAACCTTGCAGGAGGTGTGACTTTACAGGGGGAGGCATTAGCAGTGAGACCCCAATGCTGTTTGATGAGCGCCTATCGTTTGAGTCACACATTATGAAGGTGGCAGGTGGATGTTTTGGTCTACTTAAATCATTTAGATGTTTTTTTCCCCTGCTGCCTATTTCTGCCAGGCAAACACTTATATGTGCACTCATTTTCTCGCGCCTGGACTATGCTAATGCCCTCTTCTCCGGTGTTCCGGCATATTTGTTAAAAAAACTTCAGATAGTCCAAAACACTGCTGCCAGATTGTTATCTGGATTATCTTCCAGGGACAGTGTACAGAGCCAGCTTCGATCATTTCACTGGCTACCTGTAGCAGTTAGAGTGAAATTTAAGCTACTGATCCTTGCTTTCCGCGCTTTGCATGGCAATGGGCCTCTGTATCTGCAAAAGCGGATTAAATTCTATGTACCGGGGCGGGCTCTACGCTCCGCGTCTCTTTATTTGGCTCATGTCCCTCGCTTTCAGCGACAGAGGATTGGTGGTAGCTCCTTTACGGTGAAGGCAACCACGGTTTGGAATTCTCTTCCACTCAGTCTTCGCTCCATCCAGGATTTGGGTACGTTTAAAAAAAAGCTGAAAACCTTTTTGTTTGTTTAAGGATGCCTCCTCTTATTTTGTCCAATGTAACTAATACAGATTTCTTGGTACTTGCTTGAGCTCATTCCCCTACCCCCATAGATTCGCGCCGGGACACTCCAGAGTATCTGTGCGCGTTATAAATGCATATATAACATAACATAACATATAACATGAGGAGGATTGCGCTCTGCGAGCCTCACAAGGGCTGTGTGGCAGTCTCTCTGGGCCGGAATCCTGTATCTGCGGCAGACCTAGTTGCCGTACCAAGACGTGCAGCTGCGACAAACCGCACTGTTGTGTCCAAGAAATATTCCTATGGGTTCTCATTTTGCTGTGTAGTGATCCCATTGCAGAAACTATTGTACAACAGGGTTGTCCTCTTCATTGTAAAGCGTCCTCACATGTTTGGGCAATATCAATAACTAAATATATAACATTAATTGCTTAGCTAGGGTTTATGGCAGAACTTGCTCAAACCTTCAACGTGTGGATGCAAGATATGACCTGTATATAAACCTTTTGATTATTATGTGTGAAAAAATATTGTTCACAATGCTGAATATTTGTAGCTAATTTTAAATATTTTTTTCCCTGAAGGTCTGTGTGAATGGAATCACCCTCACTCGATATGGTAAGTAGGACTGCATTTTTGTTTCCTCTTGTTTGTTTTCTCGCATCTATAGGTGCATTAAGTTATTTATATTCAAGTGTATGTAACAGAGTAAGTATTTGTGCTGTTTGTGGTGCTCCAGTTTGAATGCCCGCAAGCAAGGGTATCTGGGTAAAATGGGGAGAGGGTGCAGCTGTGGTGAATATCTTTAACTGAGATTCAAGCTATCAAAAAGAGGAATGCAATGGGGCAAAAGAAAGACATGGCTCATCAAACTAGTCACCAATCTTAAATATTCACCACATTGCAATCAGCCAACTCAAAGAAGTGAGCTCACAGATCAGAAAGGATGTGGCAGGCTCCTCTTTTGTAAAGCAAAGATCTATCCTTCACGTGGCATTTTCAGAGTTGTGAGGTAGCTGACACCAGATGTTATTTCCACTTTAGGCAACTCAAGCAACTTTACAGCAGGACTCCTTCCTCTGAAGGTTTGCCTGTTGCAGGAAACATGATGATCATATGCTTTGCTTAAGTCTGTTGTTCCCTTTTCACCAGAGTTCTGTGAATCGTCTTGGTCTCCAGGCCAGAGGGAAGAGTCATCAGTACAAGCAGCTTGTGCTTGGCAGGATCTGTTGTGCAGTTGTCAGATACACTGGCAGGATTGTCTGAAGTTTAGGAAAGTACAGAAAAGCTTTGTGTTTAACTTGCCTTTAGTTTTAGACTGCCTGGTGTGTTGTATAGTTCACCCTGTTGAACTCCTATATAGCGGCTTGAGGTGCTAATCCTTTCATTGCAATTCTGCTTCTTGAAGATGGCGCACAAGTGTCCCTCCTCTTCAGCAGTGTTCTTCACTGTGAAGTTTGCCTACCGCTCTACTACCTCATCCTTCACATTTCAGGGGAAGTGTCTCGCAGTACGTTTCGCCTCTGGATTAAGGATTACTGCCCAGGTAATGCATAATGAGTGTTACTCCATGTTTGAGCTGTGACATCTACTCCTTGCAGCAAATATAAGCTTTGCACTCCAGGGTGGTTTACATTTTCCATATCTGTAACTGAAACGGGTTGTATGTATGTTTCTAGCATGTAAACATTTTTCTCCATTATATGAGTTTCATTATAAACTTTAGAATTTTTATTTACATTTGTGGGAATCGTGATCACAGTATAAATGTATACATTTTTGGAAATTGCATGTGATGAAAATATGCTAATAGGGGCATCATTTACTTGTACGTTTTAAATGAGAAAATTAAAACCTATTTGTCATCGAAAAGTTCACTTACTAAGAACCGACACACACTCAGTCTTCCAGTCTTCTGAGGTTGAAAAAACCGGTGTACCTTTATTCTAATGGAAACTACTAAGCACAGATTCCTAACCTTGTGAATAGCCCCTGGCTCCAGATTCGATACAGAGATTTTTCTCTGCAATTCCCTCGTGCGCTGGTAGGAGGCTCCGTGTGGCTCCATGATTGCTACCTTCCTTCCCAGGAGTGACATTGGGGCCACATATAACTTCCACTTCAGTGCGTCGAAGTCTGTTCTATTCTTTCCTCTTGCTCTGGCACAGATCCGTAGCTCACTTCCTCTGTCTCCTGAAAGAAGACTTTTTCTGAATTTTTTTAGTCTGCAAGGAACATGTCTCTCCCCAAAACAACAGGCTTTAAACCCTGCAAGGACTGCCATAAACAGATGTCAGTGATGGACCCTCACAAGTCTGTCTCCGGTGCTCGCATGATGCAAAATCATGCGACAACTGCACTATAATGAATCCGAAGGCTGTCCAGGACCACGAGGCTAAGCTCTATGTAGTTGAGCTTCACAGGAAGGCTCAAAAGGCTAGTCAAAGTTGAGGACTCAGTCTCTTTCTTGCTGCCAAGGCCATTCCTGAGAGACGTCTACATCCCTCTCCAAATCCTCAGATAAAACACAAGAAGTCAAGACATGACTCCCCTTTTTCTCACCACTGTCATCAGGAGAAATCGTGTGGACATCAGGATCTCTATCTCCCCACGAAACCGATCCCCAACCTAATCCTGATTCCGCCCAAGTTTCCGAGGCCTTTGGCAATACCACAACAGCTGCAAGCCGTCAAGGAGGCTATGTTGTACAGTTTTTGGTACTCTTCCCGGTCCCTCTTGGGTGCCTGTGGGCCCCATGGATTCAAGGAGGCCTCCATTTCTGTGAACACCGGGGGATCCATCGCAGACTGTGCCTTCCAACACTGCTCCAGGCTCCATCTAGGTTTGCGGGCAACACTCACTCTGACTTCTCAAATAGCAACAGGACCCAAGCCGGTCCCCCACACATTGACGCTGGTAGCAACGCCAGAGGAACAATCTGTAGTCCTGTTGCCCTTTAAAGTGAATCCACAGCAATCTCGGCCAAAGTTGCGCCAATCTCGTCCTCCGCCCCAGTCAAACTCTGAAGAAACGCTTCCACTACCACAATGCTTTTAAGACCTAGAGCCACACGATGACAAATTGCAACTGTATAATGAGGAGAATCTGTTTTTGGCCCTGCAAGAAGCCAGTGGCCTTGACACTTCTCATGATACTGGCCTCAATTCTCTACCTGGCTTCTCTACGGAAGAATCTGCTTTCTTTGCATCGGTTATTAGAAATACGGCAGGGGTTCTCCAGCTCCTTTCAGTGGAAGTAAAACCAAATGTTCTCGTGGAGGTGCAGCAGCCAAGTCAAAACTTTTCATAGCCACTACTCCCATTAAGTAAGTGCTCACAGACTTCGTTTTGGGCTCATTGGCAAAGCCAGGATAATGGCTTAGCCACTTCCCCCACTCCTTCCACAGGCAAATTACCATCTGACACAACCCAGCTAGGGTGACCCATCTTTCCGCCTCCAGCACCCAACACCAGAGAGCCTGGTGGTTCAATCCTCCACTGGCAGGCTAAACCCTAATGCATTTCTGACTACCCTACCAAACAGAGTCAAAATGCTTGATACCTTACCAGACAGAGGCAAAATGCATGGGGGAAATCAGGAAGCAAATGTTCTCCTCTACCAGCCTCGCTGTCTGATCCTTAACAACTCCTGGAGGGTTATTTACACATGGGATGTTTTGCTTAACGCTGTGGCAATCCTCAAGTCAATCTCCAACAAATAATACAAGTGTTCAAAACAGGGCGAAGTGCGTAATTTGGTCGGGACAGGACACTACTAATTGTCTGGGTAGGGCAGTTGATACCAGTGTGGTTCTGGATATGATCTACAGGCTTCTCAAATGGTGTTCAGGCTTCACTGTTAGACTTACCATTTGTTGCACCCATCTCTTCAGACACAAGGCAGATTCAGCCCTGGTGTGCTTTAAGGAGAGTAAGGGTACAGCGCGCTCTCGCGGCCTTGCGCCACCTGCCCAGCACTGTTCCCCCAACTATAATGGCCCTTTCGAGGCTTTGAAAGAGGCATCCAGCAGAGGCAACCTGCCTCTGCAACAACAGACCTCTGAATCCTTTCAAGGTAGAAGTTGGGAATTCAGTCGACAGCGTCCCAGCAGCAGTTCACTACCAATTCTCGACCACGTCACCCAGTTGGAGGCTAAAAAAGTAATTAGCTCCAAGGATGGCAAAGCATCACATTTGAAAAATGATTGCCTCACAATGGTTATGTCCTACCTTTTCTGTGCACCCCATCTCACATGCTTCCTGTACCACAGTGACCTGGGCTCACCTCAGGCAGTCGTGAATCGCCTCCAGACAGCCAACCTCTTGAGATTACTCAGGTTTTCCATCAATGTGTCGAAGTCACGCTCGACTCCTGCATCCTGCTTGTGGACTATGGCAGGTAGCATATGCAGGCTCTGAAGTGGGATCTGAAGTTTTAGTGGGCCTTAACACCAAGGAAAGTTTTGAATTCCATCCAGGTCCCAAGGGAACTGTGAAAGTTCTGCAGTGATGGCTGCTGGACAGCAATTAGACAGGTGACAGATTTTTCTACCACCCCACCCAAAGCTGACTGTCATGCCGAATGCATTGTTACTGGGATGGGGAGGCCATCTGGGAAAGGGGATCACAAAACCATCTCCACATCAATCTGTTGGAATTGAGGGAGGTTCACTGGGCACCAAAAGCCTTCCTCCCACCATCGAAGGAAAACGGTAGCAGGTCCACACAGACACCACCACGATGTCATATTTCAACAAACAGGGCAAAGTGGTGTTGCGAGTTCTTTGTCAGTTGGCTCTACGGCTCTGGAACTAGCAGAGATGTCTGGGCACCTCCCTGGTCGTAGAGCCCCGGTCAGGATCTTTAAATACCAGGGTGGACTAACTCAGTCGGTGTTGCTTAGTGGATCAAGAATGGCTACTACACTCAGAGGTGGTGAAGCAATTCAGAGAACTCTGGGTCTATCTTTTTTGCGATCGCCGAGAACATGCAGTTTTAAAACCTTTGTGTTGGTGTTCCCAAACCAGTTCTCTCTCAAAGATGCATTTGACTCCTGTATACCTTCTAACCTCTATCTCTCCTGCCCAAAGTTCTGAAAAAGATCAGCAGCAATGGAACCCAAGGCATTCTAGGGGCTCTGTATTGAGCCAGGAGAGTGTGGTACCTGGACTTTCTGGCCACAGGAATCTGTCCTCCGAACTGGGAGGTCCTTCTGTCACAGCAGCAGGACAGTTTCTGCACCAGAGCCTGCTCAAATTACACCTTCATGCTTGTAGATTAGCCAGCAATAGTTTTAATTTTTCTCCCGAGGTAGTTTTCATCCCAGCAGCCAGGTGTCCTTCGATCAGAACAGACTATGCGGGACACGGGAGAAGTTTGTTGTGGTGCTCTTTGCAGCATATCCAACCAGTACAAGTCCAGTTCTATAATGTTCTTCTTTACTCCCTATTCTTAGCCCGGCAAGGCCTTGCAGTAACCACAGTTATAGGGTACTTGTCAGCGTTTTTTTATTTTATTTTACGATTCTGATCAGCCATCTCTTTTTAAATCTGTTGTGATGCATTTTATAGGAGGGCTGACCCAGATTTGTGCGCCAAAACATTTTGTGATTCCTCTATGGGATCTGAATTTAATTTTCACATTCCTAATGTGCACCCCATTTGAGCAAGTGCAGTTTCCTGTTCAGGTTGCTAACCTTGAAGTCTCTGTATCTTATAGCAATCACGTCAGCATGTGGGTGAGTGAGTTACCAGCACTCTCTCTCCAGCAACGATACACCACCTTCTTCACAGACAAGCTAGTGCTAAGAACAAGGACGAGAAAGCAAAAGACACAAAATTGATGGATGGAATGCAGAACAAATCAAAACATTCACCCCCAGTCAAGAGATCTGGGTTAAATCCACCATTCTTTTTCTCACCATGCCACCCCAGTTTAGACCTGGCCATATGCAAATCAGTTTTGACCCTGTGCCTCATGGGAACAGTCCATCCCAAACTGCCAAGCCAGGTCTTCCCTGGACCGGAAACAAGCATTCTAGGACCCGTCTCGGGGTTTCACCCCCTCGTCACCCAGGATAGCTTGAATCCAGTGGCACAGTGAGCCCGGGACCCACATCTGGGCATACCCGCACACTTAAGGCGAGAAAGAAAAAGACACACAATTGATGGACGGAATGCAGAACAAATCAAAAAATTCACCCCCAGTCAAGAGATCTGGTTTAAATCCATCATTCCTTTGCTCACCATACCACCTTAGTTTAGACCTGGCCATAGGCAAATCAGTCTTGACCCTGTGCCTCATGGGAACAGTGGGCATTCCACCTAAAAGTTCTGACACCATTCCACATCGGGCAATCTATCACTGTGCCCCTGCTGTTTGCCCCACCTCATCGTTTTGAGGAGGAAGAGAGACTCCACGGCTTAGCTATAAAGAGAGCCCTGAGCTTCTGCATCCCTTTCACCGAAGACTTTTGTGTAAATGATAGGCTCTTTTGGGGATTTTCTGGGAGAACGAAGGGCGAGGCAGAGCAGAAATGGACCATCTCAAGATAGATTGGCCTGTGCATTAAGGTCTGCTACGGATTGGCAAAGAAACGGCCTGCGGTCTAATTCCAGCATAGGCAAGGTGTCCATCTTGGACATTTGCCTGACTGCTACATGGGCATCAGTCCACACGTTTATGAAGATGAAGTATTGCCGGGCTAGGCAAGTCTGAAAGGAGGGGCACTTTTTACCTGGTCAATCAAGCAGGGCTCTTCATCTCGGGAGGTACTGCTTTGGTATCTATTCATAAGGTGAGGAATCTGTAGTTAGAAGTATCCATCAGAAAAACAAGTTACTTACCTTCGGCAAAGCTCTTTCTGGTAAATACCTTATTTACCTGCAGATTTCTCACCGATCTACTATTCTCCCAATTCTGTGAACGGGACTTCTTCCAATTATATCTGCAATCTATCAACTCTGGTTACTGAGGGCTGGTTTTCTGACATCAGTGACAGATATTAGTCACAGAACAGTTCTCTCCATACAAAATATCCCGGTGCAATCAACTAGAAGAGGAGGCAGCAACAAGTATTATCCTGGCATTTACAACAAAATGATAAAATAACATGTTTTATTTTGTTTTTTAAAAAGCAGAAACTTTAAAAGAGCAAATGTGAACAGGTAGCTTGTTCCAGTAGTGAGCAGCCAGAAAAAAAAAAAGAAAAAAGTTGCGTGCTGTGCAGATTATACAAGAAACAGCCAAAGCAGTATCAAATGAACTCTGGTCCCGCACTGGAAAGTAGCATGCAGATGGTTCTTCCCTCCTGCAAGCTCCTTGCTACCGTACACGCAGCGCTAAATCTGTCTCATTTTCAGTCGAGAGGAAGGTCAAAGGATTGGTTGTGGAGCGTTTTCAAGCGCGTGCCGTCGTACTCTGTCGTCCTGGCTTTCGGGTAAGTCCCACAAGCATAAAAAGAACAAGAAGTCGAAGAGGTGTTTATCTTTGCCCTTTGCTGGGACATTCGCCTCCGTCACCATTTGGGCTCCTTAAATCTATGGATGGATCCGGATGACGCCGGTTGAGCAAAATCGACTTTCCTCAGTACCTGCTCCACTGCTGTCATCTCCGGGGCGCAGTATCTTTCTCACCTCTGACACGGAGCCAAATGGGCGTCTGTAGGAAGTTAACTCTTTATAAAGTGGTCCAAAAAGAAGTACGCTGTGTAAACAGTCCAGGCAAACCCCAAAGTAACTACAGAGGCACAAATGACGCACCAAATGCTCTTTTTTTGCAGTAGTGAGGGCGAGCAGTTGGGCATATCAGAGGGTAGTGCTAAGCATTTATTTCACACACAAAGGCAGTAAGTGAGACACACGCTCAATAAAGAAATCCAACACCAATTTATAAAAATAATTTTAAATACCAATATTGGAATTGAGTAAGTACTTTTAGCGTTGTGAATTTGTACAATTTTTAAAAATGGACAGTGCAATTTCCAGATCAGTAATGTTATCCTATGGAGGAAAAACATGTGTTGCATTCAGGCACTTAGCAGCAACTTACAGGACTGTTCTTAGGGTGTGTATGGGGCAGGGCTCATAGCTACACCAACAGGTCAACTCGGGAGGTGCTGGGGTGTCCGGGTGCAAAGTTTTGTCACGGCGTCGGGTGTCTCATTCACTTCAATGGGAGAATCGTCCGGTTACAGAGACTCTGCAAGCAGGGACTGTAGGACCAGTCCGGGGGAAACCACTGGGGGGCTCGACCCTTGAGATCTTTGGGCACACAGGTACTCCTTTGCAGTGATGTCTTTTGGTGCTGGATCCGGTGCTAGTGTCTCTCAAGGTTGGAGGGGGCCTGTCGAAAGAGGATGCAGGCGGCAAGTGGAAGTCCAGTCTGTCACCTCCCCTGAACCTGGGCTCTGGAGCGTGGGTGCATAGGTGCTTTGAGGAATCAGGTGGCGGCTGTCACAGACTCACTCTTGGTCTTTGTTTCTGCTGCAGAGGGGCAAACAAAACAGCTGGGCCACTCTCAATGTGGGTCTCACTGTGCCTGAAGTCCCACAACATGTATGTTGGTCCTCCTCGGTGTTTCTGTCCAGTGTAGGCACACCAAGCCTTGGCTGCTGCCAGGGGTCCGGTACCCCAGGGATTTGTACTGTGTGGCTCCGGTTGGTTCTGACGTCTCCACACTTGGAGGGAGGATGTATCTGACCTGTAAGAGCACTGCTAAGTTTTCCTGTGTGACTGCAGCATCGGTAGTCCCCGTAGGCGGCAGGTCAGTGTTCTGGGTCTTGCTCTTTGGTGCATGTGGCTGCAGGGTAGTAGCTTCTCTATTCCAAGGGAGTTCCTTTGGCAATTTGCGAAGCAAACTGGCAGCCCTCCAGGTTTCTGGAGGTCTACACAGCGGCAGGATGAATCAGTTGCCCCAGAAGGGTTGGTGCAGCAGGCAGGTCAGCAGGGTTGGCGCCAAATCATTTATGCTTCTCGGTTTTCGGATTAACAGTCTTTTTCTTCGTCCACATCTTTTTTTGTTCCCTAGAAGTCTGAAGTCCTGGTATCGGGGTCCCCTAAATACTAAATTTAGGGGCGTTAAGGGAAGTGAAGGGTAGTATCCAATGGCCTACATCCCCCAGATGACCACTCCCTTTGGGGAATGGGCAGCACCCTGTCTCAGAATTCCTAATTCCGCCACACACAATATGGTGGAATTTCTAAAGTCGTGTTCACATCAGGCTTGGTCACCCTAGAGGTGTGTCCAGCCTGGCAGTGCAACACGCCTCCTGCATTTCTAATGTTTCTGCCTGTCCTGGCACCAAATGGCTCAGGGAAAGGGCTTGTGCTCCTCTCCTGTGAGGGAAGCCAAATTTGCATACCAAAGGCGGTGGCTCTTTAAAGCTCATTGCCTTTGAATGCTAATTTGAAGGTTATCCTGTGGGAGGGGGTGTAAACACCCTTTTCCCGATCAGGCGTTTGTTCCTGACCTCCTGAGAGCAAAGGGCCTCAACCCTGGGGTCAGAAACTAGTCTGTGGTGGCAGGCTGGCTGGCTAAGACCAGTCTGTCAGCACACTGGTAGTTGGTAGGTTTTCTTGGTGCATGTATTAATAAATCCATCACTGGAATCAGTGTGAGTTTATTAATACTGGGTGTTTGATACCAAACACGGTATGTTTTATTGAAGCCATTCTGTAGCTATGTAACTTGTTTGGACCAGTGCCCAGTACATATCTTAAGATGAATTCCCTGCTCACGTGCACTATCTAGTACTAGAACTAGACATCACAGGAGTACATCAGTGCATGCAGATATGTCCTCACATAAAATGTAATGCACACTGCATTAGGGCTTAAAGGCCTGCTGTAGGGGTGACTTGCATATATCAGGTGCAGTGACTTTGGCATGACACACAGGAGTGTACCTGGAGTAACATTTACTAGGGATTTACAGCTGTGCTAAAGTCCTTTGCCAATTGTAGCACAATTAGACATCACCTTGTTTTAGGGAAGAAACACTGGCACTGAGGTCTGATTAGCCGGCCTCAGTGCACTGTCAGAGTCGAAAATCAACATGTAGCTCAAAGATGCAGCTAAGTTCACTGTTTGCTGTGGGTTGGATATGACCAACTCACTAGACAGAGTAGTTTCGTCTGTGGCCTTTAGGCGCTACGTGATTGATAACCACTGGCTTTTCAGGGGGCTGTCCGGGCCTCGCACATGGACATGTCCTTTGATGGCTCCCGTCTCTTTGGAGAAAAAGCAGACTCCGAGCTAGAGTGCTTCAAAGACAGCAGAGCTACGGCCAGGTCCTTGGACCTTTACATGGTCACACTTCAACCCCAGTCAACATTTTGCTCCTTTTGTGACCACAGAAGTGGCATCCAGCCATGTCTCTAGCCAGCCACCACAGCACACAAGTTTCTCAGCCCCTCCCTGGCCGAGTACTCATACCCACAGACCTCGTTGATCAGGTAGCCAAGGTCGGGCAAGTCGACCACTACCTGGCAGCTTCTTTAGTTTGCCCTCAGACCATCATGGGCATCCAGTGAGAGGCAGACTACGCTATCACCTGCGCCACTGGAGGTTGATAACATCCAAACCCCTAGGTTCTCCAGATTGTCCAAAGGGGCTACTACCTACCCTTGGGGTCTACCCCTCCACCTATGCCAGCCACTTGCGACAGGCTGACGAAGGACCACATCACTTTATTGTGACGGCTCTCTTGGCCAAGGGAGCCATAGAAAGGGTGCCGGCATCAGAAGTAGGTTGTGGTTGTTGTTCCTGCTACCTTCTGGTGCCACAGAAGGACATAGGCCTTTGTCCTTTCCTAGACCTGTGCCCTCTCAATTTCTTTTTTGTTTTTTTTAAAAGTGGAAATTCAAAATGCTCATCTCACTCAAGTCCTGTCTGCCCTGGACCCGAAAGGCTGAATTGTAGTGTTGGACTTGCAGGACGCATACTTTCTCATTCCTGTACTGCTTGCCCACAGACTTTACCTGCAGCTCATGGTAGGCTACAAGCACTTTGTTTGCTGTGACCACCTTATCAGCACGCATCGGGTGTTCACCATGGTAATAGCAGTGGTTTCAGCTCATCTACAGAAATTAGGGGTACCCTAATTCAACAACTGGCTGTTGAAGGCATGCTGACCCCAGGCAGTAATCTACCACCTCCAGATTTATGACCTCCTGCACTTGCTGGGGTTCCCTATGAATCTGCTGACGTCGCATGTGATCCCTACTCAGGCGCTCCCTTTCATCTGGACACAGTGCAGTTTTGGGCATATCCCCCCGAACAGTGAGTCCAGGATATTCGAGCTGAGACCGATATTCCAGCCTCTATCCTGCGTTTCGTTGACACTGACTCTAAGGCTGTTGGACCTCATGGCCTCCTGCATCCTGCTAGTAACACTTTCCTATTGGCATATGCGGTCTCTGTGGTGGGACTTGAAGTTCCAGTGGGCACAGCATCAGATATTTCTCCGACATGGTTCAGATCTCAGAGGGCAAAAGATGGTGGCTAACAGAGCGCTGTTGGGTCAGCGGTAGACACCTTTACCTTCCACAATCAGATCTGATGGTAGTGACAGATGTCACCCCTGGGATGGGGTGGCTATCTGGAAGATAAGATGCCTCTGGTCTCCAGTAGAATCAGGACTCCACATCAACCTTCTTGAGCTCCGGACGATCTGGCTGGCATTGAAAGCCTTTCTACCCTCCATCAAGAGAAGGCCAGTGCAGTTGTTCACGGACAGCATCACTGCCTTGTGGTAAGGAATCTGCGCTTAGATCCTGTCTCTACTAGATAAGGCATTTCCAAAGTAAGTAAATTATTCTTCAGGGCTCTAGTTTCACACCCCAGTGGTCAGTACTCTTTGTGGCTCCATGCTACGGGTATAGAAAGTCGCGGAAAAGAAACTTACGTCATGTTTTGATACTTAGCGTTTGGATTCTGTAAAAATAAATTGGTGCCAAACACTGTGTAGAATAGGTTAATTCGATCCTGACAAATTGCCCATTGATCTTTACTGACTTCGCGATGGCAAAACACATGTCGACCTTTTAAAAAATACTTCTTTGCTACCAGATATCATTGTCTCCACTGGTGGCCGTCACGTTTTTAATTGAACAAGCAAACTCGCCAGATAAACCCCTTCTTAGAGAATTGCTTAGTCTATTATTATTATTTATTTATTTATTTAAAAAAATATTTTTATTAGAAACATTGGGCATCACCAATTCGCATGATCTATACAAAAGTTATCCTCTAGCAGCACCAGTACTTTTTAAGCTTGGTAAATCAATACTTGTACACAACTTAAAGAACCATCACAGCAACATTATAACATACCAGCCCCGTTACCTTCCATCCACCACCCTCAATCTGACATTTGAACAGCTTCCGATCTTGGTGGTTCACAAATATACCCCCTGAATTTATTCCAATCTCCCCAGAATCTTGCCCATTTTTGGGGACATCCCCGATACCCATATACCGCCCTTTCCGCGACCATGGCTTCATCCATGTCCCTACACCATTCCTGCAGCGTAGGAGACTCGCCCGACCCCCACCTCCTTGCAATATTCCTTTTAGCAACCATGATTCCCAGTGTTACCCAGTTCTGCGCTGGGTGGGTTAGGTCCCACATGTTTAATAAGCATCGTTTCGGTTCTGGAAGCAATGATTCTTCCACAGTTTGAGACATAGTCCTCATTATCTTGACCCAATATGCCCTAATTTTCGGACACTCCCATATCGTATGATAGAAGGTACCCTCTTCCCCACAATCGTGCAGACAAAATTGGTGTGCAGCCATCCCTATTTTAAAGAGGGTCACTCTGGTGTAATACGTACGATGAAGTACTTTCAGTTGTATCAACCGCAGGCGTGCCGGTATTGCAACCTCCCGAGGGGACGACAGCGCCTCCTGCCACTCTTCATCATCCAATTCTCCCAAATCTACGGCCCATTTCCGTTTAAGTGCCAACATAGGGTCCGGCAAGTTGTTTATCAACTTACGATAGGTGAAAGAAGTGGCCCTTTTATGCATATATTCAGTCAGCAATCTATCCTCTAAGGGAGTGGCCTCTGCCAAGATGGTACCTGCAGGTATAGCCGCCTGTTGCGCGTGCTTCACCTGCATGTATCTGTAGAATTCCGACGCGGCAAGTTCATAATGGGCCTGCAGGTGTTTAAACGAGACTACCGCACTCTTTCTCCAGAGATCGCCCACTGTCGATATGCCTATCGCATCCCATTTCTCAAAGCCTTTACTGTTCTTCAATCGTCCAAGCCGCTGAGATGTCCAGAGCGGTGTCATTTGTGTAATAACCCCCCTCCAACCCAGCCTGGCATGCGCCTCGTACCATATGTGAACAGTGTGCGCTGTTGGCCCAATCAGTAGTCTGAATTTAGCTCTATTATACAATACCGACAGGACTCCATCCTCTCCTAGGCACTGCCTATCCGCCTAAAACGCTGGGCCGGCATGAGGAGTGTGCATCCAACTATTAATCACTTTTAGTTGGGGCGCCCAGTAGTATATTTGTATATTAGGGAGGGCTATACCACCATCATACCAACTTCTGACCAACTTATCCTGCCCGATGCGCGCCGGTTTACTCCCCCAGATCAGACCGGAAACTTCCGAAGCGATTGTTTTAAAATAACTCGGTGGTATTCTCCAAAACATACAAAAAGCGTGGGAGCGCCATCATTTTAAAAAGCGCCGCTCTTCCCAGCATTGATAACGGCAGACCGGGCCATACCAACGCGTCGCGCTGAAACCGCTCCAAGGGAGGTCCGAGATTTCTCTGAAGGAATTCATCAGGTTTGGGTGTAATATGAATGCCTAGATATTTAAAGGTCGTCTCCGTGACCTGCAACGGGCAATCCCCGGGAAGCAACGGCGTCGGACCATGCACTACAAATAGGACCGATTTGGACCAGTTGATGGTGTATCCGGATACCCGACCGAATATTTCACAAATATTTAAGAGCGCCAGGATGGAGCGTTCGGGGGTTGTCAGATACAGTAGCACATCATCCGCATAAAGGGAAATGCGGTCTTCCCAGTGTGGTGTCCATTTAAGTCCACAAATCATCGGTTCCCATCTGATCCATGCCGCCAGCGGCTCCAACACTAATGCGAAGAGCAGCGGGGACAGCGGACACCCTAAGCGCGTTCCCCGCGCCAGCGGGAAGTCTCCAGATATATGTCCATTGGCCCCTACATGCGCTATTGGTTTAGCGTAGAGCAGCTGTATCCACGCACAGAATTTTGGGCCAAAGCCGAAATGCCTAAGGACGGCGAAAACATACGGCCATTCTACCATATCAAACGCCATCCGCGCATCAAGGGAGAGGATAACCGCCGGCTCCTGAATATGGGACATGCGCGCTATTACTCCCTGCAGCCGCCGCAAGTTGACAGCAGTGCTCCTATTTGGCATAAAGCCAGACTGATCTGGGTGAATTAAGGTTGCCAGATGGGGGGTCAACCGTGTCGCCAATAGTTTGGCTAATATTTTGGCTTCGCCGTTAAGTAATGATATCGGGCGGTAAGAGGCGCATTCTTCAGGGGGTTTTCCGGGTTTCGGGATCGTCACAATGGTGGCCATTCGTTGATCTCGCGGGAGCTCCCCCGCCGCTAGGCTCTCAAGATACATATTTAAAAGATGAGGGTCAGTCATAGCGGCCGTCTTTTTATATAGTTCAATGGGCAAACCATTAGGACCCACCGCTTTCCCCGACTGTAGGGAGCCGATAGCCAATTGCAATTCATCGACCGTTAGGTCAGCTTCCAGGGTGAGGGCTTCTACTGGGGATAATTTAGGCAACTGTATATCTTTGATATACGCTTGCGCCTCTATCGTCTCTATAGTCGTCTGTGATTCATATACCTGCTTGAAATGCCCGGCTAATGTATTCACTATTTCCTCCGGAGCAGCCACCAATGAGCCATCCGGCGTCTGTAGCTGCGCTATCGTTCTTTGTGCTCGTTCCTTTTTATAAAGCCAGGCTAAAAGTTTACTAGCCTTATCACCTATTCCGTATATTGTGTGCCGCGTGGCTTGGATCCGAGCCCTAGTCGTCTCCAGCTGGTATTCCCTAAATTCACATTGTGTAGCGCGCAATGCTCGGGATGCCTCTAATGACGGATTCTGTGCGTGTTGATCTGTAGCAGTGCGCTGTTCGGACTCAATGGTATCTAATTCGGCTTGTTTTGCCCTCTTGTGGCCTGCAACAGAGGAAATGACCTGCCCACGAATCACCGTTTTATATGCTTCCCAAAGATTAACCGGAGACTGGACTGAGGAAGCATTCTCTTGGAAGTAATGCCGTGTCGTTGCGATTATGTCTTCTGAGATCTTAGGGATTTTTAAATATCCCGGAAACACGGGGTAGACACGCTTCCGCGCTTTGTGATGGTTCGTGTACTTTAGCATTAAGGGTGAGTGATCTGAAATACCCCTAGGGCGGATCTCAACATCCACCACATTCGTGAGATGTTCTGCGGCTGTAAAGAAATAATCAATACGGGAAAGGCTATTATGCACCCTCGACTGAAAAGTGTATTGCCTCGCCTCTGGATGTCTGTATCTCCACGCATCTGTAAGCCCGAGAGCCTCTATAAACCCCTCTAGACGCGCAGTCCCTGTCTTGTTCTGCCTGGGGAGGGTGGGGGGGGCCTATCTCTGGTCCCATCAATAACAGCATTGAAGTCCCCACCAGTCATTATCATACCCTCTGGAAGACCTAATAGAAATGTGCTAAGTGCCGGGAGAGCCACAGAGTGAAGGGCTGGGGGGTTGTATACGGACACGATAATGAACAGTTACCCTTCCCATTGACAGGAAATTGCCGCAAAGCGACCCTGATCATCCGTTTGAGTATGTTGTATGATCAGCGGGAACTGTTTACGCACTAAAATACCCACACCTCTTGAGCCCGAAGAGAACGCAGAGTGCACCACTATTTTGTACCCCCATCGATCCATAGCCCTGCAAGCCGAGCCCACCAAGTGCGTTTCCTGCAGCAGGGCCACCGCCGGTGTGCATCTCTTTAGATATTGTAGAACAAGACCTCTCTTTATTTTATCCCCCAGCCCATGCACATTCCACGTAAGCAGCGTTAAGGGCGTAACCGGGGACACCAAAGGTATCTGCGAATTAGACTCAATTCGTATCTG
This sequence comes from Triturus cristatus, assembly GCF_964204655.1. Taxonomy (NCBI): domain Eukaryota; kingdom Metazoa; phylum Chordata; class Amphibia; order Caudata; family Salamandridae; genus Triturus; species Triturus cristatus. The sequence goes on from NC_140587.1 coordinate 103,200,417, forward strand.
TGTCATCCCTTTTCATCACGCACAGTCTGCCCTCTCTCAGAATCATTTACGTTGTGCATCCAGAAACTTTTTCTAATCACATACTGGAAGTGTGCCATGCCTGCCCTCATACAAATCTGAACCAAGAACAGAAAATACCAACACATTATTTCCCCCCTTCCACCCACCTCCCAGCTCACCCAAACCAAACTTCTCCTGATGAACGCATGGTCGTCATGGTATCGAGGTGAGTGTGCATGAATGCAGACAGTATTCAGGGGTCCCTCTTGTAGGGTACATAACATATCCATCAGTCATTTTAGCAAAGACCGCAACCGATGTATCTGCAGTCGCATGTTCATCACAATTCGGCTAGCCCATGAATAATAATAAAAACCATAACAAACCCAAAATGAAAAACAACCCCCCTCTACCGCCCCCCTCCCTGCGTCCCTGCCAGACGGACCCCCAACTACCCACCACCCCAACTTAGCAGAGTGCTTTACTCCCATTAACAGTACTTGCGTGCGGGGGAGGAGAAGTCCGTGGAACACCGCCGTTCATCCCCTCCACAAAGATAGATTATCAGCAAGAGCGTGCTACAGCCCGTCGTTCCGTCCTGTCATTTTGGTTCTTTACCTACCATCTTCGAGTGGGAGGATCATGTTGTGCATATTTGGGCCATGCAGCAACTGCCCCCTTCATTTTGATGAAGCCGTATAACATCTCACTATGAAGATGTGACCCAGGTAAGCCATGTTTCCCTACTTCAATCCTCGGTCGCAGTCTGTAGTGCACGGCCTTCCTCCCGCTCCCTTCCGTGGTCCCTGGAATCATCATCTTCTCTGTGTTGCTGCTGCCGCCTCTCCGGTCGTCCGGGTCCTTCCACACGCCGCCACCCCTCGAGCCAGTCATGGGCCTCCTCCGGGCTCTCAAAAAACCAGGTTTTGCCATCCGCCACGACACGCAGCTTCGCCGGAAACAGCATGGAGTATGATAGTTCTCTGCGTCTAAGTTCTTTCTTTATTTCAGAAAAGCTCCTGCGACGCTTGGTTACTGCTGCCGTGTAGTCTGGGAAGAAGGACACTACTGTGTTTTGGATACGCAGCGGCGGAGCCACCCTCGCCGTTTGCAGTATAGCATCCATGACCCGAAAATTGAAAATGCGAGCTAGGACTGGTCTAGGGGGAGTCCCCGGTCTGGGTCTACCCCCCGGCACTCTGTGTGCCCTTTCCACAGAGAAGAAATCCGAAAGTCCTCTGGGTTGGAGTCTGTGTTTTATGAGATCCTCAATGTACAGATCCATGGCTGGACTCCCTTCGCTTTCGGGAATACCTATGATACGGACGTTGTTGCGCCGAGAGCGCCCCTCCTGGTCGTCCAGCTTCTCCGCCATAAGTCTGTTTTCTGCTTCCAAATGACCAACCCTTTGAAGCAGTGCAGTGGTGTCCTTTGACAAAGATTTTGTCACGTGCTCAACCTCCGTTACCCTGGCCTTCATCTTCTGAAAGTCTGCCCTCAGGAAGGAGACATCAGTGGAGATGGACCCCACCATTGATTGCACTTTATCAAGAGCCGCCATAATATCTTCCAGCGTCACTTTCATTGCTCCCTCCAGATCGGAGCTTTTGGCAGGTACATCTTTGCGCTCAGGCGGAGCGGGAAGGTCTTTATTGTAGGCGTATTTATCCAGTTTGCCCTGTGAGTTTGTACGAGGGCCTCTGCCCCCTATTTTCGCCCAATTACGTACTGCGCCAGCCTGTAGTCGCTGCCACGGGAGCACACTCCGCACGCGGCCTGTCGGGTTTCCCGCTGCGCTGGTAGTTGAAATTAGGCGGGGCCTTGGACTGGTAAAGCGTTGTCATTAAATGCGCACCGATGCCTCAGAGACTATTCTAGGTCAGCAGGCGCAGCCACCGCCACGGGTCATGCCAGCCTTATAGGTAATAGCGCTGCAGACACCGTCATTGGTATTAGCTGGGGTCCAGGGGCAAAGTTTGTGGGCTAGTTAAACACCTCCCCTCAGCAAGGGTGGTTTAGAGTATAACCGTGCGCCCCAGATCACTTAGCACAGCAGGGATATTGCCAACCGCCACCTTTACCAGGCCTGCACCAGCAAGCCCCCTTGATTCCTTGTGTACCAGCACACAGGAGTACTTTGTAGGCCAAATTTTCAGCCGTCTCTCGGTGCCCATGCCCTTCTCCGCACCTGCGCTCACCAGCACGGGTCGCGCTTTTCTGTGTGCGCACCTCGATCTCTTTGCCTCCGGCAATAGTGCTGCAGACGCCGTCAACTGTATCAGCTGGGGTCCAGGGGCAAAGTTTGTGGGCTAGTGAAACACCTCCTCTCAGCAAGGGCCTTATAGATTGTTACCGTGCGCCCCTGATCACTTAGCACAGCAGGGATAGTACCAGCCGCCACTTTTACCTGGCCGGCACCAGCAAGCCCCCTTGATTCCTTGTGTACCAGCACACAGGCGTACTTTGCAGGCGAAATTTCAGCCATCTCTCGGTGCCCAGGCCCCTCTCCGCACCAGCGCTCACCCACCTGCGATCGCCAGCACGGGTCGCGCTTTTCTCCGTGTGCGCGCCTCGATCTTTTTGCCTCCGGCCAGTCGGGTGCCCCCTCCGTTATGCTTGTTCCTTCGTGCTTCATGTTTTTTTTCGAGGGCCGAAGCAGCCCTGTACGCGTCCTGTGAGCGGGGGGGTTGGGGGGGGAGAGAAGGAATCTCCTGATGTGCCCGGTAGTTGCGAGCGTGCACTATTTCCTGCAGCTGCCGTCCGCCAGTGCGTCACTCGTTTTCCGCGCAGCCCCGCTGCTCTCGTTCACCTCCGACGGCCTTAAGTTTACGCCAGTCCCCGGCTGCCTTCGTGCGGCCAGGCCTCAATCTTTGGCGCGCACCCGTCAGTGTGTTTGCAGTCCGTTCCGACCGGGAAGCAGCGCAATCGATGCCCCTCACCTCCGGCTTTCGAGAAATGGCTGATGAGGATGGATTAGTGTCCGGATTTTATGTCGGATTGATCGGGAAACCGGTGTTTCCCTCGGAGCTCCTCTAGGTCGCGGCCATCATGTTCGGCTGCAGGCCACGCCCCCGCTTAGTCTACTTTTAAGTCACTTTTCACTACTCAATACTATATATCCGTCAGTCTACACCCAGGACCCTACACCTACACCTGCACTTCACTGACGGCATTGGGACAAAGGATCTCTGATAAAGAACCGCCTTGAGGGTGCCCTTCTGGCATTGCAGCGCCGGCCCGATGATGAAGCATGACACCCTTCAGGTGTGTGTGGGCCCTTGTTCCAAAAAGGAACCATCCTCCTACCTTAGGTTCCTATAAATCTGTACTCACCCGTCTGTTACAGCCCCTGAATCCTGTACAAGGGACACATCTTGCAGCAATGGAAAGTGTCTCAATAGATGCCGTGCACCGTATCGTCTCACCGCCGAAAGCAGGCACAGTCCTCTGAAGTGGGGAGGGCAGCGGCTGATACAGGTAGGAGCCAGCAGGGAAGGGCCAAGGTGCAGCGCAAGGGTTTCAAGCCGATCCCAAATGAAGAAAAAGGCGCGCTGAAATTTACCGCATTCTTCGCCACCTTGTTGTTGGAGAGAGACCCAGGTCACCACATAGGAAGGGAGCAGCGGCAATTTCAGGAGCAATATCTGCAGGCGAGGAGCAGAATCAAGGCGACGAGGCTGTGGCTGGGGCCCGATGAAGTTAAGGCTCACCACCTCGTGGCAAGCCGCAGGCCTATAGTAGGAACAGCGGCCGAGTCAGGGCTCCAACAGGCACATCCGCCGCAGCCCCCGCAATCTGCACCCCGTCACAGCCGGAGCAAGGGAGCCTCAGGAGCCGCAAATCTTGCCCTGAAGGTAGCGGAGCACTCAAGGACCCATTAGGCAGCAAGAGATATCATGCCGCCATGGTAGAAGTAAGGATACATTGCAGATAAGTTCACCAAGAGTCCCGAGCCTCACAGGTGTGCGGCCATCTTGGATGTGCGCCACCTAGCGCCCCTTTTTCCCAAAGAAATCCTTCTTTTCAATCTTAAAACAACTTCATATTTAGAAAAAAAGTAAGGATTTAAACTCACAATTACTGTGCTATATTAAAAGTATTGTAATTTGTCAACTGAAAGTAATAACATGACCTCAGTGTCAAATGTAGTGCCCATGTACCTGTCTATTTAAAATACAAATCTGTGAATTGAATGCTGCACCATGTTCTTTACGGCAGGCAATTAACCCTCTCTGTTTCTTTGCGAATACATTCTGTGTCTTGATAAAACCCAGAAATGCTTTAACAAATGTCCGCTATCAGGTTGTGCTTTCCACGTTCCGGCATTCATGTCTCCACCCCCTTTCCTCTGTCACATCTTGAACCCCAATTTATGGGTACCTTGAGTACGTTTTTCCATATTCCAGCAGTGTATTTATTTAAATAAACATAAACAAGGAAAAAATTAAATCTGCTGGCAGGGGTTCTATTATCCGGCATTCCCACACCTTGTGGGTAGTACGGTACAGGAAGATGCCCAGCCCAGGGCCAACTGTGATTCATATATGTTAAAAGAAAAGAAAAACCCTGGGAGGAAGGCCAGGGAAGCTTATCAACATAAAACATTAAAGAAAACTAGGAATTCTGGGGAGCTATTTCACTCATTTATGCACCAGAAAACAATACAATGTGTTGCCAATGATAGTTGGCCTGCCATCCAGCATTCCCACACTTAACCTAATAAAAATATTACCCCACATGGTATTAGGCCTATTGTACAGACCAGCAAAGGGTCAAACCACACCTTGCCAAGTGAGATTTGGGAGAAAAGAGAAAAATCCCATACAAGTTGGCTTCAGTATTTGGGTGTGTTTTTGGTTGCGTCCAAGGAACATTACCCTCCCAGGCTTTACGAAATACTAGACACTCGAGACAATCCAGACAGATGCAGCTTGCATGAATACCTCTGCTTCTTATTAACTAAAGTGTCCTACAAAAAAACCAAAATATGTTAAGCCCCTGAATTCTTACTCATTAATTAAATGCATTAGAAAACACAAAAGTTTGCAAACAACCTTTAAAGTTGCGCCATATAGTGTTCTGACATTTTTCCATATAGAAAGTGGCACCGCTCATTTGTGTGCGTGTACCTGTTGTATCACAGAGTGAAGTGCAAGAACCAGAATCATGCTTACTGTGATTTGGAAAAGGTTATGTTAAATAAAATACCACATGCAAATCTGAACCAAATTAAATGCTTCATGTCCCCTTCTAGCCACAAACTATTCTGCTACCCATTGGTTCAATAATACTTTCCCTACACAACTGCACTAATTCTTTAGTAACAGCCTAATTCTTATCTCTGGCACATTACTCATCTTACTATTGGCTTAAATAAACTTATCTCAGCTTTATTTGATGCTTTATTCCTTCATGGTTTCCTCTTTAAATACCATAAGACACCTCTTAACTTACAGCACATCACTGGTAGATCCACTTACTGCATACCCGGTTATGTCCTGCTTGAACCTCTCTTGTATGCAGCACTAGACTCTTCCCTCCTCTATCCCCCTTGGACTCATCCCAAACCTCATCTTATTAATATGATCTCTCGAATAACACTATCTAGGCTCTTCCCTCGTCTATCCCTCCTGTATCCTATTCAATCAAACTAACAGACTCACATGTCCACCGCTGAAGTTAACAACTTAGATTTCCCTATACTAATCGCCTCTAATCCTTTGGGAAAAGCACTTCAACGCCTCGTCTGGGGTAGTAAGTGCTATATAATTACAATTGCAATAAACATGATGAGAGTAATATGGTGGTTGAGTACTGTGGTGGGTGATGATGGTGAAGTTTGTGAAGGTTCTGGTGCAGCCAGGGAGGAATCATGAGGAATGAAAAGAATGAGGAATTTGGATCCCAAGGACAGAAACTGTTTTGCACTGGTAGTAATAATACATATTCATATTTCTGTCAAAGTACTTTTGCTCGGAGTCCTCAAACCGAGTCCAGAGGGTTGTGCGGTTTGAAACGTTTTGACAAGTGTCAATATAACCTCATTAGCTGCATGCATTAAATACATTCCTCAAATTACTGCAGGCGTTTAATATATTCCTCATATTATTGACCTTGTGAGACATTCTCTACCTCAAGGCTGAAAAAACAGCCTTTCGTTTGGCTTACAAATATTGGGGAACTGTAATGGAGAGTGTTAGAAACGGGGTTTCCGGTTGGCTAGGGTATGCACTAAGTCAGACAGAACCCATTATTCTAGTCAGTGTGCCAGTCTTCTAGACCCAAACAGCACAACAAGTTAGTTACACACCAAAGACAACCTGTGCTCACCCTGTGGTAGCTCGGCGCAGAGCAGACAAACTTATCATTAGAGGCAATGTGTAAAGCGTTTGTGCAACACACTCACACCAGTAACACAATGAAAACACCACAAAAGAGACTACACACTGATTGATATAAAAATATAGTATATGTTATACATAAATCACTGACCAAAACGATATGAATCATAAATTCTGTGCATATTATGCCTATCCTAAAGTTGTACTCATTATCCTGAACAGTGCAAGAATCACAAAAGTAGACACTTGAAACTCAGGGCACAAACTGCAAAATCAGGTTATGAAAAAGAACATCAATGACAATCCATCATCATCAAATCATAAATACTTTTCAGGTAAAGCAAGGTTGTTGGGTTCAACCACCTATATTGCGATGAAAACCTAGAGCACAGGAGCACCTGCACACCTACTAGGCATTATACAGTAAATTGGGAGCTTGTAATGCTTCCCCAAATCACAAGCTCCAATTAGACATGATATGGTAATCCCTTCAGTAAAATATAGCCCGAAAGCTTTGTTCGGGGCAGGATCTACAGATGTCTCCGCTAGATCTCAAGGAGACTGAAAATGCAGGTAATCTCCCCAGCTGCCCTCGGCTCGGGGACGCAAAGGACTCGTCCTGGTCAATAAAGCAGGCTCCACTGAGTCCCGACCTAATGCCCGGCGTCCTCGGCAGGGCAGTTGTGGTGCAAAGAAGCAGCCCACTATCACTGGGTGCTTCACAACTGCTTTCCTCACTGAGCCAAGCCAACTGTGTGATGGCAAGTGGCACTCCTCCACTCCCAGGAAACAACTCCTTGGTCTTCCTTCACTGTTTCTCCCCACCTGGAAGGTGGCGCAAAAGGGGAAAGGGAACGAAGGAGAAATCACCTGTGGCTCGGTCTCCTGGAAAACAGCAGCGCTCGACACACGCTGCTTGTTAAGAGTGCTCCATATGCCCCGACTTGGTGGTACAAAGAAAAATGCTCGCCCTGCACTAGATTAGAGTGTTCCTTCCACTCTCCACACTTAGCATTCTTCTGGGAGAATGGGGAAGCACTCCACATGCTTGTTGTTGGGACAAAGAGCATAAAGTGCTAAATCTGACGAGGCAGGGAGCCTAAACAATGGTCCTTGGAGAACTCTGGGGCACCAGCAGGAAGCAGTAGACAGGCAGACCCGCACAACAAAGCATTGGCTCCAATGGCGATCTCTCCTGGCGGCACCACGGTGCCCTTGCAGAACCGAGTCGGGGAGCAGCTGGCAGCAGGTCAACAAACAGAAAAGCAATCCAGTAATTCCTTGGCCACCCAGCAAGCAGCAGGCAGCAGGATAACATCAGAAGAGCAGTCCAGATGAGTCCTTTAAACATCACGGCAGTCCTTCTGACAAAAGTTCTGTTCCAGATCCAAAAGTGCTCTGAAAACATTAAATCAGAGCCCCTGTATGTGTACTAAAAATTGTCTTTGATCTAGGGGCGACTTCAAAAAGAAACCTTAGAAGTGTACAATACTCCCTTTCAATCCCAGTCCTGGCTCCATACATCAGTAGGGGGTAAATCAGTCCTTTGTGTGAGGGCAGGACACAGCCTATACAAATGTAGGTGCACCCACCTCCCGCTCTCCCAGCCCAGGAAGAGTGTCAGTATGCAGATGTAACCCTGTCACACCCAACCCTTCCTATGTGATGGATGTCCGGAAAGTATGCACAAAGTTGAGCTGTCAATCTGTCCCAGATGTGTATTTGAGGCTGACTGCAAAGCACAATGAGTTATAAGCACAGAGAAATTACCACTTTCTAAAAGTGACATTTCTAAACTAGTAATGTAAAATCCAACTACACTAGTAAGCAGGATTTTTCCCTATAATTCTAAACATACCAAACATGGCAATGCTACTCCTTTCATATCTGGAATTACCACATATAATGGAGTCCCCAGTGCTAGGCCTCACAGAAGTGAGAAACACAATAGGCTGTTTGTCACTACCAGGACATGCCACACAATAAAGTTACATGTCCCCCCTTTTACTTGCAGAGCACTCTGCCTAAAGGGCTACCTAGGGCCTACCTTAGAGGGTGACCTATATGTAGTTAAAGGGGACTTTAAAGCTTGGCAAGAATTTAAATGCCAAGTCAATGTAGCAGTAAACTGCACACGCAGGTCCTGCAGTGGCAGGCCTAAGACAGGTTTGAAAGACTATTTCTGTGGTGGCACAAGTAGGGCTCCAGGCCCACTAGTAGCATTTATACTACAGGCACTGGGTATATGGGATACCACTGTACAAGGGACTTATAATTAAATTAAGTAGGCCAAACAGGTGTAAACCAGTCATACTATGTATAAAGGAGAGAGCACGTGCACTTTAACCCTGATTAGCAGCGGTAAAGTGGCCACAGTCCTAAAGCCAACAAAAAGAGGGTTGGAAAAATGGGTGGAAGAAGGCAAAAATTCGGGGGATAATCCAGCAAAAAGGGCCAGGACCAACACAACCCCATTCCAGCCTAAAACCAGGGTAGACTAATCAATACCTCGATGGGCTTCCCTGCTGGAGCGATAGAACATGGACCATGGCCTGCTACTGCAAGGGGACGTTCTAGTTCTGCGCCTCTCTGATCCCAGTTGGATCCCTCCATCTATACTCTCAGGGCCCTCTAAGCTAACCCATGGGAAATCCTTCTCATCACCTGTGGCCCCATCTGTGATGCATCTAACTTTAGTCTGTTCACAGATACATCCCAGTAGGTAGACATTGCCACGGTGGCCAACAATGTGGTGTTGCCCATTCCATCCGTTGGGTCTGACATCTGTCCCCAACCCAAGGGCAACTTTGTCCATAAGGACAGCAACCACCAGAGACTACTGACAGCTGTCAGTGTTAAGAGCCAGGCCCCAGACCATCTTGGGGTCTCTGCTCTCTGTGGTTTCTCAGAGCAAGGGGGGCGGGATTGGTGGGGGAGAGGGGGCAGTAGACCCATGTCCAACGCATCTCTGTTCCACTCCCCCTCAACCATACATCTAGTGCTTCGCAACAATCCTCCACAAACTCCCCCAAGACTGGTGAGACGGTTTCCTACTCCCTCAAACCGCAACCTATACTGTTTAGGGATGAATCCATACCTTGCAATCAGGGCTTCCTTTATAGTGATGTACTGATGCCTGTCTCTCCCTTCTAGAGCCAGTAAGGAACCCCTGCTATCATCAGGAATATAACTCCCCAGGCCAGTTTCCCAATCCTCTTTAGAGATCCTGCGCACTGTCGGAGCCCTCTCATGCTTCTGCAGCCATTGACGTATGTGAGACCGGCCTCGTGGCGTGGAAACCCCCCCCCCCCCCCCCCCCCCCCGACCAGCAAGCAATCCTGCAACCGCACCTGATCCCCGATGTCAGACTTCCGGCCACCATGACCCAACAACCCGATGGCCGGCCGGGGCCCCAGCCGAACCCACAACACTACCACGCCTGCCCAGCCGAGGGAGCGGGAAACCCCCAAGCGAGACCAGGAGACGCCGTCTCGGTCACACCTCTGATCTCCTCCCCAAGGAGGGTTTCGATCGGCCACCAGGCCCCCGGTGAGCGGGCGCCTCGCATGCTGGGCGTCTGGAGTCCCTCCCAGACTAACCTGAATAGATCAAAGGGCCGAGCGGCCGGAAATCCCGACACACCGCCCCCAGGCACCAAGACCCCTCTCCGCAAGGACTCCGGACTTCAAAGAGGAGGGGGAGTATAACAAGGGGTGCTGAAGGGACGGGAGGCAGAGAAGACCTGGACCTACATGAGCCCTGCTGACGCTGTCGCGGCTCCCCGAACTCTGAACCATCTGAGCCCTGCTGGCGCTGTCGTGGCTCCCCGAACTCCGAACCATCTGAGCCCTGCTGACGCTGTCGCGGCTCCCTGAACTCTGAACCATCTGAAGCCCTGCTGACGCTGTCGCGGCTCCCCGAACTCTGAACCATCTGAACCCTGCTGACGCTGTCGCGGCTCCCCGAACTCTGAACCATCTGAGCCCTGCTGACACCGTCGCGGCTCCCGAGAACCCGAAACCACCTGTGCCTGCTGAGAGACTCGCGGCGCTCCTATCCAGAAAGATCGGCGGACATTACCGAGTGAACCCAAATCCCCCAGCTCGAGGATTGAGAGCTGTGCGAAGGATACTCCGCAGAGACACTGAACTTGAAGACTGTCCCGCTACCCCAATCCCGAAACCGCCGCCGCTTGCGGCATTGATCTACGACTGTATCACGGATCATAAAGATCCCCTGACCTTCTGATAAAGTATTCTGTCTTACTAAGAACGACTGTGTGGTGTCCCTCTGTCAGAGAGTGTAAGTTCAGCGTGTACGATCCTAGGAACGAGTCCCTTTCCGGAAGGGCCTCCCCGCCAGTGCTCGGCCTAACTCTGGGAGAGGTGGGTCAACGGGTGGTCAGGAACGTATTCCGAAGTCCCCGGAGAACGCCCCTTCCAACATTTGGTGGCAGGCGACGGGATCCGAGCCGACACCTAGAGATCGTACAGTAAACGGCTGACGCACTACCGAAAGGAGATGGAAGGAGAAATCACCATGAGTACTGCAGGAACCAACACAAGCCCGTCGTTCCGAGAGGACCGGTTGGAATAATATACGCATCGAGAACTAAAACAGTTCTGCAAAGACCTTAGAATCGCTACCACCGGATGAAGCACGAAAGAAGATTTCCAGGAAGCATTGAAAACCTGGGTCGAGGTAGGAGCTTCCCTGCCCCAGACCGAAGGGGACGGCCAAGAAAAAGAACCACCAACCGAACCACGAAGCATCCCGGTAAGGAGCCACGCCCCAGAGGGGGGCCTATCCCCGGAAGAGCTAGCGGACGAAGGGCCGCAACCACGAACTAGAACTGCCAAACTAAAAATAGAGGGAGAGCTAAAATTGACCGAAAAGAAGTTGGCCGTAGAACAATTACGCTTACAAAGGGGAACTCGAGGAAAAGAAACGCCAGCGAGAACGCGAAGAAAGGAAACTTCAACTGGAACACGAACGCAGCCTAAAAGAAATGGAACTCAAGGCCAAAAGTGAGGAGTCCAGAACCACTGGAAACCAACCGACCTCCTCCGCCGTGGAACCAAAGGTCCACATCCCCAAGGATGTGGTGAAGGAATACTACAAAAATGACGACATCCAGCAGTGGTTCAAAGCCTACGAAGTCGCCATGACCTCCCACCGAGTTCCGCAGAAGGATTGGGGGGCTGGCTTGTGGGGTCGGTTCCTAAGCGAGGGGAGAGATGCCCTGCTGGACCTGCCTTCCACGGTGCTGAATTCCTACAGCCACATGAAAGACGCCCTACTAGCCAGATATGGACTCACTCCCGAGATGTACCGGCAACGGTTTTCGAGACTGCAAAAAGATACCCGGTACTACGTGGGTGGAGTACGTGAACTTTTACAGCAGGGCCTTGGACGGGTGGATCAAGGGCAGCAAGGTCTCCACCTTTGAGGAACTGTTTGACCTAATAGCATGGGAACACTTGTCCGCAAATTGCTTTGTGGAGTTACGCCAGCACCTCCTGGACAGCAAACTCACTGACCCTCGGAAACTGGCGGTCGAAGCTGACCGATGGGTGACCTCCCGGGGTCCCGTGGGGGACTACGGTCGCCACAGCCAGGTAACCCCCCCCACCCCCCCCCCCCCCCCCCTGCCAGAGGGGCGCAGGGAACCAAGGCCGACCGAGAGAATTCCAGACGGGCTCCCAGCATAGTCCCCCCAGAAGCCAACCCCCGAACTTTCCAGCCCCGCCTCCGGCCAGCACAGGGCCCCCGGGGAGGCAAGGTCCCCGAGTCACGATCACCTGTTTCTGCTGCCAACAGACCGGACACTATGCCAGTGACCCCCAGTGTCCCATGTACCAACGACCCGCAGTGACGGCCCCTCCAGCACGACAAATGGCCTCCGTAGCCCCAGGAGAAGAGATGGAAGAATCCGAAGAGTGGGAACCGGCGGCCATGGCCCTGGTCTCCCTCGGCGACCGAGAGATGGTTCCCGGAACACCCCTACCCGACAACACGGAAAAGTACCGACAACAAGTGACGGTCAACGGCCACCGAGTCGAGGCCCTTCGCGACACCGGGGCAAGTGTCACAGCGTGGAACGAAGAGCCCATCTGGAAAGGATGGGCCTACCCGAGTGGGAATGCGCCACCACCCGCTCCATGGCTGCCCGCTCGCCGTCCTCCGAGGGGGTTGAAGCCTTACCCCTGAACCCAGTCGCCGTCCCCGAGGACCGGGACGCGCTACCAGAGCCCGACGACCCTCTTCCGGAAGAAGAACCCGTTCCCAATAACTGGTCAGTGCATCCAGACCCCGAACAACCGACCGAGCTCGGGGACCTACCCGAGATGGCTCAATGGCACTGCGAGGGAGGTCCCTCCCGAGAAGAATTCTGCAGGGAAAAAGCCACCTGCCCTTCCCTCATTGGAACCCGACAGCAGGCCGAAGCCCAGGCAGCAGGCGACCAGTCCGGAACCAACTGGGTATATTGGGAAAACGGCCTCCTGTACAGCGAACAGAAGTCGGCCGAACTGGGATCGGCCCGGGTAGTGGTGGTACCCCTGCGCTTCCGAAGTTTCCTCCTAGGCCTAGCCCATGATGTACCCCTGGCAGGACACTTAGGCCAAGACAAAACCTATCATCGTTTGGTGACCCACTTCTATTGGCCCAAGATGCGGGCGAATGTAGAGGCCCACTGCAAGTCATGTCTCACGTGCCAGGCCAGCGGAAAAAGTGGTGGGAAGCGCAAGGCTCCGCTACAACCCTTCCCCGTTGTTAGTACCCCTTTTGAGCGGGTGGGGATTGACATCGTGGGACCCCTGGATCCCAGGACCGCCCAGGGCCACCGGTTCATCCTCGTCCTGGTGGACCATGCCACCCGCTACCCAGAGGCCATTCCCCTCCGCACCGTAACGGCCCCCGTGGTGGGCCGGGCCTTGATGGGGATCTTCTCCCGCGTGGGGTTCCCTCGCAAAGTTGTGAGTGATCGTGGAACGAACTTTATCTCCAAATACATGAGGTCCCTATGGCAACAATGCGGGGTGTCGTACAATTCACCACCCCCAAGGCAATGGCCTAGTCGAACGATTTAACCGGACCCTGAAAGGGATGATCGTGGGCCTCGAAGAACCCCTTCGCCGGAGATGGGACGTCCTCCTCCCTTGCCTCCTGTTCGCCTACCGGGAGGTTCCCCAAAAATCTCTGGGGTTCAGCCCGTTTGAATTACTCTACGGACACCCCGTCCGGGGACCCCTGAGCCTGGTCAAAGAGGGCTGGGAAACGGCTCCCCGAGGAACCTCTCCCGATGTATTCCGTTATATCCTGACGCTCCGCAACCAGACCCGGAAGTTCCGGGAGCTCGCCGAGACAAACCTCGAGGCTAGCCAAGAAGAGATGAAGCGCTGGTATGACCAGAATGCCACGTTGGTCGAGTTTCAGCCGGGCCAACAGGTCTGGGTAATGGCCCCGGTGAAACCCTGCGCCCTCCAAGACAGATGGATTGGACCCTTCAAAGTGGTCGAGCGGAAGAGTCAAGTCACGTATCTGGTTGATGTTCAGTCTCCTCGGAACCCCCTCCGGGTCCTCCACGTAAACCGCCTCAAACCCCACTTCGTGAGGACGGAGTTGAGTTTGCTTCTGGCCACCGACAATGGGACGTAAGAAGACACAGAGCCCCTTCCGGACCCCCTGTATGCTAAAGAGAAAGATGGCTCCGTAGAGGGGTTGAGACTGTCATCCGCCCTCACCCCCCAACAGTCCGACGACTGCCGCCAACTATTGAGACAATTCACAGACCTCTTCTCCCTCACCCCAGGGTCACCGACTGGTGTGTCCACGACGTAGACACCGGCGACAGCCCGCCGGTGAGACACCGAGCCTACCGAGTCCCTGACCGGGTCCGGACCTGCATCCAGACCGAAGTAACCAAGATGTTGGCCCTAGGGGTGATTGAACCCTCCGACAGCCCCTGGGCCAGCCCGGTAGTCCTGGTCCCGAAAGCAGCCGCCCCTGGTGTCGCCCCCGAGCTGAGATTCTGTGTGGACTACCGGGGACTCAATGCGGTCACCCGAGCGGACGCTCACCCTATCCCCCGCGCAGACGAGTTCATCGACCGCCTCGGGGCCGCTCGCTACCTCAGCACCTTCGACCTAACCTGCGGATACTGGCAGATTGCGCTCACTGAGGGAGCCAAGGAGCGCTCCGCCTTCTCCACCCCGGATGGGCACTACCGCTTCAGGGTTATGCCATTTGGAATGAAAAATGCCCCGGCCACCTTCCAGCGACTGGTGAACAGGGTCCTGGCCGGACTAGAGGGGTTCAGCGCCGCGTACCTAGACAACATACCAGTATTCAGCTCCCAGTGGACCGAACACCTCCAGCACCTCCGACAAGTACTGATGGCCCTGCGCCAGGCCGGCCTAACCATCAAAGCCAGCAAATGTCAAATTGGACAAGGCTCAGTGATCTATCTGGGGCACCAGGTGGGAAGCAGGCAGGTCGCCCCCCTCCAGCCAAAGATCGACGCCATCTTGTCCTGGGAACCCCCCACGACCCAAACTGAAGTCCGGGCCTTCCTGGGCCTCACCGGTTACTACCGGAGGTTTATTAAGAACTATGGCAGCCTCGCAGGCCCCCTCACAGAGTTAACCTCCAAAAAGCACCCGAAGAAAATACAGTGGACTCCCCCGTGCCAAAAAGCGTTCGACGCCTTGAAAGCCGCTATATGTACTGCTCCGGTACTCAAAGCCCCCGACTACTCTCAGGAGTTTGTGGTCCAGACGGACGCTTCAGAACATGGTATCGGGGCAGTCCTCTCACAGTTCAACGACAAAGGCATAGATCAGCCCATAGCCTTCATCAGCCGAAGGTTACTACCTCGGGAACAACGGTGGAGCACCATTGAAAGAGAGACCTTCGCAGTAGTCTGGGCCCTCAGAAAGCTGCGGCCCTACTTGTTCGGAACCCACTTCCGAGTTCAGACGGATCATCGACCCTTACGGTGGCTGATGCAAATGAGAGGAGAAAACCGCAAGCTGCTACGATGGTCAATCTCCCTCCAAGGGATGGACTTCACTGTGGAGCATCGCCCCGGGACGGACCACGCCAACGGCCTGTCCCGATTCTTCCGCTTCAGCGAGGAGAACCCCCAAGTGGATGGGTAGTTCTCCCCGCCTTTTAGCTGGGGGGGGCACGTGTGAGACCGGCCTCGTGGCGTGGGCCCCCCCGACCAGCAAGCAACCCTGCAACCGCACCTGATCCCCGATGTCACAGACTTCCGGCCACCATGACCCGATGGCCGGCCGGGGCCCCAGCCGAACCCACAACACTACCACGCCTGCCCGGCCGAGGGAGCGGGAAACCCCCAAGCGAGACCAGGAGACGCCGTCTCGGTCACACCTCTGATCTCCTCCCCAAGGAGGGTTTCGATCGGCCACCAGCCCCCCGGTGAGCGGGCGCCTCGCATGCTGGGCGTCTGGAGTCCCTCCCAGACTAACCTGAATAGATCAAAGGGCCGAGCGGCCGGAAATCCTGACACACTGCCCCCAGGCACCAAGACCCCTCTCCGCGAGGACTCCGGACTTCAAAGAGGAGGGGTAGTATAACAAGGGGTGCTGAAGGGACGGGAGGCAGAGAAGACCTGGACCTACATGAGCCCTGCTGACGCTGGCGCGGCTCCCCGAACTCTGAACCATCTGAGCCCTGCTGACGCTGTCGCGGCTCCCCGAACTCCGAACCATCTGAGCCCTGCTGACGCTGTCGCGGCTCCCCGAACTCTGAACCATCTGAAGCCCTGCTGACGCTGTCGCGGCTCCCCGAACTCTGAACCATCTGAGCCCTGCTGACGCTGTCGCGGCTCCCCGAACTCTGAACCATCTGAGCCCTGCTGACACCGTCGCGGCTCCCGAGAACCCGAAACCACCTGTGCCTGCTGAGAGACTCGCGGCGCTCCTATCCAGAAAGATCGGCGGAGATTGCCGAGTGAACCCAAATCCCCCAGCTCGAGGATTGAGAGCTGTGCGAAGGATACTCCGCAGAGACACTGAACTTAAAGACTGTCCCGCTACCCCAAAACCCCAATCCCGAAACCGCCGCCGCTTGCGACATTGATCTACGACTGTATCACGGATCATAAAGATCCCCTGACCTTCTGATAAAGTATTCTGTCTTACTAAGAACGACTGTGTGGTGTCCCTCTGTCAGAGAGTGTAAGTTCAGCGTGTACGATCCTAGGAACGAGTCCCTTCCCGGAAGGGCCTCCCCGCCAGTGCTCGGCCTAACTCTGGTAGAGGTGGGTCAACGGGGGGTCAGGAACGTATTCCAAAGCCCCCGGAGAACGCCCCTTCCAACAACATATGTCATCCCTCTCCTTGAAGCTAGGCACCAAGTCTGTGGGTGTGGTGGTGTTCCTAACAATAGATTCATAGTTGCTGCCACCACCAGCAATGCTTGTGAGTCCAGAACTCTAAGACTATGCTCATGGGTTAGTTTACTTTCCTCAAAAGCACGCTTTTCCCTGGCAGAGGCCCTTCCAGCCTACGCCATTCTCTCCTTAGCTAGGCCTCTAGTTTTCTCTCCTCTATAGCCAGCTGCAACCTCAGGTCTCTCTCATCCTGTCTATCATTGCGTTCCTCAGGGGAAAGGGCATGGGAGGTGACATGGATCCTGGCATGAGACCCAGTAAGGGACTCCCTATCTATGATGTCCTCATCAGTTCGGGTTGGACTGTTCCCATGAGGCACAGGGTCAAGACTGATTTGCATATGGCTGGGTTCAAACTGGAATGGCATGGTGAGCAAAAAAACGATGGATTTAGGCCTAGATCTCTGCACTGGGGTGAATGTATGATATTGTTCTGCATTCTGTCCATCAACTGTTTTTTTGCATTTGTCGCCCCGAGTGGGCCGGGTATGCTCAGACGTGAGTCCCGTGCTCTCCATGCCACTGGAATCAGGCTATCCTGGCGGAAGAGGGTTGAAACCCCGAAACCGGTCCTGGGATGCTTGTTTCCAGCCCAGGGAGTACCTGGCTTGGCAGTTCGGGCTGGACTGTTCCCATGAGGCACAGGGTC
This sequence comes from Triturus cristatus, assembly GCF_964204655.1. Lineage (NCBI taxonomy): Eukaryota > Metazoa > Chordata > Amphibia > Caudata > Salamandridae > Triturus > Triturus cristatus. The sequence goes on from NC_140587.1 coordinate 103,217,826, forward strand.
AAGACTGATTTGCATATGGCTGGGTTCAAACTGGAATGGCATGGTGAGCAAAAAAACTATGGATTTAGGCCCAGATCTCTGTACTCGAGTGAATGTATGACATTGTTCTGCATTCTGTCCATCAACTGTTTTTGCATTTGTCTACTGGCATCCCTGCCCAGTCATTTTCTCCCTCATCCTCACTCTTTAGCGCCACTGCACTCTAAGCTCTGGACCTTATAGGAGGTTCCAGGGCTTAAGATCCTTAAGAATACCTAAGGGGTCCTACTCAGAGTCCTCTCTAGAATCACCACCCTCCTGTTATGTTATGTTATGTTATGTTATGTTAAAACTAGTCTTATATAGCGCTCGGCTACTCTAAAAGAGTGTCCCGGCGCTTTTAATAATAACCACCTGAAACAGAAGACACAACACAGCAGACAGGAAACAGCGCAAACAGAAATGAGAAGCAGCCAAACTTAAAGAGCAAAAAGCCAGGTTTTGAGGCCCTTCCTGAATGTCAGCAGATTGGCGGTGCAACGCAGTGCCAAAGGCAAAGCATTCCAGCGTTGCGGTGCCAGAAACTTGAAAGAACGCCCTCCAATGCGAGCTTTCTTAATGCGGGGAACTACGGCCAAAAACAGTGACTCAGACCTCAAAGCTCGGGCCGGATGATAGAAAGCAAGTCTCTTTTGAAGATATTTCGCACCCGAAGCATAAAGGGCCTTATGCGCTAAAGTCAAGGCCTTGAAAACTATCCGTTTCCGGATCGGAAGCCAGTGAAGTGACTGTAGGAGACTGGAGGCACTAGCTCGCCTGTGCAGGCCAAAGATGGCTCGCGCGGCCGAGTTCTGGACTACCTGCAGCCGTTGCAAAAGATATTCCGGTAGGCCAAGATATAAGATGTTAGAATAATCCAATCTTGAGCCAATCAAGGCCTGCACCGTCGTCTTCCTATGCTCTTCTGAGAGCAAAGGAAGAAACTTACGAAGCATTCTCAGGAGGCCAAAACATGTTCCAGTGAGACCAAGAATCTGAGATCTCAACGACAAACCGTTGTCAATCTTGATCCCCAGATTCTTTGCTAGCTGAGAAGAACTCGCTGGAGGGAACATGTTGACAGGCCACCATTCCTGCCAGTCAGGGTCAGATGGACAACCAAAGAAGAGTACTTCTGATTTATCAGAGTTGCACTTGAGACTGTTACGCTGAAACCATTTAAAAACAGCCATAAGGCACTCACGAATACTCTCCCCATCAAAGTCTTCACCCTTCCTACACGTAAAGAGGAGCTGAGTATCGTCGGCATAGGAAATGATCTGAGCCCCCCGAGACTCCGCCAGGGCCGCCAAAGGGGTCATAAAGATGTTAAAGAGAGTAGGGCTCAACACAGAACTCTGTGGAACTCCTACTCCCAGAGGCGGCATCACGGTAGAGCTGGGCGGGACCCAGACCGTTTGCTGCCGGCCCTCCAGGAAGGATCTAAACCACCTGAGCACCGTCCCCCTCAAACCGATGTCATGAAGTCGGACAAGGAGACCCTCATGGGGGACTGTGTCGAAGGCCGCCGACAAGTCTAGCATTACGAGCATGGCTTTACCCCCTGCATCCAGTACCTCTTTTACAGATTCAGACACTACCAGAAGCGCCGTCTCAGTACTTAAGTTAGGGCGAAAACCTGATTGTGACGGGTGCAACAGGCTATGGGATTCCAAAAAATTGGAGAGCACGATATGCACGTGTTTCTCCAAGATCTTGGCCAACGCAGGAAGAAGGAAAATAGGCCTATAATTGGCCAAGGCCTTTGGATCCAGGCCAGGCTTTTTGAGGAGAGGAATAACCATAGCCTGCTTCCAGGCCTGCGGCACCGAACCCCGACTGAGGGAGAGATTTAAAAGAGGATTTGCCAATGGATTAACCACTTCCGCCACCTTCGCCAGAAACTTGGCAGGACACGGGTCAAGGGGCGACCCAGATTTAAGATTGGCCATAAGTGCCAACGATGACGAAGTTGAAATAGGCGGGAAAACTGCCAGGACTGGGCCCATACGGGCCAACGAGTCCAGGTCATCCTCATAACTGGGACATACCTCGGTGATCCTAGAATGAAAAGTATCCTGGATCGATTTGATCTTGGTACTAAAGAAATCAGACAGGGCAGAGGCCCACGACTCAGAAGAAACAGCCACAGTCGCATTTTGTCGCAGAGACGTGAATTCCCTGACAATCGTAAAGATCTCCTTGCAGGAGTTAGAGGCAGCCTCTATCCTCTTGGCCAGATAACCCTTTTTTTCCAAGAGGATAGCGCGATGGTGTGCTTTGACCTCCATCCTATACGACAGCCTGGCCTCCGAGTCGTACTGCGACCGCCAGGCCCTTACAGCCACCTTGCACTGCCGGCGCAACGCCGATAGTGCTGCAGTAAACCAAGGGGCCGAGACCCGTTTAGATGATAACCGGGAAGCCATCTCAGGACATCCTGGTCATCTGTTGAAGCTTTTCCCCAGATAACCTCCTCAGAAGCTTACTGGGCACCCTGAAGATACTGCCTTGTGGATCTCTTACACACGGTCAGCATCCTCTGCAAAATTACCTAAAGCCATTTTTTTTTTTATCCCTTATCAGTACATAATTTAAACAGCAAATATAAAGAGAAAGCACTTTTAAATGTGTCCTAGAGCCATGTTAATTAAAGTAAAGAATCACAGAAAAGTCATGTTACAAATGAATATATATGATTTTGATAAGTCCTATCTAGTATAATGTCCCAGTCTTTGCAGCCTCTTAATTCAACAAGAAATGGCTGGTATTTTTCTCTTTGAAAGGTGACAACCCTACCTGCAGCCAAGACTGTGGTAGGATGTTTTTTTCTGGTAAATTTATCAAGCAGAGGAAGATTTCTTGAGTGTATTTCATAATCTTAAAGTGTGGCAAATAACATAATAAAGAAAATGATTGTGACTAGTGCTGCTGGGCCAGAAGTGCATATGGTAGTCTATAATCCCTACTGAAACCCTTAAAAGGCCCAGTTGAAGACTTTGAAAAAAATGTCTTTACTGAGGAGTCAGTCAGAACACCAGGTATACCTAAAAAATCATGTTCGAGGCATATGAGCTGCAGATTATACACTGTGCATAGATCGCCATCTGGTGTTGGGCCCGGATGTTTGCAGTTTGTTTTTCCTCTTGGAAAGTCTTTGGAAGTCACGAGGTTGGTGACTCCTCCTTTGGTTCGTATTGCGCATGGTCTTCGGCTCCATCCTCAGATAGTTTTTTTCCGCCTTCGGGCTCGGATGTAATACTTCGCGCTCCGGTTCCGAACTTTTCCAGTTCAACGATCGACGCAAAAATCCTCGCTCATCGAGATCCTTCAGATAATAAATCATCTTAATCACCTTCTCTTCGGCACTTCTTCGATTCCGGTCGTCGACGGCGGCCTTCGGGCCTATTCCGGCTCCGGTCTCGGCTGATGGAAAGAACTCCCTTCAAGAAGTGCCCTCGATGTGGGTCCAAGTTTCCCCACACCGATCTTCATGAGGTGTGCAACCTCTGCCTCTCCCCTGAAAATGAGGCCCGAGACTGTCCCGCCTGCAAGTCTTTTCGCTCTAAAAAGACTATTCGAGATCGAAGGGCTAGATGCAACATGGCGCACTCCTCGACCTCCGCTCCAGGCAACATCTTCGGGGGTGACGTCGAAGCTCCGGGACAGCAGAACATCGAAGAAGAGGACGACTACCTCGTCAGTGCTTCCGAGGCCGACGACTCAGATGTGGAGGACATCATGCCGGCGCAGAGGGTCGTGAGTACAATACCCCCTCCCACACCCACGCCGATACCCAAAAAGGCTTTGGTCACATCTTCGCCTTCGGGCCTAGGCAAGACCAAGGATACTGCTTCTCACACCCCACCTTCAGACCTGGTAAAGAAGCCTATTAAGCCTTCCGGCAGCTCGGGCTCGAGCCAGCCTACCAGCGGTACCGAAAAACACCCTTCGGCACCGAAGAAAAAATCTGCCTCCACCTCCACACCGAACCCAGCACCAAAGCCTTCGGTGTCGAAACCTGCCCTTCCGGTGCCGACCAAACATCACAAGGCCCTCGGCACCGACACTCCCGTGCCGAAGCCTTCTTCGGCACCAACCAAAAAATCGGAGGTCCCAAAGAAGCACGGCTTAGACAAACCTAAAAAGCCGTCGGCCCCGAAAACTTCGGCGCCGACCGAACAGCCAGTGTCGCAAGAACTTTTCACACCGGATCCTCTGCAAAAGACACTCATCAAGGATCCAAAAACTGGACATTTGACATTGTCTTAAAAAAAGAGACACTTGGACAAACCAGCTCCACCTCCACCTCCAAAGAGGAAAGACACTGCTACCTCCCCTTTCAGAGTGCCTTCCCCACCTCCTCCACCCTCTCCACCCTCCCCACCTCCACCTTCTCCACCCCTGCCTCATCGTTCCCCAACCTTGACTCCTGTCCCAGATGATTTAGGAGACCCTTATTATGATCCAGCAGATGTGCCACAAAACCCCACCCCTACTGGATCTCCAGACCCATGGGACGACTATAACAATCCGGACATCCCAGATGTCCCACAGGATGACCTTTACCCATCTAGGCCATCCCTACCTGAAGATTCGTTAGGCTTTCACCACCTACTACAAAGGGCGGCACACTACCACGGGGTGGAGTTGCATACTGACCCAGTGGAGGGAGATTTTCTCCTAGACACCTTCGATAATGCAAATAGGTCCACTGCCATTCTACCTATGTTAAAGGGAGTAATCAAACATGCACCGGAGGTTTTTAAAGACCCAGTCAGGGCCAGGGTCCTAAACCCCCGTATAGAGAAAAAATACAAAGCCGCCCCCACAGACCCTTCATACATTAAAGGCCCTGCACTAGTGGTATCTACAGCTAGGAAGCGCTCAAATTTACAGGCGTCAGGCGAAGCACCACCACCTGACAAAGAGTGCAAGCTCCTAGACGCGTCACGGAAGCGCGCTGCGTCACAAGCCGCCAATATATGGCGTATCGCCAACACGCAAGCGCTATTGGCCAGATACGACAGGGCGCATTATGATGAGTTAGAGACCATCATGCACCATCTCCCTGAAAAATACAGGAATAGGGCTAATGAATTGATCCAAGTGGGAAAAACAATAACTAATACCTCTATACGCTGTGCCCTAGATGCAGCAGATACAGCCTCCAGGGCCATAAACACCAGTGTCCTTCTCCGTCGCCATGCCTGGCTCAGAGTTTCAGGTTTTAAACCTGAGGTACAAGCCTCTATATTGAACCACCCATTCGACCAAGATCATCTATTTGGCCCAAAAGTTGATGAAGCCCTCGAAAAGATGAAAAAAGATACTGACACGGCGAAATCCATGGGAGCCCTACAGTCGCACACTCCTAGGCGCTCTTTTCGCCGCTCTTCCTTTTGGGGCACAGGCAGGGGCTACTCGGATAGTGCATCCACATTGTAGGAGAGTAGGGTCTGCTTTCTATGTCCACCCCCACTTTTTGCTTTTGCTTTACTGGTTTTCGACTTAGATGTGGCTGTGGGCCTGCTAATCAGACCCACAGCCCTGCTGTTCTCTCTCTAAATTGATACTATGTACTTTAGGTGCATAACCCATTTGGATAGGATCACCTTATTGGCCCCTGTACAGTGTACCTTAGGTACCCAGGGCATAGGTGTACCCTAGGCCTACCAGGGGCTGCAGCATGTATTATGCCACCCCTGGCCTGGCCTTCCATTATGACACAACTGGCTGATCGCTCAGCTGGGGCAAGGTCGTGTAATCACTCCTTGCTTAGGTGTAGTATTCCTATACCTAACTTACATATAGACACATGTGTACCTATCAGCCACTCCTATGGCAGGCCTTAACAATCCTGGAGGCAGAGTGCTTGGTAACATGTGAGATGGTGCTCTAGCATGAGCTGAGCCTGTCTGCAGCTTTCGGAACCATGTCCTTATAGCTGTTCTATGATATAGCCTACCATATACTCTTAAAGTGCCTTATAATCTTAAACGGTTATGGAAACTATGGTTTGGCTTTATCAAAACATGTCGTGTAAGGTGTCTAACCCTTTGGAATAATACCCCCATACCATTTCTGGGGATGAGGATATTATCCCTCCCTTCTAGAGGGAGAAGACATGTTGTAACCTACTTACCCGGTTAAAGTTAACCAGAGCCCCAGCATCACAAAATGGATGCTGCTGCCACAGACACGAGGGAGGCTTGGACAATAGGTTTCCTGCCTTGGGAGGTGCGAGCTCCACCCCAGACAGGCCTTAGTGTATTGGGGCATGGAGGGATGAAAAGAATGAGACATGCCTGGGTCACACAAGGTGTCCCGTGCATAGTCCAGGTCAAACCGGTGCTGGGGCACTCCAGCCCAAGTCCTGGCGCGAAACTGGACAAAGGGAAGGGGGTGTAACCACCCCCCTCCCAGGTCCCACCCATAAGGCGTGACCTAGCAGGCAACCCAGACCCCCAGATTAGTATAAGAGTGGTAGCTGGGCCCCAGGAGATTAGATTATCCTGAACCTGCAACTTGAACAGAAACTCTGGACCTTCGACATTCGACGAAAGAAGAAGACTGAAGAATCTCCCTTGTGGCCAAGGAGTGGCTACCCTGTGCAAACAGGCACCATCAAGAGACTACCCTTTGCTTTGCTGAAGTTCTACGAGGGACCGACTGCAGAGCCCGACCAGAGCCTTGACTTCCAGACTTCTCCGACCCTGATCCACATCCACAGCCGAGCTGAGATGCGTGGAGGCGACGAGAGACGTGGGACCGGCTACCTGGGAAAAGTGGCGAGTATCTTCCAGCGCAGCTTCTGAGGCACCCTCGAAGTTGTGCACCGGGGATTGAGAAGCCCCAACCCCAAGCACCATCTGCACCGAAGATCAGCCCCCCACACTCCACGAGTCCTGCGTGGGGCCCTTCTGCATTTACCTCCTTGCCGCGTCTGTCCGGTTGCTTGCCCGTTGGCTAGCGGCCTTAGTGACGACAAACCTTGAAATCTTCACTGCTGGTTTGGCTCCTCCAGACTTGCTCCCGCTTCCTTGCAAAAGAGAAGCACCCCAGACCTTCCTGGTCTGCACCAGAAGCAAGTCCTCCGTTCTTCGTGGGTTCCGCTTGCCAAGGCTTGGTGAGTCCGAGTTCGACTTCGACGCCGCCGACAGCAAGAGCCTTCGTGGGACAGCTCGCCTCCTGGTCCTGGTCGTCCTCGACGTCTCCTGGTACCCGTGGCTGCAGCGACAAGCTTCACCTTTTCACCTGCAATCTTCACGACATCGCCTGGTTCCTTCCTGGTTCCACGTGGTCACTGGCTAGTGACCTTGACTCTGTCCCTTCTGCTTGCAGGTATCCTCTCTTCTTGATCCCAGCCTTGGGATCCACCGGACACTCTTCACTGACTGCCTGTCAGCAACTTTCCTTCAGGCATCTATAGAAGTCCACTACGAAACCCGACGCAAGTTCACACCTATGCACCCGCAGCCCGTGGGCTAGGTAACTTGGATACTTCGGTGCTCACAAGGGTAGTGACTATCCTAGGGTCTAGTTTCCGAGTCTCGACTCTCTAGCTGCTTCAGAAGTGTCTTTAAACTGTTAGTTTCTAACTACTAGTAATTCTATCGACTTTTACGCATTACGCGTGAGTGTTTCCACTCTGCACCTGAATCCCGTGGGCCTCCCACTTCCTAACTGTTGCTAGTGTAGTGTAGCCCCAGCGATTCCCTAGGCCTAGGCCTATTCTATTTCCGTGACAGTGGTCCTTATACCACTTCTTTAGTATATGGTTTGCGTGGCCCCTAGGGCCTAACTGTATTACTTACCTGTGTGACTTAATGTATGCTTGAATAAGACTGTGTTGTACTTACCTCTAATCTCATAAAGAGTGCTGAGGGTTTGACTAGAATAAATACACTTTATTTTATATATATATCTGTTGTGGTGTCCTTTCATTTGGTATTCAAGGGATTATATATGGTATCACAGCTGGCTTCACATGCCATTCAGAGTCTAGCCTAAGACTGCTCTTGTCCATGCTACCACTAGGATAGCTGGTCTATAAGGTTGACTTTACAACCAATCACCATAAGGGTTGTTTGGATTGATATAAGGTGTACACTAGAACTAGTGACATCATACATCAGGCCAACTTCTCACACACGTCATACAAATCCCCTCCTCAATCTACCTTCACAAAGGGTTATCAAAGAGGCGGATACAGAGGCAATAATAATAAGGGCAGAGGCAAGACAAATACCGCCCGCTCTGCCACACCGCCTACCCAATGACTTTCCCCTGCTCCCTCCAGACCATTCCACTCCGGTCGGGGGCAGAATACAACATTTCCTTCACGTCTGGGAGACAATCACCTCAGACAGATGGGTGACCCAAATTATTCATTCAGGGTATTGCCTAGAATTAACATCTACCCCCCCAAACATTCCACCCAGGCAACGCCCTATGTCTCAAGAACATGCTACGTTATTAAAACAGGAGGTAATCTCCCTCCTGCAAAAACAAGCCATAGAACTGGTCCCCATAAATCAACAAAATGTAGGGGTCTACTCCCTGTACTTTCTGATTCCAAAGATAGACAAGACTCTACGACCTATCCTAGATCTCAGGCCTCTAAATACTTACATACATTCAGACCATTTTCACATGGTAACCCTTCAACAGGTTCTTCCACTCCTCTCCCAGAACGACTTTCTCACCACTCTGGACTTGAAAGACGCATACTTTCACATCCCAGTACACCAGACTCACAGAAAGTACCTCAGATTTGTGGTGGACGGGCAACACTACCAGTTCAAGGTGCTCCAGTTCGGGGTAACAACAGCACCAAGGGTATTCACCAAGTGCCTAGCAGTCGTGGCTGCACACCTCAGAAGACAGTACATTCACGTCTTCCCATTCTTGGACGATTGACTAATAAAAGCCACGTCCTACGAACAATGTGTGCAACACACCGCCGCTACAATCCAACTGCTTCACCAGCTAGGTTTCACAGTGAACTATCAAAAGTCCCACCTGGTACCATCACACACAAAACAATACCTCGGTGCTACCATAGACACCTCAAAAGCCATAGCCTATCCCAATCCTGCCAGGATTGCAAACATACAGCTCTGCGTCAGAAATTCATATTTCAACACTCTCTCCCAGTAAGAGTGTTTATGCAACTGATAGGGATGATGGCCTCTTGCATTTTCATAGTGCCCCATGCAAGACTCCAGATGCATCCACTCCAAGTGTGCTTAGCGCACCAGTGGAACCAGGCCCAGTGGCAACTGACAGATCTGGTGTTGGTAGACGGTCGCACCCATCGCTCTCTGCAGTGGTGGAACACCACAAACCTTTCCAGAGGTCGACCGTTCCTGGACCCGGTTCCACAAATAATCCTAACAGACGTATCGCTCTCCGGCTGGGAAGCTCATCTGTTACATCTCACAGTACAGGGCACATGGACGCCGCAACAGAAGTTACTCCACATCAATCATTTGGAGTTACTGGCAATCTTCCTAGCCCTAAAATCCTTCCAGACGCAGATTTCAGGCAAGGCATTCGCACAGACAACATGACTGCCATGTACTACATTCAAAAACAGGGGGGGACACACTCTCCACAGCTCTCTCAATTAGCACAGAGCATATGGAGATGGGCAATTCCACAGAAAATCTTTCTCCTGGCCCAACACGTCCCAGGAGTCCAAAACACCGTGGCAGATCTGCTCAGCAGACAAACGCAACAAATTCACGAATGGGAACTTCACCCGTTCTTTCAGAAGTGGGGGCATCCACACATAGACCTATTCGCCACCCACGAAAACAAAAAATGCCCAAGCTTCGCCGCCAGATATCCACACCCATTGTCCAAAGGCAATGCGATATGGATGAACTGGTCAAACAAATTTGCATACGCTTTTCCACCTCTCCCACTAATTCCATTAGTGGTGCGAAAGCTACAACAGCATTCCCTAACACTGATCCTAGTAGCTACACCTCTCACCATGCCTCCTAACCCAGAACCATGGAGAGATCAGGCACCCGGACTCAGCTCAGCTCAACCTTGCGATCTGGCTCCTGAGGTCCTAGAATTCGGATACCTTAACCTTCCCCCTGATTGCATGAACATTATCAGGGAGAGGAGTTGGCCTAACGGCTAGGGCGCTCGACCTCAGACCTGGGGAACTAGGTTCGAGTCTCGGTAATGTCGCTGAACTTCCTGTGATTCTGGGCAAATCACTTAATCTCCCCGTGCCTAACAAAGAATGAATGTGTGTCCTCATGTAACGTAACTGGTGCTATGTAAAGCGCTCTGATACCTGATTGGATTCGGGTCAAGTTTGCGCTATATAAAACTCTGGAAGAAGAAAAAAAAGCTAGACGCCCGACTACTAGGGCATGCTATGCTGCAAAGTGGAAAAGATTTGTTGTTTACTGCCACAACAACACAATCAATCCTCTAAATGCGTCCATACAGCACATCATATGTTACTTGCTCCATCTACAAAGGTGTAAACTAGCATATACATCCATTCGGTTACACTTCGCAGCAATTGCTGCCTACTTACAGAACAGGCAGCACCTATCACTTTTCAGGGTGCCTGCCATCAAAGCTTTTATGGAAGGCCTTAAAAGAGTAATTCCACCCAGAGTGCCACCCACACCTGTCTGGAACTTGAATATAGTCCTCACACGGTTAATGGGACCCCCTTTCGAACCATTACATAAATGTGAGCTGCAATTTCTCACATGGAAAACAGCATTTCTAGTGGCCATCACTTCCCTCAGAAGGGTTAGTGAAATACAAGCACTCACTATACAGGAACCTTTTCTCCAAATGCATCAGAACAAGGTTGTACTCCGCACCAACCCCAAATTTCTACCCAAAGTAATTTCTCCATTCCATCTAAACCAGTCGGTAGAATTACCAGTCTTTTTCCCGCAACCCCAAACCGTTGCGGAAAGGGCTTTACACACACTGGATGTTAAAAGGGCCTTACTTTACTACATCCAAAGAACACAACCTTTCAGAAAAACCAAAGAGCTATTTGTCTCTTTCTCCACCACATAAAGGCAACCCTATTTCTAAATCAGGGATAGCTAAGTGGATTGTAAAATGCATACAGATTTGCTACCACAAAGCAAAACAAACGCTATCTGTTCCCCCTAAAGCCCACTCAACAAGGAAGATAGGGGCTTCTATGGCTTTTCTAGGAAACATACCACTAGATGACATCTGCAAAGCAGCGACATGGTCAACACCGCACACTTTCACAAAACATTACTGTGTAGATGTGCAAACCAAGCAACAAGCTAGTGTGGGCCAGGCTGTACTAAAAACACTGTTCCAAACAACTGCAACGGATGCCGGTGGTCGCCGCTAGGGTTGGGTACTGCTATATAGTCTATGCACAGTGTATAATGTGCAGCTCATATGTCTCGAACGGAATATGCTACTTACCAGTATACATCTGTTCTTGGCATGTAGAGCTGCAGATCTATACACGCCCACCCGCCTCCCCGGCTACCTGTATCCGTTCCAGTCTATCTTATTTAGATACAACACACATGGGTTTCTTTACTGTTATTACTACGCTCCATCTTTCCCTGCTGGCGAAAAACAATCTGAGGATGGAGCCGAAGCCCATGCGCAATACGAACCAAAGGAGGAGTCACCAACCTCGTGACTTCCAAAGACTTTCCAAGAGGAAAAACAAATTGCAAACATCCGGGCCCAACACCAGATGGCGATCTATGCACAGTGTATAGATCTGCAGCTCTACATGCCAAGAACAGATGCATACTGGTAAGTAACATTATTCCTTTTAAAGAACCCCGTGCTGAAGAAATATATTAAAATGTTACTAATGTACTTTCAGTTATCATAGTGATATGTTTTTTCTGGGATGATGCAATGTCATTCTCCTCTAATGCGACAGTATACAACATCACTAACCTTCTGAACTGGTCGACAAGCACAGTGAAGTCCCAGTAGCATTTAAACTTGTAGTCTTTACACCATAACAAAACAATTATATAGCTGATGCTTAAGATCTGCCAGGTTCTATGACTTCCTAAGAATTGGCATACTGCTCAAGAGAGTCCACCTTCAGACACCACCAATCCTAACTACTGTTACACTACAGAGTATCAGAGTGTGTGTTTGGGGTGAAGAAAACTGGGGCCAGTGGAAAGGTTCAGGAAAGAAACAGTAAGGAAAGAGATCAGAAACTTCACAAGAAGAATCGAGCAATCCTTTCATATACTGTTGTGCCTTAATTAGGTGTCTTGAAACTTATCAGCAAGGCACCTGGCTTCCAGGCAAGGGAATGAACCGGGTAAATGACCAGTGTAGGGAGGACACTTGTCAATGCTAATGATGATTTTCTATGAAAAACATAACTCCATGTCCTTCTCTCGCTTAGATGCCTCGCCCTATGAGGCCTCTGTGCTTCTCCCAATGCGTTCCCACAGCATAAAAGCTCATCCTTCCTCTTTCTTCAACAAGTCCCTGAAAACACGCTTGGCCTGCACTAACAGGTCTGGGGCTGAAGGAGGGAGGTAGGAATTTAAACGATTGAAGAACTTGGTGTAATGCAATCTAAGTATTACCTTCTCATCCCTCTTGTTTAGATTCCTTGCTCTATGAGATGCATCCAAGCCAAAGAAAACCCCAGGACAACAGAGCAGAATGTAGACACAACACACTTTAGTAACAAAAAAGTAACAATAATTACAACACTGCAGACAGAACCCTGCGCCTACACAGATCCTCAACAGCAGGACCTGAATGATCCGATAATGTTTGATAAAGGTAGAGGTACGTGCCCAATTGGCTGCCCTGTAAATTTCAGACAAAGACCCCCTCACCCTTGACACTCAGCAAGGGAAGTTGATAATCCTCACGTTGGGCCACCATGTCCCCCCAAAAGGCAGGGAACATCAAACTGGGAATAGGCAAAGGAAATCTGAGATTAAATCTACCTGCTCAAAGTTTGGCAGGCCCACAATTGACCATGAAAGAGGAATCCTGCCTGAAGTTCTCCACCCTCTCCAGATAACCAGAACCGCTTTCGAGACATCCAGGAAATGCATAGCATCATCCTCAGGAGACTGAGGATCTGGACAGAAAACAGACAAAATAATATCATGTTGGGCATGAAAGAGAATAGTTCACCTTATCTTAAATATGTAATCCCAACCTTCTCTCCGTTCCCACTTTAAAGCCTGATGATTGGCTGTGTATCAGGCCTCTCCGAAAGGTACTACATAGTAGCCTTTAGTGACATGTTAGTGTAATACAATTCAACGAACAAATGCAGTATACAGCTATTAAAAAATAATTGTAAACGAAGGAAAGGGACAACTACACAAGAGTCTGAGTAGGTGTGTAGGGTGTACCTTGGGTGTCCTGCTGCTGTACGGGCCATTTGTTTGTTAAAGTACTAGTTCAACTGCTTCGTTTCAGCTCAGTTATGTAATAATCCATAAATAAAAGTGCTGTGGCATTGAGTGCCACAACAACTACAATTATGCCTTTAGAGTGAAACTTGCCTACCATAAATCTGGTGGCTAAGAATTTGGTGGGGCCTGTACAGTGCCACTGACTGAGGTTGCCTTCATATCTTTGCATTTCTCCTTTACCCATACTCCACACTCTCATATGGAGATGAGGTGGTCATTTTAGCATAGTCATGGTAGTGTTGAATGTGCTGATTGGTTCCTGCTTTTGATCCCATAAAAATAATTTGTTTCATTTCTAACAATGTCTTTGTATCAATCTCTCAAACCAGCCGTGAGCCCCAAGGTGGTTATAGTCCTAGAGATGCCCCAAGACCCCACACCATTTCGCACACTGATGAAGTTCATATCTGCAAAGCAACAGGGCACAGCCTGGTTCCAGGAGGTTGACCTGCTAAAGGGCAGAAACACGTTGAAAATGTTGGGTGTTTACTTCTCGAAAGAACAGGTGAGACTTTTTTAAGCTGTATGTGTGAATGGCTGTGCCATGTGCTCCAAGAAAGACCTGCTGAATAACTCCCATAACTCGTGTTAATGAATGTTTTATTGTGAATGTTTGTCTCTTCATCTCATCTCCTTTGACAATATTTTCCTTCCCTATCATAGCCTGTTAAAATAATGAAGCTCCTTCCTCAGCATATCATTCTGCCCTTAAGTTGTCTTTCAGTTCCTCTCACTATTGTCTGCTTCATCCATCCAGCCTATCTGGGGAGGGATTGAGATTTAGATGACTGTCAGATTAGGTATCAGGTGGGAGCACCAACTAGCCTTGGTAGTCGCAACTGGCATGGAAGATGAAAAGATGCAATCGTTGAGACCAGCAAGGTCCAAGGGACTCCCCATGTGCAGGATTCAGGGCAGGCCCGAGCAAGCAGAGGAGCCCACTGAACCAGGAGAAGACCCTCAAGAGGTACTACAGGCCAAAGGCACAGGAGTCGCAAGAGGACCTCTGGCAGCTCACCAAAAATGGAGGCCCACGATGAGAGATGCAGGGAGGATGCTGTTCTTCGAAGGATGAGATGCTGGAGACTGGAGCTTTTTGTAGCCCAAAGATCTCTGGAGTGCAGAGCCAACAAGCCGTGGCAATGGCAAGTTGACGCAGGGCACAGGGGTTTGGTCGCAGCGGTTCTGACAAGGGATATGTTCCTCCAATTGCAGGTAAGACAGGTCAGGCCTCAGGAGAACCACAGATCCACCGCCTATGTTGCTGAGCCTCAGGAAGTCCCTGGGAAGGCGACCGGTCAGCTTCGATGGTGTATCTGCAGTTGCAGAAGAGTGGCTGCATTACTCTAAGGGAGATTACTTCGGATGTTCTTAATGCCCACAGGTCTTTTGGAGAACCTAAGCGAAGCACAGACACTGCCGAGGCAGAATACTTGCAGAGCAGCGAGACCAGAAGCAGCGGAAGTCTTCCTTGATGCAGTCTCAGTTCCAGGCGAAGTACCAGTGTCCAGACGGTCGAAAAGTGTCTTGGTTTCAGAGGTGAGTCTTGTTTCGCGACGTATCTGAGGACCCACCCACGAGGAAGCCCTTAAATACCCAAGGAAAGAGTTGGAACGACTCTGGGATCCCTCCCAGATGAGGGACTGGACAGAGGGTAGGATACTCCCTTGTCCAGTTTAATGCCGGAGCAGAAACCAACGTTTTTTGAACTGGCTTAAACCAGTGTATGCAAGGAAGGGCACCAAATGTGCCCTTCCATGCAGTCTAGTGGCGCTGGAAAGTGCCCCCACCCCAGCCAAATACACCAAGTTTTGTCTGGAAGGTGGTCACACCTCCCTGTGACAGGAAACCTATTGTTCTACCTCCCCTTGCTGAAGCTGAGCTCAACAGAAGGAGCTCTAGCTTGCTGGCAGACCTTGAAAGGCTGTAACCAGTAGTACAGGGGGCTCCTCTAAGGGACCTCCAAGACCATGGGTTCAGACCTCTAACAACGGAATAGGTGTTGGGGTATGATTGCAACATGTTTGATACCAAACATGACTAGGTTGAGCGCAGCCATTATATAGTTAGACATCTCATGATGACTGATGTCCACTATACGTATTAGAATGGCTGAGCGAACTTGCAAAGCCTGAAGAATCGACACCGGAGTTTAACCAAGCACCCTGCTCTAAGGACTGAAGGGCCTACCCATAGGGTGACTTTTAGGTTTTAAGTGCAGTGACCTCAGATATAAGGAAACGTATCTATTGTAAGAGGTGCAAGCACCATCTCACACACGTGGCAATGGCAGGCCTGTAGTCAGAGTTTAAGTGGACTCCTATGGGTGGCATAATACATGCTGAGGACCAGGGGAGTCCCCTGGTGTACTATGCCCTGGGTACATTAGTACTATATGCTAGGGACTTAAAAGGGTAAACCAGTAAACAATTATGGAGGTAACAAAGTACTTACCAAAGCCATTTTGGGAGAGATGGCACAGATACGGGGGTGTTTAGCAGGAACCCAGCAAACTACGGTCAAAACATATTGACACCAGGTAAAAAGTGGGAGTAATAATAAAAGAAAGATCCTACTTTCCTACATAGATCAAACTTTTTTGTGTGTGTTGAGGTATGTCATCTAGACGTACAGGGTTTAAACTGTGAGGCACCTGTCATCGCGCCATGTCAGTAACCAACCCCCACCTCATCTGTCTGTGGTGCCTCCAGCATGACCACGAAACAAAGTCTTGCTCGAACTGTCAGGCCATAGCTCCGTAGGCCTTGCGGGAGCAAGCTCTGAAACTCCTTGCATCCTGGCAGTCGACATCAGCCAGCGAGATTCAGCGTAGATCCCGGGCTTGTTCGTAGAGGAGGAGGTTGCAGGACCGCTCTAAGAGCCCTAAGTCTTCTTCCTCCCACTCTAGGTCTTCGGGACACTCTGAGAAGAGGCACAAGAAGGAGTAGTCGTCCAAGCAGACTTCAACTTCGCCTCGTCTGTCGTCCGTTGACGAGACAGGTAAGGAGCATCAGCGTTCTAGGCATAGTTCTGCAGAGCCGGTGCCAGGTTCGACTTCGCGCCTTCCCCCGTTTTCGGGAGCCGGAGCAACCACCGCTCAAATAAAATAATTTTACGAGGCCCATGTGCTGCGTATTTGAGCAGGCCGACACTTTTGGTGAGCCTTCAGGCCCGCACGGTCGGAGGGGCCCCATTGGATTCAACGTCGTCGACTCCAGCCACAGTAGTGACAGATGTGTCACACAAGGGATGGGGCGGCCATATGGGAAAGGTGGAAATCAGGGGACACTGGTCTCCGGCGGAGTCGGGCTCCACATCAATTTGTTGGAGCTTTGAGCAATTTGGTTGGCATTGAAAGCATTTCTTCCCTCTATCTCTCTAAGGGGGAGTCAGTGCAGATGTTCACGGACAACACCACCGCCATGTGGTACTGCAATAAGCAGGGTGGGGTTGTGGACCCTTTGTCAAGAGGCCCTGCATCTCGGACATGGCTGGAAAAACAGGGCATGATCCCGGTGAGTCAGCACTTGGCAGGTTCTCTGAATGCCAGGGCGGAACATTGTAAGTGCAGTAAATACATAAAGAGTATATGGTCTGGGAGTTGGTCATAACAAACTCCACAATGGCTTTACTGAAACTTGGGAAGTTTGGAAGCAAACTTCTCAGCACATTAAACCCACACTGATGCCAGCGTGGGATTTAATGTAAAAATCACTCAGAGGGCATCTTAGAGATGCCCCCTGAAAAACGACTAGCCCTGGTTTGGTTCCTGAATGGCTACAATTGCATTTCCTTGCAATGTTTTGCATTTGAAGATATATTCTACTTACCTGTGCCAAGTCCTGCTCGGATCTCGGAATAAAACCTAAGAATACCTTTTTATACTGACCTAATTGTTCTGGATTCTGTCTGAATACAATAAATGCTTAACACACCCTCTGCTAAGCTTAACTGCTGGACCACACTACTACAAATAAAGCTGTTAGGGATTATCTATTTTAGCCTCTGCTATACCTCTGGGGACTCACTGGAATCTGTGCACACAATTTCTTACTGTGGTATAATACATACAGAGCCAGCTTCCTACAGAACATTTCCAGTCACAAGGTAAGGTGACTCCTCCTTTCGGTGATGGTGCGCATGGGCATCGGCTCCATTGTTAGATTTTCTGTCGGCCATCGGATTCAGACGTAGTTTGCTCTGCTCTGGTTCAAGACCGTTTGTCGGAATCCCTTAGGTTGGCAATACTACTGTACCCGTGCCGTTATTGTTTTGAACATTTTTTCCCATCCTCCGCGTTTTGAAAATCTAAAAACGTAATCAGTTGGAGCGACAAATCTCGATCTGCGGCTATCGGGCCTAGCCCGTTTCTTTCCAGTTCCACTCATATAACTTCATTGAGTAATCTGCCGATGGAACGGACTCCGTTCCAATTCTGCCCTCGGTGCCACTCCAAATATCCACGCACCGACCTTCACAAGATCTGTAAACTGTGCCTGTCTGGAGCACAAGGAAGAAGACTGTGACGCCTGCTGCTCGTTTCACTACAAAAAAGACCCTCCGGAACCGTCGGGCTCGACCAAAAGAAATGCAGCAACAAAGTGGCAAAGACACCCCCTTATCTTCGGAGAAGATATTGAACAAGAAATGGAGGCGTCTGATGCAGAAGAAGAGGCCTTCTTCGTACAAGATTTTGACTCCGAGCTGGAAATAGAACTGGAGTCTCATGAGGTTCCTGCTGGTCAAGCTGCTGTGAGTACTAAAGTCCCTTTGCCCACAAAACACGCTTCCACTAAACATAAGGCTTCTGGGCCACCACTGCCATCAGGCCATGGTCGGCATCGAGACTCTGCTTTCAACGCCCCGGCCCTCCAGCTCAGCACCGAAAGCACATGTCAAAACTTTCGGCTTGAGCTCAAGTCAAGCTCACACAACTTCGGCACTTAAAACCTCAGTTACGAAAGGCAAAAAGGACAAATCCAGCTCGTCGCTGAAACAGATAGATGTTCCTCCGGAGCCAATTCTGGAAACCATGCAAGAAAAGCTGGATCCAAAACAAAAGAAAATGTATAATATTCCAGACACTGGACATACTACAACAAAGCCAGTGATACCACCCTTCTAAAGGAAAGTGGATACAGGATATAAATTCCCTCTCAAAAAGAAAAATGACATTGCTACTAGTCCTATTCATACCACTCCACCATCTTCTCTAAGACTTACCCCAATACATCTCCGAGGAGAATAAGAAAAGAGGGCAGAAACTAGTACAAGAAGGAAAACTTATGTTCAAGGCATATGAGCTGCAGATTGTATACTTTTGCATAGATCGCCATCTGGTGTTGGGCTCGGATGTTTGCACTTTGTTTTTGTCTTGAAAGAAGTCTTTGTAGTCACAAGGTAGGTGACTCCTCCCTAGGACGATAGTGCACATGGGCTTCGACTCCATCCTTAGATTGTTTTTTTCCGCCATCGGGTTCAGATGTGAATTGCTGCGCTCCGGGTCGATATCGGTTTTGACTCCCCCTTCGACGCGCTGTCCCTCTCCACTCGATGGTATTGTCTCGATCACGTTTCCCTTTACGACCCGTATCTTAAAACAAACCCCTCGATTTTTGACGTGGGCCGTTGGGCCTCTCAGCGCCGACAATGCCTGCAGTCAATCGAAAGGACTCCTTTAAAAAAATGCCCTGGGTGTAGTGCTAAGTTCCCACACACAGACTTGCACGAGGTGTGCAATCTCTGCCTCTCCCCGGAGCACGAAGATAAAGACTGCAAGGCCTGTGCATCTTTCAGGTCAAAGACAACCATCCGTGATCGTCGGGGCCGACGGCACGAAATGTCTCGCGATAGCAGTTCGATTCCGGACATCTTCGAAGCAGACCCCAATATCCAGCCGGAACAATCCGGTGATGAAGAACTCGTCTCCGAGGCCGACGACTCCGACGCCGACAGTCACTCAGCGGTCCCTGATTACCAAAACCCCCTCCCGAAAAATAAACCGAAGGCTCCAGTAACACCCTCACCCTCCGGCGCGGGTCGACACCCGCAACATGTTTCAGACGCCCCTCCCTCGGGCCCGGCTAAGAAACCTAAACATAAGCTTTCCGGCTCGGGCTCGAGCCATACCCATTCCAGCGCCGGAAAGTTCTCCTCGGCACCGAAGCAACAAGTCAAACACTTGTCCACGCCGAAGACAGCCTCGACGCCAAAGCCCTCGGTATCGAAGCATAGCAAGGACAAACACTAGGAACCAAAGAAATCTTCGGAGCTGAAAAAGGCTTCTGAAGTGTTTCGGAGCCGCAAAAACCTAAAGAGTCTAAGACTCCACCGAAAACCTCTCAAACTTTCTCCAAAGAAGATTCAGACCCAAAATCTTGGGCACCGAACGAAGACATTTGCCCACGCACCATCAGATAGTGAAGATGACACAGGTAGAGATATAGATCCACATGGGGATGACGATTCGCATAACATCCCACATGATATAGACACTTGGGGTGACTACAATATAGATCCCAACCCAAATAATGATCCGGATCTCTATCCATCTAAACCGTCACCACCTGATGACAACACTGGGTTCGTGCAACTAATCAACAGAGCTGCCCAGTACCACGGGGTCCCCTTACAATCCGACCCATTAGTTGAAGATTTTCAACAAGCACCCTGCCAATGTTGAAAGGCTTGCTAAAACATGCCCCAGAAGTTTTTAAAGACCCAGTCAGAACCAAGGTTTTCAATCCCAGGTGGATAAAAAATACAAGGCAGCTCCCAATTTATATTAAAGGTCAGATTTCCTTGGATTCCCTTGTGATAACTCGCGCACGCAAGCGTGCAAACTCACAGAGTACAGGTGACACCCCCCTCTTCCGATAAGGAATCCAAATTAATTGACGCATCAGGGAGACGTATTACGTCGCAGGCTGCAAACCATTGCCATTGCCAATGCCCAAGCTTTTATTGGCCAGGTATGACAGGGCTCACTACAACAAGCTTGAAATTCACCTTCCTGATCAGTAGAAGCCAACGACCTTATCCAGGAGGGCAGACTCAGTACCAACACCTCAATAAAATGTGCGTTCGGTGTGGCCGATACCACAATTAACACTAGCGTCTTGTTGGGTAGACACGCTTGGCTCCGGGTTTCCGGATTCAAGCAGGAGGTTCAAACTGCTATTTTAAATCAATCGTTTGATCAGGAACATCTTTTCGGCCTGCAGTTGACGCATCCCTAGAAAAGATGAAGAAGGATACCGAAACTGCTAAGTCTATGGGGCCCTTACAGTTCCCTTCCCCTAGAGGCTCTTTTCACTGCTCCTTCTACAAAGCCGGCTCCAAAACTATGGGTTCAGAACATCCCTCCTCCTACAAGAGTCCCACTCACACATCCCTTAAAGCATACTTTCGCAGAGGCTACAGAGGCAACAATAACAAAGGGAGAGGTCGTGGCAACAATAGCCGGACCCCCACCACTAAACAGTGACTACGAATTTTATGAAGTGATCACGACAGACCCGACAGAACGCTTACAGAGAACCATCACATTAATGGTGGATGAAGCTGAAACTAACAACTGGATATCAAAGACCGAGGCTGATTTCCTCCTGGCCCGGACACCAAGGATGCCATATTTCTATTCACTCCCTAAGATCCATAAGGAACGAAGACCACCGCCAGGGAGACCAATTGTCTCAGGGATCGGATCTGTTCTGGAACCTCTATCCCAATTTGCGGATCACTACCTAAAACCCTTGGTCCAAAAGACACCCACCTATCTTAAAGATACAAAAGACCTCCTGAACCTACTTCAAGATCAACAATTTTCAGGAGAGAAGATGCTTCTAGTGGGTTTAGATGTGGAGAGCTTGTACACCAGTCTCCCACAGAAAAAGACACTAGATACTTTGGAGGAACTACTATTCAGTCAACAATGGGACCACAAGACGCCCAGACATTTTATCCTTGAATGCTGTAGACTGGCGCTCACGGAAAACCATTTTGAGTACAACAACACCATGTACAGACAATGCCACGGAACTTCCATGGGGAGTACATTTGCGCCGAGTGTGGCCGGATTATACGTGAGTGATTTCGAGACCAAGAACATACTGTGTCCGACGAATCCCTTTCGAGAGCAGATAGTATTCTGGAAACGTTATATCGATGACGTTCTGCTGATCTGGGAAGGTAGTAAAGAAACCCTCATCGACTTCCATCATTGGCTGAACACTAAAGATGAATGGTTGAAATTTACTTACTCAGCCAGTCCAGACACACGAAAACGATACTATTCAGACAAAAACCTTCTTTAAACCCACTGCCATGAACAGTCTCTTGTCATTTAAGAGTTTTCACCCGCGCCCAATGAGGGAAAACCTACCATATGGGCAGTTTCTCCGTCTACGACGGAACTGCAGCAACATCCGAGACTATAAGGAACAAGCTAAAGATCTCTGCAACAAACTGCGAAACAGGGACTACCCTCAGCATACCATCAAGAAAAGCCAAAAGAGAGCGAGAAATCAACAGAGGGCAACCCTCATGGAAACAACAGTGAAAGAACCCACAAAAGATCTAGTCACCTGTGTGAGTACCTACAGTGTGGTATCCAATGATGTTAAAAAGATCATTAACAAGAATTGGAAAATCCTCACCTCCGGCTCTCTGAAATGGCCAAAACCAAGATTTTCAAGCAAACGAACCAGAAATCTGAAAGATATGCTAGTACATACTAGACCACCATCAAAACCTAGTCTTATGATCACTTCTAGCTTATGGGACTATACACCGGTAACTGGTCACTACCCCTGTGGCTCGTGCTCGGTCTGTCATCTTACGAAACCAACTAAGACCCTACAACTACTACCAGACCTGAAATGGACCATGAGGAATCACACTAACTGTAATACTACTCATGTAATTTACATGATCACTTGCCCCTGTGGATTACATTACATAGGGATTACCTGCCGCAAAGTCAAGCTACGACTTTGCGAACACAAGAGCAATGTTAAATGTAAGAAAATTACAACCAAGATGAGCAGTCACTACCTCGAGAAAGGACATACAGTCGATCACTTACAATGGGTGGTTCTAGAGACTTTAGCAACGAAAAATGCCAATGCAGAAAATATCTTGTTCGAAAAGGAGCAGAGGTGGGTTTACCGCTTACGTACTCACATTCATGGATTGAATGACAATATCCCGTGGCTGAGCATCAAGAGATAGCTTATGCACAATTACAGTGATGAAGAATGGGAGCCACACAACGCTGAATGTATAGCATGGTACACTTTGAACGTTTGCCTATGTGAAATGGTGCTAAAAATACTTGAATATGACAGCGAACATTGAACATGCTATGTACAAGGAAAAATACTTGCATGGGAAATGCACTCTGGGAAAAAGCCTAACAGCCATTCTTTTTGATGCAACCAGCTTATGCACAATTGCAGTTATGAAGAATGGGAGCTCTTCCTTCTTCATCTAACGTGTCGCATGGTCTGTTCAGAGGTATAATTTCACAATTGCGATGAAACGGCTGTCCTGTGTAATACAGCCTTGTGAGGCAATAAGCTAGAGGAGTAACTAAGTACTCGCACAACTCCTTACCATTACTTTATCGAAACCAACAAAACTTTATTTTGCAACGAAAATTAAAGAATAACAATAGACTAACATATCTAACATCATGATAACTTCAAATGATTGGCATATTAGGGCGTTAATTATATGTACGAAATCAACAATGAGATGGGGGAGTTGTAAATAACACGAGTCCTCTTTTGTTCTCCATGAATTCGTCCTTTATCTTGACCCGGTTACTGTGTACAACAAACCGGGTGGAGAGAAGCAGTGACAGAACAAGTCGCTAACCGCCGAACAGGTACTGTTCCCGATACACGAGGACGCCGAGGAAGGAACGTAACGTATTTTGATCCCCTAACACCTTTCTTTTCCCTTTAAGAGCCGGAAAAGCTTACACCATCGGATGTAACCCACAAAAAGAACAATTAAGGTATTCTTTCCCAACTTTTTAAACTGTCGATGTCATGTTTTAATCCTTGGGTAAACAACCTATAGTTGGGCTTCATAGTCCGATTTATTTTGCTGAACATGTTACCAATGTGCATCTCTGTTTCTCCTACCATCTCTGGGTCATTTGGGCATGTCAATCAACCTCTTTTATCGTTTTTGACCAATGTACGGGTATCGCTGTAATTTTTGTTTTCTCTAAAGAGAGAGACTGGCCTTAATAATTAATTTTTAAAGAAACCTATTGTGTAACGATTAGTCAGACACCATAAATACCACCCACTCGATGGTTCACTCCGTGCAATAGATATATTGCGCAAGGGTTTTCATTTGGAATACTTCTTTGTCAAACAAAGGTCCCGGTTTTACATTATTCAATATGTTGGTAGCGTGGTACCTTAAAAATACCACTCACTCGATGGCTCTTTCACCGCCAAGAATTTAATGCCATTGTCTTCATTAAGTAATGCTGATTATGCCATTTCTCCAATCTTTTGTGAAACAATCCTCACTGACTTGCATTGTTTGATATGTGGGCAGCGTTCTTCCTCACACTCATAACAATACCCCCGGCGATCTCAGGGAGTTTGGGCACTACAAACAATTGATCGTTTCTATCTAATGCACTGCATGATGTGTATGTTTCTTCATTTCCCCAAGAGACAGATTTGCCATGTTTTTAAATTAGATTAACTGTTTGGCGTACAGTCTGATACTACCTACAAAATATCATTCACGTTAGGACAGGTTCTACGCCTAGAATTGAGTGACCCATTGGGACATTTTTCTTGTTCGTAATATCAAAATTATCTGGTGATTTACTTGTTAAAGTCCTTGTTTTTGTTTTTTGTTTTTTGCAACTTGTCATCTTTTGAAGGGAGGGCTGAATTTGCCTTTTACTGCATTTGAATGAAAATGATTGGCCGAAATTGGCTATGTTACATGTAAAAAGCTTTGCCTTTTATAATTGCTATGACAGTTGATGTCTCGAATTTTGAACATCCTGACAGCACATACACGAACTGTATGTCTAACTACTATTTTATTTTCCTTCCTCACACTCCTTTTTTTTATATAGGTTCGAATTGAACTCAAACACTCCTTTTTTTATATAGGTTCGAATTGAACTCAAACTGACTGGTGAGATAACGGGACTCACCCATCTCACGAGGGAGACCCCTTTAAATTAAGGAACCTCCTACACATACACTAGGGTCCTGATGAAAGCCTGTATGACCCTTTGGGGCATGAGATAAGGCTGAAACATGTCGACCTATTTTCTGGACACATAATCATTTTAGTGCATTAGACCTTAATTAGTCTAGTCTGTGCACGACAAGTATTTTTTAACCTAACTCGAATCCAGTCTCATTAAAAAAATTTAAAACTGGACTCTACGAGTCTTTTAAACCTTTCTCACTCACCTTATAGCACTTCACTACACAACTAACACGGTTCTCTGATTCTCTGATCACAACTGAAGAAACCAGAGGAATTACCTCCGGGTGGAGGAAGCATTCAGTAACCCGATGATGATGCTGTCACGTTGTCAAACAAATAAAAACATACCGCTAGAATTCCACCTGTGTACGAACACGTGATTGAGGGTTTCTTAACAGTACTTAGTACTGTTGCTACTAACCCTGGTTCTTTCAGGACCTGTGATCCACTCTCCATTGATCTTTAAACGTTGAAGACAAAGAAGCTGAGTGGGTCATACCCCTTCTTTCTCCCTCCTCTTGATTTAAAGATGGTCAACACTACCAATTCAAAGTCCTCCCATTCGGGGTCACTACAGCACCCAGAGTCTTCACCAAATGCCTTGCAGTAGTTGCAGCCCACTTAAGGAGACAACATATTCATGTCTTCCCTTATCTGGACGGCTGGCTAATAAAAGCCAAGTCACACAGCAGCTGTGTGCAACACTCCGACACAACACAATTTAGCTGCTTCACAGCTTGGGATTTACTGTCAACCTCGCCAAATCCCATCTCCAACCGTCCAGCATACAACAATACCTAGCGGCTACAATAGACACTTCAAAAGCTCTAGCATATCCCAATCCAGTCAGGATAAGCGCCAAACAGGTTCTAATCCAAAAATTTCAGCCTCAACACTCACTACCAGCACTAGTGTTCATGCAGTAAATTGGGATGATGGCCTCCTGAATTCTCCTCCTCCCTTATGCAAGACTCCAAATGCGTCCCTTACAGGAATGTTTGGCACGTCAGTGGAACCAGGCTCAAGGTCAGCTGACAGATCTGGTGTTGGTGGACGCCCATACACAAAACCTTTCCAAAGGGGGCCCGTTCCTCGACTTGGTTCCACAGACAGTGCTAACAGCAGATGCATCGCTCACCAGCTGGGGAGCTCATCTTCAGGCCCATACCATCCAGGGCATGTGGACCCCCCAACAAAGGCAATTCCACATAAACTACCTAGAATTGTTAGCAATCTTCCTAGCGTTAAAATCTTTTCAACTCCACCTCCGAGGCAAAGCTGTCCTGGTCCGTACAGACAACATGACATCAATGTACTACATACAGAAACGGGGGGAACACACTCTCTGCAGCTTTCACACCTAGCTCAAAGCATATGGAGACGGGCCATTCCGCAAAACATATATCTCCTTGCAGTACACCTCCCAGGTGTACACAATCAAATACCAGATCTGCTCAGTCGTCAAACACAGCAGATCCATGAATGGGAACTTCACCGTCAAGTTCTTCTTCCATTCTTTCACATGTGGGGCCACCCAGAAATAGATCTGTTCGCCGGACACCAAAACGCAAAATGTCCATCCTTCGCCTCCAGGTATCCACACCCATTGTCCAAAGGCATTGTCCAAAGGCATTCCCTCACAATGATCCTAGTTGCTCCAACATGTGCCCGAAAACCATGGTTCACAAACCTATTGGAACTATCAGTAGTTCCTCATCAAAAACTACGCCTCACACCCAAGCTTCTCACTCAGAACCATGAAGAGTTGAGACATCCAGATCCCAATCAACTCAACCTTGCGATCTGGCACCTCGGGTCTTAGAGTTTGGCTACCTAAATCTTCCGCCAGACTGTATGAATATCATTAGAGAACCTAGACGCCCTACCACCAGAGCATGCTATGCAGCAAAATGGAAACGTTTGTCATTTATTGTACAGACAACAAAATCAATCCACTAGAAGCTTCTATTCAGAACATTATCTGCTACCTCTTGCATCTACAATAAGGCAACCTAGCATATACATCTGTTTGGCTACAGCCAGCTGCCATAGCAGCCTATCTCCAAAACAGACAACATCTGTCTTTGTTTTGAGTGCCCACTATTAAAGCTTTTATGGAAGGACTTAAGAGAATAATGCCACCCAGCGTCCCGCCCTCTCCAGTGTGGAATCAGACTCATGGGTCCCCCTTTTGAACCTCTCCACAAATGTGAACTACAGTTCCTCACTTGGAAGATAGCTTTTTTGGTTGCTATCACATCTCTAAGGAGAGTTAGTGAACTCCAGGCATTAACCATACAAGAACCATTTTTACAAATCCATCATAACAAAGTGGTTCTTAGGACTAACCCTACATTTTTGCCCAAAGTCGTATCTCCCTTCCATCTCAACCAGTCTGTTGAACTCCCAGTGTTTTTCCCTCAACCAGACTCAGTGGCAGAACGAGCTCTTCACACGTTCGACGTTAAAAGAGCAATACTCTACTACATTGAAAGAACAAAATCCTTTAGAAAGACCAAACAACTCTTTGTGGCTTTCTCCCCACCTCATAAAGGCAATCCTATCTCAAAGGCAGGAATTAAAAGGTGGATTGTTTAATGCATCTAAATATGCTATATCAAAGCCAATCGCACACTCACATTTCCCCATAGAGCTCATGCAACACGCAAACTAGGGGCTTCCATGGCATTCATAGGGAACAATCCTCTAGATGACATCTGCAAGGCAACAACTTGGGCTACACTACACACCTTCACATAACACTATTGTGTAGATGTGCAGGCAAAACAACAAGCTAGTGTGGGCCAGGCTGTATTAAGAACACTTATTTTAACCACTGCAACAGATAAAGGTAGCCACGGCTAAGGAGGTAACTGCTGTATAGTCTATGCAAAAGTATACAATCTGCAGCTCATATGCCTCGAACGGAAAATGTTACCAGTATGCATCTGTTCTTAGCATGTAGAGCTGCAGATTGGTATACGCCCACCCGCCCCTTCCCGGATACCTTTATCTGTTCCAGTACTATCTTACTTACATACATTATACATGGACATCTCTTTCTACTTCTTACTACTCCATTGTAACCCTTTGTGGCAAAAAACAATCTAAGGATGGAGTCGATGACCGTGCGCACTATCGTCCTAGGTAGGAGTCACCTACCTCGTGACTACAAAGACTTCTTCCAAGACAAAAACAAAGTGCAAATATCCGAGCCCAACAACAGATGGCGATCTATGCAAAAGTATACGAATCTGCAGCTCTCATGCCAAGAACAGATGCATACTGGTAAGTAGCATTTTCCTTTCAATTTCTCTGTTAGGTGTGCGTTAGACGCCACTGATATGGCAGCCAGAGGAGTTAATACCAGAATTCGCCTCAGAAGACATGCATAGCTAAGAATCTCTGGGTTTAAGCCAGAAGTTCAACAAACAATACTTAATGCCCCCTTTGACAAAGAAAATCATTTTGGTCCTCAAGTGGACCAATCGCGTGAAAAAAAATAAAAAAGATGTAGAGGTGGCAACATCCATGGGTGCATTACAATCACCCTCTAACAGAGGCTCATGTAGACGCTCATTTTATAGAGGAAGCTCCAAAAGTACTGCCACAGATGCCAACACATCTTCCTATAAACCTCAACATCAATCCTCTAATTCTAGAGGATTTTACAATGGTGGTTACAGAGGTAACAATTTTTAAGGTAGAGGCACAACAACACGTACCTCTCTATCTCCCAACAA
The DNA here is from genome assembly GCF_964204655.1 of Triturus cristatus. Classification (NCBI taxonomy): domain Eukaryota; kingdom Metazoa; phylum Chordata; class Amphibia; order Caudata; family Salamandridae; genus Triturus; species Triturus cristatus. The sequence continues at coordinate 103,246,309 of NC_140587.1, forward strand.
GCAGTGACTTCATAACTATTCCCTCCAATCATCATACACCTGTCGGGGTAAGACTACATATTTCATTCCCATTTGTCAATCAATAACATCAGACAAATGGGTGTTAGACATTATCCTACATGGTTATTGCCTGGAGCTTATCAGCAATCCTCCCAATATTCCACCTTACATTCACAAACTCTCTAGAGCACCAACAATTGCTCAAACAAGAAGCACAAGCTGTTTTAACAAAATGAGCTACTGCCCCAGTTCCAATACAACACCAGGGGTCAGAGGTTTACTTACTTTACTTCCTTATCCCAAAAAAGAACGGTTCTCTACGACCAATATTTGATCTCAGAACTCTTTATTGTACATACTATCGGAATACTTCCATATGGTCACACTCCAGCAGGTATTTCCCTTATTACAGCAAGGCAACTTTGTCAACACTAGACTTAAAGGGCGCACACTTTCACATCTATTTTCACCGAGCACATCGCAAATACCTCAGATTTGTGGAAGCAGGAAAACACTATCAATTTAAAGTACTCTGATTCGTAGTAACTACTGCACCCAGAGTATTAACCAAATGTCTATCAGTAGTAGCAGCTTGTCTAAGAAGGCGAAAAATTCATGTCTTCCCATATGTATACGATTGGCTTAGGATGTAGCCTAACTGCTACGGCGGTTGACCTCAAAGCTGAGGAAGCGGGTTCGAGTCTTGGCAGGGACGCTCAACATCCTGTGATTCTGGGCAAATTATTTAATCTCCCCCAAAAAATAAATATGTCCGTCTGAAACGCAACTGTTGCTCATGTAAAGTGCTCTGATACCTTTGGGTCTAGTTCGTGCTAAATAAAACTCCCCCCACCTCCTCCCCCCAAAAAAGGCGACACACATCTCAAGTATTTACAACCCACTCAAATCACCTTAAATCTTCTTCATCAACTGGAATTCACAGTCAAAGCACAAAAATCCCATCTTCAACCCTTACAGTTGTAACCCTATCTAGGAGCTATGCTAAACACCCAAACAGGTTTAGCTTATCCCAATGCAGCCAGAATTCGCAATTTACAAACACTGATACTACAATTCCAAAGCAATCTGTATCTAACAGTGAGAATGTTCATGCAACTTCTAGGGATGATGGCATTGCCATAGTGCCTCATGCAAGATTAAACATGCATCCTCTACAGGAATGCTTAGCACATCAATGGAATCAATCACAGGGTCAACTAACAGATCTAGTGTTGGTAGACAGCCACACCCATCGCTCTCTGCAGTGGTGGAACACACTTATCAAAACGGTGGCCTTTTATCGACCCTGTTCCACAGATGGTGCTTACAGCAGATTCATCCCCTACAGGGTGGGGTGCCCAGCTACAACATCTAACAGTTCAGGGTCTATGGGACATCAAACACGAAAGTCTCCGCATCAACTACCTAGAGCTCCTAGCTGTTCACCTAGGGCCTCATGTAGGAAGCCAAATACCGGTCGGTAACGGCCGAAATTCGGTAAATATCCTGTTACCGACCGGTATTTAGGCATTTGCGATGTAGGGGGCTGATTTCTGGATTCGGTATTTACAGAATCGGAAATTACGAAATCGGTAAAATACCGATTCGGTAAATACCGAATCCAGAAATCAGATGTAGGGAGCACTCAAAAGAGTGAAAATTAGTATTAGAAATTCGTTATTTACCAAATATAGGTTGGTGATAAATAACGAATACCTTGCAAAAAGCAATATTTTGCAGATTTAAGAGTGCCATGTGGCAGACATACATGCCCTTAGGGCATGTATGTGCGCCACATGTGCACACATGCAAGATTCAGGGGTGCAACAGGGTGCCAATGTGACACCCTGCCACCCTTGAATATGCTCCCCCCATTACCGAATCGGTATTTACCGAATCGGTAATGAGGCATACCTTCCCATTGATTCCTATGGGCCTCCATTGATTCCAGGCCCATAGGAATCAATGGGAAGGTATGCCTCATTACCGATTCGGTAAATACCGATTCATAATTACCGAATTTTTCCGATTCGGTAAACTTTACCGAATCATTACCTACATCACATTTACCGTTTCATAAATACCGAATCGGTAAAATTCGGTATTTATGAATCGATAAATGTGAGGCTACCTACATATGGCCCCTAGTGTTAAAAGCATTTCTACCTCATCTAATAGGGAAAGTTAACCTAACAAAAAAATGAATGTGTGTCTGATACCCGATTGGATTCGGGTCAAGTTCGCGCTATATAAAATTCTGCAAAAAAAAAAACAAGTTGCCCTAGTTTGGACAGACAATATCACAGCTATGTACTATGTACAAAAACGGGGGGGGACACAATCTCTACAGTCATCACGCCTCTCTCAGACCATTTGGCGTTGAGCAATACATCACAAAATCCAACTGTTAGCAGAACACCTTCCTGGGACAGACTACAAATTTGCTGACCTCCACAGCAGGATACGGTACGAAGTCCACGGGTGGGAACTCCACCCCCAAGTCCTCCTCCTATACTTCCAAAAATGGGTGTTCTCACAAATAGATCTCTGTGCAGCAGCTTAGAACTCAAAATGCCCAAACTTCGCCTCCAGATTCGCACACCCTGTATCCAAAGGCAATGCCCTATGGATGAACAATTCAGGGATTTTTGCCTACGCTTTTCCACCTCTCCCTCTTCCATTTCTGGTTCGGAAACTCAGGCAAACATCTCTCACCCTTATCTTGATAACTCCCACATGGGCTAGTCAACCATGGTGCCCCACACTAGCTCCATCTCACCTCAAACCTTCTCACTCAGAACCATGGAGAAATCAGACATTCAAACCCCAAGGAGCTCAACCTAGCGATTTGGCTCCTGAAGTCATGGTGTTTGGACACCTAAATCTACCATCAAAATGCATGGGGATTCTTAAAGAAGCAAGAAAAACAACCACTAGAGCATGCTATGCAGCAAAGTGGGAAAGGTTTGTTATATATTGTCATAACCAAACAATTGAACACCTAAATGCTTCCATGCAACAAATCATTTCTTATCTATTGCTTCTGCAATGCGCAGGCCTTTAAGAGTACACATTGCAGCTGTGGCTGCATATCTTCAAAACAGACAAAACTTATCTCTGTTCAAAGGGCCAGTAATCAAAGCCTTTATGGAAGGTCTTAAAAGAGTGATGCCACCAAACGTTCCACCTGCATGGAACCGTAACATTGTTCTAACAAGACTTATGGGTCCACCTTTTGAACAATTACATAATTGCCCATTGCAATTCCTTTCTTAGAAGGCTGTTTTCTTGATTGCTATCACTTCACTAAGACGTGTCAGTGAACGTCAGGCACTAACTGTGGAAGAACCATTATTTCAACTCCATAAACACAGAGTGGTTCTTCGTACTAACCCTAAGTTCCTTCCAAAAGTAGTCTCTGCTTTTCATTAACCAATCAGTTGAGTTGCCTGTTTTCTTCCCTCAACCTGATTCAGTAGCAGAAAGAGCTCTACATACCTTAGATGTCAAAAGATCCTTATTGTATTATATTGATAGAGCAAAAGATTTCTGCAAAACAAAACAGCTTTTTATTGCATTTGCTCCCCCTCATAAAGGGAAACCTATTTCTAAATCTGGTATTTCTAGATTGATCGTTAAATGTATCCAAACATGCTATGTTAAACCAAAATAACTTTGTCTATACCTTCTAGAGCACATTCTACTCGTAATAAAGGAGCATCTATAGCCTTTTTAGGTAACATTCCCATAGCTGAAATTTGTAAAGCAGCTATATGGTCTACACCACACACATTTACTAAACAGTATTGTTTTTTAATTAAATAGATTTTATTAACCATTTATGCATACCAATATACAATCAGCAGTGCAAATATACTTATCACCCAGTCACCATTGCTTTTCGTTCCATTCCCCCGACGTTTATTCCCAGCCAACACAGTAGTGAGCAGCTTCATAATGTGTAAGAGTGCCTTGGAGTGATCAACTGCTGTCTGTCTCCGCTCATTGTTATTAACTTCCCAGGGAAACAAACTGTATGTCACCGTATACAATTGCCTGTTGCAATTCTAGGTCTAGGTAAACCCCACCCAATGATCCTCTTCCCTGACTCATGAGCATCTACAGCCGGATGTTGCCGGTCTCGGTCCCTGATTCCTGATGATCCTCACCTAGTTCTACTGGCTGTTTAAGTACTGTCACCAAAGCTTCCCTCGCCCTTGCTGATTCTAGTGATTTCTCACTGCCATTTTTTTGGGCCACCCCTAATCGTATTGCCCCTTCATAGTCGTCCCATCTTATGAACTCTCACTTCCATCTGTCTGCATTGGGGCCCCTTGCGCCTTCCAGTGGCTGGTAATGTCCCTTTTTGCTAGTAGAAGACCCAAATCTTGGATTTTACTGGTGATTTTATTTTTAGAGGTGTGAGGGAACCAGTGCAAGAGGCAGTACCCCAACACTGCAACCACGTCTTTCTCTGTCACCGCTGATAGTGTTGTGGTCACCTCATTCCAAAAGTCCCCTATTTTCGGTCAATTCCAAAACATGTGGATAAACTTTGCCCCCTTTGCTACGGGGCAGGCCTCTGTTCTTGTGTTGAAATATCTATTGATGCAACCAAGCGTGAGGTATGCTCTATGAAGGACATAAAAATTGAATGGTTGAAATCTGGCATTTCTGGTGATCTTACTGGCTCGCTCTGAGTTCCCCCCATATCTTCTTGGCTATAGGCTCGCCCAGGTCTTCTACCCACATCTGTTGTAAATCAGTAAGGGCCGGAAGTGTCGCATAACCGAGGCTCCTGTATAAGCAAGTGACCACTTTGTATGTCCCAGCTGCGGATACTACATACTGGCACCCTTCAAATAGGGGTGATTCTGATAGTTCGCTCCCCCCTCTTTTGCTTACTTAGCGCCACTGTAAAGGCAGTGTGTTGTAGAAAGTCTCCCTTGGTATATCAAATCTTTCCCGAAATTCATTGAAGGGCAGTAAGACCCCTTCCTCATACAACTTTCCGACTGTGGTCGCCCCAGTCTCTATCCAAGCCCCCGGGCCTCGCCAGTCCGCCTCATGCTCAACGCCATACAAATTGACAATGGGATATCCAGGGCATCTGGGTGCTTGATTTTTTTTTTTTACCTCTGTAGGCCCCTTGCCCAGCATTTGTGAATTACCTTTAGCTCAGTAGTGGCACCGCTCTCTCTAACGGGGAGGGGCAACACCACTCGGGAGAGTAGATCCAGGCTCGGCACCCCAGCCTCTTGTTTCGGTCCCATGCTCTCAGCCCGCTGTCCACCTCGTGAGCCACTGCAATTGTGCTGCTATGTAATGATACTCAAAGTCTGGTACTGCCAACCCCCATATTGCCTTTGGTCTCATAAGCAATGTCAACGCCACCCTGCGTCTCCCCGCTCCCCAGAGGAACACCGTCATCGGTGATCGGAGGTGCGGAAACATCCCTGCCGGTATCAAGACAAGCAATACCCCAAAGAAGTACAATAGCCTCGGGAGGGTCATCATCTTCAGTAGCGCCACCCTGCCTGGCACTGATGGGGTCCCCCAAAAATCAAAGCATGCCTTCACCCCCCTGTGCGCTTTCCCCACGTTGCCTTCTAGTAGGTCCGCCTGGTCATGGTACACATGAACGCCCAGATAAGGGAGACAACTATGTTCCCATGCTACCCCGTCTACAGTCTGTGGCTGTTCCCGTCCCGCCTCGGCAGGGAACAGGCAAGACTTCCTCCAGTTTACCTTAAGGCCTGACACATTCTCCAGGGCCCTTAACAGTTCTCTAGCCCTGCCAAACTAAACACTATTGTGTGGATGTATTAGCATGTCAACAAGCTAATGTAGGACAAGCAGTCCTAAGAACACATTTTCAGACGACGGCAACGCCCACTGGTTAGCCACCGCTTGGGGAGAGTACAGCTGTACAGTCTATGCAAAGCATGTGTATATACAGCACACATGCCTCGAACGGATTATGTTACCCTGTATGCATCTGTTTTTGACATGTAGAGCTGTAGATTCACATGCATCCTCCCCGGACACCTATCGCCATTGCAGCTATCATTCACATCTTACACATATGGACATATCTGTACTACAGTTACTCCATTCTCACCCTCTTGCGGGAAAACAATCTATCAATGGAGTTAATGCGCACTGTTACCGAAATGAGGAGTCGCCTTACCTCGTGAAAGCATGTTAATCTACAGCTCTACATGCCAATAACCTATGCTTACAGGGTAAGTAACTATCCTTCTGTTGGATACTCAAACCTCAGATTACTCACCGATTCACCCTCTTCACCATTCTGTGAAATGAACTCTCATAGTCCATACCAATAAGATTCCACCTTAGAAATGTGCATGGTGGCACAATCTTATTACTAAGGCTCTGTGTCTGACAGCATGGACAGATATCAGAAAGAAACCTATGCCAGTGCATGGCGGTGTTGTCCATATAGGGTCCCGATGTCACATCAGGGGTGGGATTTATCCGACGCCACAATCGCACAATGCCACCTACCACCGCACAAGGGAATTGCAGATGAAAATTCTCCAGATCCACTGTAGCGCATGAGGGTACCACGTGAGGAATCTGTAGATAGAGTATCCACCAGAAAGCGCATTACCGAATATAAGGACAATGCAAGTTCGTCACAGAGCCAAATGAAATCACGCTAGAGCTACTGCTTTAAAGTTTCTAGATCCCGTCTGGCAGCTGGGACAATTGAAAGGGTGAGGAATTTGCTGTTGGAGCATCTACCCAAAAGATCATTACCGAAGACCAGTAACTTGTCCTAAAGGTTCCTCTGAAATGGCAGGCTGTTATAGATGCTTCAGAGGCCTAAATAAAGGGAGTTCCAAAGTCCTGCTATTTCACCTTTGGTAACTGGAGTGTTGGGCTTGAATAGAGATAACCAACTTATTACAAAAGAGACCCCACCTTTTACCAGTCTACCTGTGTGCCCCAGATTCCCCATACACAACACACTTCTTATACCCATACATGATGAAAGTAAAAGAACCTAGGTATCGGGAAAGAATGTACCTTTACTAGAGAGAGGATCATGTAGCTATCTATCATGATTTTCAGTTAGATTTGTTAATTGTGTAAATGTCTTTACACAATTGCTACTCTTTCTCCATCAAATGTTAAACACTGTGTTTTTTCTATTCACGTATATTCGGGCCAACATCAGAGGGACCTCCACACTACATAGTATTTTTTTTTAATAACTAGAAATTAAGAGGGTCATTTAGAATTTGATGTAGTGGAAAGTGCCGTAAACTGGTGGGGCTTCCACCCGTTTTAAAGGTGCAGGAAACCCTTGATCTGATGGCCCATCTACCTAAGAGAAGCCATGTGACAATGGATTTAGCCCTACCTTGTTTGCAAAGTGGGTACTCTTTTAAATGGTCTACTTATTCCATGAATCTTGGGTTCCTAACTACCTGGAAAAACTGCAACTCCATTGTTATTGAACCAGGTAACAAAGGTTATGTTCTGAAAAATAAAACCTCGATTTTGTGAGATGCAAGCCTGTCAAAGAGTTTTGTCTTTTGCTGGCTTACAGTGAGGAAAGGTGTGAATTAGGTTCACATGTACAAGAATTCCAGGCAGTTACTGGATGTGTAATGTAAAGCAGGTTATATATTTATAATTCCCAATTTAGCAGAAGGACTATGGGTAATCAAATCCAACCTTACCATTAGTGTGGACCAGTTGCTTATATACTGCATATTTGGCTTTCACCACAGTTTCATTTCAAAGGTTGCAGGTTTGAGTGTTTTAATCCATATATCCGATAGAGACATCTAGCCGCAGATTCCTTAACTTAGAATATCCCCAGGTGTCAGACTGGATCCGGAAAATCTTTTTCCCCAGCAATACCTCTGCATGCCGGGAGGCGGCGGCGCCCGGCACCGTCCTGACGTCGTCCACGGAAGTGACGTCAATAGAGCCATATCAGCCCCTCCCGGCGTGCTGACGTCAGTTTTCTTCTTTTCCGCGTCCTAACACGGATCTGGTAATGTTATACCACTGGCCTGTTTTTCTTATCTTCAGGCCTTCTCAATGGCTTTTTTGCATCAAGGAACAGTGTGTTCGATGCCTGCGGGCTTAAAGCCGTGCCGGTCCTGCTCACGACAGATGTCTGCATCGGACCCTCACGAAATCTGTATGTGGTGCTTGGGCGAGCACCACGACTCTGTGGAGTCCCACGCTTGCCGACAGCTGTGGCCGAAATCCTTGCGGGAACGCCGCATGAAGCTGCTGTCTACACGGATGTCCAGACCAGATCCCTCACGACTCCGGTCTCCTTCTCCAGCGAAGTCATCTACGCGGTGCCAGCCCTCACAAGACGACGTTCCTGTTCGGGGCAGGTCCCGAGACCGTTGCCGTCAGTCGCCTACCTCTGGTAAGCACAAACGGAAGTCGCGGAAATCGTCGGCTTCATGTCGACATCATGTTGGGGTTCGTAGCTCACGGTCTTTGCCGGACTCTGGCCCCCGGGAGTCGGACCCCGCATACTCCCTGTTTCCGGGTGCTGGGGCGACTCGTCCTCAGATGGAGGACAGGGCTCTGCAGTCCTTTCTGGCTTTGCCCCCCTCCATGGCGCGCCTTCGGGCCCAACAGGTGGGGTAGGGTCTCAGGTCGGGACTCCGCCGGCGGGTTCTCCCTCGGCTCTGATTGAGTCTCCTGACTGACTCCAGAATCGCCGCAACGTCGGGACACGGCGCGGAGGGGCATCCCACGACATCTAACCCTTCCATAGTGCTGTTGAACAGCCTACCGAGGCTCCCTGCCGCATTGCTGGAGGTGGCTGCAGCGCCGTGCATGACACCGCTTCGGCGCACTCTCTCCTTGCAGGTTTCCACCTCGGGTGATGTTGAGTCGACGCCGGTCCGACACCGATCGGTCGAGGCCTTTTCGGAGGGCGGCGACGCCGGCTCAACTCGGATGGTCGAGGCCTTTTCGGAGGTCGGCGACGCTTGCTCCACTCCGTCAGTCGAGGACTTTTCAGAGGTTGACGACGCAGGCTCGAGGTCGCGTTGATGCCGTTCGACGCCGGTACCGTCTCCGGCTTTATTGGTGGAGGATGTGGTCCCAGTGGATTCACCACCCCCTGAGTCATTTCGACGCTCTCCGGAGCGGGCGCCAGTGGGGCATTGGCTTACACATCCGTTTGCTGAGTCTATTAAGTGGCCGTATTAGCTTGCGTCCGTCACCTACTGATGACTTGCCGTCACCGCCTCGCGGGGCCACGGAGGCTAGTGGGACGTTTGTCAGGGCTGTTTGCAGGGCTGCAGCCATTTCACGGATGCAGCCGCCCTCAGTCTCTAGACCTTCGGAGTCTTTGCTGGATCTTCTCCACCTGTGCCCAGATTTTAATCCTCTTGGAGGATTTTTTGATTTGTGACGTCACTTTCTTTTCGGTTACCCGTTGTGCGATACTGCTGTTCTGGGTTTTGTGGCGGTTCAGCCGTGTTTTTACTTATTCTGGTACAGCTGGATAGCTGTGTTGCCTTTTTTTTGAGCCTCTGCCTACGAGCATGTCTCAAGAAGGGCCCTTCTTTTGTGGGGTTGTGCCTTACCCTATGTGGGGTATTTGTTGGCAATTATATTGCTACTCTTTCTTGCCCAGGAACCTTTGCCGCAAGTTGACTCTTCCTACTGTTGTAGGATGTCTCCTCTGGTGAGCTCCATGGGCTTGGTTTCTCTCCAGAGGTTACAATTGGTTGTCTACGGTTGGTCCGTAATGCATCCCCACCTCCATAGGGACGTCCTTCCCCTGCTGTTTTGTTGGGGGTTTTGTCACGCCTGTTAGTTCCTGTCGTGTTCTTACAGCCTCGCTGTGCCTTCTTGCCTGTCTATGGGTGGACATGCGCCCCTGGGGGGCAGGTTCCTCTGTTCTGGAACAGTCTCTTCTGTATTCTGTGAATACTTACCGTATTTGTGCATACAGGTTATGCTCTACGTCTTTTCTTGGCTGTGAAGGTTATCCCCTCACAGTGGTAACTTTTGGTACGTTTGGCTGCATGCGACCCACTGAGCTTTTGCTCATTGGTGGCTCTTCTGTCTCTTTTGTCACTAGACTCTGGGCTCGGCCCTGCCACCGTTGTCACATGTCCTAGGGATGTGTTTTTTCTTACACCCACAGCCCTCATGCTGTGGCTTCTGTTCTTGGCCGGACAGTCTTCCGACTGTCCCCTGTTTCTTGTGCCTTCCACTGTGTGGACATCGTTCCCCTTGGGTATAGGGACCGATGCTGGGATCCTTCTTGAAGGTCTCACTGCATTGTTTCTTATGTTGGCACTGAACTTTCTAGTTCTGTTTTCCTTTAGTCTGCGTCTAGGCGCGAGAGGTCTCACACCGTCCCTCGTTCGATTTTGGTGTCTTTGCCGTCCCTTGTTCATGCTCCTTACGGAGTTTCCTGTGTCTAATGTCGGTTGTCCTGGCATTACGGTTCCCACTTTGTTTCGTCAGCCTTTTGACGAATATGTTCTCCTGGAACTTGGTGGTTGTTTCGCAGACCCTCCTCCTATGGGGTATGGCTTTGATATCTATTCTAAGTTATGAAATCTGCGGCTAGATGTACCTTCGGTAACAATATATCTGGTAGAGACACAGTCTAGCCGCAGATTCCTTAATGCCACCCCCCATCCTCCCCGCTCTGCGAAGGCCTTTTCGTATGGTGTTACACACCTAGCCCACCTTCTTGTGGCCTTGGTCTTCCGGAGGTGTGCTGTCGCACCTCACTCTGGGGAAGGGTGTGTTCTCCTGCGTGGGTCCTTTGGCCCCCTCTCAGTCCTACTGTTTGGTTGGTGGCGTGTTCTCGCACCTTCCTTTGGTGTAGGGGGTGGTGTTTGGTTTTCGAGCCCTTTGGCTCTCCACTCCGTCCACGTTTTTCAGTGGTTAAGGTCTGAACTTTTCACTGCCTTCTCATGTTGCTCCACCTGTGTTCTTCACGCGTGGAGGTCTACAGTTTTTTATTCCCTCCCACCGCTCACGCCTGTGCCTCCTTCTCTCTATGGCGGTCGGTTGCATTGGGTTCTCTTTGGTGCTACAGTCCTTCAATCTTTGGAGGGTGTGTGTAGTGAACTTCTGGTGGTCGTTCACTTCTAGTCACTTGCCTTGCAACATGTTGCTTCGAAGTTGTGGTTCTTTTAATTTCCCTCCTGTGGTGACAAGCTGTGCCTGGTTTGTCATGCCTTTTGTGCCGCAGCCGTTACCCCCTCAAAAAGGGGCATGGCTTGGCAATTTGTTGGGCTCTTGCTTGCAGCAAGTGCTCTGTAAACTCCCTTCAGTCCCTCCGGATGCTGGGTGCTTTTTCAACTTCCTATTGTCTCTCATTCCAAATGATTTGGCTCTCATTTTTATGTTACTAATCGTTGTTGTTTCAACGATTTTACTCTTCTTCACACACTGTTCCTATGCTATCGGTGTTTTTTCCATGGCTCCTCGTTGTGGCGTGGAAAAGTTTCCTGTAGAAAACTGACGTCAGCACGCCGGGAGGGGCTTATATGGTTCCATTGATGTCACTTCCGTGGACAACGTCAGGACGGAGCCGGGCAACGACGCCTCCCAGCGTGCAGAGGTATTGCTGGGGAAAAAGATTTTCCGGATCCAGTCTGACGCCTGGGGATATTCTAAGTTAAGGAATCTGCGGCTAGACTGTGTCTCTACCAGATATATTGTTACCGAAGGTAAGTAACTCTTCCTACACACTGAGATGTTGCTGTGTATTGTCACTACAGAAAGGATGTGTTACATATTAATGTGGCAGTGGAAGGAACATTTTTTTAACTCCTGAACCATTTGTCTGCACTTAGTACAACTGTGCAGAAACTATGCACTCAGTCAAACTGTTTACCAGAGTTACAATTGTGACAATGTGAAGTAGAAATTGTTGTCTATTTAATGGGAAGATGTGTAGTTGAGGTCTAGTTAATGAACCTTCAACCAAATCCTGAGGTCACAAATGCCAGCTATCCAGAAGAACAAAATAGGAAAAACATTGTAAAAATAAGGATTTCCCTACACTAATTAAGTCACGCCGCTCCCGGCCTCAGATCCTGTTATCAAACTCGTACATATCTCAGGCCTTGCATGCATGCAGGAAACTTGTCTTTGACTGAGTCAATGGTCCTTCCAAATTGAGATTTTAGATGGTACGTAAAAGAGTACTAAAGATCATAAGGTTCCCTAACGAAAGTGTAATTGGCTGTTTACCACTATTTAATTTCCATGTATAAGATTAGGGAAAGTTTCCCAGGGAGATGTCATAATTGTCAGAGCTAAGAATTTTTTTTTTTTTAAAAACCTCTAAAGAAAGAATAGAATCAGACAGTAAGGCAATTAAAATATTTATAATAGCTATATGACACATTTTTCATCAAAGGAGCTGCCATTTGAGTGATAACCCTTAAAGCAACATCAAAGTGGGAAATTATTTTGAAAAATCTTAAAATCAAACAATCCCAAGCAAATGGAAGCGCCTAATAAATGGGCGATGATATGTTTTAGAAACAAGGATGTTTCAGTTGTTCAATTTAACAATTGTCAAGAGCTACACACATCCCATCACAATATTGAGGAAATAGTGATGCACATTATGTGCCAGTCTTCAAACCATCCACAGCACTGAAAGTGTTAAACTAGAAGCTCTTTTTGCAAAAGTATACATCAAATCCGCTATCTGCTCTCTTCCTAAATGTAGAGGCCTGGGTCATATTGATTCTCTGCACATTTCCATGCAGCCATAAATCTATCTTATTGCAACATTTTGATGACTTATTTGCTTATTATCTGTAGGGACAATTGTATTATATATGCCATAGCGGAAGCAGCCATAGTATCCATTCTTAAACCAGGGAAAGACTTGCAAATAATGCTAAATGAGATTTATCTCTCCCCTAAACTTAGATTGTTTACTCTTCTAAATTGCAGTGGGAAGAGCCTTGGTTAGATCTGTTTGCCACCGCCGAGCATGCACGAATTTCAGAAGCTCTGCGCGCTGGAGTTTCCATGGTGGCTCTCGCTCTGAGACACTTTTTGTCTCAAGTGGAGCTCCGGCCTCCTGTACACCTTTCCGCCAATGCAACTCCTGCCCAGGTTCTGAAGAACATCCGGAACGACGGGCCCAAGTTTCACAGCACATATTTCCATCAGTTTCCTTCATTATGCCTCAGTGGGACCTGAACTTGATTCTTACATTTTTTAATGTGCGCTTCCTTCGAGCTGCTCCACAGCTGTCCTCTTAGGCTTCTCACTATAAAGACGGCCTTTGTGGTGGATTGTTGGTGACTTTGCCCAGCTCTTTGGGTACTTTGTGACCACAGGAACATCAGAAATGTAAAGTAGTATAGTATGAAAAGAGATGTAGGCTAAAATGGCCAGCAGGGGCTCTGAATATTTGGGTATTTTGTTTAATAAAGATACACTATAGTCATGCAAACAGAAGAGCATTTCCGAAGTATTGAACAAAGTAGAGCATCGATCAAGAAAATAGATCCCAAATCCTTGAAACTATCTACCATCTTCTAGTAAGAACATTGACACTCGATCAGCATTTATACACTGCAACAGAAAAACAGAATTTTTTGTGTCAGAAAACCATTTGACAAATACTAGGGTTTAATAAAGTTGTCCCCAGCTTCCAGGTTTTTTTCCTAGCTTAAGCAATATTACAATATCCCAGTGTTCACTCCTATCAACTCATTTTAGAATCTCAGCACTTGTGCTGCCATATATGAGTTTCTGCACCAACTCACAACAAGACAATCTGAATTGATAGAAAACTGATGTAATGGGCTCAATGGGATAAAGTGGCATTGGTGCCCAATCCTGTACATGTGCTGAACTGATAGGGGTGTGAACAAATTACATAGAGTTGGTGCTGTAGCCGGAGCATTGGTCTAGAGAAACTAACTTTAAAAGAAATCCTGGAGCCAAACATTTATGATCAATGTGCAGCTGTGAACCTATCCAACAGAGCTAGGTGAGGAAAACTAGTTAGGCTGAACTAATGACTGTACACTCATTACTCCTTGCTCCCTTTTTAGATAGATAGGTTGGATTTTCCCATCGGCCATCTGCTTACGCTGCCGGCCAATAGTTGGCATCTTAAATGATTTAATATATATTTATACATCTGGACCCCGCTCTTTGCTCTGCAGTAATGAAATGTCTAATATCTCTAGCCCAATGCTGATACAGCTTGCCCAGATGCATATGCTTTGGTGTGCCTTATCTCACTTTTTTTTGATGTTCTGCTTGCCCTGGATTGGGGTACAACAGTGTGCCCTTGGAAAAGATGCAGATGGTTGTCAATGAGGAAATGGTGGCCCTAGCTATAAGGTATCTGTAACACAGCTATGTTTTTCTGAAATAATATGGACAGTTTCCAATGCATCAGTTCTCCTCATCTACAATGGAAATGTATTTGAAGCATTCTTTAACCCCTTGCATGCCCGCCCCTTTCCCCGCCCAGTGCCGCGCTTTGTATTAGCGGGCGGAGTTCATGACGAGCTGGACTCGTCATGGGCACAGCGCCACCGCAGCCCATGACGAGTCCAGCTCGTCATGGGCACTGAAGGGGTTAATGTGTTAATTTCCTGTTACACTTCACTGACACAATTATGATGCTGTTTCACTAACAAAGAAAGCAGTCAGAAATATTCAAGTGCTTGGGGCTATGCAACAGTTAACATGGCTGTGACATTGTTTATCTTTTTAGAGTCCTATTACTAATATGTGCATTCAGAATATTGCATGATCCCCGTTCACAAACCATTTACATTTCAGTTTTCTGCTTATAAGTCAAATATTATCCATGGGGTAGAACAATGTCATTCTGCTGAAAAGTGTATATTACTTGTCTGTATGTAAAGTTGATTTTCTCTTAACTCTTCTGTATAACAATCTCATTAAGTTTTGTAATTAAAAAATCCTAAAATGCTCTGTTTAGGACTCGACTGTAGAGAGGGAGTCAGAATCTGCGTCTTCCAGCTCTTGCTCATCATCACAGGTGCCGCAGGATCCAGCAGCTCCTGGTTTCCTCATACATCCTCTTGGCCGTAAGAGGGTTGGAGATTACAGCCAGCCTGTGCTGATCAAAAAACTGAAATCTGCAAGCCTGACACCACAACGGAGGTCGTCTTCCCCTACATTTTCATCCGCAGAAGGCAGCAGTCAGCACAGTTATTATTCAAACAGGTATTCAGTTTTGTACTTTAAAAGTGGTCTGATTTTCATATGGTTTGACTGACTAAATATTGCGCAGGCAGACTATTCCATAACCAGGAATCTCGCCACTGCAAATTTCAGGGGTCAAAATATTTAATAAGGCAAATATCAGTCAGATAAAATGAATGATTCTTAGCCATGGCTAAAACATTTTGTTACATTTTTCTTCGGGTAGATCTGGTTCGCTATCATGGCTTCTTTATCCAGTATTTGTTTATTTGCATTGGCTTGTTTTTAACCTTTGCATACACAATTATTTACAAAAGAGAAAGGTGATGAAGGGAAATTAATCAGCAAGGGTCAAAGATGACAGAAGGTTCAGCAAGGACAGCATTGCTGCCCTGGTAGAGATGCAGATCTTCACAGCGAGACTCTTGCGGTGCCATCAGTCATGGAGTGGAGTGAACTCAGCTCTTCTCAGGGTATAGATTTCAGTTTTACCATGAAGACATCTGCTTGTTTACACAGAGCACGTTTTTTGCCAGATTTGTGTTACTCTTTGCATGCATGCAGTATACAACTTTCCATTATTGGATCTATCTGATAGATTCGTCTAGCTGCAGACTCATTACCTTTGAATTTCCCAGCTTTTGATTTAGTAGCACATCCACCTCATTGAAAATGACCCAAAGTTTCATGAGTGAGATGGACGTTTTCTGAAGTCCAGTACCCAAGAGGCCACCATCACCTAGATGTTCTAGCCCACATTTGCGCAGGGATCCTCCTCCGAGCGCTGCTCCTATTCTCTTGATTGAGATTGGTATTTACCACCTGGGTCCGCCCAACGTCTTGGGCAGTCATTTCTTCTGATATTTTCTCACAGGAGCATTTGTTTTTTCTTCACGGTGTCAAATACTCCTAAGAAGTCTCTCTTCAGGAACTGTGGTTGTGGCAAAAAAGCACCTTCGTGCTGCTGATCTTCAGTATAGGTGTATTTACTGACTATATTCTTAACACAGGTTTCAGTATGTCCAAGCTTTGCATGATGTTTTTCACCAAAATCTTGCAGGGCAGCGGAAATGGAGTGCTTTACAGTTTGAAGAAAGAAAAATATTTTCCCTCAGATAAGGAATCCCATCATCCTCAAAGAGGGCGCCAGAAGGCAGCCAGGCTCTGGGAAATGTTTACCTGCATCAATATCTGAACCTGCTGGCATTTTAGTCCTAAAAAGCCTCCTAAGAAGAGTCATAAAAAGGTGAAGGAGCAAAGAAGATTAAAGTGAGTTTTTCCACAGAAATATGCCTCCCTAAAATGCTTCAGGATCTTCATCTTCTCTGACTCCTTTCTCTAAGAAGAAATCTTCAGCAGTAAAACCTCTGTCCGAGAGGAAAATTGTGCCTTTACCTACACGAACCACACTGTCAGCTACTGCAACTAGGAGACCTTCGTCAACAACGCCATCCTAAACGACACTTCCATTGATACCATCAACAGCACTAAAAGCTATATTAATGGCCATCCTGTCTGCAATTTTCCCGTCAGCAAAGCCTTCATCATTGACAAATCCTCAGGGAAGACGCACGTTTCATTTGTTGACCACACATCGCCCAGCAAAGTGACTCCAACTGGTCCAAGAGAAAGGCGATGAGGCCTCTGATGACATTGGTTACTTTGGACCTGAGTTCCAACTAATCATCACTTATAGTGCAAGGATCTGGACGGCGATCACAAATATCCACAACAGGGAGCTCCTGAAGCCAAAAACCCACTTATGGTGAAGAGCAAGGTCACCAATGGCGATATCGCCGATCACACTTGGGGGCACTGTTATGAATATTATGGCAATGAGCAAAACTATCAGGAACCACCTATGATGCAAGTGCCTGTGTATTTGACTTGTGATCTTAAGTCAATAGTGATGAATTATCTTGCAAGGTTTTCACCTGTTCCTCAAGGCCAAGTTCTACAGGCACAGCAGCTGATCACAACGTTGTCAGTACCACCGTCAAAAGAGTTGTTCTCTCCCATCACAGTCATCTCCACTTCCATTGCCTTTGCATCCAACTCTTCTAACTGCTCTGGATGTAGGGAGTGATAGTATGGTGGTCGAATAATAAGATGCGCTTTTAGATAATTATGTTGTAAACTCACCAGAAGAAGCAGAACCTCCTCCTGTGGACTCTCCCCTAGAAGTCATACTTTAATTTCATTCCATTACTGAGAGGAATTTCATTCCCTAGCTGAAAGGTTTGTCCTTTCCTTGCCAGTGCAGCAAAAAGGCTGCTTTTTTATGACTTTAGAGATACGGCAAGATGATCATCTAAAGCAGTATCAACAGTTGATCCCATTTAGCTGGAGAGAAAGAAAGTAATGCAGTCCCCAGCCACTGCTACAGCTACTGCACCTCAGCTGGAAAACGTTTGAGGTAACACTCCCGAATGCTTAACTGGGTTTCCTAAAGCAGACATTTTTGTTGTTCAAGCAGCTCAGAGATTTAACCTGACAGCACCATGCTGCAGGTTCCTTGGTGTTTTTGGGAAGATTGCCAGCTGTGGGGTGAAAAAGGTTGTACATATAGTTAATTCCTAAATAAGAGTGAAGGACACTGAGTAATTCTATGTGAGGGCGAAGGAGTATCCACTACTGCCGTTGAAGCTTCTGTGGGTGTGCCAGATGTTAGATTTTGTCTTCTTATTGAGGCTGTGATCCTTTGTTGCCATGGCTGGCTCCACTGTACTTGTTTCCAGAGAGTAATTGTAAGCCAGATACTTGATGCCTTCTGATGACAAGCCTCTTTTTGCCAGCCTCTCTGATGAGGCACTTTAATACATAAAAACAAACACCGAGACAACCAGATCATTAGGCATCTTGCAGGCCTGACGACCACAGCCTTTTTGGGGATCAGGAGACCTTGTACTATATTTGCTTTTCTGATCAGCCATATCATCAGCGACAACAAGGCCAATAACCTCATTACCAAGGGCCCAACTACCCCTCTCAGCATTTTAGAGGATCAAGCAAAAAATCGCAATCCTACTTTTTATCTAAGAAACATGGAGACTTACATTTGAAATTGCAAGATACAAGATGCAAGTGACGTTCAAGGGAGTGGCTGAATCTTCTGCCTTTCTTCAAGAATGGGCCAACATCCCATCCAACAGTTTGCTTCTAGACCGTCTGTTTATTGGGGACAAGCCCTTAAATTCACCTATAGACCACCTATAATCTTGCTGCAGCTAAAAGTTCATAAATATCTATCACAGGTAGAGATTCATCCAGTGTTGCAGCAGAAGTTTGCTCTCAATCAAGTTTCCAGAGAACAGTGAAACCAAGAATTTTGTTAAGGATTCTTCCTTATGTGAAAAAAAAAGTCCAAAGAATGAAGACCAATTTTTGATCTTTGTTGTCTGAACAAAGTTCCTCAAAAATCAATAATTACTGATGGTCACTCTTCAGGAGATTCCTCTGTTCTTACAGAAGGGAGAATACATGAAATTGGTGGATTTTCAGGATGCCTATTTACATATCCTGTTTGTGTGAAACAAAGTAAATACCTTCGGTTCCAAGTAGCCAGATGCCATTACAGTATCAGGATATCCCCATTGTTCTGAAATCTGCCCGAGTATCTTAAGAAGTGTACAGCCCTGGAGGAGCTTATTCATGTCATTATGGTCATCAACTATTTTTCTACCTAGACAGTTGGATGGTAAAATGAGGAGCCTGGTTTGTGTCAGAGGCCACCCCCAGAGTTTGCTTACACCTGATGCACAAATACTTATCACTGAACCTAAATAAATCTTATTCTGGATCTATCAACAAGAATTAAGTTATTGGGGGCTGTTCATTATACCACAGAAGGACAGACATTCCCTTCACAGGAATGTGTTTGATGCTTACAAGAGAACTTTGAAAGATGTCATTGCATACACAAGACAAAAGTGCATGCAAACAAATTTAGCATCCGAATGGTCTTCTCATCTGATAGAGATCATTAGTTGTAGATTCCTGACCTTCGAATTTCCCCCAGGCATTAGTCTGGATCTGGCGATTTTTCAACAGCATTATCCCTGCATGTGAGTAGGTGGCACCTGTCGGCTCAGCGTTTGTGGTCAGCATTGTGGGCTCTGGTATGACGTCACAGAACCTATATAGACGCCGCCCATGTGCTCTGACATCATTTCTTTCTTTTTCCTCTCCAGCCTAAGCGTAGATCTGGAGTTAGCTACCCCTTAGCCCCTTGTTGGCTCGCTTTTTTCTACTTTTGTTGACTTCTTTTTCGAGTCTTGCACTCCTGGTGCGTCAGGATGTCCCAGCGTAGGACCGGCTTCAAGCCCTGCGGCTCCTGGCACCGGATGATGTCCGTGACAGATCCTCACATCATGTGCCTCTGGTGCCTGGAGCGCCTCCATGACCCAAAGTCGTGCTCTGAGTGTCTGGCCATGAATCTGAAGGCTTTGTTGGAGCAGTCTCGAAAGCTGTTGGCGGCCCAGAGCTCGGCTCCGCGTCACTCTTGTGCGAGTAGGGCTGAGGGATGAGCCCTGGGGGACTCCAGACAATATCCTTGGGTTTGGAGTTGAAAGGTGATAGGCTGATCCTCTAGGTTCTTCCGGTGAGGAAGGATGTGTCCTTCTGAGCACGTCCCCTTGGATGCCAATGTGGTGGAGTCTTTTGATGAGCATGTAGTCGGAAACTGTGTTGAAAGCTGCTGAGAGGTCGAGGAGGATTAGCGCCGCTGTTCCTTTTTGGTTCAGGAGGGTCCGGATGTCGTTGGTGGCTATGATCAGGGCGGTTAGCCTTTTGTGGTTGCTGCCCAATCCAGATTGGGAGTCGGCGAGTTGCTGGTTCGGCTCCAAATAGGTCGTGATTTGCCTGTTGCTGTTTTTTTCTAGTACCTTGGCTGGGAATCGGAGCAAGCAGATGGGCCAATATTTCTTTGAGGCATCAGAAAATCTTGCAGTTGTGATCGATATTTTGAGCAAGATGGTGAGTTCACCCACCCCAGTTTTCTTCCTAAGGTGGTGTCAGGTTTTCAAGTTAAATAGACAATCCGTGTACCTACTTTCTTTCCTAATTCATCTCTTTACATCTAGTGAATTCAAAACCATTGCATTCACTAGATGCAAGTGGAGTTTTGAAATTTTAACTAGACATACATATGACAATCAGATGGTCTTTTTGTAAATTATGGTCCATTAAGAACAGATTTACCTTCAACAAAGTAAGCAATTTCTAGATGGATAGATTTTTGTATGTTTATTTCATATCTTTGACGCGGATCCAGAGCTCTGCTTTCTCTGAGGAGTTTCGGCACACAAAATTATTTTTATTTCCCCTCCTAAGAACTCAGGGTTCAAACCCTGTAGGGATTGTGAGGTACATATTTCCGTTACAGACCACCACGCAGTTTCTTTGGTGCCTGAGGTCAGACCATGACTCATTGGCCTATTCTTCTGGCTTTAGCATTCACCGAAAGGCCATAAAAGTGCGGAAGGCTAAGCTGTTTATGGCCTGGACCAGCGAAAACCAACAACTCTGCAAACGGTCAAACCATTGTTCTAAGTCTCCATTCTCCTCTTCAGCAGCAAGAAAAAGAAGCAGCATAGAAAGTCAAAGAAATACTCGAAAGTATGTCTCCCTGTCACTCTACATGTCCCACAGGACCTTCATCCTCGGAGCCAGAGTTATTTGACTTGACTCTGGCAGATCCTCACCCCGGAAGTCCTGCTCCACCAATGAACTCTGCTCTGGAGCGACTTTTGAACATTCCGTAGCCCTTGGTGTCGGTGCCTCCACCACCTGAGGATCCAGCTTAAGAGCCGTCCTTCGTCAAGATCCCCATCCCATGGTCTGACCCAGCCACAATCCTCAACTCCATGTATTCTCTCTTTTCAAAGGCTATGATGCCTTCGTGGCCAGCAGCCCCTTACCGGTTTCCATTGTTCATGTCCTTGCATCCAGCGCTGTTCCGATGGATGTAGTGCTGACGCCACACTGTTCTGAACTTGCGCTCAGGTACACAAAACCCTCAACAGTCGACGCCTTTGACGGCGCCTGATGTAGCACTACCGACACTGCAGCCTGATGTCACGTCTCCAGTCAAATCCCATAGGAATGCCCAGCATATTTTGGAAGAGGAAGACTATAGAATCCATCTGCATGAATTTTTGGGACAATCTATGCCCCTTATTAATCTCATGCCCTATGGAGAGAGGGCTTGATTCTTGTGGAATCCAAGATCTGTCCTCCGCCAGTAGCATAGACACATCTCCCAAGCAAGCTATGGACTTTCCCACTGGTCCACCAACGCCTGAAGTAGTCTCTTTCCATGAGGTAATGCTAAAGGCTGCAGAGGTCTTGGATCTTCAATTGCCCACAACAGAGACTAAAACAAATGTTCTCATTGAGGTCATTTTGCCTTCTGCTGCAGCTTTAGAACCCCTTTTACCATTTAATGAAGCTATTCTAGAGCCCATTTTAGGTGGCATGTTGACCCTCTTCCATCCGGGCAGTCATCTGGCTGGTAGGTTGCCGCCATCTCCCAAATCCGGCTGACCCAGGGGGGCACTTTCAGCCCATCCATCACCAGAGAGCCTTGTTGTTCAAGCCTCCTGTCTGGGGGCTAATCTGCAGGTGCCTTTCCAACAGCTCTCTCTGTTAGGGAATCGAAACATCTTGTGACTTGTGGCTTTTGTAGCAGGCAGTATGACCCTTAATGCTAACTGCCTTCTAGCCAGGTGCAATCATGCCCTGTCCGATATGGCCCAGATAATATTGCCACATGTTCCAGATGATAGAAAGGAACATTTCCAGGAGCTCATTTTAGATGGTCTAAAATGCCTCCCGCTATATTATCAAATCGGGCCTTGACACCGCCATGGACAACTTCCGTCACCATCCGGAGGCATGCTTGGCTTCCCACTTCCAATCACTCCACAGATGTCTAGGCCAACCTTATGGGACTTTCTTTTGATGAAGCCTGTCTTTTTGGCGAAAAATCGGATTCAGCCTTAGAACTTTTTAAAACCAACAAGGCCAACACATGCTCCTTGCGCTTAAGGCTTTCCGCCCCTCCATCCAAGTTTGGTTCATCCAGATCTTGATGGACACCACAATAGCAATGTGGCATGTGAAAAAAAGCTGTGGGAATAGGGTCTCGCCTCGTTTACTTGGAAGCTTTAAGACTGTGGTCTTGGGCAAACTGCCAAGGGATCTGGCTCACTGCCAATCCCTCATCGGATTCTCTGAATGTCAGAGCCAACAGCCTGAGCCAACATTATCTTGCCAATCACAAGAGGCCTCTTCTACCGGAGGTGGTCCAGGACATCCTCAGTATCGGAAGTACTGCGCCCTCCAGTATCCATTGAGGGGAGCTTGGGGGGACTCTTTTTGGTTACGGTGTACCTTAAACTGCCTTGCTCGTCCCCACCCCCATGCCCTTGATTCCTTGAGTACTCAGGAAGATTCGCCAAGACCAGGCACAAGTCACTCTTGGAGGTGATCGATGTAATCTTGTCAGCACCTTGCCCATGCACCACATCTGCTTACCCTAGAAGATGGGCCAACTATGTTGTGTGGTGTGCAGACTGATGTGGACCCCTTGCTAGTTGTCGCATGTTCTGACTTAAGAACTTTTAGTTGCTCAGAGGGGTTGTGTGATTGGAACTGGGGGGGAGGGGGGTGTATTTGGCTGCCATGTCTGCATTCCTTTGCCTGCTGGCACAGCTGTCCCTTTTTAAGTCCCCTATTGTTATGCATTTTTCTCAAAGGTTTGCCAAATGTGTATCCTACCAACTCCTTTTTTGGTTCCTCAGTGGGACTTGAATCTGGTTTTTACCTTTTTAATGTCGACTGCATTTGAGCACCTTCACAGGTGCACTGTAAGAATGCTATCTTTCACAAATGTGTTTTTAGTTGCTATCACTTCTGCTAGATGGATTAGTGAGCTTCAAGCCCTTTGCTGCCATTTTCCCTTCACCTCTTTCTATCCCCATAGGTGTTGCAAACTGGGGCTGTTTTCCTTTCTAAGCTGGTGACCCCTTTCCATCTTGCTCAATCCATCACCCTTTCAACCTTCTATCCTCCCCCATCCTACTGAAGAGGAGGAACAGTTAAATTTGTTCTGTCTTAGGCGGGTGGTCAATTACCACCAAGGACTTTCGACTGGATGGTCCAGTTCTTTGTTGGGTATTCGGGTGCCAAAAAGGTATTGCGGTGCATAAAAGCACTCTTTCACGATGGATCATCCTCTGCATTAAAACTTACTATGCCTTAGCCAAGAAGGATCATCCAGAAGGCATTAGGGCCCATTTCATCAGGGCTATGTCTTCCATTCTGCCCTTGCCAAGGGGGTTCCTATTGCAGAAGTCTGAAGGTAGCAATGCTGGCGTCCTCGCACATCTTCGCTAAGCACTATTGCATTGGTTCTGAGGTACGCAGGGACAGACACTTTGCCACATCCTTTCGGCAAAATTACTATACATCAACCCTCCTTCTGGGTTGGGTAGCTGTCAAATCTGTTCTCCAGGTGAGAAATCTGCAGGTAGGAGAAGAAAAAGTTACTTACCTGTAGTAACGATCTTTTGGTGGGTACTCTTTCTGCAGATTCCTCACTGACCTGCCAGCCTCCCCGTTTGATGGCTGAGCTATAGGGAAAGTTAATAAGATCTAAAATTATATTTTTTGATCCTGTGCTACTAGAGAAAAGCCAATCTGTCCTCTTGCTTCGTAGGCTTAGCTAAAAGAGAAGGAAACTATGCTGTGCATTGCGTCCCGTTGTCTAACACACTCCTTCATTCCTTTTACTTTTAAAAAAGGTTTGTGAAAGTTTTTCTGTGGTCACTCTTTCAATTTAATGTTTGATTTTAGGTTATTGACTTTGTTTTTTTTTTGTTATTGAAAAATAAATGAAATGTAATTGTATTTAGCCTTTTTCACTGGTTGCACACAAAATATATAAATAGACTACTGTACAATATTGTATTGTATATGTATATATTTTCAAACTGCTCTGGGATCCCTGTGCATGGGTGGGACTATTCAGCGCTTATGACTGATGAGGGTACCCCTGGAAGAGAACTAGGATTACAGGCTTGAGACTTTTCCTTATTTAAGTTCTATTGCCTTTTTTTCAGGTCCCTGCTGACTGACAAAAACATTATTGCCCTAGAACCTCTTTATTCTGAGGCAATCTATTGCAACAAATTATTTTCTTCTCCTTTGTGCAGCAAAACAAAATGGATAAAACCACTTAGATCTGCTCTGTAATATGTATTGGAGCTGCGCAGGTCTGTGCTTGGGGCCTCAAATGTTCTGTCATTTGGATATTGCTCTGAAGAAAGTTTTTGTAAAAAGGAGCTACTATGATGGAGCAGTAAGCTTTATTTAGACAGCTTTATTTAGACCGTAACACTGAAGGCAGCCAGATAGTCTAAATTGCTGCACTGTAAACAGGCAGCTTAGAACGTTAAGGCCTTTCAAACTACAACACATCTTTTCCCCTTAATTAATGAACGTATTACACCAGACATATGTGGAAAATGATCAGAAATATAAACTATCCACAAGGGTAGGTGAAATGTAAAACACCAGAATGGCAATGTGTGAAACAGGCCACCAATAGCAGGATGACCAAGTGTGACAAAAGTGTCAGGATAATAATGGGTGAAGCTATTGGGGGAGGGCATACTTGTGCAACCACAGCAGCGCATGCGTAGTTTGAGATCGTTCCAACCTTCCAACATAGGTTGCTTCATTCAAGACATCCGCTTGAGGGTGATGGCCATGACCCCCACCATCACCTCCCTGCCCCACATTGCTAATGCCTACTTTGTCCTGCCTATCAGTTTCTCACCTCCCTACTGGCCATCAACATCCGACTACTACACTCCTCTTTCTTGTTCTTCCTCACGAAATCCAAGTTTCTGGTATAGTGCCAACCTTCTCTTATTCCACTTTAATCCTGTTACTAAATGCACCCAAATGCAAGTCACTGTATCTAGTGTAAAAGGGCCTTCAAATTTTGAGAAACTCACTGAACCTTCAGAGATCCAGTTTCACTTATTTGCCTGTGATGATCCTGCTCTCACTTGGATCTTTTCTAAATGCATTGTCAATACCACACCTCACAAGCTATCTTAACCAGCACTCTTAACCAGTTTGAAACCCAGGTTTCTATTACCAACATGTATTAGTGCACATAACAGTTGTACTGTGTTTCTCCAGTATTAGGGTGTCTTTCATAGATTCACATGCTTGAATATTCCCCGTCGTCGGAGTGGGAGTCCCACGGTAAATAAAATAGCAATATATATATATATATATATATATATAGTAAAATATATACATAAGTAATCATATAATTAGTGCATATAGGTGTAAAACACACATAGTGTACCTATAAGAGAAAAACTCCATAGGAATACAATGGAGAGAGACAAAAGACCTTTGTAGTCTATCTCTGTCATTATGTAAGTCCGAACTCCAGCCAATCAGGCGTCAGCCCCTCTCTAGAACCTTCTCCTCAGAGCTTCTCACCTCAGATTTTCTACCGCACGTCGTGTGACAGGGAGTCTCCCTGAGCTCTGCTCAGTTTTTTTTGTCAGTAAGGATGTCTTCTAGTAAGAAATCTTTGTTCAGACCATGTTCTTCATGTGGAAAGCTGCGTTTGTTCTCTGAGGACCCACACAGTAAGTGTATTTACTGTTTATATCCTGACCATGAGGTGGCAAAATGTAAATTTTGTAGAACTTTTTCTACAAAAACTCTAAAGGACAGAGAAGGCCGCCTGCTATTATGGCTACAGAGACTGAAGGACAAGGATAACCCACTCTCTGATGTGGAAAGTCTCTTTTCTGGTCGTTCCCAACCAGCCTCTAAGCGCAGTAGTGTGCAGGAGTTACCATCTCCTTTCCTGAAGAAGAAGAAGCTGGCTTTGCCTCTGACAACTGCCACCTCTGTGGTCTCACCTACTGCTTTGTCGCCTAAGGGACACTGTTCTCAGGCTGCTGAGGCGTCTACTTCCTCTGGGAAAAAATTGTCAGCCTCGTCGACGATGCTCCCGACGACGAGATCTGCTGTTTCTACCTCGTCGACGGTGACCCCGACGACGACGTCAGCTGCTTCGTCGTCGACGAGCGTTATGTCGACGTTATCCTCGTCGACGATTACCATCAGTTCTTCAAGGGCGGTGACTTCTGTTGTGCCCATTACTTCGACGTCGACGAAGAAGGCAAAGGTTCCGTCGACGAAGACTGTGCCGTCGACGAAGACGTCGTCGAGCTCGTCGACGCCCGCTCCGTCGGCGAAGAAAAAGAAGATCCCGTCGACGACACTGTCGACGGTGGTTCCGTCGACGAAAGCCTTGTCTACGAAGACCTCGACGACGGCTCCGTCGGCAGCGGCTCCGTCGACGGTGGCCCCGTCGACGACGGCTCCGTCGACGGCGAATCCGACGACGGCAATTTTGTTGCCACAGACTTCGTCGACGATAATTCCGTCGACCATCATTCCGTCGACGACGGCTCCATCGACGAGTACATCTCCACAGACATTCGTAAGGGTACAAATAAGAGGTGTTGCGTCTACCCAGAAAACAAGAAGGGAACAACAACCCAGCTAGCTTCAGCGTCGGTTTCATCTTTAGCTGGAGTTTCTTGGACACCGTTACCTCCTACTGTGGGCCCGGATAGCCAGGAACATAATATTCCTGTGGGAGATGCACAGCCTCCCTCACCATTATTCGCTACGGATTCGGATCAGGAGTCCGAAGGGTTACCGGAGTCTTTCGGAACGGCACAAAGTCTATCCGACTTAGTTATTAAGTGCCAGGATGTCAGTAGTGAGGATGAGGATCCGGTATATATACACCAGGCCCCTCCGAAGCATAGAACGGCGACCCTTCCTTTGTCGCTCATTACTAATCTCCAACGCATGTTGGACGACAACAACCAACGGTTCCCTCTATCCCCTCAACGTTCAGAGGTTCCGTCAACCCCGGTGATTCCAGCAGTTGTTCCACCGGTACCTATTGTAAATCCTGCTCCTCAGATGCCGCCTGTACCGCCACGACAGGTTCCGGAAAGGTTGTTGCCTCATTATGAGCCTGTAGAGGAAGGCCCTCAGGACACAGAAGAGGGTGAAATCCCAGATGATGATGGGGATGTAGATGACAATGATGATGATATGGCGGAGTGGGACAATTACCAGGCACAAACACCATCCCCCTCACAGATAGTAACAGGGGATTCACCTCCAGTGGACATAGCCAACTTTCACCAACTGATGGAAAGGGCATCACACCGTTTTAAGTTAACAACGGAGCGCAGGGAGGAAGATTGCTTCCTTTATGATTTCAAGAATCAACCTTACAAACAGACTCATGCTATTCCCATAGTTGAGTTTATTTGGGAAGAAGGCAAGAAATTAATGCAGACACCGAATACCTTGCCAGCTCAGGTGCCTCGATTAGAAAAGAAATATAAGGCACCAATAGGAACCCCAGCATGCCTCTCGGGTCAGGCTAAACCTGAGTCGGTCGTTACGCAGGCAGCGCAACGTAAGGCGAAAAATCCGGCATCTTCTATCACCTCGCCTCCGGATCGTGACGGACGTCGGATGGATGCCATAGGGCGTAAATTCTCTTCTATGGCCTCTACGGTGGTTAGAGCAGGTAATGCCTTGGCCATCCTGGGACGATATGAAAGACAAGTTTGGGCTGATATCTCGGATGTGGTTCAGGAGTTACCAGAGCCATCTAAAGTGGAGGCAATGAAGTTGCTCCAAGAGGGAGAAGCGGCATCGGCGGAAATAATCGATTGTGCAGTAGACATCGCCTGCATGGGTTTCCGTCAGCTTGCCGGAGCGGCTGTTCTGCGTAGGCAAGGATGGTTAAAATCTACATCCTTTCGTCAGGAGGTTCAGTCCATGATCCTAAACATGGCATATGACGGAGAGTCTTTATTTGGGAGCCATGTCGATGAAGCTCTACAGTCCATAAAGAAAGACACTGAAACAGCTAGATCACTAGGAAACCTTCAATTTCAGCGGAGTAATTTTCGTGGTGCACGCGGACGCGGCACCTCCTCAAGTTTTCGAAGAGACAATAAACAATACAAACCTTACAATCAAGGGTCCAACCGTTACTCTTATGGACAGCAACAGCAAACATCACGGCAGCAAACCTCCAAGTCATATAGAGGAAAATCTTCATACAGAGGAACCGCATCAAAGAGACAGTGACTCTTACCGGACGGACAAGGTTGGAGGTCGAATCTCTCTGTTCTTTTCCCAATGGTCCTCCATCTCAAAGGACCGTTGGGTTTTGGACATTGTGAAGAAGGGACACGCCTTAGAATTCACCAAATTCCCTCCTCCCACTCCACCCTCCGGACCGCCACCAGCTCACATGAAAGAACTGTTGCATCAAGTACGACTTTTAAGGCAAAAAGGAGCTATAGAACTGGTACCAGTGTCTCAGAAGGGAAAAGGTTTTTATTCCCGGTTCTTTTTGATCACAAAGAAGAACGGAGAGTGGAGGCCCATCCTCGATCTAAGAGCACTAAACAAATATATAAAGAGCCAATCCTTCCGTATGATGACGCTGGTAGACATCTTGCGCTTACTCTTGCAGGAAGATTTTCTGGCGACGATAGATCTCCAGGATGCCTATTTTCATATCCCTATTTTACAGCGGCATCGAAAGTTCCTGCGTTTTCGGGTGGGTCAACACGATTACCAATTCAAAGTGTTACCATTTGGCCTGCGCTCGGCCCCTCGAGTGTTCACGAAGGTACTGGCTCCAGTAATAGCGTATTTGCGCCTCCAGGGAGTGCAAATATTTCCATACCTAAACGATTTTCTCCTGAAATCTCAGTCAAGCACTCACCTGCGACAACACACTCTTCTGTGCCAGAACGTGCTTCGCTCTTTAGGCCTGTCCGTAAATGTGGAAAAATCCCAACTTCATCCGTACCAACAAAGAGATTTCCTGGGCGCAACTCTGGAGACTGTGTCAGCGAAGGCATTCCTCTCCCAGGAGCGTCTCAAAAAGATGCTGCGACTGGTGGCTCTGATCAGATCAAGAGAGTCAGTTTCTGTGAGACTATTAAAATCTTTTCTGGGGATGGCGTCATCATCCATTGCCTTGATCCCTCATTGCCGGCTGAGGACACGTCCTATTCAGGAAGCTCTGGATGCTCAGTGGCGTCAGGTAACGGGATCTTTCCACGACATGATATGTGTCACAGATCAGATGAAGTCAGCACTCGCATGGTGGGCAATTCCAGCAAACTTGACGGAAGGCATGTCCTTTCTGTCGTTGCCACCGGACAGAACACTCACAACAGACGCCTCATTGGAAGGATGGGGCGCACATTTGGAGGATCTCTCTGTGAAGGGAAGATGGTCCACACATCAAAGATCTTGGCACATCAACAAGTTGGAGCTCATGGCGATTTTTCTGGCTCTAAAATCATTTCTGCCTTTGCTCCAAGGAGAGTCAGTGCTAATACAGACAGACAACACAACCTGTATGCACTATGTCAACAAACAGGGCGGAACAAAATCCCCAAGTCTCTCCAGGTTAGCTCAAAGAATTTGGGACTGGTCTCTCAGTCATCAGATCTTGCTTACGGCAGTACACCTGCCAGGAGTATCCAATGTCCTAGCGGATTCCCTGAGCAGGTCCTCCTCGTCGACCCACGAGTGGGAGTTACACCAACCCACTCTAGAGAGGATATTCCAACTATGGGGCCGTCCGCAACTCGATCTCTTTGCTACGCCGGAGAACCGGAAATGCCGAAATTACGCAAGCTGGCATCCCCACAAGGAATCACAAGGGAATGCCCTTTTGATAAACTGGTGCAATCTATTTGCGTACGCCTTTCCTCCAATACCCCTCATACCTCGGGTTCTTTGGAAGATGAGGAGACAACCTTGCCACCTGATCCTAATAGCCCCGCGCTGGCCACGGCAAGCGTGGTTCTCAGAACTGCTCCTCCTGTCCCAATGCCAACCAATCCTCCTGCAACATCGGACGGATCTGCTCACAATGAGCGAAGGGAGAATTTGTCATCCAAATCCCTCCTCACTGAGCTTATCAGCCTGGAACCTGAACACCATGAGTTCGCCCACCTAGACATCCCGCAGGATTGTAGGGATATTTTGGCCCAGGCAAGAGCACCTTCTACAATCAGGACGTACAAGTTTAAATGGAAACGTTTCTGCCATTGGTGTGCTGCTAACGGAGTCCATCCGATACATTCCACGGCAGAGCAATTGCTACCATTCTTCTTGCACCTAGCCAGTTCTGGACTGTCGCATGCAACCCTAAGGGTTTTTCTAGCAGCCATTTCACGTTTCCGGCAAGATGGTTCAAGTTCCCTTTGTTCCTCAAGAATAATCCGCCAATTCTTTAAGGGTCTATTCCGGAAATTTCCGCCAGTTCGGCGTCCTCCTCCGTTGTGGCACCTCAACGTTGTGCACAATTGATGAGACCTCCGTTCGAGCCCATTCACAAGGCCGACCTAAAATATCTCACTTGGAAAGTAGCTCTACTTCTGGCACTAACGTCTTCTCGTCGTGTCAGTGACATCCATGCTTTTACCATCAAACCTCCGTTCCTGCAGTTCAAACCGGATGCTGTAATGTTACGCACCAATCCATCATTTCTACCCAAGGTGCCTACTGACTTTCACATTAATGAGCCAGTAATATTAAAGACATTTTTTGCCAATCCTCAGACACCTGCAGAACAAAGATTACATTCTTTGGACGTCAAGCGGTGTCTTAAGTTCTACATCAGTAAGACAGCTTCTTTCAGGAAATCCGATCAACTTTTTATAGCATATGGACGCTGTCATAAAGGACGTCAGGTTACTAAACCAACGATTGCACGCTGGATCTCGGCAGCTATTGTCTTCTGCCACCAAAGGGCAAATAAACCTCTGCAGTCTCCAGTGAGGGCACACTCCACTAGGGCAGTGTCATCATCTACTGCCTTATTTGCTGGAGTATCTTTGCAACACATCTGCAGAGCAGCTACGTGGTCGACCAGACACACGTTTACTAAGCACTACTGCTTGGCAACTTTAAGCGAGGAGGATGCTGCAATGGGACAGGCAGTGCTGCGCAATCTTTTTAAGTAAGGTGAGCCTCTTCCTCCCGCCTCCATATTGTTTCCATATATATATTATGCATTTACAATGTTACAGTTGTTTCTATACTGTTTTTATGCATAAGAAGATTGATTATCTATATATGTTGAATCTATTTTGGCATGGAAACAATGGTGATTGTTACTGCTAGCTATTCTATATTCAAGCATGTGAATCTATGAAAGACACCCTAATACTGGAGAAGAACAATTGTTACTTACCTGTAAACAGGTGGTTCTCCAGTATTGGTGTCTTTCATAGATTCACATGCGACCCTCCCTCCTCCCTTCAGAGGCTCCCTTCTCCTCATGCACTTTACAGTCACTCTTGTGCTACGAAAATCTGAGGTGAGAAGCTCTGAGGAGAAGGTTCTAGAGAGGGGCTGACGCCTGATTGGCTGGAGTTCGGACTTACATAATGACAGAGATAGACTACAAAGGTCTTTTGTCTCTCTCCATTGTATTCCTATGGAGTTTTTCTCTTATAGGTACACTATGTGTGTTTTACACCTATATGCACTAATTATATGATTACTTATGTATATATTTTACTATATATATATATATATATATATTGCTATTTTATTTACCGTGGGACTCCCACTCCGACGACGGGGAATATTCAAGCATGTGAATCTATGAAAGACACCAATACTGGAGAACCACCTGTTTACAGGTAAGTAACAATTGTTCTTTTCATGACTTCAAAAGTTTGTAGCAGGTTCCCAAACTCTATCTTAACTATACAGTTATTGATTTTGTTATTCATTTAAAAAATTGATGACGTGAAATATCTCTTAAACATAAATGTAAAATGCCATTAAAAATAATAGAGAAAAAAGATAGACTAGTCAGTCAAATCATTGACAGTGGTATGATTATGATTTGCCTGAACCATTTCTCTCAATGCTCCTCCATTTTCTAAGCCACTATTCAATGCCTTGCCATTGCCATAGTGTCCTTGATAATTCTGTTAGATCTCTTAACCTGACCGTTGACTTGCATATTATAGAAGGTGGTCCTAACATGCTCAACACCACAGCCATCCAAAACATTTCTAATTTCTAAGGAGGTAAGCTGTGTCTCATTGTCAGTGATGAGATTCAATAGAAACCAATTCGTCCTAAAATCTCTTCAAAGGTTTGATGGTAGGGCTTCTGGTAACATTTCTAAAGTCCATTTTGAGTACACATCCACTACTGCAGCGGCATAGCACAAATCCTCTGGTCGATTCACAAAGGGCCCAAAAAAATCTAAGCACATTTAAACCCAGGGAAACCCTAGATCCTCGATGTGTTGCATTTTAGCACCTCAAAACTTTAGGCTCTTCTCTCTGTCCTTGCATACACTGCATTATATACCACACATGGGAATACCTCTTCATCCATAACACCAAAATCTCTCTTTGAGATGCTTAATAGTCATTGTCTGATTCAAATGTTCCTCATGGGCCAACATTGAGTTTGTTTCTGACCTTTAATGGAGGAACAAACGTTTCTCTGTGCACCACAACATGCACACTGAGAATGTACAACTTATCCATTCTCTAACAAAAAAAAAAAAAGTCTTGCGCACACACAGGAACCTTTCTCTACCTAAAAGACCCCTTACCCTAAAAGATTTGGAGTTGTTTTAAGTCTGAATCGTCAAACAAAGCTGCTTTCCAGTTGTTCAAAACAGCATCACCAAAACCTTCTACTAAAGAACACTCTTTTGAACATACCCTCTTCATAACTTAATTCCATAATCTGGAGCAGCACTGTCTTGTAGGCGTGAAAGACAATCAGTCATCCAATTATTCTAAACAGGCACATATTTTAGGTCTCAGTTGTAATCTTGCAACAAGCCTAGCAAGTATAACAGAGGCATTAGTGGTCCCATCTGATCTCAAAACCTTGAGTAAAGGTTTATGATTTGTCCTCAAAACAACTTTGATGTCCCAAACATACGTATGGAAGGAATCCATACCCCATACTGCTAGCTCTGTTACAGTGACAATAATTGCTTTCAGAATTGGTTAGGAAACAGGAGGTTACGGCTATGTTCTGATGGCTACTTCTAGTTGCAGATTCCACACCTTTAAAATATCCCCAGGCACCATTCTGGATTGGGAAGATTTAACAGCAGCGATCCCTTGAGCTGCTAGGTGGCACCACCCCTGCTCTCTGACATCAGTTTCTTTCTTTCTCCACCTTTGTATACGCATCTGGAACACTCACTCCAGTTTTTTCTTACAAAATTTCTCTTTTTCAAGTGTGCAAACGAGCTATGATCCTGTAGGAAGTTAGCTTTTTATGTAGTGTACCAAAACGAGGTGCACTATTTAGAAAGTTCAGACGCCCTTTTTGGCTTGCATGGTTTAAGTTAATAATCTCAAATGCTCTCTTTTATAGTAATGTGAGTGAGCAGTTTAGGCTTATCTGAGGGTAATGTTAGGCATTTGTGGTACACACAGAGTCAATAACAGATGTTTATATATTTTCAGACACAGAGAACTTAAATATTAGGTAAGTTCTTTAGACATAGATTTTTACAGGCAACACAGTAGAAAATCACAGATTTGAGGCATGAGCCCTGAACGCAGTAATGTTATCCTATGGTAGAAACATATACTGCACAGGGTCACTTGCAAACAGCTTTGTGAACTGTTCTTCAGAAATTGATAATTAGGGGCCAAGGTCCTTAGAGCCACCAGCAGTTTCAGTTTACTTGCCCTGGTGTGTCCCGGTGCAGAGGTGCTGGTTGCAACGGTAGCCTCAAACGCTACTGCTGAAGTCAATGTGCAAAAGTACCTGTAAAAAAAAAAAGGCTGGAAATGTGGACTGGGGGACTAGTCCAGCAGAACTCAAAGGGGGTCTTGGCTCTTGAGGCTCTCTGCAGCAAGGGGGCACTGGACTTGGGATGTGGGGCCCGGGTGCAAAGGTGTTTTGTCTGGCAGGTCGCTTGCATTAGAGGCTCTCACTTCTTGGGGTCGACCTGGTGAGGGGGACAGAACAGAACAGCAGGGCAACTCTCAGTGCTAGCCTTTGAGATGCTGGCGTCCCTCATCAGCAGGTTGGTCCTGGCGGGGTTAGTGTCTGGCCTGGACACTTAACAAGCCTTGGTTGCTGCAACTGGTCCAGTACCCAGGGTATAGATGCAGGGCGGTGCCTGGAGGTCTTGGTGTCTATAAACTCGTTGGGGGACGGACCTGGCCCCCTGGAGCACAAAGACCTCTTTTCTGGGGCGCTGCTCCCTTGGTTGACCGGGGGTCGACAGAACAGTGTACTGGCAGGTGCCGTTGGTGCCTGCTGACTGCAGGGAAATGGCTACTCCATTTCAAGGGAGATCTCTGCTGGTTGTTGGAACACTGGACGGTCCTCCAAGGGGTTTATAGAGGATGTGTGTCCTTTGGACTTAGTCAGGTTCCGCGATTGTCAAGGGCAAGCAGCCTGGCAGGGTTTGGAGCTAATCTTTGGTACAGGTCATCTGTTTTCCCGGTGTTGGTCCGTAGTCGCCCTTCCACGGTTCCAAGTTCAATCTGAATTCCTGGTGTCAGGAAGCCACCTAAATACTCAATTTAGGGATGTTAAGGGGAGTGCAGGATAGTATCCAATGGGCTTCTTACCCTTGGGCTCACTACACCCCCTTTATGACCACTTCCTGCAGGAGTGGGCATGACCCTATCCCAGAGTTCCTAGTTCCCCCACAAACAAAATGGCGGAATCCTTTTTTCATGGAGCACATCAGGTGGTCCACCTTAGGGGTCTGACTAGCCTGGTGATGCAACATGCCTACCTGCATAGCTAATTACCTGCCTGTCCTGGTGCCAAACGGGACTCTGTGCAGGGGGTGGCATCTCCCAGGTCTGGCAGAAGCCAGGGTTGCTTATCAGAGGCGGCAGAGGCTTTGAAGCCTCTTGCCTTGGTATGCAGTTTATTAGCCATCCTGCTGGAGGAGGTATGAACACCTTCTTCGGAAGCAGGCATGGTTTCTGACCTCAGAGAGCGCAGGCTACCACCTCCAGGGGTCAGAAATGTGTCTGTGGTGGCAGGCTGGACGATACCAGCCAGTCGTCACACATGAAGATTAGTAGGTTTTTAGTGGGCAGCTGTAAGTTGCCCTCTGGGTGTGTGTTTTTATAAATCAGATACTGGTATTAGTACGGATTTATCAAGACCAGGGGTTTAATACCAAACACCATTACTTTCAATGAAGCCATTATGTAGCTGGGTAACTCGTAATGACCAGTGCCTAGTACGTATACTTAAGATTGCTTCCATGTTCACTTGCATTATCTTGTAATAGAACTAGACATCACAGGGTATATCTGCTCATGCAGATATGTCCTCACATGTAATATAATGCACCCTGCCTTAAGGCCGGCTGTAGGGGTCACTTACATATAGTACATGCAATGTATGGGCCTTGCACACACAGAATGTGCAATGTTGTGTTTTCAGAAGGGCTTGCGCCCTTTCACGCAGCCTGCAGTGGCAGTCTGTATGTAACTTTTGTGGTACCATTTACCGGGGACTTCAAGGGTGCTAAAGTCCTTGCAATTGTGTTACAATTGACTACGTCAGTTTTAGGTGAAAGAACACTGGCCCTGGAGCCTGGTTAGCAGGATTCAGTGTACTGTAAGGTTCGAAAAACCAGCATCTAGTAGTTCAAATGGGGACAAAAGTGGGGAGACATCTGCAACGAAGTCCAGCTTCCTACGGTTCTTTCCTAGAATACAATCAATCAATCAGGAGTTTAAGCACGACTACTCACCCGTAAGGGTCTCAAGGCGCTAGGGGGCGTGGGGGTGTGCAGAATCCTTTCCATCAAGGAGGAGTCTGTCGAGGAGCCAGGTTTTGAGGTTTCTTGCAAAGATGGGGAGCGATGTTGTCTGTCTGAAGTTGAGAGGAAGGGTGTTCCAGGCTTTGGCCGCGAGGAAGGAGAAGGAGCGGCCTCCCGATCTGGTCTTTCTGGTGCGGGGGACCACGGCGTAGGAGAGCTGGGCTGATCCTAGGGTCATTTGGGGTGTGTGGAATTTGAGTCGACTGTTTAGGTATGCTGGTCCGGTGCCAGGGAGGGCCTTGTGTGCGTGGGTGAGTATCTTGAAGGTGATTCTCGCCTCGACGAGGAGCCAGTGGAGTATGTGCAGGTGCTGGGAGATGTGGCAGTGTCTTGGCAGGTTGAGGATCAGTCTTGCGGCGGCGTTCTGGATGTTCTGTAGCTTGCGGGTGATGTTTTTGTTTATTCCGGCCTAGAGTGCCGTAGAAGAGTCTGCTGGTGACCAGGGCGTAAGTGACTGTCTTTCTGTGTTCGAGGGGGATCCATTTGAAGGTCTTACGAAGGAGGCGAAGGGTGTGGAAGCAGGAAGACGAGACGGAGTTGATTTGGCAGGCCATTTTGAGCTTGGGTCTAGGATGATTCCCAGGTTGCGTGCGTGGTCCGTGGGAATTGGCTGGTTTCCAAGGGCGGGGGCCCACCAGGTGTTGCTCCAGGCGTCGGGGTTTGGGCCCATGAGGAGTACTTCTGTTTTGTTGGTGTTTAGTTGTAGGAAATGTTCCCTCTAACTTTTCTCCTCTGTGTGCGGCAGCGTAAGGTCTCTGTGCGCTGCAGCCAAGGCTATGTTTGCCAATAACCAGACTGTGCATGTGGGTGCAGCAACAAATATCCATGCAAAAATCACACCAAACGTTCGCTTAAAAAGTCAAAAGACGGTGCATTTCCACACATACAGCGCCACATGATGGGTCTTAAGGCAGGTTTGCAATTTAGGTACACACACCATGACATGTATTGGTTACACAGGCAAGTACACTTCAGCTTTAGAAAAGCACAGGACTCCAACGGTGGTACCATTATAAGACTTTACTAAAGATTCTCAACTGGAGCTCTGTTCACAGGGTGGGGAAATGTTGGAAGCCTATACAAGCTAGCATACCGGTGGATACATGCTGGGGGGGCACTTGTTATGCACCCCCAGTTCCTGCACAGCATGGACTTTGCAGTCCATGCCCTGCAGGAACTTGCTTTTGTGTTCCCATTGCAGTGCCTTTTTTATGGGAACCGCCAGGGGACAGCCTACCAGTAACGAAAAAAGTAAAAATCTGGCCGGTGGTGTTCACATGGGTTTGGTGGTGCGGGAATGGGGTGGTCCCGTACCGCCAAACTCATAATAAGGCCCAAAGTCAGCATGGTAATCATAGCATTTGTAGCAAGACCAGCAAAACTGCCAGCAGCAACAACTAACAGTAGTTCTTGGATAGCTGACAGAGCAGCGGGAGCACAGAATGCACTGCAGCAGCAGTGGGATGTACACTTGCACAGGAGAGGGCAAAAAGACATCTGGCATCTGGCACCAGAGGTTCTGCATGGAAAGGATGACTGGAAGCTGGTTAATGCATCAGGTGCATAGCTATCGGAGCTTAAGCAGGGCTTGGCCGTCAGGCCAAGATATATGAACGTTGTTAGCCAACTCAGGCAGAATTACAAGATAGAGGTTAAACGGCGCAAGAAGGAGTTACAGCAAGAGGCTTGGGACAAATTGACACAGGCAGCTGAGACATCTAACTGTGCTCTATTTTGGGCAACAGTTAACTGCCCTTTTCTTAAAGATATGGTCCCAGAACTTACCTCTAATGTGAACAAGGCTACATGGGTAACTCATTTTTCCACCATTTTTAACACTAATATATCACCAGATGATAGTAGTGGACCTTGGTCCTCTATCCCGTTGGATGTTACCACCGCAGAGGTTATATTGAGTATTAATGCTAGCAAAGGGGGCCAGGCACAGGGACCGGATGGGGTCCCTATTGATGTTTATAAAGCTGTGCCTGAGATGTGGGGACCTCTGCTAGCCAATGTTTTTAATGCTGCTGTAAGCGATGGGGTGCCACCAACCTGGGAGGAATCTATTATAATTCCAATCTACAAAAAAGGTGATAGGGCGGTAGTTCTTAACATCCCCTCTATCTCCCTACTAGATTCCTCGGTCAAAATTATGAGTAGGGTTCTATTGGTAAGGCTGGAACAATGGGCAGAAGATAATGGGATTTTGGCTAGTACCCAATATGGTTTTAGGAAGGGGCGTGGCACCGTGGACCAGTGTTTAAATTTAAATCTCCTTATAGGGAGGTACACGCAGGCCAAAACAGGTTCCCTTTATCTATGCTTTGCAGACTTAAGTAGTGCCTTCGATTTGGTTGATCATTCGATTCTTTGGGCCAAATTGTTAGAAATGGGCGCGCCAGAAGGAATAGTTTTTTTCTTGCCCAATTATATACCAATCTCCGAACTAGTATACGATATGGTACTAATGGGGAGTGTACGACGAAGTTTAGGCTTCGCCGTGGGATTAGACAAGGATGTGTTCTTGCCCCACTTCTTTTTACACTTTTCATTAATGAGGTAGATGTTGTTTTAAAGGGGGTGAGCGCTGATGTTCGTAAGATTAATGGCCTTGACGTACCGGTACTGTTATATGCAGACGATGCCGTGTTACTGGCAAGGACCCCATTAGGGCTTCAACGTTTGATGGATAGTTTCTCTATTTTCATTGAGAATAGGAAACTACTCATCAACAAAACTAAAACTTTAATTATGACTTGTGGGGCAGGGTCTAGGAGACCTCAATCCTATTTTTTAGACGGGCACAAGGTCCAACAAGTAGTTAAATTCTGCTATTTGGGAATCATATTTGCAAAGGACAGTAGATGGTCCCATGAAACCACCAATGTGCGGACAAAAATGGCAAAAAGTGCCCATGGAGTTTTTAAATTTGCGGCTAAATTAGGGGAAAGACGTATATGGGACATGCTACAAATTTATCAAGCACGTAGCGTGTCCACTGCCCTTTATGGAGCAGGGGTTTGGGGATATACATCGAACAGTACTTTGCAAGTGGAGGAAAATATTTTCCTCAAAAGGCTCCTGTGCTTGCCTAAGTCAGCCCCTAATGAATTAATCCATAGAGAGCTAGGGATCCAACATTTGTCCGATTTGATCTCCTTAAGGCCACTCATGCTGTGGCGATCTGTATGGTTGAAGGAAGAGACCTCTTTAAATAGAGCAGTTGTAACTGATTGTCTCTCCCTTGATAAGTATCTCAACATCCCGTGGCTAAAATATGTTGTCTCCAGTTTCCGAGATATCTATGGTATAGATATTACTGTCGATTGCTATGCTGCTTCAGTTTTGTCAAAACCTGAGATGAAGAATATATTTATGACCTACCAGGGGGAGAAACGGAAGGAAAGCACTGGTCAACTAGTTACTCGTATATTTTATAACAAATTTTTGGATGGAGATGGCTATCAAATCTATCTCAGTAATGTAACTAGAGCATCTCACCGGTTTGTACCGACCAGATTAAGGTTGGGTATTGTACATAATCTGGTAGCCTTCACCTCCTCTAAATTACATCCTGTTGGTCCCTGCGATGGCATCTCAGCACAAAGCACTTTACATCTACTTTTGATATGTAAATTGTACCATAATTTACGAACACATTTTTTAAAACCTATTTTTGTAAAATATGGTGTACGTACCGTGCACGATTCAATGAAACTGCTTTTTAATATGTATGAAGTAGATATTTGTTTTTTTAATGCTACCTACCTTCTTAAATGTATCCAAGTAAGGAGAAGCATGATGTTTTAATTATCCGGATGGCTCAGTTGTATTATTGTACCCTGTAATTATTTTATATGGTGATGTTATGTAGTTTACATGTGCTTTTATGGTCATTTTTGTAATGTATCGAATAAAGCTTTATGACTGGCATCAGGTGCTGAGGAATGGGGGCGTGGCTTAGCAGCCGACGGGCATGGACGCGTGAGTGAAGAGCTCCGCATCCCGCCCGGAAAAAATCCTGTGACCAGTGGTGTCCCCGGCGTCCCGGAGCTTCTGGAGGGCTCCCCCCACCTGCTCTGTGCTGTTGGAGCGGACTGCTGGCCGGATTGGCGGCGCCGGAGACGGGGGCCGAGACTGCGGCGGAGGCGGGTGGCTGCCGGCCATCTTGGGCGGCCTGTGCGGTGACGGGCGACCGCGGCCCACAGTACGTTGGACGCCGGCCGGAAGTGCGGGAGCCCCGGCGGGCGCGGCAGGAAGTGCCGATCATCGGCAGGTAGAGGACAGCGCACGGCGGTGGACGCCCGCGGCGGGAGGCTGGCGGCTGCGGGTCGAGAACGTGCGCTGCTGCTGGGGGTTGCTCCCGAGGTGGAACGGCGGACCAAAAGAGAGGAGCTGGACCTGCGGTGCTGGTGAGGCGGCCTGGAGCGGGAGCGGAGACAGAGTCGGAGGACGGCGGACCCTGTGCAGCTGAAAGGCGGACGGGGCCACGGGAGTAGCGGCTGGCCCTGTGGACGACGTTGAGGCGCAGAGCCCTCGGACCCAGGGTTGCGGGCGTCGGCCCTGGCGGAGTGCACAGCTGCTGGTGCGCAGTGGGGGCTTGAAGTCTCGTGGTGCCCCGAGGAGAACGGCAGAGCCGCCCCGGTGAGGGGCTTGACCGGTGGCGGAGCGAAGAGGGTCCCCGCGGCGGACGCTGGGCGCGCGGGGCCTGGGAGCTGCCAGCCGTCTTGCGAACGAGGCCTCGCGCCTGCCTGCAGGTACCGGGTGCGGGATCATGGGCAAACCGCGCCCCAGGTTGGGAGGTGCCCCGACGGACCCCGCGGGGGATACTGTTGCGGGCCGAGAGGTCGGACAGAATGCGGACGCGGCGGTGGGCCTCCAGCAGCAGCAGATGGACCAAATCCTCCTGGCCATAGCGGACACGAAGTCGGCGTTGCGGGCGTACATTGCCCAGGTGTCCACGGATCTGGGGCTGCTGCGGGCGGATCACCGGAAGCTCGTGGATAGGGTCACAACTGCGGAGGACAAGCTGGATTCGCTGGCCCCGGCCCAGAAGGTGACAGAGACCCAGACGGCGGACCTCCTGCGGAGGGTAGTGGTCCTGGAAAAGAGGGCCGAGGACGCTGAAGGGCGTAGCCGCCGCAACAACATCCGAGTGGTGGGTCTGCCGGAGAAAATTGAAGGAGGTGACATGTTGGCCTTCCTGGAGACCTGGCTGCAGGAGGTGGTGGTACCGGAGGGGCTCACGCGGTTCTACACCTTGGAGAGGGCGCATAGGGTGCCTGCTCGGCCCCCGGACCCGGGCCGTCCGCCCCGGCCGGTGGTGGCCCGCCTGCTGCACTACAGAG
The DNA here is from genome assembly GCF_964204655.1 of Triturus cristatus. NCBI lineage: Eukaryota > Metazoa > Chordata > Amphibia > Caudata > Salamandridae > Triturus > Triturus cristatus. Next base: position 103,287,826 of record NC_140587.1, read on the forward strand.
ACCGAGACATCATTTTACAGAGGGCTCGGACGCAGGGCCCGTTCCAGGTGCAGAATGTCCCGGTTTCCATTTACCCGGATTACCCCATGGAGGTCCAGCGCAGACGCTCCTCTTTTCAGGCTGTGAAGAAGGCACTGCGGGACGAGGGGCTGCAGTACTCCTTGCTGTTCCCGGCGCGACTCCGAGTGATGCGGGATGGGGCGACGTCGTTCTTCACTGACCCTGCGGCGGCCTGGAGCTGGTTGGAGGCGACCGGAACCCGGGCGGCGGCGCACTCGGATGGAGGGAGGCCGATGGAGGCACTGGCCAAGCCCCGCCGTAGCAGACGCAACAAGGCACGACAGGCAGGGGTCCGGTCGCCTGGTGCTTCCCAGACGGTGCTGGAACGGCGGGCTGCTCTGCAGGCGGTATCGGAGATCTCCGGGGCGGTGGTCTCCCAGCTCAGCGAGGCATCGGGCTCCCGGAGGGGCACTGAGGACTCCCATTCTGATGGTGCTGAGGAGGAGGTGGAGGAGTTAACTGCTGTCACCCCTGGGACTGCTGATGAGTTTCTGGACGCTTGAAGGTTTCGGGGGCTGCCGGACCTCGGCTGGGAGTGCACAGATGGTGGGGAGCTGCTGGACAATGAGAGAGAGGCCTGGCGGGGTCCTGCGGGGTTGAGGGGCGGACTGCTCTGGAACGCTGCATGGTAGTTGGTCATGGGGAGCGTGATATGGGGGGGCCTGAACGGAGGGGAGCGCCGGGGAACGACTGGCATTGACTGGGCAAGGATGCTTGGATGAGGACTGTTGTCAAGCCCGTCTGGCGGTGAGCCACCACCTCAACCTCACGGACGAAGTGAGACTCTGGTGGCTACCAGAGGGTTTGTTTATGGTTGGGGATAGTATTTGGATGGGTACCTACAGTTTAGCGCCTGTTCTGGGGAGGGGAGGGAGCTCGGGGAGTTGGGTAGTTATACGGTTTTTGGGGCTTGTCAGTGTGCCTCGGGGGTCCCGTACTGGGTGGTTGGTTCGTCGATGGGATGGGGAACCCCCCTGAACTGAGATTTATGACTTGGAATGTGAGAGGGCTCACCTCAATGGTGAAGCGGCATAAAGTCCATGCGTACTTAGTACGGAGAGGGGTACAGGTAGCATTCCTTCAGGAAACCCATTTGGACAAAGAAGAGGGGCAGGCGCTGCGTAGACGCTGGAGGGGCCAACTGTATTACACGACATTCTCGAAGTTTGCTCGGGGTGCCCTGATCTGGGTGAGGGCGGGAGTCCCTTTTCAGAATCTCAGGACGTTAGTGGATCCAGAGGGCAGGTTTGTGGCGGTGCAGGGGCGGCTGGATGGCAGGGATATAGCTTTGTGTAGTGTGTATGCCCCTAATGTTGATCAGGCCGCTTTTTTTTCCAGACTGTCGGGTCAACTGGCAGAGTATTTGACGGGGGCGGTGGTATTGGGGGGGGACTTCAACTCAGTGTTGGATGTAGAGTTGGACAGGTCTCATCCGCCCCTGGCACAGTCGGCGGTTTGCCGGGCGGCCAAAAGCAGGCGGGTCTGGCAAGATACTTAGGGCTTGGTAGATACGTGGCGTACCCATCACCCGCAGGACAGGGACTACTCCTTCTACTCGGCTCCACATGAGCTGCACGTCAGATTGGATAGCATATTGTGCTCGCCGGATGTTCAACCTTCGATGCGGCACAGTGAATATTTAGCCAGGACCGTGTCGGACCATAACCCATGCGTGGGGCTGCTGCAATGGTCTAGGCAGCGGCAGGCGATCCCTACGTGGCGCCTTAACCCCTTGCTGCGTGAAGACCCGGTGTTCCAGGCGGAGATTGGCGATTGTATGACGCAGTATTTCGGGCAGAACACAGGGACGGCAACAACCCGAGCGACGTAATGGGATGCGTTTAAGGCGGTTGTCCGGGGGGCTTGCATTTCCTCCACCACCGGGGTGAGGAGGGCCTTGTCGAAAGAGGTGGACGGAGCGGAGACACGGCTGCGGGAAGCGGAGCGGGCGTTTCAAGACGGGGACGGCGAAGTGGTCGGGGTTGTGGAGGCGCGGGAACGTGTGGCGGTCTCCATGGAACGGCTTCGTTGTCACGATCATAGAAATTATCTGGTCCGAGCGCATGCGGAAAGGGATAAGGTGGGTTCCCTTTTGGCGTGGTTGGCGAACCCGGCGGCGCGCGGTGACCCTATACTCCTACTGGAGGAGGAGGGGGGGGTCCCGTTTTATTCCCAGGTGGGGATTAATATGCGGTTTGCCAGCTATTATGCTGGGTTATACGATAGTACAATGGTGCAGGAACCCGAGGGCCTTGGTGATTTTCTGTTGGCAGCCCGCCTACCTCGGCTGGACTCGGACGCTGGGAAGGACATTGGGGGCGCGATCTCGCTGAGCGAAATCCGAATGGCCATTAAGCACATGGCTCGTCGCAAGACCCCGGGGGCGGATGGCTTGCCTGTCGAGTTCTATGCGGCCTACCCGGAGCTGTTGGCGCAGCAGCTGCAGACCCTATATAGCGAGGCCTGGGAATTGGGACAGTTGCCTGCCTCTGCTCGGGAGGCGATCGTGATACCCTTGCTGAAACCCGGTGGCGAGGCGGGGGTTCGCACAGCATACCGCCCACTTTCTATGCTGACGGTGGACTACAAGATCCTGAGTAGAATCTTGGCGTCACGCCTTTTGACCCACATGACCGCCTTGATTCACCCGGATCAGGCGGGCTTCATTCCTAGGCGCAGCACAGCCACCTCTATTCGCCGGTTGCTACGAGTGATGGAGCTGGACCGGGACGAATACCCGGAGGCCTGCACACTGTCGGTCGACCTAGAAAAGGCCTTCGATAGTGTGGAGTGGCCGTATTTGTACCGAGTGTTGCGGGAATTCGGCTTAGGGGAGGACTTTGTCCGTTGGACCACCTTGTTGTATAGCGGGGCCACGGCCCGGGTGAAGACGGGGTCTACTATCTCGGCTTCCTACCAAGTGCGGAGGGGGACGAGACAGGGCTGTTCCCTCTCCCCCTTGTTGTTTGCGCTGGAACCACTGGCCGCTCACGCCCGACAGGGGGTTGCTTATTCCGGAGTTTCCCTGAGGGGGGACGCCCACTACATTTCCCTCTATGCAGATGACCTGCTGTTGTTTTTGAGGGACGCGACTGATGCGTTACGGGGCGCGACCGCGCTGTTGAAGGAGTTCGGCCGCATGTCCGGCCTGAAGGTCAATTGGGGTAAGACATGTCTGTTCCCATTGTCGCAGGGCGGCGGGACACCGCAGACGGCGGGCCATATCCGATGGGAGAGCAGCTGCTTGCGCTACCTGGGGGTTAACATTTATCATACCCAGGCAGATTTGTTGGAGGGGAATGTCGGCAGGGCGCTTCGGGGACTACGGGGTAGTATGGGATTTTGGAGTACGCTCCCGCTCTCCTGTGCCGGGAGGGTGGCGTTGCTGAAAATGGTGGCGCTGCCACGTCTTCTTTATTTTTTCCGCACGTTCCCTATCTGGATCCCGGCGCCATATTTTGCGCGCTTACGGGCTCTTTCGACGGGGTTCATTTGGGGGTCGGGACGGCGTCGGGTGGCGCTGGCCACATTGAGAAGGCCACGAGCGGAGGGGGGCCTGGCAGCCCCCGACTTTGAATGGTACTAGCTGGCGGCGCAGCTCCAGTGGCTTACGCAGGCGGTGGCCCGGGAGTATCGAGGCCCTGAGGGCCCACGGGACAGGTTGATCCCACGGCATGTGCTGGCCTTCATTGTTCTCCAGCAGCGACTGGATCTGCCTCAGCTGACCTTGGAGGAACGCACCCTCCGGCAGTGCTGGAATAGGTGCCAGAGGCGGGCAGGTATAGTCCGCCCGTACGCTCCGGAAATCCCACTTGGGATGTGTACCGCGTTCCCGCATGGGGGAGATTGGTCGGGGCTAGCGATTTGGGAGGAGCTAGGGGTACAGATGGTAGGGGACCTCTACCGGGACGGTGCATTATTGTCTTTTCAGGAATTGCTGGAGGCCTATGGGCTCCCGCAGGGGGACTTCCTGCTCCATGCGGCTTTGGTGGCGAGCATTCAGAAGCATTGGAACATGGGGCTGTCGGAACCCCCGACTGCGGCGGGTTGTCAGTATGTCGTAATGGCAGCAGGGACGGCCAAAGCCATAACCTGCTTATACCGCAGACTATCGACGGAGGGTTTGCAACCACTGGCCGCCCTGCGAGAAAAATGGGAAAGGGACCTCGGGAAAGCGATACCGGAAACCACATGGTCTACGCTAGTGCGGAGGGCCTGGAAGGGGACTCGGAACGCACGATTCCAGCTCGTTCAGTTCTTCACATTACACAGGGCGTATATGACGCCGGCCAAGATCCTGCAATACTTTGGTGGAGCGCAATCTCTCTGCCCTCGATGTGGGGGAGAGGGGGTAGATTTTCGCCACATGTTTTGGGCCTGTCCACAGCTAGGCGATTATTGAGCTGAGGTAGTGGATTGTCTGAACCAGGTGACGGACCGCTCCCTCACTCCGGAGATGGGGACATGCTTGTTGCTATGGTTTCCCCACACCCGCCGCACGAAGGTTACTAGTAGGTTCTATGATCTGGGGCTGATATTGGCTAAGAGAGAATTGACCCTGCACTGGAAATCCAGGGGGGGGCCCAGCTATATGCGGTGGAGGGCAGCCTTAGCGAGATGGGCGGGGGCGGAGGGTACGCTCCGGGTGCAGATGGCTCTGAGGGGTGATGATGAGAAAGCGTTAGCGACGGCGAGGGCATGGGAAGCGTTGGTAGTGGAGCTCCAGGGGCTGATGTCTGAGGTGGAAGAAGAGGGGAGCGCTTCGGATCGGCGTGAGGCGAGGGGAACTGGGGATTGAGTTAGGCAGGAGAGGAGAGCGGTCCCCTGACTAAGGCCAGAGGCCTGGCTACGAGGGACGATTTGCTTACGTAGAGAGAAGGTGAGCAACTGTAATTGAATTCCAGGGTTGGGGGGGCACATCGAGGGTGAACTGGGGGACAAGGGCACACTGACATAGGGGTGGGAGGGGGGGACGAGTTGGGATTGGGAGGGGAGCTGATCTTTCGACACGAGGGAACCCGTGCTGTAATGAACAGTTGTTATTGATTTGGAAACTAATAAAAATGTTTCAACAAAAAAAAAAATCAGGTGCTGAGGAATATTACATAAGCATGTTTTGTTTATATTTCCATCATACAATTTACTGAAAGTTTTTATAAGTAACCGTCATACTATTGATCATACTCGCATATCTTCTGATTAAAACACTGGCATATCAGTTAGTTTACAAAATAATGTAAAGATATTAAAGCCAAAACGTTTCCATGTCAAATTTGTTTGAGTAACTCTAAATCCAACAAAACCGTGGATTTCTTGTATTTGTCATTAATTGTGTTTTTCACCCATAATGCACGTGGAGGATGGCCATTGCCTTCAATACCTTTTGCTAATAGGGGGTGTGTCTGTGGGGCAGATTGTGTGAGTATTCATGTTAATCCCAGCGCCCGTCACACGCTGCAATTAACACAAATACTTTCTCAGCGGCATGCAATCTGCCCTGCACAGGCCTACCCTTAGAACTGGTGGCGCCTTGTGAGACAATGTTTGTTGATGCCCCCCAATAACCACCTCGCCATGGATTCCCCTTAATACCAACCTTTAACAGTGCCCCTCAAGTCTCCGTTACCACTCTCTCTGAGATGTACACCTCATACTAGTGTAGGGTGTCAGAGCACTTTACATTTCACACACATTAAACAGAGACAGTCATTAATAGGTTGGTATATCAGTGTATGAGAAATGTTACATAAGACAGAGGACAGCAAAGTGTAGGAGTGGCATGTCATCCATACTGGTAGGCAGTATAGATTGAGTGCTTGGTTCTGGAGAAGCACAAACTCAGAATTTAAAATGTAACACCATGATTGGGGGTTCTCTTTAATAAGAATTGCTTTTTACCCAAATTAACACTTTTTGCAACTTTAGGATAACGAATGGCTGGGGAAAAAATCATAACGCTTTAATCTATACCTTGCAGTATGCATGAAGTTCTTAGATGACAGTTGATAGTTTACTGTTCTACATTAGGATTTTAACTTATAAACTGCAAGTAACAAAATGACCTCTCTGACAAAAGTACTATCACGCTAACCTATTTTCATTCTATGCACTTTGGGATCTGCATGGTGCACTTTCTTTGCAGCAGTGGTGAATAATGAAGCTGGCCTTAAAAATTACACGGTCTTCAATAGGAAGCTTGTGTAGTTGGTTCCTTGACCATTTTTTTACCCTCGAAAAGGGTATGTGGCACAGTAATTCAGGTCAGAATGTTCCTTTGGGAGTGAGGTCACGGCTGATTTGCAAATTGTTCTTTACGCGCACAGATGAGCTACACAGCCTTGTAACGAAAAGCTAATTGTTGGTTATAAAGTGTTGATTTATGTATTACATCCCTCACTCTGCTTTTCTCAGCCAATCTCCATAAATATGAAAAAGAGGACAACTCACTCCAATATGTGAAACAAACAGGAATGTCTAAGGAAGGGCCAGGCCAGTCAGTCACTCACTGGGCACCACTAGATTTCAGTTCACGAGAGAATTAACCTAAAGACATGAGTCAATATATTCAGAGCCACTTTAACTTACTACCAGCAACTTCCATACTACCCTCTACCAGCAAGACGAAATCTCCATTCATGACCCGATCAGACAACTCTGATCATCTAGAGCAGTTTACACTCAGGATCGAAGAAGCCACTGAATCTATGCAAACCACACCATTGCCAAAGAACAACGGCTGTAGTGGAATTTTCGAACACATTTATCACACTCCATTACTCTCCACTCACTGGCTTGTGAAAATCATGGATTGCTCAGTACCTACCTAATCATGGGTTTTAGGAACCACAGAGTGGCTGTGAGATTGTAGCTCTGGAATAGGCTTGTCGTCATGGAATTCCTTTATGCAGGGTTCAGGCACGTCCCATCCACAGGAGTGGGAGGTGTAGTTCGTTCAGGGATATAACACAACAGAGTGTTGTGAAAAGTATGGTGAAGGTAGAGATAAGGCAATTTTAGTTTGATGTCTACTATTAGGTAAGAATATCAAATGTAAAACTAATTTAGGTATGAGCAATCATAGCACGAGGTAAGGCTGTTTGCTGCCTTAAGATGACAGCACTAGGTCATGTGAAATTACTAGATCTGAAAACGGTTATCTCATCTCCTTTCATCTTGATTGGCAGCACTCAGTGGTGTCAAAAACAAGCAAAGACCTCAAAACGGGTGTTTCATCTCATCGTAGATGTCAGCACTAGATGGTGTTAAATTAGGCCAGTAAGCAGCTCCATCTCAACATAAGATTTTAATATTAAGTGGTGCCAAATTACAGGCAAGGGCATGAAAATGTCTATCTCATCTCATCATAGCTTAAAATGTCAGCACTAACTGGTGTCAGATTACAGATTGTAACACATCAGCAGTTCACTAATATTAATCTCAAATTCACAGTAACGCACAAAAACACTAGTTACTGCTTTGATTTACTTGTAGCAAAGTGTCACTCGTTTGGCAGTAGAATGCCACTTACACAAAATGCCACACATTAGTATCACCCATAGTCCTTGAAATGTCACTCAAAAGTACACTGAAATTATCCATATATTACACATAGCAAACTGAAACCTTGCCAGCTATGCCTGAAAGGCTGGGGCCCTGGGCCAGAGCCCACTTTGGCCATGCCTTAAAACGTCTCTGAAGGTTACAAGCATGACGTGCGTTCAGGTGTTTCTGAAAGCACACGTCTGCTTGTAGACTTGCTGCATTTCTTTTGTTAATAGAGCGGGCACACAAGCTGCCTGCTCTATTAACAAAAGAAATGCAGGAAGTCTACAAACAGACGTGTGCTTTCAGAAACACCTGAACGCACGTCATGCTTGTAGTCTTGCTGCCTTTCATTTGTTAATAGGGCACAGTTGCGGGGCAGAGTCCATGGTGTCTTGAGTCAGTTTTCTTTTGTTCCAGGCGCTCAGAGTTTGTCGTGTCTTGAATCAGTTTTCTTTTGCTCGAGGCCTGTGTGGCTGTAGATACACATGCTTAGCATAATCCTGCCATCTAGTGTTGGCCTTGCATGTGTTCAAGTTGTTTTACTTCTAAGAAAGCCTTTTTGAGTTACTAGGTAGAGTGACAACTCCTCTCGCTGGTAATGTGCATGGTCATCAACTCCATTGTTAGATTGTTTTCTTTCGCCATCTGGTTCAGACGTGCGCTCCTCTGCTCCGGTTCAACACTGTTGTTGTTTATTTTCGATCATTGCTGTTCTCAGTCTCCCTCGCCTGTTCATCGACTTCGTCGGGGCAACTGTAGCCCATGTGGGCCTTCACCCTTTGGGGCAGACTTCATCTTCTATGTTCCCTCCACACTATGCCCACCCGGTGATCAGGTGTGTAACTTGTGCCTCCTCCCTGAACACAAGCAGGCTACCTATGAGACCTGCAAGTTCTTTCAGTTGACGCTGCATGACCGAGCTCGAGACCTCAAGATGTCCAGCCGCAGTGCCTAGATACACCACACCTCTTCGTACGCGAAAACCTTCAAAAGGAGGCACAGGCCCAAGCGCCATCTGCTGATGAGGGTACCTTCTCTCCCGAAGACAGCTCCAGCTTTGAAATGGAGATGCAGGATCTCACTCAAGGTCAGCCTATGAGTACTGTGCCCCCTCTATCTCCACCCTGACCCCAGCAGGACACCACAAATGGTTGCCTACTTACCCCAGAACGGCTAAAGACTATCCTTTGGCCACCACTGCCTTTGAGCCATGGTTGTGACCGGCTGCTGTATTAGACACGTCCAGGCTTTGCTTGGCGCTGAAAGAAACAGCACATGCCACATGCTCCCGAACCATCTTCATTGGTGTCAACCCGATCTTCGGAGCCGAATCCCTCTGTACAGAACATACTAGCATCTAGGACTTCGACGCCTGAGCTGAAATCATTCAACTTCGGCAAGCATGCACATGGTTCCATGCTTGTGAAACCAGTGCTTCAATGGCTGCAACACGAGATTGACTCAAGACAAAAACATATGATACACCCGGACACTGGCCTTATTATGAGACCTGATCATTCTGGTGCACAACCAGCCCAGAGAAAAGTATAGTTTGAGGAACTTTGGAAGCCCCAACACCACCAAAGCAAAGAGAGAAGGAGGACAAAGCTACAAGCCTTGCACACATAACTACACTACCAACGCCTGCACACCACACGCAGTCACCACCACCTTCACCTATAGAACCCACACCGTGCTCTCCAGAGGTTCCGTTCACTCCTACACAGGGGCTATGTTTTCCATCCCACCGCATGATGACCCGTGGAACTCCTTTGCTTTAGAGGATGATTTTTTATTTGAAACTCTCTCATCCAGCCAACGCTCGGTATAATTACTGGTGATGCTTAAAGGCATACTATGCCTCACATATTCTATGACCCTGTTAAGTTGAGCATCATGACACCCAGGCTTGACAAAAAATATAAAGCATCACCCAGAGACCCCACATACATAAAAGGGCAACTCCCACTGACTCATTATTAGTTGCCATGGCACATAAGAGGGCTAACTCTCAAACATCTGGTGAGGCACCCCCACCACTTAAAGAGAGCAAAAAGATGGATGCCGCGGGGTGGAGGGTGGCTGCACAGTCCGCCAACCATTGGAGGATTGCTAACTCCATTGGCCTCCTATCCTGCTACAACAGGGCTTACTAGGATGAGATGGAGATGCTCCTATATCTCCCAGCGGAGCAGAAAAAGCGGGCACACCAGATTGCCTCAGAGGGAGAGCTCATTTCCACCACTACAATTTGCTGCACCCTCAATGTGGTTGACACTGCAGCTAGAGGCATAGACTCTAGTGTCCTCCTTTGGAGGCATTCCTGGCTTTGAGTGTCAGGTTTTAAACCTGAGGTTCAGCAAAACCTCTTGGCTTTTCCTTTCGAACGGGAACTCCTTTTTGATCCCCAGGTCAACACCCTCCTGGAAAAGATAAAGAAGGATAATGAGACGTCAAAGGTCATGGGGTTCATTGCAGAGACCATCACACCACTGCTCCGTTCGCCACTCCTCTTATCACGGAGCAATTTCGCCTCCCCAGAAACCTCCACCTTCTGTCAGCGTCCCCAGGCCCAGACCACTTCGCCAAGGAGATACAACAGCGGCCCCGTTAGGGGCAATAATTCAGAGTGTAGAGGCAAGGGTGATTTCACCAAGCCCTCCACCACCACCACCTAACCCTGACGTACCAGCCATGCCCCTCCCCCGAAATCACAACACCTGTCTGAATCAACCACAAGGGTTCTTTCCCACCTGGTGGAACATCACCTGCAACCAGTGGGTGTTGGATATTATCTGGAGCCCAATTCTACATATCCAAACAATCCACCTTTGGCAAACACAAACTCTCATCTGAACATCAATAGTTGCTCAGGGTGGAATTCCAGGCACTTCTCATAAAAAGGGGCCATAGAACCAGTACCAAAACACCAGCAAGGCACAGGAGTATTCACTCTACTTCCCTGTTCCGTAAAAAAACGGGTCCATGAGACCAGTCTTGGACCTCAGATCCCTAAACGAATACATTCTCTCAGAGCACTTTCACATGGTCATCATTCATGGTGTAATTCCTACAGCAAGACGATTTTATGGCCATATTTGACCCGAAGCATGCCGTAATAAACAGACAGCACTTCCAATTCAAAGTACTCCCCTTCTGGGTCACAACAGGCCCCAGGGTTTTCACCAAATGTCTCACTTGTGCAGGCAAAACACACTTTTTTCTATATTTAAATGATTGGCTCATCAAAAGAGCAACTCGTCAAAAGTGCTTCCACCACACTACGATTTTCCATCAATTCAGTCAAATGCCACCTCCAATCCCTTCAAATACAACCCTTCCACGGAGTTATTCTCGGCTCACAACGGGGGATAGCTTACCACAATGCAGCCGGGATTCAATACTTCCAGCCGCTCATTCCCTAGTTCCAACCTCAGCAGGTAGCAATTAGGACAGTTATGCGTCTCCTCGGTATGATGGCTTCATGCATAGCCATAGTACCTTATGCCAGACTCATCATGCGTACACTGCAAGAGTGCTTAATGGACTCGAATTGCGGGTCCGTGAAAAGATCGAATGTTGGTCGACGTCAAGCTTGCCACTCTCTGTAGTGGTGGAATACCAACAATCTCCTAAAAGGATGGCCTTTCCTAGACTCAGTTCTGCAAAGAACCATAACAATGGATGCCTCCTTAACAGTTAAGGGAGTGCATTCACAAGATCTGACTGTCCAAGAATGCTGGACACTCAGCATCAATCCCTTGGAGTTGCTAGCTGTTCATCTAGGGCCCATAGCCTTCCCCACCTGATTGGCAAGGTAGTCCTGACTGTCATGTTTTAGCTGCAAAAGCAGGGGGGCAACAGATCCCCTCGGCTCTCTCATCTAGCCCAGACCATTTGGAGGCAGGCTGTCCGATACTATATTTACCTGTGAGCGGAGTACCTCCTTGGAGTGGGCAACAACTTCGCAGATCTCAGCAGGAGGCGCCAACAAGTCCACGAGTGGGAGCTCCATGTGCAAATTCTCCTCCCATATGTCCGATGTTTCAGTCGGCCAGACATAGACCTTTTTGCCACAGCCAAAAAAGCAAAATGTCCAAACTTCACCTCCAGGTTCCTGCAGTCCAGGAGCAACGCACTATGAACTAGTTGGTCTGGGAGATTTTCTTATGCTTTTCCACCTCCCACTGCTTCAGTTTGTGTTTTGCAAAGTCCAGACATTTCTCACTCTCATCCCAGTGGCTTCCTCATGGGCTTGACAACCATTGTTCACCACACTCCTAGAACTCTCAGTATTTCCCCATAAGGCACTGCCGAACCTGCAGGATTTTCTCACGCAGAGCTATGGAGAAACCAGACACCCAGACCCTAGGTCCCTCAACCTCGCAATCTGGCTCCTGAAGTCCTAAAGTTTTATTTAAATCTACCACAACCTTGTATGGACATTCTCAAAGAAGTACACAGGGCCGCTACTCGAAACTGTTATGCTGCAAAGTGGAAAAACGTGTTCACTATTGTCATTCCAAACACATTGATCCTTTAGGAGGCAAGGTTCAAGACATTGTCTGTTATTTATCTCATTTACATACCTCTGGTCAAGCTTTTACATCTATAAGGCTACACCCAGCGGCAATAGCCGCATATCTACAAAATAGATAACACACTTCGCTATTCAGAATTCCAGTCATTAAAGCCTTCCTGGAAGGTCTTAAGAGTCATTCGTCCTGAGGTGCCCCTGACTCCCACTTGGAATATCAAAATAGTATTAAAAAGATTATTGGGCCATCCATTCAAGCCCCTCCACTTCTGCCCCCCTCCAGTTTTTATCCTGGAAGGTAACATTCCTAGTTGCTATCACTTCACTCTGACGTGTCAGTGAGCTTCAGGCATCAACTTTTGAAGAACCTTCTTTCAACTACATAGAAATAGGATGATACTGTGTGCCAGTCGTAAATTTCTTCCGAAGGTGGTGTCTCAATTCCACCTTTATTAATTTTTTTCCCCAACCTGACTCCGTTGCAGAAAGGGCTCTAAACACTTTAGATGAAAAACAAGCCTTCTATATTCTATTTTGATAGTACCAAATCATTTAGAAAAACAAAAACACTCATTGTTGCCTTTTCAAAACCACACAAAGGGCCATTTCTAAATCAGAGATTGCATGTTGGATTGTCAAATTCATCCAAACATGCTATGTTAAAGCTAAAAGAACTCTACCTATTCCTCCTAGAGCTCACTCCTCATAAAAAGGAGGTGCAATGACCTTCCTAGGAAATATACCTATACTTGACATATGTAAAGCATCTACATGGTCTACACTGCATACATTTACAATACATCACTGTGTAGATATGCTGGCCCGTCAACTAGCCATTGTGGGTGTAGCAGTTCTGTTTAAATTATTTCAAACAACTGCAACCCCCACTAGTTAGCCACCACTTCTGTAGGAGTGCTGCTTTACAGTCTATGCTAAGCATGGATGTCTGCAGCCACACATGCCTCGAATGCTACTTACCTAGTAACCATTTGTTCGTGGCATGTAGTGCTTTAGATTCACATGCGTCCACCCTGCTCTCCGGACACCTGTGTTTGTTACAGTTACTTTTATAGGTTAGCACAAATACTTTTAGCATGGACATCTCACTATACCATGTTATAGTTCTATTACAACCTCACCTGCCTTACGGCTTACGGGAAATCAATCTAATAGTGGAGCTGATTACCATACGCATTATCAGCTAGAGGAGGAGTCACTGTACCTTGTGACTCAAAAGACTGTCTTCTTAGAAAGACAACTTGCACACATCCGAGCCCAACATTTGCTAAGCATGTGAATCTACAGCACTACATGCAAAAAAGTTATGCTTACAGGGTAAGTAACCTTTTTCTTTTTTTTTTCCGGACTTGCACTTTTGTTTTAGATACTGATGCATCATAATAATCAATTCTCTCCTCAATAGCCCTTCATCACACCTCCTTCTTGCATATCAACCTACACTTGACACTGCGAGCTCCATTTGCCCTTCAGGAACCGCACACTCTGCTTTGGCCCTCAACATCATATAATGCAGAACGGAAGGGGTTGATGGAACGGACACCCTTCCATCATTGCCCACAGTGCAGTTCCAAATATCTGTGGTCAGACCATCATGACATCGTCAACTTGTGCCTTCCCAAGACCATGTTGATACCTCTTGCGAGTCTTGCCTTGTTCGAACGAAACCCTACAGTATCAAAGGGAAAGGTGCTGGGCTCATCACAAGATGCACCAGCAGGCATCCTCCAAGACTCCTGATACTTTCAGAGATGAAGATCCGAAGATCCTATCGGCACTGAGGAGGGTTAAGAGGCCTTCCAGCTGGAATCCCAGCAGCTCTAGCAACTCTGTCTCAAGTGAGTCTCTTGGAGTCCTACAGACATTGAGAGAGGTATAGAACGTCGATCCAGCACTAAAGACCACCAACCCTGTGTATCAATAATTATACCATCTGGCCATGAGACCCATGCGTCCAAGCACAAATGTTCACACGCGGAGGTAGAGCACAACTCCTGTGGGAGTTTGGTGCCAAGCCCTGAGCATGGATACAAAAAAAATCCCTTCCTGCGCCCCCACACCTTCAGGCTCCAGTTAGCAGCGGGACAAGGCTTCTGAGTTGACCAAGGAGGCTCAGTCCAACAGTTATGCAAGCCCTCCTCTGCCAAATGTGGTGAACATCCTCGCTCGTACTCCATACTGGTGCCAGAAGCACTGTTAACACCAAGGCCCTGATCTTACACGGGCTCCAAAATGAGCTTGCCATCACATAAGTATCTCTTTATTCACCAAGTCACCCAAAAACTTTCAGCGAAGCCACCTGCACTGAAACCAACAGGGCTCACAAGAAGAGACTCTTTCGAAGATGAACTTTCTCTGAAGCCTCTCCCCCCTGAGCACAAGCCTTCCTCCTCCACCTCTGCCTCCTCCACTAACCACATCTCCTTCACCACACTTGCACACACGACCCCCTCTCCCTGCGCTAGAGTCGCTTGAGGTGTCCCCCCAATATCTAATCTGACTCTGGCAGTCCATATGGTTCCTGTAACCGTTCGGGCTGGCCCTTGAACCTAGGACCTATCTTTGTATGACCACAGCATTAATCTCTCGCCCCGGATTTGGACCCAGTCAATCCATACCCACCAGACAGCAGTGCTAGACAGTACCAAGAGGTTACATCCCTTAAGGTGAATGTGCATGTAATCCAGAAGGAGGACCACTTCCTCATATAACAGAACTCAAAGCCAAGCAGGCAGTGCAGTTCCTGCCCATGCTCAAGGGCATGCTAACATCTGCCCCCCATTATTTTAAGACTCTAGTTAAGGCCAAAGTAGTCAGACCTAAAGTTAAAAAAATAATAATTGTACAAACCCTTCCCTACTGACTGTGTTTACATCTGAAGACAGGTTCCCTCCTGACTCCCTAGTGGTTCACACTGTCTGCAAACTGGCTTCAGCACAGATGACAGGTGATGCTCCACCACCTGATAAACAGCAAGAAGATCATTGTGGCGGGCAAGACAGCTGCTGTTATGGCAGCCAGAAGTGGGGCTAGCCAGCTCTGTCGGTGTCCTCTTCAGATATACATGTCCCAGTTGGGAGATGGCATCAAACATCTCCCAGAAGAGTACAGAAGGAAATAGTGTCTGAAGGCATGCCGACACCAGCGCCAACATTTGCTGGGCGAGCACAGCCTCTACAGTTAATATTAGTGTCCACAGGTGACACGCCTGGCTCCGCATCTCCAGGTTCAAACCCAAGGTCCAGCAGCATCTCCTCAACCTCTGTTCGGCAGGTATCACCTCTCTGGGTCCCAGGTCGGTGGCATACTTGATGAGATAAAAAAGAGCATAGAGATTGCAAAATCTCTGGGTGCCCTGCGAGCCTCCTTTCGGAAACAACAGCCCTGGTAGAACTAAAGCAACCTTGCCAGACCACCCACAGTCTAACCAAAGACAGCAGCAGGTAGAAGCTCAACTGGGATGCTTATAGAGAAACAACAGGGGTAAGGGCAGAGGTGCAGCTGGTAAAGGAGCTTCCACGTCAAAGCATTGATGATTACTTTTCACTTGTCAGGGGGTGATTACAAGCTTTCCTCTTGCTGAAAGAAATGCCATTATATCAGTGGACATTTGCGATGTTTTGCCACAGCTACTGTCTGGAACTCTTCACGCCTCTCAACATCCCTCCCCACAGACTCCTGTAGAAAAGCACAATAGAGAGATTCCCTCCACACGAGCAAGGGGCCAGAGATTATTCCGTATACTTGATCTTTCCCTAAAAGGACAGCCCCCTCAGACCTATCTTAGGCCTCAGGCCTCTTATTTAGCAGCTGATGCCCATTTCAGCCCTGTTTATTACTCAACGTCAGGACTGTCATGCACCTTATGGGCATCATGCATCTATGTTGTGCCTTACGCCAGGTTCTATATGCACCCCTTACAAAAGTGCCTCACATGGCAGTGGTCACGGACTGGTTGTCACATCTAGTGATGGTGCAGGGGAACACTTGCTGCTTTCTGGACTGTTGCACCTCGACGATGTGACTTTTCAGGGCATGTTGCCATCTCAGCACCGAGGCCGCCACATCAATTACTGTAAGCCTTTTTCCAGCTCATTGAAGGGATGGTGGCCCTTCGCCAGATGGACAACACTATTACAATGTTCTACCTACAGAAGCAGGGCGGCGCACACAGACCTGCCAGCCCACACGGTGCCACCTCGTGTCACATGATTTCGGCTCCCTTCACATGGTCACCTGGCGAGAAGTCGAAATCCCCTGGTAGGGAAAACGAGCTAAAAACCACAGTAAACAGTGGATTTCAGGCACTTTTTCAGAGGCAGTAACCACTTTTTTTTTATTCAGGAGTATGAAAACAACCCCAGTACATCGGCACCACCCTCAATGACCCTTTGTTTTTTGGGTGTGTGGAGGTGCTTGATGAGGGTCAGAGTGCTTCTTAGGTAACTCTTCAGGAGGCCCCAGCCCCGTCCACTCCTCATACAGTGACATTAGTTTGTAAATTGGCAGGTATGCACACACTCCTTTCAGTTTTAGCACACCCTCCTCTCGGGAGTTTTAGTTTGACATTGGGCAATTTGCTGCTACGTACCACTAGCGGAAACTTCCAAGGATGGACAACAGCGTTGCAGACCTGCCCAACGGGACACATCAACAAGTCCACGAGTGGGAACAACACTCGCAATTCCATCTACGGTACTTCCTGTGTTGGGGTAACCCACAGATAAACAGACCTCTTCTCTATCTTCAAAAATGGCCAAACCTTGCCTCCAGATACCCACAGTGCATCATTCACTGCATCAGTTCACTATTGCATCACCACTAAACAGCTGGACCCCTTGAAGCCTAGTATCCAGGACATCGTCTGCAGAGGTTAGGCCTTGCCTAAACAGTCATATGCCTACACTTCGCTGCTGTTATAGCTTACATGCAAAACAGGGGATATTTATGGGTGGGTCTTAAGAGGGTTATACTCCCTCCACTATACCCTGCCCCTGTATGGAGCCGTAACCAAGTCCTCACAGCACTCATAGGGCTACTGTTTGTGCCCCTTCCAATACCTGTCCTGGAAGGTTGCTTTCTTTGTGAGTGTTACTTTACTCTGATGTATTGGTGATCTACAGGCGCTCACTAAAGAAGAGCCCTTCATCCAGGTTAATAAAAATAGGGTTGATCTCAGAACCAATCCCACATTTCATCCCCTTTGCATCTCAATCAAACTCCCAGACTTCTTTTTGCCGCCTGATTCTGTTGCAGAAAAATCACGACCCATGCTAGATATCAAGAGTTCTTATGCATTACATTGTCGGGGCGAAGCCTTTTCATTAGGTTTAACCAGTTCTTTGCTGACTTCATGGATCCTCACACAGGCCTACCCATTTCTAAAGCTGGCTTAGCCAGGTCAATAGTCAAGTGAATCCAAACCTGCTACCACAAAGCCAAGAGCATCCTAACTGTACCGCACAGGGCACAATCCACCCATAAAGGAGCAACTGCGATTTTCCCAACCTCCTCCTTGGAAGCCTTTCTTCATCACAGTTCTCTTCTATCAACTAGTTAACACTGGACAATGTGCAAAGTGCACCATACCACACTCACTTGATTCTCCATGCATACTGCACCCACTATGAAAAAACTGTGGATTTGGTGCCCATGCGCATTACCTTCTAAGGGACGAGTTGCAGCATATCCCATGACTCTGAATACTGCTTCGAAGAAAAATGGCTGGAAAATGTCTGAGCCGAATACTACATGGCAGGAGTATGCATCACAAGTGAATTTAAAGCAGTACACTGTAAGTAACATTTTCCTTTTGCCACATTTCTTGCAGCCTTTCCGATGGCAAATCAATGTTTAGGGTCTGAACCATGATAATGGCTTCTGCACCTGCAACACTGTTTTCCTCCATGTTTCCCACGGAAACTAGTAGCCCTCTGTTTTTGGTAGACAGGCAACCACTTGGTGATCTTATGAACAAGGTAGGCGTATGCCTAAGTCGAGTGTACAACATTTTGTTGGGAGGTTTGATACATTAACTGGAGACAAGGACCATTGAATTATTGCAGTAGTAAAGCCAGCTGAGCATGTGTTACTTTTTTTTTTGATAAACAAATCTTTATTTTTCACATAAATAGCAGAATCAAGACGGACATACATTAATTTGACTAACTTGGCATCAACAGGGCCTGTCAAATAAGCATTGATAAACAGTTGCATGAGCATTCCCCCCCAACCCCTCCCCTCCAAACCCACCCGACGTAGTCCTCCCCCTAAATCACTCCCCCAAGCCATTTTCCCCATATTCTGCGGAACTTTTTGGGGCATCCCCGGGCCGCGTACAATGTCCGTTCTTGTGCAGCACACCAGTCCACCCCTCTCCTCCATTTATCCCCAGTGGGCGGGTCCGTCTGCTTCCAGGCGGCCGCGATACCTCTTTTGGCCACCACCAAAGCCGTAGTTAGGAAGAATTTCTCATTACGGGAGCCATCCAGCCCGTCCGTGATCCCCAACAGCGCTAAACGCGGGTCATGGGGAACCTCCCACCCCAGGACTTCAGTTGGTTCAGTTCCTATCTCGTCCCAGAAGCTGTCTAGGCGGTGGCAAGACCAGACCATATGAAAGAAGTCTGACGCCGCCCCCCCCCCGTCCCCCCCCCCCCGCACGGAGCGCATGAAGCCGCCTGGCACAGGCCCGCCCGAAACAGTCGCTCCGGGGTGAGGTAAGCCATGTGTAAATAATAAAGCTGAATGAGTCGCAACCTGGCCGATGTGGTGATCGTCCTGGGAGCCATAAGGGCGTCTCGCCAGTCGTGTTCATCCAGGGGACCCACCCAGGCCTCCCAACGCTGCTTCAGCCCGTTCCAATCCACCGGGGTGTTGTTGACTAGGGACCGATAA
Source organism: Triturus cristatus (assembly GCF_964204655.1). Lineage (NCBI taxonomy): Eukaryota > Metazoa > Chordata > Amphibia > Caudata > Salamandridae > Triturus > Triturus cristatus. Next base: position 103,306,882 of record NC_140587.1, read on the forward strand.
ATACGGGATATGCCCCCCCCCCCCCCCCCCCCTCCCCAAACATCCCAACATCACCTGAGCTTCAGGCGGGCTATGGTCGGGGAGTCTGGAGTCCAGAGATACATGAGACTGGAGCGCGTGGCGCAGCTGGAGATACCTATAGAATTGCGAGGGGTGCAAAGAAAACTGACTCCGGAGCTCGTGGAAGGAGCACATGTGGTCCCCCCAACCCCCCCCCCCCCCCGCCAGACATCTCCCAAGCAGGAGATCCCCAAAAGATCCCAGGGACGGAATCCATCGAGCCCCGACACCTCCCGCAGCCAGGCGCCATACCAGAGCGGCGTAACCAAGGTTAGCACCTTAGACCAGTGGGTATGCCGCAAGGCGGCCTGCCATGCCAGAAAGGGGGCCCGCATGACCTCCGGTAGCGATCGAGGGATCGTCGCTCCATAGAGCATGCCCTGAATAGAGGGGAACCCAATGAGCCGCACCTCCAGTCTATAAGCCGGGTCATCCCAGCCTCCCGAGAACCAGTCATGGACCACCAGCAACCGCGTCGCGAGATAGTACAGGTAAAGATTTGTCATACTCAGGCCACCGTCGTAAGAGGGAACCCGGCAGCGGTCTAAAGCCAATCGTGGCCTGCCTCCACCCCAGAGAAATCTAGTCGCGGTCTTGTCTAGGTCCCGAAACCAAGGGCGGGAAAAGGCGCAGGGCGTGTTTTGCAGCATGTACAAAAACCTAGGGAGAATCATCATTTTATAAAGAGCAATCCTCCCCAGCGGGTTCAACGGGAGCGATTGCCACTTTGCCATGTCGGATCTGGCCTTATTAACCATGGAGGCTACGTTAAGGGTGACCCAGATCCCCAGGTATTTAAAGGATAATCTCCAGATGGGAATGTCAGACTGCCAGTCAAAACATTCCCGCGAGGGGTGTAATGGAACCAATGCCGATTTCCCAGAGTTTAGGCGGAGACCAGATGCCTGCCCGAACCGACGGAGAGTCCGGCGCACCCGAGGCCCTGAGACAGCCGGATCCGAAAGATAAAGGAGGACATCGTCCGCATATAGGGCGATCTTATCTGGTGCAAAGCCCGGCCAGTCCCAGCCGCGGAGAACAGGGTCCGACCGGACCAGGACAGCCAGGGGCTCCATCGCCAGGGCGAAGAGGAGAGGCGAGAGCGGGCAGCCCTGCCGAGTCCCCCGTCCAATGGTGAACGCGTGGGACAAAGTCCCATTAACCAGCACCCGAGCCCGTGGGGCCGCGTAAAGAACCCGAACCATGGCGCGGAACTGGGGGCCGAACCCCATTTGCTCCAAAGTGGCTCCAAGGTAGTCCCAGCCCACTGAGTCGAAGGCCTTCTCAAATTCAACTAATAGAAGGGCCAGATAAGGAGAGAGGCGTCCCTTGTGGGCCAAAGCCAGGTGCAGGCATCGCAGGCAATGTCTGGTGCCCCGGTTAGGCATAAATCCGCATTGGTCCGGGTGGACCAGCGAAACGGGCGTAGTACTCCTGTGGGAAGCCGCCCAGGGTCTTCCCAGGCGCCAAGCGGCCGATTGCCGTCAACACCTCCTGTAGGGTAGTGGGCAGGTCCATGGTCTCGCGAGCCCCCTGCCCCAGTCGCTCGAGGACCGCCCCACTCTCTCCCATCAACTCTGCAAGGGAAAGCTCCGGAGCCCGCTCCCGGTATAGCTGAGAGTAGTAGTCAGCAAAGGTGTGCGCTATCACCACCGAAACCGTGTGGGTCATCCCCTCCGATTCCGTGATGGCAGGGATAACCCGGCCAGCACGAGGGTAGGAAGCCAGCCGGTGAAGGAGCGTGCCGTTCTTATCCCCCCAGCCATAGACCCGAGCCACTGAGGAACGCCAAAGAGTCTTCGCCGCTTCTAGAGAATGCGTGCGTATCTCCTCTCGGAGAAAGGCCAACCGTCGCGCCCGAGTGGCGTCTCCCAACATGGCCTGTTCACGTTCCAGCTCCAAGGCCTGCGCTTCACACGCTGTGAGCTGCTGGAGTTGGCGACGACGTTGCCGTTGCAGATGCCCCTTAGCCGCCCCTCTGATAGTCGCCTTGCCGGCCTCCCAGAGGACAGCCGAGGACGAGACGGAGCCTGTGTTGTGAGAGTAGTACTCCCCAATCTCACGTTCCACCGCCTTCCGAAAGGCTTTGTCTTGAAGGAACCAGGCGTTCAAACGCCACGTCGGACGGGCAGTAAAGGGAGGCGGGCCAAGAGCGAGGAGCACAGGTGAGTGGTCCGAGAGGCCCCTCGGCAGAATGCGGACGTCGCGAACCCCTGCACACTCAGTAAAGGGGGCAAAGAGTATGTCAATCCGGGCGTGAGAATGGTGCGACGCCGAGGTGTGGGTATACTGGCGATCATGTGGGTGCCAAACCCTCCAGACGTCGCACAGGCCCTGGGCCTCCGCCCAACACGATAGCTGCTTCGCACGAGCGGCTCTGGTAAGGGAAATCGGGCCCGTCGAGTCCAGGTGAGGCGTGTACACCGCATTAAAGTCTCCCCCAAGGACCAGTGCACCCACTGGAAGTCTGGGGAGTAGATGTGCGGTGTAGGAGAGAGCGGTGTGCAGCAGGGACGGCGCGGCGTAGAGGGACAGCAGAGTGAGCGGCCTGCCTTCAAGAGTGCCACAAACCGCGACGGCCATCCCCTGGGGGTCTAGGTGGACCTAGGCTAGTACAAAGGGAAAGGATCGTTTGAGCAGGATAGCCACCCCCCGGGAGCCCCTAGCAAAACCGGAGTGCCAGACCCTATCGTAGCCGTAGTGGGCGAGGAAAGGACACTTATTACCTAACAGGTGGGTCTCCTGGAGGAGGAGCACATCAATCTCCGCACGCTGTGCGTATTTAAGAACCGTCATGCGTTTGAAACTATCCAAGAGATCATTTACGTTCCAGGACAGCACGCGAATGGCGACCCTAGGCACCGGTGCGTCCGTCATAGGGGTAACCTGGGGGAATGTCTGACAGTATGAGGAGGAGGTAGCCACGGAAGCAAGCAGTGGATAAGTCGGGAAGCATGTCTGGAACCCCCACCCAGTGGGACCCCTGCCCTCGCCAGGGCCAAAGGGTGCGTGGGTGCATGGGCCTTGGGAAAGGAGGAATCTGAGGAGATCGGACAGAAGATCAGGTCAAACGATACATGATGCCTTAGAGTTACAACAGTGAGGAGTGAACCCTCAATCAACAGAAGCCTCTCTAGGAGGAAATAACAACCCCAAACCAACCCCAACCCCACATTCCCCACCCTATACTTCGAGAACGGAAGCATCTGTCGCCCTAACAGTTTGTAACCACAACAACCAAGCTAAAACGCTCGGGCTTTAGTGCCAGTGGACCCCTTGAAAAATCAAAACACACCCAATTTGTCCGCCCTGGCTGAGAGCATTAAGCATATTGGAGCACTGAAGCCCGACCTCCAGTTCCTGCAGCCAGGACTCACGCCCCAGCCTCCCCTCCCCGACAGATCACCAAGAACAGACAAAGTAGGAAAGTCAGATAACGGGGCTACGGGAGAGGTCTGAAGTGTCCACTTGAGGGGCGGGCCGGGTCGCGGAGGCCGCCCGCCGGGGGGACACGGCCTGCCGCCCAGCGGCCACAGGACTGACATGCACCACCGACGAGGCCGAGGACGCCCCAGACGCTCGCCGCTGCCGCCCCCCGGAGCGCGTGACCATCGCCTCTTCTCCAGTGCGTCCCCGGGGCAGCGTGCGGCGCCGTCTCCGAGATCTAGAAGAATGGGGCGCCTCCCGTCCACCCGCCGGCGATCTCTGTCCATGCCGGTGCAGGGGGCACTCCTCCGTTAGCCAGGTCCAGGGCGCTCGTGGCGTGTCAAAGAAGAAAGTTTTGTGTTGGAAAACAACTCGGAGGCGGGCCGGGAATTGCAGCTGATATTGAAGGCCCATGGATCGCATCTTCTGCTTTACCTCCGTGTAGGAGCGCCGTAGCTCCTGGACCTCTCGAGTGTAGTCCGGGACAACCATGATTGTGTGGTTTTGGTACTTGAGGGTCTCGGAGCGCCTGGCCTCCCGGAGGATCGCATCTCTGTCTCTGAAATTAAGGAGCTTTAGGATGAAGGGACGGGGGGCGCCCCCGGGGGTCTGGGAGCCAGGGACCGATGCGCCCTTTCCACCACAAAACATGCCGAGAGACTGTCAGCTGGCATCCAGGATCTAAACCATCGTTCCAAGAAGTCGTCCGCCCGACCCGCCTCTGCTCCCTCCGGGAAGCCCACCAGGTGGAGGTTACAGCGGCGGGCACGGTTTTCGGCATCTTCAACCCGGCGATGCAGTTCCTTAGAGTGAGTGGTCAGCTCCCGTACTTGGTCCTGCAGCTGACGGATATCATCTTCAGCTGTCAAGATTCTAGATTCAGCTTCAGAGATACTGGCGGTGGCGTTGCACAGGTCCTGTCGAATAAGGGCCACGTCGACCTTCACCTCTCCCACCATCCCCTCCAGTGAGGAGCGGGACGCCGTGATGGCCTGCAGGATGGCAGCCAGGTCCGTGCCAGGGGTCTGGGTCCCCTCTCCGGCGGGGCCCAGCCCCCTCTTGGAGGTCGCAAATTTGTCGATCTTGGTCTGGGTGGCCGCGTGCGCCGGTTTGGACGCCCTGTCCTTACCCATGGCGGCAGCCCCTGGGACCACGGGAGCACCACACCCAGTCGAAGAATCACTGGGGCCGCCTTCACCGCTCCGCCAGGACTCGGGAGGTGGATGGCGGCAGGGAAAACGCAAATGTCACACTCCGGTTGGTTAGAGGGCTACCTTCCGTCCTTCCCGTAGGGCGCCGCTCCGCTGTCTGCCCGACCCGGCAGCCGATGAGCCCCCGTGAGCCGCCGCGCGCCTCCAACCCCTGATGCCCCCTGGAGGAGCGCCGCCTCCAGCCAGGCGCCACCGTCGGGGCCAAGCCTTCTCACAGCTGCCGCAGTCGCGGGGCGGCCGCCCGCGCCATGGATCTCCCCCCAGGGGGTCGATGCCCCCACCGCCCGCAGTCCTCCCAGGGCCGTGATACACAACGCTGATGCGGATGCAAAGTCCAGCAGCACAGGCGGTATTGAAGACTCACGCCTCGGGCGCTGACCACGTTCGTCTGGTCGCGTTTGCCCAGGGGGAATGATGCATCCCCAGGCACTGCCAATGAAGCCACACTCCGGGACCGCCAACACTGAGGCCCCAACCACGTCAAATCTAGTGAAGCGCCGCCGGGTCCCGCAGTCCCGGATCCGGGGCACCCCCGCGTGGGGGGCGATAGGGCGTGTTGGTCAGGCAAAGCCCTTGGCGCTAAACAGCACTCATCCAGCTCGAGATGGTCCGTCCCAGCCCCTCACACTGGGCTACGGAGTCGGACGTGGGGGGGAAAAAAGAGGGGGGCGAAGGATGGTCTGCTTCCCCCCAACCGCCGGCCCGCCGCCCGAACCCCCAAGGCGGCGTCTCCCACACCACCATGCCGTAGCAGGCCACAGCGAGCCCGAGCAAGTTCAAGAAGGTTTGCGGGGGGGGGGGGGGGGGGAGGACGTAGCCGCTCCCCCTGACCACCGATCTCCGGTCCGATGGGGGGGGCCCCCCCACCACGTCCACCCCCACAACTTCTCCGGTCGACCCTCCGGGGCTAGCACCAGCGTCCCAGCCACCACCAGACCCCCGCACTGAGTCGCCTCCCAGGGGGGGAGCCTCCACACCACCTCACCTCCAGCGGTCAAACCTCGAGCAGATGCTCCGATCGCCACCTCAAGGGGGGGGCGCAGGATCCGCCGGAGCACCTCATCCCAGCCGCCGGGGCACTCAGGCCTAATCCCCTCGTGGGCGCCGCGGGCTCGATTAGCTGCGCGAGCCCTGGAGCCAGGACAGAAGCCTCCACGCACCAAGCAGACCGATCTGGACAGAACTCAGCTCCGAGGGGGCAAATACTCCGCAAATTCAGGCCAGGGGAGGCCGGGCGATCCAAGGCTCCGGGGCATTCAGAAAGGAGCCAGGGCAGTTGAGGATGGGCTATGGAGGATTGACAGGGTCCGACGGCCGGAGCTTCAGCGCGAAGCGGCCATGCTGGACCGGCGCCACCTAGCGCTCCGCATGTGTTACTTAATAAATACTTTCGCTGTGTTGAATTGGATGAGGGAGCAGAGCTTGTGTGTGCTGCGTTATTGGTGTCTTGCTGTGATGTAGTGTTCCATTTTTTTAATGGGGTGAAAAGACCCCTGAGGTATCTAGTCGATGGGGCAAATTCTAGGTTAAGTTAGATAGAGAGATGGGGAATGATGAGGCAGCAAAGTGAAGGCCTAGAATTTTGGATGAGAGCAACATCCGGTGCTGGATGGCAGGGTCCAAAACACATGACTGAAGGTTAGATATAAAGGTAAGGGGGAAAAACAAATTTGAATACTGACGATCTAACGTTAAATGTGTGCACAAATAAGGATTTAACAACCCCCGTGAAGATACTGTATAGTGAGCAGAGAGGGTTTAGTGCAGAGCGTAGGACAGAGCCTTGTGATAGAGCTGAAGGAGATGTTTGGGTCTTTTGGTCCTGGTCTACAAAGAAAGAACACCCTGAAAGGAACAAGGATATACAGTCATGAGCTAGGCATGTGATTGCCTCTGGGTTTAGAGATTATAGTAAATTAGAACGATTACACTGGCAAATGTGGCTGGTAGGTTTAGGAGTATCATCAGCAGGCCACAGGTAAACCGGATCATTGCCCAGGGGAGCCTCAGATAACGACAAATGAATATTCTCCCTCATTCTCTATATTCTGTGACTGAGCTTTGGAGCAGGAGCAAGGGTTGAGAAATGTTATCTGTTAATGCAACACTCCTGTTATTAGGCACATTTGATGGGAAATCACGCAGGGACACTATTATTTGGCAGGCACACTTAAGGTTGCACCAGGAGGGGTGAGTCTATCTATCAGCTCAATCATCCCTCCATACATATACTTACCCATTCAGCGATTCATCCATCTGTGTACTCACATGCTTACTCATCAACTCTTATTATCACAACTCAGGGATGTGGAATTCCTATAGCCCGATGCCCATATTGTTTGGGTTCAAGGGCAACAAGTTTTCATGTGTATTTTGTCCTTGGGACAAGTAGGCCCAACCCCTGCAGCACAAACCCTTTGGCTGCCATGTTACAGTACCACATTATGGATCAAGGAAGGGCATTGTCTACAGTTAATATGTGTGTCCATGTGTTAACACTGTTCAAACTTGTATTTATGGTTCATTAATGCAAAGCCTTTATTAGGGTGAGCACTAAAAGTAAATGTTGTCAGCTCTGCCTGCACCACTGATGGTGGTTCCAGTATAAACATGTACACACGTTTTCAAAGTTTAGTAATATGAGGCTATGTATAATGCTCCCAGAATGCTCTCTGATTATATGCAAATATTTGCAGAAGCTTGAAAGCAACAGTGATGAATCTTCATTTCAAAATAAAATGTTCACAAAAAATGCAAGTAGGAAAAAAATATTTTGCTAAACTACTGTAAGATTTTAGGTACCTTATCTTTGTAGCATCATTTAGTAACATGTTGATGTATGCTTGTATTTCCCAAAAATATTCATAATGGAAAATCAGTGTAACCAGTTAAAATCCAATTGTGGGAAACAAAAATAAACAAGCATTGGCAAAGCCAGTAGGTCTGAAATTGGTGGTCAGGCTTTTGGGTTTGTCAATGCGTGACTTGTTTAGGCATGGTTTTTGTTAAACCTTATCTGTGTGGGAGCTGCAGGGCCCTCGCCATTCTAACAAGCATTGGCAACAGCAAAAACAGTTTTTGGTCTCAAAAAGCACACATTGCCACAGCAGTTCCAGGCACTGAACAAAACTACTTTGTGTGCCAATATGCTCCTTGTAATAGAGCAGAATACTGTCACTCACAGTGAAGCCAGCTAATAGACCGAGAGAGAGAGAGAGAGACATAATTTTACTAAACACAAAAGGTCATGGTTAACCCCAGGCCTAATTAGAGACCCAATTATTAAAGAAAGTCTCAAAGGTGCATCCATGGTATATATCCATGTGTTACGTGCAGATATAGAGTCTCCATGAATTCACAAGAATTTACAGAAGTAGGCCAAGAAATAGTACTCCTAGAAAATATTTGTGGACTGCATTTTAGCATGAGCAAATGTGCTTGTGTAGATTTGCTCATGTGAAAATCTGAATGTTTCAAGTTCACTTTTCCTCCAACCACTTTTTTCCCAACCCTGAAGAAGTTTTACGTCCGCCACTGCCAGGAGTAAATTTCCAACCTTTTTCAGTATGGGAAAAGCTAGAAAAGAGTTGGTGAAAACCCTTAAAAGATGTAAGTTAGTAGGTTTGCACAGACTCAAAAGGGCATTCCAACCCTTGAACTATTGCTTACCACTACCTTCAGCCCCAGTATGTAGACCTGCAGAAACGTAGCAACATACGGGAATTGCTAGTATTCAAACCCCACTATGGTACGAGCACTGGCATAATTAGAGATGCTTTATCAGAACTCTTGCTTAATGAGATTGCTGTCGTAATTTGTCGCCACATTACATGGCACAAAAGGGACAAGTGGATTTTGTTACAGGACAAGTAGATTTATGAAGCAACCTGCCCCATGGACAAGTAGATATTTTATTAAATTCCACACCCCTGCAACTGTGCACTTACTGAACCCACTAAGTTTCCTAACCATCCTTTCTCTCATCCATTCTTCTACTCACTCATCCATATGTATACTCACCCATCCACCCCTGACTCGCTCATTCATCATCTTAGTGTGCCCTCATTCATCCATGCACTTCCATCCCTCACTCTTTGCCTGGTTCTCACATTCACCAACTTACCCATTCATCCAACTCACAATATATACTAGCCAGTCTTCAAAGGATGTTCACATATTTGTTTAAAGAACTGTGTCTACTGGCTTTGTCAGTTCATGTTGTGTTTCGTTTCCTACCTTAATGTTGATAAGATCAATGTCAAGTGTACTGTTAAATATTTGCATATGTTTCTGTGGGTAGTTTAAATGCCCCCCTGCCTTTGCTCTGAATGGCAAGGGCTGTTGAGCTAATCAGTCACTCAGCCTCTCATCCATTGCAGTACAACTAGTAAAGCAGGAGCAATATACATAACATCTGTTTTGAAACTTTTGCGTCATTTGAGCTTGGAAAATGCAGGGCGCATACATCAAATCGCTACACATGTTCTGCATCACACTCATGCTTTACCCACCCAGGTTTTCACCAGTGCCACTCTGCTATCGGAAACAAATAATGAACAGTTTGACCATCACAGGGCCATTGGTCAATGTATGTCAGAGCATCTGGTTCTTTTCTAAACCATGTCCTAGAGAGGTGACTGACCTGGAGTTTGGAAAACAAAGAGGAGGTAAAAAGGTAAACATGGTGTCAATCCTGTCACAAATAGTGATACATCTTCAAGCCGAACACCCAACTCCTACTAGGAGTGCCTTTAAATCCTTGCCAGTATTGGCTAGTTTAAGAAGTCTAAGAAACATATATTTGTATAATTTCCCTCTAAAACATCTTTTGAGTAAGTGGTGGTAGAGGACTACCTAAACAACTCTGTCAAATTCTTAAAATTCTATCTGGTTTAGCCATCCTCTTTGCGAATGTTGCATTCACCTTAAATTATCCAACAAACACGATGTCGTAAACAAATTGATATTTGTCTATATGGACCACTTTAATAGTTTGGTACCCATAGTTAAATTATGTTCTTGCCTGTCAGTGTTCAAATTTTCTTTTTATAGTGCTCCATTTACATGCAATATATCCAGTGATCCTTCCACACGCTTCACCATAGGCCTATTGAAAATAAAATCGTAACTTCAAAGTTCACAGCATTCCCCAGATCTTTTAAGGCAGCTATGCTTTATCAGTTCATCACAGTGTTTTATATTATTTTATCAAATATTCATACTAGGAGAATGTTTTCCAATGTAGCTTATTCCTTGCTAAATGTCACAGAAATTGTGATGGTTTTCTATGTCTAGCGTAAAGACGTCTTGTGATGCCTATCTCGTTGCTTGCTCAATGTTTTGTCCAGGCATAATTTACAGTCTTAAAGGAATATGCAAGCAAGATCTACCACCCTAAAAGCGGTCTTGTGTTTCTGTGCTCCACATCTTGTTTTGTTTAAGCAGCATTCTGAGTCCCACAAGACCAAGTCTCTGGGCTCCTGCAACACAATGTCCCGTCATGAGTGAGGATACCTCCAAAGAAGGCCCTTTCAAGTACCTCCAACCTGCTACCATTGGTGCATCTGCCTATGAGGTCCCCTGTCCCAGTAATGTAAGTGGAAATTCATATTCTACATAACATTTCTAACAAAAATGGTTGCTACATAATTTTATGGCTTGGTTGTTACGAGTGCATTCTTTAGTGTGTGGGAGTAAAATGCCCAGGTATATCCTGGACTTGTTACAGCCCTGTTTTCCAGTTTGATAACATGCATATGGCCACTTCAATCTTGTGCAGTAATTGCCTCAGACACCTTCTAAACGCACGTCACTGTTCAGCATTGATTTGCGTGTTCTTCTTTGCTACATCACTGCTCTCTGAGCTTGATCTACCAAGCTCTTCCTTACTTTCTGCTTCAGTATATGTTGCTTTAGAATCATCTGCTGACTGACAGTATGTCGGGAAAAAGCACCCAAGTCTCATTTGAATTCATTGTAGATTTCCTTACTTCATACATTTCAATTGTTTGACGTTTTTGCTGATCTTTCCATTGTCTTTATTTACATTTTCATAACATTCAAAGGATCCTTGACATTGAGATTGGCCATCACAGCCATTTTAGTAATCCATAACAACCATAACACTAATAACAAAGGCCAGATGAAAGACCAAGCGTCATCGCAAAGCACTGCAATTATTGGACTGTGGTCCTCAAAATATTGTATGCAGTGTGCAGACTTTGTTTCTCCTTTCAAAGGCTTTGTTGTTTATAAGGCTTCAAACGAATGTTGCATAATATTGTGTAACATAGTGCATACATTTCAATTAAACTGAGCCTCTTCTTCCCTTTAATGAGGACCTTACAGACATACGTCTGAGGACCTAGGCAAACGGTGCTCAGACCCATATGTCAGTCGAATGGTTGCCAGGCACATCGCCCTGCTCTCAGTGATCCATATTTCCTCACTTATCACCCTACTTCAGAAAGCCTAGTGGTGCCAGTCTCAGACGCCAACATTTAACCAAAATTGCTCCCCACTACTTCCCTTACAGGGAATCAAAACTAAAGGAGACCTTTGGAAAGGGGGCGCTAGAGGGCGCACGGCGAGATGGCCGCCTGTTAAGACGGCTCCGCCTGGTCGAGCTGAAAATGCGGCAGTAATAGCGTAAGGCGGACATGAACCGGCCCGCAAATGAAAGCAGCAGTCATCGGAAACGTGGGGCTTGGATCGGACCGTGTGATACAGCGGATACACGGCTGCAGCGACCCGTAAGCCGAACTTGTTCTCCGACCTGGAGTGGAGGAACGGCGCGAACAAGATGGCGGCGCCCAGAGACCAACGGTAAACGCTCGAGAGACGGCATAGACGGACTGCTTCGGTAACACAGAGAGGCGGACAGAGCGCTGCGTGGCCCCCCCGGGACCTGATATTGAAGTACACGGCGCCTGGGACGGCGCTACACGGGGCGGAGTAGGTGAGCGTGATCGGGGGGCGGCGAGCGACTGCCGGCGGCATGGAACGGAGGAGCGTTGGTCATTGCGGTGGGGGCTGCTGGACACCTGATCGTTGAGGGAAGGCGCCCGGGACACCTGTGGTGACACGGCGGAGCAACGGAAGACCGCAGTTGCCCCCTCACGTCGGAGGACTGGTGAGGGGAACCCGGCCTGAGGGCTAACGGCGGAAGTTTGCTGCATCTGGCGCCGGCGGTTTGCCCTTGCGGCGTCCCCGATGTGGCTCTGCTGGATCGTGTAACAACGGTGGATGGGCCGTAGTGCTATGGGGGCTACAGCTCAATAACGTGCTATGGATGGTCTGGCTGTCGGTGTCCTGTCCCAGTGAAGCGACTGTGTAGGCGATGGAGCGCTGAGCAGAGAGCAGCAACGTGTGGTGCTTGACGACCTGGGTGCCGGCCTCACTACCGTCCCAGGTGCACGCAGTCTAAGGCATGGTGTGACATATTGGCAATAGTGAATACCTAAACTTGGTTGCGGTACCTGCGGGGACAGGCTGTGACCCTTAACATTGGCGTGGCGCCACTCGGCGCAGGTGCTTACAGCTTGCAGATTGACACCAGCGGGAAGGCGACATGGGAAAGCCAGACAGGGGACAGGCCAAGCTCCAATTTGAGGCAAAAAAAGCGTCCAAGGAGACGACGACGACGCAGGCCACCGTACCGGACACTGACCCGGGGTTGTCGGAGGGCATGGAGGGGGTGCTGCAGGCCATTCAACGAAGCCTACAAGATATAAAAGGCAAACTGGACACGATCACTCTGCGTGTGGACAACATGGCGGCTAAGCTGGACAAACATGGGGAGCGGCTGGTGGAGGCGGAAACTCGTATCTCGGCGGTGGAAGATGGATCCCATAGCACGACAAAGAAATGTGCAGAGATGGAGCGGGTACTGGACGTTATTAGGGCCAAGTCGGAGTATTTAGAAGCGAGATCCTGACGTAACAACGTTCGTATTGCAGGGATTCCTGAGTCAACTTACACGGGCCACATGGAGACATATATTGAGGACCTACTACGTGATGTATTTGGTGTGGAGAATCTCTCCAAAATGTTCGTGGTGGAGCGTGCCCACAGATCTCTGGCCCCGCGACCGAAGCCAGGAGCAACGCCACGTATCATACTGGTCCGTGTTCTTAACTATAGAGACCGCGATACTATACTGCGGTTGGCGCGGGAAAAACGGCAGATCAACTGCAAAGGTAATCAACTGGAATTTTACCCGGATTTCACAATGGCAGTGCAGCAGGCAAGGAAAGAATTCGGAGCGGTAAAAGAGAAACTGCGCAATCTTAAAATCGAGTACGCAATGTTGTATCCCGCGCGCCTAAAAGTGAACCATGAAGGCCGCGTGACCATCCTACAGTCACCGAAAGCAGCCCAGGACTTCCTCAAGCAAGTGCTAGCCAGGCGCAAAGAAAAACAGCATACAGTGCACGAGAGTGACCAGGACTAACTGACCACCGTGGGTATGTCGACACTTGCTAATGCAGCATTATACACTGGTAAGGTCTACCCATCTATATACTCATCTGGGATATTGTAGACTGAACTGGGCGAGCCCCAAACTGATGTACGGCTCGAAGTACATTGGGACACTGTGGACATGAGCTGCGGGGTGGGAAAACAGGCCGCTATTGTTGCTATTAAACTCTGGGTTGGTGATAAGGAGACCGGTGAACGTGCTGTATCATGGGTACACTAGGCGCTAAGAGTCTCAGGGAGTGCTCATGCATGCCCGGCAGTGAGCATGGCAGTGCGGGCTGGGATAGGTCTGCGAAATATCTGTACGCTTGACCACATCCATTTCGGTGGATGTTGATGTGCGCTCTAGGTGGATCCCCTGCATGGGAGCTCCCCAAACAAAGTTTGAGTTATGTGTTTAACTGCAGAGGGGATATGGCTTTGGCATGGTTGGGGTGCTGAAGTGGGAGGTGGGGGGTACAAGGGGGTTGGGGTATGTTGGTTTACAGACTGGGGCGTTTGAGACACGTTGCTGAATCCACTGTGTTTTTTTGTATTTCTATGACAATGTGGCTGTGGAGGTATTGGAACATGGCTGCAAGTTCTCAAGTGTTTAATCGTACAGAGCACATAGATGCATCTACACAACTATGACAGCACAACTTAAGCCACTGCAGTTATTAACGTGGAATGTCAGGGGTCTCAACAACCCCAAAAAAGTTAGGCAAGTTTTTGCATACTTAGATAGACATGCGATAGACATTGCACTACTACAGGAAACGCACATAGCACCTACAACTAGGTCACAGCTGGGTAGCAGATGGGCGGAAGCCGCACATGGATCCTCGTATTCGTCATACGCTAGGGGTGTAATTATATTGGTAAAGAAGGGGATACGGTTCGATATTGACACCACGCTCACTGATAACACGGGGAGGTCGGTCCTCATCTCGGGGAGTGTGCGGGGGCAACGAATAGCCATACTCAACACGTATGGTCCCAATGTGGATGACCCCGAATTCTACCACAAGATATGGCGCACATTGTGTGAACTCCCAGACGTGCCAGTGCTATGGGGAGGAGACTTCAACCTTGCACTGAATGACACACTTGATAGGTCGGGCACTGCACAGGAGCCGCATAAAAAGGCGGTAAGCAAAGTAACGGAACTTATGATCAACAGGTGTCTATTAGATATTTGGCGGGTCCGGAACCCGACCAGCAAAGAAGCGACGCATGTCTCTGCTGCTCATGGCAGTTGGTCACGCATAGACTATTGGCTAGGATCGGAGGAGATAATACACTGGGTGGATACCGTTAAGCACCTCCCCAGGACGATATCAGACCACAGTCCGGTCCTGCTGGCGCTGAAGATCCCGCGTTACACACCGCCACTGTATAGCTGGAAATTCAACGCCAGGGCACTGTTGGACCCGATCTATAAGGAAACGTTAACTCAGGCTATAGAGGAATATTTTGCCATTAATGCCCCCACGACGAAGGACAGGGGCCTGTTATGGGAGGCATTTAAGGCAACTGTTCGCGGCGTTTGCATTGGTACAACTGCAGGCATACTAAAGGATATAAGACGACAGCTTACTATACGTGAAGATAAGCTCAGTGACCTAGAACGCGAATATGAAAACACACACGATCTGCGCCTGCTTGGTGAAATTCGTGTTCTTCTCACGGAATATCAGACATATGCAGACGATGAATTAAAATATATTGGCAGGCGGCAGGAAGCGCGCCGTTATGGGGAAGGGGGCCGTCCGAGCAGAAGTCTAGCAGCAAAAATCTGTTCCGGCAGACGACCGCAGGTGGTAAGGGCGGTAAGAGACGACGCGGGCGAACTGCGATCGGACATGCCAGGCATACTTGCGGCATTCAAGAAAACGTATGAAACTCTATACATCGCAATCTCAGGCAACGTCTGTAGAGATAATGGAGTATCTGGCAGATGTTGCGATTGCATGGCTATCGGATGCACAGAGGGAATACTTATCTGCGCCTATAACTGAGGAGGAGGTGACGGAGGTCATCAAATCTCTCCCAAACCGCAAAGCGCCGGGCCCTGATGGGTTTACAGGCGAGTTCTACAAAACATTCGCGGAACAATTGGTGCCACATTTGGTGGACATGTATGGTGAGGCTCATGAACGGCAGCAGCTGCCGCCGTCCCTGCGAGAGGCCATGATTATAACTCTATTAAAACCAGATAAAGACCCCGAATGCTGTGATTCGTATAGGCCATTGTCCTTAATAAATGTCGATAATAAAATACTCGCTAAACTCATAGCCACGAGGTTACAACCACTTATGACTAAATTGGTGTTGCCGGACCAGTCGGGGTTTATCCCGACTAGGTCCACGGTTCATAACACCAGGACGCTCTTTGCATTGTCGCACTATTTAACTCCTAATACCAAGGCGGCGGCGGTGCTCCTTGATGCGGCGAAGGCCTTCGATTCCATCGAATGGCCTTACCTGCAAACGATATTGCAACGCATGGGCTTCCCACCGATTTTTCTCCAGGGGATACAGCTGCTGTATACGGCGCCCATCGCCTGCATTAAGGTCAATAACTACATCTCTGACCCAATACGCATCACGCGGGGCACGAGGCAGGGCTGCCCGCTGTCGCCCCTGCTTCTTGCATTGGCGTTGGAGCCCTTGGCATGTCAAATTCGGCAAAAACACCACTACTCGGCGCTGCAGTTTCCACAGCGGCCGCTACACATATCGTTATATGCGGACGACATGGTACTTTATGTCCGTGACCCTGAGCTAAACCTGAACCCCTTGCTGAGGGAATATATCCGCTTCGGACGACATTCGGGCCTAAAAATAAACTGGTCTAAATCCCTAATAGTACCGCTGACGGACACCACAAGACCGTGCGCATTGGATTACCCATTGGAGTGGCAATCGGACCCGGTGAGATACTTGGGTGTCTGGTACCATCGAGATCCGGAAATGGTGATTCGTACTAACTACGGTAGAGCAATTGTGGCATTAGAAGAAAAAGTAGAGCGATGGATTCAGTTGCCGTTGTCCCTGGCGGACCGCTTAGCTGTGGTAAAGATGGTCATACTGCCGAAGTTGTTGTATTTATTTAATAATATTCCGATTCAACCCCCACTCGAGGTGTTCCGTCGGATATCCACCCTCGTTCTTCGCCTGGTCTGGGCAGGCAGACACGCTAGAATCGGAATGCGCGCTCTGACGTTACCTTATGCTAAAGGGGGATTTAGGGTCCCTGACTTCTTCTTGTATTATCTATGCGCGCAGGCCCAACATGCCCACGTGTGGTACCACCCAGTTCCTTATTTGACGCATGCGGCGATAGAAGAGGGGGACGCACACCCGATACCTTTAGACGCCATCCTACCCCACCAAAGACCCCCATTGCATAATCGTGATATCAACACTATTGACACAACCGTTAAAGCGTGGAAAATCATGGGTAGAAAGGCGGGCAGACTGCCACTGTATGCACCGGCGATGCCGATACACCACCACCCGGAGCTGTCAGTCACTCAGGAGGGGGTGGGGATGGGATTGCTCAGACAGGTGGGGCTTGTCACAATGGGTGACCTCTATGAGCAGGGGGCGTTTAGACCACTCACAGAACTGACATTTATCAGTAATCAAACATTACTATTTCAATTCACATATCATCGACTACAGGGTGCACTGAAAGCGCTCTACCCATCACACCCAGAGGAGCCACCAGCGATGGCTACATTGCAACTGCTGATCACGACTGACACGGCCACACATATGGTTTCGAGACTATACACCTCACTGCAAGAGGACATAGCAGGAAATACAGATGATGTGAAGGGTAAATGGAGTAGTGACTTGGAAGAGCCGTTGACGGAGGAAGAGTGGGCTACAGCCTGCTCCCTCACTGGTATGTTAACGCCTAATGGAGGCCTACGTATGATACATTACAAATACTTACATCGCACATATTATACCCCAGAAAAACTTTACAAATATGGGCTGCGGGCGGATTCCAGTTGCTGCCGCTGTGGGATGGACAACGCAGATTTCGCACACTTGGCATGGTACTGCAGTGAGGTAGCTGGATATTGGGTGGAGGTCACACAGACGGTGGGGAAAATGGTGGAGGCGACAATCAAATGTGACATTAAAACCTGTCTGCTGGGACTGCTACCGGGGATAAGGGCGAATAAGAGAAAGTTCTGTGCGGTGGCGTTGCTGATGGCCAAAAGAAGGGTGTTGCTGTGCTGGGGCGGGAGAAGGGCGCCTCAGACTAGACAATGGTTACAGGATTTGACGTACTGTAAAGAAACGTTACAAACATACGAGGAGGAGCTACCAATGGGCTCGCGGCCCAGAGACTACTGGCAATACCTGGTGCAATACTTGCAAGCTTACCCGATCGCCTAAAAGTGGATAGAGGCTGGACTTGTGCTTACGGAGATCCACAGCCTTGGGACACTCTAGTTCAAAAGTGGATGACGAATGTTGTTGCGCCACAGTATGTATGTTTCAGAGTTGTTGACATAGTATGTCATTGTATTGGTATTAAAATGTCAATAAAAAAAAAAAGAGACCTTTGGAAGGATCTTTTCTTCTGCAAAATTCGGTCTTCATTTTGTTTGCACCAGCTGTCTCCTGGGCAACTACTCTCATGCTTTATATAACTCGGTCAGGTTCTGTCTATTGTTCCAGAGGAAGCCTGTACTAAACTTTCACAGGCTATGCAGAGCGGCCATAATGTGACAAATTCACCATCTGTTGCTGTTTGGATCCAACTGATTCTTGGGAGAGCCATAGACACCAGTGTGGCGCTTCGCTGGCACTCCTGGCTGCTTTTCACTGGATTTTCATGGGACACTCAGGCTAGCGTTATGGACACACCATTTGATGGTTTTAATCTTTTTGAGGACAAAGAAGATTTGTCCCTAAAGAGCTTCAAAGTCAGCGGGATCAAGGCACTCCCTGGGCCTTTCTGCTCCCTCATGTAAATTAATTGAAAAACAAAAACTGAGAAACCACATTGGCAGAAACCTAATCATGGAAAACCAACTTTAGGGAAATTCAAATAAATCAAAAGTTAAAGGAAAGATTCTTTTTTCCAAACTCGCACACTTCAGTGAAGATAAGGGGTAGTGAAAGTATTTTGAGTTCAGGGATGGGCGAAGTTTAGGGACAATGAGTGTTTTTTAGAATTCAGGGTTGGGTGGATTTTAGAGGTGATGAGGGGTTTTTAGGGATCAGGCATGGGTGAAGTTAAGAGTGTGAGGGGTTTTAAGGGTTCAGGGATTGGAGGAGTTTATATGTAGATAGGGTTGCAAGGGTTTTTTAGGGTTCACAGATGAGTGGTGTTTAGCGGTAGTGAGGGAGTTTTAGATGCAGAAATGAGGATAGTTTAGGAGTAAAAATGTAAGGTATCTGGAATGGGTGGAGTTTAGGTGTGGCGACGGGTTTTTAGTGTTCAGAGATGGGTGGAGTTTAGGGTTCAAAAGGGATTTTAGAGTTTAGGGATCAGTGGAGTTTGGGGGTTAGGAATGGGTGAAGTTTATGCATGGAGAGGCTTTTGTGGGGGGCAGAGATGATTAGTGCTTAAGGGGTAGGGAGGGTTCAGCTAAATAAAAGCATCCAAAGTAATTGACGATGTAAAAGGTATTAATGCAAAATTGTCATCGGACATAAAGGATTGAAATAAATACCTGCGACAAAAATGTGACCATAAGAAATACCATAAAGGGTCCGGCAGAGCCCATTGACGCTGCCAGCTTACTGAAAACCATAAACTGTATGACTATCTCTTACACTTCCTCATCAATCTCACTGCTATGTGATGTGCCCCATAACAGTTACCGCATCTCGAGGGCTATCGCAGGTGACATGAAAACACTTCCCATATAGTATCAACTCAAAAACAACACACTTCCTACTACACACCCTACATGGTGCAGCATGCTACCTGTATAGCAAGGTTTCTGCATGCCACGAAGATGTATTAAGCACACTATATTATAAAACAGTACTGTGACTGCCAACAGTGTGCTTCAAAAATGAGTGTGGTGAGTAAAATGAAGGAAGAGGGGAAATGAGACATAACATTAAACCAAGTAGAGCCAAACCTGAGCTACACCCTGTAGGGGTGATTGCTGACAACTGTAAATCAAACTGGTTTAATTTGGATTCGAAGATCAAAAACCCACAAAAAAATTGCAAGAAATATCGCTGTTCTGAAGGTAAATAAAAACAGACCAAAATGCGGAAGCTTAGCTGGTGGAAGAGCCTAACATGACCTGACTTCAGTTGTCGAAGATCACCCCTCGTACATGAACATGCAAACTCAACATGCAGCATTTTTACCAGTGGCAGAGCAGCAGGGACATGCTCTAATAATGAATAAAATAGCTTTAAAAAAAAAAATATATCTCAATCGCCTGCATTTGTTCTATCCTCTTTCAGGTCTGGGTATAGTACTAAAACTGTTATCCAGTATTGGGGTATCTTTCATAGATTCACCTGCCTGAATAATTCCCCGTCGTTGAAGTGGGAGTCCCACGGTGCATATAACAAAGTTGTAAATAGTAAATTCCATAGGCTATCATGGAGGTAACCATTCATTCCATAGCCTATTAGTCTCCTTTTACAAAAAGGACAAAACTCAAAACATAACCAATCAGCAGCCAGCACCCTCTAGAACCTTCCCAAGAGAGGCTGAATCCCTCAGATGTTCACCGCACGTCGTGTATAAGGCAGTCTCCCTGAGCTCTGCACAGTTCTTCAGCTTTTTCAGATAAGTTTTATTTCTTAAACCTTTGAGAAGAATGTCTGATAAAAAAGGATTATTTAGACCTTGTAAATCCTGTGAAAAGAAAAGAGTGCATGTGGATGATGCCCACAAAGATTGCATTTATTGTCTCTATCCCAACCATGAGACAAAGCAATGTAAAATATGCTGCACTTTTTCAACTAAAACCCTAAGGGATAAAGGGATAGGGAAGGAAGACTTTTATTGTGGCTGAAAAAGAGGCAGAGTGCTTCATCGGTTGTGGAGAGCTACATGTCCTCCAAGTCTCTTAAGGGGCCCAGGTCGCCTGAGGGTTAGTCTGAAGAGAGAAAGAAACATTCAAAAGTCTCTCATCTGACCAAGGAATCTCAAAAGCAAGAGTGTGAGAAAGTGGCTCTGTATATACTGTTCCCAAATAGGTACAGTGTGTACAGAGTCCACAGCCCCCAGAGGTTTGGCAGAGGCTAAAGTTAGATATACCCTTACTCTCTAAAGTGGTAGCTTGGTCGAGCAGTAAGGCAGTATCGGAGGACAGTGTAAAGCATCTGTTGTACACACCCAGTCAGCAAAATGGTTTCACACACTCAATAACTGAACTCTAGGCCAATGGTTTATATAAAAAATATATGTCTGTTTTATTTTAAAACCAACAATAGTTATTAAAATATACTTTCTCAGAATGAGATGCTTTATGTAAATACTTTTGCAATATGCAGTTGGCTTTTATAGAAAGTTACAACTTGTTGCAATAGGCAACACAATTTTAAACACAATAATGCATTGAGTTCAATGGAAGTTTCAAGTTATTTGCAATAGATTACTTTCAGGGTTACTTTTGTGATTCCAGGACTGGATCCTAGATTCAGTCCTGGGACAGTACTTAGAAACAAGTGATAAAAGTCGACTTAGTTACTGTTATGATTTTTAGGTAATATTTTAAAAGTTGACACTTGGAAGAAATTTCATAGAAAATAGTCAATGATTCCCTATGGAAGAAAATTCAAGTTGCAGGTATGGTATGTTCTCGTTACTTTTGTAATCCAGTACTGGGTACCTAGACTCAGTACTGGGACCTCTATCTAAAACAGGTAAGTAATTACGTTTTCAAAGTGTGTACGATTTTTAAAGAATATTTAAAGTTTGCAAAAATCGACAGAAGAAATTTCACAGAAAAACAGTCAATGATTTCCTATGGAAGAAAATTGGGTTACTGGTAAGTACGGTTGTGAATATTTTTCAGGGTCAGTGCTGGGCACCAAGATCCAGCACTGGGATCTCACCTAAGAGCAGGTGAGTATTTACGTTTTCGTTACTCGGCTGATTTTTGGTGAAAATGTTAAGTTTTGAAAACTCCACACTTAAACTGGTTTCTTCTGAACAACGAGTTCATGGTACTCCCAAGGTCCGGTGCACTCACAGGGTTTGTGTCGGCTATAAAACATCCGCAGACGCGTTTCTGGCTCTTACCGTCATCAGTGCGGAAAAGCCGTCAATAAAAACATCCCCTCGCCTGCCGCTGTTAGAACGAAAACTCTGTGAGTGTCCCACATATGGTGAACCACTCTAGCTTTGTATAAGCCACAACCTGAATAGGTCAACAGAGTCCGTAAGCGGCGGTTCAGCAGCCCAAATTGAATCCAAAACACAGTATTCCACCTGGAGCCAGCCGAACTCGCGGCGGGTGCAACCGGGAAGTGGTGGTGGAAACCACTTATTACACAGCAAAAACAAGGAGTTCATGGTACTCCCAAGGTCCGGTGCACTCACAGGGTATGTGTCGGCTATAAAACATCCGCAGACGCGTTTCTGGCTCTTGCCGTCATCAGTGCGGAAAAGCCGTCAATAAAAACATCCCCTCGCCTGCCGCTGTTAGAACGAAAACTCTGTGAGTGTCCCACATATGGTGAACCACTCTAGCTTTGTATAAGCCACAACCTGAATAGGTCAACAGAGTCCGTAAGCGGCGGTTCAGCAGCCCAAATTGAATCCAAAACACAGTATTCCACCTGGAGCCAGCCGAACTCGCGGCGGGTGCAACCGGGAAGTGGTGGTGGAAACCACTTATTACACAGCAAAAACAAGGAGTTCATGGTACTCCCAAGGTCCGGTGCACTCACAGGGTATGTGTCGGCTATAAAACATCCGCAGACGCGTTTCTGGCTCTTGCCGTCATCAGTGCGGAAAAGCCGTCAATAAAAACATCCCCTCGCCTGCCGCTGTTAGAACGAAAACTCTGTGAGTGTCCCACATATGGTGAACCACTCTAGCTTTGTATAAGCCACAACCTGAATAGGTCAACAGAGTCCGTAAGCGGCGGTTCAACAGCCCCAATTGAATCCAAAACACAGTATTCCACCTGGAGCCAGCCGAACTCGCGGCGGGTGCAACCGGGAAGTGGTGGTGGAAACCACTTATTACACAGCAAAAACAAGGAGTTCATGGTACTCCCAAGGTCCGGTGCACTCACAGGGTATGTGTCGGCTATAAAACATCCGCAGACGCGTTTCTGGCTCTTGCCGTCATCAGTGCGGAAAAGCCGTCAATAAAAACATCCCCTCGCCTGCCGCTGTTAGAACGAAAACTCTGTGAGTGTCCCACATATGGTGAACCACTCTAGCTTTGTATAAGCCACAACCTGAATAGGTCAACAGAGTCCGTAAGCGGCGGTTCAGCAGCCCAAATTGAATCCAAAACACAGTATTCCACCTGGAGCCAGCCGAACTCGCGGCGGGTGCAACCGGGAAGTGGTGGTGGAAACCACTTATTACACAGCAAAAACAAGGAGTTCATGGTACTCCCAAGGTCCGGTGCACTCACAGGGTATGTGTCGGCTATAAAACATCCACAGACGCGTTTCTACATACATACATGTACGGAACTGCTTACTATTCTGATTCAGGCACGTGAATCTATGAAAGATACCCCAATACTGGATAAGAAAAAAGTTACTTACCTGTAACTGCATGTAGGAAGGTGGAGTTCTGACTATGGTTACCCCCAACTTTTTGCCTAGTGTCTAGCTGGTTTTTCGACTTAGTTGGCCTGAGATCGTGCCATTCAGGGTCTCAGGCTGTCTGCTCTCTCTTTAAAATGGACTCCATGTACCCTAGGTACATACACAATTGGTAAGGATCACCTTATTGGACCCTGTACAGTGTACCCTAGGTCCCCAGGGCATAGGTGTACCCTAGGCCTCCCAAGGGCTGCAGCATGTATTATGCCACCCCTGGTCTGGCTCAGCTGGTGCAAGGTCGTGTAATCACCCCTTGCTTGGATATAGTATACCTATATCTACCCTTAAAATAGACACGTGTACCTATCAGCCACTCCTATGGCAGGCCTTAACAATCCTGGAGGCAGAGTGCTTGGTAACATGTGAGATGGTGCTCTAGCATGAGCTGAGCCTGTCTGCAGCTTTCGGAACCATGTCCTTATAGCTGTTCTATGATATAGCCTACCATATACTCTTAAAGTACCTTATAATCTTAAACGGTTATGGTAACTATGGTTTGGCTTTGTCAAAACATGTCGTGTAAGGTGTCTAACACTTTGGAATAATACCCCCATACCATTTCTGGTGATGAGAATATTATTCCCCCCTTCTAGAGGGAGAGACATGTTAAAATCCTACTTTGCTGTTTAACTCTGACCAAAGCCTCAGCATCACAAAATGGATGCTGCTGCCACAGACACAAGTCTGACCTCCTGCAGCTGGGAGCCCTCTCAGCCAGGGAGGCCTGGACAATAGGTTTCCTGCTTGGGGAGGTGCTAGCACCTCCCCAGACAGACTTTAGTGTATTGGGGCAGGGAGGGCTGAAAGGAATGAGACATGCCTGGGGCACACAAGGTGTCCCATGCATAGTCCAGTTCAAACCGGTGCTGGGGCACTCCAGCCCCAGCTCTGGCGCGAAACTGGACAAAGGAAAGGGGGTGTAGCCACTCCCCTTCCTGGTCCCACCCATAGGAGGGACCTTGCAGGTAGCCCAGCCCACTAGCCCAGTATATTAGTAGCTAGTTGGGCCCTGCTAAATTAGATAATCCTGAACCTGCAACTTGAACAGAAACTCTGGACCTTTGACATTCGACAAAAGAAGAAGACTGAAGAATCTCCCTTGTGGCCAAGGAGTGGTCACCCTGTGCAAACAGGCACCATCAAGAGACTTACCCTTTGCTTTGCTGAAGTTCTACGAGGGACCGACTGCCGAGCCTGACCAGAGCCTTGACTTCCAGACTTCTCCGACCCTGATCCACAGCTGAGCTGAGATCCGTGGAGGCGACGAGAGACGTGGGACCGGCTACCAGGGAAAGGGGCGATTATCTTCCAGCGCAGCTTCTGAGGCACCCTCGAGGTTGTGCACTGGGGATTGAGAAGCCCCAACCCCAAGCACCATCTGCACCGAAGAGCAACCCCCCACACTCCACGAGTCCTGCGTGGGGCCCTTCTGCATTTTCCTGCTTGCCGCGTCTGTCCGGTTACTTGCCCGTTGGCTAGTAACCTCTGTGACGACACACCTTCAATTTTCCACTGCTGGTTTGGCTCCTCCAGACTGGCTCCTGCTCCTCTGTGAAAGAGAAGCACCCCAGACCTTCCTGGTCTGCACCAGAAGCAAGTCCTCCATTCTTCGTGGGTTCCGCTTGCCAAGGCTTGGTGAGTCCTAGTTCGACTTCAACGCCGCCGACAGCACGAGCCTTCGTGGGACAACTCGCCTCCTGGTCCTGGTCGTCCTCGACGTCTCCTGGTACCCGTGGCTGCTGCGACAAGCTTCACCTCTTCACCTGCAATCTCCCGACCTCGCCTGGTTCCTTCCTGGTTCCACGTGGTCACTGGCTAGTGACCCAGACTCTGTCCCTTCTGCTTGCAGGTATCCTTCCTTCTTGATCCCAGCCTTGGGATCCACCGGACACTCTTCACTGACTGCCTGTCAGCATCTTTCCTTCAGGCATCCATAGGAGTCGACGACGAAACCCGACGCAAGTTCACACCTATGCACCCGTGGGCTAGGTAACTTGGGTACTCCGGTGCTCAACAGGGTATTGACTATCCTAGTGTCTAGTTTTCCAGTCTCGACTTCCTAGTTACTCCAGGAGTGTCCTAAATCTTATTATTTCTAAACTGTACTGTTTTCCTCGATTATACGCATTACGCGTGAGTGTTTCCACTCTGCACCTGAATCCCGTGGGCCTCCCACTTCCTAACCTTTGGTAGTATAGTGTAGCCCCAGCGATTGCCTAGGCCTATCCTATTTCCGTGACAGTGGTCCTTATACCACTTACTTAGTATATGGTTTGCGTGGCCCCTAGAGCCTAACTGTATTACCTCGAATCTCATAAAGAGTGCTGAGGGTTTGACTAGAATAAATACACTTTATTTTATATATATATCGGTTGTGGTGTCCTTTCATTTGGTATTCAAGGGGTTACAAATGGTATAACAGCTGGCTTCACATGCCATTCAGAGTTTAGCCTAAGACTGCTCCTGTCCATGCTACCACTAGGATAGCTGGTCCATAAGGTTGACTCTACAACCAATCACCATAAGGGTTGTTTGGACTGATATAAGGTGTACACTAGAACTAGTGACATCATACATCAGGCCAACTTCTCACACTGCAGCTATCCAGTATTGGTATCTTTCATAGATTCACATGCAACCCACTTTCCTCCCCGGAGAGGCTTCTCTGCATTACAGTACTAACTACACTTGTGCTGGCAAATCTGAGGAATTCAGACTCTCTTGGGAAGGTTCTAGAGGGTGCTGGCTGCTGATTGGTTATGTTTTGAGTTTGGTCCTTTTTGTAAAAGGAGGCTAATAGGCTACGGAATGCATGGTTACCTCCATGATAGCCTATGGAATTAACTATTTACTACTTTATTATATGTACCGTGGGACTCCCACTTCGACGATGGGGAATGATTCATGCATGTGTATCTATGAAAGATATCAATACTGGATAACTGCAGTTACAGGTAAGTAAATTTTTTCTTTTAATAGACCCTGGCAGACAGAAAGCATAGAAGAAACAGGCATATCATCTAGTATCAGTGATGCAAGGATGTAGCATTAATAAAATCAATAAAGCATGTGACTGTCTTTTGGGTGAAATACACTATTTATTTATTTATTTTTACAATTTATAGAGCGCGAACAAATGCCCGTAGGCGTCTCGGTGCTAGAAACAGTGCGTAAAGTTCCCACAGAGGCTAAATCGGCAGCTGTTATTGACCAAACAGCCAGGTCTTTATTTTTCTGCGAAATTGCATCAGGGACGAGCTTTCTCTGATGGCTACTGGCAAAGAATTCCACAGTCTGGGAGCGGCCACCAGGAAGCGCCTATCGCCCCAAGTGACTGTTTTGGTTCGCGGTACCAACAGAAGATTGAGGTTGTTAGATCGAAGCGATCTTGTGGATGAGTGGAGCCTAAGATGGGCTTTCAGGAAATGCGGGCCGTGATTATGCAGTGCTTTGTATACTATACAAAGGGTTTTAAATGTAATCCTATTCCGGATCTTGAGCCAGTGAAGATCTTTTATGGCCTCCGAGATTGGCATGAACTTTGGGGTTCCAGACAGGAGACGGGCTGCAGCATTCTGGATTGTCTGCAGTTTATTAGTCACTTTGGCCTGGGCATTGATAAATAAGCCATTGCAGTAGTCGAGGGAGGACAACACCAGGGAACTTACCAGTGTCTTTCCTGCTGCAGCTGGCAAGAACGGCATAATTTTCTTAATCAGCCTTAGTTTATGGTGGGCAGTGGCTGCTGTTTTGTTTGCTTGGGCCATAAAATTCAGGTTCTCGTCAAAATTCACTCCCAGATTTCTGACAGTAGGGACTGGTTTAGGGGGGGTCCCATACGTGGGCGGCCACCAAGTTGTAGACCAACTGGGTGAGAGATGTCTGAAAATGACCACCTCCGTTTTTTCGGAATTTAGTTTTAGGCAATTGGAGGCCATCCACTCTCCAATCGCCCGCATGCCCCCTTGAAAGTTTTCTGCTACCCTCTCTCCATCACCATTAATGGCCAACACAAGCTGCGTGTCATCTGCGTAGGAGGTAAGGCTCATCCCATGGGCCTTGATGACAGATGCCAGGTCCGACACATAGATATTAAATAGTGTCGGACTTAGGGATGAGCCTTGGGGTACCCCACACGGCAGTGACAGCTTGTCTGATTGAAAATGCCCCAATGTGACCACCTGCGTTCTCCCAGCCAAAAAGGAGGAAAGCAAGTTCTTTGCCAGGTGGCGAATGCCCATCTTTCCGACACGGTCCACCAAGATCTTGTGGTCGACCGTGTCGAAGGCTGCGGATAAATCGAGTAATACCAGTACCGCTGTTCCTCCCTGGTCCCGGATCACTCGTATATCCTCAGTCGCTTTGATTAGGGCAGTCTCCGTACCATGGTACTTACGACAGCCGAATTGGGTGTTGTCCAGTGATTGGTGCTTCTCTACAAACTCCGAAAGTTGTATATTCATAGCTTTCTCAACTACCTTGGCTAAGAAAGGTAGGCTAGCTATGGGGCGGTAGTTTTTTAATTGCTCCTTGTCCGGATTGGCTTTCTTCAGAAGAGGCTTAACCAGTGTGTTCTTCAGTGAATCCGGGTATATCCCAGTTCTGAACATTGCATTACAGACTGAGGTGATATCAGGAGCCAAACAATCCATCACCGGACGGATGACCTTGAGAGGACAGGGATCTAATGCAGATCCAGATTTAATGGTAGCAATAATGTCCTTAATTTGTGTCTCTGCGAGGTCTGTGAACTGGAGCAGTTCAGTATCCTGAGTCATGCTGTCAGACATGGGCGAGTGGATTACCGTTTTAACGGTGAATGCTTGATATATGTCATTCACCTTGGTAAAAAAGAAATTGGCCAATGAATCGCAGAAAGATTGGGATGGTGGCGGAACTAGGTCCGGAGTGTTTCCCGCTAAGATCTTGGTGATCTCATACAGTTTTTTACTGGAGTTTTTGGCGTTATCAATCTGTTCTGTAAAGAACTTTTTCTTAGTTTCGGCAATCAGGGCTTTATACAGCCCTAGTGCTTCCTTGTAGCTAGCTTTGCTTTCTGAGCTGTAGGATCTGCGCCAATGCCTTTCCCTATTTCTGCAGAGTTGTTTCTGTTTGCGCAGTTCCTCTGTGAACCACGGGGCCGAGGGCGCTGTTCTATTTCTCGAAGGCTGTTTAGTCAGGGCTAAGGTGTCTGTGGCAGTGCCCAGCCAGTCCTGAAATTGACATGTGGCAGTGTTGGGGTCAGTGGACAGACAAGGCCGGGTCCTATCCAGAAGAGCAGTTCACTCCGTCTGATCGATATCTTTGCAGACCTTAAAAGGTTCTGGTCTCAGTGCGGGGTCTCTTCTAGTCCTGTTCGCCTTGACTGAGATTCTCATTAAGATGGCATAGTGATCAGTCCAAGGCATGGGCAAGGTATCTATTATTTTTAGGCCTTCCATATTGGAAAAGATGCCATCCAGAGTATGGCCGGCCTTGTGAGTGGGGATAGTGACCAATTGCCGAAGACTCAAGGTATCCATATCTGATATCAAGGTACGGGTGTCGTTATCGGAAGACTTCTCAAGATGGAAATTCATATCACCCATAACTGTAAATGAGTCTTCCATCGCCAATGCTTCTAGTATCGAGCCTAGGTTGGCGAGGAAGCCAGTACGGGCGCCTGGGGGTCGATATAAGAGCATACCTTTGAAGTTAAACGACGGAGTAAGCTTAAGATCAAATTGGAGGGCTTCACAAGAGGTGGAAGGGATATGTGACATTCTCACACTTACGTGATCGCGGGCTATGATGGCTAGCCCCCCTCCACGCTTCCCTACTCTATCTAGACGGTAGGCTTTATAGGCGGGGGGGGGGCGCGACTGCCATGTCTGGATCGGACGCCTCATCCGTCCATGTCTCTGTTATAAAGAGACAGTCTAAGTTGTTATCCAAGATGAGGTCGGATACTTCCTGCCGGTGCTTTACCAAGGAACGTGCATTAAGTGCTGCAGAAAAGTCTATGGTGTTAACGGCTGTAGTGGTGTTCGTCTTAACCTTATCATTAGCTATATGTAGCCTAATGTTACAATGAGGGCATATGAGTTCTGTGGTTTCCAGGACTCTATACAGGCTATGTTGGACACATTGGGTATTAGCCATCATGCGCAGTTCCAGCAAGGCAGATTTCGAGTAAGTTAATAATCCCTGTCGGGGACTCTGGCCAGGGGTTCTGGCCCTGGGCCCGGCGCAGACGGGCTTGCCTTTGGCACGCCTTCGACGTGCCGCTGGCGCGCCCGCCCGCAGCGCCGTCGGGTTGCGTCTGTCATTGTATAGGGGGAGAAGGAGGTGGGAGGCAGCGTCAGCTAGAGCGCTCCCCCAGCCTACCCCCAAGATGGCGCCTACCCGACCATCGCACCAGCTCGAAAAATGGCTGTGCGGGGCTCAGAAGAGTGTTAAGGTGTCAGAGTGCCTAACACTAAAATATAGCAGCACACACAGTAACATCGGCGATTTTTAAAAATTCTCGTAAAGCGCTAAAACGTGTCAGTAATTCTTAAAATAATGCAGGCAGAATAATGATGCTAAAATCAGCTCGCAGCCCCTCACCGGAGGGGAGAACCACACAATGAATCAGATCCTGCCAAACTGCTGCTGATTACCATTCACCATCCGGCAGCATCCCTGAGGCACGTGAAGCTTATCTGATTATGATAAAGCGGTTGCCTTGCTGGGGACGGCGAAAACAGAATAAGTCATTGAGCATAATACCCAATGATACTTCATACCTCAGTGAGGAAGACGCCGCCTTAGAATCCTAGAATGTCCCCATTGCCCACTAGGCTGGATTGTTCAAGGAGCAGTGACTTTAGCATCCTGCCAGATCCTGATGCGTACAAAGAACATTAGGAAAGCCTCCCACCCATCCAGTATCATCAATTATGAAGTCCATGTGTGGAACGCTGGATGTGGTTGCCGAGGAACGAAGCTGGCAGACTTCCAAATTATATCTGGAAATTGCGATGCTCCAAGAAGGGAGTACACATATTGTAGCAGTGGACAAGAGGGTGGCAGAAATCATGGTGGATTCTTATCACCAAACAAACTATGTATGACAGTTCCAAAATTCTTGCAACTCTAGGTGAGGTACCTTAGGTTATTCAATCCCTGATTAATTAATGCAAGGGAAACATTGTGCAAGATAACTGGGATAACAATGCCTCACCAGTAAGTGCACTATCCTGTCTTTAGGAAACGGTACTCCCTTGTACAGTACTAGAGTGAATGGTGAATCAAATTCTATCAGTAATCCCTTACAAGTTGGGAAGGCAACAGATTTGCAACCTGACTTATGCCAACTGAGGTTTGCCCCCCATGAAAGGCTTTGTCAATACTTCCAGATCAGGTGGTATGGATTCCAGTTCCTGTTATTCAGCCACTCAATACAAGGTGTATTTTTCATCAACATCTTAATTTACAAAAGCAGAGTTCACAATATCCCTGAATGCCTACCTAGGGCGGAAGCCATGGCGTTTCTTATACAAAGCCAAGCGTCCGTCTTATTAATTATACAATCAAGAACAAAAGAATTTAGTAAAGCCCATTACTGATGGGGAATTGTCAAGCACCAACGCAGCACCTGAAAGATATGGTGTCTACAATCCATGAGGAGGAGATATAGTTATACCATCAGAAAAGATGGCTTATTACTGCCAACAGAGGGGAAAGATATTATGGTTGATGGTACAAAAGAAAGGAGGGAGGCTTAGTATTAGGACCAGGTGTGAAGAGGAGCAGAATTGTTCTCAAGATTCCCAGGTTCTGTTGAATACAAGCAGCATCTTGAATGAAACCTCTACCGGACCTTGCATGTATAACTTCGGAAGACATCCACTCTTTGAGGCTCCTGTCTAGACGTCTCACTCTTAAGCAAGCTCAGTATTGATATAAATGGCCAGCCTTAGTTCCTGGGTTATAACGGTAAATCAGCCATGAAAAGGTCTATAGCATGATATTCTAATTACAATGAACCAGAAAATCCACACTGCACTCATGAGAAGAAATAATGAAGTTCAAAGTGAAACCTGGCCTCGTAAACCGGACAAGGAGATCGTAGCTCCAATCAGTACAAGAAAGGAAGGTCGGTGTGGCATGGAGGAATGGGCTTGGGTAGCTAGGGCACTAGGAGGAGTGCATAATGGCCACCCTCTATGCAAGTGCAGCTTTACTAAACGAGAGCAGATCAAAGGCAGAGAACGCCCATATATCTGCAGTGACTTCATGAGAGGTTCTTACTTGGATATTGATGTTTGATCAAAAGGTCAAGGATGATGAATGGTTAATATTTGAAACAGATCATGAAATATGCTGTTCTCAAGGAGCATTGGTTACTGTAGAAATCTCTTCATATGCATCCTACGTTGTGCCAGTGCAAACAAGGGAGGACAATAGCTGTTTTGCTATATGGGTTTCCAGAACCTTGTCTGTTACCATTCAGTCTTTTCTAGTACCCAGATGTAATGTATTCAATATTAAATTGGAAGGTGCAGAGGCTCAGTGGAGATCTTCAACGCATATAATATGCTGGAAAATATAAAGAAAGAGCCTTCATTCTTGTTTGAGCAAAATGAGGACACTTTAAAACCAAGTGACAAGCACATAGACTACAATAACCCAATCATTTTGCTTTGTGGTGATTTTAGTGCTAGCCTGGTGCAATGAATGGTTAGAAGAGAAATAATTGAACGGGCATACTCAAGACAGATATACAGCAGGTACAGTAAGAATGGGAGGTGCCTAACAGCCATGATGGTAGCAAGTGGGTTAAGAGTATTAAATAGGCGAACAAAGGCAGACACACCAGCTAAAATACCTTCAGTGTTGGCAAAAGAACCAGCAACAATTACGTTCTTCTCAGTATAGAGGTATGCACTTAGTGCTGGATATGGTAGTAGAGCCAGGAATGGAAGGTGATCATGATGAGCCTCTTCTTACTTGTTTGTTCCTTCCCTGGATTACGCTGGATGTTGCAGAGAGCTCAACTTCCTGCTCTGCTCATTCCTCCAGAAGATCAGTTGTAGCAGTGGTTCTGTTGAGTTTCTTCGGAAGGCTTGGTTTGCTAGGACAGTTTCATTTTAGGGACACCGGTGACAGCCATAACTGACTGCAGTTCTGTGAGACATCTGCTTCGGTTTTGGTAGTGGTGGTTCTATTGTTTAGCTACAGGTGTTCCTCCTCCCACCGTCTCCCTGCCCAGAAGAGGGTGCAGCAGGTATGCCCATTGCACACCGTTGTGGAACAAGGATGAGAGCTTGATACCAGTGGTGACAGGAAACATATTCTCCTTGCTGGCTGCTTTCTTGACAGTTGGCATCTTCTTTACTTCTTGGTGGTCAGCAACACAAGCAGTAGGACTTATAGCAGAGAGGTCTCTGGACTCCGATGTCACAGACTTGTCTCATTCTTGTCTCGAGCACCTGCAGACAATATAGGAAGGAAAACAGTCTGACCGGGCCGTTGCAGTCCATGCAATACAAGTCAGCATCATAAATATACCTGCATTTAAACTTACTTGCCCTTTTTAGGTCTCGCGCCTAGCGTTGCAGTGCGTAGCACTGCTCACGCAGCGAGAGACCTCTTGTACGTGGTTCAGAAATTGAGCCAGGAATCGCACACGCTCGTGCGTGTGCTTTTCCTTGGGCTTTGAGGTTGTAAATGGTGGTGAAGGTCTTGCCACAGAACTCCAGCGGGCAGGTATAGGGTCGGATGTTACCATGGGACTGCAGGTGCTGCTTCAGCTTGTAGGCGGTGGTGAAGGACCAGATGCAGCCCTCCATGCTGCAGCGGAAGGGCCGCTGCTCCTACGAGGTGTGCTGGGTGAGCAGGTGCAGCTTCAGCTTGTGCTTCTTGTCAAAGGTCTTGTGGCAGTCCGACTGCGGGCAGCGGAAGACAACCACCATGCCTTTCTGGCCAAAGTGATCAGCCCGCACCTCGCCGTTCTCATCTACGAACAGGTTTGCCAGCTGGCCGTGGGCGATGCCATTCTCCTCAAAGGTGGGCGTGGCATCAGGGTCCCTCTGAGGGGCATCTGCGGGCACTGGATGACCATACATGTTCCCTTCCCCCAGCCCCCCGCCCCCCCAGGCCTGGGTTCCGACACGCAGCTGACAAGCACCAGCTGGTCGAGGCCGCCGTAGTCCATGCCGCCGCCGGTGCCCCCTCCCTGGGCTCGTGAGCCTCCAGGCTCAGCAGCCCGTCCTGGATCCACACCGTCAGCCGCTGGTCGTCTATGGTCACCGTGCCATAGAAGGTGCCAGTGCGTCCGGGGGCTGCCTCCAGCTGCACGGAGTGCATCTCCCAGTCCGGGTTCTGGGTCTCCCCCATGGGGCACTCCTGCCCCGGCTTGGTCTGCTGCTGGGTGACTGCCTTGCCCTCGGTCATGGCAGCGCCGTCCTGCAGCAGGTGGGGAGGTAGAAGCAGGGTAGATGAGGGGGTGAAGGCTCCGGGGGGGCCCTCAAGAACCCGCATTGGGCTTCTTACGGCGCCCTGGCCACCTGCGACCTCCCCGCTGGGGCCGCCGGTGCCTCTTACACCTAGATCCTCTGCCAGACAGCTTCAGGAACGTCACACGTCGCGCATTGAACCGAACGAGTCTCTGTGCATCAATACTACAGGCATGGAGAGGTCAGAGAGTTTCCACACCTTTTAATTTCTTAAATCGGCTTCGTCTTTATGAGATACGGTAAATTTGCCCATGTTCATAGGCGCTGTAAATAGTGTCTATTCTGGACAGAGTCGATTTTTACTGATCCAATTCCTCGTGAAAGTGCACATTTTACTGATGCACTGCAAGTGTAACTTCCTAGTCAATTACAATCGGTAAGTGCCATTGAGAATATTAATAATAAAAATGCCGTTCCAACCTTGGCGCATTAAGCCAACCACTGCATTTACTAACAAGCAGGACTGAAAGAGATCGCAAAAGTGATCGGTATTGAAAAACAAACCGGCCCGCGAGTGGTGCGCGCACCACAGCGAGACATGTGGTTTCAATGATTGTGTCTGGGCACGATAATTGAAACCACATGGCCTTTGGTGCGCGTAATAGACCTCAATAGGCCATGGGCGAAGCAATGCGCCAGCCTTTGGCCTATTGCGTGCTCTCTTGGTAAAAAACATGCACGAAAAGGTATACCTCCAGGTTGATGAGCAGTGCATATTTGGGAATGCTTCAGGGGTGGGGAGGGGCAGGGGGTGGAATGATGTGACCATCAATTGAAACTAGATGATTTTGCAGGCATATGTCACAGTGCAGTAGATGCTACATAGGTGTGGTGATGCTCCTTGCCTCCCGCCCTCACCTTCCAGCCTAAATTGGCTGCAGACAACTTACTATATCCATATTGAGTGAGTCATCTGTTGACCTCTAAGATCAGGACTGACACAAACAGAACTCAAAACATGCCTACTGTAGTCCTGTACAAATTTCACTGGGCACTTAAGTGTGAAGCTAGAATAAAAGTTGGATAAAATGTATTTGATGCAAAAACAACAGTTGATGGACAGAATTCAGAACAATGTCATACATTCACCCCAGTACAGAGATCTGGGCCTAAATCCATCGCTTTTTTGCTCACCATGCCATTCCAGTTTGAACCAAGCCATATGCAAATCAGTCTTGACCCTGTGCCTCATGCGAACAGTCCAGCCCGAACTGCCAGGACAAGGTTCTCCCTGGACTGGAAACGGGCATCCTAGGACCGGTTTCGGGGTTTCACCCCTCTTCAGCCAGGATAGCTGGAATCCAGTGGCATGGAGAGCACGGGACCCACGTCTGGGCATACCCGTCCCACTTGAACCATGATATAAACCTACGGCTTGATATAATGACTGGATGAAATCAAACCTTCATATACAGGTCACATTGAGAACTAAAATGTTTATGGTGCTTGTGGCTGTCAACCAAAATGCAAGAAGGAGGCTCTGATTAAGAGCGGAGTCTGTTTTGGTGAAGAGATTGCTTGTTGAATGTACCTACCAAGATGGCACTGCATTGTTACCAACTGACTGACCAGGACACCACACAGAAAATGCTGTGGTGTGTTCTTGTAAGATCATATCACCTAGCCTGTGTAAGGTAAGGGGTATGGTGCTGCATGATTTAGATGCCAGGGCAAGATTGATCTAATACTGGCATGGTGTTTTATACTGTCGGGCAGTATGGATATTGACCTTACACTGTGTTTTTGTTTTCATGTACCTCGTCACACCATCTACTTGGAAGGATAGTTCTGCGGTCTGGAGCCAAAGTCTGTTATTTTAAAGCAAGATCACTAGAATTATTTACAGTTAAATCTGTTAGATTATTAATTACAGGATACTGAGATATCTGACTTCAGTTACCGCCTCCTCATTGAGTGTTCAATGGTTAGTCTTAGAATCCTCCAGACTGAAGCTTGTTTCTACTGCTGGAGGTTCACATACCATGGTGAACCGTAAGGGCTTTTACTTCTGGGGCAAGAGTGCGGGTCGCAGCGAAGGGAGTTTCTGTACCAGCAGTGGTGGAATGAAGTACTTCTAATGTGAGGTCATGAGTTGCTGTGGGCTTAAGCACCTCACTCTCATTTCCCGCCTGGACTCCAAACTATTTGTCACTTTGCACCAACTTGAGGGCCCCAACCTGCCCTGACCTCATAGATACCCCTGTAACACACAGGCACCTGTTTAGAGCTAATAGCCCGAGATACTGTGCCCAAACTGTATATATATGTGCATATCCAAAAGCATTCTTCCCAGTGCCACAAGATGTTTTAGTCCTCAGTGGGTGGTACAGACAGGCTCCCACTCAATAATTCAGAATAAAGCACACCATCTCTTTCCAGGATTTTGAATTATGAACAGTGTCGACACCGGAACGTAGACCGGTCCCCGAAAGATGTCAAGTCAAATCTGGGAGATGCAGGTTTATCATTTATTAAATAGTTGGTTATTTTACTGTAGGTATCAGAAAGCATTTTTTTTCCTGTGCAGCTTTGAAGGGAATGCTGCATCTCAAACTGTCAATGGTGGATTTAGCATATATATATATATATATATATATATATATATATATATATATATATATATATATATATATATATATATATATATATATATATATATATATATATATATATATATATATATATATATATATATATATATATATATATATATATATATATATATATATATATATATATATATATATATATATATATATATATATATATATATATATATATATATATATATATATATATATATATATATATATATTAAAAGCAAGTGCTCATGTTGGGACTCTCCTTCTGTCCGCCAAATGACTTAGACTATCCTCAAGCTAGGATCGATGTTTTCAACTACATACGGAAGCTTAAACTCATGAAATTCTACACTATTAAAAACGGCAATGCAAGCAACCTGGCAACTTCATCTAACTCAAAACCAGTACAAATCAATACGTTACAAGTTTTGGATGTCCCTGTAGTCCTGGCCGCTCAATCTATTCTTCGTGAATGCAATGATGAAAGTAACAGCATTTCCCACGCCAGTACATCAACGCAGGAGCTGCTGGCGCAAGCGGACATTGGCCAACGAGGGGCAGGCAGCAGCCCCTGCAAACAGAAATCAACCTTCATCCCCCAAATGCCGAAAGACGCAATTGATATCTTTCACGAAAGAGTGACGGAAGATATCAAGAAGCTATATCATCAGGTCAAACATAGACGACGGAAAAAATCTACCAGGGATATGGAATACAATAAATTGATCAATAAATTGAGTAAAAACCATGAGATAATAATCAAACAATCCGACAAGGGTGGCAACATCGTATTATGGCCCCAAAGTGACTATATCAAGGAGGCACAACGTCAGCTATCTGATTTACAATGTTACCAACAGACCAGCTTCAATGACTATAACAAAGCTAAAGATTCGTTATCCAAATTGCTTCATCAATTCAAGCGTGACAGCATGATTTCAACAGAGGAATTTAAATTTCTGTGGATAGAATATCCAGTAATTCCATCTATTTATTTCATACCGAAAACACACAAGAATGTAAACCCAATTCCCGGACGCCCGATCATCTCCGCCATCAATAGTATGGGTGAAAACATTTCACAATACGTTGATTATTTTTTGAAGGATTTGGTCAGGAATCTACCAACGTATGTGAAAGACACAGGTGACTTTCTCAATAAAATCAGGGACATACAATGGGAAACAAATATGAGGTTCATTACCCTGGACATTGAGTCCCTTTATACATGCATTGAGCATGGTATTGGGCTAGTGGCGACCGAGCATTTTTTGGACACAAGATCTGTAGAATACTATGAACACAATAAGGTCATTTTAAAGTGTATTCGCTGGTGTCTTAATAACAACTATTTTATGTTTGGGTCACAAATGTTCAGACAAACAAGAGGTGTGGCGATGGGATCCTGCTTCTCCCCCAGCTATGCCTGTTTGATGGTAGGCTGGTGGGAGGAGCAGGTCCTCAAGAAAATTTGGGCTGAACAGTACAATAGTCATGTCAAGTATTGGTTCAGATATATTGACGACGTGTTTGTCATTTGGCAAGGCAGTGAAGAGGAAGCCATTTCATTTATTAACAACATCAATAATAATGAAGTGAACCTGAAATTCACCTCACATATTAGTGATATGGAAGTGGACTTTCTTGATGTGAAACTGTTTATTAATGATGGCACAATTAACACCACCCTACACAGAAAGGGAACAGCAGGGAATTAAACGCTGCATGCATCCAGTGCCCACCCAAGACACCTGTGACAAAGCATCCCCTATGGGGAACTTCTGAGGTTAAAAAGAATCTGTAGCTCTACGGAACAACAGGAGAAATGTACCAATGAGGCACTTGTAAGGTTTAGACAAAGAGGCTATAATAGGCACACTCTTAAACAAGCAGTTATTAAGGTAGCCCTACGGTCTAGAGAATCTCTGTTAGAAAGCACCAACAGTAGACGTGTGCAAACATCGGACTCCAATATTCCTAGACTAATCCTAACCTTCAATCAGCAGGAACGCCAAATAAAATCCATAATCAAACGTAATTGGCCCATAGTCCTGACTGATGCCGTCCTATCTCCTGACCTGCCTAACAACCCCACTATCACGTATAGGAGAGGCATGTCTATGAGGTGCCAGCTGGTCAGGAAAAGTCCTGAGACCATAGCCAAAAAATCTACCTGGCTACAACCCAGGCAAGGTTTTTTTAAATGTGCCTCATGTCGAGCTTGCAGATTTGGTGAAACCACCACCAAATATATGACCCCTTTCAGTCCCATTGAACAGAAGATCAAAGGCAGCTACAACTGTAAAACTGAGTATGCAGTGTACGTTCTGACATGCACCTGTGGCCTCAAATATATTGGCAGTACCAAACTACAGGTGCATGTCAGGATCTTGCAACACTTACGTGCCATCGTTAATAATGACACGGCATACCCGGTCTCACGACATTTCAAAGCAGTACACGGAAATGATCTTAAATGTTTAAAATACTTTGTAATCGCTGCCATCCCCAATCTACCGAGAGGGGGAAATCGGGAAAGATTGCTGCGACAGTTAGAATCCAGACTGATTGTTGAACTCGATACTAAACATCCAAATGGGCTTAACAACACTGAAGATCTCCATAACTTTTTATAGGTCCTGTGGCATGATGTTTTTATGTGAAGATTTTTTATATTGACCTTTTATGATAATTCTTTTTATGAGAGTTTTTTATAGAGGGTTTTTATAGATGATTTTTACATTGAATTCGCTTACGCTCTTTTGTACATATATATCCCCAGCTGCTAACACATATGTCCTCCCCCCCCCCCCCCCCCCCCCGGTTTTTAAATTTTCCCTTTTTTTAGGCACTTATCAAGTAAATGATTTTATAATCGCACTATTTGCACTACACTTCCAGCACCTCACATGATTGAGCGTTTATGCACTTCTTTCAGCATTCCCTAGACAATATGGGAGCTTCCAGTGGTTTACATATATGCGTAATTTGCACAAATTTGACAGGTGACGAAGGTTTTTAGCTCATGTCTTTATGTCATGAATTATTTTCATACAAGTCATCTTCTTAGGCTATTGTTTGTGAATCAGCATTTATGCTGTCAAAAGGAATGTGTCCATAGCCAAAATCGGCTACCCTCGCAAATTATGGGATTCATCCCGCTTTTTAGGGGACTATACACAGCATTTATGCAATGACACAGTAATTATGTATGGAACTTGTAATTGTAATTTTTCTTGTCATACAATGTGTATTTAAACTTTTTTACCGCATATCGAACAAACCAAAGGAGAAGGCAGTAACGCTATTGAGGATGTTGTCTATGTCTATGATCAAGTGATGTTGCACTGAAACTTTCACAACCAAAAAAAAGGCACACGGGTATAAAAACAGTTGGCGGACAGCATTTCCGCATGTGAACAAGGATACTGTGATATCCGAAACGCGTCGAAAGCTGTAAATTTAAAATAAAAACCTGACTTTGCCACGAAGAAACGAGGTGTCCGTGACTCTCTCTTCGCTGTTTGCCGGATGGGAAGCGGGAAGAGTTGGGAAGTTGTTTCTAAATAAATATATATATATATATATATATATATATATATATATATATATATATATATATATATATATTTTAAGGAGATGCATTGCAAATCACGAAAAATCTTCTATACTAGTTTTCAAACCAGTTTCAGGATAAGATCCTAACATTACTCGCACTTTCGTTTGGAAATCGAGCCTGCGTCTCAGAGGTGTTTGTTAGAATCAATGTTATTCTGACAGGGGGCGAGTATCTTTCGTACTTTGGTTATTGATGCGAAAATGTCTACATAGACCAACTGGATCATACTGGGTACTATACAGACAACCATTTTTGCAATGCAAAAGGTCTCACATTACCGAAAGTTTGAGCTATTGGCATTGCATTATTATTTGCAACGCCAATAGCTCAAACGTTCAGTGATGCGAGACCTATTGCATTGCAAATGCTTGTTGAATTTAGGAAAGTATGTAATAAAAAAGGCAGCATGGCTGCTTATGAGGCACATACTGGTTTCACAAAATGATGGTCGAACACATGGCAAGTGCTGGGATGTGATTGTCCCGTGCATGGTTTACAATCATGTCCACTTACCTGTGTTCCTCACAACAATATCTGGTATTTTTCGTTTTTTTGTATATTTTTTTTTTTTTTAGATATTGGCCCCAGCCTCATGCTAATATAACATGTGTGCATAGCCCTTGACTTGCTACTGGTCCTGTAAGTGGAGAGGTGCACCAAGCAAGCCTTCTGTAGTGGTAGAAGGACTACTGCCCCCACTCCCTGCCCCCAAGGTTCACCCTTGTAGCGCATTGGTGGTAGCAAACCAGGTTTTTTAGTGATTATAGTGTGACCAGGCTTTGCTAACTTCATCATGTAAATTGAATCCTCCTAGCCATTTTCCCAAAGTCCCACTGCTTATGCTGAACCCGAAACCCTAATGCTGAGATCTCTTGTATGTGGATGCGTGTCCAAAATGCTGGTGAGG
Source organism: Triturus cristatus (assembly GCF_964204655.1). NCBI lineage: Eukaryota > Metazoa > Chordata > Amphibia > Caudata > Salamandridae > Triturus > Triturus cristatus. The sequence continues at coordinate 103,347,425 of NC_140587.1, forward strand.
TATTATATATATATATATATATATATATATATATATATATATATATATATATATATATATATATATATATATATATATATATATATATATATATATATATATATATATATATATATATATATATATATATATATATATATATATATATATATATAATTTTTTTTTATTTTTTTTTCAACCAAAGTGGCACAGATCTGTGGGTTCTATTTGACTTTCCCAGACAGTGGATGCATATGACTGACATTTTATAGACTGGAGGGAGGGAACCCAGGCGTTAAAGGTGGGGAACAAAGAGGTAGGCTTCACTTTAGAAATTCAATTGGGTCCTTTCAGATACAGAGGGATATTCATTAGTCTGCCTGAAACTGCTGTTTTGTGGCTGGCAGGGGTAAAAAGCGGAACCACAGTTTCTGTAACAGGATATGAAGGGCCCTTTAGAATGGGAGCAGGCATTTGTCGCTCATCCTGATTACTGTCCGGTGTGGCTGTTGATAGTCTGCTGCAGACTGCTTTCGTGTCTTTCTACCTCTATTGTCCATGAATAGCATCACTCAAGCCAAAAGCAGAGTCTGGAAGACAGCCTGAGAACGAGGCATGACAAGTGAGCTGACCCAAATCAGTTCTGAAAAGGCAGGGAAAGAATTCACATCCCCTGACTGTCAGGACTGCTGAGCAAACCACGGTTGGTGTCTGCCTGAGAGCCAGTTTCCTAGTGGTGAGGGAGGCATCAGCTGTCTGATATGTACTGAGAACCGAAAGGAGCCAGGCCTGAGCAAGAGGGACAGAGTGCGCCAACCACGCTCGAGAAGCTTACTACTTATGGATGACAAGGTGCATTCGACCCTGGTGCTAAAGGTCTGTTCAAAAGAAACTCAAAAGCAGCGCAGCCAAATGTGTGTGAAGTTGAAGCATAGTCCCCGCGATCCCCTGAGGAACCTCAAAACTTTCCAAGCGTGCCTGAGTGGTCGCTGATTGTTGTCTTGGCATAGCAGCTGTGGCACTTGCCAAATTGTGCCTGATCGGCTTGTCCAACTGAAGCCAACATCGGCATTGCTCTATGGTACCCACTGTGGGCCTGCAACTGGACAGCGCAATCACGGCCCTGCGGTACCTGTACTCGTGGGGTCATGGCCGTCCAGAAGAAGACTGCAAAACCGGTGCTTGGCCAGGGTACCACCAGTGAGTGGCCAGCTGGCATTGACCCCCCAAAAAGTGCTGAGCCACCCGTGCCACTCTGAAGTAAAAGCCTGCCGCCTCGAGGTTATCTGTGCCAAAATAGTAGCTGGCAACTATGGCACTGAAGTTCCAAGTATCTGATCAGACATTTGCCATAGGTGTCTGAAAAGTACCTAGAAACTGCAACATCCCTGCCTAGAAGGGAAGACGCTGTAATCCAGGGATGCCTCTGTCCAACTACAAGCTTGACTCACCATAGAGAGTGATTCTGGCCATCCAAGACAGCAAGACCCGTTTGCTGTGCAGACCACCGGAGCCCAAACGAGGGGCATTAACAGAAGCCACTGCTCCTGCTGCTAACATTCCAGACTATCTTTCCTATAGAGAAATTGTATGTGAATAAGAAGGGCAGTATACCCAAAATGTACCTTCCTCACCTTAATGCTGGGTCTCACAGTGCAAGTCCTGAAATCCAACTCCACACCATTGAAGAATATTAACAAAAGCTTAGGTGTGTGGGTTTTGTTTGTTATAGCCGAGCATTGACACTCACGTTTGGTTTTCTGTGGCTGTAACAGGAGATCACAAAAATGGGAGGACATGGAGATTTATGACAGTCCTGTATACAATCGCCCATATAATACAACAAATTCAAAAGGATATACTGTTTCGATGATGGCTTCAAGATAATAATAATAAAAACCCAGAGCATCAAATGTCACTAGGAGCATCTGCTCATAGAAGCAAAAGCCCTCACCCACCCGAAGCTGGCATGCTTTATCATCAAGCCTGCTCCTTATTGGGCAGGTGCTGCAATGCTCAACAGGCATTTTGCTGGAGATCTTTTGATTTGCCTATGAAGGACTGTGTATATGCGCGAGTCTCATTGCCAGTGTTGGAAGATTGAATTGAAGTGAGTTAATAGATCCAAGAGCAGGGAAATCATAACTCTTGAAAAATACGTAGAATGCGGAAGAGTGCCTAGAGGACTACGCATTTTTATGCTACCAAACCATCCAGACACGAAGCCAGAGATGCTGGAGGAGTGGGACGAAAATATTATGGACAATGAGGCTAATAATTGTGAAGTTTGCCAAAAAGGATATTGAAGAACTAGATCTAAATATAGCTGAAGTAAGTGAAAAAATTGAGAACAGAGATGGAGCGGAACTTGGATAAATATGAAAATGAAGTGGAGGAACGCAAACATCGCAAATTTAGGAGGGATGAGTGCGATTATGAATGTGAAGCAATACTTACATTTGCATAGCGATTTGATGTTTTAAAGCAACAAATGCAGACAAAAAAACATAAAATACAAGAATCTCCCAACACCACACAAAGTGAATCCGATACGGATTTTAGTGAAGGGGGAGGAAGAGCAACAGCAGTCTACCACATCTCTTTTTTAGACGAAATGAAGTTACTCTACCAAGATCAACAAACCCCGAGAGGAAGGGGAAGAGGATGTGGAACCGGATATACAAGAGGAATAGGATTGCCAGGCAACAGGGAAAACAGTGCAAGACGAGAAGAGCCTTCGGAAAAAACAAAGGGGTGCCATCTGTGCAACTGTACAACAATAAGGAAATAAGAAATGCTCAAGAGAAAGAGGAGCCAGACCTGATTATTAACCTGTCCAAACATACATTAACGGACGCAGAACGAAGTCTTCTGAATAAGGTCTCTCGTTTTGTCCAGAGAGACACTACGATCATACAGAAACTAGGATAGATATTTATAAATATAACTGAAGCTAAAATTTAAAAAAATCTTCAGTAAACAAATTACCAACAATGCCGAAGAACATACAACTGGAGAAGTAACTAATGCAGAGTATGATGACCAATATACAATTTCAGAAGTGTACAATTTAAGAACTGCCTATTGATTGGCAAATGAGATGGATGAGACAGAACTGACTGATTCTGAGATTTTGGAAGAAATGGGCATCAATACAGACAAACGTCTCAATACTAAGTTAAAAAAACAATCAAAATTCTGTCCAGTCCTGCATCCAGGCAACTGGATAGACTCCTTTCACGATCTAGTGGTGGCAGAACTAGAAGCGATGGGCAATATCAAACATGGTCAGAAGACAGAGAATCTATCTATAGATGAACGTAAAGCCTTGGAGTCCTTGAACAATAACAACGTGACCATAGTGATTATGGAAAAGAAAGATTACATCGAAGAGGCGAGGCGCCAATTGAACATCACCGTACACTACAAAGTCCTGAACAACAATCCTATTAATGACTTAGTAGCAGCGTTGAACATCGAACTACAATACTGGCATGAAAGAGGACTATCAAGTGAGGAAGAAAAGAAATTCCTGATGAATGAGAACCCAGTGATACCCACCATATACTTCCTGCCAAAGGTACCCTAAATAAACCTCCCGGCCGCCCAATAATATCTAGCTGTGTGGCACTGTATGAGAACTTGGCATCATATGTGGACTACTTTTTAGCGCCGATTGTGCCAACTTAAATTCCTATATTAAGGACACGGGCGACTTCTTTAGAGACCAGCTGGCAACAAGATTACTTAGTTGTGACAATTGACGTTGTCTCCCTTTACACTTTGATAAGTCATGAAATAGAGTTACAGGCTGTCACTTATTTTCTCAAGCAAAGACCCATAGGACAATTGCAACACACTGTGATGCTAACAGAAATGATCGAGCTATGTTTAAAGAACAACATCGTTATATTCAACAAGAAATTATACTCCCAAAGCTGCGGGACCGCAATGGGAGTTTCCTTCTCTCCAAGCAATGCCAACCTCATGATGGGTTGGTGGGAGCTTGGAGAGAAGAAAATGACCAACACACAGCCAGGGTGGCACTCTGGCTGCGCTTTATAGACGATCTATTTCTCCTGTGGAGAGGTACTGAAGCAGAATTCTTGGAGTATTTAGCAATTCTGAACAAGGAGGTGGGTTTGAAATTTACTCACAACATCAACTCCAGGGAAATTGACTTTATAGACACGAAAATTAATGTCAAGTCAAACAAAATACATACCACAGTCTTCAGAAAGAGCACGGCCACAAACAACGTGCTCCATGGCTCTAGCTTTCATCCGCAATCCCTTAAAAAAAGTACACTATATGGGGAATTTATTAGGATGAAGAGAAAGTGCTCAGATGTGAAGGAAATGGAATCAAAATTTTAAGAAACAAAACCGCGATTTGTAAAGAGAGGTTACAAATACAGTGACATCCGACGTGGGGAAGCAAAATCAAGAAGAATAACAAGGGCACAAACTCTGATTGACAACAGAGAACAATCTAAAAGTACAAAAATATAACCACAAGATGGGATACCTCTAATGATATTAACATATAGCAAAGAGAGCTTCAAAATACAGAGAATATTATCGAGACACTGGAATGTCCTGAAAAGAAATCCGGATATTGGAGCAAAACTAGGAGAACGCCCATTATTATCTTATAGAAAAGTGCCATCTTTATCAGACACACTGGTCAATAGTCATTTTGTACCAAAAAAAACAGAAACTTGGCTACAGAGTCGACAGAAAGGCTTTGGAAAATGTAGCAGCTGCAAGGCATGTAAGATTGGTAAAAAATCTAAAGACCATCCAGGATCCACGAGGAAAAACGTTTAACATCAACGAGGTAATCACATGTGACTCTACATATGTAGTATATCTAATCGAGTGCTTCTGTGGAAAAAGGTACATAGGGAGTATGATATGCCCATTAAAAAAGCGGATCCTGGAGCACATCATGGCAACTCAAAATCTTGATATGACATATGCAATCGCGAAACACATGCAAACGCACGAAGTAAAGACGTGGATGGACATGAAACACTCAGGCCTGGTGACAGTGCCACCACATGAGAGGGGAGGCAACAGGACCTTAAAGCTGAGACGCCTGGATTCGAAACTCATCATAAGGTTTAAGACCAAGATCCAGCAGGGACTCAATGGGAATGAAGAGATGTACATTCATCTCTAATAAATAACCTGAATGAACAACTTGAGGGGTCCCTGAAGGACATTGACATTTTTATTAATGACCCAATGAGAACACCAATGCTTTGTAGTCCAAATTATTGTCAATGTAAAAGAGATGATGATCACGCCAGTGGAAACATTTCTGATGTGGAAGGGCGATCATTGTAAAAAGCCTAAGAGTTGAGTGGATAATGCATAAACAGACTGATGTGATACAGGTACTTAGCCTAATACAGTAGAATGTGACAGTCAGTTATTGTTATGAAACATGTAAACATTTCAGTATACTCAATCCTTGAATCTCCAATAGTAATAGAACTAGAGGGAACAAACGTGTCAATCATGTAGCCGTGAAGGAATATTACCTGTAATAACAACATACAAATGTTGTGTATTCGATACCCTACATGATGATAGCTTGTAATTAATGTAGTAGAATACATGTGTATATCTCTGACAGTCTGCGATATTGTTCAATAACTAATTGGGCTATGCAGTGTATCACTCTGACTTTTAAGAGTTGAAATATTAATGAATTAATAATCGTTATTAACATGTGAACTACTAATCCCACAATGCCTCATTATGGGTGGACTGGAGATCTAGTATAAATAGTGAAAAGCAAAAAGGGACTCGGTTTACTACCGTTATCAAGACCGTGATGGTCTAAACGTGTAGGAGGAGGAGAGTGATGGAGTGAATAAAAGTTTGAAAACCCAAGGAGAGTGTCACGTATCTTTCATTGTTGAAAAGTATTTTGCGAGACTAGTCCTGTCTTGCCGTGAGCACCAGCTGATTTGCGCGCCCCCGCGGAGGACTGTGTTGTTGAACTATATATATATATATATATATATATCCTACTGGCGGTCGCCCGTACGTAGTTATAGTTAGTGTGAGAAGTTGGCCTGATATATGATGTCACTAGTTCTAGTGTACACCCTGTATCAGTCCAAACAACCCTTATGGTGATTGGTTGTAAAGTCAACCTTATAGACCAGCTATCCTAGTGGTAGCATGGACAAGAGCAGTCTTAGGCTAAACTCTGTATGGCATGTGAAGCCAGCTGTTCTACCATTACAATCCCTTGAATACCAAATGAAAGGACACCACACCAGGTATATATAAAATTAGAAAGTATTTATTCTCACATATACCCTCAGCACTCTTTATGCGTTCAGAGGTCTAAGTACAAACAATTTCTTAAGTAGCATACGTTAAGTTACACAGGAAAATACAGTTAGGCCCAGGGGCCACGCAAACCATATACTAAGAAAGTGGTATAAGTACCACGTCACGAACAGGTAGTAGGCCTAGAGCCTAGGGAATCGCTGGGGCTACACTACCCTACCAATAGTTAGGAAGTGGGAGGCCCACGGGGAGCGTGTGCAGTGTGGAAACACACACGCGGGTTACATTAAAATCAATGGGAATGTAACAGTTAGAAATAGGAAGAATAAGGACACTTCCGAAGTAACTAGGAGGAAGCAACTAAAGACTTAGACACTTGGATAGTCAATATCCACTGGAGCACCGGAGTACTCGCGTTACCTCACCCACAGGAGACGGGTGCATAGGTGTGAAGATGTGTCGGGTGTCGTCGCTTGATCCTATGGGTGCCTGAAGAACAGATGCTAGCAGGCGGCCAGGAGGAAGATGTCCGGTGGATCCAAGGATGGATCTTGAAGGAAGAACACCTGCAAGCAGAGGGGACAAAGTCTGGGTCACTAGCCAGTGACCGTGTGGAACCAGGAAGGAACCAGGCGATGTCGTGCAGAACACAGGTGATGTCTTGAAGCTTGTCTCTGCAGCTGCGTGGACCAGGAGGCGTCGAGGACGACCAGAACCAGGGTACGAGCTGTCCCACGAAGGATCTTGCTGATGGCGGAGTCGACGTCCCGATCGGAGTCAACAAGCCTTGGCAAAGGCACCCCACGCGGAATGGGAAATTCGCTTCAGGTGCAGACCAGGAAGGTCTGAGGTGCTTCTCTTTTACAGGGAATCAAGGGCCAGTCTGGAGGAGCCAAACCAGCGGTGAAAAGTCAAGGGTTCGTCGTCACTGAGGCTACTAGCCAACGGGCAAGCAACCGGACAGACGCGTCGAGCAGGAAAATTCAGAAGGGCCCCACGCAGAACTCGTGGAGTTTGGAGGGCTGATCTTCGGTGCGGATGGTGCTCGTGGTTGGGGCTTCTCAATCCCCAGAGCACAACTTCGAGGGTGCCTCAGAAGCTGCGCTGGAAGCCACTCGCCAATTTTCCCAGGTAGCCGGTCCCACGTCTCTCGTCGCCTCCACGGATCTCAGCTTGGCTGTGGATGTGGATCAGGGTCGGAGAAGTCTGGAGGTCAAGGCGCTGGTCGGGCTCTGCAGTCGGTTCCTCATAGAACCTGGGCAAAGCAAACGGCAGATCGCTTGTTGGTGCCTGTTTGCACAGGGTGGCCACTCCTTGGCCACAAGGGAGATTCTTTAGTCTTCTTGTCCTCGAATGTCGAAGGTCCAGAGTTTCGTATCTAGTTTCAGTTCAGGATAATCCAAAGTCCTAGGGACTCAGCTCCCACTCTTATACTAATCTGGGGGGCTGGGTTACCTGCTAGGTCCCTCCTATGGGTGGGACCAGGGAGGGGGGTGGTTACACCCCCTTCCCTTTGTCCAGTTTCACGCCAGGACTGGGGCTGGAGTGCCCCAGCACCGCTTTGAACCGGACTATGCATGGGACACCTTGTGTGCCCCAGGCAGTGTCTCGTTTCTTTCATCCCTCCCTGCCCCAATACACTAAGCCCTGTCTAGGGTGGTGCTAGCACCTCCCAAGGCAGGAAACCTATTGTCCAAGCCTCCCTCGCTGGAAGGACTCCCAGCAGCAGGAGGTCAGACTTGTGTCCGTGGCAGCAGCATCCATTTTGTGATGCTGCAGCTCTGGTTAACTTTAACCGGGTAGTAGGACTTCAACATGTCTTCTCCCTCTAGAAGGGGGGAATACTATCCTCATTGCCAGAAATGGTGTGGGGGTAGTATTCCAAAGTGTTAGACACCTTACACGACATGTTTCGATAAAGCCAAACCATAGTTACTATAACCGCGAGGATTATAAGGCACTTTAAGAGTATATGGTAGGCGATATCATAGAACAGCTATAATGACATGGTTCTGAAAGCTGCAGACAGGCTCAGCTCATGCTAGAGCACCATCTCACATGTTACCAAGCACTCTGCCTCCAAGATTGTTAAGGCCTGCCATAGGAGTGGCTGAAAGGTTACCCATGTGTCTATATATAAGGTAGGTATAGGAATACTATACCTAAGCAAGGGGTGATTACACGACCTTGCCCCAGCTGAGTGATCAGCCAGTTGTGTCATGATGGGAGGCCAGCCAGGGGTGGCATAATACATGCTGCAGTCCCTACTCTCCTACAAACCCCCCCCCCCCCCCCCCCAAACTTAGGGACATTAAACTAACCTTGACCAGTTGAGTCTTCATGTTCTCATTGGCATGGTCAGTCCCAGGTCTATGTTCCACTGTGAAGTCCATCCCCTATAGGGAAATGGACCACCTAAGAAGTTTGGGATTTTCACCCTTCATCTGATTTAGCCACAAGAGGGGCTTATGGTCTGTCTGAATCTTGAAGTGAGTGCCAAACAGGTATGACCTCAGCTTCTTCAGGGCCCAGACCACAGCAAAGGCCTCCCTCTCAATAGCTGACCAACGTTTCTCTCTAGGGGTCAGCCTTCTACTAATAAAAGCAATGGGCTGGTCTTGACCATCTATATTCGGTTGTGAAAGAACAGCTCCCACACCCAACTCAGAAGCATCTGTTTGGACAATGAATTCTTTGGAGTAATCTGGACTTTTCAGAATTGGTGCAGTGCACATGGCCTGCTTCAGGTCATCAAATGCCTTCTGACAGCTTACTGTCCAGTGAACTTTCTTTGGCATTTTCTTGGAGGTCAAGTCATTAAGTGGCGTCACAATGGACCCATAGTTCTTAACAAACTTTCTGTAGTACCCAGACAGGCCCAAGAAAGCTCTGACCTGTGTCTGGGTAATTGGAGGAGTCCAGTCCTTTATGGTCTGGATCTTGCTCTCCAGTGGTTGAACCTGACCCCCACCTCCTAGGTGGCCCAGGTACACAACCTTGCTCTGCCCTATCTGGCACTTAGTGGCCTTGAAAGTGAGGCCTGCCTTTTGCAGGGCCTCTAAAACATTCCTCAGGTGGACCAGGTGATCGCCCCAGGTGGAGCTAAAGACAGCAATATCATCAAGATAAGCTGCACAGTAGTCATCCAGGCCTGTAAGGACTTGATTCACCAACCTTTGGAAAGTGGCAGGTGCATTCTTCAAGCCAAAGGACATTACCACAAATTGATAATGTCCTCCTGGAGTTGAGAAAGCAGTTTTGGCCTTTGCACTCTCAGCTAGTCTGATTTGCCAGTAGCCTGCTGTCAGGTCAAATGTACTCAGAAACTTGGCAGCTGCCAATCTGTCAATGAGCTCATCTACCCTAGGTATTGGGTGGGCATCTGTCCTAGTGACAGCATTGAGACCTCTGTAATCTACGCAAAACCTCATCTCTCTCTTACCATCTTGGGTGTGAGGTTTTGGCACAGGCTCTCTGAAGGTTCAATGACTCCCAGCTCCAACATCTTTTGTACCTCAATCTTTATGCAGTCCCTGACATGGTCAGGTTGCCTGTAGATTTTACTCTTCACAGGCAGACTATCACCAGTGTCCACCTCATGGGTGTACCAGTTTGTCTGACTTGGGGTCAGTGAGAACTTATGTCTATAGGCCTGTAGAACTTGTCTGCAGTCCTGTTGCTGATGGTTAGTGAGGCTGTCAGAAAAGACCACACCATCAACTGAACCATCATCAGGGTTCTGAGTCAGCTGGTCTGGGAGAGGGGTCACTCTCTTCCTCCTGCCCCTCATCCGTAGCCATGAGCAAGCCCATGTCTGCCCTGTCAACATATGCCTTTAACCTGTTGACATGAAGCACCCTGTGGGGGCTTCTGGGAGTCCCAAGGTCCACCAAGTAGGTGACTTCTTCCTTCTGTTCAACAATAGTGTGGGGTCCAGACCATTTGTCCTGGAGTGCTGCTGGGGCCACTGGCTCCAACACCCACACTTTCTGTCCTGGCTGGTACACAGTCAGCACAGCCTTTTGGTCATGCCAAGCTTTTTGGAGTTCTTGGCTTGCCTCAAGGTTTTTAGAAGCCTTCTTCATGTACTCTGCTATCCTTGAGCGGAGGCCAAGCACATAATCCACTATATCAAGCTTGGGTTGTCTGAGAGGTCTTTCCCATCCTTCCCTTACTAGACATAGGGGTCCTCTTACAGGATGCCCAAACAAAAGTTCAAAATGGCTATAGCCAACGCCCTTTTGTCGGACCTCTCTGTAAGCAAACAGAAGGCAGGGTAAAAGGATGTCCCATCTTCGCCTAAGCTTGTCTGGTAAACCTTTTATCATCCCTTTTAGGGTCTTGTTGAACCTTTCCACAAGCCCATTGCATTGTGGGTGATAGGGGGTAGTGAATTTGTAGTTAACACCACACTCCTTCCACATTGCAGTCAAATATCCCGACATGAAGTTGGCACCTCTGTCAGAGACAACCTCCTTTGGAAACCCCACTCTGGAGAACACTCCAAGTAGGGCCCTTGCCACAACAGGAGCTGTTGTGGTCCTCAGGGGTATAGCTTCTGGGTACCTGGTGGCATGGTCCACTATCACCAGTATGAATCTGTGCCCAGATGCTGTTTGGTCCAACAATGTCTATCCCCACTCTCTCAAAGGGAACCCCCACCACTGGTAGTAGTATTAGTAGTTAGGGGGGCCTTTGTGGTGCCACCTGATTTGCCACTGGCTTGGCAGGTGACACAGGAGCGACAAAACTCCTTGGTATCTTCTGACATGTGAGGCCAGTGAAAGTGAGGGACAAGTCTGTCCCAAGTCTTATTCTGGCCTAAGTGTCCTGCAAGGGGAATATCATGGGCCAAGGTAAGAAGGAAGCCTCTGAAACTCAATGGTATGACCAACCTCCTGGAAGCACCAGGCTTGGGGTCTCTAGCCTCTGAGTACAGCAGCCCTTCATCCCAATACACTTAATGGGTACCTTGAGCATTCCCTGCAGCCTCAGCAGCAGCCTGCTGTCTGAGGGGTTCAAGAGAAGGACAGTCTAATTTTGCCTGCCTCAGATCTGCCCTTGAAGGTCCCCCTGTCCCAAGAAACTCAACCTGGTCAGGTTCTAGTTCTTCTAGGACAGTTCCTTCAGGGCTCTCAGAATCATCCTCCTGTGAGGTCTGATTCTCTACCTGAGGCAGGGGGAAGGCACAGCCTTAACCCTACTGCTCTTTCTCTTGGGTTGTGTCTGGTCTATTGTCCCAGGATCCAGCACTTGTTCAGTGTTGCATTTTTTTGCCTGTGACCTAGTCACAGCAAGGACATGTGCATCTATTCCCAGCATTTCTGCATGGGTCCTATACTTCACTTCAGCCCAAACTGAAGTTTCAAGGTCATTTCCCAACAGACACTCTACAGGAAGGTCTGAACTTACCACAACTTTCTTGAGGCCAGTTACCCCTCCCCAGGAGAAGTTAACAATTGCCACACTATGGGAGGTAGTGGCATTGCTAGCGTTGGTCACTAGGTAATTCTCACCTAGCATGATCTGTCCAGGGTCCACAAAGGCAGGAGTCACCATTGTGACACTAGCACCTGTGTCCCTGTAGGCCTGAGCCATCCTATGGTTGATTTAAGGAATCGGTCTGTACTTGCACAGGTTACTGGGGCTCACAGTAGAGGACAAAGCTATGTCCCCATCACAGATCAGAACAGCCTGAGTTGGTTTTCTGACTAGGCCAGAATCCACTTCAGTTCCCAGGCTTAACCCTATTACACCCTTTTGCGGGGAACCCCCACTTACAGCTGGACTAGGGGGTACAGTTGCCTTAGGGGCAATGGTGGTTGGGGGCTTGTCCTTTTTGGTGCATTCACTATACCAATGGGTATTGGACTTACAATAGTTACACCAAGGTTTCTTTTGGCCATCTTTCTTTTTGGGACCACCCTCCCCCTGAGCCTTTTGGGGGCCTGGTGAAGACTGCTGGTCTTTTGCTTTCTGCTCATTACCCTTCTGGTCTGCCTTTTTCTGATCACCGCCCTGGTTCTGGTTTTTCTGCTTAACTCTAGTCCTGACCCACCTATCTGCCTTCTTTCCCAATTCTTGGGGAGAAGTTAGGTCAGAGTCAATCAAGTGTTGATGCAGCAGCTGGTTTTGACAGTTGTTAAGGATTAGTTCTCTCATTATCAAATTATGCAATCCTGTATAGTCCTTAACCTTACTACCCAATAACCAGCCTTCCAAAGCCTTAGTGGCACAATCTACAAAGTCAGTCCAGTCCTGAGTCTGTGTCTTCTGGGTATCCCTGAACAACAACCTGTATTGTTCAGTGGTTAGGCCAAACCCATCAATCAGAGCACTCTTCAGGACAGTGTAATTGTCAGCATCCTCATCACTAACTGTGAGGAGCTTGTCTCTACCTTTCTCAGAGAAGGAGAGCAACAAGATAGCTGCCCACTGACTTTGGGGTACCTGCTGTACTTTGCAAGCCCTCTCCAAAGCAGTTATCCATTTGTGGATGTCATCCCCACACTTGTAGGGAGGGATAATCTTGCTCAGGTTTCTATTGTCATAGGTCCTGTCTCTATCCTTAGGGATAGTGCTGCCACCAGTGGGTCCTAACCCACTTAACCTTTGCTCTCTGGCCAGAGCAAGTCTCTCTTTGGCAAGGGCAAGTTCTTCCCTTTCAATCCTCAGATTGACTTCCCTCATTCTGGCCTTATGCTCTTTTCTCTGTGGAGAAGTCATTCCCCTGTGAGAAGAGGCATTGGAGCTATTAGAGACATGGGAGTGGATAGATTCCCTGGAAGGGGATCTTCCTCTCCTACTTCTCTGGTTAAGTCCACTTGAGGGTCTGAATGGGGGGACCCCATTCTGACTCCCATGTAGGCTTAAGTTAGCCTGGCTAAGTCTCCTAACTTGGACCTGGCTGTCTACCTCATCTCCTGAAGTCCCTTCTGACTCATCTAGATCAGTGTGGTGAGGGGAGTCTTCTGTAGAGGGCAGACCTTCATTTGTACCTAAGGTACCATCCTGGGAGGCTCTCTGAGCATCATACTCTTCTAAGATCTACACTAGATAGATGAGGGTAGGGTTGGAACCCTGCTGGAGGTACACAATTGTCTCATCTCCTGAAAAGTTAGGGTATCATATCTAGAGGGTATCTTTCTAGGATATCCCCCTCCTGAGAGAGAATCATCTTGATCTCCTCTCAGAGACATGATCTAGTGAGGGTGTGGTGTGTGCACCTACCTACACTAGTTGTATCTACTAAAACCTCTCTAGTAGTTGTAGTCAGGGTGTGCTAGGCCCTACAACAACTAAGTTCAGTAGACCTTAAGTATTCTAAGATTTTGTTTTATATGTACCTTACAGTACCTAATGTGATCTTTCAATTTGATATCTCAAGACTATAATGGTATCACAACAGCAAGCTCAGATCCCAACCGCTGCTCACCAATGTGAGAAGTTGGCCTGATATATGATGTCACTAGTTCTAGTGTACACCCTGTATCAGTCCAAACAACCCTTATGGTGATTGGTTGTAAAGTCAACCTTATAGACCAGCTATCCTAGTGGTAGCATGGACAAGAGCAGTCTTAGGCTAAACTCTGTATGGCATGTGAAGCCAGCTGTTCTACCATTACAATCCCTTGAATACCAAATGAAAGGACACCACACCAGGTATATATAAAATTAGAAAGTATTTATTCTCACATATACCCTCAGCACTCTTTATGAGTTCAGAGGTCTAAGTACAAACAATTTCTTAAGTAGCATACGTTAAGTTACACAGGAAAATACAGTTAGGCCCAGGGGCCACGCAAACCATATACTAAGAAAGTGGTATAAGTGCCACGTCACGAACAGGGAGTAGGCCTAGGGCCTAGGGAATCGCTGGGGCTACACTACCCTACCAATAGTTAGGAAGTGGGAGGCCCACGGGGAGAGTGAGCAGTGTGGAAACACACACGCGGATTACATTAAAGTCAATGGGAATGTAACAGTTAGAAATAGGAAGAATAAGGCCACTTCCGAAATAACTAGGAGGAAGCAACTAAAGACTTAGACACTTGGATAGTCAATATCCACTGGAGCACCGGAGTACTCGCATTACCTCACCCACAGGAGACGGGTGCATAGGTGTGAAGATGTGTCGGGTGTCGTCGCTGGATCCTATGGGTGCCTGAAGAACAGATGCTGGCAGGCGGCCAGGAGGAAGATGTCCGGTGGATCCAAGGATGGATCTTGAAGGATGAACACCTGCAAGCAGAAGCAGGAAGGAACCAGGCGATGTCGGGCAGAACACAGGTGATGTCTTGAAGCTTGTCTCTGCAGCTGCGTGGACCAGGAGGCGTCGAGGACGACCAGAACCAGGGTACGAGCTGTCCCACGAAGGATCTTGCTGATGGCGGAGTTGACGTCCCGATCGGAGTCAACAAGCCTTGGCAAAAGCAACCCACGCGGAATGGGAAATTCACTGAAGGTGCAGACCAGGAAGGTCTGAGGTGCTTCTCTTTCACAGGGAAGCAAGGGCCAGTCTGGAGGAGCCAAACCAGCGGTGAAAAGTCAAGGGTTCTTCGTCACTGAGGCTACTAGCCAACGGGCAAGCAACCGGACAGATGCGTCGAGCAGGAAAATGCAGAAGGGCCCCACGCAGAACTCGTGGAGTGTGGAGGGCTGATCTTCGGTGCGGATGGTGCTCGGGTTGGGGCTTCTCAATCCCCAGAGCACAACTTCGAGGATGCCTCAGAAGCTGCGCTGGAAGCTACTCGACAATTTTCCCAGGTAGCCGGTCCCACGTCTCTCGCCGCCTCCACGGATCTCAGCTTGGCTGTGGATGTGGATCAGGGTCGGAGAAGTCTGGAGGTCAATGCGCTGGTCATGCTCTGCAATCGGTTCCTCGTAGAACTTGGGCAAAGCAAACGGCAGATCGCTTGTTGGTGCCTGTTTGCACAGGGTGGCCACTCCTTGGCCACAAGGGATATTCTTCAGTCTTCTTGTCGTCGAATGTCGAAGGTCCAGAGTTTCGTGTCTAGTTTCAGTTCAGGATAATCCAAAGTCCTAGGGACTCAGCTCCCACTCTTATACTAATCTGGGGGGCTGGGTTACCTGCTAGGTCCCTCCTATGGGTGGGACCAGGGAAGGGGGTGGTTACACCCCCTTCCCTTTGTCCAGTTTCGCGCCAGGACTGGGGCTGGAGTGCCCCAGCACCGGTTTGAACTGGACTATGCATGGGACACCTTGTGTGCCTCAGGCAGTGTCTCGTTTCTTTCATCCCTCCCTGCCCCAATGCACTAAGCCCTGTCTAGGGTGGTGCTAGCACCTCCCAAGGCAGGAAACCTATTCTCCAAGCCTTCCTCGCTGGAAGGACTCCCAGCAGCAGGAGGTCAGACTTGTGTCCGTGGCAGCAGCATCCATTTTGTGATGCTGGGGCTCTGGTTAACTTTAACCGGGTAGTAGGACTTCAACATGTCTTCTCCCTCTAGAAGGGGGGAATACTATCCTCATCGCCAGAAATGGTGTGGGGGTAGTATTCCAAAGTGTTAGACACCTTACACGACATGTTTTGATAAAGCCAAACCATAGTTACCATAACCGCGAGGATTATAAGGCACTTTAAGAGTATATGGTAGGCGATATCATAGAACAGCTATAAGGACATGGTTCTGAAAGCTGCAGACAGGCTCAGCTCATGCTAGAGCACCATCTCACATGTTACCAAGCACTCTGCCTCCAGGATTGTTAAGGCCTGCCATAGGAGTGGCTGAAAGGTTACCCATGTGTCTATATATAAGGTAGGTATAGGAATACTACACCTAAGCAAGGGGTGATTACACGACCTTGCCCCAGCTGAGTGATCAGCCAGTTGTGTCATGATGGGGGGCCAGCCAGGGGTGGCATAATACATGCTGCAGCCCCTGGTAGGCCTAGGGTACACCCATGCCCTGGGTACCTAAGGTACACTGTACAGGGCCCTATAAGGTGATCCTTACCAATTAGGTTATGTACCTAAAGTACATAGTATGAATTTAGAGAGAGAACAGCTGGGCTGTGGGCCTGATTAGCAGGCCCACATCCACATCTAAGTCGAAAACCAGTGAAGCAAAAGAAAAAAGTGGGGGTGACCATAGGAAGCAGACCCTACTCTCCTACAGTTAGAACCTAGTTTCCATAGGAAAACCGTTTTTTGATTTGCCAATATTGTTGGCCCCGTTGGACGAATCTTCGATAAATTTTCAAAACAAATGGGTTGGCCCTCTCAGTTTCTCTGTTGAAAGTTTCGGGGTGATTCGTGAAGCGGGTGCCGAATAAAAAGTGGGGGTCCCAAAGCGCGTTTTCTCCATGTTAATTTCGATAGGAAATTTTAGAACAAGCTACAGCCCGAACTGCTGAACGGAATTTCACCAAATTTGGCAAAAAGGTAGCTCTTGGTTCAGAAGGCGCCCTTTTTTTTTTTTGTTTTAAATGGTGTAAATCCGTTCAGTAGTTTTTGAAATATTAAAGGAAAAAGAAATATAGATATCAGGGCGGAGCCTATCCACAAATCTCCTCCCGAGCGCGAGTTTCATTCTAATTGGCTGCCAACACTCCCAACCAGGAAGTGTTGGCAGCCATCTTCTGCCTCGGATCGAGTGAACATCAAAAAGGTGAGACATTCATTGCAAACAAGAAAAGTCGCGCCGGTGTGCGAATCCGTCCAAAAATGTAAAAAAACGAAGCACCGGCTTCATTTTAAAAAGCCCCCGGGTGGGCCAGGTCCCAGAGGCAATTTGATTTATGTAGCGGGGGCTCCCGCAGCCCCGGGGACCGCCACCTCCCCGGGGCTTTCTAGTTTATTCGCAGGGGCACGCAGCTCCGGGTCTTCTAATCAATAAGGGCGGGGGGGCTCATGGGCCCCCCAGGCCCCGGGGACCGCCACCTTCCCGAGGCTTTCAATCAATAAGGGCGGGGGGCCTCACGGGCCCTCCCAAGCCCCGGGGACTGCCAAATCCCTGGGGCAGTAACAAATAATTAGTGTGGGGAGGCTCGAGCCCCCCGCACTGCCCCGGGGACCACCACCTCCCCGGGTCACTGTATTTAAATACGGGGATCCATTACGGGCCCCGGGGACCACCACCTTCCCGGGGATTTAGAAACGTTGGGAGGGGGGCCGCGAGGTCCTCCTACTGGAGCCCTTGATGGCCCTCGGGACCGCCACCCCCTAGGGCTGGCTCCTGCAAGGTCCGAGGGTACCCACCCCCGGGACATTGTCGTTTGCTATGACAGGGCGGGAGCACGGCTCCCGCCCCGTCATAGCAAACTCTGCTTCGGTTTTTGAAAGCGAGAGCAGGAAACTTGCTCATGCTTCCAAAAATTGAAGCAGAATTGCTTTTACACAAGATGAGCTGCATGTTATCAGCTCCCCTAGTGCATTAGCAATGCCGGCTCCCGCAAGAGGCGGGGAGCTGGCTGGGACCGTGGAGGCATTGGTACGTCCCCAACAGTGAGGCCAGGCCCCGGGGGATGGGGTCCCCGTGGCCAAAGTGGCCCCCTCCCCTTTATCTTTTTTTAATGAAGGGGCCCCGGGGGATGGGGTCCCCAGGGGCAATAGTGGCCTGAGGAGGGGGGCACACGGCCTCCCCTCTAAAATTAAAAATAAAGGGTGGCCAGGCCCCGGGGGATGGGGTCCACGGGGAAGGGTACTTTTAGACTTTAAACTACTGCTTAATTTGCACTGGGGTCTACCAGTGGGCACATGGGCACTTAATCATTAGCACTTGCTCTTTGGGCGTGCTGTGTATCAGACTTGTTAGGGAATATGCTGTTTCTGTTTCATAACACACAAACCGGTGAGTGTAATGATGCTAAGGCACAAGCCCATATGGACGGACAGCTCAGTGTGAAGAGAGCCTGCTGCACAGACCACGTGTTCTAGCGCTCAGCCTTTCATCTTTTAGGAGCAGGCAACCATAGACTTATCCAAGCATTCCACAAATACCCAAGCACTTATAAAATCACCACACACTACTCTTCCACTCTTGCAATTACCTTGACACAACCCATGCACATATACAATCATCCAGACATTACCCATAAACTAATGCAATCAGTCAAGCATTACTCATGTACTGTTCCAATCTTCTATACATTACCTCCATATTCATGCAATCACTGGGACATTTACTAAGCACTACCCATAGACTCCTCCAATCACTTAGGCACTACTCATCCACTCATGCAATAACTCAGGCACTATTCATGCACTGCTCCAATCAACCAATCACTACCCATGTATTCTTCTAATCACCCAAACACTACTCATTCACTCCTTCAATTAACCAGCCAGTAGACATGCATTCCTCCAATCACCCCGGAACTAGTCATGCACTTATGCAGTCACCCAGGCATTACCTATGCACTCATGCAATCACCATACACTCCTGCAATCATCCAGGTATTACCCATAAACTCATGCAATCACCCAGGCATTACCCATGCACTTACAAAATCACTCCAGCAATACCCATGCACTTACAAAAACACCCAGGCATTACAAAAGCACTCTTCCATTCAGCCAGGCATTATTCATGCACTGATGTATTATCTCAGGGACTACCCATATAGTGCTCTATTCACCTGTGCACTACCCTTGCACTCCGCCGATCATCCAGCTACTAGCCAAGCAGTTATCCAAACACTCCACCAATACTGAAGCACTTATAAAATCACCATGCACTACCCTACCCTTGCACTCTCACAATCATCCAGGCGCTACCCATCCACTCATGCAATCATCCAGGCATTACTCATAAACTAATACAATCAATCAAGCATTACCCATGCAGTCTTCCAATCACGTATACATTACCTCTGCACTCAAGCAATCACCCAAGCAGTAACTAAGCATTTTTGAAATCACCCATGCACTCATCCAATCTTCCAGGCAGTACTCATCGACTCATTGAATAGCCCAGGCACTATCCATTCACTGCTCCAATCACCCATGTACTACCCATGCACTTCTGCAATCACTCAGTCACTAGTATGCACTTAAAAAATCACCATGCACTATGCTTGTACTCCTCCAATCATCCAGGCACTACCCATGCACTCATGCAATCACCCAGGCACTACTCATGCACTTCTCCAATCAATAAGGTAGTACCCATGCACTCATGCAATCACCAGGCACTACCCATGCAAACATTCCACCAATATCCAAGCACTTACAAAATCCCCGCGGCCCTCCTTTGTACTCATGCAATCACCCAGGCACTACTCATCCAGGTATATAATTACCCAGGCACTACCGATGCACTCATGCAATGAACCAGGCATTACCCACACACTCGTTCAGTACCAGTCAGCAAAAAGCTTTGGGGGGGGGTCACAGGATGACTGCAACAAGGCCTCTGATGGTTCTTTCTGCATATCTCTTGCTTCTTTCTGCACCTGTCTTCCTCTTTCTGCACATACCCTACCTATGTAGGCATAGTAAGAAATTAGCATTTAAAAATCCTTGGAAAATCACTGAAAAAACCATAGGTTTCAGGGACATTATAGTTAGAAATTAGCATTTAAAAAAACTTTGAAATTCACTGAAAAAAACCATAGGTTTCAGGGACGTTATTGTTAAAAATTAGCATTTAAAAAGCTTTGAAATTCACTGAAAAAAACATAGGTTTCAGGGACGTTATAGTTAGAAATTAGCATTTAAAAAAACCTTAGAAATTCACTGAAAAAAAACATAGGTTTCAGGGACGTTATAGTTAGTTAGACATTTCACTCGTTCAAAACCAGAGAAATTCGGC
Source organism: Triturus cristatus (assembly GCF_964204655.1). Lineage (NCBI taxonomy): Eukaryota > Metazoa > Chordata > Amphibia > Caudata > Salamandridae > Triturus > Triturus cristatus. Next base: position 103,367,487 of record NC_140587.1, read on the forward strand.
CGTTAAAGTTAGTTGAGCTAATTATAACTCGCGCCCCTGCAATGCACTGCTGATGACGTCACATATTACATCACTCATGACCTGGTCAGTGACATCACTGATGACATCATCCCCGTGAAAATCGGATGCACCTCCTCACAGCCTAATATAAAGTTTAGTACATCCACTCTAAATTACAGACTGTCATTCTAGAAAGCATAGACACACCAATACCAGTTACTACATACCCACTCACTGATGCATAGCTCTACACACATTTACACCCTCATCCATAGTCACTCATAAATGCAGTCACACATCAATACAGCTACTATCATATGTACTCATATACTCACACACCACCACTCACCCATAGTTATTCACGCAGCTAGTCAGTAATGCAAATAATCAATCACACTCCCATATACTCCCCTGCACAGTTACACACACCACCTCACTTATTCATACAGATACTAACACATACTTACTCTCTTCTGCAATAACTGACACAAGCACACACTCATCCATACAGCTACTCTCACAATCACTCACTCTCACATATAATCATTTATATACTCTAACACTCACATATACTACCATTCACATATGTAGTTACTCACACATGTACCACTGAGACATTCATTCACTCACCAACACAGCAATACAAACACTCACCCACCCATATAGCCCCTCAAAGATATACTCTTGAACCCATACACCCAGTGAATCACCCACTCACACATCCATACAGGGAGTCACACACACACCACCCACACACACTCTGAGACACCCATTTACGTACTCAGACAACAAACCAAAAAGCCATATATAGATACTCATATAGTTAATCACCAACCCAAGCAGCCACTTACACACCAACTGACAGACTGATACAGACATTCATACAGAGTAGTCAGTCACCCATGTTTTAGTAAGACACGTTTAATCTCTCACTTATACAGTCAGCCATGCACCTATTAAATCATTCATTCAGACACTCCTATACCCACGCATTCGTCAATATACCTTGGCATATATATGTATAAAACATATTTAAACTCTTAAACAATCAGTCACTGGATGATGTCATCAGTGATGACATTTGAGATATCAGTGATGTCATGAGTGATGTCACTGACCAAGTCATGAGTGATGTAATATGTGACGTCATCAGCAGTGCATTGCGAGTGCGCGAGTTATAGTTAGCTCAACTAACTATAACTGCCGAATTTCTCTGGTTTTGTACGAGTGAAATGTCCAACTAACTATAACGTCCCTGAAACCTATGGTTTTTTCAGTGAATATATGTGTGTGTGTGTGTGTGTTTTATTAAAGTTCCCAACTATAAAGTCACCATTTCTTTTTGTGTGAGTAGATCTATATAATAATTCTCCAGTGATTATACCATGTTAAGGGTGGTTGTCTCTTACTGGGTCACACTATCTCTCACATGTGCACCCTTGGGTTGGCAAAATATAGTTACAATGAGTTTGCATCTGTTTGCTGCATGACAAGAAAGGAATGATAGGAGTTTGCAATAAAGGTCTGTTGAACCCGCCAGAAAGGCGGTCTTGTTCATTTTTTAGAAAGGGTGTCTTCTATCACCTGCCAGTTTGTGCTCTGGTTATCAGTACCCACTTTTTCACCAAGCATGGTGGATTGGCCTGATAGTACTGGTGAGTTTTCTTTCCTTACCTTCACCACCCAGTTTCGCAGTGCTCCCTTTTCAATGTTAGGTGGTCTGAGGAAATATTGAGTTACCTGCAGAAAATGAAAAGTGGTACAATTTCATCTGCCAAGACGCACACTTTTGTCAAAGATTTACAGGAGAGGTGTGACCTCACACTCTGTCTTTTACTTTTCTCAGCTGAAGAAAGAGTTTCCAAGTGGTTATGGGACTTTGTCAAGCGCAGCTGGTAAGTCTGTGAAAATCATTACACTAACGTGCAGCTCAGTAGTGAACACTGTCTCTGAATTGTTTCTCTTCCATCTAAAGAACATGTTTTATCTGTAATATGTATGTAAGCAAATTTGTTGATAAACCTTTTAGATAATAACAGGTTGAGTATGGGTCCAAAAGCAAAAGTAATGCATGCTTTGCTAATTGTTCAGAAATATCTGAACACTGAAATGCAAAAAGACTTAACAAAACACTCTGCATCCTGATGACCTTTTATTGGTGTTAACAAGTTCAAGTATGTGTAATCACAGCATGGGTCCGTAACGACATGTAAGTAATATTTAAAGACCTCTCTACGTGTCTCTTCCCTAAGTCTCTCCGTGATGCTATGATAACTCTGCTTCTCAAACCCGACAAGCCTGTGGATCGTCGCAATTCCTACCGTCCCCTTTCTTTAATAAACACTGACAACAACATTTTTGCCAAACTGATCGCCTCTCGTCTCCTTCTACTTATGCCCCTCATCGCCCTCCCAGTCTGGTTTCATTCCGGGTAGAGCCACCTCGCATAACCTTCATACAATATTTTCAGTTTTGCATCAAATCAATCCCAATCTCCCCGCGGTGGCTGCCCTGCTGGACGCCACGAAAGCGTTTGATACGCTTGAGTGGCCTTTTCTTTTCTACCTCCTACCACGCATGGGCTTCAGTGACATGTTCATTCGCAAGATCAGGCTTCTGTACACCAACCCCTCGGCACGCCTCCGCATTAACGGCCAGATTTCCGACCCCATCAACATTGGTCGTCGCACCCGGCAGGGATGCCCACTATCGCCCATGCTTTTCGCCATCGCAATGGAACCTCTGGCGGCCAGGCTCCGGCAGCACCATACGCACAGGGGAATAGGTTTCTCAGCCCGCTCCCTTCTAGTCTCTATGTATGCGGACGAGGTTACCTTATATGTCCGTCATCCTCAGGAAAACCTTAGCCCCCTGGTTCGGGAAGTCATTTGCTTCGGTGGACTTTCGGGTGTTCAGGTAAACTGGAGCAAATCGGTGCTGTTTCCCTTTACCGATGCTACCACGCCGTTCGCACCGGACTTCCCGTTTGTGTGGGCCTCGGGCCCTACATGATATCTCGGTCTTTGGTTGAGTAGGGACCTGGATGTACTGTGGAGATCTAACTTCGGTTGTGCGGTTGACTGGTTGGAATCCAAGATTCCGACTTGGAGCCGGGCTCCGCTCTCTCTGGCGGGCCGGATCGCCATCGCTAAGATGGTGGTCTTGCCAAAATGTCTCTATCTCTTTCTGAACGTTCCTATCCCTCTCACCACTCATTTCTTTTGCAAAATATGTTCCTTAATTATCTCGCTCGTTTGGGCAGGAAAGCAACCACGAGTTGCATACGATAGCCTCACTCTCCCCATGTCTGCCAGAGGTATGGGCGCTCCTGATTTCAAGATCTATGCCTTGTGCGCCCAGGCTAGTTTCCTACACTTCTGGATCCATCCTACCCCGTATCAACCTCAGGTGGCCGTGGAGACGGATATAACATCCCCCTGGCCTTTGTCCACGGCGTTGTTTGCGCTGGTGGTGCGCCCACGGGCGGAGGTGGACACGGTCGAGACATTGCGCTGGGCCTGGTCCAGCCTTTGCCGACTTTCCAATCTTCCCCTACTCTCTGCCAATGCGATGCCACTTGTTAACCACCCTGATTTCCCCCCACTCCAGCCTCCCGGCATGGCCAGACATGCGACTCGTCTGGGTTTGCGGACTGTGGCGGACCTCTACCCAGGGAACACTTTTTACTCACTTCCTGACTTCTCGGGCCCATTGGATACGCTTCTATTCTACCAGCTGCGTGCTATTTGTCGGAAACTTCACTCCACTTTTCCACATCCCCCACCCACTATGCCAGCCCTTGATTTCATATACTCATCCTCTTCTCCACATAAACTAGTCACCAAACTCTATGCTTTTACTCTAGCGTCCACTTCTAATTTGACAGACCGTGCACGGGAGGCGTGGGGCGCGGATCTCGGTACGGTTATAACACAGGCCGACTGGCTGTACTGCTGCAACCAGACGAAGAAGCTGTCACCTAATTACCGTGATCCATTTTAAGTATTTACACCAGCTGTATCGTACACCCACTCAGCTCCATAAACTCGGGCTTATTCCAAACAACGCTTGTGTGCATTGTGCCCTGTGGCGGACTTCGCGCATTTAGCATGGCTATGCCCTAAGGTGTCCGACTTCTGGTGGGGGTGTGCTCCACCGTCTCGGACATTGCTGGCACTACAGTGCTCCCCGACCCTTCACTTTGCCTTCTTGGCTTTGTTAAATTCTGTCCGGACGCTTCTCGGTGCCTGATAGCGATGCTGCTGGTCCTGGCCAGGCGTAGGGTGGCTATGTGTTGGGGCCGCAGGCCTGTTCCTAAGGTCGAGAGCTGGCTGAAGGATGCTTCTCGGTGTCAGACTCTGCTAATGGAGTTCTGGGACTTACTACCCGCCAAGTCTCGACCCATTGACATTTGGGGTCCTCTGTTAACTTACCTTCGCTCCCGTTTTCCTCCCAGTGATGCTGCCTCTCCCACGCTCCCTGCCGGCCTTGTGCCCGCGGCGGCCGCCGGTGTTGATGGATGACTCCCCCCCCCCCCCTTTTTCCCATTGGCCCTCCCCGGTCCCGTGGCGCTTCCACTTGATGCCATTGCCGATTGTATGATCTCCCTGTGGCTAGGGAGCTTTGTGAAAAGATGCTTCATTTTTCAGCCTCAACATCTTAATATTTCCTGCAGGGTGCCGGCGACTTGCCTCTGTATAATTTGACTTGGTTTTCACTGTGAAGATTTGAGCGGCCCTGTGGCGCAATGTAATGTGTTTGACTTGAACTTCCTCAATAAAGGTTTTGAAAAACTTTTTTGAAAAAAAAAGACCTCTCTACTACTCCAGGGGCCTGCAATATGAACCTGGGAGTTCCCAATTTCAACTTCAACGGCTAATCCACCCAGATCTATAGTAACAGAGATATTTTATTGCCCAGGTCTAGGATCACGTCCTACTACTGATTCACAATCTGCACAAAAGGGCCCTCGTGCCTGACCGCATGTTTGACACAGGGAGGCACAATGTAGGGTGCAACCTGGTCCATCTTTGACTCCACATGCAGTACTTGGTCTGACCCTTTCACCAAATCCACTTACTGATTCATTTTCACTAAGAACTGTAAAGAAGACAGTAGCGGCATACTCTGTTGAAGCAGAGTGCTCATTCATGCTGAGGTGGCTTTGACATCACTGATCCCATTCGACCAGGAGTGCAGATATACCTGGCAGCACAGATCATTCCCACATTAGGACTCAAGGACTGAAGAGCTTTTAAAACACAAGTGGCATAGGTAATGCACACATTATGGGAAATGGTGAACGACCATTTGCCTCATTTGCTTAGGCTCAATCCAGCCAAATCTTCGACATCAGTAGCGCTCTTTTGTTCAAATTCCGCCTTGATTTTACTGGGCCTCTTGGATTTTGTCATGTTCCTGCTTCTTCCGGAGAGGTTACACTTGAACGTGTAAAAATCAATTTTGCAGGCAAGTATTCAATTCAATCAACAAATCTGAAATTGTGATATGATTTTGTTTATCTGATAGAGACTTCTAGCTGCAGATTCCTTTCATTTTGTATTTCCCGTGGCATCAGACTGGATCCAGAAGATTTTTTTGTGAGCAGTACCCCGGTGCGTCAGTAGATGTCGTCGATTGGCTCTGTGCCGGAAGTGACATTGTGGTATCTATATAGGTGTCACCCAGGTGCGCTGATGTCCGTTCTTTTCTTTCCGCACCAGCCAGCACTGACCCGGAGAAGAGCTACCCCTCTTCTGTTTTTGACAGGCTTTTTTTTACATTTTGTTGACTGCTTTTGAGGTCTTACCTCTTAGTGCGTTGAGATGTCATCGAACCAGTCAAGTTTTAGGCCCTGCAGCGCCTGTCACCGATTGTTGTCTCTGTCGGACCAACACCTTGTCTGTCTGTGAGCGCACCCACACCCCAAGGTGTGTCCTAATTGCCGGGTCATAGCCCCGAAAGCTTAGAGGGAGTGGTCCCTGAAGCTGCTAATGGCCCAGCACGTGAGTCTGCGGAAATCGAGGTCCCAGTCGAAGGGAAGGTCTTGGATCGTTCATGGAGCTCAAAGTCCTCTCATATTCGAGGCCCTCTGGTAAGAGGCACAAGAAAAAGAGCAAGAAGTCGAAGCTCTTTTCGTCTTCTCCTCTGCTGATGAGACGAGGGAGCCTTGGCATTCTAGGCCTCGTTCCCCGGAACCTGCGACTGGGCCGACTTCCCACCTCCCAGAATTTCATAAGGCCAGAGCGACCCCCGCCCAACTGAAGGAGTTCTATGAGGCCATGTGCCTCATATTTGGGCAGCCAGAGCCCTCTGATGAGCGGTCAAGCCCTATGGGGGGTTCAGGGGGCCTTCTGATTCCTTACCGGCGGCTCCGGCTCCTGCATTTGGACCGACGCTGGTCATGCCATCCCGACCTTCCCTGGCACCGTCCCAATTGACATCTCAGACTCCTACAGGGAGTCTTGCCTCCTGGACCAGGCTTGGGCTAGGCCTCAGGGAAGCCTGGGAGGGGTCACTGGACCCTTTAGGCTACCAATCCTATGAGGAAGAACAGAGTATGGACTGGTGTGAGAAATTGGGTGAGGCCAGCTCCCTGGATACTTCTCCAGATGCTGGTCTGCTTTCTTCCCCTTCTGTGGCTGTTGAGGGAGGGAGCGTCCTACGCAATGGTGGTGCTGAGGTTGTCTGCGGTCCTTGAACTTCAGCTACTCTTGGTGGCTGTCACGACTAACCTCTCGACAAAGGTGCTGCAACTGAGTCTCTCCTCGTTTGAACCCCCTACTCCTGTTCAATGACACCCTTACTGATGTCCTTTTGGGTGCTCCGTCCAAACCCAATACAGGGGCTTCTGTGAATAGGACAATTGCCTACCACGATTGCGCTGCACCTGGGAACCCATACTTCCTCGTGCAACACCCTACCCCTAAAAGCATGGTGATCCAATCCTCAACCTCCCAAGGGGCTTTCCCTACTGCTCCCCAGGAATGCGAGAGGCTGGATTCACTTTGGAAGAAGATGTTTTCTTCCTCCAGCCTGGCATTACTGGCTGGAACACCGCTTGCCTTTTGGGCCATTATTCTTTGTGGGATACTGTTGTGCAAGTGCTGCTACAGGTCGCAGAGAAGGCCCAGGCTATACTCTCCCAAGCTGTCACAGACGAGAGAGACGCAGCAAAGTTCACAATTCGATGCAAACTTGACATGACCGATTTTCTAGGTAGAGCGGTTTCCACAAATGTGGCCCTTAGACGCCACAACTTGCTTTTCGGGGGCTGTCCAAGCTTCCCTTATGAACATGCACATCGATGGCACCTGCCTCTTCGGTGAGAAGGCAGATTCAGCGCTCGAGCGCTTTAAGGATTCTTGTGCTAAGGCCAGGTCCTTCGGCCTCTCTGCAGCCCACGTCCACCTCAATCTGCACAACTGGCTGACGGAGCATCATCTGCCCCTTCTTTGCAAGGATGTCACAGCTCTCTTGGCCAAGTGAGTCATAGAGAGGTTCCAGTGTCAGAAGTAGGCTGTGGTCATTATTTATGCTACTTTCTATAAAGGACAATGGCCTGCATCCTGTCCTCAATCTCCAAACACTCAATCTCTTCTTCAAGAAGGAGACATTCAAAATGCTCACGTTGGTTCAGGTCTTGTCGGCCCTGGATCCAGGAGACTGGATGGCAGCGTTGGACTTGCAGGGCGCCTATTTTCATATTCCTGTCCTGACTGCCCATTGGTGCTATTTGTGGTTATGGTAGGCCACGAGCATTTTCAGTTCACCGCTCTCCCCTTGGGCCTTACCAGCACCCCTCGGGTGTACTCTAAGGTGATGGCGGTGGTTGCAGCTCATTTGCGGAAATTTAGAGGCTCTAGTCTTCCCCTATCCTGACGACTGGCTGCTGAAGGCGGGTTCGCCTGAGGCGGTCGTCTCTCACCTCCAGACTATGGCGAACCTTCTGCACTCACTGGGGTTCACTATTAACATGCCGAAGTCACACCTGACTGCATCTCAGACACTCCCTTTCGTAAGAGCTGTTCTGGACACGGTGGAGTTTTGGGTTTACCAAGCTGCGAATCCATAATATTCAGACTATCATACCGATATTTCAGCCTCTATCCTGGGTTTTGGTGAGACTGACTCTAAGGCTGTTGGGCTCCTGGCCTTCCAGTGGGCGCAGCATCAAGGGAATCTCTCCAACCTGGTCCAGATATCAGAGGGTACTGCAAACAATCTGTAGTGGTGGCTCATGAACCGCAGTTGGGTCAGTGGCAGACCCCTCTCCCTACCAGATCTCACGGTAGTCACAGAGGCATCACTCGTGATATGGGTCGGCCATCTGGGAAAAGTGGAGATCAAAGGACTCTGGTCTCCGGCAGAATTCGTACTCCACATCAACCTGCTGAGCGCTGTGTGATCTGACTGGCATTGAAAGCCTTTCTACCCTCCATCAAGGGAAGGTTGGTACAAATGTTCACAAACCACACCACCGCCATGTGGTACTGCAACAAACAGTGCAGGGTTGGGTCATGGACCCTTGGTCAAGAGGCCCTGTGTCTCTGGACTTGCTTGGAACAGCAGGGCATATCCCTGGTGGTTCAACAACTTGCGGGTTCTCTTAGTGGGACCATGATTCCGTTTTGACTTTATTGATGTGCGGGTTTTTTTAGCCTCTACACAATTGTCCCCTTAGGCTTCTTACATTGAAAACAGCATTCCTTGTAGCCATAACATCCGCCTCGTAGTGAGTGAGCTGCAGTCCTGATCATCTAAGCCTTCTCACCTCGGTCTATCCTGACAAATTGGTGTGTCGCACAAGGGCCTCCTTTCTACCAAAAGTAGTCACCCCTTGTCATGTCGGACAGTCCATCACCCTGCCCATCTTCTATGTTCTCCCCACATTCATCTAAAGAGGAAGAGTGACTCGACCGTCTGGACCCAAAAAGAGCGTTTTCCTTCTATCATGGCTGCACACGGGCATTCCGGGTGGACAGCCACCTTTTCTTGGGGTATGTTAGTGCGAAGAAGTGTTGGGCAGTGCAGCAGCAAACCACCTCTTGCTGGATCATGCTCTGCTTAAAGCTGTGCTACTCATTGGCCAAAAAAGCAACCTACTGAAGGCTTGCATGCTCATTCCATCTGAGGTAAAACTGCTAGCTCTGCGTTAGCTCTCGAAGTTACGGTCCCGAACGTCTGCCAGGCGGCAGTGTGGGCATCCCTCACACATTTACCAAACACTACTGCCTGGACAGTCATGTTTGCAGACATTCAGTCCTGCAAGACTTTCTCATTTGAAATTAGTTGCAGACCCTCCTCCATGGATGATATTGCTTAGAAATCTTTTCAGAAGCTAAGGAATCTGTACCTAGAAGTCTCTATCAGATGAACAAACTTCTCATTTTTGGTAATGCCTAATTTGGGAGAGACTATATCTAGCTTCAGATTCCTTACCGACTCACCCATCCTCTCCACTCTGCCAATTGAATATTAGGGACAGGAATGACCCCTTTCAGGGCCCTGGTTTTGACACACCACCGGTCAGTGTTCTTCATAGCTCTGCGTTTCTGGTGTGGAAAGTCGTGAAAAGAAACTGACATCAGTGCTCCTGGGTGGCACCTATGTAGGTACCGCAGCGTCACTTCTGTTCCGGGCACTGACAAATGCAGAGCCGATCGGCGCCACCTACCGGCGTGCAGGTGTACTGCTCACAAAAAAATTCCGGATCCAGTCTGACACCTGGGGAAATTCAAAAGATAAGGATAGTTTTTACCAGATAAGGTGTTACCAGAGGTAAGTAACTAGTTCTTTTGTGCTGGTTGAGACCTCTAGACAGTCGTGTGGGGAAAATCTTTCACCCAATTCCCTCTTTGACTTGGGAGCTCATCTAGAAGAGTCTGCTGTCAGTGGTCTGTAAAGCGCAAAGGAGTGTCACCTTTAGAAAAATATCCCAAAGTTTGAAGCTGTCCTCTTGGATTTTAGATCTTTTCTCTACTTCATGCAGAACCATCATGATCAAATTCTGAAGAGAACCATGAGAATGAGGTGGTATATTAACCAAACAGTGAGGGTTTTGAATCCAAGATTGTATTGCATGCACTCTGGTTCAGAACCTTGAAGAAGGGTATTTCTTGTCAGCTTCCGACGTAAGAGGAATATTCATCCGATTAACATCTCCCAGCCTTCAATGGGTCCTTCATTAGCTGATGTTGCAGTTTATTCCCATTCTGCTAGCCTCCAAACCCACCCAGTTACCTCACACCCCTGAATTGTGAAAAGCATGTTTTGGGGTGGAGTGTTTATGGTGAAAACTAGACCACATCGCCCCCTAAGACAGTGATTAGTGTTAAGAAATTTTTCTTTTACCCCAGGCCACCTGTTCCTCTCCATAGAGATACAGGAAGAACTCCACACCTATTCCTGACGCCAAACATGCCACTTTTGTAATAAGACCTTTGTGGTAGATTCACTTTGTGAGGGCTTAAGTGACAGCTCCACTTGAGGATTCAGGCTTTAATTACTAGTGGATTTCATTGATACTGTAGCTCACACGTCAGCAGAGGCATGGCTGGGAGGGTTCAGTTCAACTGCCTGCTCATCATTCAGTCTCAAACGTCTATTTCTCCTATGGTTGGGGAGTGGTGGCTTTCAAAGCTAAAGCATCTGCTTTATTTCCGTCATCTTTGATATGGAAACTAAAGTGAAGGCAGAGGATGTGATATTTCTCCAGTTTTGAATCTTTCATAGATTCACATCCCCATCTTCAAAGTGGGTGTCCAACTGTACCATAGTAAGGAGTAACTACAATTACTGTTGGCTATAATTGAAATCAAACCCTCACTTTAATAACGTATCCATATCATTTGAAAGGCACCAAACTGCAGCCAATCAGGCGGCAGCACCCTCTGAAATACTCCCCACAGAAGCTGATTCCCTCAGATTTTCTACTGCATGTTGTGGGAAGGGAGTCTCCCTGAGCTCTGCTCAGTTTCTTTTTCCTCTACTAGTCTGGTAAAGATTTATCATTTACTATTACCATGTCAGAGTCATCTTTGGAAGGCCTTTTCAGACCCTGGGGCACTTGTGGGAAGAAAAGACTTAGTGCTGAGGACCCCCACAAGGACTGTATCTACTGGTGCTACCCTGCACACAAGGTAAAAGACTGCAAGATCTGTCATAACTTTCCTACTAAGACCCTAAAGGATAGGGAAAGGAGAATTCTTCTTTGGCTTAAAGTTTTAACCACAAATCTCTTCTTTCTGAGGAAGAAGTCAGTGACACCTCGTCACCCTCTCATAAAAGTTCACACAAAAGGGAAAGATCTCGAGAGGGGACATCAGAGGAGTCTAGAAAGGCCTTAAGGACTCACCATGGAGGTTGGGGCCAAGATGGCAACCGCGTGGTAGCAAACTCTTAAAAGCTCTGCCGCCACCAACGGCATTTGCTGCGGAAACAGGACACTTGAACTCCCCCTCACTGCACAAATCATTTGGGGGGACCACCGAGACTGCCTGGTGCAACTGACGACAGTCCGCATCCAACCCATACTGGGAAACAGCCAGCACTGCTCCTTTAGACCTCAGACTGCGTTAGCGCAAGATGGCACCTGCCCGGGAGTGCAGCGGATAGAGCCGGGGATCGTGGGTCTAGGGAGGTCCAGTCACAACGCCCGGGGAAAAACTAGAGGAGTGTTATGGTCCCGCCTGTCGGCGCTGATTGGCGGGGGCAGGAACTTCCCATGGGAGCAGACTCAAGATCTAGACCAACTCAGCACTAAACAAGGTGAGGAGGGAAACAGAGCAGAGGTGCGGCCTATTGCAGGCCGAGTGGGACCACCTGTATGACCGATTGTGGCGCGCCCACCCTGGGGAGCAGCTGATTATTGGGGTCGGTGAGAGACCCCCAATGTACAGTGAAACATAGACACACTGGGCTCCTGCCTGTAGGGAAGCGCAACACTGGGGAGCAGAACTGAACTGGGGCCTACCTGTCCTGAAGTGCTCCATGAGGGTGTAGGGCCTGTTGGATATACCCTACTGTCCACACAAGTAAGTGATACCACTAAGGGCCACTCAACCCCCAGCGCATACAATACCAATCTCTGAGGCCCCATCAGGATGTATGTCTTTGCACGCCCCACCCCCTCCATCGCTGGACCACATAGGTGAACCGCCATTAGAGCCCCTCACAGTGCAATCTTGCCTGGGGCCCCACCACCGATAGAGATGCAGTGGTGCAAGAGTATCCACTGGCCTCTAGGGCATCTGTGGCTGCTGTGAGGGACAGGCCCCTAGCCACACAGAGATCTCACAACCCTATGCAACTATTAAGCTGGCCGCAGCCCTCTGGAGGGGGCTCAGTAGTCTACGGCATTGACCACTGCCTGCACCGCAACAGTGGGAGTTGCCTTGGGGCCTATGGTCCGGCCCCGCCCACATTAGGTAGGTTACAGGCGGACCAGCGACACCTGCGTGGTAAGCCTGCACTCTTGTGTATAATCATGACCACCCCACGCAATAGTAAAAAGAAGGCCTCTATCAAAGACCTACTCACTCAACCCCGAAGCAAACAAACGGCACACCGTGAAGAAGCGACCCCATCTGTGTCATCCTAGACAGCGGATACCGCAGCAGAGTGGGGAGGAGACGACGCACCGATTACCAGGGCTTTCTTGGAAGCCCTCTTTGGCACGCTTAAAGCAGACCTAGCAACCCTCAAACAGATGATGGTGGCAGACATTAAAGACCTCAAGAGGGTGAACTGGATCAGAGAGTCAACACACTGGAACCCACATGTGACTCTCGCGACGAAGAACAGCTGGAGCTTCAAGATAAAAATGCTGACCCTGCTGCATCAACTCCAATGACCTGAGACAAACCAGAAATCTGAAGCCGCCTAACAGTAGCTGCCCCCAGAGACCTCTAATTGAAGACCCCCTCACACGAGGAACAATCAGAACGCTCTCCTATCTCATGAAGTGCCTGTTCAGGTCCCCATTCCTGCCATCAGCATTGGTGATATCCAGGCTGCTGGACTCCCTTACGTTGTGGAGTGATGGGCCCTGCTTTCAATGTTCCAGGCGACACAGAGAGGGGATCACTGACGTTCTACTGTTTGAAGTCCTATATGTTCTCTTATCCCTATAAACCTTTCTTTCCCCTTCTAACGCATTGTATACAGACACATTTATCTACATGCCCCAACACGAGCGATGACCACCCAGGGTCGCAACAAAGACAAATGTCCTAGGCCTTTTACATTGCTACTTTACACAGGCATGCCTGATGGTTAAAATACTTGTGAGGGGTCTCAACGCACCAGCAAAACGTGCAGCCCTTCTATCCATACTGCTAGAGTCCAAGTGCGATATATGTTTGCTCCAGGAAATCCACCTTCTTAAGGTAGACTGTCGGCGCCTACAATCATGTTGGTTTGATCGCCAGTATTTTTCATCTAGCATGGGAAAGAGAGCAGGGATCGTGATCCTCGCACTTTGCCGGCAGGGTAGTTCAAACACCAGCAGAAATTCTGAGTCGCCTTCTCTCACTTTGCCTCTCCATTGGGTCTTACACATTTATACTTGCCACTATTTATGCCCCCAGTGAACATCGAGAGACCGTCATTCTTGAGGCATTGGGCCAGGTGATAGCCACCACAGATGCCGATGTTTTGATAGGTGAGGACTATAACCCAGTTCTGGGTGCCAATCCGGGCAGGTCTGTGCAAATGGGAGGACAGACAAGTGCACTCACACTGTAAGGTCATCAACAGCTAACCGAGTATGGTCTAACTGATGTCTGGCGCAGGCACCATCCTACAGAGAAAGCCTCCTCCTTTTCAGCAGACCACCAATCCTATGCATGAATTGATTTCTTTTTGGCGACGCTGCGCCTGGTGGCATCCCTTACTGACATTGGGGTTGCTGCCCTTTCCTATCACTCCCCGATCAATGTTGTGCTCCATATGAACAGGCTGTCTCCCCAGAGTCGCTCCTGGTGCCTTAACTTTGAACCTCTCACACATGCAGCGACCATCACTGAGATCAGAGGCAATCAAGGTCTTTTTGGAGACCAATGACACCCAGAGACCCCAATAGCGCTGTTATGAGAATCGTTGAAGGTGGTGATCCAAGGCCGATTAATAGCAATTGCAGCTCGCTTCAGCCGGAAAGGACAGGACAAGCAAGTTGGTCAGGAGGGACAGGTGAGGGAACTAGAAGAAACACAGAAGCAAACGGGTTCCCACAAAATCCACCAACAGCTCAATGTGTCACGGGAGCAACTTAAAGCTTTGGATATGTGTAGGGCAGAATATGCCCTGTTACCAAATAAACAGAAATATTATACGGGGGGTAACAAAGTGGGTTGCTTATTGGCCCATCGCCTTCGCGCGCAGGCGAATAGACCACGTGTGACCGAGAAAGAGGGTCCACAAAGAACTCAGCTAGGCCAAGATATACATATTTCACAAGCACATAATTTAAATCATTATGAGCAGTCCCCCTCTAAAAGGGTGGTACCGCCTTGTTTATGGTTAAAATGTTCGTCCAACCTAGTCAGATGGTCTGCTATGCCTCATTGGTCAGGCAGAGAATGCTCACGGCTTTGGGGGTTAAGAAGTGCATCCGGATCGATACACCTACCCACCTCCTCTGCTCACCCTTTTAGAGGGGGGTCGCTCATAATGATTTAAATGTGGGGTAGGCTGATTATCCCTTTTTGGTCCTGAAAAAGCACCACAGATCATTTAGAGACCACAGAGGCGGAAACATGGTGACCCGTATGTTATCTCACTAAAGTTACACAGAGCTACTTGGGCACATTATAACCCCTAAAAGTAGCATCAACCTTCCTTGTTTTTTTTACATTGGCAGGGGAGTCTATATAATAAAGGTTAATCTGACAACCCCTTATCAGTTTTAACTCACTTTGTCTCACACATCACAAACCACCCCACTGGGACACCCTCTCACTCATCAAACAGCAATAAAGTCAAAAGATCTCCGCTAAAGTGACCGTTCGGTGGGCCCGTACGGCATTACGGCACCAGCCTGACGAGGAGCACCTGCCCGATAAGGAAGCATGACATCCCCAGGGATCAATTTGTCAGAACATTTGTAAAGCACATTACTTACCCGTGAGGGTCTCAAGGCGCTTATGCTGCTACTGCTCGAATAGCCAGTTATTGAGGAGTCTTCTGAAGGTTAGCAGGTCCTGGGTCTGCCGTAGGGGGATGGGGAGGGTGTTCCAGGTCTTTGCGGCGAGGTGGGAGAACGATCTACTGCTGGAGGTTGCTCTACGGATGCGTAGGACTGTGGCGAGGGCGAGGTCGGCGGAGCAGAGCAGGCGATTGGGGGTGTAGAAGCGGAGTCATCTGTTGAGGTAAGCTGGTCCGGTGTTGTGGAGTGCCTTGTGTGCTTGGGTGAGGAGCTTGAAGGTGATCCTCTTGTCGATGGGGAGCCAGTGCAGGTCTCTCAGGTGGGGTGTGATGTGGCTTTGGCGAGGGATGTCGAGGATCAGGCGTGCAGAGGCGTTTTGAATGCGTTGAAGTTGTTTCAGGAGTTTGGCCGAGGCTCCTGCGTATAGGGCGTTTCCGTAGTCCAACCTGCTGCTGACGAGGGCCTGGGTGACCGTTCTTCTTGTCTTGGTGGGGATCCACCTGTAGAACTTGCAGAGCATGCGAAGGGTGTTTAAGCAGGAGGACGAGACGGCATTGACCTGTTTTGTCATGGAGAGAGTAGAGTCGAGGATGAACCCAAGGTTGCGTGTGTGGTCGGTGGGTGTTGGGGCTGGTCCCAGTGCGGTCAGCCACCAGGAGTCGGCCCAGGCCGAGGGGGTGGAGCCGAGGATGAGGACTTGCGTCTTGTCCGAGTTTAGCTTCAGTTGGCTGTTCTTCATCCATTCGGCGACGGCTTTCATTCCTTCGTGGAGGTTGGTTTTGGTGGTTAGGGTGTCCTTGGTGAGGGAGAGGATCAGCTGTGTGAGGGCATCAAGAAACAGTCTTGTTAACTTCCCCAATGCTCTGTCCAGAACTTAGAGCTCTTTCTCACATCTTTATCTCTCAGGAACCGTGACTCCCTTTTTGGATTTGATTAAAGCTTCGGAGCATGGGTACTGGACCTTTATGAGGTTTCAGTCGTCCCCCCCCCCCCCTGTAGTTCTCCAGAATTTGGTATCTTTCATAGATTACCATGCGACCTACCCTCATCCCCTTAGAGGCTCCCTTGTTGTTACAGGAATTCTTTCCGTCTAGTGTTTGAAAATCTGAGGGAATCAGGCTTGGTGGGGAGTATTCCAGAGGGTGCTGACGCCTGATTGGCTGGAGTTCGGTTCCTTTTACAGGATATGGATTTTATTAAAGTAAGTGTTTCGTTTCCATTACAGCCTATGGCAAAGTTATGTACTTCCTACTATAATGCCGTATGACTCCCACTTCGATGACGGGGAATGATTCAAGCATGCAAATCTATGAAAGATACTAATACTGGAGAACTACAGTTGCAAGTAGCTTATTTTCTTATCAACTGAATTACCTATGTTATACTCTTTCCTCCTAACCACCTCTTTTTTGATGGATGTTCTTCACCTTGTAAATCCTCCCCACTAGAGTTGCTCTGGAAAACTTAGAATAGCTCCCAAGCACTGCATACGTTATCACAGAGTAATGTAAGATACAACCCTGCATGCTGATGTCAATTCCTGTTCTGCACATTTTGACGCAGATCAGGAGCATCTTATTCTCATTTTCAGCCAACTCGATTCTTCAAATTAGCAACATTGGATTTGAGCAGTTAGAGATGTCACCCCCTACAGTGTGAGGATTCCTGTATTTTGGTGGCACCTGACTGAGCCAGATGTGGATCTCGAATCCTCACAACATCTGGTTGTATTGCCTATGCCAGGATTTCAGCTTCTGTAACTACTGTGGCTTAATGCACTTTAAGGTGATTAAGGAATGGAAGCCATTATCTTCATGCATATAAATAAGTCAGCAAAAAGGGAGCACTCGAAAGAGAAGTCCTCCAATGTGAAGTACAAAAAGCATCGGGGGTTCTCTGATCGGTCTCAAATTTGGCCGTTAACTCCAGTCTCAGCGTAATCTTTGGAGTTAAGGCCTATCTTGGAGAACCGCAGTAATAGTTTCTGGTGTCTCAGCTGACCCTTAGTAAATAGTGGCCTTTACAGAGGCAATGCTCCAGATGTTATCACCTGCCCCTTCTCCGTCTAGCGCACCATCTGACCCCCAAGGGGCCTTCGTGTTCCTCTGACTGAGTACCTGTCAGAGGCTCCTGCCTCAAAAACAAGCATCCTCATTCGGAGCTCCACCAAGCTGCTTCTGTATCATGAACAACTTCTACTGTTGTGCCAAGTCCATGTCAGTTGCCACACTAGCCAGTGCTGATTCTGGAGCAGGCTGTTCTTTCTCCCTCTGCCAAGGTAGAAGAGTCTCTTTTGAGGATGATCTCTTGTGCAAGCCTCTGATTCAGGCGTAACAGTTCGCCAGGCTGCATGCACCCTTTGACTCCGATTCTGGTGCATTTCAGGTGCTCGACACAGATGACAATGATAGCAAGATAGAAAATCTTTCTACATTGAGGACGCTCTCTATATGATTGACAGAATGCTGGTGGTCTGAACACCTCTTCTGGACTTGGGCTGGACTGTCTCTCTGGCCCTCCTGCTGAGGAGGTTGTCTCTTTGAAAGCAGTTGTATACAAGGGCACCAAGAGGAACTTCGTCCTGTTTAGAGGCCAGGCCTAAACTAACACAATCTGTACCCTGCCTTTTTTTCCTCAGAGCCTATTCTGCCATTTAAGGAGGACCTTTTAGACATGGTGCTTGCAGCTATAAGACAAGCACTTTTCTGCTTCTGCAGTGAATCGCCAAGTGGCTAGCTACCATACATCAGCACCATGGGACCTGACGTTTCTCTCTCTTCCCATCCTTTTTTGAAGCTAAACCCTAATGCTTTCTTCTCTCCTCCCGATCGGCAGTCCATAAGTGTTGAGGCTCTGGAGAAGAATGTCTTCTCTTCTGGGAATCTGTTCCTGTGCTCCTCCAATGCCACCTACTTACTGTTAATGGGAGTGCTACTCATACACTTTGGAAGATGGCTTATTTAACAACAAGTCTCCATGCTCACTGACACAGCCAAGCAGACTTTGCACTTTGGACAGCGCACAGAAGGCTCCCTGACCATTTGATGGGTCCAGGACTTTCATAGACAGTGCTGGTGCCTCTCCGGGGCACTTCAAGCAAAGCTGTGAAATCTCCGGTTTGGCTTCACCGGCATGCCAATTTCACCAACAGTAGTGGAAGTTCTGTTGCTTTCAAAGGAATAACCCTTACATCAATGGCAGCCCTCTTAACGTATTCAACAGCCACAGATGTTTTTTTGCGGCTTCAGGATCGGTGGCGATGCCAGAGGCAAGCACCATCGGCATCTCCTCCTATTCTTCCTCACTCTAGGATGAGTGGAGTCAGAGATTAACCTCAAGCGACACATTGCTTTTGCCACCTGGAAAACAGACATCTGCCTCAAGCTTAATTCAGACAAGACTGAAGTCTCATCCTGTGCTCCTCCGCCCGGGACGACTCTTGGTGGCCCGCAGTGCTCGGAACCCCCAAATCTCCCCACTTCTTGCTGCCCCCACTCACACACCCACGAACCATGCACAAAAGCTCAGCATCATCCTGGACTCCTCACTTTCATTGAACCGCCAAATCAATGCCATTTCGTCCTCCTGCTTCTACACGCTCCGCCTCCTTCGTAAGATCTTCAAGTGGATATCCCTCTCCCACCCCGAGTCCAGGAAAACAGTCACCCATGCACTTGTCAGCAGCAGACTCAACTATGGACATTAGAACTCCTGAGGCACAGCCGGGAGCACGCTTGCACTTTGCACTTACTCGCTTTTTAACTTTTTTAAAAATTATTGTTGTGATACTCTGTCAGATTTGTAAACCCGCTCTCTGCGCTCCCATTACCTTCCACGATCAGGGCATCCCCGCGCAGCCGATTTGAGCGCTGCTGCGGGCTTCAAACTTGCCGCCATTTTGGCAGACCAGGCGACGCCCACTATATCTGGCCACGCCCCCCGCCGATGTTATGTAAGACCGCTGACTGCTAGCGCGAATTAGACAGTGGACATTAGAACTCCTGAGGCACAGCTGGGAGCACGCTTGCACTTTGCACTTACTCGCTTTTTAACTTTAAAAAAAATTATTGTTGTGATACTCTGTCAGATTTGTAAACCCCCTCTCTGCGCTCCCATTACCTTCCACGATCAGGGCATCCCCGCGCAGCCGATTTGAGCGCTGCTGCGGGCTTCAAACTTGCCTCCATTTCGGCAGACCAGGCGACGCCCACTGCATCTGGCCACGCCCCCCTCCGATGTTATGTAAGAGCGCTGACTGCTAGCGCGAATTAGACAGTGGACATTAGAACTCCTGAGGCACAGCTGGGAGCACGCTTCCACTTTGCACTTACTCGCTTTTTAACTTTTCAAAAAATTATTGTTGTGATACTCTGTCAGATTTGTAAACCCCCTCTCTGCGCTCCCATTACCTTCCACGATCAGGGCATCCCCGCGCAGCCGATTTGAGCGCTGCTGCGGGCTTCAAACTTGCCGCCATTTCGGCAGACCAGGCGATGCCCACTGCATCTGGCCACGCCCCACCGCCTCCCCACCCGATATAACATGTGCACTTCCCGGCCGCGCAGTGGACGAGCACAGCGGGCGCGCCCAAGGCAAGCCCGTCTGCGCCCTTCCGCGCCTGGACCGAGCCTAGGGCCACCCCCCCTGCCAGTTTCTTCAATGTTGGCCCAGAGATAACTCTAACGTATGATTCCAACTTTCTTCACTCATTAAATATCTCACCTCATCATTGCCAGCGCCTTGAACTTGCCAATCAGCCATACTCTCTTCCTTATACTTGTCCTAGTTGCTCTTTTATCACTAATAATTACCGTCGCCTACCAACAAGTACCATTTGCAGGAAAAAGATATTGCCTAAACCATGTGTGGCAGCACTAATAAACGCACGTTCCCTGCCCAAGCACAAATATGAAATTTCAAACTTCATTGAGGACCGCAATCTGGATCTCCTTTTCATTACTGAAACTTGGGGTGATCTCTCCTGTGGACCTGACTTTGTTACTGCAACCCCCGAAGGATTCTCGAACATTAGATTAGACAGACCACATCCTAAAAAAGGAGGTGGACTAGCCATTATTTACCGTAGCAATCTAATAGTGCGAATGGAGGCCGTCCCCATCACAAGCTGTGAAGCCATTTCTTTTACAATTTCCATTCCTCATGCCCCCCCTTTTAAAGGCACACTTATTTACCGCCCCCCAGGACCTCGCAGTCCATTTCTCGCTAATCTACCCATTCTATTAAAACCATTGGCAGGTGAAAACCAATACACCATTCTGGGCGATTTTAACTTTCACCTCGAGTTACTGGACAATCCTGACACCGCAGCTCTTCTATCCGAATTGGATGCAATAGGACTCCCACAATTAGTTACCGGTCCCAAGCATACTGCGGGCCACCTTCTGGACGGTCTTTTCTCTAGCAATACATCACTCACGATGAAGGATGTTCTCCCTCTCACTTGGACTGATCACTCGGCCATTCTCTTTGATTTTCTTCTAAAATCTACTCACCCCCCTCCCCCCCCCCCCCGGCCAAAAATCCCCCACCCACTAATCCATTTAGAGCGTGGAAAAGCATTGACATTTCTGCTTCTCAGTCGTCATTATTAACTTCTCTGCCACCCACTGTGACTGATCCTGAATTAGGAGCTAACAATTACACCAACTGGATACAAAACACAGTTAATATGACAGTTCCTTTAAAGAAACAATCTACTAACAGGGCTTCTAAATCTGCACCCTGGTACAAGGACGCTCTCAGACAAGAAAAGCAAAAATGTAGACGACAGGAACGTAGATGGAGACGAGATTACGACCTAGATCAAAAATCCTGCTACAAAGTCATGATGCTTAACTACAAGCAACTTATCACGGAAAAAAGCAAATTTTATAGTACCCAA
The DNA here is from genome assembly GCF_964204655.1 of Triturus cristatus. Classification (NCBI taxonomy): domain Eukaryota; kingdom Metazoa; phylum Chordata; class Amphibia; order Caudata; family Salamandridae; genus Triturus; species Triturus cristatus. The sequence continues at coordinate 103,388,534 of NC_140587.1, forward strand.
ATCAATTTTGCACATGACTCTACTAAACAACTGTTTCAGGTAGTAACACGTCTCTCCGGTCAAGCGACAACCACTCCCATCATAACTACGCAGGAGCTCTGTGACTCCTTGGCGAATTACTTTCAAAAGAAAGTGACTGATATCTTTACTCAATTCAAGACTCACACAACCAGTACTGGACATCCGTCTCCCACCCCTAATGATCATAAGTCCCTTTCCCGGGCACGCTCCAACCCGCCTCACTCAGCCCTCCTTCGCTCCTTCCAGGAATTTACTCGGGTTCCGTCGGAACTGGTATCTCATCTTATCTGTACCACGAACTCTGGCTCACCGGAAGATCCATGCCCCCCTTCCATTCTCAAAAATTTTCCAGATATCATAGGTCCAAAACTTACAGAAATTTTTGATGCCATGTTTTCATCCAATATCTTTCCTTCCATCTGGAAGAAAGCGACTATCAAACCTCTCATCAAGAAGAGTTCCTTAGACCCTTCTATAGTCGCTAATTATCGCCCTATAGCCTGCCTCCCTCTCCCCGCCAAAATTGTGGAAAAGATTATGAACATCCAAATCTCAGATTTCATAGACCAGAACAACTGTCTGGATAATTCACAATTTGGTTTCCGGAAGGGACACGGAAAGGAAACCGCGCTTATTAAGGCTACGGATGAAATCAGGATGACACTTGATGGTAAGCACTTTGCATTGCGTATAAGGCAATTCACTCTCAAGGCCCTGCCTTTTTAAAGGATGCACTTTGCCCCTACAATCCTGTCAGATCCCTCCGATCTTCTACTGCCGGTCTTATGCAGGTCCCAAGGACTAAGAAGGTCTCCTGGGGCGACAGGTCCTTTATAGTGACCACTACCAAACTATGGAACAGTCTTCCACGCCACATCAAAACCTGTACTTCCCTTCTTTCTTTCCGCAAACAGATAAAGACTTGGCTGTTCAAACAATAACTACTCATGGACAAGTATAGTGGACACTCAGCGCCGAGACACCCTCGGGTATTTGTGCGCTCCACAAATTTCCTAAAATAAATAAATATGGCAACGCACTCTATGCCGGCTCAACCCAGAAACTCAAAAAACCTGCAGACCATCCAGAACTCTGCCGCCAGACGCATTCTGAACATCCTATGCCGCAACCACATCACCGGCCACCTAACAGCCCTTCACTGGCTACCTGTCAACAAAATAATCACCTTTAAGCTGGCCCTTCCCACAGATCAGCAAGACCACAGCTGGAGGAAGATCCTTCTACCTCGCTGTGAAGAACTGGAACTCCCTACATCTGCATCTCAGGCAATCCGCATCGCTGCCGCAGTTCAGGAAGGGACCTCAAGACCTGGCTCTTATACAAGGCAGCGCTCTCACGGTTGGCTGATGTCAGACCTCTCCCACGCGCCAATCTCAGGATCCTTGCCGTTTAAAATCCGCTATGCTGCGGACACGCAGCAGAGTTAGAGGTTAGCCTCAAGCAAGCGTTTATACCGACATTACTTTTTAAGATCCTTTTTAAAACTGTTAATAGTACTGTATTTGAGTGGAAATCTAAGCTCTTCATGACGGAGATAAAGGATCCTAGGTTAAGGCTTGAAATCTGTGCAGTATTGTATGTATTAACCTGTGCAATCAATGTTATTCTGTGAATCTGTGCAATAACATACTTGAATTAGGAAATTTGCTGAAAACAGGGACGTTTAGGAATCAGTCTCATTCAAGACTCAAAACGTGGCTGTATTAGCTCTTCCAATGCCAATTTTCTCTAAGTTTGCCACCGCAGAGACGCCCTCTTTAAAGTAAGCGTTCTATAGTATTTGGTTTATTTCAGACCACTCCCATGCGCCAATCTCGGGATCCTTGCGATTTGAAACCTGTTATGCCTCAGATGCGTGCCGCTGGCTCACCAAAGGCATGCCTGTCTGCTCTTGGAATGCACAGAGTGCCAGGACCCCTGGTTCTCCACCCACTTACTCCACTGCCAGAAAGGTATATTCATGGGAGAAACTGTTTGCCATCAATCCGGTAGGGAGGGATAATAAATGCATTTCCCTAGACATTATTAGCCTTACCGATGCCCAAACCACGTTGTGCCACAAATATACAAGGCTGTACTAAACTGGGAATCTAACCTTGTGCCTAACACCAGCGGCCAGGAGTTGTACCCCAAAAAGGAAAGCATCCACTGCACACTGATCAACGCAATATCCCTAATCAAAAATAAAATAGAATTCGCCAACTTCATTGTCATCACAATATAGATCTGGCATTCGTCACTGAAACCTGGGCAGATGCTACATCAGGACGCGACCTGGTCACAGCCAACCCCTCAGGATAATCCCTACATAGACTGGATCTGCGTAATAGGAGGGGAAGGGGTCTGGCGGTTGTACACCACAAGAACAGAACTGACTCCTTCCTACCAATCCACACACCAGACTGGGAAGACCTTTTATTGGAAATTGACATTTCTAAAAAAACAATAGTTTAATCAAATACTTATCTATCGCCCTCCCGGCCAAAGACCACTTTTGAGCAAACCATCTGCTCATTAATAGAACCCCACCTCCAACTGAGTGATATTACAACACTGCAAGATTTCAATTTTTATCTGGAAATAATATATAAGAGAGACAGGACTTTTAATAGCATGAGTCTAATGCAATTGGTCCGAGGACCTACGCGCAAAGCCAGCCATACTGTGGATGGAATTTTTTCTAGCCCAGCCCTCTGGTTTAATACCACACTACCCCTGACTTGGTCAGATCGCAAGACCGTTATGTTTAACCTACAACTCTCCATTCACCTTCCATTCAGAACAGACAAACTATAACCGTCACAGTTCAACGAGATCCGAACTGGCACCATTTCTAATTACACAAATTGGTTACGATCAGCAGCGTACCAACTGACTCCCCTAAAATCCTTCAACTGCCACGGGAGTAAACCATCAGCGCCATGGTTCTCAGGAAAACTCTGGCAGCAAAAACAGCCCTGGCGGAAATAAGAACGCATCTGGCTTGAAAAACATGATTCTAGTGAAATGTATACAAAGCATCTCAGTTTATGAAAACATGATTCAGAAAGAAAAATCTTATGACTTGTCGGGGAAAATGACATCAGCCAAAAACTCTGCCAGAACTCTTTTTTAAACAATCAACTCCCTAACCAATCTCAATAATACCAACCTAGCAATCGGAAATCAATCCTTCTCTGATGAATTGTCAGAATTCATGGCAGAAGTCTACAATGTGTTTGTGGCAAATGAAGATTCTAATCGTATCCCCACTGAAATCTGCTCAGCCCCAAAATAAGCAATACATCCACCAATTTCTCCCCTCTAACATCTGAACAGATCAGTAGACTACTTGACTTGGTAAAATCTGGTTGACCATCCCATCCATGTCCCCCAACAACACTACAGGTGACGTCAAAGACTGTAGTGCCCTAGCAGATGAAGATCTTCAATAAGATGTTGGAGATGGGATATTTTCCGAAAGCTTGGGAAAAGGCATCTATCCTGCCCTGTATTTATAAAAAAAAATACAAACTCAATCCCCACAAAGCCAGCCGTTGCCGGCCAATATCTAGATTTACGTCACACACCTTGCCAATCTTATCTGGTGTTTCAGCTTCTCCCTGGTTTCATGCCGATGACACACAAATCTTTGTTTCCTTTTCCAGGAATATAAATGAAACAGCAGATATATTTCACAACTACATGGAAAAAGTTGAAGTGGATGAAGGTAAACTGCCTTAAGTTAAACTCTGGTAAGACCGACGTCCTCCTCTTTGGCAACAACCCTAACTTCTGCTCTCCCACCTGGTGGCCACAGAAACTAGGGACAATGCCAACCCCGTAAAAAAAAAAGTCACAAAACTGGGCATTGTTTTTTACTACAAACTGGCGTTCGGGGCACAGGTGAATGCACTGACCTTACCTGCCTTCAACACCTTAAGAACGGTAAAGCAAAATCTTCCATTTATCCCCCATAAACTCCAAAAAACAGTAATTGGCACACTGGTCTCATCTAAAATAGACTACTACAACGCTCTGTACCTCAACATGCAACAAAGACTTAAGAAAGCTGCAGACCCTACAGAATGCAGTCGCTCGGGGTGCTTTTAGGGATTCCAAAATTCCAGTCAGCTTCCCAAGCACTACACAAACTTAAGTGGCTGCCCACCAAAAAACACATCACTGTTAAAGTCCTCTATATCTCTCATAAGGCCCTACATGGCTCAGGCCATGAATATTTCAGAAAAAAAACTCAAAAACTATACCCCTACTTGAGCATTGAAATCAGGCGTCACAAAATAACATCAACTGACACATTAGGGAGGCTGGAGTTTTATCGGTGGCACCGCTAAACTATGGAAAAGCCTCACTCTCCATCCAAAATCAGAGACCACCCTGAATAGATTCAAGCAAGACCTTGAAACGAGTCTTTTTATTGCCTAATTCTGGATATCGGTCCTCCTTACACTGTAACGGTAAGCACCTCTGACTCTTCAGCACCCAGAAGCCTCTGAGCATGCGTGCCCTTACAAACCTTAAGGTCCACAAGCGTTCGGTGGGTGGCACGTCTTTCATTATGCAGTGAGCTGGAAGGAGATACTTCAGACTGTAGGTTTCTCGAGATTGTGGAGGATGTTCAAGCCCTCCCGAACTCCTTCTCCTCATATTCTCCCTGTCTGGTTTGTATTGTTGGCCGATAATGCTCAAAATCTCTACCTTCAGGGCTAGACTATGTAAGGACTCCTTCCTGTTAGGAGAAAACTTTCCAGGTGTTTAAAGGATATGTAATGAATGTCTGCACAGGGGTCTCCAAAGTGTGTGGTATAAACCTTTCCATAAGTTGAGGTTGCCTTTTCACAGCGTACCTTGATTGTCATGCTTGGAAGTCTGATCCATGAGGAGAGTGATATTTTAATGGATGTGCATTATTTCAAGATTACACCGCTGAACAACATCAGTAAGTAAGGTTGGCTTGCTTACCATTGCAGTGTACTTTGGTATCACATATGTTCGAGGCATATGAGCTGCAGATTACACACTTTTGCATAGATCGCCATCTGGTGTTGGGCCCAGATGTTTGCAGTTTGTTTTTCCTCTTGGAAAGTCTTCGGAAGTCACGAGGTCGGTGACTCCTCCCTTGGTCCGTATTGCGCATGGGCTTCGGCTCCATCCTCAGATTGTTTTTTTCTGCCATCGGGCTCGGATGTAATACTTCGCGCTCCGGTTCTGAACATTTCCAGTTTGACGATCGAAGCGGAATCCTCGCTCATCGCGGTATTGTTCAGATCCTGATCTCCTCAATCACCTTCTCTTCGACACATCTTCGATTCCAGTCGTCGACGGCGGCCTTCGGGCCTATCCAAGCTCCGGTCCCGGCTGATGGAAAGAACTCCATTTAAGAAGTGCCCTCGATGTGGGTCCAAATTCCCCCACACCGATCTTCATGAGGTGTGCAACCTCTGCCTCTCCCCTGAACACGAGGCTCGAGACTGTCCCGGCCTGCAAGTCTTTCAGATAGAAAAAGACTATTCGAGATCGAAGGGCCAGACGAAACATGGCGCACTCCTCAACCTCCGTTCCAGTCGACATCTTCGGGGACGACGTCGAAGCTCCGGGACAGCAGCACACCGAAGAGGACCTCGTCAGTGCTTCCGAAGCCGACGACTCGGATGTGGAGGACATCACCCCGTCGCAGAGGGTCGTGAGTACTATACCCCCTCCCACACCCGCGCCGACACCCAAAATGGCTTCGGTCACACCTTCACCTCCGGGCCTAGGCAAGACCAAAGACACCGCTTCGAACACCCCACCTTCGGGCCCGGTGAAGAAGCCTAATAAGCCTTCCGGCGGCTCGGGCTCGAGCCAGCCTGCCAGCGGTGCCGATAAGCACACTTCGGCACCGAAAAAGAGACCAGACTCCACCTCGACACAGAGCTCCGCACCAAAGCCCTCGGTGTCGAAACCCAGCCTTTTGGTACCGACCAAACACCTTAAGGCCCTCGGCACCGACACTCCCGCGCCGAAGCCTACCTCAGCGCCGACCAAAAAAGCACGGCACGGACACGCCTAAAAAGTCATCGGCCCCGAAACCTTCGGCACCGACGGAACAAACATTGTCTCAGGAACTGTTTACACCGGATCCCTTGCAAAAGACACTTACCAAGGATCCAAAAACTGGACATTTGGCACTTTCTTCTAAAAAGAGACATTTGGACAAACCGGCTCCGCCTCAACCTCCAAAGAGGAAAGACTGTGCTACCTCCCCTTTCAGAGTGCCTTCCCCACCTCCTCCCCCTCTCCACCTCCGCCTTCTCCACCCCTGCCTCATCGTTCTCCGACCCCGTCTCCAGACCATGATGATCGGGGGGACCCATACTACGATCCAGGGGATGTGCCACAAGACCCCATCTCCCGGAAAAATACAAAAATAGGGCTAATGAATTAATTCAAGAGGGTGAGACCATAACTTAACACCTCTATACGCTGTGCCTTAGACGCAGCAGAGACAGCCTCCAGGGCCATTAACACTAGCATTCTCCTCCGTCGCCATGCTTGGCTCAGAGTTTCAGGTTTTAAACCCGAGGTACAGGCCTCCATATTAAATCATCCATTTGATCAAGAACATCTATTCGGCCCAAAGGTAGATGAGGCCCTCGAGAAGATGAAGAAGGACACAGATCTATCGAAATCTATGGGAGCCTTGCAGTCACACCCTCCTAGGCGCTACTTTCGCCGCTCTTCCTTTCGGGGCACGGCCAGAGGCTACTCCTCAGACAGTGCGTCCATGTCCTACAAATCTCCTGCTCAATCCACCGTCACAAGGGGTTATCAAAGAGGCGGATATAGAGGCAGCAATAATAAAGGCAGAGGCAAAACAAATACCGCCCGCTCTGCCACACTGCCTACCCAATGACTTCCCCCTGCTCCCTCCAGACCATCCCACTCCGGTCGGGGGCAGGCTACAAAATTTCCTTCACGTCTGGGAGACCATCACCTCAGAAAGGTGGGTGACCCAAATTATTCGTTATGGGTACTGCCTAGAATTGACATCTACCCCCCCCCAAACATTCCACCCAGGCAACGCCCAATGTCACAAGAACATTCCACGTTACTAAAACAGGAGGTAATCTCCCTCCTACAAAAACAGGCGATAGAACAAGTCCCCGCCAGTCAACAAAATTTAGGGGTCTACTCCCTATATTTTCTGATACCAAAAAGAGACGAGACTCTACGACCTATCTTAGATCTCCGGCCTCTAAACACATACATACATTCGGACCATTTTCACATGGTAACACTTCAGCAGGTACTTCCGCTCCTCTCCCAGAACGACTTTCTCACCACACTGGATTTGAAAGACACATACTTTCACATTCCGGTACACCATGCTCACAGAAAGTACCTCAGATTTGTAGTGGACGGGCAACACTACCAGTTCAAGGTTCTCCCATTCGGGGTCACAATAGCACCAAGGGTATTCACCAAGTGCCTAGCGGTAGTGGCGGCACACCTCAGAAGACGGCACATTCACGTCTTCCCATATTTGGACGACTGGCTAATAAAAGCCGCGTCCTACAAACAATGTGTACATCACACCGCCACTACAATCCAACTACTTCACCAGCTAGGTTTCACAGTGAACCACCAAAAGTCCCAGCTAATACTATCCCACACAAAGCTATATCTCGGTGCCACCATAGCCTACCCCAATCCTGCCAGGATTGCAAGCATTCAGGCTTTGTGTCAAAGATTCATACCTCAACACTCTCTCCCAGCAAGAGTGTTTATGCAACTGATAGGGATGATGGCCTCTTGCATTTTCATAGTGCCTCATGCAAGACTCCAGATGCGTCCACTCCAAGAGTGCTTAGCGCGCCAATGGAACCAGGCCCAGGGGCAACTGACAGATCTGGTGTTGGTAGACGGTCGCTCCCATCGCTCTCTGCAGTGGTGGAACACCACAAATCTTTCCAGAGGTCGACCGTTCCTGGACCCGGTTCCACAAATAATCCTAACAGACGCATCGCTCTCCGGCTGGGGAGCTCATCTACTACACCTCACAGTGCAGGGCACATGGACGCCGCAACAAAAGTTACTCCACATCAACCATCGAAAGTTACTGGCAATCTTTCTAGCCCTGAAATCCTTTCAGACACAGATTTCAGGCAAGGCAATCCTTATTCGCACAGACAACATAACGGCCATGTACGACATTCAAAAACAAGGCGGCACACACTCTCCACAGCTATCTCAACTAGCACAGAGCATATGGAGATGGGCAATTCCACACAAAATCTTTCTCCTAGCCCAACATGTCCCAGAAGTCCAAAACACCATGGCAGATCTGCTCAGCAGACAGACGCAGCAGATCCACGAGTGGGAACTTCACCCGCAGGTTCTTCACCCCTTCTTTCAGATGTGGGGGCAGCCACACATAGACCTCTTCGCCACCCACGAAAATAAAAAATGCCCAAGCTTCGCCGCCAGATACCCACACCCAGTGTCCAAAGGCAATGCGATATGGATGAACTGGTCAGGCAAATTTGCGTACGCCTTTCCACCTCTCCCACTAATTCCATTAGTGGTGCGAAAGCTACAACAGCACTCCCTCACACTAATTCTAGTAGCTCCAACATGTGCCAGACAACCGTGGTACACCACGCTGTTGGAACTCTCGGTAGTGCCACACCAAAAGTTACACCTCTCACCATGCCCCCTAACCCAGAACCATGGAGAGATCAGACACCCGGACCCAGCTCAGCTCAACCTTGCGATCTGGCTCCTGAGATCCTAGAATTCGGATCCCTTAACCTTCCCCCTGACTGTATGAACGTCATCAGAGAAGCTAGACGCCCTACTACTAGAGCCTGCTACGCTGCAAAGTGGAAAAGATTTGTTGTTTATTGCCATAACAACACAATCAACCCTCTAGACGTATCTATACAGCACATCATATGCTACTTACTCCATCTACAAAGGTGTAATCTAGCATATACATCCATTCGGCTACACCTCGCAGCAATTGCCGCTTACCTACAAAACAGACAGCACCTATCACTTTTCCATCATGGAAGGCCTCAAACGAATAATTCCCCCCAGAGTACCACCCTCACCTGTGTGAAACTTAAATATAGTTCTCACAAGGCTAATGGGACCGCCTTTCGAACCTTTGCATAAATGTGAACTGCAATTTCTCACATGGAAAACAGCTTTCCTTGCAGCCATCACTTCCCTTAGAAGGGTCAGTGAGATACAAGCACTTACTATACAAGAACCTTTTCTCCAAATGCACCCAAACAAGGTTGTCCTCCGTACCAACCCAAAATTCCTACCCAAAGTCATTTCCCCCTTTCATCTAAACCAATCGGTAGAATTACCGGTTTTTTTTTCTCGCAACCTCAAACTGTTGCAGAAAGGGCTCTACACACGCTAGATGTTAAAAGGGCCTTACTTTATTATATCCAGGGAGCACAACCTTTCAGAAAGACCAAACAACTGTTTGTCTCTTTCTCTCCACCACATGAAGGCAACCCCATCTCTAAATCAGGGATAGCTAGGTGGATTGTAAAATGCATACAGATTTGCTACCACAAGGCAAAACGCACGCTATCTGTTCCCCCTAAAGCCCACTCTACACGAAAGATAGGGGCTTCTATGGCTTTTCTAGGTAACATCCCATTAGATGATATCTGCAAAGCAGCTACATGGTCAACACCGCACACTTTCACTAAACATTACTGTGTAGATGTGCAAACCAAGCAACAAGCTAGTGTGGGCCAGGTTGTACTAAAAGCACTTTTTCAAACCACTGCAACAGATACCGGTGGTCGCCGCTATGGTTCGGAACTGCTATATAGTCTATGCAAAAGTGTGTAATCTGCAGCTCATATGCCTCGAACGGAATATGCTACTTACCAGTATGCATCTGTTCTTGGCATGTAGAGCTGCAGATCTACACACGCCCACCCGCCTCCCTGGCTACCTGTATCTGTTCCAGTCTATCTTATTTAGATGCAACACACATGGGTTTCTTCACTATTATCACTACGCTCCATCTTTCCCTACTGGCGAAAAACAATCTGAGGATGGAGCCGAAGCCCATGCGCAATACGGACCAAGGGAGGAGTCACCGGCCTCGTGACTTCCAAAGACTTTCCAACAGGAAAAACAAACTGCAAACATCCGGGCCCAACACCAGATGGCGATCTATGCAAAAGTGTGTAGATCTGCAGCTCTACATGCCAAGAACAGATGCATACTGGTAAGTAGCATATTCCTTTCTTCACATTTGAAATAACATTTCATAACAATGTGTTCACGGATTGTTGGTCTAGATTGGTTCATTTTGCATTATGGGGTGCTTCCTGCTGTTGGAGTATTGATGGTGTACTAATAAATCAACTTGACAAAAAAAATCACAAACCATATTCTTTTTTTCTTCTTTAATTTCAAAGGTAATCTCCAGATTCGATCCACAGAGGGAATTCTAGGACAGCTGCGATTCACAAGTTTTCAAGGTCAAAATTTACCTGGTGGGGAAAAATAAGACTCCCAGTGCCATTCTTCAAGAATCAACAGAGAACATCATCAATGATCCAGTCTTTCCGTTCAGATCTCGAGTCTCCCCTTCTAAGGAGCTTTGGGGATACTGTTGCCTGGTGATCTCAGTGACTCCTAAAGTGAACTGTCAGTAGCTTGGCCTGGGGTTTTGCCTCGTTGACTTGCACTTTAAATCAGAACACATTTCTCAGTCTGTGTTGATGGTGTTTTGTTCAAGATTGTTGCCTTCTTCCACCCATCAGTGATTCTATTTAAATGGTGTGGTCCATTTTGAATCAAGAACAGTGTTAGTGTTCTATTCTGGGGACAAGAATTTTCTACTTTGTCTGATGCACTGCAACTTGTTGATTCTCTCTAATCTCTAGTTTCAGGCTTTTTTCTCTGAACAGTCCCGGAGTCTGCGATGTCGTTTTTCTAGCCTGTAGGAGGAGATGTTTGGCATAGATTCTTTTTGTAATTTTTGCAGATACAAAGAGTTTTATTTTCAGTGTTCATCATCATTGTTTACTTTATGAGCCGTCAGAAGGTGATTGTATAAAATGTCTTCCAAGGTGGAGATTAGTTGCTGGTCCACTTGTATCAAGAGCCTGCCAATACATGCTTTACTTGTCTTTAAGAAATTTTCTAGCACTTACATATATTTGCAGCATTTGGTTTGTTATGTGGCCATTTCAGACAAGAGTGGTGGTGTTTGCCATGTTTTTGTTTATTTCATTGTACATTAAAATATTCATTGATTGAATTTCTAAATCTAATAAACATTTACGTGAAATTGCTTCACAGATGTCTACCTTCAACATAGCTGAGATATACCAGATTGGCAGCTATTCTGACAAAAGTACTATCAAACCAAACAAGCATTTGCAATGCAGTAGGTCTCACATTTACGCGAGTTTGAGCTGTTGGCATTGTAAATGACAATGTTTTTAATTCATGTTTTGGTTTTTAAACATAAAAAGGCATTGTTATTTATAATACTAATAGCTTAAACTCTTGCAAATGTGAGGCCTATTGCATTGCAAATGCTGGTTTAAAAGGGGGGTGGACGGGCCGCGCGCATCTTCAAGTTGCCCTGCTGGGCCGGAATAAATATTGAAACTGCCTTTTTTGCTCGCTCGGATCGTTTGTGTACTGTGCTATCTGTGAAAGGGAGAGAAGGGGGCTCGGTGGGCAAGAGGGGCTGTGGGCAAAGCGAAAAGTAAAAACAAGGGGCAGAGAGTCGGGCAGAGTGAGTCGCAACAAAGAAATTGTAAATTAAAATAAATGCTAATGACACAGACGAGAGAGGATATGAAAGCTGGTGCCATGCTTAAATTTTATGCGTGGTGCCTGTGCAGATAAAAGTTATGCGTATGGCGGCCAGTGAAGTAGGCGCCATGCATATTTTTAAAAAACAATAAAAGTGGGCGCCTGCTTAAATATTAACCGCGGTGCCCATGTTGATATAAAAGCAGGCGCTGTGCTGAAACGTTAAGTGCGGAGCCAGGTGGATGGGACGGGGATGAGGGTGTGTGAACCCCGTGTGCGCCATCGTTTAGTAGGTGTTTATTGATTTGGCTAGGCTACGCATTACAAAATAGGTGTGCGGCCACTATTCTGGAAAGTAAAGCTGCCTCGCATTTGAAAAAGAAGGTAACAAGGGTATTAGAACCGCAGTGCTTTAATGGCACGCCCTTCATTCTTGAAAAAAAAAGATAAGCAAAGATAAAGCGCTACTGCGCTGCTTAAAAAATAAATGGTTGCAGATTGCTGGAAGGCGTGTCCTTTTTGCAGGTGTGTGAAAAGCAGTTACCAAAATAAGTGCTTGGAGGCTGTAATTAAAGCCTACAGAGAAACAGCACATGGAGGTGTCCTCATGTGAGATTACAAATGAAGACAAGGCGGTACTAAGGAGGGACTCATTAGCGTATTCACAAATCAGATGGCAGCATTTACCAAGGACAACAACACAAGCCAATTAAAAATATGAGCGGAGCTGCAAGTCCATACCTGACTACAGCATGCTTGCAGAGCAGCGCATGCCCTCCCCAGGCTTGACCTAGAAATTGAGAATTTGTTGTAGGCCAAAAGATGTGGGAGAAGAGCTGCTGATCCGTGTCAGAAGACATGGAAAGAAAGGGAAGGGGTGGAGCTTTGCCACAGCTTCACTCAGTCACTTCCAGAATGGTACAGAGTCAGAGTGGAGTTGCATTGCGCACCTAGTAGCACACAGGAGCATTACTGAGAAAATGTTTGGATCCAGTCTTGTGCCTGGGGAGTATCTAAGGCGAGGAATCTCCGTTTAGAAGTATCTATCAAAAATCTTGGTTACTGATCAATACTAATGTGTCATACAACTTAAGCATAGAGTCCTATCTAGAAAAATAAAAACAGAGGAACCCGCCCATGTCTACGGTCTCTTCAAGAATACTTCAGAGGCTTGGACTAGGTTGTGCAGAACATAGTTAATCCCTGCATACAGCAGACCCCATAAAGATCACCCACCTCGTTCTCCATTGTCAGATCACTATAAGCCTCATTACAAGGTCCGTGGTGTGAAATGGTCACTCTGTTCCCTGTTACTAGTAATCAATCAATCAATCAGAGACATTTATAGAGCGCACTACCTACCCGTAGGGTCTCGAGGCGCTTGTACCAGAGAGTGGAGAGCAGTGGCTGAATTAAAATTTATTAAAAGTGGTCCTTTAGGGCCCCCTTACAAATGAAGTACTTGGAAGCAGTCCTTCTGAGTCTGATTCCACTAGCAATTCCTCATTTCCACCTAGGGTGAAAAACGTGTCATTCTAAAGGCGCATGAAGTAACTCTGGTTCCCAGCACTGCTGGAATTACCAGAGACCTCCTCTTGAGACCCTAAGTGGGAATTCCTCTTCTTCCAATCAACAACCTGATGCATTATGAGTATTGTAGTCTTGGTTTGCTTCCACTGGACTAACCACCCAAATAATTATTTGTGGTATAAAATCTTAAAACTGGTAACCTGGTATCCATTGGCATGTGCCAACACTACACATGTAAAACGGACTCCAAAAGACTTTGCAGGCTTGGAAGCTGGACCTATTCACCATCCTTTAAGGCACATTCAAACAAGCCGGTGCAAGATACTGACAAAAGCAAAAATCCAGGTAAAGAGATTGGCATGGACAAGAAAGAGCAGGTGTGATGTAAGTAAAGAAGGAAATCAGGGGTGCATAAGGGCAGGTCCAAGGAGTACGGGTAGCAGCTACACGCGTCGCTGCGTTTGGTGATTGTCGTCATTAATGGTTGCATACTTATCAGGGTTTTGCTTCCTTACTTTGATCGTTTGCTTGGGTGATGTTGCCAAGTAAAGTTGATAAATACTTACGGTCCTTAAATTGAAACTGGACGCGATAAAGTTTATTTGGAACGGGACAGGATCAAGGGTCGCAAACTTACAAGGTTATGCGCAACAGTGAATTCTTTAGCAGCCATTGTCACTCGCGGGAGTCTTTAGCATGATTCTGACTGCCCGGTTCATCTGACAATTTTTGTTTTCGAGCTCGCAAACGGATGTTTGCTTATGAAGTATTCTCCTCAGACCACATCGCAATGGCATCCCTAAATCGCCTTGAAAAAGTCTACGATTAGACTAAACACGTGTCAGCAAGATCGTGTGCTGGGAATTTATGAAAAAATTAATAAAAAGAAAATCTACAGATGACTTCTTTGGGCTACTTACATTCTCTGTATGCCGGATGTCTCATCCGATTGTCCTCATGAACTTTTGTTAAGAATTGCATTGGAATTTGGACTCTGTCCAGTACTTATCCAATACTGTATTTGGATTAATATACGTGATAATGGGTGTGCTGTAACAGCTTGGTCCTTTGGTACCAAGGGTATATATGTTATTTAGAATATATGGGGCTAAATACATACTATTGGCTTGCACGGTGCCTGATATCCCAGTATGGGGAGCATAAGGTACGATTGTAACAGGTCAGTGAGCAGGACATATTTTGCAAAGAAATGTGCAACATTTAGGTATCGCGTTACATTCCAATAAAATAGCTCAGGGGGTTTAGTGTCTGACAAACAGATCTGTGTGGAAGTTTAAACTGAGTCTCCGTCTGAACAGCTAGTTCACCTTCTACCATGATGTCTGTGTAAAATGCAGGTTAGATGTTCTTTTCTGGAAGACAGCATGGGAAGTTAACACAGATCTATGTTTGTAATTTGTGGCTAACACGTTTGCATGCCAGTAAAATGACTAGAGTTAATGTGTCCAGTGCAGAGAAGTGGGTCAAACATGCAGATCACATGTTTCTATCACAGTTAGCTGAAGTTGGTGATGTGTTTTCTGACAGATCTGAATGACCTGCAAGTGACAATTTGTAATCCCAGTAGGACAGCTAGAGTGCAGAGGATCAGCACAGGGATTGGGTGTCTGCTACCCTGATCCACCTGTAATATTCAAGTCACAAGTTCCAATTCAGTAAAAGATTCTGATGGTTTACTAAGCTGAGATCTGTGTGTACACCGAAGGGCAAATGTTTGAATACGTGCAGACCAGTTTAGCCTTTCATCATTTTCAAGGTCGATAAAATAGGTGCATGTAGATGTAATTACGATAACATTGCTTCTAAAACTGGCATTGGCTACCAGGGACCGGGCCCAAGTCATATTATTCACCCCGGATTGGCCAAGAAGATGTGGTACACAGACCTCCTTTACCTCTCATAGCCCCCTCCGCTCCATCTGCCTCTCAGGGCAGACCTCCTCTTGTAGTCGCAGGGGCAGGTTCTACACCCCCACCTCCAGAGCCTGCACCTTCATGCCTGGAGATTGAACAGGCAACCTGAGCTTTTTCTCTCTCCCACCGAATGTGCTGGATGTTATTTTATTGGCCAGAAGACACTCCAAATCTGTCTCTTCCGGTAGGTGGGCTAGGTTTGTAAAATGGTGTGGAGAGATTGATTGATCCCGTACGAGCCCATTTGTCTAATATATTCTCAGTTTCTCTCTTTCCCTAGCACGGCAAGGTTGTGCAGTAGCAACGGTCAAAGGCTACTTGTCGGCCTTTCTCTGCTTACTATACCAACCCTCTTTATTTAAATCTTCCATAATCATGAGGTTCATTATGGGCCTCACTAATGGGTTTCCTCCCACTTTTTAATGCCTCATTGGGGTTTGAATTTAGTTCTTACTTTCCTGATGGGGTCTCTTTTTGATCCCCGATATGGTTGTTCCTTGAGATTCCTGGAGTTTAAGACAATATTTCTGGTTGCAATTACTTCCGCCAGGAGGGTTAGTGGGCCGCAGGCCCTTAGCTCTAAGCCCCCGTTTACCTAATTCTGAAAAAAACATGTTAGTTAGATTCCTCACCTTAGGATATCCCCAGGCATCCGGCTGGATCCGGAAAGATATTTCGTCAGCAATACCATTGCGCGTCGCTAGGCGTCGTCTGCGGCTCCGCGTCCGTCGTCTGTGGCGTGATCGCTGGGATGACGTCGGAGTACTTAGACGGCGCCCTCGCGTGCTGACGTCAGTTCTTCTTTTTTCCGTGCCAGTAAGCGCCGATCCGGGAAGAGCATACCCTATTAGTCACTTTTTGACTAAACTTTTTTGAACTCTTTTGGTTCCATTTCCAGTCGACCTCGACTCTGGTGCCGGTAGGGATGCCTGGCTTCAAACCTTGTGACGCCTGTCACCGACTGATGTCGGTCACGGATCACCACCGCCGGTGCCTCTATTGCCTTGGGACCGACCACGATGCCGAGTCGTGCCTCGACTGCCGGGCCTTGACCTCGAAGGCTAGGCGGGAGCGGTCCCGCAAGCTGCTTGAGATCCGGCAGTCGGCTCCGCGCCGCTCAAGGTCCCGGTCGAGGGACCGGTCGCAGAGCCGCAGTCATCACCGCTCGTCGGGGTCGAAGTCTTTGCATTCCGGTAAGTCGAAGCACAGCAAGAAGTCGAAGAGGTGTGATTGCTCTTCTGGCTCCCCTCGCCGGTCGCGTGACTCAGCTGAGGGTTCGGGTGGCACCACCCGCGCGGCTTCGTCGGAGCCGCAGGAGTCCCGTCCGACCCCATACCCTCCGGTCCCTGGGTCTGACGCGACTCCGGAGATCAGAGACTTCCTCGTGGCTATGAGGAGCCTGGCTCTGCCGTCGACGCCTGCCGGCGCGCCTTCGGCCCCGGCGCCGTCGTCGTCGACTCCAGTCCCGACGCCGCAGGCCCCCGCGGGGATCCAGGCCTGGATCCCGGTCAGCGCGGTCGACCTTATGACCCCTCCGCCGGCGCCGACACCTCCAGCGCCACCTTCAGACAACACCGTTCCCTGGTTTAGTGCCGGCCCGGCGTCGGAGCGGCGCCGTATCCGACGCTGATGGGTGACAGGTTCATCTTCCGCCCGGCTCCGATCCTTCCACCTGTATACCAGGAATAGGATGATGGAGACGACTGGGAGGGGTCTGAGGACCCTCTGGCACTGCAGTGCCAGTTATCTCAGGAATTGGCAGACGAACTAGGGGATGCCAGTGGTTTTGATACCTCCCCTGACACTGGCTTCATCTCTCCTCCGTCCGTGGCTTCGGAGGAAGGTGCTACGTTTTCTGCGATGCTGCGCAAGGCAGCCGAAGCCCTCGGGCTGGAGCTGCCTGCTGTGGTCGTGAGGACTAATCTTCTCACTGAAGTGCTTCAACCGCCAGCAAGCTCCTCGGAGCCTCTGCTGCAGTTCAATGAAGCACTGACTGACATTCTGAAGGGTACCTGGTCCAAGCCCTCCACAGTTCCTCCTGTGGACCGGAATGTGGCCCGGCGCCACCGCCCTGCACCGGGTGACCCCAGTCTTCTGTCGGTGCACCCCATGCCCGAGAGCCTGGTTATCCAGGCCTCTACCTCCCAAACCTCCTTCCTGTCCGCTCCTCCGGTTCGAGAATCCAAAAGGTTGGAACAGTTTGGGAAGAAACTGTTCTCCTCCCTTAGTTTAGGGTTGCGGTCTATCAACACAGCGTGTCTTTTGGACCGTTACTCCCACTCCCTGTGGGATACGGTGGAGGACGTGCGGCCCCAGTGTCTGGAGGAGGCCCTTACACGGCTCGCCCAGGCTCTTGCCGAAGGGCGTGATGCGGCGCGGCATGCAATTCTATGTGGACTGGACACAACGGACTCGCTAGGCAGGGCAATGGCGACCACGGTGGCGATTTGTCGCCAAGCCTGGCTGAGGTCCACGAGTTTCTCCAGGGATGTCCAGAGCACCCTCATGGACATGCCCTTCGATGGCTGTCGCCTTTTTGGTGATAAAGCGGTCAGTGCGCTGGAGTGCTTTAAGGACTCCAGGGCTACGGCTAAGTCCTTGGGCCTCGCGGCCCCGCGCCCGCATACTTCCGCTTTTCGTGCCTTTCGTGGCCAAGGAAGGGGCGACCCTCACGTCCGGCTAGCCACAGGCCGCAGAACCAGCCTCAACGCGGTCACGTACGTGGATTCTGCCGAGGTGGAGCAGGGGGACAATGAGCCGGTCCATCCACATCTACCCCGGCAGCATCGGCCTCAAAGCCCTCCTAGTCTGTGCTTTCAGGCCCATTCCACGACAGTGGGAGGCAGAGTTCGCCATCACCTGCTCCACTGGCGTACCATCACATCGGACAGGTGGGTGCTGCAAATCGTCAGAAGGGGCTACTCCCTCCCCTTCGAGGCGACCCAGCCATGCCACCGCAGTACCACCGCATGTCGGGGGATCACTTGCAACTTCTGCAGGAGGAAGTTACGGCCTTCTTGGCCAAGGGGATCATCGAGCATGTTCCTGGCCCAGAAGTAGGTCGGGGTTGTTACTCCCACTACTTTCTGGTTCCCAAGAAGGGCAAAGGGGGCCTGTGCCCTATCTTGGACAGGAAGGAGAAGTTCAAGATGCTGACCCTGGCTGCCCTAGACCCTGGAGACTGGATGGTAGCGTTGGACTTGCAGGACGCTTATTTCCACATCCCCGTCCTGCCGGTTCACCGGCGTTACCTGCGGTTCACGGTAGGCCACAAGCACTTTCAGTTTACCGTGCTCCCCTTCAGCCTCACCAGTGCCCCTAGGGTGTTCACAGCTCACATGTGCAGATTAGGGGTTCCAGTCTTCCCCTATCTCGACGACTGGTTGTTAAAGGCGGGCTCACCCCAGGCAGTCGTCTCCCACCTCCAGACTACGATCGACCTCTTGCATTTGCTGGGGTTCTCCATCAATGTGCCGAAGTCGCATCTGAGTCCCTCCCAGAAGCTCCTCTTCATCGGAGCGGTTCTGGACTAGGCGCAGTTCCTGTCCTCTGGAACAGTGAGTCCGGGATATTCAGGCTCTCCTTCCAATCTTTCGGCCTCTATCCCGGGTTTCTGTTAGGTTGGTGCTGCGGCTTCTGGGTCTGATGGCCTCCTGCATCCTGTTGGTGCATCACGCCAGATGGCGGATGCGGGCTCTGCAGTGGGACCTGAAGTTTCAGTGGGCCCAGCATCGGGGCAACCTGTCCGACCATGTCTTGATCTCGGAGGGCACTGCAAGACAGTTGCAGTGGTGGCTCACGGACCGCGATTGGGTCAGTGGCAGATCCCTATCCGTACCCCAACCGGAGCATGTAGTAGTGACGGATGCGCCCCTCCTGGGATGGGGGGGCCACATGGGAGAGGCGAAGATCAAAGGCCTCTGGTCTCCAGCGGAGTCCCAACTCCATATCAACCTTCTGTAGCTGCGGGCGATCTGACTTGCACTAAAGGCATTCCTTCCCTCTATCTGGAGAAGTGTAGTGCAGGTGTTCACGGACAACACCACCGCTATGTGGTATTGCAACAAACAAGGCGGAGTGGGGTCGTGGACCCTTTGTCAGGAGGCTCTGCGCCTCTGGACATGGCTGGAACATCAGGGCATCACCCTGGTGGCTCAACATCTGGCGGGCTCTCTGAACGCCAGAGCAGACAAACTCAGCCGCCGGTAACTCGGACATGGCGCAAGGCTTCTTTCGGCAGTGGGGAGAGCCTTGGTTAGATCTATTCGCCACCAAAGAGAACGCGCAATGTCAGCAGTTCTGCGCGTTGGAATTTCCAAGGCGCACTCGCTCAAAGACGCTTTTTGTCGCGAGTGGAGTTGTGGTCTGTTGTACGCCTTTCCTCCTATACCATTTCTGCCCAGAGTGCTGAAGAAGATCAGGCGCGACCGGGCCCAAGTCATCCTTGTAGCTCCGGATTGGGCACGAATATACTGGTATCCCGAGCTACTCAGTCTATCGATCGATCCCCCGATCCGACTGCCTCTTCAGGAGGACCTTCTGTCACAGCAGCAGGGGACGGGCCTCCACCCGAACCTGTCCAGCCTCCACCTCCATGCGTGGAGGTTGAGCGGCGGCAGTTGATGCGATTTGACTTGCCTCCTGAAGTCTGTAATGTTATTCTGGTAGCCAGGCGTCCCTCCACAAAATCGGTATACGCCTGCAGGTGGAACAAATTTGTGGCATGGTGCACAGCAAAGGCTGTGGATCCCCTCTCCGCCCCTCTTTCTGAGGTTCTCCTCTTTCTTCTTTCCCTGGCCCAGCAGGGCTATGCTCTGGGCACCCTCAAGGGATACCTTTCGGCTATTTCTGCTTTCTTACGGCTTCCTGATCCGCCTTCTCTTTTTAAATCCCCTGTTGTTTCTCGATTCTTTAAGGGCTTTCCCCACATGTTCCCTCCTGTCCCTTTCGTAATGCCTCAGTGGGATTTGAATCTAGTATTGACCTATCTGATATGTGCTCCCTTTGAGCCACTTCATAATGGCATAATGACGCTTAAGACTGCTTTCCTGGTTGCCATCACCTCTGCTAGAAGGGTGAGTGAGCGCCAGGCTCTCTCTTCTAAGCCTCCTTTCCTTTCTGTCCATCCGGACCAAGTTGTTCTCAGGACCTGTCCTTCCTTTCTCCCTAAGGTGGTAACTGCCTTTCACATCAGCCAGTCTGTTACACTGCCCACCTTCTTTCCGCCTCCGCATCCCTCGAAAGAGGAAGAGAGGCTCCACCGTCTGGACCCAAAACGGGCGCTGTCCTTCTATCTGGACCGCACCAAACAGTTCCGGGTGGACGACTAACTCTTTGTTGGCTACGTGGGCGCTAAGAAGGGGCAGGCGGTGCACAAGCGAATCATCTCTCGGTGGGTCGTTTTGTGTATCAAGGCCTGTTATTCCTTAGCTAAAAAGGAACCTCCTGTAGGGCTGAGGGTCCATTCCACTCGGGCCAAAGCGGCGACCACTGCCCTGGGCCGGGGAGTCCCTTTGCAGGACATTTGTCAGGCAGCAACGTGGGCCTTGCTGCACACGTTTGCCAAACACTATTGCCTGGACAGCCAAGTCCGGAGAGACGGCTTCTTTGGCCGTTCTGTTCTCCAGGACTTTCTGGTGTGATCTTGGTTCGCAGACCCACCATCGGGGTTGGTATTGCTGGGGTATCTATTCTAAGGTGAGGAATCTAACTAACGTGTTTCTCTCAGATGAGCAAGTTACTTACCTTCGGAAACAATATATCTGTAAGAAACATTAGTTAGTTACATTCCTCACTGCCCCACCCATCCTCCCCGTTCTGCGAACCGATATCTAGGGTTGAGGTTATCCCTTTCAGGGCCCTAAAATTTTTGGTACCAGTGTCGGTCTCTTGCATGGCTCTGCGTTCCTGGCGCTGAAAGCTATGTACAAGAACTGATGTCAGCCCGCGAGGGCGGTGTCTAAGTACTCCGACGACGTCATCCCGGCGATCACGACGCTGACGGACGCGGAGCGGCAGACGACGCCTAGTGACACGCAACGGTATTGCTGACGAAAAATCTTTCCGGATCCAGCCTGACACCTGGGGATATTCTAAGGTGAGGAATCTAACTAATGTTTCTTACAGATATATTGTTACCGACGGTAAGTAACTTGTTCTTTTGTGTGGATAAGATGGCTCTTTAGGACCAGAGCTGCTTTCCTGGTCACTCCCTACCACCGAGGGAAATCTATCACTTTACCCACATTCTAACCTCCCCTTAACCCTTCAGCGGAGAAACTTCACCGCCTGGAACCTAAGAGGGCGGTCAGCTTCTAACTTGACAGGACTAAGTACTTCAGGTTGGACGACCACCTCTTAACTGAATATGTGGGCAAGATGAAGGCCAAGGCTGTCCACAAGAGAATGCCCAGGTGAATCATCTTCTGTATCAAGATCTGCTGCGCCTAGACCAAGAAAGAGCCTCCTGAAGGTTTTCAAGCTCATTCTACCAGATCGAAGTCTTCTCTTTCGGCTTTAGCTTGAGGTGTCCTTGTTGTAGACATCTGCAAGGCTGCAACTTGGGCTTCCCGCCACACTTTTGCAAAGCATTATTGCTTAGTTTCGGAGGTGAGAAGGTACGGCCACTTACCACGTTCTGTGCTGCAAGATTTTTTTGGTATAAGTAGTCGGGCACCCTCCTTTGGGAGCGGGACTGCTTGGGGATTCAATTCAAAAGGTGAGAAATCCACATGCAGATGTATTTATCATTAGAACGAGTAACTTACCTTCGGTAACGCTTTTTCTGGTGAATAGAGTATCTGCCTTTGGATTCCTCACTGACCCACCGCCTCCCCGTTGCCTGCCTGTTTATACTGATAAATAATTGACATGTGATTCATGAATTTTATTATGATATATTTGAAATGATGTAGTGTTAGTTACTAGGAATTGTCTGTTTTAGAATTTCCAGTTTTTTTCTTGATTTCTGTATACTGTGTATACTTGTGAAAATGTTGTCTGTTCACCCGTTCGCCTCGAAGGCACGGTAAAAATGAGTGGAACTGACGTCAGCACGCCGACGAGGTCTTCTTATCGCTTCGATGACGTCACACGGATTTGAGTGCAGAGCCGTTCCATTGTGATGTCCTCGTCAACATGGGACAGCTATGGAGAAAAGTTTCCGTGGAATTCTGCGCATGGGGTAATTCTAAAGGTGAGGAATCCACAGGCAGATACTGTATAAACCAGAAAAGGTGTTACAGAAGGTAAATCATTTGTTCATCTCCTGCATTTGCTGGGTTCACTATCACTATCAGTGCCAAAGTCCCACCTTACCACCTCGTCAGATGCTTTCTTTCATCTGAGCTATTCTGGACACACTTCAGTTTCGTGACTATCGTCGGGTGTAGCGAGTCCAGGATATTCAGGCTATGATTCCTAAATTTCAGCATCTATCCTGGATTTCGGTGAGAGACTCTGAGGCTGGTGAGCCTTATGGATCCTGTTAGTTTAAGCATGACAAATGGCAAATGCGGGGTCTGCAGTGGGACCTGAAGTCCCAGTTGGGGCAGCGTCAGAAAAATCTCTCCAACCTGGTCCAGATATCGGAGTGGACTGCATAAGATCTGCAGTGGTGGCTGACGAACTGCGATAGGCCTTGCTGCAGACCTCTCCCGGAGCTGACAGTAGTGACCAATGCATCACTTCTGGGTAAGGATGGCCACCTGGAAGAAGTGCAGATGAGATGACTCTGGTCTCCAGCGGAATCCCAGCTCTACATTAACCTCCTGGAGCTGAGGGAGATTCCCTTGCCATTGAAACATTTCCCTCCATCCATCAAAGAAAGGTTGGTTCAGGTGTTCACGGACAACACAACTGCCATTTGGTACTACAGCAAACATGGCAGGTGCGGTTGTGGACCGTTTGCAAGGAGGCCCTGTGCCTCTTGACTTGTCTGGAGCAGCAGGGCATCTTTCTGGTCGTGCAGCACCTGGAGGGCTCACTAATGCCTTGCAGATCACGAATGGTGGCTACATCAGGAGTTGGCGCAAGATATCTACAGCGTATGCGGAGAACCTTGGCTCGATCTGTTCCCCGACACCAAGAACGTGCAATGTCAGCAGCTCTGCACTTTGGAGTTTCCAAAGCGGCTCTCGCTCGCAGATGCATTTTGTCTCGAGTGGTATTCAGGATACCTGTATGCCTTTATGCCGATACCACTCCAGCCCAGTAAAGGCGTTACTAAAGGCAAGTAACTTGTTCAAAAATACCTTAAGATTCCTTTATAACCTTCCTAATCACACTCCTACATCTTTCTACTGTTATTGGAGTGCGTCATTATCGGACAAAAATAGAGAAACTTACAAAATGCTAATTCACATGGGCACATCTTCGCACAGATTACTCACCTTTTGATGCATCCTTTCAGGCTTCAGACTAGCCTGAAAAACCTTTCCTTAGCAGTATCATTAGGGCCACCAGGAGGCACCATGCGGCTTCAACCATGACTTCAACATAGATTTGACATAGAGGTATATTAGGGGCCATTCAACCTGGTGGTGGCAGTTCCTGATTTTCTGTGCCTCAACAACTTGGTTCAAAGCGCTCTTGGTGTTGCGCCAGCTGTATTTGTCAGTACTTTGACTATGACTAGATCAAACGTCGGTAAAAAAAATTTCAGGTTTTAAATCTTGCAGCGGATACTCCAGGGAGATTTTTATTCTCTTTCAATACTGAGGGTCCATGAGGGGCAACTAGCCCAACAGGTATCTCCAGTATGCGCCTGGGAGCTGCGTTGCAGACAGGTGTTCAGAGGCCACGCCCCTTTTTACACATCTCTGCAGCACAGCTCTGTGGCGCTTACTGGAGGTACCTAGTGGGCTAGTTTGACCCTAGGCACCCTTAGGATTCAAGGGGACTTAATCTCTCAACTTAGAACTGCCACAGGGCGCGTTTACACAGTGGTGAAGGGAGGGGACGGGGCCTGAGGTGACGTGTGCAAACACGCCCTGTGACGCGTTTTAAGTTGGGGAAATAATTCCCCTTCAATCCTAAGGGACCCTGGGGGCCAGCTAGCCCACCAGGTGCTTCCAGTAAGCACCACTGCGCTGTGTTTCAGAGAGGTGGCCCAGGCCGTGCCCCTTTTTACACCTCTCTGCAACGCAGCTCTGTGGCGCTAACTGGAGATACCTGGTGGGCTGGTTGGACCCAAGGGACACTCAAGATTCAAGGGGACTTTATCCCCAAAATTAAAACGGCCACAGGGCGTGTTTGCACACGTCTGCTTAGACCCCCCCTTTCACCAGTGTGCAAACGCGCCCTGTGCGCGTTTTAAGAGTTAGTTTTAATCCCCCAGCCCTATTATGTACTAGGGGCTTACAGAGGAGGTCATTCTAATCACAATGGTACCCCAACACATAGTGTTCCCAAGTGTATGTAGGTGTTTACACTGTATTCTAAGTGTCTTTTAGCATAGCACTGGCTCTAGGACTCACTCCTCTAGCGACCCATTCAGCAGCATGTACTAATCTATTCACTGCGCCAAAACCCAACCACTTATAAATTCACCCAGGCACTCTCCTTGCAGTACTCTAATCATTCAGTCAGTACCCAAGTACTTATGCAGTGAGCCAGGCCTTAGCACATTGACTGCTTCAAACCCCTATCCTCTATGCATGCAGTTGTGAGAAGTTGGCCTGATATATGATGTCACTAATTCTAGTGTACACCTTGTATCAGTCCAAACAACCCTTATGGTGATTGGTTGTAAAGTCAACCTTATAGACCAGCTATCCTAGTGGTAGCATGGACAAGAGCAGTCTTAGGCTAAACTCTGAATGGCATGTGAAGCCAGCTGTTATACCATATATAATCCCTTGAATACCAAATGAAAGGACACCAAACAGATATATATAAAAATAGAATGTATTTATACTAGTCAAACCCTCAGCACTCTTTATGAGATTAGAGGTAAGTACAACACAGTCTTATTTAAGCATACATTAAGTCACACAGGTAAGTAATACAGTTAGGCTCTAGGGGCCACGCAAATCATATACTAAGTAAGTGGTATAAGGACCACTGTCACGAACACAGGATAGGCCTCGGCCTAGGGAATCGCTGGGGCTACACTAAACTACCAAAGGTTGGGAAGTGGGAGGCCCACGGGATTCAGGTGCAGAGTGGAAACACTCACGCGTAATGCGTAAAAGTCGATAGAATTACTAGCAGTTAGAAATTAGGGGCCCGATTCACAGAATTAATTTAAGACTAAATCCTAAACTTACTACTTTGTGGTATTCACAGAATGCACTTACTACTTTTGGTATTCACAGAATGCACTTACTACTTATGGTATTCACAGAATGGATTTACAACCACTAACTTTACGTCCGCACTCGGGCCGGAAATTCCGGCCCGGAGGCGGGGCTTCCGGGCCGGAGGCGGAGCTTCCGGCCCGGAGGTGGAGATTTCGGCCATGGCTAAATCTCCGCCACCGGCCGGAATCCCTACCTCCGGGCCGGAAGCCCCGCCTCCGGGCCAGAAGCCCCGCCTCCGGCCCGGAAGCCCCGCCTCCGGCCCGGGATTTCGAGTGCGGACGTAAAGTTAGTAGTCGTAAATCCATTCTGTGAATACCATAAGTAATAAGTGCGTTCTGTGAATACCAAAAGTAGTAAGTGCATTCTGTGAATACCACAAAGTAAGTTTAGGATTTAGTTTTAAGTTAATTCTGTGAATCGGGCCCTAACAGTTTTAGGACACTTCTGGTATAGCTAGAAAGTCAAGACTCGGAAACTAGACCCTAGGATAGTCAATACCCTTGTGAGCACCGAAGTACCCAAGTTACCTAGCCCACGGGCTGCGGGTGCATAGGTGTGAACTTGCGTCGGGTTTCGTCGTGGACTTCTATGGATGCCTGAAGGAAAGTTGCTGACAGGCAGTCAGTGAAGAGTGTCCGGTGGATCCCAAGGTGGGGATCAAGAAGGAAGGAACCTGCAAGCAGAAGGGACAGAGTCTAGGTCACCAGCCAGGAGCCGGGAAGGAACCAGGAAGGAACCAGGCGATGTTGTGAAGATGCAGGTGAAGAGGTGGAGCTTGTCGCAGCAGCCATGGGTACCAGGAGACGTCGAGGACGACCAGGACCAGGAGGCGAGCTGTCCCACGAAGGCTCTTGCTGTCGGCGGCGTCTAAGTCGAGTCAGGACCCAACAAGCCTTGGCAAGCGGAACCCACGCAGGATGGAGGACTTGCTTCTGGTGCAGACCAGGAAGGTCTGGGGTGCTTCTCTTTCACAGAGGAGCGGGTGCCAGTCTGGAGGAGCCGGACCAGCAAGATGAAAGTAAAGGTTCGTCGTCGCAGAGGCTACTAGCCAACGGGCCAGCAACCGGACAACACGTCGAGCAACACAGGTGCAGAAGGGCCCCACGCAGAACACGTGAAGTGTGGGGAGCTTGTCTTCTTTGCAGATGGTGCTCGGGAGTGGGGCTTCTCAATTCCCCAAGCACAGCCTCGAGGGAGCCTCGGAAGTCGCGCTAGTCAGTTACTAGCCACTTTTCCCAAGTCGCCGGGACCACGTCCCTCGTCGCCTCCACGGGTCGCAGCTTCGCTGGAGATGTGGATCTGGGTCAGAGGTGTCTGGAAGTCTCGGCGCTGGTCAGTCTCTGCAGTCGTCCCTTGTAGGATTCAGTCGCAAAGCAAGCAGCGGTCGCTGGATGGTGCCTGGTTGCCCAGGGTGGTCACTCCTTGGCCACAAGGGAGATTTCTTCAGTCTTCTTCCTGAGGTCGAATGTCCAGAGTTTCTGTTCAAGTTGCAGATTCAGGTTAATCTAATTTAGCAGGGCTCAGCTAGCTACTAATATACAGGGCTAGTGTGCTGGGCTACCTGCAAGGTCCCTCCTATGGGTGGGACCCGGAAGGGGAGTGGCTACACCCCCTTTCCTTTGTCCAGTTTCGCGCCAGAGCTGGGGCTGGAGTGCCCCAGCACCGGTTTGAACTGGACTATGCATGGGACACCTTGTGTGCCCCAGGCAGTGTCTAGTTTCATTCAACCCTCCCTGCCCCAATACACTAAATCCTGTCTAGGGTGGTGCTCGCACCTCCCAAGGCAGGAAACCTATTGTCCAAGCCTCCCTCGCTGGAAGGAATCCCAGCAGCAGGAGGTCAGACTTGTGTCTGTGGCAGCAGCATCCATTTTGTGATGCTGGGGCTCTGGTTAACTTTAACCGGGTAAGTAGGTTTCAACATGTCTTCTCCCTCTAGAAGGGAGGAATAATATCCTCATTGCCAGAAATGGTATGGGGGTATTATTCCAAAGTGTTAGACACCTTACACGACATGTTTCGATAAAGCCAAACCATAGTTACCATAACCGTTTAAGATTATAAGGTACTTTAAGAGTATATGGTAGGCTATATCATAGAACAGCTATAAGGACATGGTTCCGAAAGCTGCAGACAGGCTCAGCTCATGCTAGAGCACCATCTCACATGTTACCAAGCACTCTGCCTCCAGGATTGTTAAGGCCTGCCATACGAGTGGCTGATAGGTGCACATGTGTCTATATATAAGGTAGGTATAGGAATACTACACCTAAGCAAGGGGTGATTACACGACCTTGCCCCAGCTGAGTGATCAGCCAGTTGTGTCATACTGGAAGGCCAGGGCAGGGGTGGCATAATACATGCTGCAACCCCTGGTAGGCCTAGGGTACACCTATGCCCTGGGTACCTAAGGTACACTGTACAGGGGCCAATAAGGTGATCCTATCCAATTGTACCTAGGGTACAGGGAGTCCATTTTAAAGAGAGAGGAGACAGCCTGAGACCATGAATGGCAGGATCTCAGGCCAACTAAGTCGAAAAACCAGCTAGACACTAGGCAAAAAGTTGGGGGTAACCATAGTCAGATATCCTTCCTACAGCAGTCCCCTAACTAACCAATGCACTTATACATTCACCATACACTACTAATGCATTCTTTCAGTCAATTAAGCTACACACATACATTCAAACAAACTTTCACACATTACCATACAAATATAGTTTTCTTTAACCAGAGAAGTTAAAGAATTTGTATTTTTATGAACTATTTTGTTATTTTTTTGTTGTTTTAAAAAAAAAAAAGAAAAAGCAGGAAACTTTAGGAATTAACAGCCATTCCCAACAAAAAAAAAGCAAACAAAAGTTTAATAACAATGATTTTGTTGCGCCGCACACACTGCTTGAACAGACTGCTCTCCATAGAATATTAGTTTGTTGCACTTTACGCAGTGCTGCTTCAGTTGAGCAAATTCAGGACGTATGTCCGGTGGTGATGTAGAACTGCCAGAGGTACCAGGCACTGCAGGTGGAGGGTTCTGTTGTGCTCTCCTGCACTCCTCCCGAGCCAGATTCACTGGATGCAGAGTCCTCAGGTGCTTATACATCGAGGCAGTACCGCAAGAGTATTTTTTCTCAGCACTACCTCGGGACAAAACACGCTCACAGATCTTGCAGGTTACTTTGGTGGCGTTCACTTTCTTCTGCCCCTCCGGAAAGGTGAAAAACGTCCACACCACCGATACTGGCCTTTGTGGGCGTGGAGCTTCCGGTAAAATTCTTCTTCTGAAGAATGTTCCAACTGGTCCTGTGGCTGTTGTCCTGAAGCCATGATGTTGGTTTTATTCTCAAAAACACCAACAAAAAAAAGTAATGGGAATAGGTTCTTCCAAGCTCAGAGATCACTCTCCAAAGACGCTCAAAGAAGAACGATTGAATGGGTGGGGTCCTTCAATAGTTAGAATGGGAAATATTATGAATCAATCAAATCTTTTTTTCTTCAGGTCACATGGGGTCCGCGCACGCTGCGCACAGGCGGCACGCACCCAACGCAACTTCGCGAAATTGCATTTAAAAGTAATAGAAGTTTATTACAAGTAAAAAAATATTATTTTTATGAATAGCTTAATGTCTTGCCCTAATATGTATCTTAAAGACCTATATATATCATTTTAGACATTAAATAAATTCGCGGGAGTCGCGCACCCACCACGTCGAAAAAGTATATGACGTCATGCTGAAGCGCGCGAGCGTCGCATACAGTAATGTGCATGTGTCGCGAATGCGCGGAAGCTGGAGTCGCGTACCGGTCGCATAGCGATCGCGCACATCTCAGAAAATACGCACCTGTTGCACACCCTACGCGGATCCTTCACAACATTTCTAAAATGACGGCTAGGTTCCGCGTAGTGATCGAGAAAGGCACACTTTGGGTGCGCGACTCCAAAGAAAAATTTGAAGAAGAAAAAAACAAAGAAAATAATATAAATATATTAAAATAAAAATATTAAACAAAAAAAACAATATTTCAGTTTCAACATTTTAAAAAACATTTTTATTTCCATTTATATTAAAAAGTAGAATATAATTTTAAAATAAAATATGTAAAAATAAACAGTTAAACTGTAGAAAATCAGTATAAAAAAATACATATAACTATTATTACATTTAAAAATTATCATTTAAAAAACCTTTGAAATTCACTGAAAAAAACATAGGTTTCAGAGATGTTATAGTTAGGAATTAGCATTTAAAAAAACCTTAGAAATTCACTGAAAAAACCATAGGTTTCAGGGCTGTTATAGTTAGCTGGACATTTCACTTGTACAAAACGATTGCAATTCCTCCGTTATAGTTAGTTCTGCTAACTATAACTCGCACGCCCTCAATCCACTTCTGATGATGTCACATATTACATCATTCATGACATGGTCAGTAACATCACTGATGACATCTCAAATGACATCACTGATGACATCATCCATGTGACAATCAGATATACCTCATCATACACTAGTATAACCTTTCATCACTCACTGTAAAATACAGAGTACCATATTTGAATCATTGACACACCAATACAAGTTTCTAAAAACCCACTCAGTGATTCCTAGATCTACACACACATCTAATCACTTACCTATAGATTCACTCATACATGCTGTCAATGATCAATAGAACACTATCAAATATACTTATACACCTATATCGACATTACACACCAGCACACATCCTATTCACTTATGCAGTCATCCTACTCACTTATGCAAACAATAGATCATACTTACATTTAGTCAGCTACACACTCATACAACCACCCCTTCATTTATTCATATAGATAGTAACTCATACTTAGTGTGTTACAAAATCACTATTACAAGTATACAGTTATCCATACAGTCACTCATACAATCACTGAGTCTTATGTATACTTATTTATTTACAACTGTCACATACACTGCCTTTTAATTTTCTAGTTTGTTGGACATGTACCATTGAGGAATATATAATAAAAATTTGCATGCGTTTTCTTCGCATGCCGTTGCTACGCGGTCGTTAGTACGACCGCGTTGTTATTTAGCATACCGTTTGTACGCAATTCGGAACTACGAATTGCAGTAAGGGGGTGCTGGATGTTGGAATAGTATAATTTACTATTCCAACTCCAGTCTATGCGGACACTAGGGAAGGTGTTGGATTTTAAATCCAACACCTTCCCCCCCTTACTGCAATTCGTATTTCCGAATTGCGTACAAACGGTATGCTAACTAACAACGCGGTCGTACCAACGACCGCATACTAACGGCATGCAAAGAAACGCATGCGAAGTAAACGCCGCTTCCCACGATTGAGAGATATAATTGCTCATCACCACACCCATTAAGATATTCACTCACCCAAACAACTGTTATAACATGCAGTCTTAACCTCCTATACCTACTGAATCAACTATTCACACATCTTTGGGCAGTCACACATCCCCCACCGAATAACACACACATTCACTCTCCCATACAAATTCTCAGTTAACTAATCAATAACTAATATAGACTTTCACGTAGCTAGTAACAGTCAGTCACACTGCTGCTAAATCCTCCATCCAGATATTTATATATCCACTCATTCTTCAATGCAGATTGCTATGTATATAATACATATTTAAATAACGAACCAAACCACATTCAGTGGATGATGTCATCAGTGATGTCTTTTGAGATGGCATCAGTGATGTCACTGACCATGTCATGAATGATGTAATATGTGACATCATCAGCAGTGGATTGCGGGCGCGCGAGTTAAAGTTAGCAGAACTAACTATAACGAAGGAATTTCAATGGTTTTCTACGAGTGAAATGTCCAGCTAACTATAACAGCCCTGAAACCTATGGTTTTTTCAGTGAACATATATATATATATATTACGAGTGTTCCTCCGCTGCTTCTTCCCAGACGGCTCTCCCGAAGGATGGACACAGACCCGATTTTGGTGCAAAGTTTCCTTTATTCCATAGTCGCCATTACGCGTTTCGGCTCAGCAGAGCCTTGATCACATGACAGTGGCCTATTGGAGGTAACTCCCTTTTAAAGTGCAAATGCAAGTGAATACATGACCACGTGACAAGCATGACGTTTTAGTTTTAGAATGGACATAGAAAGAAGCTTGTCTTTATACGCATTGCTTTAAACTTGTATGATATCTGAATGAAATTCAAACATTAATACTTTACATGCTTTTTTACCAACAAAGGTGCAAATATGATGTCCTATTCATTATTTTCATTTGTACAGGGTCATATTAGTCCAATAGTTGCATCTCGGTATAATACCATGATTTAGTTCATAATGTCCCTTGTTTGCCAATGCTTGTTTAAGTATAAAACCATGTTGTAGTTATATCTGTTTTATAATAACACGCAATTACATATTTAGTGGTACATAAATTAAAAACAGAATCAATAAAAACATATGATAATTGTTTCTGTAAAAGTGCAATATCTAAAGTGCAATATATGTGCAAATGTAGCCTAATAGATAAATAAATAAAATAAATCATGTTTCAGTAATATATGGGACCAAACTTCATTTCCGAATTCCTTAAAGATAGTGTATTATGTTTTCAGTTTCATTGTGCTGTATTCAGAAATGGTTCGTCACCTTTATATATGGCGGGAATCAGAGCATGCCTTAAGTTTTTTTACAGTTTTCATTTGGGATAGGGATACCAACGAAATAGTGTGTACTTGTAAAATACCTGTACCTATATTTTAGTAATAATTACATTCATTTAAACTACAGTCGTTTTTAAATTATGGTCATATCTTATTATACAAATCCTCTGTCTGTAGCTGCTGATGGAATGAGACCGTGATCAACTGTCCGATACAGCATTATTAATTCATGGTAAGCTGAACGCACCTGTAAAGTGCCTATGCCTCAGTGCAAAATAGTGTGTGCAAAATATGCTAACTGATAGATAAAAGGTAATCTGACCTAAAAACTATATCTATCAACTTATCTACATAATCTCTCACATAGATAGGTGCCACTAAACACTATTATGTTATAACTAAAGTTAATACAATAAAACTTTAATTTACATAAAAGCCATAAAAATACATTATAAAATATTAAAATATCGTATTTTTAAATTAAGACATAAGATGATTTGTTGATAAAAAGATAATTGACCAATAATAAAAAGACTTACAAACGAAACCGTATTGTAGTAGGTATTTAGGTGATCAGGCTGCATCTAATAGACTTCTACTGTCTGCAAGTATGTTATTTTAGGTCAGACAGGTATACATGTCCTCCGTGGCATTGAGACCTGCAGGGTGCTTAGTGTCCAGTTGTAGGATGTACCGTGTTTCAAGTTTTCTTAATTTATTCTCACGGTCACCCCATCTCCTGCTTGGTGGAATTGAATCTATGACAAAATATTTCAGGAAATGATTGTCAGATTTATGAAATTCCCTGAAATGGCGTGCGACGGGGTACGTGTTATCCTGATTGGCGATAGCTCTTAGATGCTGGAGGATACGTTTAAAGACAGGTAATTTTGTGCTGCCTATGTACCGTAAGTTGCATGGGCATGAGAGGACATAAACAGCATATTCTGTCTTGCATGTTAAGAATTTAGAGACAGTGTGATTGTAATCGCTAAAAGGGGTTTTATATGTGCTGGTATTGACTCCTTGAATGCATGCCTTGCACGTTTTACATCTAAAGAACCCTTTGACCGATTGTATCCAGCTACTATTGTTGATCACTTCAGGACTTGTGTGGACTAGTTTGTCCCTCATTGAGGGCGCTTTACTGTAAGTAATGGACACCCTCTGCGGGAGCAGGGGTCCTATTACTGGGTCACTAAGTGCCAACGGCCAATTTCGCTGAATAATTTGATATAGACTTTTGTGTTGTTGACTATATTGAATAATCAGTCGGAATTCCCTTTCCGAGTTTGTACTGTCTGTGATGTTTTGGGTCATATCATCAGGATAGGATATCTTCGATTTATCTACTGTTTTATCACTGATTTTTTTATCCTTAATTGCTTCCTCCCTGCTACAGGCCATAGATTTTTTAATCGCATTGTCAATAACACTGTTTTTGTACCCACGTTGCAAGAAGCGATTCTTGCTTTCGTCCTGTGCTACCCTGAGGTCCTGATCATTACTGCATATGCGCCTTATGCGTAGCATTTCCCCGTAGGGGATGCTGTTGATAAGGTGCTTGGGATGCGCACTGGATGCATGAAGGGTAGAGTTACCCGCTGTCTTTTTTCTATACAATCGAGTTTCAATTTTGTTTTTACTGATGTAGACTTGGGTATCTAGAACTTCAATCTGAGATGAACTGACTGTGGCGGTGAAGTGCAGGTTCATGTTGTTAACATTGACATTCTGAATGAAATCATTTGCTTGTTGTGATGTACCATGCCACACTATAAACAAATCATCAATGTATCTGAGCCAAATTTTGACATTATACATGAAAATATCACTGTATTCCTGTCTGAGGACCAGCTCTTCCCCTCTGCCCATGTGCAGACAAGCGTACCTTGGTGAAAAGCTGGCCCCCATAGCTACTCCTCTAGTCTGCTGGTATAGCTGGCTATTAAACATAAAGGTGTTATTGTGCAGACAGAAGTCAATCATTTCCATGAGCATTTTGCTGTGTTCTTGGTGTTGTGTGGGTCTCTGTGCTAGATAGTATTGTATAGCTGTTAACCCATCCGTGTGCTCAATGCTAGTGTAAAGAGAGGTTACATCTAAAGCCATCAGTAAGTAATCCTCTTGCCATTCAAAGTTTGACATTTTTCTAAGAAAGTCACTAGTGTCCTTTACATAGGAAGGCAGACTCTGTACATGCTCTTGTAGGTAATAGTCGATATATCTCGCAGTGTTTTCCATAAGGCTGTTTTTAGCACTGATTATTGGTCTTCCAGGAGGCTCATTGTAGTTCTTGTGAATCTTAGGAATAAAATAGATGGTAGGTATTGTGGGATTATCATGTTTTAAAAATTTGAGTTCATCATTGCTAATCAGTTTCGCATTATTCCATTTGACGAGCTTGTGATGGAATTCCTTGTGTGTGATTTTCATATTCCCAGTAGTGATCCTTGTGTAACAGTCACGATCATTTAGTTGTTTATATGCTTCTTTGTTATATAAGGATATTGGCCATATTACAATGTTGCCGCCCTTATCGCTATTGCGGATTACAATCTCCTTGTTTTTCTGCAATTTAGAAGTTAGTAGTCGATATTGTTGATCTACTTTGTTATAATGTCTGGTTTTGGATTGTATCCTTTTGTGCAGTTCCTTTAATTGTGTGATTGCTGCTTCGTGGAAAATATCGATGGAATCACGAATCATTATTGGATTGAAGGAAGACTTAGGTTTGAATGGGCTCATTTGCGAAGTTTGGTTTGTATAATTGTTTTCGTCATTTAAATCTTCCAGAACTTGTAGAAGGGGTATATCAGATTGTGTCAAAGTCGTTGCCACTTGTCTGGTCTGAGTTATAGGTGCTTGTTTGTTAGTTGCTTGATTGTGTGTGTTAACCAGAAAATGTTTTTTCAATTTCAATTTCCGTACCCCTTTATATGAATCTAGTCTGGTCGCTGCGTAATCAAAATTGTTTCGTGGCGCATATGAGAGGCCAAGCCTTAGTATGTTAGAGTTATAGTTAGCAGAACTAACTATAACGGAGGAATTTCAATGGTTTTCTACGAGTGAAATGTCCAGCTAACTATAACAGCCCTGAAACCTATGGTTTTTTCAGTGAACATATATATATATATATATATATATATATATATATATATATATATATATATATATATATATATCTGATAGAGACTTCTAGCTGCAGATTCCTTATCTTTGAATTTCCCAAACGTCAGGTTGGATCCTGGACCTTTTGCTGAGCAATACCCCTTGCGTGTGGAGTCGGGTGGCTCCATTCAGCTCCGTGTGACATTGTCGGCGTCGGTTACAACGTTGCGGTGCCTATATAGGTGCCACCCAGGCGCGCAGATGCCAGTTCTCTTCTTCCATGGCAGTTGATGCTGATCCGGGAAGAGCTACCCCTCTGCGGCTCTTTGGCAGGTTTTTTCTCAACTTTTGTCGAATTCAAATCACTGACCCCCACCTCTGCTGTCTCGAGCACGATCACGACACCAAGTCGGGCCGTGCCTCTGAAGGCCTAGAGGGAGGGAGCGATGAAGCTCCAGCGAGACTCCGCAGAGGTCCCAGTCCCGATCCCGATCGATGAAGAGGATGTCGCGGGACCACTCCCGGAGCCCCAAGTCCTCTTCTTCCCACTTGAGGTCCTCGGGACACTCAGGGAAGTGGTATAAGAAGAAGAGGAAGTCCAAGCGGACTTTACCTTCACCTTGGCTAGCGTCTGTCGTGGTGAAAGGTAAGGAGCACCAACGCTTTAGGCACGGTTCTGCAGAGCCAAAGCCAGAGTAGACTTTGCGCCTCCCTCCCTTTCCGGGAGCCGGAGCGAATCCTGCAAAAAAAAAAAAATTTTATGTGGCCATGCACCGCGTATTTGAGCAGAACGGCCCTGCTGGTGAGCCCTCAGGCCCAGCGAAGTCAGAAGGGGCCCCTTCGGGTTCAAACACAGTCGGCCACGGTGCCAGTGGGGCCTCAACGAACCGATCCCAGATCCAGGACGATGCCGGTAGTGCCAACGTGACCTGCTGCGGCGTCGGACCTGTGGTGCCCATCACCGCTGCCAGCTCAATCCTCATGCCCGACAACACGGAGCCGGAATGACGTTGCTCGATGCAGATTCTTACGTCGGATAAACCCAGTGTTGTCGCCTGAGCACTTTGATGATGTGCTCAGTAATAACCAATCATCTCCTTGCTTGGTTATTGTAATTCTCTGCTCATTGGTCGGTCTAGCTACCTTTTTTTGCAAACTGCAGCTCATTCACAATGTGACTGCTTAACTTTTCCTTGGGTTAAGCGGGAGTCAGCCTCGGGGTCCATCTCTCTGCTCATCTTTGGATGCAGTGTCTTTTCAAGGCCCTCTGTTTCCATCCTCCGGCATTACACAGCTTTGTTTCCTGATAGTTGCATGGCCTCTATTTTCTCTTTCTGTACTCCTGTGAAAAGGTTGTTGCCTCCTTTTGAGTGGTTATGCATTAGCCATGGAGTTTTATGTGAGCAAGTGTTTGCCAAGGGATGTGTTCTTAGACACAAGGGGCCAGATGTAGGAAAGTGTCACCCAACAGAGCTCAGCAGCAAAAACATGCTGCGTTGCGTGACAGGGAGGGATATGGCACTCTCCTCCCCTCTCCATAGCGCAGGCGCAACATTTTACTGCCAAGCACCACACACACCTTTGCACCATAGTGCAAGGGTGTACATGCGTGTCTAGCATAGATTTTGTACTGGAAGGGCTCCCTTGCACAATCTTAAAACGTAGGGAATTAATGCTAAGTTGACCGCTGTGTGTGCACATGCGTCCATTGGTGTTCATTTTGAAATGGTTTAAAAACAAAATCAACTGTCTTCCTGTCTATACAGGGGCATTCAGAGTACAGAGATACTTAGGGGGCAAGCTGCGCTGGGAAGGAGGAGGGGAGTTAAGAAAGAGTAGGCAGAAAGGAGGAGAGAGATCAGCAACAAATTGGGAAAGGAAACAGATCTGAGATAGAGACAAATAATTGAATTTTGAGCAAGGGATGGTGAAAACTCCACATTATGTCTCTATTGGTTACAAAAAGAAATTATAAAACTATCTTTGGAGGCAAAACCAGAATCACGCTACTCATATATCAAAATGTAGGTCTCACCTACCCACGAGCAGAAATGTACAGGGGTGAAGTGAGGAAGAAAGTTGCCAATGACCACAATGTGATACTTCTTAGAAATAAGGAACCTTGCAGAGTGAAACATCTTCACTTAGCTTTGGGACTAGGCCAGTGCCTCATAAGTTTTCTTCTGTGTAAATTAATCTTGACAGTCGTGAAAGTAAACCTAATTTGCCAATAGTGGGAATGGGAGACATTCAGGCAAAGAAGGATGCATGTTTATATGTCACGCAAAGTGGGAACGCCGGTTAAAGCCCAGTACCTCATTTGAGAAAAAAATCTAGTCTTAGGGTAAATGATTGGAAGCAGAGACCATAGCAGGGAAGCTGGGCAGCAACAAGGAGGAACAGGCAAACATTGGGTTTGAAATGG
Organism: Triturus cristatus; assembly: GCF_964204655.1. NCBI lineage: Eukaryota > Metazoa > Chordata > Amphibia > Caudata > Salamandridae > Triturus > Triturus cristatus. Next base: position 103,426,330 of record NC_140587.1, read on the forward strand.
ACATTAATCCGGTGAATCGTTAATTCTGCAGGTCTAAAACCACAGACCTGTCGTCAGCTATTGTCACACAAGAGGTAGATTTCCTAACATTTTGCACTGGATTCTCATCATAAAAGTGCACAAAATGTTTTTTGGTCTCTAAGTGTGGTAATATTGACATGATTTGAAGTGACCCCCTCCAATATGATTATGTGCTGTATTGTATTGGAGAGGCTAGTGTGATTAGTGGAGCCATGACCCCCTAATGTTGTCAAAGGTATAGCCACCAGCCTGTATATTTGTAAATTCCTATATAGTTAGTATGCACAGTATTAAGTCGTGTGTGTGTGCAGTAAATGTACTTTTCTTTATCTAAAGGAAAAGCACAGACTGGACAATCGTTTGTGGAGTGTTATTATTGTGTGCAAGTGAATGGTGATTACTAGCCCACACCACCTCCCCTGCGTAGGTCTAAGACTGCTCTGCTTCGCTACCCTGGGAGAGTCAAGCGTTACAACGGGGCGTCTGGTTCCAAGTGAGGAGGGATTGTGGACCCATTACTTGTGCAGGCCACAAAGCTAATGGACCGTTTCCAGATGGGAAACAGCTATTACAATGCGGCTGTTTCCCTGCAATGCCATTACATCGCAAGCGTAACAACGCATGCGATGTAACAACGCGTAGCCATTACTACGCGTCTTTTTACATCGCATGCGTTGTTACAACGCATGCAATTTAATGCCGATACACCTCGTTGTGAGGAAACTGAGGCTCTTCCGTTTCCTCACAAAGACGTGCACGGCCCCTCGACGTGAAGCAGGAACCAGGAGCAGAGCTGGCGACGCTGGAGAGGAACAATGAGGAAAGAGAGGTAAGGGTGATTGTGCTTGGGGTGGGAGTAGTGTGGGTAGTGATTTAGGGTAGTGTTGTAGTGTCGTGATGTTTTAGGGTTTAGGTTAGTGTAGGTAGGGGTGTTTGGGTAGTGTAGGGGGTCGTGCTAAGGGTAGTGTTGTAGTGTTTGTGTAGTGGTTTAGGGTAGTGTTGTAGTGTTTGTGTGGTGTAGTGTTTTAGGGTTTAGGATAGTGTCTGTGTAGTGTTTTAGGGTAGTGTTTTTGTAGTGTAGTATTTTAGGGTTTAGGGTAGTGTTTGTGTAGTGTAGTGTTTAAGGGTTTAGGGTAGTGTTGTATTTGTGTAGTGTAGTTGTGTAGGGTTTTAGGGTAGTGTTGTAGTGTTTGTGTAGTGTAGTATTTTAGGGTTTAGTGTAGTGTTGTAGTGTTTGTGTAGTGTAGTATTTTAGGGTTGTGTCGGGGGTTGTGCAGGGTAGTGTAGTGTTATTGTAGGGAGAGGACTGGGGGTCGGGGAAGGGTTGTGTAGGGGTAGGGTAGTCACTTTAACCACGAGTATAGCTTTACCACGCATGCCTTTACGTTGTAATGGCATGTGTGGTAAAAGCATACTTGTGGTAAAAGTTTGCGATGTAACGGCATGTTGTCATTGACATCGCGTAATAATACCCGTGTTGTAATGGCACGCGTGGTATTGGTATGCGATGTGATGACATACATTCTTTCCAGACACCCCAATATTTAACAGCAACCAATCATTTTCTGGCATAGGAACTGAATCCTAGTCTGGAGTTAGGGGATCTTTACACTAGGTGCTTAATTAACATAAGGCAAAATTGTCATTTTAAATAATCCGTCACAAATGGCAGAAAAGAGCAAAATGACACCAGAAATAAAAAATCTTATAATAGACAGCTGGATAAATGTGTACATGAGTCGCCCACCCTCTTTTGTTGGTTTTCACTTTAAAGCTCTTAAAGTTGTGCCTGATATCTAAAGAGTCTGCTTTTAAGTACATCTAGATTGATGTACTTAAAAGCAACCTTCCTGAAACTACCTGTAGGGTATTACTGAAACATTAACGAGGGGTCACTGATGGTTCGTGAATCCAGGCGTTATTCATAATCGCTGAAGTTATCGTTCAGCTAATGCCAGCTATCAGCTGTCATAGCTGCCAAGTTTTCAGATTGCTTGTGTAACATTTCCATGGGTTCAGTGTACCTATGAGTGACCTTCTGTCGCCAAATGTGTGCCACTTAAAATAATGACTTACATATTCACAGTGCTTTCTCGGTCGCTGGCTGGGACCTTGTAGCACTATAAACACGCAAATCACTTTTCCCCACTGGGCCATCCATAATTTATTTCTGTTTCTTTTTAATTACAAGTACACAGACATCTGAAGTCAGGGTAAGTTACTTACCTGTAATCCTAGTTCTCTTCCAGGGGTATCCTCATCAAAGTCATAAGCACTGAATATTCCCGCCCATGTGCGGGGACCCCGGAAATAATAAAATTATATATGTAAAAAACATACATATATACAGCTCTGTATATGTATAAACATATATCATTTTTTCCAAGCAAATGCAGCTCCCATAAAAGGCTAGGCAATGTAAATATACACATCCAATAACACACATATATATATATATATATAAAGGTATAACAATACACCCAAATCTCTTTTTTTTTTTTTTTTTTTTTTTTAATGAGGTAAACACTCATGAGAAAGCAAAAAATAAAGAGAACAAACTGTGGAAAAACACAGATGTATAACACATTGCCAGCCTGCAGGCTGCATTGCAATACAATACCATAGAGACTAAAAAAGCCCTGTACAGGTAAAAACTGGCACCGTGCCTTTAAGGCAGCCCTGACTTCCATATCCCATCATGCCTCAGGGGTGACAGTTAGGTCAGTTGTTCTTTGCGGGACCGTAGTCCTAAACACAAAGATATACCCTTTCCATAATGAATAATACACCTCTTCTCATTTGCCTGGGGAGGTGGGTGGGTTGCTTATGACTTTGATGAGGATACCCCTGGAAGAGAACTAGGATTACAGGTAAGTAACTTACCCTTCTCTTCCAGGGGATCCTCATCAATAGTCATAAGCACTGAATAGAGTAGCAAGCTCCCCTTCCACCAGCAGGCAAATGAAACTAAGGTTGTATCACCCATGGAGAAAAAGAATCATGAAAATGATTATGTTTGGAACAGATTCCTCAAGGAGGCTTGTCCTACTTGAGTGTCTGCCCTGGTGTCCGAATCCAGACAATAATGCCTGGTAAAAGTGTGGACAGATCTCCAAGTGGCTGCCTTGCAGATCTCGGAGAGTGGGACATTATTGAGAAAAGCCGCGGTAGCCGCTTTTCCTCTTGTCGAATGCGCTTTAGGGCGCGCCCCCAATGGTTTCTGAGCCAGTTGGTAGGCCAAAGTAATACTAGAAACAATCCACCTAGCAATGGAACGTTTGGATGCAGCAAAGCCCATACGGACAATCCCATAGTTCACAAACAATTGGTCAGATTTCCTGATATTCTTAGTCCTATCTAGGTAGAATTTCAGGACCCTTCTGACATCTAGAGAATGCAACGCCCTCTCTGCCGGAGAGGAGGGGTTGGGAAAAAAGGTTGGTAAGGAGATGGCTTGGTTTACATGAAACTCCGATACCACCTTGGGTAGGAACGAAGGGTGAGTTCTCATCACCACCCTATTTAGATGAAAAACAGTGTAGGGTTCTTTAGAACAGAGGGCCTGTATCTCACTGACCCTCCGTGCTGAAGTGATGGCTATTAAAAATGCTGTCTTCCATGTGAGGTGCTGTAGGGTAGCCTTATGAATAGGCTCAAAAGGCGAACCCATGAGCTTTGACAGAACCAAGTTTAGCTCCCAGGAAGGAGAGGGAGGTCTAACAGGGGGATAGACTTTCTTGAGCCCTTGCAAGAAATCCTTCACTACCTGCACTTTAAAAAATGACTGCTGTGAAGGCGAACGCCTGTATGCTGTTATGGCTGCTAGGTGAACCTTTATGGATGAAAATTTCAACCCTGCCCTTGCTAAATGTAGAAGATAGGGCAAAATTACATCCTCCTGGCATTTAGTGGGATCATAATGATGCTGAGCACACCATATATAAAATCTTTTCCACTTACAGAAGTAGGAGTGTCTTGTCGAAGGCCTCCTGGCTTCCTTCAGTATGGACATACACTCTTGAGGGAGGTTCAGATGGCCATACTGGAGGACTTCAGGAGCCATGCTGTTAAGCTCAGCGAGGGAAGGCTGGGATGGTAAATCTTCCCCTGCATCTTGGATAACAAGTCCGGCCTGCACGGCAGCCGCTTGTGGGGGCGGATCGACATGTGTAGGAGATCCGTGTACCACCACTGCCTCGGCCAGTCCGGTGCTATGAGTATCATCTTGGCAGATGAATTCTGTAGCTTGGTCACCACCTTGGGAATTAGTGGGAGAGGCGGAAAAGCGTACACAAATGTCATTGACCAATTGATCAAAAGGGCATTCCCTAGGGATCCTGGTCGATGGTATCTTGAGGCGAAGCCTCGGCATTTTGTGTTTTGCTCGTCCGCGAAGAGGTCCACTTGCGGGCGCCCCCATTCCCCGAAGATGTCTTCTAACACTTCGTCGTTGATTACCCAGTCCTCTGGCTCTTGAAAATGCCGACTGAGCAAGTCTGCTTGCACGTTGAGTTCTCCTGGTAGGTGCACCGCTTTCAATGAGATGTTCCTTGCTAGGATCCAGTGCCACAGGGACTGAGCTTCCAGCGAGAGCGTTCTGGATCGAGTACCCCCCTGCTTGTTCAGGTAGTACATTGTGGTGGTATTGTCCGTCTGTACTAGAATGGTACTCGTCGTTATCGCAGGTAGGAACGCTTTGAGGGCTAGGTGGACCGCCCTGAGCTCCAGCATGTTGATGTGGTACAACTGTTCGCTGCTGGACCACCGTCCTTGAGTTTGCAGAGTCCCAAAATGCGCACCCCATCCCTGAAGGGATGCGTCGGTGATTAAGGTCTGAGTTGGGGGCTCTTGATGGAAAAGAATCCCCACTTGCAGATTCCTTGGCTTCAGCCACCACTTGATTGACTGTTTGGCTGCAGAGGAGAGGCAAACCTTTTCTTCCCACAGAGAGTTCCTTTGATCCCATTTGTCCTCGAGATCTTGCTGGAGAGGACGCATCCTTAGCCTGGCATTGGGCACTAGGAAGATGCAGGATGCCATGGCCCCTAGCAGAGATGAGATTTGCCTTGCCGACGACAGATTGCTGGTCATAATCTGTCTGCCTTTTAGCATAATGGATGACTGTCTTTCCTCCGAAGGAAACACTTTTCCTACTACGGAGTCTATAGTTGCACCCAGGTAGTGGATCCTCTGCGTTGGTGAAAAATTGGACTTTTTGACATTCACTCTGAGACCCAACCTGCGACATAAGTTCAGGCATAGCGACAGCTGTGTCCGCACATTCTGTGGCGATGAGCCCTTTATTAGCCAGTCGTCTAGGTAGGGATAGACGAAGACTCCTGCGCGCCTCAGAGCAGCCGCTACTACTGCCACGCATTTTGTGAATACTCGAGGAGCTGACTTCAGGCCAAATGGGAGGACTTTGAACTGATAGTGAGCGTTGCCTACCACAAACCTGAGAAATTTTCGATGATTCCTTAGGATGGGAATATGGAAATATGCATCCTGAAGGTCCAGTGAACACATCCAATCGCCCATCCGGAGAAGAGGATATATTTGGTGGAGCGCCAGCATGCGAAATTTTTCCTTTCTTATGTGCTTGTTCAGTATCCGTAGGTCTAAAATGGGTCTGAACTCCGCCTTCACACTCCTCTTTTGGATGAGAAAATATCTGGAGTAAACTCCCTTTCCTCTCTGGTTTATGGGCACTTTCTCTATTGCAGATTTGAGTAGTAGCGTCGCTACCTCTTCTCTGAGCTGCTTTAGATGCTGTGATGACTTGACAGGAGGAATCGATGGGGGGTGACTTCTGAAACGAAGCGAGTACCCATGACGCAGTATATTGAGTACCCACTTGTCCTTTGTGATTGTCTGCCACTCTGGAAGATGATGCGCAACACTTCCTCCCACCGGAGCGGTGGACAGCATCGGAGGAAGCGGTTTCTCATTGCTTCCCCGGTGCTTTGTTTCCAGCATTAGACTGCCTGTTGTTACCTCGTCCCCTGGATGGCTTGCGGGACTGGTATTGCTGTTTCTTTTGACCTTGCTGGTCCTGGTTCTTTTGCCAATGAGGGGTTTGAACCCTCTGTTGGTAATTGCGCCTGTCATTTCCCTTGCGGCGTCGAAACTCTTTCCTCTTTTCAAGCCCGACTGCTTTCATGGTCTCCAGCTCTGCTTTCATACGGGCCATTTCCTCGTCTGCATGGGACCCAAAAAGAGAACTACCGGAGAAAGGCAGATTTAAAATTCTTGCCTGCGCTTCCGGTTTCAGGGCCGTCAATCTAAGCCAGGATGATCTTCTGGCTGTGACTCCATGTGCATATTCATGCGCTGCCAGTGTTGCCCCATCCGCCGCTGCACTTATGATCTGGTTAGAAACCAGACTCCCCTCATGCAAAATCTCTTCAAAGTCCCGTCTGTCCTCTGATGGAACTTTTTCAACGAACCTCTGAAGAGAGTCCCATAGTGACCTATCATAGCGCCCCAGAAGCGCCGAGGCACTTGCCACCTTCAAGCTTGAGGATGCTGAGCCGCAAACTTTCCTCCCCCAGGAGTCTTGCGTTTTACTGTCCTTATCTGGTGGCACCGTTGAAGAGCCAGCTACTGCATGCGTCTTTCTGGCAGCGGCGGTGATGACAGAGTCCGGTGGAGGATCTGTTTTAAGGAATAGCGGATCCTCCGGAGCTGGACGGTACTTTTTTAGAATTCTCGCCGGCGCCGTTTTGGTGGTTGCTGGCGTGAGAAAGATATCCATTACCGGTTGTAGCAAACCGGGGACTAATGGCAACAACGGGCGTGTCCCTGTGCGCTCATGAAGAGTTTCAAAAATTATGGATGTGGTGGTCTCCTGAACCGGCATAGGGATACTTAATTTTGTAGCTCCTCTACACAACACTTCTTGAAATGTAGAAATGTCATCTACCGGAGATACCCGAGAGGGTGGCGTCTCCGAGAGTGTCGGTGAATAATCCCTTTTGGATGATCTGGAAGAAGGGGAGGTAGAAGGGGTCCTACGGCGCCTTCTCTCTGATCTGGTCGACTCTCTTCTGAGGGAGGCAGACCTGGATCGCCTTCTTGGTGCTCGAGAGCGACTTCGGGATTCTCTTTCTCGAGATCTTGGTCTGATCGGTGTCGCTGGGAATACCACGCCCCTTATTCTTGTTAGCGATGCCTTTATTGTGTCTGTCATAGCAGGGTCCTGAGGCATCTCCCTTACGGGACTTTGAGGCACAGCATTGTCCTCCTCCTGCGAACTTTCTCTCGCAGGAACTGGAGATTGATGTACAGGCTCTGGTGATGCTGACCTTGAACCTGAGCCCTCTGATCCTGAAGGCGAGATAGAAATGATACGCGGTGACTCCGGAGCTGTATATATCAGTCTATGAGGAGATTTTCGCCTTGAGACTGGTCGAATCGTGAGGCGAATATGTGAAACCTCCTGCGTACCCTCAACAGAGGGCTGCCTCGACGGTGATAGGCCTATCACCGGAGATCTTTGACTCGAATCTTCGAGGCTCCGAGCTTCCTGTCTCGACGTCGAGATTGTCTTCGACGGAGGCTTCATGTACCTCACCAAAGCTTTGGAGACCTGTGAGGACGGAGGCACCTGCCTCGACGTCGACTCCGACGGAGGCACCTGCCTCGACGTCGACTCCGACGGAGGCCTCTGCCTCGACGTCGACTCCGACGGAGGCCTCTGCCTCGACGTCGGCCCTGACGGAGGCGTCTGCCTCGACGTCACTCCTGACGGAGACTTTTGTCTCGACGTCGAATGCTCCGACGACGACGAAAGCCTCTTCGCCGTCGAACGATGTTTCCTCGACGGCGATCTTGATCTTGACGGCGATCTTGGTCTCGACGTCGACTGTGGAGATCGCCTACGTACTTCTCGCGACGTCGAAAGATGTCTCGCCGACCTCGACGTCGAACGATGTCTTTCTTTCGACGACGAACGATATCTATGTGCAGACGTCGATCGATCTTCTCTTGACGTCGACAGATGCTTTTTCGACGTTGAACTGTGGCGCCGAGACCTCGACGCCGAGCTTTTAGACGCCGTCGACGTCGAACGCCTCCGTTTCGACGCTGAATCTAAAGTCGACGACGATTTTCTCTTTGCAGCATGACTTCCCCTTGACTCCTCACCTCTCCGCGACGATCCCGCCGCTGGAGTCTTCGACGCCGAGCCCGACGTCGATGGGGAGCAAACAGGGACCAACTGCTTCGACGTCGACCGTTCTGCTAGGCCATACAGCCTAATCCTCTCCCTCTCCTTTAAAGTCCTTTTGGAAAGGTCTTCACAATGACGACATGTTGCTGGAGAGTGAGAGTCCGGCAGACAGATGATACACACCTCATGTGTGTCTGACGCAGCCTTCTTTTTTCCACAAGATGGGCATGGAACAAATAAAGAAGGCATTTTTCTGACAAAATGGTTGAAAAATCAGTCAGAAAAACACAGGATACTGACTTCCTCACAGAAATTGTAAGAAGAAGTCCAAAAAAAATCTTAAAGTTGTTATAATTCTTGACTAAAGAGTCAAAAAAGAAGAGAGCTGAATTCCAGGGTCCTGACTGAAGGAGCCGGAAAGAACAACTGACCTAACTGTCACCCCTGAGGCATGATGGGATATGGAAGTCAGGGCTGCCTTAAAGGCACGGTGCCAGTTTTTACCTGTACAGGGCTTTTTTAGTCTCTATGGTATTGTATTGCAATGCAGCCTGCAGGCTGGCAATGTGTTATACATCTGTGTTTTTCCACAGTTTGTTCTCTTTATTTTTTGCTTTCTCATGAGTGTTTACCTCATTAAAAAAAAAAAAAAAAAAAAAAGAGATTTGGGTGTATTGTTATACCTTTATATATATATATATATATGTGTGTTATTGGATGTGTATATTTACATTGCCTAGCCTTTTATGGGAGCTGCATTTGCTTGGAAAAAATGATATATGTTTATACATATACAGAGCTGTATATATGTATGTTTTTTACATATATAATTTTATTATTTCCGGGGTCCCCGCACATGGGCGGGAATATTCAGTGCTTATGACTATTGATGAGGATCCCCTGGAAGAGAACCACATTAACCAATAGATGCTTGATAATGCGCTGCCAATGTTTTGCGAGGAAGCGAAGTTTGCGATGTCGCTGCCCAAAGGGTCATTGTCTTGTGACGGGAGAAGCTTGCGTTGCTGATGTCCTAGCTGTACCTGTCCTCCGAAGGAGGGAAGTTTGGTCTGTTTCTGCCTGAGAGGTATGTGTTCGACAAAGAAGGGTTGACTTCTTGCTGTTTCCTTATCTTATGGAAAAACAAAATATATTTTAAATGTGCTCGAGCCTCCTGTTTTCAATCTTCTGGTAGGGAAACACCAGTAAAAAACATTCTAACTCACCCAAGCGATTTTACACAGGTCCAACAGTTCAAATAGGAGAAATATAAATTATTGCATAAAAGACGTAACCTCAACCATACTAGGGAACTCACCATGGACCCATGGAAGTCTGTACAACCAGTGAACAGTAGTACTCTCTTCAAGGTGCTAGATGTGGAACTCACTGAAGAAGCATACCACGCTAGACTTGTGAGGGTTCACCATCCTATGTTTGGTAATTCCTTAGAAGGTTTTGGATGATTATTGAAGGGGTTTTGTACTTCTTGTATTTTATGTCTGTTTAGGGTGAGCATATAGTACTGTTTTTTAACTCCCTCTTTAGTAGATTACCACATATTCTTTACCTGTCCTGCATGTGTGAGAGGATCGTGTGATGTTCCTCCTGCTACTCCCACCTGTGCTTTACATATTCTTTATTTTAGGTAAAGTGGCACTGCATCTGTCCAGTTTGTACCTTTATTGTGCAGTGAAGCTCGGTATAAAACTTTCTACTACACAAAAGACAAAACATTTTGCATTGCCAGTGCTTGTTTTAATGCATGACGTGAAGAAAAGAGTGAACCCTCCCAATATATGGGAGCAGAATTTCACATGTGAAGCTTAGTTTTACATGTGAAACTAGCAGTTTTGAATGGACGAGAAGACTTTGTAAAATGTTTAAATATCGCTGACAAGGGGCTCTATGATATATAGGACACCTTCAGCCAGTTCTGGCATTTTAGCCAATATCACTTGGTCTCCTGGGGTTTTGAATCCATAATGAAAGTGTTAAAAGCAAAACTATAAGTTCCACAATACAACATTCTGTTGGATAGAAAGTCAGGGATGGCTGATGGAACCACGTCGTAGTGTCACTAAGTCAACTTGTGAACAGCACAATAACATTTTGTTTCTGCCTTTTTAGGTCACATGCAAAATAGCACAAGCTGTCTATTGGTCAAAAGACCTAATGTCAGCTAACAGTGGGCTTAGAGCCCGCCCCTTTCCTTACCGATGGTTGCCTTTATTGTCACTCTCATTTGCCTGCTTTTTATTCGACAGGTGAAATGGGCTTTACTTCCTCTTCTTGTGTTGGCCCCTCCATGGAGCATGGATGCATTACTTGTATCATTGTACTGCTTGTTTACAAAGCACAACTTGTTTCTTTTTGATAGGCACTACATGAACGTGAATGCGTTTTCCAGCTATCTCCCCCGTGCACTGCCTTCCCAGGCGCATGCAGTTGGTTGCACATGCATTATTGTTTTTTGCTTACTCATTCAATCAAGGATGCTGTACAGCATCGCTAAAAACCATTCACAAGGAAAATAGGTCCCACAGCTAAGACCTGTTGCTTTGCCAAATCTTGTTTTCTTCTATGCAGTCAAAAGGTTTAAACAACCCATTGGGTGTGAGGGCAGAGATAGCCTCTCAAATGCAATTGGGATCATCTTACTGCTAATAGCCTATCATTGACACTCCTAAAGAAGAACGCAGGCAGCAGCAGCAGCTGGACGTGTCTTAAGAGACACGGAGAAAACAAAAAACAAGATGAGCCCATCCTCGGGGTAGAAGTGGTGTGCGTGAGGAGGCCTGCCTGTAACACTACTGTGATGCGACCTGCATTGAACAGGTGCAGCCTGCGTTGTGTAAGGCATTTTGTTTTTCCAGGGCTGGTAGCTTTAAAGGGGAAAGTACCTGATTCTGTACATTCAGGCCCAGATTTACAAAGATTTTGCATTGAGTCTGCATTACTTTTTTATTGAAGACCCGACGCAAAATTCAGGTTGGTATTTACAAAACAACGCAAATGGTGATTTGTGTTGGTTTGTAACCAAAAGTAACGCAACACATTGCAATGCACTGCCCTGCATTATCTTGCTTCAAAGAGGTATTTCATGGGTTGTGAATGGGTGTGCCCGTGCATCCTCCCACGGATTTTTGTGCAACTCCAAATCTACAAAGATTGGTACACACAGATTTGTACCAAACTCCTGTGCCTCCCTGTGGCTGGCGTTACAAGAAGAAATATCTCTATTTCTCTTCATTTTGTGTCCTCTTTGCATTTTGCAGCACACATACAATGTGCACTGCGTGCTCACACACAGAGGAAATTGCCTTTTAGCATGGTTTTGTGAAGAAAGTTACCCCTTCCTGCACAAAAGCTATGCTGACCTCCAGATAGACACCCTTGCTCTATGGCGCAAGGGTGCTTGCATTGGCGCATGGCAGACGTAAGCAATCCAGCGTAGGAAAGAGCAGAACTGTGCCACTTCTTTGTAGAGATGGCACCGTTCTGGTCTCTTCAGTTGACGCAACTTCCCTTGCTGATCTCCTTACTTATGCTTACTACCCCTCCTGGGGTATAGGACATCAACCAGGACTCTCCAGCCATCTCTGTCCTGGTCTTTTTATTCAGTCTGACCCCAGGTATAACCCATCTCCTTGGAGTCGGACCCGACGCCAGGTGTTTCTTGGCCATCTTCTTTACCTTTTTCTTGGGGGTTCCAGGTGAGGGCTTGCCTGGTGGTGTTTGATGCAGGCTTGCGGGAATATGCGACCTACCCAGCCCCAGCATCTTTTCATGATTTCGCCATAAGCAAGGAGTTGGAAAATCTGCTGCCATAGGTCGTTGTTACTGATGGTGTTTGGCCAGTAGATTTGGAGGCCTTTCCTCAGACAGGTCTTGATGAAGGTCTGGACTTGGTGGTGGTCACTGTTGTCCTCCGAGTTCCTGCTCCATACAGTAGGACAGATTTTAGGTTCTTGTTAAAAAGCCTGATTTTGGTTTGCAACGTTAGGTCCTTGAAGCTCCAGTTCTTCTTTAGCTGAAGGAAGGCCGTTCGTGATGTCGCTTCTTGCCTTGACGTCGGCATCTGTGCTTCACTGCTTGTCTATGTCACTACCCAGGTATGTGAAGGCCTCAACCTCTCCCAGTGCATCACCTGCAAGAGTGACTGCAGTTGTGCTGGCCATGTTAGCTTTCAGGATTCGTTTTTTTTTCCCTTGTTGATAACAGGCCCTTCTGGCTTGCTATATCTATCGGATAGCTTCCTTGTTATGCCGTAGAGTTCTTTCAAGTTTCCATGGCTTGCTGCTTCCTGGGCTTCCATGGTAAGACCATCAATGAATCTCCACTTGTCTGCTCTTAAGCTTCTCTTTGCTTCCTTGTTGGTTTTGGTGTATTCGCCTTGATCTTTCACTGTTTATGTTCTTGTTCAGCTGGTGTTGACTGCAGCTTTATTTTCTTGATTGAATTTTGCAGCAACTCGGTGGTGAGCCATTCTTTATGCTGATATTTCTTGGGACCCAGTACCTCTTGGCAGGTTGATGTCAGTGTTTCTTTGATCTTCTCTCACTGACTTTCTACTGGGTCTCTGTCATCCTCTAGTTCTTGCAGAACATAAAACCCTTTACTGAGGGTCTAAATATTCACATTTCTGTGCATCTTTGTGGAGGGTGGTGTTATATTGCTGGGTTTGGTTCAACAGTTTCATCCATGCTTTCTTCAGATTTAGCCTAGCCACAACATGGTGATGGTCTGACGTCATGTCCACTCCTCTCATCACTCTCACATCCTACAGGGACCTCCAGAGCTTCTTGGCAGTGCAGACATGGTCAATCAGAGTCTCCTTCGAATGGTCTGGTGACACTCCAGTTGCTCGTGTATTCTTTTGTTTGAGAATACACTACCGCCTATCACCAGACTGTTCAGGGCACAGAGATCTGCAAGCCTTTCAATATTCTCGGTCATGTTGCCAAGGCCATGGTTTACCATGACTTTTTCGTACCCAGTGTTGTGACTTCCAATCTTGGCGCTGAGATCCCCCATCAATATGGTGATGTCTCTCTCAAGGCATTTCTCCAGGTTCGACTGGATTATTTTGTAAAACTGTTCTTTTTCCTCTTCTTTGCTGTCATTTGTAGGTGCAGAGCACTGGATAACAGTCATGTTGATCTTCTTATTCTTTGTGCGGAAGGTCGATGTGATGGTTCTGGGACCGTGGGCGTCCCATCCAGTCAGAGCTTTGTTGGCTGCTGGTGTCCACATCAGTGCTACTCCCTGAGTATGTGGGGCTTTCTCTTCCTCGTGTTCAGAATACAGCAGCATTCCTCCTGGAACCAGTCTTTTCTATCCGGACTGTATTCATTTGGTCTCACTGATGCCAAGCATGACAAGGTTGTATTTTGTCATCCCTGCTGCCACTTTGGCTGTCTTATAAATGTTCCTCACATTCCATGTCCCGCTTGCGATGGTCTTGGATGAAAGCAGGTGGATCGACTTTGTGGCTTCCAGGGGTTTCTATCTTTTACCACAAGGGGTCATAGCTCTCCATAAAGGAGATTCCTCTCTCCCCAAGGCCGGGATGTCTTTTGGTCGACATTTCTGTAGCTAGGATTGTTTTACATGGTGGGGTAGCTAGCCTCAAACATAACCCTCCACCTTTCGCAGCTGGGCTGGGAACCTGCCGTGGCAGACTTTTTTGCTGCTCTGCGTTGCATTAAAGCTGTGTAAATCTGGGCCCCAGTGCTTTCACAGTGTCACATTTCTCTTATTAGCATTGTGTTTCTACTATTTAGGTGGACCTGTGCAAACTCTTCTAATTACAGTCAATGATAAGTACCAATAAGATTGAGAACTAAATTACAGGTAGGAAACCTCTGTGTACTAAAGACTCAAAAAACCATATGAGGTAGAGCTCCTGGGAAAAACAATCAATTGAATGCAGCGTTTAGCCTCAGCTATAGCGCTTTCCACCATCCTGTTCCTCCAACAATAATGCTGTGATCACAAAACACTAGCAATTTCTTTTCTAAGAAACTAGATTTATTGACATGACTTTGCTACGTTTCTGACCGAGCCAACCCTCAAGCTGGGTAGCAGCGGTTTCTTGAGCGCTCGTCTGGTGGGCTGCTATGTGTGTGATGGAGCAGGGCAAGCGTCATGGCTACTATACTGCTGTCTGAGTTTAGCAGTGGGCCCCAGGTGGCCACCAGAGACATAACCAGGTAAGATGGAGTGCTCCAGGAAGAAGTACCGATGGGTCATCTGGTTCAGGGAGGCAATCAGGCCAGGGGCAAAGTCCAGGTCTAGGACTGATGGGAAGGGGTTCAAATTAATTTTCTTCACTGGGAGGTTGATGTAGCGTCCAAATCCAGAGAGGGGGTTCTGCTGCTGGGGTATTGGCGGGAGGTAGAAATCTGTGAAGGTAACAGTAAGAGAATTATAATGAGATACATGTAGTATGGGGAGTGATGTTACACAAGACAAAAGAAGACAGTAGATCTTTGTGTCCAACCCACAATAGTCATTGAGATAACATCTCTATTGTACTTGCAACTTTGCGTTTATTCCTCTACCGCTTGAACTGTCAATATACAAAGGCACTATCGCTTCTAACCCCACTGTGGACCATCGCATCCAGGCTCTACTCCAGACCACTGCTTACACTAGCTATCGTTGACTGACAGGGCTGTAATTTCCAACCCCTACTTTTAACCTCCCAAGTCCATTGCTTCCACACCTATTAAGGACTTCTTGAACCATCGCTTCCAACCCCTCCTGTGGACCTTTCAGACCCTTCACTTCCAAGCCCATGCAGCAGACCACAAAGCATGCACTTTCAAACCCCTGCTGTGAAAACCCGCTGCATCCGACCTCTGCTGAGGGCCACCGCTTTGAGTTACTGTTGTGGACCACTGCTGTGGACCCACTGGTCTATCACTTCCAACGCCAGCTGCCCTATCCCCACCAACACCACCACCAGATCACTACTCTAAACCCCTGCTGTGGGCTCTGTAGACCATCACTTCCAAATCCTGCTATGGATCCCATCTGTAATAGCTTCAAGCCCCTGCTCTGGATTACCTGGCCCTGCTGTGCCTTTCCTGGGTGATCATCAAGCCCCTTCTGTGGACCTACTCGGTCACTGCTTCTATTCCTTGATGGGGGCCTCCTGCATCATCACTTCCAAGCCCCTTCTCCCGACCTCCCTGGTCCTCAGATTAGTATCTCCATTGCACTGGAACCATCACGTTGCTAAAACCGTGGAGATCATGTTGTCCAAACCCTGCTGCAGCTCAGGAGCCCTTGCTGTAATAATGAACTAGCCTGCAGCTGGCCCATTGTTTTCCACTGATTGGAACATCATTTCCTCTAATGTGGTCCAGGATCCCTTGCGGCAGAAAATCTTTAGGATAACATGGGTCATCTTGTTCGTTCCTGTCCTTTAGCACATGAACCATGACTGTACTAATGTACTTTGATCCATCATGTTTGTTACTCTGCTGTGGTTCTACTGTTCTAGGACCAGCTAGATCATTGAGTTGATTTCTCTGCCAGGGTCCAGAAACCCTGGAAATAATACTGTTCTATGATTGCATCGGTCTTTGTGTCCATTCCTCCGATGCTGCACATGAACCCTTGCTGTTGTTTGTTGTGGCGACTCATGTCACCACAACACCACCACTATACTATTTGGAGATTTAGATCAGCCCCCTTCAGCCATTGCAACGATTGTGTTCTTCCCGTTCTGGTTCAGTAAACAGCATCTAGTGGATGTTTTGATGCCCATGTGTTGGTGAATGGCCAAGGAAATAGCCCGCATGCGCGCTCCCATGCTGTTTTAAGACAGGCCCACTCCTTGTCTGCTCTCTGCACCTTGCATGACTTCTCTCCACTGCGGCTTGTCGTCTCTCATAGCCGCTCTTTATATAACTGATCTGTTGGTGCTGCCGCAGTTCTGTCCGGAAGTGTCTAGTTTACATTAGAGGAACAACCCTTTGGCATCCTTACCTACCACAACCTTACATGACAGCACACCAGCATTGTGTTCTCACACCGATATGCTCTTTGCTTGAACTGTCCTCACTGCGTTCACCTCACACAATAGACCTCTCCTGCAGCATACAGCCTCTCACTTCACAGTAAGGGGATAGCCATACTTTTCTTGGTGCCTCAGCTGTTTCTGCACAGTAGTGTCTAGTTTCCATTACAAAAACGTTTTTTGATGTGCCTAGCATCAACATCCTCATGTGACAGCTTGAGACTGGCGTTCAGCATGTGTCCATGAGCTGCCCTTGCTGAATTGCCTGGCTTTAAGATGGCTGACAGCCCTCTAGCTATATATATACAGAGCTGCCCACGTGCAGCAATTGACCACTGGTGCCAGATGGCCGGTATCTGCAGCTGGAAGCCTGTCTACACGGAGACAATGCAGAGGTTGTGGCTGCCACACAATACACTCTTTTAAAAATGTGCAGGTACAGCAGCACCATTTCCTACTAAGCACCGAGCAGCAAGGTTTTGTATCCAGACAACCCATTGACTCACTTTTGATAAAGAGAAGAGCGCAGAGTCCAGAATGGGAATGAATGCCCCAGTGAAAATGAGGTGCATACGATAAGCCAACAGCACCCACCAAATGCACAAGGGGCATGACTCAGCAGCCCTCTTCAGCTAATCACTTCCCCACATGTCCTGCTGCCCTTCATTAAATTCTACCAGCCCTGATTACTACGGGCCTGAATACGATGTCGGTCGGACGAGTGTCCGGCCGACACTGTAGTGGAATGGAACCGCCCGACTATTAGTCTGCGGTTCCACCTGCAGCATTAGGATGCGACCGCCCTATGGGCAGTCGGAAACATTAATTTTCCTATTGCAGCTAATGTGGCAGCAGCAAAAGGGGCGCAGCACAAGATGCAAGAGAAAAATTAATGTTTTCAAAATCCCTGCACCGTGTGGCAGGCACCGCATGTTGCCTGCCACACGGTGCAGGGATGTTATGGTGCCCAAAGCAAACACAAGGACATGATGGACGGTGTGCTGAAACTTTTCAGACACTCACCCCCAGTCATAGATCTGGGTCGAATCCTTCATCGTTCTTTAGCTCACTTCGCCACCCTAGTTCAGAGGCAGCTATATGCAAATCAGTCTTGACCCTGTGCCTCACGGGAACAGTCCAGCCCGAACTGCCAAGCCAGGTCTTCCCTGGGCCGGAAACCGGCATCCTGGAAACAGTTTCAGGGTAACACCCCTCATCAGCCAGGCTAGCTTGAATCCAGTGGCAAAGTGAGCAAGGGACCCACGTCTGGGCATACCCTGCAAACCTAGGGAGAACAAAGCAAACACAAGGAGATGAAACTTTTCAGACACTCTCCTCCAGTCACAGATCTGGGTTGAATCCATCATCGTTCTTTAGCTCACTTCGCCACCTCAGTTCAGACCCAGCTATATGTATATATATATGTGTATATATATATATATATATATGTGTGTGTGTGTGTGTGTGTATATAAATATCTCTCCCGACTGCACACATTGCCCCAACATTGTAGCAATAGATTTCCTGCCTCATCCCTTGAGCCATGTGCTGTGATTGCATATCCCTGAAGCTTGTTATCGAGGCACTACATGTGAGTGCAATGATAAAACTGCCAACACGCACTGCCTTCTGGTCCCCCCTCGAGCATCCTGCACTGTTGTATCTGTAAGCCCGTCATTGCTTTTATTAAAACATTTTTTAAGAGTGAATACACCAAAGAGGCCCAGCAAGGAACAATATCTATGCAAGTGCTCCTGGGTTTGGGCACGTGGGACAGGAACCAGGTTGGGAAAGTAGGAGTCAATAAACATTTCCATCATGCACTGGCAGAGAGGCGCTTCCCCTAGAACAGCGACCTGCTCCCTCTACGTTTTAGAGATTCTATTTATTGCTTGATAATAACTGTGATTTTGTCATTCAAAGTTATTTTATTTTAACACCTCAATGGACAGTGTCCTTCATTTGGTATCACCTAGATCTCACCTGCCGGCAGCTGCCTCAATTAACAAGACAGTGTAAAGAGTAGTTATTTTGTGCACTGCCATCCGCCGAAACAAGCCGCGGAAATGCCAATAGATCTGGCTATAAAGTGGCAATGCATGCAAGTAAAGCCAAACCTATTTGATTTGCTAATGCTTGTTTGCCATTGGAGTAAACAAACTGAAGCACTGCATTCGTGACAACAAGCCAAACCGGTTACAGGATGTGCCAGCGATGAGTAAGAAAGGTAAGTGTTTATTATCTTATCAGCCAAAAGGCTCTGTTCAAAGAGTACCTGTGTCAGTAGCTAACAGGATGCAAAACCCTTGTAAAGAAGCCCAGGCAGTTCTGGATAGCAGACTGCATGCTCCCCCATAACACAACTACCAAGAAAATGGCCAGCACTGGAGATGTGAAAAAAGCAGCCTCTAGCTTAAAAGTGGAATGCAAGCACTGGTGTGCTCAAACAAGCAATGTAAGTTAATGTTAATTTAATTTATTTTGCTGTTTTGTGTAGTGCCTGCATGTCACCTTGCTGCCCCTTCACAGCACGGAGTCAGTAAAAGTAATGGTTGGTTGTTGTGTTTTCTGTTTAAATGTGCATTTCTCCTTCTATCTATAGGTGGGTAGGTGCATCTTAGCTACTCAGCAATTCTGTGGCAATGCACTGTCAGTTACCAGTCTCAGACAGTTTGCGTCGCTCTTGCACCATGCAGCGTGGTGCAAGAGCGACGCAAACCTTGCATGTGATTTATGAAGCCATGCAAGGCCCCTTTATGTGGCCCTGAGAGGCTCCATAAAACCGGAGTGAAGCAACACTGCGCCGATCTCTGCATTGCCTTACTCTGCCCTGGGAAGGCGTTGCGTGGGTGTTCCCACACAGCTCTCAGGGTTTTTGACGCATTCCCAGATTGACCAGAACTCCTCGTTACTACTTCCTTCTATGTGCGCTGCATTGTGCAGCACACATAGAAAGAGGATTATGCCTCTCAGGATTGTTTTTGTGCAGGAAGGTGTTCCTTCCACACAAAAACAATCCTGCATACAATGCAGGCACCCTTGCACCATGGGACAAGGGTGCCTGTGTTGGTGCTAGGATGCCAAAAGGCACCAGCACTGGGAAAAGGCAAGAAAGCGCTGTACTGCCTTGAATATAGGGCATTCCTGCACTTTCCCTGTCACGGGCAGCACGTTGGCTTGCCGTCCTGCATTGTGTGACAAGTTTCTAAATAGGCCCCTTTGGAAGACAATTTTCTGTTGTGAGATCTGCTCAGCTCAGGTCACTGATAGTGGCAACAGCTAGAAGCCCCGGAGAACTCCACACGATTCCCATACTAAGGCCAGAGAAGATCTGACTCGAGGCAGCTGACTGGGGCCCGTCAGAAATGTTCACCGTCATGTAAAGAATATGCCCCTCATTTATGGAGATATGGCTTAGGGCAGCGCAGCTTGTCAGCTTAGCCAAAGTGAAAGCGTAGGAAGGCACCGTATTTAGGCAATCCTGTACTTTCCCACCGCGCTGGCACCGTTTTAGCAGCCTAAGGCCAACGCGAGCATCCTTGCACCATGGTCAGCAGGATTGTTTTTGTGCAGGAAGGGGCTCCCTTCTGCACAGACAATCCTAAGAGGCGTTTTCCTCTTTGGATGTGTGCTGCACATGCAGCACACATGGAAAGGGGAAATAAAGTTATTTTTCCTCAACGCGCCTCACCTCGGGTGGTGTGGGTTCTGGCACGTCCCCAGATTTACATGCTCTTGTAAATCTGGGGAAGTGTCACAATCCTAAGCGCAGAGTAAGGCAACGCAGCAATTTGCACTCCATATCTATGAGGCCGTTCAACGCCACGCCTAGAGGCTTTGCGTGGTCTCGGATATGAGTTTGTAATTTGCGAGTGAGGCTGCGGTGCCGCAAGGGGCTCGTAAACTTGCCCCCAAGTCGCTAACCCCTGCCTGTTTCCTAAACTCATTGATGTGGCTCTTGCGCCCCAAGGTTGTTTGAGTAACTCCCCCAGTTCTGGGGACGCCGCCTTTGGCTGCAGAGCACAGTCTCACACTCAGGCGGGCCCCACACCTTCCCCTGTGCAGGGGGCTGAACTCTCCCATCGGGACAGCCCTGGTGACGCCACGAACCTCTCTACATTCCGGCCTCAGAGAAGTAAAGCCGGTTTTTGCCGCGGTGTGCCCTGACAGCTCCCTCGGTCGTGTCAGTGACTCGGGTGTGCAGGGAGTTTCTTTTTGCGGTGAACTTGTGAACGAACTTTAGCAGCAACACTTGCCCGGGGATCTCTCTGGCATATGTCAGAGAGGCACTGATTTATTATTTATCAGCGGTACTTCCTGCCCGAGTGAAAAGCAACATTACGGGCGAAGTGTTTGAATAAATATACGAGTGGGTGGATGTAAAGTAGTTGCTAGAAGTGGGAGACAGTGATTTAGTGCCATGACTCACACACACTATCTCGAGCAATGGCAGCGGAGACACAAAATAAGTGACACCCCCTCCACAGTGTACATGGCAACACAGCCGTGGGGCCCATCAACACCGGATTCGTCAGGGGTTAATAATTGAGAGCAGAGGGCGAGGCTTGTACCTGGTAAAGGGGCACCTCTGCCAATCTCCAGGACTCCTGGGGTCGCACAAATCTGCTCCCCCTGGCTCCCGATCTCATCGGGCTCCCAGGGGCCTGGCTTCAGGGGGGAGATGGGTGCTTGGGGTGCTACACCCCCCCACACCCACCTAAAAATGTATTCTGTAGTAAGTAGTGGGGTAAAAGTGCTTTTAGTGGGGGGCGTGGCCTAGCGAGCCGACATGGCGGACGTGTTCTAGCCAGCTCCGTCCAGCCCAACGTTTATCCGACGACTATCCTGGCTCCCTCGGACCCCTGACGAGTCCTGGAGGGAGCGTGGCGGCACCGGTCACTGGCAGAGGGCGATTGGTGAGCGCAGACGGCGACCGGCAGGGTGGAACTCGGAAGCCGGCGCGCGTGCGAGACGCGGCCTGGAGATCGGAGGCAGAGCCAGGGCCTCGATTTTGGTGCACTCGGGAGCGGACGCGAGTCGCGCGGCGGCCCCAGGGAGGTGGCAGATTGCGGAGCAGACGGACCGGTGGCGGTGGTGATTTTCGAGGGGCAGGTCGGCACCAGGGACATCACAAGGCGACATAGGGAGCACCGGTGAGGAGCTGAGGGGAGGGGGGGAGGCCCCGGCCTGCGGAGAATATTGGCTGTGACGGAACAGCCCTGGTCAAACAGGATTACTTTAGAAGCAATCCCAGAGTCATTGGATGATCATCCAACTACTCTAGAAGTCATTTTCACATCATCAGACATCATCAAGCTCTTGAAGTCATCAGCAGAGTTTAGAAACTTGAGCTCGATGACTTGTGGATGACTTGAAAATGAGCATCTGATGACTTCACAAGGTGTGACTATTCCTGATGACTTCAGGAGGATTTAAGAATGAGTATGCGATGACTTCACAAGGTGTGACTATTCCTGATGACTTCGGGAAGACTTAAGAATGAGTATGCGATGACTTCACAAGGTGTGACTATTCCTGATGACTTCAGGAGGATTTAAGAATGAGTATGTGATTACTTCATAAGATCCAATTGTGCTTGATGATTTGAAAATAAACATCCAAATCTCCACAAGCATCATTTCTTCTTAACATGATGAAATTGCTCCTTATGTTTTGAGAATGATTATACTTCTAGTGCAAGAGGTAAACACAACTAATCTTTTACCACTACTACCATCACCCCGCATACCATCACAATGCAACTACCATTACGCGGCAATGCCATTACAACGCATGGCATTACAATGCATATGCATTTACCACACATGCTTTTACAACGAAATTTGTTGTAAATAGCATATGTGATTTATATGTAAGTATAAGGTGTGTATAGGGTTTGGGTTTTGAAGTGTAGGGTTATATGTTTTGGGGTGCCTGGGAGTGAGGCCGGTCTCTGCGGCCCTGGGGAGGCCCCCTTCCCGGACATTTGGCGGACACAGTGGGGCAGTGGCAGCGGGAGGAACGAGCGCACCTTCCCCCCTCCCCCATATTGGGACTGATTCTGGTGCTGGGGGATCGGCGGCTGTATCGGGCTGCGGTGGTGGGGCTAGAGAGGCCTCACGGGAGCTTCCTGGAGGCTCTTTGTTCCTCAGAGTCCCGGGGGTGCGGAATGTAATCGGGACCCGTGGTGCCTCGGCCTTGGGGGTGCCCTGGGCTGCTGAAGAGACTCGCCGGGCAGGGAGTGTGCTCCATCGGGGGCGTCCTGTGACGAGCCTGGGGCGTAAGACAGGCCAGAAGGGACAGCACGGCCACAGGGAGAGGGCGGTGTACCCTGAGGGACTGTTGCCGCTACGAGAGCCCTGGGAGTGAACACTAGTAGGTTGGCCTGTGCGGGTGTACGATCACCGACTCAGACTGGGGCGGCGGGGCCTATGATCGGCGGCTGCATCGAGCCGCGCCCTTTTGAGACCGCGGACGAGTGGTTGGAGGTCGGGGGGACGGTGTTACTGGCGGGGCCCCGCGGCCTGGGTGCTGGATGACCTTGACGGGCCGATTGGGGCGAGGTTGGCTTGAGGACTGAGGCTCTCGCCGGTGGATTGCGGGCCCCGGGTCGGGGGTGCTTTCCCGCCTCTCTTCCGTCCTTCGTTCCGTTCCTTGGGCGCGGGCCGGGCAACGATTCTGCCTAGGGTGTGCCGACACAGGGGAGGCACTGGTGCGGGTGCCCCGTCCACCTTGACTTGAAGGTACGGAGAGTCCGCTGCAAGCTGTCATGACGAGAGACAAGGGTGGTGGCGGATCCACGAAACATGGGCCGATAGACAAGTTCACGGGCCCGGGGGCGACGGGTGGGGCCGCTGAGGCCTCTCAGGACGCCGTACCAGACAATGCGGCCCTGATGGCGGCGATCACCCAATCCTGGGATATGCTGGCTGCCAAATTGGCGTAGTGGGTGCGGATGTTATGTTACTGCGCCAAGATCTTCGGAACGCAGTGTCTCGTATCACGGAGGCGGAAGCCCGCATATCAGGGGTGGAAGATGATGTCGGGGTCCTCTAGCAGAAAGTGGCGGGCTTGGAGAGCATCCAGAAGAGCTTGGCGCTCCGGGTCGAGGATGCGGAGGGACGGCCCGGAGGAACAACCTGCGCTTTGTGGGCTTTCCGGAGGGGTGCGAGAATGGTAGCATGGAGCGATTCCTTACGCAGTGGTTGGAGAGTTGGCTTCCGCCCGATGCGCTGTCCCGGTGCTTCGTCGTGGAGCGGGCTCACAGAGCGCTTCTGCAGGAACCCCCGGTGGGGGCTCGTCCAAGACCGGTGATTGTGAGACTATTGAATTATCTGGACCGAGACACTGTGCTGAAGCAGGCCCGTGCCAAAGAACATTTGCTCTATAATAACCAACGTATCCTGGTGCTCCCAGATTATACACGACTCGTGTAGCAACCACGCCAATCGCGTTGGCGGCGAAGGCCAGACTGAGAGACCTTAATCTCCCGTATGCTCTCCTCTGCCTCCCAGCCCCTGACATTGGATCCTTGATGCCTGTGAGGAGGGTGATGCCGGGGCGCTTCCTTCCTTAGACTATGTGACTGTTTGCTTTAATGGGTCTTGAGGGAGCTTCTAGGAGGGCTGTGTCCCCACCTGTTCAGGGTTGTGGGGGGTGGGCCTGGGGGATATGAGCTGTCAGTTGGGGATCCATTGGCGGGTGCGGTCCGTGCCCCCCTGTTGGGGGCACGGAGTCAACCAAGCCGCGACAGGTACTTCAGTGTTTTTGAGGTATGGGGAGGGGGGTTTGTTATGGGGAAGGGGTTTGGTTAGGGGGACGAGTTGCGCTTTTACATTGTGCCAATCTGGTCGTACACACCCGCAGTTGGGACCTCATATCCGTGTTTCATCTAGGCTGATCGCCCCATGTCTGTGGTGAACGTAGAGGCTGGGAGGTGCCCAGGCACTCTCTGCATTGTCAGCTGGAATGTACGTGGGGTTCTGGACAAAATTAAGCGAGGTGCAGTCCTGCGTCAGGCAAAAAGGGTCGGAGCTGACATTCTCCTCTTACAGGAAACTCATCTGATGGGCTATAAGGCCCTGGGCCTGCAGCGGTATGGCTTCCAGCAGGTCTTTCACGCTGGGTTCATACAGGGTTCTAGGGGGGTAGCGGTATTGATACATCGTAGGGTCCCATACGTGCATGCCCCACAGTGGCTTGACCCGCAGGGGCAGTACCTGTTTCTTCGGGGTAAGATTGGGGAGGAGTCTATTGTGCTCGGCTGTGTCTATGCTCCCCCCACCCTTACAATGGTCCCTGGTGGAGCGGTTGCTCACTTTGTGGGCGGCCATGCCGGACTTGGCTGCAGTGGTGGGTGGAGATTGGAATGATGTTATGGGGAGGGACAGGGACAGGGCGGGGGGGACCTGGGGGGCACCCATCCCACGAAATTGCACTCCTTGGTGAGGAGCCTTGATTGGGTCGACATTCGGCGACATGTACATGGAGATCGGAGGGAATATACATATCTCTCCGCGGTTCACAAGTCCTTCTTGTGGTTGGATTATGTTTTCGTACCCCGGGCGATCGCAACGAGAGTAATGTCCGCAGAGATCCTTACTAGGGTGCTGTCGGACCACTCACCGGTATCCGTGGTGTTGCGGTTGGGTAGGGGGCGGCAACCATTTCGCTGGCGACTAGCAGTGTGGAACTTGCAAAACACTGACTACGGGAGGTGTATGAGGGAGGCGATCGCGGATTACTTTGTCGCTAACGCGGGGTCGGCCCCCAGTGCAGTAATACTATGGGAGGCGTTGAAGCCCACCCTACATGGGGTGGACATTGCATGGAGCGTTGCGGCCCGTAGAAAGCGTCAAGATGAGTTGGTTAGGGCGGAGGTGGAAGGGCTTGAGCGTCTGAGACGGGAGGCGGGTGGCGGTCTGGAGGCGCGACAGCTACTGCTGGCACGACAGTCTTATGCCTCTCTCCTGATGGATGATGCTCGCCAAGTATGGCTTGCGACGCGCAGCAGAATTTATCAATGGGGTGACAAGTCGAGCAAGATGCTGCATCGGCTCTGCCAGGGTGTTTTTTCTCCCCAGGGTGCTGGATGAGAAGGGAGTGCCGATCATTGACCCTATGACCATAGCAGAGGGTTTCGCCGCCTACTATGCGGATTTATACGCCCCTAAGGAATGCCTATCGGAGGCAATGGTGGTCAAGTTCAGTGAGGACCTCCCACCCAGAACAGTGCCTGATGAGACACGCCAACAGTTGGAACTCCCCCTCTCGGAGGAGGAACTTAGTAAGGCCCTAGGGGAGCTCAATTCGGGGAAGGCACCGGGACCCAATGGGTTCCCAAGCGAGTTTCATCGTCGATACAATTTACAACTAGCATCTTACTATCGGGCGGCGGTGAAGGAGGCCAGGGAGGCCGGTCGGCTCCCACAGGACTGGCGACATGCGGAGGTGGTGGTGTTCCACAAGCCTGGTCGGCCTCCGGAACAACATGCTCCATATCGCCCCATTTCTCTCCTAAATGTCGAGGCCAAGGATTTGGCCAAGGCCCTAGCTAATCGCCTCCTGCCTCATATCTCGACTTTGGTCCACCCGGACCAGGCCGGAGTCATGCCTCATAGGGCGATGCGACACAACATAAGGCGGGCACATGCAGCACTGGCGGCGGTCCGAAAGACGGGGGAGCCGGCGGCGCTCTTACTGGCGGACATGGACAGGGCATTTGATTCCCTAAGCTGGGTTTATTTGTTTGCCCTCCTTCGCCGGATTAATCTTGGCCCTCGGTTCCTGTCGTATGTGATGCTCTTGTATACTGAACTGGCAGCCTCGGTCCGCGTGGCGGGAGCGGTCTCGTCCAGCTTCCCCATTCGTCGGGGTACTAGACAGGGGTGCCGCACCCCTGTCGCCCTATTTATTCGCCCTCGCCATGGAGCCGTTGGCGGTGTGGGTGCGTATAGATGCACAGTTGAAGGGGTTTGAGTGGGCCCCTGGCCTATCGGACAGGATAGCATTATATGCCGATGATGTCCTATTCTTTTTAACAGCATTGGATAGGTCGGGACCACGCATACTGGAGATAATGCAAATTTTCGGGGAAACATCCGGGCTGTATATGAACCCCCGCAAGTCCACACTGTGGGTCTTGGGTACTCGGGTGGGGGTGGGAGCGTGGGCATCTGCGCTGCAGGTAGCCGTCGGAGGACTTAAATACCTGGGAGTTTTCCTGTCGGAGGTGCCGGAGATATCGTGGGAGCGGTACTTGGCGCCGGTATGGGAGCGCGTCCGTGCGGATGTTACGACCTGGTCCCGTATGCCGCTGACTATATATGGCAGATCGGCAATCTTTAAGATGGTTGCGCTCCCCCGCATGCTCTACCAACTACAGAATCACCCGTACCCGATCGCGCCTCGCTGGTTCCGACTGGTGAATTCGGTGCTGGGCTGGTTTCTATGGGGGCAGGGGGGCGGTGCGGGTGGCGTTGCGCACGTGCTTTCTCTCCACCTACTGTGGACGGCTGGCGACCTCATATATGCTTTCATACTATCAGGCATCGCACCTGTTGGTCCTCAACGAGTGGTGGTATGGAGACCGGGGGGACCCGGCTTATGCGCTGGAGAGCCACCTAATGGGGCGTCACACTCTTCACAGAATCCTCTACTCAGCGACGCTGCGGAATGCACTGCCACCGGTGTCCAGGGTGGTCTTCCAGATTTGGCGGCAGTCCCTAAGGAGAATGGGGTGGTGGAATACACTGACGCGGGAAACCCCTTTGTGGCATAATGGACGGCTGCCGGAGCTGGCGGCGCTGCAGGGGTTTAGCAGATGGGATGACATCGGCATTTCCACCCTGGGCGACATGATGAGGAATGGGTCCCTTAAATCGTTCCGGGATCTGCAGGAAGAATTTGGCATGCCCCGGACACAGTTCTACCGGTACCTCCAGCTCCATCATGCGCTCTCCCCCAGCCTAGAGGGTCTCGCTGACATTCCCGAGTTTAGCCCATTGGGTGATCTCGCAACCAAAAAGATCTCGCGGATGTATCGGTCCCTGATCACCCACAGTGCGCCTCCTCTGGACAAGCTACGGTGGGCGTGGGAGGAGGATGTGGGTACGCTGCAGGAGGAGGATTGGTGGGAGGTCCTGGCCGCCCCCTCGGGCAGCGGCCATTGCGATGCGCCTCCACCTCATCCAATTCAAGTACCTTCACCGGGTATATTATACTCGGGTGCGACTGTATCGGGTGGGCCTGGTTGCCTCCCCGGAATGCCTCGGGTGTGGGGGGGCGGAGGGCACATTCCTACATACAGTCTGGCATTGTTCATCGCTGGACCGCTTCTGGAGGGGGGTCTTCTCTTGTTTGTCTGAGGTCCTGGGGTGGTTGCTGCATGTCATGGATGGCATCAGGGGCAATATCTATAAACGGCACTGTTAGACCTGTCAGCCCTTTGGGTGGTCCCTCCTCATCATTATTTATTTTGTCCCACTTTTGCCTCAAACCCTGTTTGAATTTTTCCTTTTTTTTTGGGAACCACCAGACTTTTTCGTGTTGCTACAGATTCAGGGAACCATTTTAGCTACCCCTGAAACTTCTGTCTGAGGGCCTGGAGCACAAAATGGTGGCCACCTGTGACATCACCAGCATCCACTGGAACCTACCAGCACCTTCCAGAACATTCCAGGAGATTCCAGAACCCTGTGACCGTTGGAGGCGGTTTAGAATGTTGGGAGGACAAGAGAGGCAGTTGGAGCTGGCAGTTGGCACCTGACTGGTGAAGAGAGAGGAGCACAACAGTGAAGGAGGAAGGAGTGAAGCAGCAGGGGTGGAAACTTGTGCCTGGAGTGGGGTCCATAAACCCACCCTTGATACTTGTCCCTACTGATGGATCCCAGCCTGTAGCCCTGTGTGGGAAGAAGACAGAAAAACTCATCCTAAGGACCTGAACAGCAGGAACAGGCCTTAGAAGCAGAAAGCAGCAAGATCCTGACCTGGAAACTGGTTTCCCTGGAGTCCGGCGTCGAGTAGCCTGAGACCTGGAGCCCGAGGTGGAGAAGCGGCGCTGACTGAAGTAGCAGACGTCGTACCCGGAGCCGCCTGAGGTCGTGAGAGGGCGCCGACGGAGGTCGTGAGGAATACCAGAGGTCGAGGAGGAAGTGAACCGAGGTCGAGCGAGCGGCGTCATCGGAGGAGTGAAGTCCGCCCTCCGGAGTCGTCGGAGACCGAGGTAGAGGTGAACCGGAGGTCGGGAGTGAGGATCGCACTCCGGAGTCGCCCGGAACCTGAGAGGAGGAGCACCGGAGGTCGGGGGTGAGGATCGCACCCCGGAGTCGCCGGAAGTCGACATCGAGGCCAGGCCGGCCGACGTCATCGGAGCCGATAGCGCCATCGGACCGGAGCCGCCCGAAGTCGACATCGTGAAGAGACTGCCCGACGCCGTCGAATCGGAGGTAGAGATCGAACCGAGGCCGCCGACATCGGACCGGAACCGCCTACCGGCGTCGTCAAAGAACTGACATTGTGCCGAGGCCGCCGAGACCGAACCGGAACCGCCTCACGGCGTCGACACGACTCCAGCGGCGTCGGAATATCAGAAAAAGGGCAGTAAGTGGAGTAGAGGGCGCCTAAGGCCCTGTGGAGACCTGAGAGACTACTCTAAGGGGCTAGGGAGGTGCTGAAACCCACCTGACTGTGCCTGGGGTGAACTGGGACTGACCTAGAGAGGTTGTGTGGAGAAGGGAAGCCAGGGCATTGGTATTCCCCCCTTTGATCTACCTCAGTTTAGGCCTCAGCCTTGTCCCAGCCAGGGAGTAGCCTCCCCCCTCAAGCCTTCCACAACCCTACAAGCTGTGCCTGGGCCAAATCAGCCCTTAAGAAGTGAAGTGTCATCTGATTATATGAGGGTTGCTGTATACTTTTAATTATTTATTGGGGATACTGTATGTATTGAATTTTTATCTATTTATTGCTGCACTATATTTATAGGTCCACAGGACTTGTTGGTGTACAATATTTATTGGTACAGTATTTATTGCCTCAAAGTATTTAATTGTCTGTATATATTGCACTTGTATTTATGCCCTGTTATTTATGATCACCCCTATTTATTTCATCAAACAGCCAATATTTATTTGACCTGCACTAATTGAAACTTGTATATTGTGATTGACCTATTTATTTTTCCAATCAGCAACTAAGAGAAAAAGATAAAGAAAGAATATTTTCATAATTTTTATGGTGTAGAGTCGTTTTTGGAACGGATGCACGCATGGTTATTGTATGGGTATATTGTATGCTTAGCACTGCGCCTGTTTCCTGACCACTCGAGCCAAGCTACCACAGTGTGTTCGGGAAGTCCACCACCACCCTGCGGAGTGGGAGTGGGCTGTTTCCAACATAAATTGGTGTTCAGTGGTGGGATAGAGCTGTGCCTACATATACTCAACAATAACTGTGGGTAGTCCATAGGCCTACACCGGGAGTTTTCTCACAGCGGCCTTCCAAATTGTGGGTTTTTGTTTTTTCCAAATTTACTCTGGTGGTGGGAGGAGGTATTACATAAGGTACCCCCCTGCATTGTTACTGCACAAAACCTGTCCTCTAACCTGAGTGGGCAAGATGGAGTTTGTACTGGAAGATTTAGAAACGTACACTGTGGCCCAACTCAGGGAGTTTTGCCAGCGGGAGGGGGTGTACTGTCCCCCAGGAGCAAAGAAGGGTGCACTCCAAACCAGCTTAAGGGCTTGGGGGGAGGCACGCCGAGAAAGCAAGGCTGAGGAGGAAGACAGGGATGGAGAGCCTAACCCCGAGGGGGCTGAGATGTACCAACCTGAGGTGGGGAACCTGTCAGCAGGGCCCAGGACACTTTCTAGGAAGGGCAGCACTGTCTCTAGCGGGGGCTTATCCAGCGTGGAGTTAGCAGATCGGAGAGAGAAAAGACAGCTCACATGGGATTTAGCAAAGCTGGAGAAGGAGAAGGAGGAACAGAGGTTGGCTCATGAGACGGAGAAAGAGAGGATGGCTCATGAGATAAGACTGAAAGAGATAGAGCTTCAGATCCTAAGAATTGGGGCACCAACTGTTCCTAATGGTGGCAGCCAAAACCAAGAAATCACCAGGGAATCCAAACCCTACCTGCCAAAGGACATAGTAGCTAGCTATGGGGCGGGTGACGACATCGCCAAGTGGCTAGCAGCCTATGAGGTCTCGTTGAGGGCCCATGGGGTTCCAGTGAAGTACTGGGGAGGGGGATTGTATAAGTACATGCCTCCAGCTGGTAGGGATGCTTTATTGGCCCTCGAAGAGGATGAGCAGACCCACTACCCCACCATGAAACTGGCGCTCATCAGAAAGTTTGGACTAACACCTGAAAAGTACAGACAGAAGTTCAGGGGTAGTCACAAGCTGGGCACACAGAATTGGGTGGACTTCCTGGACTATGCAAAGAAGGCACTGGAAGGTTGGATTCAGGGCAGTGAAGTAAGGAACTACGAGGAGCTGTTTGACCTAGTACTGAAGGAACACCTACTCGAGAAATGTTTCCCTGAACTGCGGCAACACCTGGTGGATAGCAAGCTGACCAGCCCCCGGAAGCATGCTGAGGAGGCGGACATTTGGGCTAGTACCCGGGTGTCCACAAGGGGGACTGGAGGGGATACTCAAAAGGCCGGACAGGGCGCCCCCCAGAAGAAAGAAGGAGGGGAAAAGAAAAAGGAGTTCTCCAAAGGCCCCCAAAATAACTTCCAAGGGAAGGGAACAGGATTCACCTCTAAGGCTAACCCACCCAGAAACCCTAATCCTGGCCAGAGTCAGCAGCCAAGGGTTGTCCATTGCTACGAGTGCGGTGGCGTGGGACACTATAAAGGAGATCCGAAGTGTCAGAAACGATCACCCCCTCCCACTGGAGGAAAGCCCCCCGGAGTAGCTAGTGTAGTGCTCGGGGAGGAGATGCCCTTAACTAAGGGAAGGGAGTGGGCGGGTGTCACTTTAGTGTCCCTGGGAGAACGGGAGATGGTTCCTAAGATCCAGGTGCCCGCAAATACCGCAAAGTATGGGCAGTGGATCACCATCAACGGCCAAAGAGGGGAGGCTCTGAGAGACACAGGAGCCAGTATGACTATGGTGCGTAGTCAACTGGTGTCTCCAGAGCAGGTAATTCCCGATGTACTCCACCCAGCCGCGATGGCTGACGGCAGAACAGGTCACTATCCAGTGGCCGAGGTTCCCTTTGAATGGGGGGGGGGTTGCAGGTTCACTTCGAGTTGCCGTAAGCCCTGCCGTGCCAGTCGATTGTCTGCTGGGCAATGACATGGAGCACAACGCTTGGAAGGAGGTGGAATACCGGATCACACCGAGATGCTGGGTACACCTGACTGGGCCTGTGTTAGCACAAGGTCCGAGACTACCCGAAGAGGGAGTTCATTCCGGCTGGAGCCTGGAACAAAGGCCCAGCCAGCTGCCAGTCAAGGGAAGAACCGAGGACAGGAGGAGCCTGCCTCGGCGTCTCCACCCCGTAGGACGGATAGGCCACCGGAGGTGGTGGACCAGGAGTCTGCGGAGGGGGACGTTACCAACCTGGAGGACCTACCCATCCCGGCCGAGTGGCACGTGGAGGGAGGCCCGTCCACGGAGGAATTCTGCCAGGGCCAGAGGGAGTGCCCTACCCTTGAG
Organism: Triturus cristatus; assembly: GCF_964204655.1. Classification (NCBI taxonomy): domain Eukaryota; kingdom Metazoa; phylum Chordata; class Amphibia; order Caudata; family Salamandridae; genus Triturus; species Triturus cristatus. The sequence goes on from NC_140587.1 coordinate 103,458,219, forward strand.
GGGCTGAGGCGACAGGCCGAAGCCCAGGCAGCAGGGAACGTTGAAGGGAACTACAGTGTTTACTGGGAGGATGGCCTCCTCTACAGTGAACCCAAGGCACCCCTACATGGATCGTCACGAGCCTTGGTAGTTCCTCAACGTTATCGAGCCTTCCTTTTAGAGTTGGCTCACGAGATCCCCTTGGCAGGACACCTGGGGCAAGACAAGACCTTCGCCCGTCTTGTCCCACACTTTTATTGGCCTCAGATGAAAGTGTCGTCCGATACCTACTGCCGGACATGTGTGTCTTGCCAAGCCAGTGGGAAAACAGGGGTGAAGCTGAAAGCTCCCCTGGAACCACTTCCTGTCGTTAGCACCCCCTTTGAAAGGGTGGGCATCGACATTGTGGGTCCGTTAGATCCACCAACATCAGCTGGTCACAGGTTTATCCTAGTCCTGGTGGATCATGCCACACGGTACCCAGAGGCAATACCTCTGAGGACCATAACAGCACCTGTTGTGGCTAGGGCCCTGATGGGAATCTTTACCCGAGTGGGTTTTCCCAAGGAAGTTGTGTCCGACAGGGGGACCAACTTCATGTCAGCGTATATGCGGGCAATGTGGAAGGAGTGTGGAGTGACCTACCGGTTCACCACTCCTTACCACCCCCAGACCAATGGTCTGGTGGAGAGGTTTAACAAAACCTTGAAGGGCATGATCAGAAGTCTGCCTGAAAGCCTGCAGAGGAAATGGGACGTCCTCCTACCCTGTTTACTTTTCTCCTACAGGGAAGTGCCACAGAAGGGAGTGGGCTTCAGCCCCTTCGAGCTTCTGTATGGGCACCCTGTACGTGGACCTCTTAACCTGGTGAGAGACGGATGGGAAAGAACTCCCAGAAAGCTCCCCCAGGATGTGGTGAGCTACATGCTGGCCTTCCGGAGCCAAATGGCTAAGTTGTGGAAGCAAGCTTCTGACAACCTGGAAGCCAGCCAAGCAGTGATGAAGGCGTGGTATGACCACAACGCTCACCCGGTGGAGTTGGAGCCTGGCCAGAAGGTGTGGGTGATCGAACCCGGAGAGCTTAGTGCCCTCCAGGATCGCTGGTCAGGACCCTTTGAGGTGTTGGAGAAGAAGGGTAAGGCTACCTACTTGGTGGACCTGAAGACCCCTCGTCAGCCCCTGCGGGTGCTGCATGCCAACCGCCTCAAACCCCACCACGAGAGGCCCGAAGTCATCTTGATGATGGTGACTGACGGAGGAGAGGACGTGGAAAGCGAGCCTCTCCCTGATCTGTTTGCGTCTCAAGAGAAGGATGGGTCGGTGGAGGGAGTGATTCTCTCCCCATCTCTAACTCCTGAACAGCAGGAGGACTGTCGCCAGGTCCTGGGGCAGTACTCTTCGTTGTTCTCCCTTGTCCCGGGTAGGACTCACCTGTGCGTCCATGACGTGGACACAGGAGACAGCCCACCTGTGAAGTCCAAGATCTACCGGATGTCAGACAAGGTGAAGGCCAGCATTCATAGTGAAGTCACTAAGATGCTGGAGCTAGGAGTGATTGAACCTTCTAGCAGCCCCTGGTCCAGTCCGGTGGTGTTAGTACCGAAAGCTGCACCACCGGGTGCCCAACCAGAACTGAGGTTCTGTGTGGACTACCGGGGACTGAATTCAGTGACAAAAACTGATGCTCATCCGATCCCTAGGGCGGATGAATTGATTGACCGGCTGGGAGCTGCCCAATATCTAAGTACCTTTGACCTTACTTCAGGGTACTGGCAGATCTCTTTGACTGATGGAGCGAGGGAAAGGTCAGCCTTCTCCACGCCCAATGGCCACTACCAGTTCTGTGTGATGCCCTTTGGGCTCAAGAACGCACCTGCCACGTTTCAGCGCCTGGTAAACCAGATCCTCACCGGAATGGAGAGTTTCTCTGCTGCTTATCTGGATGACATAGCCGTCTTCAGTAACAGCTGGGAGGATCACTTGCGTCACCTGCAAGCTGTTCTCCAGGCCCTGAGACAAGCTGGATTGACGATCAAGGCCAGCAAGTGCCAGATCGGGCAGGGGTCGGTAGTGTACCTTGGACACTTGGTGGGTAGGGGAACGGTGCAACCCCTCCAGGCGAAGATCGAGGCCATCATGGCCTGGGAACCCCCCAAGACACAGACTGAGGTCCGAGCATTTTTGGACCTCACGGGATACTATCGCCGCTTCGTGAAGGGGTACGGTACCATCGTAGCCCCTCTCACGGAGCTCACGTCCAAGAAACAACCTCGACGGGTAGTCTGGACGGAGGCTTGTCAGCAAGCCTTTGAGAAATTGAAGAAAGCCATGTGCGAGGCCCCGGTCTTAAGGGCCCCAGACTTTTCCAAGAAGTTCATTGTCCAGACAGATGCATCAGAACATGGCATTGGGGCAGTGTTATCGCAACTCAACGAAGAGGGTCTGGATCAACCCGTGGTCTTCCTATCCCGGAGACTACTTCCCAGGGAACAGAAGTGGAGTGCAATAGAGCGTGAAGCCTTTGCAGTGGTATGGGCTCTGAAGAAGTTGCGGCCATACCTGTTTGGATCGCACTTCCTAGTTCAGACCGACCACAGACCCCTTCGTTGGCTGATGCAAATGAAGGGGGAGAATCCCAAGTTGTTGAGGTGGTCTATTTCCCTACAGGGGATGGACTTTCAGGTGGAACATCGGCCTGGAGTGGACCACGCCAATGCAGACGGTCTCTCAAGGTACTTCCGCCTTAGTGATGAGAACTCCCAAGGGGTTGGGTAGCTCTCCCCACTTTCAGCTGGGGGGGGACGCGTGTTAGACCTGTCAGCCCTTTGGGTGGTCCCTCCTCATCATTATTTATTTTGTCCCACTTTTGCCTCAAACCCTGTTTGAATTTTTCCTTTTTTTTTGGGAACCACCAGACTTTTTCGTGTTGCTACAGATTCAGGGAACCATTTTAGCTACCCCTGAAACTTCTGTCTGAGGGCCTGGAGCACAAAATGGTGGCCACCTGTGACATCACCAGCATCCACTGGAACCTACCAGCACCTTCCAGAACATTCCAGGAGATTCCAGAACCCTGTGACCGTTGGAGGCGGTTTAGAATGTTGGGAGGACAAGAGAGGCAGTTGGAGCTGGCAGTTGGCACCTGACTGGTGAAGAGAGAGGAGCACAACAGTGAAGGAGGAAGGAGTGAAGCAGCAGGGGTGGAAACTTGTGCCTGGAGTGGGGTCCATAAACCCACCCTTGATACTTGTCCCTACTGATGGATCCCAGCCTGTAGCCCTGTGTGGGAAGAAGACAGAAAAACTCATCCTAAGGACCTGAACAGCAGGAACAGGCCTTAGAAGCAGAAAGCAGCAAGATCCTGACCTGGAAACTGGTTTCCCTGGAGTCCGGCGTCGAGTAGCCTGAGACCTGGAGCCCGAGGTGGAGAAGCGGCGCTGACTGAAGTAGCAGACGTCGTACCCGGAGCCGCCTGAGGTCGTGAGAGGGCGCCGACGGAGGTCGTGAGGAATACCAGAGGTCGAGGAGGAAGTGAACCGAGGTCGAGCGAGCGGCGTCATCGGAGGAGTGAAGTCCGCCCTCCGGAGTCGTCGGAGACCGAGGTAGAGGTGAACCGGAGGTCGGGAGTGAGGATCGCACTCCGGAGTCGCCCGGAACCTGAGAGGAGGAGCACCGGAGGTCGGGGGTGAGGATCGCACCCCGGAGTCGCCGGAAGTCGACATCGAGGCCAGGCCGGCCGACGTCATCGGAGCCGATAGCGCCATCGGACCGGAGCCGCCCGAAGTCGACATCGTGAAGAGACTGCCCGACGCCGTCGAATCGGAGGTAGAGATCGAACCGAGGCCGCCGACATCGGACCGGAACCGCCTACCGGCGTCGTCAAAGAACTGACATTGTGCCGAGGCCGCCGAGACCGAACCGGAACCGCCTCACGGCGTCGACACGACTCCAGCGGCGTCGGAATATCAGAAAAAGGGCAGTAAGTGGAGTAGAGGGCGCCTAAGGCCCTGTGGAGACCTGAGAGACTACTCTAAGGGGCTAGGGAGGTGCTGAAACCCACCTGACTGTGCCTGGGGTGAACTGGGACTGACCTAGAGAGGTTGTGTGGAGAAGGGAAGCCAGGGCATTGGTATTCCCCCCTTTGATCTACCTCAGTTTAGGCCTCAGCCTTGTCCCAGCCAGGGAGTAGCCTCCCCCCTCAAGCCTTCCACAACCCTACAAGCTGTGCCTGGGCCAAATCAGCCCTTAAGAAGTGAAGTGTCATCTGATTATATGAGGGTTGCTGTATACTTTTAATTATTTATTGGGGATACTGTATGTATTGAATTTTTATCTATTTATTGCTGCACTATATTTATAGGTCCACAGGACTTGTTGGTGTACAATATTTATTGGTACAGTATTTATTGCCTCAAAGTATTTAATTGTCTGTATATATTGCACTTGTATTTATGCCCTGTTATTTATGATCACCCCTATTTATTTCATCAAACAGCCAATATTTATTTGACCTGCACTAATTGAAACTTGTATATTGTGATTGACCTATTTATTTTTCCAATCAGCAACTAAGAGAAAAAGATAAAGAAAGAATATTTTCATAATTTTTACGGTGTAGAGTCGTTTTTGGAACGGATGCACGCATGGTTATTGTATGGGTATATTGTATGCTTAGCACTGCGCCTGTTTCCTGACCACTCGAGCCAAGCTACCACAGTGTGTTCGGGAAGTCCACCACCACCCTGCGGAGTGGGAGTGGGCTGTTTCCAACAGGCACCTTATGCAGCTGGGCCTTACATTGGCGAAACGCGACATTGCCAGGATGTGGAAGGATGAGCGGGCTCCCTCGGTGGCCGCTTGGAAAAATGGCCAAGACTTCTGTATGGGGCTGGAACAGCCCATCTTTGTGGCCCAGGGATGTCCGCGTAAGCATTATAAAATATGGAAGCGGTGGGCGGACTATCGGGGCCTGTGGCTGGAGCCTCCAACGGCGACGGAAGATCTCCTAGTGGGATAAGGGCAGGGCTAGAGTGGTTGGGTCTGATATCTGGGGGGGTGGGGCCGCCGGGGGTGTGTGTGTGCTCAAAGTGGGATGGTCCTCCACTAGATCGGGTAGGCCGTCATTTCCATTACTCTCATTGGTCCTTGAGCGTGGGCGGGTGAGCGGTCATCAGTGGGAATTGCGCAACTTGGGGGGGGAGTTGGGGGGAGGGGGGTAGATATCCGAGATGACACTCAAGTTCAAAGAATGTGTTTGTTTTGTTTTCTTAAAAAACGAAAATGTCCTTTGCGGTCCTATTATTGGGATGGTCCTCCACTAGATCGGGTAGGCCGTCATTTCCATTACTCTCATTGGTCCTTGAGCGTGGGCGGGTGAGCGGTCATCAGTGGGAATTGCGCAACTTGGGGGGGGGGAGTTGGGGGGAGGGGGGTAGATATCCGAGATGACACTCAAGTTCAAAGAATGTGTTTGTTTTGTTTTCTTAAAAAACGAAAATGTCCTTTGCGGTCCTATTATTGTGTAACTTGATGCTGCAGTGGCCTCTGGGGTACAGAGCCCTGCGTATATTGTGCAAATTACAAATAAAAATCTGTTGTTAAAAACAAAAAAGTGCTTTTAGTAGGGCATGGAGAGGTGTCTGTGTGATTTCACAAAGGTTTTTTATGCACACAGACTCACTCTCTCGTCTCTGTTTTGAAGGTCTGAAAAATGGTGCTTAGTTTGAAAAATATTATTTAAAGTGCTCCTAACACTACGCAGGACCCCCTTAAGCCCCCGCCGTCCTTGCTTCTCATAGAATGTATTTTCACAATAAATGCCAGTGTTATTGTTGGGAAATCTGAAGTTCACATCCCAAATCTTACTGACCAAGTTAAAGCCGCACCCTGCGGTGGAGCTCTCGGGGTGTAAGAGGAGAGTTTAATAGTCTGAACATCATAAGTGCAGAATCTACCACTTGTCAGCGTTGGATGCAACAGTCATTAGAAGAAGTCCCTGTTCATCAAAGAGGGGAGAGATCCCCATGATGGATTCTCGTTGCCGAGCCCTTGCGGCCAGGGACTGACATCTCAGTATCACAGATTCATCTCAATGATTCACAAATCTTCAGTTGCAAGTCGGAAGGAAAAGCGTCTCTTCGAGTCACTCAAGTTTTTCTTACCTGAGCTCTGTTGTGTCCTGCTGGACACAGTCTAGTGTTTTACCAGCCTCTCCCATGAGGGCTGGCCCATACACCCACCCCACACCCATCCAACACAGGCGTCACCAGGCGACGAAAAGGGGAGGGTCAAGAGCAAGCCCCCCTGCCCCGCAGGGGGCTATTGTTACGCCACTGGGGCCAAGCCTGCTCCCATTCCTCAACACAGCTGATGTGGGGGTACAACGAGTCTACCTTTCTTCCCAAAAGGTCTCCATGTTGGTTCCTGGCTGGCAGTGTGGATGACTGGCCTATGTACAGGGTCACTGGAATTATGTGAGTTTCTGCAGAATAGTGGGCTTGCTGCACTTGCCACATAATCCATAACCTTCTGCATAATTTGCAGATTTTAAGAAAACAAGTTTCTATCTCCAACGGATCAAAAGTTACTAAAAATGCTCCCTACCGCATGTGGCATGCCTTCTGTTGCACAGAGGCAGATCACCTTGCTGATTACTGTATGTTGGTGTTAAACTGAGATAAATCAGGTGAAACATTTGCCCTTACGGTGTGAATATGTGTAACAATGACAACATGTGAAGAAATACTGCTTCTACATATGCCACATTACGCTGCATAATTAGCTTTTTATTGCTGCATAATTTAGTGAATGCTGCCACATAATTTGTTCCCCTGCTTCTTAATTCCAGTGGTCCTGCCTATGTATTTATTGTATAAAGTTTCTTACTTTTTTTATCTGCAATGCTCAGGGTGTATATATACTTTAGTGCATGTATATGGCATGTGGTCATCCTTACATACTTTTGCGAATCATTGCGGCCTCACACCCCATGCATGTCCTGCAATGCCAGGTACTTGGCCATGGCTGTGTTCCATAACCGTCTCTTTAATTCACATCTCTCAGTTCCACCTTCCGGGGAGCGATTGCTTTTGGATTCATTCATAAAGCAATTTACCTTCTGTGAATGTATTTCTGGTGGATATTTAGTCTTCCTATAGATTCCTCACCACCATCCCTCATTTTCTAATGAGTTATTCCTGTGCATAGTAAGATCCTAAAGTATACACACATGTTCTGTGCCGCTGATACTCTCTGTTCCTCCCTGAACCCCTTGATGGGGTTTGGAAAACATACCTGGAACTGGCACCAGCACGCCGGTTGGCACCTAATATACTCTGTCATCACATCCTACAGGTTGTCATGGTTGAGGTTGCATGGCACCACCCGACAGCGCTAGAGAGTTATTGCTGGGCAAACATTTCCAGACCTGTCTGGAGCCTGAGGGAAATTCATAAGTTGAGGAGTCTACGGGAAGACTGCGTCTCAATCAGAAGTATCGTTACCGAAGGCAAGTGACTTCTGGTGAGTACTTCCTCTGCTGTTGTCAACATCTCCCATGTCCATGCTCGCCCGTCAGCTGGCTCTTGCATCTCAGTCACCTGGCTATTCAGTCTCCATCTTATGTTACCAGTCACAGCTTCAATCACTGAAGCTCAAAGACGCTTGTCTGTGGGATGTGGACCAGGGTCTCTCAGTTTAGATTGTGATACAGAGATTGGCTCAGCTGAAAAGGGTGCATCTGGTCTCTGCCTTGTCCTGCTTGGACCAGCGAAGACCACAGACCGCTTTTCACTAGGGAACTGTACATCTCTCTGTCGAGGTAATGTTTCTCCTTCTTGGTTGAAGGAGTAAGATGAAAGAACAGACGGCCTATAGGAAAGGCAGATACCAGCTTGAGTGGGCAAGACAGGCGTGTACGAGAAACCTACTTATATGGGTAGATAATATGAAAGGTGAACAAACTGAGAGAGGGGACGTTCTCGACCCTCCGGGGAGAAGTTATTGTCACTAATCGAAATGTCTTCAGAGTAAGTCAACAGATAATTCATATTCCACTGAAGATCAATAAACGGATAAGGAGAAAAGAAGTAACCATTTTATAAAATGCTCCACTTGTGGCATTTTAAGCAAAGATGGCTGCTTAGGGAGACAGACAAAGGTAGACAGCTCAGCCCAATATCATCTCACTGAAGCCAGTGCCAGACCCTGTGGGGCAAGAGACAAATTCTAGGCCTTGCGACCTGCACCAATGAACACATTTGTTTCATCAACCTGAATTAATGGATTTTGTATCAGATTTCTTGGAAGTCCCTAAGGGTGCATCAGAAGTGTTTGGGGTTGGGTAGAAGACCTGCCCATTCGGCTTCAAGAGCAGGTGTACCTTGTGCAGGTGAAGAAGTAGCTGAATGCAGAGTGCCAGCTGATTGGCTTACTAGATCCTGTGCATCCAACAGAGGGTGAACATGATATGCAATGCCCAACCCTTCGGCATGAGCAGAATCGGTGGGGACGCAGACTACCTGAATCTGAACATGTCCCACTGGGATCCATTCAGAAGGATGTGTATGACACACAACGCTGGGCACTTCTTTCTCTGGGCTGTAGCAAAGAGACCCATTTATGGACAGCCCAATCTAGAGGGGAATACTTTTTTCACTTTGGGGAAGTAGTTTCCACCCATGATCATCTAGTGAGAGAAGACTTGGTGCATCTGCTCCCAGCAAGAGGGAGCCTGCAAGGTGAGATACAAACAGGGCAATTCCCCATCGCTGTGCACACCACTACAGGCTGATCACCGCCCAGCACAGGATTTACAACCTCACGCGGCCAACTTTTTTAATATAATGGATGGTTGTGGTGACGTCTGACAGAATCTGAATGGAGCTACTTGAGATGCAAGCGAAAAATAATTCTTCTTAACAAGGCAGGCCGCCCTCACCTCCGGCATGTTTATGTGCAGGTGCTACTCCGATGCCGTCCAGTTGGGCACCCCAACCCAGCAAGGAGATGCTCTTAAGCGTGGAAGCCTGTGTCTGCAGTGGGTGAAGAGAGGACCCATCAAAGGTTTGGAAGCATTCATCCATCAGTGCAGAACCGGATAGACTAGCTCAAAGATCTGCAACCAAGTCAAGAGACTGCCTGGATGTTGTAGCCACTGGAGGGCCCTCATTCGCCAACTGGCGCATGACACCAAAAGGATGCACAAGCCATGAGGTCTAGCAGACGAAGGATGTACAGAACGAAGAGGCGTGTCTGAATCCGAAACATTGGAATCATCTCTTAAATATCACTGTCCTCTGAGGAGGAGGCAAAGCCTTTTTGTGGGTTGTGCTCTGCTCCTATGAAGGTTAGCCTCTGCATGGGCGTTAGATGAGTTTTCTGACGGTGATGGTAAAACCTATGGGGCATATCTACTATGCGGCGATATAAAATTATCGCCGCTTTTGCGGCCTTTTTCATACAAAAAGCGGCGATGATTTTATCGCAATATTAGCAAGGTCACGCGATCGTGTGAAACCTTGCCTTAGCGCCTGAATTCCTAACGCCCATCTTTGCATCTCGAATGAGATGCAAAGTGGGCGTTACTCCCCAGGATAACGGGAGAAATGTCGCTAAGTGACATTTCTCCTATTATCAAGCATCATGCAAAGCAGCATAGCGACAAGAAAAGTAGCGATAACCTCTGTTATCGCTACTTTCCTTACGCCTGCTTTAAAACTGACTTAGCCATGATATCCTATGAAAGATGGATATCATGGCTAAGTATGTGAGGCCCTATCAGCAAGCTATCGCCAAACTTCGTGGGATTATCGCTGGGTTTCCAGTGATAATCTCACGTTTGTCAGTTAGCACTAGGATTTTTATCGCTTTTGAGATAAGCGTTGCTAATAGCACGCTATCTCAGCGATAAAAATCCTAGCGCTAAGTGCGCTTAGCGATAATTATCGCCGGTTGTTGCTGATATGACCCCAAGTCATGAAGGAGGGTCATTGGGTGCTAAAGTCGTTCTTTGACCAGCGCCAGGGCCTTGTAGTTACAGGTCTGTCATCCAAGTATAGGAAATCATGGACTACTGAGCGCAGTGAAGCATCAACGGCCATCACTTTCATGAAGATATGTGGTGTGGTGTGGTCGTCAGTGCGAAAGGTAGGACAGTGAACTGATAGTGCTGGGACCCCACTGTGAATCCCAATAACACCTGAGACGGGGAAGACTGGAAGATGGAAATAGGCATCAACAAGGCCCAGGGTCATCAGCCAATCTGCAGAACCTGGCTCTGTGATAGAATTTTAAACCTGTCCTGTTGATTGAGCAGGCTGAAGACGCAAAAGCGAAGGGTCTTGGTCCTCCACCTTCTAGGGGACCAAGAAGGAAAGGAGTAAACTCCTTTGCCTCTTTCTTCCCGGGCAATCATTGCTCTGCCCCCTTAAGTCAGTAGGGTGAAGACGGCCACCTCTAAAATGGAGGCAGTGCTATTTGTGCAGCAAGAGCAGTCCACGGGAAAGGAAAGGCAAGGTAGTACCTACATACTCAAACTACGGCCCGGTGGCCGCATGCGGCCATCTTGACCTTCACATATGGCCCCCAGGTGACCATCTGCACTGGGCTGCTGGTTACCTGACAGAGCACCGACATTCATAAAGCTGTTAAATGGACAAGCATTTATCTACACCTTAACTAAAGTAAATGTAAAGAAGGTGCCCTGCTCAACTTATCTACTTAAAGAAATCTTGCACTAATCATGCAAAAATATGGGAAACTCTCTTCAAAATTCGAAGTGTATTTCATCAACATGCAGAAGCGTTTGACCGTAGTACATCAGGTTAAATCACTGAATTGAAAGGCATTAATTAAAAGTGATCATTTTCAAACATGAACTTAGAAACATTCATGCCCCTGTCCTGACAACAATGTCAATAGTGAAATGAAAGGCCGATCATGCAATAGGGTCCCACAAGACTAGTACCCCAACTACTGATGGGAGATACAGCCCCCTTTAGACTTCCCTATCCCCCCCGACGCTGATGCCGCAGACATCTCGCAGACGAACTGGAACCAACCACAAAACAAATACCTACCACAAAATATCTTTTCTGTAGACTCCCCGGACCCCTCCTATCCCCCTCCCACTCCCTCTCTCAGTTCACAGTTTCATGTTTAACCCCTGGCACCACAGAGTAGGCTCCTATATATTGGGAGCAAAAACATGGGCATTAATCAAAGAGGTACACCAGGATAGAGTGGGGGTCTACATACCAACCCGCGCCCTTGCGGAAACCCACATATTCAGGCACCTGGCATTAGTCAGCCCACCACATTTCGCACCCGATCACTGGAGGGGTAATATCCATGTACAATGTGCTGTTTCTTACTTGAACTATATGATGTATAATGAGATGGATGCTCCATAATGTGCTTATATCGTCTGACTGCCTGTGTACACCTGGCATAACGTCTTACTTGCAAATGTATAATGATGGACCATGGAAAATAAAACTCTCAATACATTTTGTTTAACAGAAACCATTGTCAATAGTGAACCAAGAGGCAGGTCATTTGTCAGGCGCCCAATATTGCTATTATAATTGAAACAACATTATAGTTTATTAAATCAATCAAACACAGAAGAAGGTTTGATACAGTGCACATTCTGCAGTCATGTATTTCATGGTGCTCTCATTTGTCGTTATGAAGAAAAAGGAGGCAAAGTGAAATTAAACAATTGCCTAGGATCACACAATTTGGTCAAGTGGGGAAGACAGGATTAATCTCAGGATTTCTGGTTTCACATTGTGCAATTCAGACACTGGATAAGTATCTCTTTCCCTTTCACGTTTTACATCAAATGTTGATGGTTTGTCTTTATTTATTGGCGCATGAGGTTACAGCGTGGGTGGCAGACAGAAGCCATGTGAAGGCTCGGTTTGTTGTCCACACCATGTACATGCTTCGCTTCCTCGTACGCCCACCTTACACCACCCAACCGTCCCCCTGATTGCATCAATCCAGCATGCCTCAGTGCATGCCACAGAACATAAGTTTTGGCTCCTAGAGAAATGGTTGTGAGAACTACCCATGACCTACAAGGATAATAAGACAGCAAACAGCCGTGATCTCCCAGTTAGTGGAAAAGTAGACTCTCCACCCTTCTGGGAAACAGTTGTGTAAAAGGCTTAGGCAGAGAGTGTTTAAGTCAGCAGAATGACCGAGGAAAGCAGAGCAGGGGATCTAATGTTGAATGTCCAAAGAAACATCGGCGGACCTCTAGTTCCGCACCTCACGCCAGTTCCAATTAGTAATGTTTCTGCACAGCCAACCCCAACGCCAGCCGTTGTTTAGCGTTTCTGTGCTCCAGATCAAGAGTTGTTGATGGTGAAATGGGGGTGCGCACGTCATAAAGTCCAATAGTCAGGTAGTAGTATAAAAATATATAGTGCTTTATTTTCAAATCTTAAGATTCTCCAAACTAAGACACTCAGCCTGAGTGTCTCAGTTTGCTGAATCTTAAAATGTAAAAATAAAGAACTATGTATTTTTATACTACTACCTGACTATTGGACTTTATGACCTGCGCACCCCCATTTCACCACCGGATCTAATGTTGGTGATGCTATACCCTGTGGAAAGACGCAGTAGATCTATTGCAGTGTTTAGAGTGGGTGCGAAGGTTGGCCCTGCTGTGAGTGTTGTGCCCAAGAGTAACCTTGACACGAACTATATTTTTGGTGGAGTTACTTTTCTGGGGAGGCTACGCCCAGCAAGGAAGCAGTGACGCTACTGTTTTGAAGAAATCCAGGGATGAGTCAGCTGTCTCTCTCAATAGCCGCTCACCATGAAAGGGCATGTCCACGAGGATTAACTCTGCACTCCTCCAGAAAAGCCAGTGAAATGCATCCGAACAAATCAGCGCCCTGTGATGGCTGTGCCTGTGAACCGAGCCATGGTGTCCACGGAAACCAGGACGCACATCGGGATGTCTTTGGAGATCTCCAAATGATCGTTTAGCAAGTCAGAAAATGGCTTTTGTATGTGTTCTAGTAGGCTGGTGACCATACCTTTGCCACTTCCCACAGAGCCTGGACATAGTAGGACCGAAGACTGGTGGCATTTGCTGTACCAGTGGCAAGTATGCAGCCCTGAAGAATGTTCAGCTCATGGAGTATAGCTTATTCAACTCTGTCTGAAGGCACATTAGGAAAGGCACATGGGTTCATTTTCGAGGAAAATCATTTGGACCACTCGACTATCTGGTGAAGGGATTATTGACAAACATTGTAGGCCAACTAGGCCAGGTCTAGGTCACCAGGCTATGTGTCTGTTTACTGCTGGAACCAAAAGGATTTCTCCAAAGCAGCTAGAGCATGTTCGAAGAGGACCTCATAAAAGGGATGCAAAGGCTTGGCACCTGTGGAGCATAGTGCCAAGAAATTAGTCAAAATGTTGGATTTTAACCTCAAGGGAGGCCAGAGCTATCTTTAACTCCTCCTAAAGGGAGGTCAGAGTTCTAATGGACATCCTCATATGACCAAGTATCCAGGCCTCCTGTTTTTTATAAATCAAAATATATGCCACCATCATTGTTATAGGGGGGGGTGAGGGGGACATATCCGCCTCTTGGTCATTGTCATTAGGCATTTAGATGCAAACATATCTTCCAGTCGGGTACATTTCTAGGCCCTGGGGACGTGCTCTGCCAACATGCTTTGACATTTTCTTTCACCATTGGGTTATTGCAGCAGACCTCCAGTATGGCTCTAGAGGCGGCTCAGGGAGTGATGTCTGTGTCCAGTTGAAGATGTCGCTGACCAAACGGGTTACTGAACCTTGACACCGTAGCTCAAGCGCAAGGGGGTGCGGAGTCTAGAGACACTGCAGTCGGAGCACACTAGTGTCCCAGAAGCACAGAAGAGTTATCCTGAACAAATCCAACAGAGCTACCTGTGCAGAGCCAGCCGATCAAGGAGAACTTCAGCTTCATTATCATTAGTGCGGAGATTTTCTCAGATGAGGAAGAGTCTGGTGTCCGAACTGTCCTGACAGCAGGACTATTTTCACGTGCCCTATAGAGCTTTTATTTTTGGGGGGAAGAGCATCCTTTGGGAGATCATTCCTGCTCAAGATACTTACCTGAAGGAGAGCCTTTCGGCGCTTCCCTGTGGGCCTTGGCCAAACTGGCTTTCCCCATCGCTACAGGGGAGACATCTGATGTAGTTGCAGTAAAGAGGCTGACAAACTCTGCCACTGGGACATGGAAAGCACTATGGACTAATTGCACTAATTGCGTGCTTTGTCAATGTCCCCTGCCGGATATTCTGGCATGCCGTAGTAATGCATTGCTCAACGAGGGGAAGGGCCCGCAGAAACTAGGGACAGAAGTTCTTCTATGGAAATGCTTATTGTTAAATGCCAGGTTGCTGGTTAAACATAGCCTGGAATGCAGTTTGTTAATGGAAGAGCACCAGATTAAGATGGCTTTTATCACGAAGGCATGGACTGATAACACCTCAGGTCCTGACATAGTGAAGGCTTCGCCTGTAAACTTTGTTTGTCACACGTTGGACCGACCCTCAAGAAGAGGGGGAGGGCTCGCTGTTATCTATCACAGTTGTCAGGAGCCCTCCTTTTCTATAGGCTCCAACCAAGCATGTGAAGCTTTGTCTATTAGTGTCCGCCTCTCCCCCCAAAATACTTTTAAAGCGCTGCTGATCTATCGTCCTCCAGGGCCTAGAGGCGCGTTCTTGGTCTCGCTCAGCGCTTTGCTGGAGGATGGACTGTGCTTGACCTCCTTCACCATCATCGGAGATTTTAATTTTTATCTGGAAGATGCCTCAGATCCGGATAATAAAAGACTTATGGATCTCATGTACGGAGGGGGGCTAGATCAAAGTGTGGTTGTACCATCGCACATAGCGGGGCATACCCTGGATGGTATTTTCTCTAATAACTCCGGTTTGGACATATTGGATATTTTGCCGCTTCCATGGACAGAACACGCAGCTATCATTTTCACGCTTTCACAAGTGCCTCAGATCCAGGCTGACCCCAAGCCAAGGGATAAGATTGCTATCCGGGCATGGAAAAACATAGATGGGTCTGAGATGGGCAATTTTCTTACCTTAATTACCCCCAGCATTCCAGCAGATGTAGACAAAGCAGAGGAGATGTACTCAAAGTGGATTGAGAGGGCTTGTGATAAATTTGCGCCAGTTAAACTTTTTACTCCAAGGCGGGCTTTGCCCTCTGCCTCTTGGTTTTCCGACACTCTGCAAAAACATAAAACTGACTGCAAGAGGCTTGAGAGGATTTGGAGGAATGGGTACAGTTCCAACAATAAAGAACAGTATAAAGAGAGCCTTACGATCTACAAGAAATTAATAACAGAGGCCAAAAAAGCCTACTTTGCTGATCAGATAAAAAAGGCCAATTCTTCTTCCAGAGAATTGTTTAGGGCCATTACGAATCTTACGATCCCCACTAAACCCATCACACATCGCAGTCCAGCACTGTGCGATTCGCTAGCCGCCTCTTTTCAGAACAAGGTGGAAGGGATTTTTTCCTCCTTCTCCAATTCTCAAGGAGAGGCAGGGGAAGCAGCAATTAGCCGTTTTAGTCCGCTACAGACTGAGGAGGTCATTGGCCTTCTGCAGGCTGCCCGGTCGGGAGCGCCTAGTGATCCCTGCCCGGTGGCGGTACTTAAAATCTGTCCTGAGGTCATTGCTCCTACACTTACCCCAGTGTTCAACACCATCATTGACTCGGGTAACTATTCTAGGAGGTGGAAAGTCGCCTCTATCCTTCCCTTAATAAAAAAACCTAGTCTTGATAAAAATGACCCTAATAGCTACAGACCCATATCCCATCTCCCACTTTCTGCTAAATTGCTGGAGAAAGCCATAAATAGGCAATTAAGTTATTTATTTCAGAGAACCAAGGCACTCGACCCCACGCAGTTTGGGTTTCGTGCAGGTCATAGCACGGAACTGGCCTTGATTAAGGCCACGGAGGAGGTTAGAGTTGCAGTTGACCAGGGAGGGGTGGCTGTCCTGATTTTGTTGGATCTGTCGGCAGCCTTCCACGCGGTCCATCATGGGGTGCTGATAGACCGGTTGTTGAGGGCAGGGGTGGAAGGCACTGCCTGGAGCCTCCTGAAAGCTTTTTTGTCCGACAGAATCCAGACAGTAGAGCTGGGGACTGATAAGTCCAAACCCTTTGCCCTCCCTTGCGGGGTACCACAGGGCTCTTCTTTGAGCCCCACGCTTTTCAACATTTATGTCAGCCCGTTGGCAGCATTGATAAGATCTTTTGGCCTGCAACTCACCTCCTATGCAGATGACACACAAATCGTGTTATCCATACAGAGAGGATCTCAAGTGGATATGGCCGCGAGGTGCCACGATTGCCTGAAAGACATTGCGGGCTGGATGGCCTCGAACTGCCTCAAATTGAATGCAGGGAAGACTGAGGTCATGATATTCGGGAACAATCCTAACATCTGGACTCCGGATATGTGGCCTGATGCACTGGGGAAGCCACCAGTCCCCACATGCAAGGCAAAGAATTTGGGAGTGATCATGGACCAGAAACTGGATTTTGGGGAGCAGGTTAGTGGAGTGGTTGCGACATGCTTCCATATCCTCAGGATATTGAGAAAAAATAAATTTTCTCTTCCAGCCGATGGTTTAGGTTAGCAGTCTCAGTCCTTATTCTGTCGCGTTTGGACTACTGTAATAGTCTGTACCTGAACCTGAAAAAAAAACATCTGTACAGACTACAGATGGTTCAAAACGCGGCGGCGAGACTGCTAACAGGCATTCCAAGGTTTGCCTCTGTACGAGAGGGACTCTGGCAATTGCACTGGCTGCCGGTATCCAGACGAGCTCAATTTAAGGCACTATGCACGGTTTTCAAAGCATTGAAGGGCATTGGCCCAGAGTTCTTGAATAGGTGCTTCGATTTGTATGTGCTCGGGAGAGCTCTGCGCTCCTCCGAAAGCAAACTAGTGGCGGTGCCCCGAATAAAAAGAGGCCAGTTGGGGAGGAAATACCTTTTCCTTTGGTGCCACGAAAGCTTGGAACAGTCTGCCGGCGCATATCAGGAAGGCCAAGGAGCTCCTCTCTTTTAGAAAGGGGCTGAAGACTTGGTTATTTAGGGATTGAGCCCCCCGTTCTCCGGGGAATCAGTGTGCAGTGCCAGGACACCCTTGGGTTTAAGTGTGCTTTATAAGCTCCTAATAATATTAATGGACCACATCTATGAGAGATAAACTGATGCCAGTGCACTGGTTGGCACCTACTGTAATCTGATGTGGTCACGTCTGGCGAACGGAGTTGCAGCTGAAGTCACTTGACACCAGATGGAGATGTTGGAAGCATATAGATCGGAAAAATCTTCCAGGCGAGTCTTGCACCTGGAGGGATGTTCATGATTGTGCTGGTGTGGCAGCTGAAATCAGTGCTGGCGCTAGGGAGAGGGGAGGAAAGAGCCATATCTTTGTAGATATGTTGCTCTCCCCTTCTCCCTCCCTGTTACGCAACACAGCGCAGTATTTTTGGCTGCTATACTGCGTTCCGTGACACCTTTGAGAATTTGGGCCACAGTGTATTGGAAGCAGAAGATAGCGTGACGAGGAACAGAGCAGAGAGAAGGGTAGTGTAAAGACCTATGTGAGACAAGGCCAAGGGTCCTGGTGGCAGAGGGAGACGAGGGCCACAGGGATCGGAAGAAGGAAGGGATGGAGAATGGCGAGATGCGTTTGTTTAATGATCAGTGAAGAGACAAAGCTAAGTGTCCTAAAGGTAGAGGGAGGAGGAGGACGGGGAAGGGGTTTTGTATCAGAGGCACACCACTGTGCAATACTCACTTTTTCTTGTTCTCATCATACTATGGGTCTCTCCAAGCCTCAGGATGGCATCGCTCCTGTCAAGAAAGAGGAATGTTGGTCAGACTATGTAATAAATGCTGGTCAATAATCCATGAGTTAATCACAAAAATCCACTGTCCTTAGATTCTACTGCAGCCTTTTTAGGTCTGGTGTTAGCCAAGAACTTTTGATTTGCAAAAAACAATATATATGTACAATATATGTACCTAAAGGGGCTTTCAGTCAGCTTTCGTCATCCATTGGTCTGTTGGTGGGTCATTCCCATTTTGCTTCCCACCCACTACAGCATACAGCATGGGGCAGGGGTCCGCCCACTTCAGCCACAGGATAACTTCACTTCGGATGACTGCATTTTGCTCTTTCACAATGAGCACATTCACACACAAGCTAGTTCCCTTTTGTTCCAGTGTGTGTTCTTTAGGTTTCTCCTGCACAGTGCTTGCGCTTTGCTTGTGAAATCTATTGTTTTTAATATAAATCTTAAAAGGGGCTTGCATTCTGCCCCCTCGCTATCCTGGCTTTTCATTGGTTCCTGTACTTGCCACTTACATTTCATCTATTTCTATTGGCTGTAGCATGTTTTCCTGCATTTACCAATGCTTGTTCCGCATGTACTTCTCTAATTAGTTTCCCGAAGATGAAATACTCTTAACATCTGATTTGGTGGAACTATTTCTTAATAAAGTTTTGCCTCTTTCTGCTTTTTTGACTTTAAATTAAATGAGCAGATTAATATTGCTCAATTTATCACCCGGAGAGATTTGCCCAGAATCACAGGATTTTGCACCGCTGAGACTAGAACCAGGATCCTCGGCTCTCGAGTCAGCAGCTCTGGCTGTTGCACCACATCCTCTCCACTCCCATGATACTTGTTTTGAATTTGGTATCCGGCATCGGTTTTACAAACCTCATCATCCAACTACAGGCAATCGCAACCAAACCGTAAGTACTGTGGAGGTTTCGGTTTCATTTAATAATCTCTTTTGTTTCCTGCCACAGGGAATGCAAAATCCAGCTTCGGATAGCAAAGTTTCGCAGTAATTTGCTTGCAGTTGCTTCGAGGTGTAAATCCGTGCCTGGTTAATTTATGTTACAGTACTGTATTGTGGTAAAACCGCATCAAATAATTACATTATTGGAATGAGAGATGTAATTGATGGTTTTGAGTGTTGGTTTTTGTGTCCGCAGTGCTTTACTTGGGTGACGTCATGTCAATAATACGAATCTATTGTAGTTTGGCCTCTACTCTGTCTTTAATTCCACTAGATGGCGCTGCAAGCTTTCATCTGTCACAGATATTACACTAGCCTGCAGGATCTGCTTGGTTCGAGTTTATTAAACTGGTAGCTTCTTTGGACAAACACACCCATCACGTGCATTGTGCGACTCATAATCAAATTGGAACACAATGGCAAAATAATGTTAAAAGTATAAAAAAAACATAAATCTACATTCTATTGTAGCTTTAAAAAAGTCTTCCCATTGGAATGTGCAATACATGCTTGCACGTGGTATTTTAGTAGCGAGAGCTATATCAAAAGACTGCGGAGCTCCATACAGGTTGGAAGGCAGTGACCAAGTGACATAGTAAATCTAAGGGGCATATTCTCAAAAACGTGTGATAATCATCGCAAAAGTAACTTAACGCAACCTACAACATCGCAGTCTATCGCAGGAAATTTACGCTGTATTAACCAAGTATTCACAACACGGCAGTACCATGCGATAGTCACCAGATAACACGTCAAATGGCCGCGTTAAAATCAACACCACGCCGCAAAAATGCGAAACATGAATGCAAAAAAAAAAAGCTGCGATGAGGCCAAGCGTGATACAAAAAGCAGTGAAAACCAGCCACAGGCCTGAAAATCCCAGGCGTCTGGCGGGAAAATGCACTATAAAAGCAGAACAAGAAAAACACACCAGAAATAATCAAAAGTGCGCATCACCATGGATGCACCCTGACCGAGTGCAGAGGCCAACGCGAACCACACAAGCCCCATAGACCACCAGCAAGGTACAACGGGGTCGGGGAAAGCCAGGGAAAAGAAGGAGAGGAAGACTGGGTGCAGTCCGCAGCAACACAAGACCAGCATCACAGATATGACAGAGCACTACCAGCAACCAGACTACCTGGAATGCAGCCGGAGTGTCGAGAAAGCCAATGGATGAGGTCAAGAGGCGCTGGCATGACCTGAAAACCTAAACGAGGCACAAAGACGCTGGCAACAGGAAGGCAGCAACGGCGACAGGAGATGGGAGTCCTGCGCCACAGGAGGAGCAGGAGAAAATGGAGGCCAGTCATCAGTGTGGAGACGTTGCAAAGAGGTGGGAGTACGGACACAGCTCGACAGGACCTGACACAACAACAGTGTGAGTAACGACCAGGGACTGGGGGGACGGGGGGAGATGGGAAGAATGGCACACATGAACAATCAAGTATAGCACAGTGCACATCCACAATAACCCAGGATCTTGTCACTCATCCCCGTGGCACACTGCAGCACACACACATAGCAATCACAGCACATCCCATGACAATGTGGCACCAAGTGCAACACCGATACTGCAGAACAGGGGACACAACTGGGTCCAGTCAAGCGCAGCTACAGGCCAATCACATTGGACAGAGCAGGGAACTGTGAGATGCATATACACGGGTACAAACTCACATCCGTCATGTAGTCCCAATGTCCACCCCCACCCCCAAATTGCCAGCACCACCCAAACGGTCACAATGTACATTGTCACACAGTCTGCATGTAAACAAGAACAATGCGTAAACATAAATGTCAACACAATGTCAACATGCATCTCCCCTTTCACATTGCAGAGGGACAAAAAACACCTCCAGCAGGTCAGACCAGACAACCCATCAGTGAAGCCGGAGACGACCACCACACCGACTCCCAAAACAGCTCATGGACTTCTCAGGCAACCAACCCACAGGAGCAGGGCAGCCAAGCTACATAGAGAAGACCCCAGCCCCTGCACAGACCACACAGCAGGAAGCACCCGTCACCACGGCTGGCTCCCAACACTTCACCGAGGCACACATCGCATTCCAATGCCAGGTGTCAGAATGCCAAAAGGAGGTGGCCGAACAGGTGCGGGTGGGCTCAGAGCTCATGGAAGCCGAAGTATATCACATACGTGGGTGTTCAAGTCCCACAAAGGAGACCCACACCGCAACAGATACACATGCATGTGCACATGTCCTGCAATGAACCACGCCCAGAGCCACGGAAGAATCATTCACACCTGACCCTGGACCTCCGTACGACGGCCCAGTCCACTCCTCATATGCATTGAGTGGCTGACGACAAAGCTAATGTCCAAGGTCTTACCCGCTGCCTGCGGTGACATGTCTGCATCCGCTGTACACATCACAATGTAATGTCGTGGGGTCCCGGGCCCTCATGCATACAAGACCACAGGGACACACGCATATATCATGTTGACCTGGCTACGGGCACGTGCGCCCGGCCCCTTTATTGGCAGGGCCACATGTATAGTGATGCCTGTGCTGGATTGGTGTGGGGTGAGTATAAGCCAGCCCGCACGGAGTGCTTGTGCTGGCAACAACTTGAACAGTGAGCAACAGTGCAATGGAAACAGAAAATACCTGCATAACAGAGTCAACTGCTGAGCAACATGGAGGGAGCCGGAGCAAGGACAGCGGTCACCCAACATTCGAACAGAAGTGTCCGTGAGTTGCAGTGCACTGAGGTTGAGGCACTAGAGATGAGCGTGCTCATGGGTTAGTACTGATGCAGATGCAGTGGGGTGTGTTACACCAGCATCAACTTCCTCATCAACGTCCCAGGTCTCTCACTCTGCCTGTAGTGACATTGCTGCGCAACCTCTCCACAGCACAAAACTCAATCAGTAACGGTCCATGGGTTGCGGTGCACTGAGTCAGTGGCACCTGGAGTGCTGAGCAGGGGATCAGGCAGATGATGGCATCCACGACAGGCCTGAGCAACTCCGTTTGTCTGCCAGTACCACTGTTTCGACTCTGGCAGATGGTGGATGGAGTTGGCCCTTGCGATGGTGGCGTGTGCCACCTGCGGTGATGCGACGTCCGGGCCGGTCAGGACTTGATTTGATGTGTGAGCCCTGGTGGTCCACAGTTGAGGCCGGATGCAGCGGGTCTACATGCACATGGCATTGATGACCCCAAGACCACCGTCACAGAGGTCATCCAATATTCATTCAGACAGGGTCCCTGACGTGAGCTGCACAGAGTTAGTGGCCCCGGATGCACAGCGGTCGGTGCAGGCACACCGCCACGGGACGGTGACTCACGGTGCACGCAGACTGGGTGGGTCCTCATCGATGTCCGAGGTGAATGTGCTAGAGGGTTGCAGGGGACAGTGGAAGGTGTGCTCCAGGGCATGATGCAGAGGTCTGATCCAGAAGCAACAAATGGAGGAGTGGAAAGCGGCAGCCTCGCTGCCACCACCAATTCGGCGACAGCCACCTGAGGATGAAAACTACCCCCTAGTCCATAGAATCAGACTGCACCAATGCACGACCAGAGAGTGTCCATGAATGTTGGGGAACAGACTTAGTGGCACCGGGGCTGGGAGGGGGTGCTGTCTGCGAAGATGCCGGTACACTGATATGAACTCCGCCATCGCTAAATCAAGACTCTGTGACCTAATGGACTGCAGTGTAGGCCGGAGGCAGCGGTCAGCAGTGGCCGACAGCCACGTGTTGTTGGCTCACAATGCACAGAGTTAGTGACACCAGGGCAGTTGTCGGTAGTGTTCGATTACCTCCGAAATGATGTTCCTATTCCCTCCGGACTGCAACGCGTCATCCTCTTTCGACTCTCCTTGCGTTCAATGATATGGATTCTGCCTTTGAATAATTGATGTTCAGTTCCAAATCTGTGACCTACTCGTGCACAGCGTAGGCCGAGGGCACTAGTCCGCGTGGGCCCACAGACACGTGTGGTTGTAATGCTATGCACATACTTGGTGGCACCACATCGAAGGGAGTATAGTGACATGAACTCTGCCTTAAATAATGTTCACTGCCATGGTGTAATCAAGACTCCGTTCCAAATGTGTGACCTACTTGTCCGCTGTACATGCCGGTGGAGTACGTCAACAAGTAAGGAGTACTGCGGGCCTGTGTTGCGGAGGCTGTGATGGTCTGAGGTGGCTGCCACCGTTGCAGGCCTCGGGCTTGGAGACTGCACCGGCACGTGGTGGGCCCTCTTCGACACACACCAGGGTCGGCAGGTGGGCATTGAGGCATGGGTGCGCAGGGGCGGGCAGGACTGGTTCGGGGACCAGTTTCCCAGGGTGCAGCAGGCATACAGGATCCCTGGCGACTCCGCTCACGGTGTTGGCCTCGTGGCGGGGTGAGAGGCTCCGACCTGGCAGAGACATTGGGCATTCCGAAAGAGGACCACGCCCAGTCACGTGCCTTTTATTCACACCCCTACGCTGGCCTGGCGTACGCCGGGCCAGCCCACTCCGCTCACACTTACGGGGGGACATAACAAGCTACATTTCCGTGATCTTCCCCACTGGCTGGGGTGACATGGTTGTGGCCACTGTCAACTAAACTCCAAACACCAGCGGTGTGTATCGAAATGGATATGTGTGTGGTCTGCATACTGCAGTCTGGCCATCACATCCACGCCACACTTGGCATTGTGTACAGTCTCATTCATGGGTCGTTTGCCTCCTTCGCACATGCCTGGTCCCCACCTCTTCCGATATTCTGCTATTGTGTGGCCAAGGTGCCAAGCCGTTGATGGCTAATGTACATGGCTGGCCCAGGTTTATTTTATTTATTTATTTAGGCAACTTAAAAAGTGCGCAAATACCTTTAGGTGTCTCGGCGCTGCGGACTAGGCAGAGAGAAAGGCCAGGCGCGGGTGGTTATTGGTTGAAAAGCCAGGTCTTTAATTGTTTCCGGAATGTAAGTAGGGTGGGACTGGTCTTGATGTGAAGGGGGAGTGTGTTACATAGTTTGGTGGTGGCGACCATGAATCTTCTGTAATCCCAAGAAGCTTTCATGGTTCGGGGAACAATCAGCAGGTTCGCTGCTGATGAGCGCATGGGTCTGCTGGGCTTGTAGGAGCAGAGAGTTTTCCTAAGAAACTCGGGTCCAGTGTCGTGGATTGCCTTGTATGCAATGCATAGAGCCTTGAACTTGGTTCTGCTCCTGATGGGTAGCCAGTGGAGCTGCCGCATCACCTTGGATATTGGTTTGAATTTGGGGGTGGCTGTCAGAATCCTGGAGGCTGCATTCTGCACCAGTTGTAACTTATTTAGGACTCTTTCTTGAGCATTGATGAGTAGACCATTATAGCAGTCAACCTTTGACGTAACCAATGTACTGATGAGAGTCCTGCCGGCGCTGGTTGGGAGAAAAGGTAGGAGTTTTTTTTATCATCCTGATATCATAAAAGGATGCAGAAATGACTGCGTTGGCATGGTGTATGAATGACGTCGAACATAACACCCAAATTTCTGACCTTTGTGACGGGGGACGGCGGTGAGCCTAACTTAGCTGGCCACCAAGTAGGGGACCAGCTAGGGGAGAGGTTGCCAAAAGTCATCACCTCCATCTTGTCTGAGTTTAATTTAAGGCAGTTGTTTGCCATCCATACACTGATGGCTAGCATTCCCTCTTGAAAGTTTACCACAACTTCCCCTCCGTCGTTGTGTACTGCTAGCACCAGTTGTGTGTTATCGGCATACGACGTTAGGCCCATGCTGTATGTTTTGATGACCCTCCCCAGGTCCGACACGTATATATTAAACAAGGTCGGACTCAGCGATGATCCTTGTGGCACACCACATGGGAGAGCAAAAGACAGGGAATTGAAGTCACCGAGTGTCACTAGTTGAGTCCGATTGGATAGGAAAGAGGCCAGGAGGGCCTTGGCTTTATGTGTGATGCCGATGGCTGCAACACGGTTGATCAGGGTTGCATGATCGACTGTGTCCATCAATTGTTTGTTGTAACGCTTTTCGCCCTAAGTGGGATGGGTATTCCCAGACGTGGGACCCGTGCTCACTATGCCACTGGAGTCAAGCTATCCTGGCTGATGACGGCTGATAGCCAGAAACCGGTCCTAGGATGCTTGATTCCGGTCCAGATAAGACATGGCTTGGCAGTTCGGGCTGGACTGTTCCCATGAGGCACAGGGTCAAGACTGATTTGCATATGGCCATGTCTAAACTGGGGTGGTGTAGTGGGCAAAAGAACGATGGATTTAACCCAGATCTCTTGACTGGGGGAGAATGTCTGCATTGTCAGCATTCCGTCCATCAATTGTTTGTTGTAACGCTTTTCGCCCTAAGTGGGATGGGTATTCCCAGACGTGGGACCCGTGCTCACTATGCCACTGGAGTCAAGCTATCCTGGCTGATGACGGCTGATAGCCAGAAACCGGTCCTAGGATGCTTGATTCCGGTCCAGGGAAGACATGGCTTGGCAGTTCGGGCTGGACTGTTCCCATGAGGCACAGGGTCAAGACTGATTTGCATATGGCCATGTCTAAACTGGGGTGGTGTAGTGGGCAAAAGAACGATGGATTTAACCCAGATCTCTTGACTGGGGGAGAATGTCTGCATTGTCAACATTCCGTCCATCAATTGTTTGTTGTAACGCTTTTCGCCCTAAGTGGGATGGGTATTCCCAGACGTGGGACCCGTGCTCACTATGCCACTGGAGTCAAGCTATCCTGGCTGATGACGGCTGATAGCCAGAAACCGGTCCTAGGATGCTTGATTCCGGTCCAGGGAAGACATGGCTTGGCAGTTCGGGCTGGACTGTTCCCATGAGGCACAGGGTCAAGACTGATTTGCATATGGCCATGTCTAAACTGGGGTGGTGTAGTGGGCAAAAGAACGATGGATTTAACCCAGATCTCTTGACTGGGGGAGAATGTCTGCATTGTCAGCATTCCGTCCATCAATTGTTTGTTGTAACGCTTTTCGCCCTAAGTGGGATGGGTATTCCCAGACGTGGGACCCGTGCTCACTATGCCACTGGAGTCAAGCTATCCTGGCTGATAGCCAGAAACCGGTCCTAGGATGCTTGATTCCGGTCCAGGGAACACATGGCTTGGTAGTTCGGGCTGGACTGTTCCCATGAGTAGGGGTGGGCGGAAAATTCCGTTCCGCCAGCGTAGAATAAAAAAGCAAGCCACCCCGGCTCACGGGCCCGGTCCTTGCTTCTGAAAGCAGCCAGGCCGGGGAGCCTCCTCCGGGCACACGGAGCCTAGCAAGGCCCGGGGAGAGCCTCCCCGGGCCCCGGTGGACCCCCGTCCCCAGCGCCCGGACCCTCCGCTGGCTTGCGGGACAGGGGGCTACCGCACCCCGGGACGGAGCTCCAGCACCGGGCCCAGCTTCCTGGACCCCCAGCCAGGCCGGGGAGAGCCTCCCCGGGCCCCGGTGGACACCCTGTCCCCAGCGCCCGGACCCTCGGCTGGCTTGCGGGACAGGGGGCTCCCGCACCCCGGGACGGAGCTCCAGCACCGGGCCCAGCTTCCTGGACCCCCAGCCAGGCCGGGGAGAGCCTCCCCGGGCCCCGGTGGACACCCTGTCCCCAGCGCCCGGACCCTCGGCTGGCTTGCGGGACAGGGGGCTCCCGCACCCCGGGACGGAGCTCCAGCACCGGGCCCAGCTTCCTGGACCCCCAGCCAGGCCGGGGAGACCCTCCCCGGGCCCCGGTGGACACCCTGTCCCCAGCGCCCGGACCCTCGGCTGGCTTGCGGGACAGGGGGCTCCCGCACCCCGGGACGGAGCTCCAGCACCGGGCCCAGCTCCCGGACCTCCAGCCAGGCCGGGGAGAGACTCCCCGGGCACCGGTGGACACCCTGTCCCCAGCTCCCGGACCCTCGGCTGGCTTGCGGGACAGGGGGCTCCCGCAACCCCGGGACGGAGCTCCAGCACCGGGCCCAGCTTCCGGACCTCCAGCCAGGCCGGGGAGAGACTCCCCGGGCCCCGGTGGACACCCTGTCCCCAGCTCCCGGACCCTCGGCTGGCTTGCGGGACAGGGGGCTCCCGCAACCCCGGGACGGAGCTCCAGCACCGGGCCCAGCTTCCGGACCCCCAGCCAGGCCCGGGGAGAGACTCCCCGGTCCCCGGTGGACACCCGACCCCAGCGCCCGGACCCTCGGCTGGCTTGCGGGACAGGGGGCTCCCGCACCCCGGGACGGAGCTCCAGCACCTGGCCCAGCTCCCGGACCTCCAGCCAGGCCGGGGAGAGCCTCCCCGGGCCCCGGTGGACACCCTGTCCCCAGCGCCCGGACCCTCGGCTGGCTTGCGGGACAGGGGGCTCCCGCACCCCGGGACGGAGCTCCAGCACCGGGCCCAGCTCCCAGACCTCCAGCCAGGCCGGGGAGAGACTCCCCGGGCCCCGGTGGACACCCTGTCCCCAGCTCCCGGACCCTCAGCTGGCTTGCGGGACAGGGGGCTCCCGCAACCCCG